>NC_072421.2:6430000-7680000 GCF_028858775.2 Pan troglodytes | reverse complement strand
ATCCCCTCTCAAAGCATCTGAAGCCAAGGGGGTGAGCGGAACCTAATTAAAACCAAACAAATCACAACCACACTGAAATGGCAGCTTACCAAGGGGCCACACAGATGAAGCGTGTGATGTTTTCTAGGCGAAAATATGACTGACTCGGTCTCCACTATTTTTTACAATCAATGTCTATTATGCATGCATATTTATGTTTGCACGTATGACATGTGAAATAGCAGGAGGTATGCAAATGTTAGATATTTCATCTATATCCTTTAAGACATCCATAGGAAATCCATAAAAGAATCTAGCAGGAAAGGCAAACAGCATGTGTTAAGAGATGGGGAATTTCAGGGGCAAGATGAAAATACAAAAGAAGAAACAAACAGAAATGCTAGCTATAAAACAAAATAGATGTAACATCAGAAATAAGAAGTTCATGTCATGGGCAAAGAAAAGAATCAGAGACCTTGAAGACAGGTCAAGAAAATTATCCAAATTAAAATGTAAAGAGTAAAAGGTAAAATGAAGCAACTATTTCTATTCATCAAAAGATACTTTTAAGAATGTGAATAGGCTTCAGGCCATAGAAGCAAAAATAGACAAGTGGGACTACGCCAAACTAACAAGCTTCTGTGCAGCAAAGGAAATAATGGAGTGAAAAGGCAACCTATGGAAGGGGAGAAAATATTTCCAAACCATATACTGATAACCATATATCCCAAATATATAATGAACTCCCAAACTCAATAACAAAACTACAAATAACCCAATTAAAAAATGGCCAAAGGACTTCACTGGACATTTCTCCGAAGAACACATACAAATGCCAAGAAGCACATGAAAAGATGCTCAACATCACTAATCATCAGGAAAATGCAACTCAAACCCACACACAATGAGAGATCACTCCACACCTGTCAGAACAGCTGCTCTTAAAAAAACAAAAAACAAGAGACAAGTGTTAGTGGGGATGTGGAGAATTTCTTTGCACATGGCTGGTGGAAATGCAAAAAGGTGCTGTTGCTATGAAAAACAGTACAGAATTTCCTTGACAAATTAAAAAATGGAACTACCTTGTGATCTAGCAATCCCACTCCTGGAAATATACCCAACAGCATTGAAATCAGGATCTCAAAGACATATCTGCACTCCTCTGCTCACTGCAGTACTATTCACCATAGCCAAGATATGGAAGCAACCTAAATGCCCATCAACAAATGAATGGATTTAAAAAAAAAAAAACATGGTCTATACATACAATGGAATACTATGCAGCCTTAAAAGGAAGGATATTCTACAATATGCAACAGCATGGATGAACCTTGAGAACCTTATGTTAAGTGAAATAAGCCAGGTACAGAAAGACAAATTCTGTATGATTCCACTTATAGGAGGTATCTAAAGTAGCTAAATTCATAAGACCAAAAAGTAAAGTGGTGGTTTCCAGGGGATAGGGGAAGGGAAAATGGGGATTTATGAGTCAGCAGGCATAAAACTTTAGGTAAGCAAGATGGATTAAGTCCAGAGACCTGCAGTCAAACATTGTGTCAGCAGTCGACAATACTGTATTGCACACTTAAAATTTTAAGAGGTTAGATCTGATAGTATTCTTATCACTATCAAATAAAAAAATTTTTTAAACATATTGCATGGAACAATGACAATGGCAAATACTAAGGTCACCGTTCATTATTTCACATCTTTATGTCTATTCTAAGACTTTTGCTTGGAAACTTGGCCTAAAAATATGTGCTTTCCTTAATAACTATGTGCTTGGAAACTTTCCTTAATAATACAAATATCCATGTTTTTTATTCCAAACTCTCAAACTAGCATATTGTCTCATCAGATAGCAAAATAAAGCTTGCTTTTATAAAAAAAAAACAACAACAACGATTTGAACAAGGCTAATAGAGTAACTAGAACTGAACAATGGCTATAGAAAGGTTTTAATTTACTTTTTGGGGAATGATTGGTTTTTTTAGATGCTTCTAATTTATCATCAAGTGAAGAGAGTGGGACTATTGAGAGGATACATGAGATAAAATAATTCAAAGTAACATTCAATTTTTTAAAAATTAAGGAAAAAGGAATATAGATAAGCAACATGGACCAGGGAAACTTATTTGTAAGACAATTATTTTTTAAAGGATTTATATCCAGAATATGTAAAGAACAAATCAATAATAAAAAAGGAATGAAACAATGAAATGGGTAAAACAATTGAATATGCACTTTATACAAGAAGATATACAAAAGGCTAATAAGCAAATAAATAGGTATTCAGCCTGATTAGTAATCAGAGAAGTGCAAATTACCACCATGAGATAGCATTTTACAACCCCTACGGTGGCTAAAATAAAAACAAAACAAAACAACAAAAAACGGAAAATATCAAATGCTAGTGAAGATGCAGAACAAGTGGAACTCTAAGTTTTTTTCTTGAGACAGGGTCATGCTCTGTCACCCAGGCTGGAGTGCAGTAGCACGAACAAAGCTCACTGCAGCATTGACCTCCTGGGTTGAAGCAATCCTCCCACCTCAGCCTCCCAAGTAGTTAGGACTAGAGGCAAATTAGCCACCACCCTGGCTAATTTTTTTATTTTTGTAGAGATGAGGTCTTACCATGTTGCCCAGGCTGGTCTCAAACTCCTGGGCTCAAGCAATCCTTCCACCTCAGCCTCTCAAATTGCTGGGATTGCAGGCATGAGCCACCGTTCCTGGCCCCTAGAACTCTTATATATCACTTGTTGAAGTGTAAACTCATGCAAACGTTTTAGAGAAAAGTTTGGCCATTTCCTATACAATTGAATATACATGTATCTTACTGTCAAGCAATTACACTACTCGATGTTTAAACAAGAGAAATAAAACTATCTATCCACCCAAAGCCTTAGTCACAATAACCAAAAACTGGAGACAATCCAAATAACTATCAACAGGAGAATGCATAAACAAACTCTGGAACATCAATCTAACCTAAGACTACTCAGCCATGAAAATAAATGAACCACTGATACATGCAACAACACATAAGAATCTCACACACATTATGTTGAGTGAAAGAGGCGAGACCCCAAATAATCTATATGGCCTGAATCCATTCATATGCAGTCCAAGAAAAGGCAAAAATTATCTATGGTGATAGAACTCTGAAAAGTGTTTGTCTCTGGCTGGGGTATTGATTAGAGAGGGGCAACAGGAACGTTCTGAGATGATAATGGGCATGCTCTATATGTTTTGTTTGGGACAGTGATTATATGTTTGTATAAAATTATCAAAACTTAAACAGAACATTGAAGATCTGTGCATTTTACCGTAGGAAGATTATATCTCATAAAAATATACTAAAAATAAGAAAAGAGAAAAAGAAGAGAATTGGCTTTCTTATCTATAAAATGAAGTCATGGGCTACATCCAACATTCTCCTCTAGCTTTTACATTCCGGGATGCATCTAGGACTTCATGGTGACAGAGTTTGTTTCCTTAAAAATATAATAAATATAAAACACTTTAGAAATATGCAGAAAGAAGTTAACATAGAGGACCTGAGATTGCTCTCCTTAGAAAGGCCTGCTTGTAACATGTGCTCTTGGTTGGCAATTGGGAATTAGATTTGGGGAGGGTTCTCACCCTTCCCAGAATTAATAAGAATGGCTCACTCTGCCTGAAATGCTTGTACAAACAACATAGTTTATGCTGAACACCTGCTTTCTGTCTGGGAGTCTGCAATTTTGGTAGTACTAGGCAAAGGGCACCTATATGAACAGCTCCCAATAAAAAACCTGGGCACTGAGTCTCTAACCAGCTTCCCTTGTAGGCAACACTTCACATGTGTTGACAGCTCACTGCTGGAGGAGTTAAGTATGTCCCGTGTGACTCCTTTCAGAGACATACCTGGAAGCTTATGCCTGGATTCTGCCAGCCTTTACCCCATGCGCCGTTTCCCTTTGTTCAATGTGTTCTGAATTTTTTTGCTGAAATACATCTTAGCCATGAGCCCCACTATGCACTGAGCCTGTTAGTCCTTCTGGCGAATCGCTGAACCTGGGGACCTCCAGCACAATAAACAACATCAGACCATTCTGGCTTCGGGGTTCTCACTGTCTCCTCCCACACGTTTTCTATTATTGAATCCGAGCTACATTCAGTCCAGTGAGCCAAAATGCATTTATATAAAGGTTGATTCATAGCTGGGAGTCACATTAACCAGAGGGTATGAACACAGGGACAATTGCTGTCATCTCACCTCCTGGAACAGTTCTAGACCTCAGCCTACTGTTTTAAAGTTTAATCGGCTTCCCAATGAGGACCCCAGCTGTTCTTACACCTTAGCCAGAGGCTTTGAAAGACATCTTCCATAGCCCACTGGTGAAACTGCAAGTGCCATGCAGAGAAAATTACAGGGAAGAGAGAATTCAGCCAAGGAAGCCAGAAAGAGCAAAATAAAGTTGGAAGCAAGAGAAATGTTCCACCAAGTAGGAAACATCAACCTTCAAATGGGGAAGGCTTTGAGAACCACAGACGATTAGACCCAGAAGGTTCTATGAGACCTCATGGGTGGTGAATACCCTCATTTTACAGATTGTCTTAGTCTATTTGGGCTGCTATCGTGGAATGCAACAGATTGGGTAGCTTATAAGCAACAGAAATTTATTGTCACAGCTCTGCAGGCTGGAAGTCCAAGACTAAGGTATTGCAGATTCTGTGCTGGTGAGGACCTGCTTCCTGTTTCATAGACAGTGCCTTCTCCCCATGTTCTCATATGGTGGAAGGAATGAGGGAGCTCTCTGGGGTCTCTTTTATATGGGTACTAATCCCATTTTTCAGGACAAACCCCTCATGATTAATCACATTCCAAAGGCCCCTCATCCAACTACCATCATCTTGGGGGTTAGAATTAAAATATATGAATTTGGGGGGGAAATAAACAGTCAGTCCATTGCACAAGTGAAGGGACCGAAGTCCAGGGAGGTTAAATGCTTAACTCTAATGACAGCCATAAAATTGGTATGAGGAGGGACTAACCCTACCCCTGTGCTTAGTGCTACTGGTTGATGAATTATCCAGTGCTTTGAAACCATTACATTTTAATTCCTGCTCAAGTCAGAACTTGGCTAGTATAAAATAATGTCCAGGACACCTACTTTTCTCATTGAAGAACTGAGAGCTTTAAGTGAAAAGATCAGATCATAAAGTCAACTCGTCCCCTTTTCAAATATTGGCTTTATCACTCCAAGCTTCCATGTCCCATTATCTCCATTTTTAAAAGAGATGAAGTGCACCCAACTTCCAAGGCAGATGGGAGGTGTTTAGTGAATGATATTCCACTCTTTTCGTTTCTCCTTCTCTTTCAACTAACTCTCGCCAATGCCTCTCCTTGGGTCACAGTGATGTTTCATGTCTCAGAATATTTCCATGATGAGGAAAGTGAAAAAAAAATGAATGTCTATGTAGTCTATGTCTTCTGCTGGTTTCCATAAACTTAAAAAAATATATCTAATTCACTCTTGGCTTTACTTCATGACCAAGTCCTCAAAAGCAAATGCAACAAAAACAAAATTAGGTAAACAGGACTTAAACTAAAAAGCTTCTGCACAGCAAAAGAAACAATCAACAGAGTAAATAGACAACCTACAGAATGGAAAAAAAATT
This sequence comes from Pan troglodytes, assembly GCF_028858775.2. Taxonomy (NCBI): domain Eukaryota; kingdom Metazoa; phylum Chordata; class Mammalia; order Primates; family Hominidae; genus Pan; species Pan troglodytes. The sequence goes on along the minus strand of NC_072421.2, from coordinate 7,674,357 downwards.
GCAAACTATGCATCTGACAAAGGGCTAATATCTAGAATCTACATTGAACTCAAACAACTCAATGAGAAAAAAAAACAAAAACAAATAACCCCATTAAAAAGGGGGCAAATGACACAAACAGACATTTTCCAAAAGAAGACATATAAGCACCCAACAAACATATGAAAACAAAAATGTGCAAGACCACTAATCATCGGAGAAATGCAAATCAAAACCACAATGAGGTAACATCTTCCACCATCAGAAGGGCTATATTAAAAAGTCTAAAAACAACAGATGTTGTCAAGAATGCAGAGAAAATGGAACACTTACACACTGTTGGTGGGAATGTAAATTAATATAACCTCTATGGAAAACGGTATGGAGATTTCTCAAAGAATTAAATAGAACTACCATTTGATCCAGCAATCCCACTACTGGGTATGAACCCAAAGGGAAAGACATCATTGTATTAAAAAGATACCTGCACTTGTACATTAATCTCAGCACTAGTCACAATACCAAAGATATGGAATCAACCTAAGTGTCCATCAACAGAGGACTGGATAAAAAAAAGTGGTATATATATATTCCATGGAATACTTCTCAGTCATATAAAAGAATGAATTCATGTCTTTTGCAACAAAATGGAGGGAACTAAAGGTCATTATCATTACTGAAATAACTCAGAAAGTCAAATACTGCATATTGTCACTTATAAGTGGGTGCTAAACAATGGATAGACATGGATATACTAATTGGAATAATAGACATTGGAGAGTATAAAAGGTGTGCAGTGAGATAGGAGTGAGGGTTGAAAAATTACTTAATGGGTACAAAGTTCACTATTTGGATGATGGGTACACTAAAAGTCCAGACTACTGCTACACAATATATCCCTGTAACAAAATTATACTTGTACCCACTAAATATATAAAAATAAATAAATGCCTAAAAAGCAATAGGAAAAAATACAGATAATGAATGCTATCTCTTAGACATAAATTCCTATAGGGCCATTTAATATTAATTGAATATTTAGGGCAGTAGTTTCTGTTCTGAGATGGAAAACATTGCAAAAGTCTAGATAGAGCAAAAAACTTAATGATGATAGTTGTCTTTAAACATAATTTTGAAAAAGACTGAAAACATCTTTTTTTTTTTTTTTGCAGCTGAGGGCATCCTTTCTCACAAATAGCTGTTTTTGTGCTCAATCCCACTGGGGAGGGGTCCTAATTGAAGACTGTCTTTTATAAAGCAGAGATGCCCTTGACAAAGATTTTCATATGTTAAGTTTGCTTAGGCTTCAAGCTTATTGTTACTTGCAGACAGACAGTTATGGCAACAATAAACCAACAAGATCCAAATTCAAACAACATGATTACACAATTCTACTTAATTAGCCAATGACAATTCCTTGTTTATTAAAATGGTTCTTGCATTGGTCTGTTTGGCTGTTATGCCAAAGTACGATAGACGAAGTGGCTTATAAACAACAGAAATATATTGCTCCCAGTCCTGGAACAACACATCTGTTCTTGGAAGTGCAAGAACAAGGCACCAAGAGATCCAGTATTTAGTGAGGACTTGCTTCCTGGTTCATAGATGGTGCCTTCCTGATGTGTCCTCACATGGTGGAAGAAGCAAGGGGACTCTCTGGGGCCTCTTTTATAATCACTATGGGAAACTAGCCCCATTCATGAGTTTCCACCTTCAGAACCTCTTCACCTCCCAAAAGCCCCACCGCCAAATACCATCATTTTGGGGGTTGGGGTTTCAACATATGAATTTTGGGGAGTCAGAAGCAGTCTATAACAGTGCTTATGCAAATGCAAACAAAAGATGCCCAATATAGCCAGAGAGTATGCTGTGTATATTAGGTGAATGTCCACAGATAAACATTTACTGCCTAGAGGCGCACATGGTTTGATGTCACTTTATAAACAACCATGTCATTTTTAAATAAACAAAGAAGATATTAATTATCTTTCTTTTAGTTAGACTAGTCAATGCAAAATTTGTCTGACATAAGATTCCTGAATTCATATTCCTAAAGATGGTTCCTGTGCACTTAGGAAGCTAAACAGTGAACTTTTGGTGCCATCTTGAGCTCTCTGGGAATGACATTGGCCTCCTGTCTTTTGAGGTAATGCTACCAGACTTCCTCCTTCCAGTAATATCAGCAATAGAATGAATAGCCATCTAGCTTAGAATTTGAAAATCATGTGTTACAGCATCTACAAGTTGTAACTAGCTAAACAAACGCTCCACAAGGGTGCTGATTAAAGCTTTGTACCGAACCAGAGAGGTTACTGAGCCTGTGCTATACAGCTCTGCACTATTCCATAATTTACATCAATGGTTTGTATGAATCGACTATCAGAATATTTATCCAACATGGGGAATGGCATGTGCGTCAGAAGAGAACAGAGATTCAGAAAAGACCTTGAGAAGTGGAACAAAAGATGGAAATCACAAAATTAAATGCAATGGGGAAAACACATAATCTTCTTATTTAAGAAACGTAATCAATGACACAAATATGCCAATATTCAGACGTGACCTACTTGCAGCTCCTACGAAGAAGACTTTAGACAACTACAAAGCAAGTTTTGTCAGTTGGGGAAGGGAATGACTGAGAAGACTGAAGTTAATACTAGTTTGGTGTACGTTAAGAAGAAGATGCTTTTGGGACAAGGAAGATGAGTTCCACTCAGCTGTTTACACGAAGTCAGACCAGAGTTGGAATATTTTTCAGTGCAGATCCCTGCGATTTAAGAGGGATGGAGATTCAGTGGCATATCAAGGGAGAGTGATCAGGATGCTTAAGGGTATAAAAACCATCTGATGGCCAGGCGCAGTGGCTCACGCCTGTAATCCCAACACTTTGGGAGGCTGAGGCGGGCAGATCACGAGATCAGGAGATCGAGACCATCCTGGCTAACACGGTGAAACCCCGTCTCTACTAAAAGTACAAAAAAAGTAGCCGGGCGTGGTGGCGGGCGCCTGTAGCCCCAGCTACTCGGGAGGCTGAGGCAGGAGAATGGCGTGAACCCGGGAGGTGGAGCTTGCAGTGAGCCGAGATCGCGCCACTGCACTGCAGCCTGTGAGACAGAGCGAGACTCCATCTCAAAAAAAAAAAAAAAAAAAAAAATCTGACATCCAGGATTTCTTAGGAATTGGTAACATTTCACCCAGGGCAGAAAATGGCATTCGAGTTGCACTTAAGTGTGCTCGAATGGTGGTCTGTAAAAGAGAGAAAGGATTTAGCCATTGTCTCAGAAGCCACAGCTGGGACAGTGTCCAGAACAGAAGCAGGGACTTACAAGTGCTGCCAGACCACGAAATGATCAGCCTCTCAAAGTCCCTTCCTCCCATGAGGGAATTGGGTGGAGGGTGAAAAGCCGCATCTGTCGGGGATATTGCAGAAGGGATTCGTTTATGGAAAATTAGGAAATTTAAACAAAGTGGCTCCCACCATCTTTCTCAACCAGAAGATTCCGACAGCCCATACACAAACTCGTCATCTGAGATACATAGAAGTGGGAACAAAAAATAAAAGCACACCAATGGAGACAGAAACCCAACAAAACAAGCATTCTTCCCCTCTCTGCAACACATATGCATGATGCTCTTCCTCGCTCCACCTTTTAGACAGTGAATGACATCTCCTGATGCAATAAACTTGATAGGAAGATGATAATTAACAAATAATTTGGCAACAAAATTTAATTATAGGTCATTTAGATGTTTTGAAACAGCCACAAAAGCGATTTGCATGTCACTAATTAGCCGCATTTATAACCTCTCCTAAAATGTTCCCTCGCTAAGCCTCACAGAAAATCATTATAATCAATGGAAATTACCAAGCAACAACAGATTTAAGAAACAAGAACAAGACAACACATGTTGGGAGAATATGCAACACAAGCAGGTAGCTGCTGTGAACATCCCAACTAGTATGTTTCAGGGTTAAAAACTCCCAGCCTGGCCAGGGGAATAGACACTTACCTTAAAGGCATCTCCAGCTTGTGATCCTGTTGTTGGGGAAGTGAGCTGTGATGGAGGAGATTGCAACTTCACTTGTTCATCCTCTGTTCATGGTTTCTGCACCAGTGGGAGTTTAATAAGCATATTCCCATGAGAAACCTCTCCTTTGAAGCAGGCCAATCCTACTCAATCACTGCAACCTCACTACAGCTGGGTCCCGTCAGCTGCTGGAGGCTTGGCCAACAGCACTGTGCTTGGGCAGATAATGTGAGGCGGAGACACTCTTTGCCTAGTTGCTGCATTCTTTTGGGAGTTTCAGGTGATCCTGGTAAACCGGATTCTTCAGAAGGGGCAACTTCTCCCCTTCGGTATGATTTGTGTCAAAGATAAATGCAGACACAATCTGATACCCAAGCGGTTTATGCTAGCAGCAGTGTTATGAAACTTAACAGCAGGAACAGGCCAGTGACATGGGCCATAGAGAATGAGATGGTCAGATAAGAGACTGAACGGGAGTTTAAGGGATTTTCCCCCCTCTCTTATACCTGTCTTCAGTCTGGGTCAGTGACCAGGCATTTCTTTCCTAAAGATAGTTTAAGCTATTCTTATAAGAGTAAGCTTTATTTTAAGGTCTATAAAAGCTGCACCTGTGCTGAGGTGGTTTTAGCTTTTGGAAAGCCCCCTGGGGCCAGGTTTGCTAACTGCAGAGCCAGGTTGCATCATGCTGCTAAGTGACAAGTGGTGTCAGCCTGAGAGACCCTCAAGTGAGCTTTTTGGCAATCGTTGATCTTATAACCACAACATATCTCTTATTATATGCTGTTCCAGCCTAAGTGAGCATTTTCTTGGTGGATCCCTTGAATATTTTCTCCCTTTCAGCTCAGCAACCATGACAAAACAAAAAAAGAGGTTGCTAAGTTGAAATACCACCGACATTGTCGCATTCCACCCGAACCCTTTGATCTTGGAAAACAGCAAAGGTTAAGAAATCCCTTGACAAAGATTCCTTCCTTGACCAAATATAACCCAGTCTCCTGAATCTTGTTCTAAGATTATCTGTGCACTTCTTTGTAAAATCCAGTTTTTGCAAGAAGCCCTCACCCTCACTATCTGATCACACATGATATCAGATCATTCTCTATAGGGTTCCTCAACCTCCACCTGCCCCCAGGTGATGTCTATATTCTTAGCATTACATAGATGTTAAAAGTTAAGCACATAGATTAGTGACGCATACATAAGCATCATTTTACAAGGTCAGCAATCCTGCAGGAAAAGCAAAATTGCAGTCTACATATCAATGTGACTAAGGATTCAAAAAAGCCAACTTTTCAGATTTCCTTGAAGGGCATACGATGAAGAATGGAGGAAAAAACACAAAAACAGGAAAAGTATTGGCTTCTCTCAGGAATCTGATTGCATCAAGTATAAAGGTTCCTTAGAACATATTAATGCAAAGTTAAAATAAAATTTTCCTTGGCAATTAAAAATGCTGTGCGCTAATACCCTGCTTTCTAATGTGATTCAATTCAACAATGTGGGGAATGTTTACTACACTTCCAGCTTGATGTCAAGCAATGGGGAATACAAGTTCCAGTTCTGCCAAGATTCATCAACTCCCTTCTTAGTTCAAGAGAGAGGCTGAGAAATGCAGAGAGGAATAAGACACAAAACAGCCCCAACCTCCATGATCTGAGAGTGGGGAAAGGCCAGATTGTTACCCAACAGGCACACACTCTAAGGCCTTTTTAGGGGCTCACAAAATGTTTTAATTTGTGTTATAATCAGAAGAAAATGAACATTGGGGATTGAAGATCATATTGGTATTTGCACCAATATAGTTGTAAAATACAAATGTTAATGTTTTATGTTTTTACATAATATATTTTCATATTAAAACATATTTAATATGTTTTGCCTTCATGGCCCACGAAAGTCTTACTGGGCCCTGGGGAAGGGACTCTAGCCTGGTGAAGCAGCGGCTTTGCTCTACAAATACCTGGGGCAGAAATTTGATTTGAAAAATATTTTTCTCTCTTCTCTCTTTCAACCAGATTCCTTAGGAAAACCAAACAAGAGTCAAAACAAACCTCCGAAGCAGTAAGAGGTTGGATGAGATGGGCATACTATTGGGACTAGAACTGGCTCTCATACGCCCGAGCAATTTTAATAAAAAGGCAAAAAGTTGCCATAGAGAGGCTGCTGGCAAGTGCATGGCCATAGGGGGCCGACATGCTCAGGAGGGAAGGTGTTGATCATGTGGAGGCCTCTAAAAGCTAAAGCCTTGTTACCTTCTCTTTAGTGCCTAGAAAATGTGGTATGTGATGCAAATGCTCAAAACCTCTTATATCATAGCTGTCTGACCTCTGGGGACCTTCAACCTTCTTCTAGGCCCATCTGTGCACTTGCTTGTAAAATCCAGTTTTAGCAAGAAGCCTGTTAAGTCAATTTAGCAAGAACACCCTACCGCACCCCCCCTCCATCTGTTCAACCTCAGTGTCTGATCAGGGATCAGGCTCCTCAGCCTCCACCACCCCCAGGGGATGTGTGGTCACCTGGTTGGCCTTATGCTAGAATCCTGCTAGGTCGGTTAGGAGGAATCTCGCTGGCCCTTAGTGTTTTCTCTTAGTAGTTTTCCATCCACTGATGGGCACCCTATTCCGTGGCTATGAATCCCCACTTTCCCATGCTGTATTCAGATCTGAGCCCAATCTTTCTCCCCCACTGCAAGTCCCCATTGCTGTGGTCCCTGCACCTGTTGCGATGGTCCTGAATAAACTCTTCCTTACTGTGCTTTATCAAGTGCTACTGAATACTCCTTAACATCCTCCCACACCTTGTGTTCTGGAAAATGGCTTATTGCAGAGAACCCCCTTCCCCATATGACTGAGAAAAGACTCACAGATGTCCCTTGTCTAATAGGACAGAGACAGACCCTCTAAATCCTAATTCTTTGTCTTATAAACAGTTATAAGTTAGCTGAGCCACTTGTCCTCCCTAGTCAAATGTTGGATCAGTTTCCCTCTTTCCCCCAGAACCCTGAACATGGGCCCATCCTCAGTCTGAGTGAGCAGGCACTTCCTCCTGGGAACAGTCTGGCCTCAGAGCAAATGTTTTCTCATCTACTGTCTAATCAGGCCACCCTTAAATTCAAGGTCAGTGCCTGTTATGTTTTCTAGCCTTGTTTACTCTTCTCCATAAAAGAAAAACCATTTTTGCCCCTAGCCTTTGAGAGGCTTGCAGACCTAGAGTGTCTTCCCTCTTGCATTAAGCTTTTTGAATAAAAGTCCCTCCTTACTAAGTCTGCATTTGTTGTTTTTTTATTTGACACCAACCGGGGAGACTTTTGGACCAATGGAGTTGCAGCCCTGTTGAAGTTTGATTTTTATATAAAATAAAATTTCCTGGGAGACCCCCTAAAGACTAGAGAATCACAGCCCTTGATGTAGCATCCTGCTATTCTGCATCTATTGGAAGCCACATGTCACTTATTCACCATCATGTTGATAAAAAGGGGGTGCAGGTGCATGTCTGCTCCATCTCTTAAGATGTCAGTTGTATCACTGTTAGGTTGCAAGGCAGATAACCCCACTGATGACTCAGTGACTATGGCAAATGTCTCTGACCAGCTTGGAGGAGCAACACATTCCAATATGTTTGCTATGCACATAAGCTCCTAATTAGCCCTCTGGTTCCTCTGCTGTGGACAGCCCTGTGGTCTGTGAATAGGCTGTCATTTCCCTGGGGGTGCCAAGCAGGACCTAGCATTGGTCACATGGTCCTAGCAGAAAAGAAGAGACACATGGAATATAGGACAATGAGAGGAGAATTTACTGAAAAGACAGCTAACAGCAGTGTGGACAGGAAGAGGAGGAAGACGGCTCATCCCTGAGGCTGGTACCACTCAGGCCCAAAGGTGAAGGAGTGATCCCAGAGCTTGTGATGACCTTTGAGGAGTGCAGGATGCAATCCTGGGCAACCCTGCAGGAGGGAACAGAGGAGATGAAAACCCCAACCTTGTTCTCCTTTCCCTTTCATTTGTTGACTTTCCTTGGCCAAAAACAACCAGGACAACAGAAAAGGCAAGACAGCCTATGGATGCCGTTCATCCTGGGCTTCTTCCAGGGTAGAGAACAGGTGGGGATAGGTAGAGGGGTTCCAGGGATAACAGGAAAGATTCCAATCCAGGCCAGTCTCCACTGGAGGTATCATTCATCAGGAGCCCTAAATCCACAACTGCATCACTCCTTTCTCACCCCATATTAGATGGTAATGTTTTTCTCCCCATTGCACAAGAAGTGAGGCTTAGAGGGTCCCCACATTTATCTAGGATTTGAAGAAGTTGAATACCAGAGGGGGAGCATTGAATGGAACCCTGGTTTGTCTGCCTCCAAAACACCTTGTTCTCACTCCTGGGTATCTACCCAGAGCTAAAGAAGTCACTATACAAAAAAGATACTTGCACACGCGTGTTTACAGCAACACAATTAGCAATTGCAAAAATGTGGAACCAGCCCAAATGCCCATCAATCAACAAGTGGATAAAGAAACTGTGGTGTGTGTATATATATATATGTGTGTGTGTGTGTGTGTGTATATATATGTGTATATATATACACATATATACGTATATATACACATATATATGTATATATGTATATATACATATATACATATATAATATATATATACATATATACGTATATATGTATACACACGTATATATATATATGATGGAATACTACACAGCCATAAAAAGGAATGAATTAATGGCATTCACAGCAACCTGGATGGGATTGGAGACTACTATTCTAAGTGAAGTAACTCAGAAATGGAAAACCAAACATTGTATGTTCTCACTCATAAGTGGGAGCTAAGCTATGAGGATGCAAAGGCATAAGAATGATGCAATGTACTTTGGGGACTCAGGGGGAAAGGGTGAGAAGGGGGTGAGTGATAAAAGACTACAAATAGGGTTCAGTGTATACTGCTCGGATGTGATGGGTGCACCAAAATCTCACAAATCACCACCAGAGAACTGACTCATGTAACCAAACACCACCTGTTTCCCAAAAACCTATTGAAATAAAAGCATAAATAAAAATACCTTGTTCTCCTCATTATGTGTAATGTGTAAATTCCTTTCATTCCACAAGGGAAGAGAAGACATTTTAAAAAACAGGAGTAGTGTACTGACTCAGATTTCCATTAGAGTATTAAGACAGCTAGTCATTCTTTCTAGATAGCCAGTTTCAACTGTGATTAATCAGAGACAATAAGGCCACTGTGAGCATGTGAAGGCTTTGGAGGAATGGTTTTATGGAAAAGTTAGGAAAAGGAAGACATAGAGAAAGCTGCCAGAGTTACTAATTTTGCATTGGGGGCCCCCCTCTGCAATCAGTCAAAAAATAATGTGACTCAGCAGAAAAAGGGAACATGTTCAAGGGGGAAAAACATGTAAATAGTGTTTATTGTCTTCCTACCATGTATCAGGCATGCTTTGCATTTTATATAAATCATGATGACAATTAATACAATCTTTTATATTTTTATGTTTTCAGACAGGGTCTTGCTCTTTGGCCCAGGCTGGGGTACAGTGGTGAGATCATAGCTCACTGCAGCCTCAACCTCCCATCCCAGACTCAAGCAATCCTCCCGCCTCAGCCTCCTGAGTAGCTGGGACTACACGCAGGTACCACCATGCCTGGCTAACTTTTTAACATTTTTTTTTAGAGACAGGGTCTTAGTATGTTGTCCAGACTGGTCTCAAATTAGCCTCAAGAGATCCTCCTTCCCTGACCTCCCAAAGTACCATGATTACAGGTGTGAGCCACCACAGCCAGCCTAGATTAACAGTCTTTAAAGTAGATATGCTGGGATAGGTGAGAGGAAGTGAAAAGCCAACTGGGACACACAAAAACAGTCAGGAGCAGCCTGGGAGGGTGGCTGTAAATTGTTCCTTTCCTGAGCTTTGAGATGGATACAGTTTTTACACATGAAGGAAACCAAAATATCCCTTTTTAAAATAATGAGGATTATTGATTGAAAAGAAGAATCCTAAAATGCAGTGGACACACTGCCCCTCCATCTGCCTTCCTCATAGCAAGACAGCAATTTACAAAGACAAGGTCTTCTGTCCACCTGTCTGCCTTTGCCACCTTCCTGCCCTCCTGCCTGCCTTTCCCACCGAAAGATGGTCCCCTTTATAACTCTCGCCTATTAGCTCAGAGACAGCACTACAGCAGCTAGAGGCAGATTTTACTCTTTCCAGAAATTTACCTTTTGGTAGCCTGCAGATGTTCTCCTCTTTGTCTTGTCAGTACATAGGATTTATGGCTCTTTGTTAAAATCCTATTTGAGCAAGGCCCCTAAGCCACTGCCTTGAGAGAGAAGTATTTTTGAACTGAGGCCTCTCCTGTGTGATGGGTAGAATATATGTCATCCTCCTAGGCTGCTCCTGGCTGCTTTTGTGTGTCCCAGTTGGCTTTTCATTTCCTCTCACCTATCCCAGCATATCTACTTTAAAGACTGTTAATCTAGGCTGGCGGTGGTGGCTCACACCTGTAATCATGGTACTTTGGGAGGTCAGGGAAGGAGGATCGCTTGAGGCTAGTTTGAGACCAGTCTGGGCTCAACAGTTTTTCTTTTGTGAATCTGACTTTTATTTTCAGGAGAGTGTCTCAACTAAGAATCTATGAGGGAAAGAACAGACATTAGACTTTCTCCCTTACACATACAAAAGAAACATTAAGGAAGTGGGATGTCCATTAGAAGGCACTTCAGATTGTCTCATTTTCAACAGGAACTGCATTTGTAGACAAACAGCAAGCATAAAATTTAATTTCATTATTACAATTTAATCAAGCAAATTCACTAAAGTACAGTACTTGTCAGCCAGAAAATTGTTTGTTTAGTATAATTCATCAATTACCTTGAAAGGAAAAAATTATGGGACATATATGTATACATAACTACGTATTCTGGTTATACCAGAAGGATTATCTGCAGGATCTGTAGATGAGCTATCTATTTAAAAGGAGTAACTCCTGGGGCAAGAAGGCACAAAGTCAAAGGTGCGCATTGTATAAAATCCCCTTTATAAACAGCAAACTTTTAGCGTCCCTAGTATCTTGAGACAGAATTCTTTTTTCTTTTTTCTCTTTTTTCTTTTTTGAGATGGAGTCTCACTGTGTCTCCCAGGCTGGAGTGCAGTGGCAAAATCTCAGCTAACTGCAACCTCTGCCTCCCGGATTCAAGCAATTCTTGTGCCTCAGTCTCCAGAGTAGCTGGGGATTACAGGTGCGTGCCACGATGCCCGGCTAATTTTTGTATTTTTTAGTAGAGATGGGGTTTCACCATGTTACCCATGGCTGGTCTCAAACTTCTGAGCTCAAGCCATCCTCCCACCTCAGCATCCCAAAGTGCTGGGATTACAGGCATCAGCCACTGTGCTTGGCCCAGAATTCTTTCCTAAGTAATCATTAATAACCACATCCCCTTCTCAATTCACATCTTCCATTAGCCATATTATCACTTGCATACACCTGGATATCAGCGCATATTATATTTCTTCTCTTATGCATTGCTGAATGATTCTGACTGGACCAAATGGACAGGCTGCAAAGGAAAAGGAATACATTGACACATATCTGCTCCCGCGATCTGCAGCAGGAAGTCCCGAAAGGAAGGGGAGGAGGAAGGAAATGCAGATGTTTAGATTCAGTCCCAGTTTGGCTTTTATATGTAGCTCTGATCTCTATGAAGAGATGCCCTATTCCCATTTTGGGCAGGGCAGGGATGACTCTGGCCCTGAGATTAAAAAATAAAGAAAGATAGGCAGTGCCTCTGGGGCACAAGAACAGGTCAGCCTTCTCCTCAAAGCCCACCAGTAGAGACTTTGATGCCTGTTGGAAATCTTAGCAAAATGATAGGTGTCTCAGGAAACTGGAGCATCTCACAGATATACTCACATTGTGGAACATGAGAAATACTGGTTGGAAAAACAAAGAGAGTGGTTTCCCTGCAGAGCAACTTTCTACAAGGGGCAAGGCCAAGCCAACCCAGAAAAATTCGTGGGAGTAGTAGGCAGAATTCTAAGACGGCCAGAAGTCGGACAGAGATGCTGGACACCAACTGGTGCCCACAAAGAAGCTGACGGTGATGATGTGAACTTCCTGTGGGGTCCACAGACCTAGAAATTACTAGTGGCCCAGGACTTTCAGCAGTAAGAAAATGGGGACCTCAGTCCCAGAACCTCAAGGAACTGAGTTCTACCAACATGCACTGAATTTGGAATAGCACCGGGAGGCTCAGGGGAGAACACAACGTAGCTGGCACCCTGATTTCATCCTGGCGATCCCCTGAGCAGGGTAAAGTCTGTCCTTGCTTGGACTCCTGAGCCCAAAGAGAAGATACACAGGTGTTGTTGCCAGCCACTGTGTGCTATGGAGCAATAGAAAATGAATACAGTGGAGTGAATATTAAAGTAAGTGTTTTTCATTGGGGAGATGTTGGTCTAAGGAAACAAAGTTTCACTTAGGAGCAAGAGTTCCAGAGATCTTTCCTACAACATGGTGACTACAACATTCATGTGTAGTGAATAACAACACATTGGATATTTGAAAATTACAAAACAGTAGATTATAAGTGTTCTCCCCACAAAGTATGTCAGGTAATGCACATGCTAAGTAGCTTCATTTAGCCATTCCATAATGTACATACATACATATATATATATAAAACAAAATGTCATGTTGTATACCCTAAATATACATAATTTTAATTTTTCACTTAAAAAAATTAATTTTGCTAAAAAGTAAATGCTTTTCTATCCAAAGCTAGAGATCTCAGGCTGGGATATTTGGTTTAGAAATTTATTTGCATATTTTACCTAAAAAGTTATTATTAAAATATTATAAAGTATTAAAAGGAATATTATTTATAGATTTAATATATATTTCAACATATAACACCTAGTATATATTAAATATACATTTATATATACATTGATTTATTTATAATTATACATTTAATATAAAAATATTTATTCATTTATGTATAAATATAAATACATCAATTTATATATTTAATATGTATTAAGTGTTTATTATTTATTATACATACATCTATTTTTTATAAATATATATTTAATATTTAAAAATTTATTTAAAATAAAACATTTATATTGTATAATTGTATAAATATATAAATATTTTATATTTCTATGAATACGTGTGTGTGTATAGATATAGATAAGTAAATGCATATTCTCTGATCATCAGAAAAATGCAAATCAAAACCACAATGAGATACCATCTCACACCAGTTGGAATGGCGATTGTTAAAGTCAGGAAACAACAGATGCTGGTGAGGCTGTGGGGAAATAGGAACACTTTTACAATGTTGGTGGGAACGTAAATTAGTTCAATCATTGTGGAAAACAGTGTGGTGATTCCTCAAGGATCTAGAACCAGAAATGCGATTTGACCCAGTAATCCCATTACTGGGTATATACCCAAAGGAATATAAATCACTCTACTATAAAGACACATGCACATGTATGTTTACTGCAACACTATTTACAATAACAAAGACATGGAACCAACCCAAATGCCCATCAATGATAGACTGGATAAAGAAAAGTGGTACATATACATCATGGAATACTACACAGCCATAAAAAGGAATAAGATCATGTCCTTTGCAGGGACACAGGTGAAGCTGGAAGCCGTCATCCTCAGCAAACTAACACAGGAACAGAAAACCAAACACCGCATGTTCTCACTCATAAGTGGGAGTTGAACATTGAGAACACATGGACACAGAGAGGGGAACAACACACACCAGGGCCTATTTGGGGGTGGGGGTGACGGGAAGAAACTTAGAGGATGGGTCAATAGGTGCAGCAAACCACCATGGCACATGTATCCTATGTAACTAACCTGCACGTTCTGCACATGTATCCCAGTTTTTTTTAGAAGGAATACAAAAGAAAAAAATTTAAAAATAAAAATAAAAATAAAAATAAAATATATAAAATAAATAATACGAAAATAAATATTTTTTTAAATCTGTGGTATTCATCTGTATTCGAATTCATTTTTAAATTATATTAAAAATAATTTTTTTCATTTTTAATTATATATTTTAACTAAATATATTAATATTTAAATAAATATTTATTTGAAATAAAACATTTATACTATATAATAGTAAGTATAAAAATATATATTTCTATAAATACATATATATGCATTTATATATAAAATTATATATAAAATACATAATATGAAAATAAATATTTTTTAAAATCTGTGGTATTAATCTTTGTATTGCAATTCAGTTTTTAATTCCATCTACAAATATTGATTGAACTACAACTTAATGTTACCTGCTATGGAAGATCTGGCACCACCCCTACATGTAAAAAAGGCCCAGAATCTATTGGCTGGATGGTCCAGTCCCAAAACAGAAAGAAGAAAGGGACGTGTTGTGGGCTAAGTAATGGTCAGGCCCGAGGCGCCCACAACCTGATCCCTGGCACCTCACACTTTACCTTACATGGAAAAGGGCATTTGGCAAGTGCCATGAAGGATCTTGAGATGGGAAGAACTTCCTGGATTAGCCAGGTGGGCCCACTGTCATCACAAAGGCCCCTCTAAGAAGGAGGTGGGGAGAGACTGGAAGACACTACACTGCTGGCCTTGAAGATGGAGGAAGGGCCCACCAGCCCGGAAGGTAGGTGCCCTCTAGAAGCCAGAGAAGGCAAGAAGAGGAATTCAACCCCTAGAGCCTCCAGAAAAGAAAGCAGCCCTGCCCACACCATGATTTTAGGACAGTGAAACCCACTTTGTGCTTAAGACTTCCCGAACTGTAAGGTTATATTGTTTTACATAGTTTTAACCCACTCAGTTCACTATAACGTGTTATAGCAGTGTTTGGAAATTACAGAAAGGAAAGGAAAAATATAAGGAAGGAGGAAGGAAGGTAGGAAAGAAAGAAGAAAGGGAGAGAGAAAGAAGGGAGGTGGAGACAGAAATTATTTGAATCTACTGAGGAGTTTCCAAGTCTAGAAATACAAGAAAAAAGATCTGCTGAAAAACAGCAGTTTTTGTTATCACTGGAGAAGACAGGGTAAAGGGTAGGAGAGACTCCTCTGTACCGTTTTTTCATAACTACTTGTGAGTCTATAATTATATCAACACAAAATATTTAAAGAAAATTATAAAGTTGAATGAATAGTAACCTGCCATTTCTATATATTACACATAGAAAATTCTGGAATTATATCTGTAAACTGTTTCCATGGTGAGTATAGACTATCATATGCTTCTTTTCTATGCTTTTCTGATTTTTGGATTTTTTACAATAAGCATATCTCTTTTCTTTAAAAACAAAGACACTTTTAAAAAATAAAGTATAAAGGGTTGAAGAATAAGAAACACTCATTATCTCTTGGAGAGAAATAGCTTAATGCCCAAGTTTTGTTAACTCATATTTTTACTGTATTTCAAATACCACGGCAAATGCTATTGCTTTGTATCACCGTATGTGAAGCAAATGTTGGATTTTACCGTAATAGATAAATGAGCATTTCAGTCTCTTTGTTGTTGATTCCAATAACATCCAACTGAATGGCTGTTTTTTCTGCTGTCCTGCAAACCAGGAGGCTGGGAAACCATTCTTTTGCCCCCCACAATCATCTCATCTCCTAAAGCAGAGTACAACAGGGAAAATTGTTTCACACATCAATTTGTGGACAAGTCATGATATTAAAAAGGTATGTGTACCCCTGAGCCTGCTATTGAATAGCCGATTCTTTCTGTCAAGTTATAGTATAATTCTTCAGTTACTTGTGAAGTTCCTGACCAGTTTATAATTATGAATGATTTTACAAAAACATAACAAAATATATATGCAATTTCATTTGTGCATAATGATCCTTCTTCCATTAAAGCTCAAAATTGGTTTATGACATTAAAATATTTTGAACTCTGAATTTCCCTATCATTACATTGTACTATATGGTGAAACCTTCCTATTGGGACTTGGTTATTTCATCATTACCTAAAAGACCCTTTTATGACATCATTTAGAAAAAAATTAATATGTATAAATCCAATCAATATGGAAAACTCTAAACTTCCTCCCTGCCTAAAAGTGTTCATAACAAAGAATTTCTTGACTGAATTGTTAAAACTTAACCACCATTCTCCAATCCTGTACTTCCAGGTACAATCTAAATCCCTGTAACTTGCACATATCCTGGAAATGCTTGAAGACAATGCCAACAAATTCATGTCGGCAATGCAAAAGAGATTTGAGGACAGGGTGCTAGTTGTTACTTCTTGAATAAAAATGCAACTCCTGGGCAATGCAGAAAAATCAATCAGCAACTCTTTAAAATGTGTTTCCTTTGCATGAGAGAATAAGTGTAATTTTTTTTTAAAGACAGGGTGCCACTCAGTTGCCCAGGCTGAAGTGCAGTGGTACAATCTCAGCTCACTGGAACCCCCTCCTCCCAGGCTCGAGGGATCCTCCCACCTCAGCCTCCTGAGTAATTGAGATGACAAGTGACTTTTTTATTTTTAGTAGAGATGGAGTTTCACCATGTTCCCTAGGCTGGTCTCCAACTCATGGGCTCAAGCAATCTACCCTCCTTGGCCTCCCAAAGTGCTGGAATTGTAGGCATGAGCCATTGCCCCCCAAGCCCAAGGTGTAATTTTTAATGAAAACTTTAAGCTATTAAAATGGAGTACAGAAAAAGAATATCAATTGTGTCTGCCAAACCAAAACTAAGTAACTGTTTTTTTCCTCTGATGACCATTGGATCGAGATGATATATCTAATAATAATCAAATTCACAACAAAAATCTTTCAGCATAGCTTTCAGGTTAGTACTTCCTTAAATTAGGATTTAAATTTTATGCATACAGATACCTGCATGCCTCTTATTTAAGGCCCTTGGATCACACAGCTCTATGTTGGTTTGGAATGAAAAAGAAGGGTTTTCATTATTGATAAGTGAGATAACATCTCTTTATCAAATAGGATGAATCATTTGAAATAGCCAATTTTGCAGATAAAGTATGGTTAACTATCAGCAATGTCATATGGCTGGTCATATATGGACAGCGATCAAAGAACCAAAAAAAGAAAAGAAAAGATTGATCAATAAGTAAATAAATAATAAAAGGATGGTATGAGAAAAGTACATTTAGAGAACAAAATAGAACTTTTGGGAATGCGGAACATGATAAATGAAGTAATTCAGCAGAATGCTGGGAAGATCAAGGTGAGGACATCTCAAAGAGAACTGGAACAAAAAGCCAAGGTGATTGATAACAGGAGAGAAAAGACATGAAAATTAGGATATCATAACCAGGTCCCAATCTTCAGCTAATAGACATTCCAGAGGAAGAGACTGAGAGAGAGAAAGAGATTACTAAAGCAATAAAACAAAATATAGTTTTAGACCTGAAGGGCATGAATCTCAGTATTGAACAGGCCTGGGGGCCCAAAACGATGAAGGAAAATAAACCCAGAGCAAAGCCCATTTTCATGGAACCTTAGGATACAGAGGACCAAGACAAAATCCTAAGTGCATAGGGGGTGCAGTGGGTGGATGGGTTACATACAATCAAATCACGGCTTTGGCCTTTACCCTGAGTGGTACAAGACAATTATGCAATGACTGTGAAATCTAGAGGAAAAATGATTTCCACCGAGAGTGGTGGCTCACACCTGTAATCCCAGCATGTTGTGAAGCTGAGGCAGGAAGATTGCTTGAGCCTGGGAGCTCCAAACCAGACTGGGCAATATAGCGAGACCTTGTCTCTACAATTTGTTTTTTAATTAGCCAGGTATGGTGGTGGTGTGTGAGAGGACCACTTGAGCCCAGGAGGAAGAGATTGCTATGATCGCATCACTGCACTCCAGCCAGGAGTGCCTTGCTCTTGCAACAGAGCAACTGTCTCAAAAAAAAAAAAAAAGAAAAAAGAAAAGAAAAGAAAACGAAAGAAAAGAAAAGAAAAAGAAAAAGAAAACCAAATAATTTCCAACCTAGAGTTTTATACCAGCCAACCCCTCCAGACACAGTTGCATTGGCCCCTGAATAAAGTCAGTGAATACACTGAGTGCCCACTATTTGCTCCTCAAGCTGAAGGTCTCTGCTCCCAAGCAAGCTGCTAGTCAGTATGGGGAGAAAGCCTTCATGCCTAATTGATGTCATTTTCTGTGGTTGCACTCTCACATGTAATATCCCCAAAGAACCACAGCATAGAGTTGTCACTTTTAGCTTGGGGGGAACAACAAAACATGATAAATAATAATTGCAATAATTACATTCCCATTCTTTCTCTTCCTCACTATGAAACCAGGATGTTGGTGTGTAGGCAGGGAAAGCCCCTCTTCTTTCAAAGTAAACTGGAAGGAGAAACACCTGCTAAGAGCTTTCCTGTGCTAGCATGGATGATTGTGCAATTGCCCAAAAGTCTATTTTACTAACAACTCCAAATCTTATATTTCTTCTTCCGTTGTCCATGGAGTCTGGGTACCACACATGCCCAAGCCCACCAGTGTGTCTACAACAACAGGCAACAGAAGCACCTGGCCTAGGGCCATGTGGGGCCACAAAGCAGGTCAGCAAAACAATCATGACTATCCATGGTCTCAGAGTGGAGAAGGATATCATAAGTAACTGATTAGGGAGCAAGAGAGAGAGCGAAGGAGGGAGGAATAAGGGAAAGGAAGGAAAAAAAGGGAGGCAAGCAAAGAGGAAGGAAGGAGGGGAGGAGGGAAGAAGGGATGGAAAGAAAGGAGGAAGGCAGGGAGAGAGGAAGTTAGGAGGAAAGAGGGAGAAAGGAGGGAGAGAGAGGGAAGAAAGGAAGAAAGAAGGGAAGGAAGGAAGGAAGGAAAAACGAAGGAACGAAAGAAGGAGAGAGAGAAAAGGTGAGGAGGAAAAAAGGAAGGAGGAAGGCAGGAGAGAGAAAAAAGGAAGAGAGGGAGGGAAGAAGGAAGGGAAGGAAGAAAGAAGATGGAGAGAAAGGAGGAAAGGAAGGAAAGGAAGAAAAGGAAGGGAAGGAAGGGAGGAAAGGAGGGAGGGAGGGAGGGAGGAAGGGAGGAAGGGAGGAAGGAAGGAAAGAAGGGGAATCAACAGAGAAAATAATCAACATCTAATATTTTTTAAAATGGCAAAAGACAAATGACGAATGAGAAAACAATTGTAAATTAATACAAATATGGAAAATGTTCAACCTCACCAGGAAATCAAAGAAAATTAAAGTTTAAACACAAGGAAAATGATATTTTTAACCTACTGATTTGGCAAATATTATGGCATGCCAACACTTGGGTTAGAAAATTAAGAAGTAGGAGACTTGAAGAAAAAATAAATTAAACACTAGAATATTCTCGATTTTTGAAGAATATTTTGTCATATATAAAACCTTATGGTATAATTTTAGGGTGTAAAAGGCAGAACCAAACATGATATAAAGGCAACATCAGCACAAATGTGAAAAACAATCTGTCCAGGTGCAGTGGCTCATGCCTGTAATCCCAGCACTTCCGGAGGCCAAGTGTGGGAGGATCACTTGAGGACGGAAGTTTGAGAGCAATATATTTGCATATGGATATGTATGTTTCATATGCATATGTTTGTATAGAAAGGCATACACATAACTGGAAAGAATGATGATATAATTTTATTTGGGATTAGTTTGCAGGGAGCAGAACTACCAGTGGTTTTATATGATTCTTTATAAATTCTTGTATATATAAAATGTTCTACTTACTTTTATAAACAGAAAAAAACAGTTTACAAAGTACAATTTAATCATAGTGTATTCCTACTGATGGAGAAAGTGTCATAGTTAAATTCACAATGCTCCTCAAATGTGATAGTTTTTACTAGTGGGAATAAAAAGAAAACGAACTTGGGCTTACAATTGGCCTGAAGAGACCCTAATTTAGAGAACTTCAGCTTAATGAGCTCTGATCCCTGTGCAGCTGTCCCTTGTCACATAATCAGAAAAAACTAACAAGGTTCCTTTTTTTAGAGAAATTTGTTTAGTTCCTATTTTTTAAGCACATGGTAAGTGTCTAATAAATACCTGTTGCAGAGAAATGAACTAATACAGATTTCTAATCTTTAGAGTTTTTTGCCCCATGGAAGAATGTTCTAAGTATAGTAATTCTCAGCCTGAGGCCAAAGGCCTAAGAACTTGTAGCGTGGGTAGCATAGATCCCGGAGTCCAAGGGTGGGAGAGCCTGGAGCTCTAACATTCTAGGGCTAGAGATGAAGAGTGTCTCAGCTTGAAGAGAGAGAAAGAGAGGGACAGGGAGAAACAGAGACACAGGCAAGGAGGGAGAGACAGAGACAAAACCAGGGAAAGAAAGAGAGAGATGAAGAGAGGGAGAGAGACACAGAGAGACAGGGACGTGGATAGAGAGCGAGAGACAGAGATGGATAGAGAGAGATAGACACAGAGAGACACACAGAGATAGAGATAGAGAGGGAGAGAGACAGAGAGAGAAAGAGAGAGAGGGAACTCTTCTCTGCTTTGTGTTCTATCTGGGCCCCCAGCTGATTGGATGTTGCCAGTCCACATTGATGGTGGACCTTCCTCACTTAGTCCACCAACTCCCATGCCAATGCCCTCTGGAAACACCCTCACAGACACACCCAGAAGTAATGAACACGTTACCAGTTCTCTAAGTATCCATTAATCCAGTCAATTTGACACCTAAAATCAACCATCACAAATCCACCCATCATCGACTTGGCACCCATAAGCATCTCCTTAAACCATACTTAATTTCTAAATGAAGATAAGAAAATTACAACAGTTCCACCTAACGTGATGTAACCATTCTGCACACAGCTGAAAATGCAGTAATCCCCTTCCCCGGAAGAGGAGGTCAAGTCCTTGGGTGATGTTGAGTCTTCTCCTGACATCCCATCACTTAAATACCATGAGGTAAAATTAATAATACTTAAATACTGATAGAGAGGTAGTCAATAGAGTGGTTTATATATTATATGCATTTTTGTGGTTTCCATGTTGAGAATGTTCTCAAACAAACATGTTTGTGGTCAAAATTTCTGAGTCAATAACAAAGATACTCCAAGAACGCTCTCAACAGGAAAACACAAACCATCATATCATATACTGATATAAAGTCAATATACCTTATGTTATATAATAAAGGAATAAGAGAGGAATGAAAACAAAGATATTTGCTAAATACATGTATTTATGTTTTATCTTGATACTAAATATATTTATATATACACACAGATGTATTCTTAACAAAATGGGGAGAAAATACTCGTGACAATGACAGTCCTCATTTCTGTAGCTGGCCACACCAGTCTCCTCTGGAAACACCCTCACAGACACATCCAAAAGTAATGCTTCAGCAGCTCTCTAGGTCTTCCTTAATCCAGTCAAGCTGACACCTAAAATTAACCATTATGAGCATCGTGGATTAGAAAACAGAACAGGTGGCCATGTTGTCAGGGGTCCATCCTAGCAACAAACATAGACAATTCCTTCTTCTGAGGAGGGCTCAGATCTGGACTCTCTAAAGGCTTCTCTGTTCTTGTATCCCTGAAGCCCAAATAGCTGAAAGTCTCTAGATCAGTGTTCAAAGACAAACGCATGAAATCTCTGGCGCAGTTCCCTAAAGCACAGCGGATCTCCCACATCTACACAAACCATGAAGCAATAACAACTTGCGAGTGGATTACTGTTGAGAAGAATGCCTTTGAAGAGCGAAATAGATGTGATGAAAGAACATATCTCCCACAGCACAAGCAGAAAGGAGACAGGATGGAAATGAAATTTCATTCACTAGGTGGAGGGCCTGCTGACCCTTCTCTATAATAATAATGATTCTAATAATGATTCATAAAGCCACAACTCTGGCCAAAAAAAATTAAAAAGTTAAGTATGTGTGTGAGAAAAGAGAGGCTATAAAAACACAAAATTGGTTTAGGTTTTTATGCTGAGAGAGCAATCTTGAAGGAGTGATATTTGTTGTTGATTCAGAAAATTTAACCACAAACATGTCCCTTTGAGAACATTCTCAACATGAAAACCATAAAAGTACAGAAATGGAAACTGCTATCTATCTATCCATCCATCTATCTGACATCAACCTATATATCAATCTAGATATCTATATATCTATATATCCATCTATTTATCTGTCCATCCATCCACCTATCTATCATCTATCTACATATCTGTCTGCCTATCATCCATCATCTATCTATATATCTGTCTATCATGCATGTAGCCATCTATTTATCCATCCATCTACCTATCCATGCATCCATCATCTATCTATATAGCTGCCTGCCTGTCTATCTATCATCCATCGATCTATCATTTATCTACATATCTGTCTGTCTGTCTATCATCCATCCATCCATCCATCCATCCATCCACCCATCTAACCAGTTTATGGTTTTATATATAGCTTCATTTAAACTGTGGGTGGCAAAGCAAACTGCATGTGGAAAGACAGCTCTTGTCATATGTGCTGAGGGTCATGTGTGGCTTGCAGGTGAACAGGGGAAAGGGGGCAAAGTGGTTGAAACATGAGAGTTTAAGAAGGGCTAAGCTTTAGAGAAATGTGTCAGATGAGACTACAAAATATGCTTGGACTGCGGTTCTTGGTGTGAATCCACAGAAGCCCCCACTACCAAACTCAGAGCTAAGGAAATATGTTCACTGTGGCACTGGGGCATCCATTTTTGTCCTTGGCATCTCCTTCCCGTCACTGAACACACAAACGAAAAATCATCTCCCCTCCTCCCTTTCCGTTTCATCCATCTTTTTCATGCTTGGTCCAAGAAACATCCAAAGACAGCAAGAGAGCTCATTTTATTGTTTTTAGCATTTGCTTGGTCCCATTTCACTAGTTCTACCTCCCAAAATGAGAACATGAGGTTATCAATTACATGTCAGAGGCAGAGAAAGCTGAAGCATGTTTTTCCATCAGAGACGTCATAATATGATTTGAAATTTGAGAGTCTAGAGTTAATATACGGGATTTCAAAATTTCCGACATGTCTGACAAAAATTTTCTTAAAGGAATTACATCATAGTTATTGAATCTTCCCCCATGCGATGAAAGAAGAAAATAACAAAAATATTCCTTATAACAAATTTGGGGAGTTAGCAGTAAAAAACAAAAAACATTACTTAAATAATATTTTCAAAGGACTAAGAAGAAAACTAGGAATTAAAGACTAAACTGATTCTAGATATTCTCATACAAGAGGACCTAGGATAATATTTGAAATAAAGTACACAACAGTATTATTAAAAAAAAAAAAGAAAGCTCACAAAGTTTTCTAATACTTCAAATGTGTGGTTTGTAGGTAGGAAATCAAAATGAGTTTGAGTTATCATTATTAGGTTCTGTGTTATTAAATGTGCTTCACATACTTATCTTTTACATTTGTATGGTAATGTCTCCAAAGCTAAGGGTTTTATTAGGTAATTTATTTTTTTTTTATTTCTAGCAAAGAAAAATGTCCTTAAATTTATGTAAGAGTCAAAGTTTGGATCTCAGAATAACTGGTCTGGGCCTTATTTTAAAAAGCAAAGAATATAAGTAACTAAGCAAGGAAATGACATCTGATTCATTATTGTAAATGTATATTATATTGGCTATGTACTTAATCAACCCCCACTCTGAATACTGGAATCTTGAAATAAATAAAGTTGACAGATGACTAATATCAACTGGCTCTCCATTCATCAGGTGTGAAATATCACACAAACATACAGCAAAGCCCCTCAGGCTCTGGAAAGAAACTGCAAAAACCCTAAGGACTCCCAGAAACTAAAACAGTCATAAAAATTTAGAAGTCTAAGCAAGAACCTAAGTTTTAAGTTAAGAGAAGAGGAAACTGTGAAAACACGATTTATTATAATAAGTGGTAAATTTCTACTATGCTATAACATTCAGAGTTCATTTTAATAAAATAGAGATAGAAAGTAGGATCGATTAACACAAGTATTATACTAACCATTCTTTGTCAACTGATTATTATTGTAAAATTAGAAGGCTGTGACCCTAAATTATAAAATCAATCTAATTTTGGACACTTCGTTACTCTTCCAACATTTTATATTGAAACATGATGAGAAGTTGTAGTATAGATGGATCACTTCCTGATTGACTTCAAATATCATAATATTGTATTTGAAAACTGTATTGCAGGCTCGCTCCTAAAATAGAGAATTTCCATAGAACTTTCTATAGAACTCACTCCTAAAATGGAGGATTAAATATGAATTTTATATAGAAAAATTATTCTCATAAGCAAGCTATCTCACATGCAGTATAAACTAAGGAACTGCTATACTTATTAAGTGATTGTCAGTAAGGCAGCTGAAGCACACACAGGAAAATATGGCAGGAAATTCATGGACCTTAGTTTAAAACTCTATAAAGAAAAAAAAAAAAAAACTTGCTGCCAGGCAGCAGACGTTTTTGCTTTCCTCTGGAATCTTGGGTAGGTTCACTGGATAAAATCTTTTAACAGGTATTAGGCTTCACTCTATTTGAGGATATAAACTCAACAGAACAAGGCTAAAGTTTGTGAAACCCCAGACAGGGTTAAAGATCTGAAACTGCCTTTGCAAAAGCAGTGAGAAAATTACGACAGTGAAAGAGGTGTGACCTAACCAACTACGTCTTGCCTTTAACCTGCAGACTGCCCTCGTTCATTCCTGAACACAGACTGAGCTAACTACAGGAGGAATTTACAGTGTTAACATGGAAACAAAAATGGTAACCGCCTTTTCCGGAAAAAAATCCCATTCTTGCCTGGGGAAACACCACCTCTGTAGGACAACAAATTCGCCACAAGTTTAGAAAGTATGGCTCAGAAGTCCTGCAGTCAGAGGCCACAAGATTCTCAACCTCCCCAGTTGGTCCTAGGGATACCGTCACTATTGGAATGTCTAAGATTGGAGTTGAAGATGTTTTTTAGACCCTGTGATCTGATCTACCAACTGGTGCCATGCAGACCAGGAATCTGCCTCAACCAGTTCTGTAATCTCACCCAGGCACAGAAGACAGCAAGAAGAACCCACTTTGGGCCCCTATTATTTCATCTCCAATCTGACCAATCAGCATTCCTCACTTCCTAACCCCCATACCTCCCTTAAAAAAAACTCAGTCTCCAAATGCACAGAGAGCGTGATTTGAGTAATAAAACTCTGGTCTCCCATTTAACTGGCTCTGTGTGCATTCAATTCTTTCTCTATTTCTGTCTTGATAAACAAGCTCTACCTGGGCAAAGAGAATCCATTGGGGAGGGTTACAGATCATTTTTTATATTGGTGTCAGTTATTGGCTAAATCATATCAGAAAGTTGTTTTTTGCCTGTGTGACTGAAATCCAAAAATATATGATTTTTATCAGTATTGTATTAATATGGCATTGGAACTATTTTTTTCATCCATGTATTTAGCAGTTATTTACTAAACATCTACTAAGGCACGCTGTGCATTGTAGGGATACAGTAGTGTTAGAGGGGTTTGAACCAGAGCGACTCAATCTTGAGTGATGGCTAGGAAAATGAGGCTGGAACTTGCTGGGCTGCACTCCCAGAAAGTCAGGTGTTCCTAGCCTCTAGATGTTTACGGTTAAGGGAACAGATTGATAATGTTTAGTAAACAGACCCAGAATTGGGAGTGTCCTAACACCCTGATATCTTGAGAACAGAGGCATTCCTAATTTTGCTTTAAATATAATAATATCGATTCTTGTAAAATATAGCAATTAAGAAAATTAATCCTTTATCACAAACACTTGTAGCAGAGCACATCACCCCATGATCTTTTTTTATCCTATATGTAAACAAGTACTGTACCTAGAGTGGACACATTCCTCCTCTTAGCTTCAGGAACGCCCTACTCTGTCTATGGAGTAGCTGTACTTTCACCACTTTACTTTCTTAATAAACTTTGTACTGTGGACTCCCCCTGAATTCCTTCTTGCACAAGATCCAGGAACCCTGTCTTGGGGTCTGGCTCGGGACCCCTTTCCTGTAACAGTAGGATGCACTGCATGGTCTTGCCTTCATAGAACTTTGCAATGTGTTTGCAAAGTCAGATCTTATTCAAATAATCAATATTGGACAAATACTCACACAAGAAATAGTATGAAACTGCAAATGCAACAAGAGTGCCTGGAGCACGGAGTGGTCATTACTTAGCCAAAGAGAGGAAGGAAGCCTACTGGAAGGAGGAGTTGGCTGGGGAGATGGCCCTGAGGGGAAGACAGCCTGGGTAGTGGGACAGGTTTTAAGACAAGTTGCCTGATGGGGAAAAAGAAAGCCAGGGGGAGGCAGATGCAGGGAGGACCTGAGAGTAGGAAGAAAGGTAGGAGGCAGACAATGGAGACCCATCCAGGCCTGGTTCTGAAATTCCACCTTCCTTCCAACGGGAAGCCATTGAAGGATTCCAACAGGGCCAGTGGCAGGGTTAGGCCTGGGTTTTGAGAAGGTGCCTCTGGCTGCTGGTGGTGAGAGGGAGACCTTGATGGATACAGGCAGACTACCAGGAGACCAGAGAGTTGCATACCTAAGACATGAAGATGACTCAGCCCAAGGTGTCCAAAATACAGATAGAGAGACAGGTACACGTGAAGAGACAGCTAAGAAACAAATGAAAGACAGCTCAGATTGTTTGCATTAAAGATCTTTGAGTCTAAAAATAATTTTTTCCACTAAAATCCGTCCATCTCTTTGTTGTGGTGGTCACTGATAGTTGTAGTGGTGGTGGTGTGGATCCCATGGCTAGAAAGTGTAGAAGACAGTGGAGAGAGAGGTGTATACACACATATGCATATATCACTTTTTTTTTTACATCAGTACAGTAAGAAAGGACAAGAATACGTCACCCCACAATGTGCTTCTTTGGCGTAAGAATTATTTTGAGTAATTGCAGACACAGGAGAAGCTCTTAGAGTAGAAGTTACTGTTTTCTAAGAGAGATTTACATCTGTAAAGGAAATCTCCATTTGTAAGGGTTTCTCCTTCATGGTACTGGAAGAGAAGGAAGGCTGAATCATTAAACACTCTTAAGGTTGGAGAAGGCACCAACTGAAATGTGCACAGCCAACCTTACCCTGGTTTACCATACCTTTCCTGGTTACTTCTCCATAACTGTCCCTTCCCACACCTTTCTCTCTTTCACTTCTTTGAGATTTACTCAATATTCCTTGGATATTGCCCAGATACACAGGAGGTATCCATGTTAATAAACTTCTATTTGTTTTCTCTTGTTTATCTGCCTTTTGTTACAAGGGTCTGTCCTAGATAAGAACTCAGACAGGGTAGAGGAAAAATTACTTTTTCCTTCCCTATGCAATAATTCAGCTAAAGAAATCACGGCTAAGATGCAGGAGAGGGTATCCACAGACCTTATCTAGTCTTTACATAAACAGCTTAATATCTTTCAGCTTCAGTGTTGCCTTCTGTTATAAAACAGAACAGGTAGAGAAAGTAACGGTTGTCATTGTTTTTAGTCACAGAAACTTCTATCCATAAGAATGTCTAATAGAGATGAAAATCAGTGTTGTTCTTACAGAAGTGGGTGGAATTAAATCTCTGACAATTCCCACCGCAGGGCTGAAGAAGCTCCCAGGAGCAGCCTGAGGAACCCTGAGGGTTCCAACAGGAGCAGTTTGCCAAGCACTGAACATAAAGTCAAACATTCTAAGTGCTTTCACTAGAGTGGATGTAAAGATAGCAAATTAAGTGTTTGGCTGGAGTGTTTGGCTGGAGTGTTTGTAAGACGTCTTCTTATAAATGCAATGTTTTCTTCCTTAGGCACTTCTATACACTATGTTTTAAAACATAGAACAAAGTTATTCTCAATTCTGAAGCCAGGGTGTGCTTGCCGAGAAAAAGCAAGACAGGATTTGTCGCTCTTGCACTAATTCACAGGTCCACAGAGCCACAACACCTGTGTTAATCCTGATTCTGCAAACCATGCAGAGACAAACACAGAATGGGAAGTGTGAAATCCACTACTATGTCTATAAATCCTGAGACAGCTCTAGAGATTGTATTCAGTAGTCATTATGCTGTCACGTGAACCCTGTCTTGGGTAAAAGAGTAGAAGTTGAGAAGTTTGGAGGGTGGTACAGGTATTACCAAAGACAAGTTCTAAATGCACTTCTTGACAAAAATCTCCCACGTGCTGAATACTACATAAAGAAGCAACATGGAAAAGAAACATTGCGGCCTCCACACTTATTTTATAAATATAGTCATGTACTATATAACGATGTTTCGGGTAACGATGAATCATATATACAATGGTAGTCCTATAAGATTATAATTCCATATTTTTTACAGTACCTTCTATGTTTAGACATGTTTAGATACACAAATAATTACCATTGTGTTACAACCGCCTGCAGTATTCAGTACGGTCACTTGCTGTCCAGGTTTTTAGTGTAGGAGCAATAGGCCATACCATACAGTCTGCGTGTATAGTAGGTTTGTGTGAGTATACTCTATTATGTTCACGCAGTGACTAAATCACCCATCAGAGCATTTCTCAGAACGTATCCCTGTCATCCAGCGATGCGTGACTGTATCACGTAACAAAGCAATAGGAATTTGAAAAACGCCTATGCAAAAATTATAACAGTGAGAGAAATCTAACATAACTGGTTCCATCTTGCTTCTAATGTCACAAGCTAACTTCCCTTGTTCATTTCTGGGTAGGCCAGGTCAACTACGGGAGGATTTTAGTTTACAGTTTAACATTAAAGCAAGGATGACAACAGTCCCTTCCCAAAACTACCCCTCCTTGTTCGGGGACCAAAACCACCTTTGTAAAACTAATGAACGGCCCCAAGGTTAAACTTGTGGGAGGGACCTGCATTCTGCTAAGACCTATACATAGTTGCATGATAACTAGCCATTGCTTCCTAACCTGCTTACTGCTCAGGAGTCATGTAGCTGGTGGTCACAAGATGTGTAACTTCCCTGATTGCCCCTATAGATAACATCACTATTGTAAAACCTAAGACTGGTATGTAAAATATTTTTCAGATTTTGCATTCTGGTGGAACAAGTGACGTCACCGGACCAGTGACCCCCATGCAGGAACTGACTCGGCACACAACGACAGTTTTGATAACTCTGTGATTTCTTTGCTGATGGTGCCAATCAGCCTTTCCCATTCTCTAGCCTCTTGCCCGCCAAACTGTCCTTAAAAATCCCAGCCTCCACACGAGGTCAGGAGTTCGAGACTAGCCTGGCCAATATGGTGAAACCCCATCTCCACTAAAAATACAAAAATTAGCCGGGCGTGGTGGCGCTTGCCTGTAGTCCCAGCTACTCAGGAGGCTGAGGCAGAAGAATCGCTTGAACCCGGGAGGTGGAGGTTGCAGTGAGCTGAGATCGTGCCACTGCACTTCCAGCCTGGACGACAGAATGAGAGTCTGTCTGAAAAATAATAATAATAATATTTTCCTATTACTAAACCTTTTCCTTGGAGGAGAACAAATCAGGAAAACTACAGACAATATAAGTGTTCTCCTGACAATCCCCAAATTCTTCATCCATTTATAGGAGGGAGAGAGTTTAATACTCTGTACGTAAGAACCCTGAATTCTGAATTGTGAAGCACGTTAAAATACCTCTATGAGGATGGCTTTATGCTAGTAAGATAGAATGGACACTGTTACTAGATATTTAGAACAAATATTTTAACCGCCACTGCAACACTCCCACTTTATCTGAGAACATTAGGAAAGGATAATGAATGCTGTATTCGTTTATCATGAATTAATCATGAACCCTTTCAGCTGCATATTTTTAATTAGCTACTGCATCTGTCATTTTTTTCAGAGCCCTTCTAGCTGGATCTAGGGAATGTCAATCTCTCCCGTAGACTAAAATGACCGAAAAAAAAAAAAAAATGGTACTTAAAGCATTTCCCTGCAAAATGTACAGTTTCCAAAGAAATTAAAACAACAACAACAACAACAAAAAACCCTACTTAGCTGGTGCTAAAGACTTTGAAAGTGAGGTCAGAAATTCATGCCAGCCCGTGTATTATCAATAACTTTAGAAAATAAATTATTCTTGAAAATGCCCAAAAAGTTTGTTTCTGAAACAGAAAAAGGAACACACAATCCTTTTAAAGAACAAATTACAGAAATCACAATGGAAAATGAATCTGTTAAGCTGCTAAGTGTTAGGAATGAATATAAGCTGAGGCTTTAAGCCTCCACGGATGTTGCTTTCAGACGGAGAATCCTCTGTTATGGGGTTTAAATTTAATAGAAAGAAAAATCCTAAAAGGTCATTGTCCTTTTGTTCTCTTTAATTCTTATTCTGACTCATATCCCTCAAAGTAAAAGACCATTGACTATTCTAGGAAGAAAGAGAAGATTAAGTTAAAGCCTCTTGTTGCAGTGAGCAGGGTTTGTCGCCCTCAGCACGACATTTCGGATTTGTGAGGAACTGTGGGTGCACCGTGGGATGGTTAGCGGCACGCCTGGCCTCCACCCACTACATGCACCCCACTCCAAAGTTCTGACGACCAAAAATGTCTCCAAACTTTAACAAATTCTCTCTGAAGGGCAAAGTCTACCCTGACACATAACTACTACCATCCGTAACCCCTGAAGCTGCCTTCTGAAAATCATTAAATCACCCTGCAAGCCCGCTTTCAGCTCCCATCTCCCTGGCTGGCAGGATCATCCAGGTCTTCACCACATTTTTCCCAAAACAGAGGTCATCTTTTACTTTTCATAAGCACCCTATGAAACTGCCGTTCATCTATTTTTTTTTTTTTTTTTTGAGATGGAGTCTTGCTCTGTAGCCCAGGCTGGAGTGCAGTGGCACAATCTCAGCTCACTGCAACCTCTGCCCCCGGGGTTCAAGCGATTATCTTGCCTCAGCCTCCCAAGTAGCTGGTACTACAGGTGCATGGCACAATGCCGGGCTAATCTTTGTATTTTTAGTAGAAATGGGGTTTTACCATGTTGGCCAGGCTGGTCCCAAACTCCTGACCTCAGGCTATCTGCCCGCCTCGGCCTCCCAAAGTGCCGCGATTACAGGCCTGAGCCACCGGGCCCAGCGTCTTTAAGTCGCTTTTTACAAAGGAGGAAACTAAGGCAGGAAGAGGTGAAACGTTCTCCTGGGAACACACTGCCAGCATGGGGTGGGATGGAATCCCCAGCCCCAGGGTCTCTGACTTTGGGAGTCTCTTCACACTGATTTGAACCAAATATCTCCTCCAAAAGTATCTTCCTGCCCATTTCTTTGAGCCAGCTGCTATGGGGGACCATAAATGCTCTGAATGGCCAAATATTGTGCCCCCTGGTGTTCTCATAGCATAGTGCCATAGTGGTCCAGACATGTCCAAGAACAGGTGTAAAATAACAGGGATTCTTCCCTGCAGGGGCTTTTAAAACTATGTTTCCCTCATCCACCCTAAAGACTTGCACCATGCACACTCACCTCCCATCAGCGAAAAGAGCTTCCTGCAGGCAGGGACCATGCTCTGCCCCTCAGCCCTCACTTCCACCAGGGGGAGGAGCTCTTCCTGCAGGGAGGGACCTGGGTATGCCCTCACCTCCATCAGGGGAAAGAGCTCCTCCTGCAGGGATGAACCTGGGTATGCCCTCAACCTTCAACTCCACCAGGGGAAAAAGCACTTCCTGCAGGGAGAGACCTGGTTATGCCCTCAGACCTCACCTCCACCAGGGGGAAGAGCTCTTCCTGCAGGGAGGGACCTGGATATACCCTCAACCTTCAACTCCACCAGGGAAAGGAGCTCTTCCTGCAGGGAGAGACCTGGGTATGCCCTCAGCCCTCACCTCCACCAGGCGGAGGAGCTCTTCCTGAGAGGAGGGACCCCATTCTGTCCCTCAGGTATTGCTGCAGCTGATCAGCTGAGAACAGGTGTACTGTGAGCCTTCCCACTGTGCCATGTTTCTGTACCTTTGCTGATTCAACTAGAGTAGAGCCACCTCAAGGGTCCAGAGGATGCATTAAATCATTTGTAAGCCCCCACCCCTATATTCCTCTAGACTTGCCACATAATAGGCCACTTGCTTATGCTCATCAGATTATGCACGCTGCCCCCATTGGCCCAGGACAGTCTTTCTCTATAAAAATATATTTGCCCCACAGATGCTCCCCTTTGACCTTTTGATGGAAAGTTCTTTCTGAATGAAAGATAGCTGCAATAGCACCATGTGCATGTCATCCCTGCAATATCAGAATGTCCTCAATACCATTATCAAGATCACTGCATACCACTATTTGACTTAGACAACATGGTCTGGGTGAGTCAATCACTTGAGTTTCAGGGCGAAGATACAAACATATGCACCTCTCATACTTACGCTATGAACAGCTGAAGACGATCTTGCGCCATTGTCCTCAGGAAGATCTTAACTTACTGAGATGACTGTGTGCAGGTTCAGCAACTGAGGGGCTCTTAGTAGAGTCAAACCAAGGGCATCGGGCTCTTCCTGTGAATTCATTCAAAAGATGAATAATCACACGCTGGGTAATCATATATTGACGTACTTAAATGACATGAGCTCTTTTATTTATTTATTTATTATTTATTTTTTTTTTTTTGAGAGAGGGTCTCACTTTATTGCCCAGACAGCAGCATGATCATGGCTCACTGCAGCCTTGACCTCCCAGGCTCAAGTAATCCTCCCACCTCAGCCTCCCAAGTAGCTGGGACTACAGGTGTACCACCACAGCTGGCTAATTTTTGTAATTTTGGTAGAGACAGGTTCCCACTATGTTGTCCAGGCTGGTCTTAAACTCCTGGGCTAAACAGAGCCTCAGCCTGACAAAGTGTTGGGATTATAGGTGTGAGCCACTGTGCCCAGCCTCATAAGCTCTTTCTTTACTGCAGCAGGGGTTCCCAACCCCCAGGCCTCTTAGGAATCACACTGCACAGCAGGAAGTAAACAACAGGTGAGCCAAGCTTCATCTGTATTTACAGCCATTCTCCATCACTCACATTACTGCCTGAGCGCCACCTCCTGTCAGATCAGCCATGGCATTAGATTCTGATAGAAGCACAAAACCTATTGTGAACTGCAAATGCGAGAGATCTAGGTTGCACACTCCTCATGAGAATCTAATGCCTGATGATCTCTGTCTCCCATCACCTCCAGATGGGACCATCTAGTTGCAGGAGAACAAGCTCAGGGCTCCCACTGATTCCACATTATGGTGAGTTGTATAATTACTTCATTATATATTACGATGTAATAATAATAGAAATAAAGTACACAATAAATGTGACACACTTGAATCATCCCAAAACCATCCCCCTCCCTGTCCATGCAAAAACTGTCTTCCACAAAAATGGTCCCTCGTGCCAAAAAGGTTGGGGACTGCTGGTCTAGAGGATTTCTCTCCCCACTTTTCTTCTTCCCACTCTCTGCCTAACTCCTACCCATCCTCACGTCTTGGCTTACACCACTGCCGCAAGGAAGCCCTCCTTCATTACCCTGTATGAAGCAGGCTCCCCCACTGTTGACTATCATAGCACCTCTTTTCCCCCAGATAGCAATTATTACTACTTGTATAATAGATTCATTTATTTCCTGATTTATTCATGTGACAGCTGTCCTTTCCACAGCTCTAAGGATCAAGAAGGCAGAGACCACATCTCATTTGTTCACCACAGCAAACACTCAATAGATATTTTCTGAATAGGGCTGGGTTTGCACAAACAATGGCCCACAAGAAAAATCTGTCCTGACACCTGTTTTCATAGAATGTTTACATGTTTAAATGGTTGAAAAAAGGATATTATTTTGGGATATGTGAAAAGTACATAAGACTCAAATTTCAGTGTCTGTAATACAAAGTGTATCAGAACACAGCTGCCTCCACTCCCTTAATGCTTTTGTGCTACAATATCAGAGTTGAGTAGTTGTGACAGATACTATTTGTCCCTCAAAGCTGGAAATATTTATTTACTATCTAACCCTTTACAGAAACAGTTTTTTGACCTCTGATACAAAGTCCTAGAAATGAATAGAAAATGGGTCTCAAAAGAAAGCCAAGAAGATAGCTTTGAACCTATTGAAGACTTTTCTTTTAACTTGTTGACATTTAGACCAAAAATCTAGTATATGTCTTGAACTATTTATTAATATATAAATCTATTGTTTATGCTTTGAAATATGAAGCATAATCCCACTTGGTAAAAAAAATATTCACAAGAGAATATCACATCAGAGAAAAATTACCATTCCATATAGATTTTTATAAATGTGGATTTTGCTTTATTAAAGTTAGGCTTCTAGCAACAATTTCTGAGGTTCAATCAGAATCTCAGAAATGTTATTTTTTCCCCCCAGAGATGGCATTTGAAACTGTAATCAATCTTCCAGCATGGCTTTTCATGTTAGATTCTTGTTGAAATGGAATAGTGTGCTGTCAACATTGATCCTTAACCTCCCACTGCAGGAATGACAAAACCACCGGGCAGGGTCTCCCCTTCTGCTCATTCACCATGACATCATCAGGCAAGACTAAGATTGCACGGATGTGGGTTTGAACAATTGGGCGTCTCTCCTTGCGAGGTAAGAAAGGTCATTATTTTCCTTTTTTTGTCCCCACCTTTTATTTACAGAAAATAGATTTTAAGGTATCAGCATGGAAGCTCTTTGACCCACACTTGATACTCAGTGCTTACCAACCCCCCAGTGAGAAATGAAGACAAAGAACATATCTGAAGGGATTAAGTCACAATGCTTATCACAGTGGTACTGCCACGAAGAGCCTATACTTACAGAATGAAACAGCACAATGGAAAATCTAAAGGCCCACGTTCCGAGGACATTTTTCAAATTAGTATGAGATGGGTTCTCACCCAGGAGTAATTTTACCCCACCAGGAACAGAAGGTGATATGTAGAAACAGGTTTGGTTGTTGCAATTTGGGGGACAGTAATGGTATCCAGTAGGCAGAGGGCAGGAATTCTGGTAAATATCTTACAATGCACAAGGCAGCCCCCAAGACAAAGAACTATCCAGCCCAGTGCCCGCCCTCAATCAACAAAGCATGGTCTTCTCCCAAGTGTCAACAGTGCCAAGGTTTAGGAATGCTGTGCTAGATCACTCATCCAATGCTCATTAAAGTGGGTGTGGCTACAAGCACAGGCAAATAGGTTTTAGGGGTGAAGGGGAATGGTACCCAGCTGACTCAAACAATCGCACCTAGTAACTATGGTGATTCCTCTGTTACTATCACAAGTTATATGAAAATAAGTCTCTTCTGATAAAATATATAATCCAAACTGTAGTCACAGAGCAAGAAGATTGGTTAAGCCTGTTTTATTATGAGGAACCTACATTCTGATTTGTGTGTTCAAAGATAATAAGTATGCATCTTTATCCCCTTGAGTCTCTGTTTATCTATAATCCTCACAACTGCCATTTGCTTGGCCATTTTTCTCATTTGCGTGCCCCCTCCAAATGAAATTCCAGTTGTACAAGTCTGAAAATGATAATGATCTAAGAATGCCATTGGGGTTTGCCATCCGTTGTCCATAATTCTGAGACACAAAAAGCCCTGAAAACCAAATGATTTTTGTAATGCCCATTTTGTTGTATTGAGCATCAAAACCCAGACTGAACCAACTTGAGGCATCAGTCTTGTCTCAGCCTACCAGCTTCTGCTGTTCATTAGTATTGTGTTACTTTGTTGTGACTTCAGGTTTAATGGCACGGGTTTAATTTTGACTGTGAAAATGTCAAGAAGAGTTAAAGGCATCCTATGTTCAACAGTGAGAAGAAGAAGAGAATGCATTTGTCCTTAGCCATAGCCCAGGCCGTGTAGTTATTAAAGAAGACTGACTGTAGTATACAAAGTGGAAAGGTTAGTTGTTGAAATTTGACTGATTGATTTGCCATAGGGTGAACCACATCCCAGTGTGTCTAGGACTGATGAGGTCCAGTTTTCAAACTGGGACAGTCTCAGGCAAGCTAGGATGAGTCATTTATCCTACTTTCTCGTGAAAGCTTCCAGAACATTCCATGTAGAAGTAAACACTGAAAACCACTGTGAATATTCTAGAGATTGATTGAAGGAATTTACAAGGGTAAATGGTAATCCAGGGTGAAAAAGTGTATTTTGAAGAGGAAGACATAGAGTATGGTGCCGAGAATTTGCACAGAGAACGTCCTTTGTGGGTGCTGTGGTAGCAACTTAGATGTCAAGGGAAGACCCAAGTCTTCCTCCCCCAGCTGCTGCTGATAGTTTTGATGGCTGACACACTTAGCAAAGTCTGTCTCTGGAAACTGGCCTCGGTCAAAGAGAACTGCCTTTTCCAAGGGGATGGCATGTCCTTGCCTCAAGGTGGGAAACCTCTGAGGGACCTTCCTGGCTCCAGAGCTCCCTCTGAAATGAGCTGAGGTCTTTGTTGCAACAGCTGTGCTGCTCAACTCCTCCCTTGGCCTCAATTTCCTTTCCTCACTCCCCTGCAAGTGTTGACCCCAAGAATACACTCCCCACAAAAAATCTCCTGAGCACCTCAGAGTCTATTTCCCATGACTTGACCTAAGATGATATCGGATTTTAAAGAAACAGTTTATTCCCGGAAATATTTACAATGCTGATCAAATAGCCTCATCTTGCTGATCAAATAGCCCACCTTGCTACTAAGCTATAATCCTAGAGAAACTCTAATGTATAGGAGCACTCTTGACATAAGTGACTCCATCTTAGGAGAAGATCACATCTTGCTTTTCAGAAGGCGTCTTCCCAATAGGACCAGATGTTCGCCCAATCAATACAGACTGCACCCAATCAGATGAGGTTGTAACCCTTTACTGTCACCCCTCACCAGAGGACTCAGGGGGATATTAGCAGGACTTCACCAGTTCAACATGACCACCTCACTAGACCCCGTCTTGCTAACACTCGTGGTCTCCTCCACGTACCCACTGCTGAACCCTCTGCCCAAATCAAGGCCTCTTCTTTACAAGATGTGGGCTATCATCCAGATCAGCCCAGAACACTCTCCTTGTCCACGTCACTCTCCATGGACTGGTTCATTAACTCCTTTTCCTATCCCCTTTATATGGATGTTAAATGTTACAATACATGTTAACATGTG
The DNA here is from genome assembly GCF_028858775.2 of Pan troglodytes. Taxonomy (NCBI): domain Eukaryota; kingdom Metazoa; phylum Chordata; class Mammalia; order Primates; family Hominidae; genus Pan; species Pan troglodytes. The sequence goes on along the minus strand of NC_072421.2, from coordinate 7,637,224 downwards.
TTATGGAATGTTTAATCTAGAACATTTATATATTGATTAAGTATACTGCCATGTTTGGTTTGCAATATTGACTGTTGTAAACTGGCTTGAGCCTGTGTGTCCCTGGCTCTGGCTACCAAGTGAATGGGAAGTACTAAGAAGTAATAAGGAGTGCTTAGCACTAAGGAGAATTGGCTCTTGTGGCTTTTATGACTGAATAAACATTTTCACAAGTCCAACCTCATGGAAAGACACAAATATGTGCAGACCTTGTTGTCCGATCTTGTGCCATTCACAACACCTAACAAAAGCCAACAGGAGGGAGGTCTGCAAGCTTGGATTGACAGTCCTTGGTTGTGTTAACACTCAAAGGCAAACACAAAGTAAAGTTGTCAGTGATTGGAAAAAGCCAACATCCACAATGATGGAAATGTTAACTCAATTTACCTATTCATCATCATGCAAATAGGAATTTCCTGAGAAACATTTTTTGAGTAATCTAATAACAAGCATACCAGTAGCAGACAATCGCGGCTAACAGAAAAAGCATAAAATAATATAGTTTCTGAAGTGTCCTCCCTCCTTCAGACTTCATTAAAAATGAAATGTTTTAGGTACTGCTCTTTTCCTCAATATGAAATGTATTTAATATAACCTTATGGCCAAGGAATTTTGTATTCCATCAAGAGAAGATGTGCATTTTAACTTTATGTTTGCCATATACTGATAAGCATGAGAATAATAGTAATAATAATAATGGAATTGTGAACCACAGTGAAAAAAAAGCCATGCAACAGGGGTCAGCTAAGTATGGCCATGGGCCAAATCCAGCTTACCACCTGTATTTCTAAATAAAGATTTATTGAAATACACCATGCCCATTCCTTTATACACCTACTTTTGAAATACAATTGCAGAGCTGACTGTATCCTCCACAAGGCTGAAAATATTTACTATGCAGTCCTATACAGAAAATGTTTGCAACCCCTGACCTAGATGATAGGGTTAGAATGTGTGATCTGTTCATTGTCGGCCTTGAGAATGAGTGGGTAAGACAGTTCATTCAACTAGCAAAAATGCTCTGAGAGAATGCCAGGTTCACATGGCAGACGGCAATGGGAGAAGTCTTTTAAAGGGTCATTTTTCACATTGCCATTTCATCCTTGGAGAAGACGTTCCCTGATCATTCTTGTTCTCTGGCCAACAACACGTGGCCAACTCAGACTCAGTGAGAGACCTATGACAGCCCTGATGCAACCTCTTCTCAAAAAGCCGAAGCAACCAGAGGTCACAGATGTATATTGCAAGTATGTGTAAAGGTATTTAACTTATTCTGAATTGACTCTCTCTCTGATGTTTTACTTAGAAATCGGAAGTGCCCAGGGTACTGATGGTCTGTCATCACACAATTTAATTTACCAGTGCATTACTATAAAAATGCACTATATTATACCACTTGTGGTCTTCCTGCATCCCACTGGGAGGAATAGTCATACATTTTTCTGCAAAAATATTAATGTGTTTGATTATTGAATGTTGCCCTCACCTGCTGAGAGTGTCTTGGGAGGTAAAGTAAAGGCATATATTATCTTCCTAAAATATGCGTAACTGAATTCCAGAAAACACCTGGCTCTCAGGGCTTCAGATGAGATATTTGGGATGTGCATCAATATTCAGCATGTGTCACCCAAGACTGTGGAAATACCCTGAATTTAATCAAAGCGGATGTCAAAGTGTCACTCTATACATGAAGAACACCTGGAATTATCAGACCAAATCCCTCACATCCCTGATTTACAGAAGCCCCTGTCTTGCAGGAGTAAATTTTTAATTGGCAATGCAAAATGATTTTTTTAAAATTCCAGGCAATTATTTCTTCATTTTGCATGGTGGAAACTCAGTCATGCTGCAGGGAGTCTGGGTTTATTTCAAGACCACAATGGAAATTGCTAGAATTTTTGGTAGTTGAGCCTAACTATAAAATGGCATTGATGCCTAAAATAGAACCAGATTTGAATTTATGATGAAGCTAATTCCCTAAATCAGCTAAACATAATAATGTCGACCCAATAAGGGAGAAGAATTTCAACTGCAGAATTTTCTTCTGTTGCTTCCTTGTTGTGCATTGGGGATAGTTTCAAACTGGCCAATGAATTTGATTTGTGTTTTGCAAAGTTACTCAAGCCACTTTTTGGCTTGTTCATGGTGGGAGAATTGCTAGTCTTCCATTTATGCTAAGGGTATTGCCATTTTTTTTAATTTTTTTGTTTTATTTGAGATGGAGTTTCACTCTTGTTGCCCAGGCTGGAATGCAGTGGCATGATCTCAGCTCACTGCAACCTCCACCTCCTGGGTTCAAGTGACTCTCCTGCCTCAGCCTCCTGAGTAGCTGGGATTACAGACGCCTGCCACCACACATGGCTAATTTTCGTATTTTTAGTAGAGATGAGGTTTCGCCATGTTGGCCAGGCTGGTCTTGAACTCTTGACCTTAGGTGATCTACCCACCTCAGCCTCCCAGAGTGCTGGGATTAGGCATGAGCCACTATGCCCGGCCGGTATTACAATTTTGAAAGAGCTAATTGGTGATTTGAAATCTCAAAAAGAATGGAAGGCATTCGGAATCATTTGACTATTCTCATTCCTATGCTCTACATAATGGAAATGTCTTCTTTTGCAAGATTACATTGGTGATGCGATTAATATCCACTGTAACAAACTCTGTGTGCGTTAGGAAACAGTAAAAACCTTAGCTGTGGACCAGGCACAGTGAGGCTCAAATTCTAGTTCAGTGAGTCATTACTTGTGTGATCTTGGTCAAGTGATTTTGCCCTTTTGCATCTTAGTTTGGGGGGCATTTACATCTGGTCTCCCTGAATCCACTGTGTAACTCTCCCAATGGAAGCCACATCTTCTTTTTATTTCCATTGTCCACGAGGTTGTGTCCAGCAGCAGACAGAGGGAGGTCTTACTAAACATTTGCTGGATTTATTGCTTAAATTGTACAATGAGTTCTGAAGGTTTCTCCTGGGGAACTATGAATAGTCTTAGGGTTTAAGATTAACACCAAATTGGACATGAAGACCTGTGCAAAAGTACATCTTATAAATATCAACCTGGATGAAAACTGTAAATGTGAAAAAAAATCAAGCAAAATATAAAGCATTTATTTGACTGCTGGCACTCCTTGGCTTATAGATCTATCACCTGAATCTCTGCCTCTGTGGAAATAGGGCATTTGTGCTGCGTGTCTTCACATCATGCCTCCGCGAGTGTCTTCTTTTTTGATAAGGACGCCAATCATATTGGATGGGGCCCACCCTACTCCAGCATGACCTCATCTTAACTTGGCTAATTACATCCACCATAACTCTATTTCCAAAAAAGGTCACATTCTGAGGTCGTGGGAATCACATGATTTTAGGGGGACTATTCAGCTCATTGCAAGCAGAATTGATGGAGGAACTGATATAAGGTCCCTTCTGTAAGGTCCCATCTGTAAGAACTGATGGAGGTCTCCAGATTACCACCCCCCGCAGAGTCTAGAGAGGTAGAAAGGGAAGGCAAGGCTGATTTGGAGCTCACTGTCTTTTGTCATATCTGAGAATTGTTATAAATTTCCTCATTTCTATCATTCCTCAAAGCAGCATCCATAAATCAAACCCAGGGACCTTATACAATCCATGCGCACTTACTGTTGTTCAAAGCACTTTCCTATCCAATATTCCACCAATCGCTCCAATAACAGGTTGTATTTATGAAAAGACACTATAGGCACAAGGACCAGAGTGGTGAAAGGTCAGTGGGAATGCTAGAGTCCATTTCTGCTTGTAGTTAGGTACCCGGCCCCAAAAGCTCTCCAGGAGGCCTTGATGCAAGTTACAGCCACCCCATGATAAGGAGTATCTGCCAGCTGAGGCCAGGGGAACAGAATTCGCTCAAGAAGAAGCCAGCACCCTTCACGTGAGGACACACTATCAGTACTGAGCCCACCCCTACAGCATGCACATGTGCAATAGCTTTACCTCTCTCCTCTTCAGCTAGACCCAACTCTTTCTGGCAACCACTGTGGGATGAATTAGTAAGTGCCTGCTCTATGATTGACAGATAAAGCCAATATCGCGGGATGCTTGGAAAACAGAATGAAGGTATGACAAAAATAATCATCATTGGTTGTTTTGAGGTTTTTTTGTTTGTTTGTTTGAGACAGGGGGACTCACTGTGTTGACCTAGCTGGAGTGCAGTGATGCAATCTCAGCATGCTGCCACCTTTGCCTACCAGGCTCAATCAATCCTCCCATCTTAGCCTCCCAAGTAGCTGGGACTACAGGTGTGTGCCACCGATTTGTATATTTTTTTGTTTGTTTGTTTCATCATATTGCCCAGGCTGGTCTCCAACTCCTGGGCTCAAGGGATCCACCCACCTTAGCCTCCCAAAGGGCTGGGATTATAGGCATGAGCCACCACACCCAGCTTGATCATTGTCTTTTTGTTTTTTGTTTTTCAAAGGCATCCCTGCAATATCTACCCATAGAACAAATAAGCTTCATCTCAGCCTCAAACAGGAGACTCCTGAAACTGCTGCCAAGTTTTCAAGGCCAGAGCTAAGTCAGTAAACAACCTGAAACCCACTGCCTCTAGGTGATGTTGGCATGACATGGGCTGTGATAGGTGTCTGGTGGGGATGCCCAGGTTCACAGTCCAAAGGCCAGTTCACTGTGAGACCTGGACCAGCACACTCCAGGAGTCCTTTGCAGAGTCACTTCCGATGCTCTGAGGGCGTTTCTCCTGACACCTTACAGTTACCTTCACAGGAGGCTCTAAAACAGTACCTGTTATTCTTCACTCTTCATGTGTCTTGCCCTGCACTTCCTTTATTAACCCAGGTGTCCATAATGACAGCTTCGACAAATGAGTTTTGATTTGATGTCTCCAGGATCTGAAAGTTAGCAGACTGGTATTTGTATTTTTAACATTTGAGGCTAAAAAACAATAGTTTCTTCTTTTCTTTTTAAATTTTAGATTAAGTGGGTACATGTGCAGGTTTGTTACACGAGTATATTGTGTAACACTGAGATTTGGGGTTCTAACAATTCCATTGAAAAATGACACTTTATTGAATTCATAAATGTGTGCAGAACTTTAAAAGTATAAGTGGTTAAGGACTACTGTGTTTGTCACTTTACCATCGAATAGCATCCCATATTCCCTGGTGAGCAGACATAGCGGCCCTGCCTACCAAAACAAGAAGGGTTCCCTTAATGGGCATTAAACATTGCCTTCCTTAAGACAGCAGGATTGAGTGACTGCATTTAGAAGCATGCCATCAAGGAGAGGCAGCTCTGAGTTTTCCATGCTGTGAACAGGTTGATAAGTGGTGTCTGACTTATGAGGACAGTTTGTCAACTTTTGAGTGTGGATTTTTAAAAAGTGATTTAGAGGCAAATTCATAATTACTTGCTTTCAGTATAAAATTATTAATCTTGGGTAGCTGGGGGAACTTATGGAGCTTGTCAGCTCTCTCAGCTGACGACTTCTATGAATTACCTAATAGTTGATTTCCACTCCCCCACACTACAGTAACATTCATTAAATTAACACCTAGTTTTACAGGCAGAAGTAACCTCAGGACATCAATGTCCAATTTTGGCCTGTGAGCTTTGGAGAATGTGAGAGTCAAGGCTGTTTCCACCTGTATGCTGACTCTGTGGAGCAGGGGTCCCCAACCCCAGAGCCACAGACTGGTACTGGTCCATGGCCTGTTAAGAACCTGGCTGCACAGCAGGAGGTGGGCAACAGGCGAATGAGTGAAGTTTCACCTGTATTTACAGCCACTCTCCATCCCTCGCATTACCACCTGAGCTCCGCCTCCTGTCAGATCCGTGGCTGCATTAGATTCTCATAGGAGTGTGAACCCTATTTTGAACTCTGCATGTGAGGGATCTAGGTTGTGTGCTCCTTTTGAGAATCTAATGCTTGATGATCTATCACTGTCTCCCATCACCCCCCGATGGGATCGTCTAGTTGCAGGAAAACAAGCTCAGCTACATTATGGTGAGTTGTATAATTATTTTATTACGTATTATAATGTAATAATAATAGAAATAAAGTGCACAATAAATGTAATGCACTTGAATCATTCCAAAACCATCCCCCCTCACCCCAGGTCCAGGGAGAAATTGTCTTTGACAAAACTGGTCCCAAAGGTTGGGGACCACTGCCGTAGAGTATGAGGAACACTCTCTAGGAATTATAATCTGAAGACTATGCTTCATATGCATACAATGTAGAATGATTATATCAAGTCAATTAACATATCCAGCACCTTATATACTTCTCAGTTTTTGTGATTAAGAACATTAAAGCTCTGCTCCCTTACCAAATTTCAAGTATACAATACATTACCATTAACCACAGTCACCATGTTGTACAATGGATGTCCTGAATTTATTTCTGCTGTCTAACTGGAACTTTGTACCCTTTCACCAACATCTCCCCATTCTTCCACCCGCACCCTCTGCCCCTGGTAACTGCCATTGTACTGTCGTTTCTATGAGTTCTTAGAGTCAGTATTTTGAACCTTTTAGATACACTCATTCATTGACAGCAGATGGGTGACTAATCTCAGATGCCTAACAGTTGTCAAGAAATGACTTTTTAACAAGTGGGAACACTGATGTTTCCTGCTGTTCATTGCCGGTTGGTTTTGAAATCAGAGCCTTGGGTGTGAATACATGTACCATGCAGGAGATCCTATGAATATGAAAGAAATCAGAGGCGAAGTACTAGAGAAAGCTAGTTACCACTTTCATGAGGAGGACTAGAGAAAGCCAGTTACCACTTTTATGAGGACTAGAGAAAGCCAGTTACCACTTTCATGAGAAGGACAGAGAGAGCTCATTATCACTTTCATGAGAAGGACTAGAGAAAGATGGTTACCACTTTCATGAGAAGGACTAGAGAAAGATGGTTACCACTTCATGAGAAGGACTAGAGAAAGCGAGTTATCACTTTCAGGAGAAGGGATAGAGAAAGCTAGTTATCATTTTCATGAGAAGGACTAGAGAAAGCCAGTTACCACTTTCATGAGGACTAGAGAAGGCCAGTTACCACTTTCATGAGAAGGACTAGAGAAAGCCAGTTACCACTTTCACAAGAAGGACTAGAGAAAGTAAGTCACCACTTTCACGAGAAGGACTAGAGAAAGCCAGTTACTACTTTCATGAGGACTAGAGAAAGCCATTTACCACTTTCATGAGAAGGACAGAGAAAGCCAGTTACCACTTTCATGAGAAGGACAGAGAGAGAAGGACAGAGAGAGCCCATTATCACTTTCATGAGGACTAGAGAAAGCGAGTTACCACTTTCATGAGAAGGACTAGAGAAAGCCAGTTACCACTTTCATGAGGACTAGAGAAGGCCAGTTACCACTTTCATGAGAAGGACTGGAGAAAGCCAGTTACCACTTTCATGAGAAGGACAGAGAGAGAAGGACAGAGAGAGCCCATTATCACTTTCATGAGGACTAGAGAAAGCAAGTTACCACTTTCATGAGAAGGACTAGAGAAAGCTAGTTATCACTTTCAGGAGAAGGACTAGAGAAAGCTAGTTAACCACTTTCATGAGAAGTTTGTTAGGAAAGGAAAGAATAATGTTTTACTTGAGGGCATTTAGAATTGAAAGGATTTTGCAGGAGCTCAGCCCTTGAGAATGTTTTCGGAGTGGAGAGAGGAACCCAAGCAAAAGGACAAAATCAAAGGTAACAGTGAGGGGAAAACAGATGAACTCAGTCGATGCAGGCGATACCCCTGCTGCCCACGATGCGGCAGCGGGAGTATATGAAGCCAGAAGGAGCTAAAATTCCCTTCATTGTATCTACAGCTAAACATCTTTTCCTCTAAATTAGGTTCGATGAAAAATTGTTCAACAAACACCAAAGGTAGCATCATTGAACAGAGAGATAGCGCATCTCAGCACTGAAGCTCGGGTAGCAATTGAACAATCAAGGGAAAGGGCAAAACTTACTTTAAACTTTTGCACATGTCTGATTATGCTGAAGAACATTCTGATTTGTTTATGTGCTTTGTCTTAACAGAATTAATTTACTGTACAAAAAACCTTTTGTCTCTCTCTATATCCATCAGATATCCCTGAACTGGCTCAAATATACCAGTCAGAATTAAAAATCTCTATTGTGGGCATGGTGGCTCACACTTGTAATCTCAGCTCTTTGGGAGACCAAGGTGGAAGGATTCCTTGCCAGGGGTTCAAGACCAGCCTAGCCAACATAGCGAGACCCTGTCTCTCCAAAAAATTAGCTAGAAATGGCGGCATGTGCCTATGGTCCCAGCTACTTGGGAGGCTGAAGTGAAAGAATCACTTGAGCCCAAGAGTTTGAGGCTACAGTGAGCCACAATTGAGCCTGGGCAACAGAGTGAGACCTTGCCTTTAAAAATATATATATATTTAAGGCTGGGCATGGTGGCTCACACCTGTGATCCCAGCACTTTGCCGAGGTGGGGTGGATCACTTGAGGTCAGGAGTTCGAGACCAGCCTGGCCAACATGGTGAAACCCTGTCTCTACCAAAAAAATACAAAAATTAGCCGGGTGTGGTGGCATGTGCTTGTAATTCCACCTACTTGGGAAGCTGAGGCACCAGAATCACTTGAACCCAGGAGGCAGAGGTTGCAGTGAGCTGAGATCATGCCTGGGTGACAGAGTGATATCCATGGTAACAGCCAGTGAGAGGATGACAGTCTGGGTGACAAAGTGACACCCTGTCCCAACTCCAAAAAAAAAAATATATATATATACATATATAATATATATCTATTTTAAATTAAAATTATATGTTGTATAAAATTGACATGATGACACAGAAAAAGTTCATGTTCACATTACTTGTTTATGAACAAATCAACACTACTATTTATATAACTATGATTTTATTTTCGCAAACAATGCTACGCATTATTAATGAACTCCTAAACATATAAATGGCTCACCCACAAAAGATTTTGATCAAGGTCCATCTTTACAAACTACATCAATGGAAACCAAGTTGGGTAGACAGAATCACAACCCCCAAAGATGTCCACATTCTAGTACCCTGATCCTGAGAATGTTTCCTTCCATGGCAAAAGGGAGTTTGTAGATGTGATTATATTAAGGGTTTGGGGATGTGGAGATGATCCTGGATTATCTCAGAGAGCCAGGAGCAAGAGTTTTGCCAGTATGATGAGGTAAGTTTTTAAAGAAAAATGATACACGCTGTGGGAAAATTATTTTCATAGAGGCAAAATGGGTAGACTGTAGATCTAACAGAGGTTTGCAGAAAATGACACCAGTGCCAAGCCAAATACAATAATCTAAGCCACTAGTCTTCAGACTGGGGCTCACCTATTGATATGGTTTGGCTGTGTCCCCACCAAAATCTCATCTTGAATTATAGTTCCCATAATCCCTTCATGTTGTGGGAGTAACCTGGTGGGAGGTACTTGAATCATGGGGGTGGTTTCCCCATGCTATTCTTGTGTTAGCGAGTAAGTTCTCACAAGATCTGATGGTTTTATAAGGGGCTTCCTCCTTCACTCGGTTCTCATTCTTCTGTCTCCTGCTGTCATGTGAAGGACATGTTGCTTCCCCTTCTGCCATGATTGTAAGTTTCCTGAGGCCTCCCCAGCCATGTGGAACTATGAGTCAATAAAACCTCTTTTCTTTATAAATTACCCAGTCTTGGGTATTTCTTCATAGCAGTGTGAGAATGGACTAATACACCTACTTGTAGAGATACACAAAGACATGCTGATGGGGTGTAAAGGGTTGGGATGCTCTAAGGAAATCAATTTCCAGATCTTTCACATCCATGTGTGCTCTGCTCTAAAACCCAGCTGCTGGAGTATGCTGGCTATCTCAGTATTAGTCGGTTTTCCAAGCCCACCCCTTTCCTAATCAACTTTCTTCTACTTTGCACAAAAGGCATTCCTCTCACTGGCTGTTACCATGGATATCACCCTTGGCTGTCAAAGTCTTTACCCCCGTGATCCTGTGAAATCTTGGTATTCATGGGATATTGGCCAAATTACCGAAGAGTGACTTTAGAGCTAGGCTGATCAGGGAGTTATTGGAAAACAATGGAAACTGTTCCAAAGTGCCAATACAAAACCCACGTTCAAGGAATATTCTGAATGGAAAGGAGATAAACTAAGGGACTAGCAAGGAACCGGGTAAGCACAGAAGCTGAGGGTGAGTGGAGAGGCAAGGTAGGAACATGGAAAGAAAATCACAGACTTTTACCACAAAAAGGGAGGTGGTGCTCAGATGTCCAAATGGTGTATTATTGTTAAAGTCCTAAGGATGAGGCTGAAAGGCAGTAATGATGGAGACAGAGTGGAGGTAAATTGAAGAGGTATTTTGGAAACTCAGCCAAACAGATGACTAAGTGGATAAGAGCATGGAGAATAAATGGTTCTAGCTCATGAACTGGATAATGGAGGACCCCACTGATTGAGCGAGGAAGTACTGAAGGCACAGTCAATCTAGAAAAGAGACACTAAATAATTTATTTTAATCATATTGAGTTTGGAAAATATTTGTAGCTCATGCTGGAGGAAACAGACAAGGTCACTGCCATTATCGTGTACTAAGGGCTAACAATATGCTGGGTGTTATCTTCATTCTGCAGATACTATAACCTGTAATCATGTCATTTATTCCTTCCCATTTTATAGGTGGAGTAGAGAAGCTGATATGTACAGAGGTGGGGTTTTGTTTTGTTTTGTTTTGTTGAGACCAGGTCTCACTCTGTCTCCTAGGCTGGAGTCCAGTGGCATGATCATGGCTCACTGCAGCCTCAACCTTCTGGCCTCAGGTTATCTTCCCACTTCAGCCTCCCAAGTAAGTAGAACTACAAGCACGCACCACCATGTCTGGCTGATTTTTGTATTTTAAAAAATTTTGTAGAGCCAGGGTTTCGCCACATTTCCTAAGCTAGTCTTGAACTCCTGGGCTCAAGGGATCCTCCTGCCTTAGTCTCCCAAAGTGCTGGGATTGCAGATATGAGTCACTGCATCTGGCTTTTTTTTTTTTTTTTTTACCAGCTCAGATTCTATGTGAAAAAGACAGAATTTGGATCTAGGTTTTCTGATTCTGGAATTGTCCCCACCATCACCGTGATATGAACACTGTCTCCATGGATACTGAAACAAAGGGGATAACTAGAAGTGTTAATCATCACAAAGGTATTGACTGGGTTTGACAATGAAAAGATCAATTCTGACCTTGGAAAAGAAGTTCCAGAAGACGCCAACGCCAGTCAGATGTCAGTAGACATGAAGACTTGGATGTGGGCCTGATGAGATCAAACATTTTGAGAAGGAAGGTGGCTTTGTGAAGCCAGGTGGGGAATCATCACAGCAGCTTACAATCAGGGCCCATCTAAGGACTGAGTACAAGTTAGGGAGGCAGATCTGATGACACCCATTTGGTGCCTGTCAGTTTGTTTGCTTGTTTGTTCAGAGTTTTTAGAGCAAAATTTCCTAGTAAATGTGAGAGGAGCAACTGTGATGTTTGGGATTCCAGGAGAGGGATAAATTTGGGATGCTGAAGAACGCAAAAAGAGGCTTACACCTTATGAGAAGATCAATCTGACAAGGAATCCCCAAAATGCAGGTGAGGCTGTCAGTCAGCACTTTGGAATGAATCAGGTGAGCACTTCCATGCAATTGTCTCAAAGAACCTCACTACCACTCTTTAGGGTTCGACCCAAAATATGGCAAAATGTTATCGCCTGCCAATTCTTGGTGAGTAAATATGTCTGTTATTACAGTTTCAGAAGTTGCATGCAGTTTAAATGGAGGGTGAGCGTGATGGGTTAGTTTTGATGCAGCAGGTATGCTGTCTGGTGAAAGGGCAAGGAGATTGAATCAGGGTAGACCTACAAATGAGGGAATGAAGTGAGTCTTTTTCTCATCAGTCTTATCAGTATCTTTGGGATTTTGGTCTTCTTAACATTATATATAGAAAAGTAAGCCATTCCTCTAGCCCTTCTCCAACTTCTCAAATATTCTCTTTCAAAGTCTAGGTTCATTAAAGAGAAACCCTATAGGGCCGCATTGCTTTCTTTCAATGCTTCTTTTTTTCCCTCTCTGTTGGATGCTTTATGGTTTTGTGATTGTATGTGCAGATATTTCATGTTTGAGTACATCCTAGCACTTGATCCATTTCTTTCTCAGAGTCCCTGGCCAGGAGATAATATCTATATTTTTATCTGAACAATGCTAAACTCTGTTTTCCCAAACCCCAATGCACATGCCAAGCTATGTTGGTCATTTACCATTATAGATTCTAAAACTGTATGGCCACTTTCTCCCAAAGATTCTACCACTCTCACTTCAACAACCAATCTGTCCTTGTTCATTACAGTCCATTTCAGAGCAATATTTGATCTGCAGGATAAAGTTTCCAAAAAGAAAAGAGTTGATCACAACCCCATTAAAAAGTAAGCAAGGGACATGAACGCACATTTGTCAAAAGAAGACATTCATGTGGCCAGGAAACATATGACAAAAAGCTCAACATCACAGATCATTGGAGAAATGCAAATCAAAACCACAGTGAGATATCACCTCACGCCAGTCAGAATGGCAATTATTAAAAAGTCAAGAAACAACAGATGCTGGCAAGGTTGCGGAGATGTAGGAACACTTTTACACTGTTGGTCGGAATGTAAATTAGTTCAACCATTGTGGAAGACAGTGTGGTGATTCCTCAAAGATTTAGAACCAGAAATACCATTTGACCCAGCAATCCCATTATTGGGTATATACCCAAAGGAATATAAATCACTCTATTATAAAGATACATGCACGTGTATGTTCACTGCAGCACTATTCACAATAGTAAAGATATGGAATCAACCTAAATGCCCATCAATGACAGACTGGATAAAGAAAATGTGGTACATATACCAGATGGAATACTATGCAGCCATAAAAAAAGAATGAGATCATGTCCTTTGCAGGGACATGGATGAAAGTGGAAGCCATTATCCTCAGCAAACTAATGCAGGAACAGAAAACCAAACACCACATATTCTCATTTACAAGGGGGAGTTGAACAATGAGAACACATGCACACAGGAAGGGAAACAACACACACTGGGGCCTGTGTGGGGAGGATAGGCGGGGGGTAGAGCACCAGGAAAATGACCTAATGCATGCCGGGCTTAATACCTTGGTGATGGGTTGATCTGTGCAGCAAACCACCATGGCACATGTTTACCTATGTAACAAACCTGCACATCCTACACATGTGCCCCAGAATAAAATAAAACAAAGTGAATAACACTGACTGAGAAAAAAGAAAAGAGCTGATCAGATATTAAGTTTTTAGCTGGGCAAGACTTCCAACAGGTATCCCACTTGTCAAGTCCCACATCACCAACAGATCAAGCCTCTTACCAATTTTGTTATTTGTAGGTAAGAACTCATTATTCACCGTCTGGTCCAGGCCTGGTGGTTTATTGCATATTCCCAAATTATACTGCTTTGGATTTCTTCTCTCTTTTAAAAATACTTACTCAAGCATACCCCACATGCTTCCATGTCTAAGTTAAAGCTTTGTGATTTGCTCTTTTTTTGGTACAACTGTGTAATGTGCCAACATTCAGTATGTTTCCCTTACTCTTTTCTATTAGCTGTGTCTTTGAAATAATTATGCACATCTCCAAATGACAGCAGCCTGAGATACACAAGCAACGACAGGTGTTGACTTGCCTATAAGAGAAATCAGTCTTAAGGGGCTAAGTACAGGAATGAATTCCATAGGCGATTTGTAGAAAATGACTGTAATTAGAAGTGGGAAGAGAAGCCAGGCTAAATGGCAGAAGAGGGGCAAGCTGACAGTGCTCAAGCGGAAAACAGGCAGGCATCACGAACAGTGAGGGGCGTGGGGGCTTCCAGAACACATGGGTGTTATTTCCCCATGCCTGAGCAATTTCATTCTGGGTCCCTTAAGGATGCTGCTTCTACAGTCCTATAATACAATTACTGATTATAGGGTCATACTGCAGAGTGATACAATCTGATGATCATCAACACTCCAGAGGCCAAAATTCACATGACCTGTGTTCAAACAAATATGATGAGGCCCAGAAAAATGTGACTTCCTAAAAATGTATTCAGGTGGGATGTGGGGATAGGGACTCACAGCAGTGGGCTTGAAGAATCTCACTTGGGTGATGAGAATATTCCCAAACTCGTTTATGGTGATGATCGCGCAACTTGGTAATTTAATAAAAACCATTGAATTGTACAACTCGGTGAATTAAATGCAATGTAAAATAAACCTCCAAAAACTTGTAAACATGATTTTCATCAATATTATTTAAAGAAAAGAAATGGTTCTAGAGTAGCTGGGAATGTATGGAATTTCTTTAATTATTTCAAGAAGGCCTCTAAGAGTCATTATACTGATCCCTCCAATGGATCTAATCGAATATACAAGTGCCACATATATTCCACAGACACTATTGTACCGGGTGATGCTTCATTTCCTATTAATGTCTGGGCAGTTGTCAGGAGTACTTTTTGCTGGAAAATAATTCGCAATTAGTCACTCAAGCCACTTCTATGCTATTATGGCTAATAAAATCCCAAATCTCATCATTTATCGGCTGGGTGCAATTGTGTTTGTTGACGGTGAGGACGTGGGATTGCAAGAGAGGCTCTTTCCACTGGATATAAGTTAGTCCAGTAAACCCAAGGATAACAGCTCCTCAAATAATTGGAATTTGAATATGCAGAAGCTGATTGGCCATTGGTTCCATCCTCTGCCCATTTCTGTCCCAAGACCAGGGCAGGCTAAGACTGGGGTTGACATTTTTGGGGAGAAGCTGGGGGTAGAGAGCTGAGAGAGGGCAGGTGGCAATGGAAAAGTCAGAGACCCCTCCTGGAAAACGCTGAGTCCTCATAGATCCTACTTTCTTCTGGCCCTACCTCCAGGTTGAGGCTGAGGAGCAGATTCAGCTCACCAACTCAGAGAGTCTTGGAATTACTGCCAGGATTCTGGAAGCCAGCTAGCCCCAGGAGGCGGAACTGCCCCTATAGATTTTTATGCTTTGAGCAGAGAGCTACCAACAGGTGGCGACAAACTGCAGCCACTCCAGGATGGATTTGGAGGGTTCCTCTGGACCTGGTTTTGCAGAGGCCTCTGAGTCATTTCATGACCTTGCAATCATATGACCCTGCATATCCCATGACTGGCCCATTGTACCAGGGGATGGGCAGAGACTGCCCAGCCATTAATAGGAAATGAAGCATCCCCTAGTACAATGGTGTTTGTGGAATATATGTGGCATCTAATTACGTGTTTGATTAGATCCATTGGAGTTATCAATACAGTGACTCTTGGAGGCCTTTGTTAAATAGTTAAAGAAATTCCATACATTCCCAGAGACTCTAGGACATTTTATTTTTAAAAATAATTTATGCCTGGTACAGTGGCTCACACGTATAATCCCAGTGCTTTGGGAGGCTGAGGCAGGAGGAACATTTGAGCCCAGGAGTTGAGACCAGCATGAGCAACATAGTGAGACCCCATTTCTACAAAAAATTTAAAAAATTTTTAAATTTTTTAAAATTTAAATTTAAAATTTAATTTAATGTAAATTAAATGGGCATGGTGGGGCACATCTGAAATCTCAACTACTTGGGAGGCTAAGGTGGGAGGACTGCTTGAGCCCAGGACTTTAAGGCTGCAGTGAGCTGAGATCACACCACTGCAATTCAGTCTGGGTGACAGAGTGAAACCCTGTCTCAAAATAATAATTTTGATGAAAAACATGTTTACTTTTTTGAGATCCATTTTACATTGCATTGAATTCACCCAGTTGTACAATTGAATGTTTTGATTAAATTACCATATTATTCGACACCCCCCGTACCCCTCCCCCAACATCAGTTCTGGAACACTTCACCCTAGTGAGATCCTCCATTCCCACTGCTGTAAATCACTATTCCTACCTCCTGCCTGTATATATTTTTAAGAAGTCACGTTTTTCTAGGTCTCATCATATTTCTTGGAACCTGCAGTATGTGATTATTGCCCTATTGTCTTCTGGGGTGGTGACAATTATCAGATTGTATTATTCTACAACAAGACCCTATAATCTGTGATTGCTTTATATGACCATTTAATCAGTATCCTCAAAGCACCCAGAACTAAATTGCTCGGGAATAGAGAAATAAAACCCATATGTTCTGTAAATTCCCATTCTCTTCACTGTTTACAAGGCCTGCCTCTTATACGCTTGAGCACTAAGTCAGCTCACCCTCTGTGGTGCCGTTTCTGGGAACCGCACCCACCCCCCAGCCCCCTCCACCAACAAACATGCCACCCATATGTTATAATGAGTTTTTCTAGACTTGATCAGAGCTGCTTTTGACACTGCCTTTTCCAACAGGCTGCAGGGCAAACAAACGAGTCTCAGAAATGCCGATAAGTAAAGGGAGGCTTTGCCAAGTGCACCTTCCTAAGCCAAACCTATTTTCTCCTCAACACAAGTTCTGGCAGGAGATACTGTAATTGCTGGACGTTCAATCAAAGGTGAGAATTGTCTGTAATGTGAGGACTTTAAAACTAAGAGATAGTAAAACTTGCTGTGGATAACAGTATGGTGGTTCCTTAAAAAGTTGAATTACCATATGACCCAGAAATCCTACTGTGAGGTATACACCCAAAATTACTGAAAATAGGAACTCAGGTATTTGTACATCAATGTTCATAGCAGTATTATTCACAAGAGCGAGAAGGTGAAAGACAAAGGGATAAACCGAATGTGGTATATCCACACAATAGAATATTATTCAGCAATGAAAAGGAATGAAATTCTGATACATGCTACAACATGGATGGACCTTAAACACCATGCTCAGTAAAAGAAGAGAGAAGAGAAAGGGCAGATGGGAAAAGAAAGGTCAGAGATCCCTCCTCTTGGAGAGCACTGAGCCCCCAGAGACCCTGTTTTCATCTGGCCACAGGGTGTATAATTCTACTTGTATGAAATGTCTAAAATAGGCAAATTCGTAGAGACAGAAAGCAGACTGATGGTTTCCTAGGGGTGGGGGTATGGGAGGAATGTGGAATCGCTGTTAAAGGGTATAGGGTTGTTTTCGGTGGTGATGAAAATGTTGTAGAACCAGACAGATGGTGGTTTAATGTGGTGAATGTACTCAATATGTCAGAATTGTATATTTTACAATGGTTAATTTTATAAGAATTTCATCTCAATAAAAACAATTCAGAAAAGAGATGATCAAAGCTGAAGCTATTTTGTTAATACCATAAAGCCTTCTGATATCACTAGCATGATATGACATCCCCGAAATGAAATTTGGACAAATAAACCCTACTGTGAGTGGAAGGAGGACCCTCACTGCCCAGTTGGTGAGCAATTCAACCAAGCCAGCCTGGCACCAGACCCAGGCATCTGTGCTGTTCTTCTAAGGAACATCCTGGGTAAGGACAGAGAGGAAGGCAACTTGAAGGTGCTCGAGGAAGAATTCCCAATCACTGAGAGATGACATCCCACTGCAAGGCCTGGGTGCAGGGAAAGGAGGGGCACAGCTCATCCATCACCCAGGGCAGCAGAGGAAGAATTTTGATGGGATTCCCTGTGTGCAGGGAGGCATGAGCCATTCCCAGAAACCTGCCCACACATTATGAGGGATGCCCTCTGATCCTGTTTTCAGAGGAGCCACAGCCCCTAGACACATTCCTGAGCAACTGGAAAAAATTACTGTGATGCATTGCAGGAGACTTTGTCATGACAAGAATAAAATATTCAATTATGTAGGGGATTTTTCATGATTTTATTATCATCAAATATAAATCAATGACATTGAAATTGGCTAACTAGAGTCAGGACTGGCAACCAAAGCCAATCTTACATATCCGTTTCCCCCAGACATCTGTTTGCCATTAGGTTATCTGGTTCTCAGAACACATTTTTCCCTACATTATAATTCAGCTCCCAGGTGCACTCACACAAAGGCACTCGTGGGAAGCAGAGTTCTAAGATCGCCTTCTGGGTTTCCAGCCCCTGGTACTCACAACTTTGTATTGTTGTGAGCACAATACAACAATACACCTTCTCTTGAGTGAGGGTGGAAATGATGACTTGCTTCTAATCAATAAAGTATGGCAAAAGTAAAGGGATGTTTGTATGTGTCATTAAGGTGCCTAATCAGCTGACTTTGTGCTAATCAAAAGGCAGATGAGGGCCAGGCATGGTGGCTCATGCCTGTAATCCCAGCATTTTGGGAGGCTGAGATGAGAGGATCACTTCAGGCCAGGAGTTTGAGACCAGTCTGGACAACATAGCAAGACCCTGTATCTACAAAAACTTAAAAAAAAAAAATTAGCCAGGCATGGTGGTGAGTACTTGTAGTCCCAGCTACTTGGGAGGCTGAGCCAGGAGGATGGCTTGAATGCAGGAGGTTGGGGTTGCAGTGAGCCATGATCCAAGCAACAGAGTAAGACCTTGTCTCAGAACAAAAACCAAACAAAAAAATGATCCTAGGTGAGCCTGCCCTAATAGGGCAAGGCCTTGAAAGCAGAATCCAAGCACAAGAGGCCTTCTCCTGCTGGCCTTGGTAAAATAGACAGCTCTGTTGTAAGATGCCTCTCATGAAGAGTAGTCTTTAAAAGCTGAGAGCTTCCATCCTACAAGAAGGAACAAAACTCTATCAACAGCTTGGGCTGGGCACGGTGGCTCACACATGTAATCCCAGCACTTTGGAAGGCCGAGGCAGGCAGATTACTTGAGGTCAGGAGTTCGAGACCAGCCTGACCAACATGGCGAAACCTCATCTCTACTAAAAATACAAAAATTAGCTGGGCGTGGTGGCACACGCCTGTAGTCCCAGCTACTTGGGAGGCTGAGACAGAAGAGTTGCTGGAACCCGGGAGGCAGAGGTTGCAGTGAGCCTCAATCCTGCCACTGCACTCCAGCCTGGGCGACAGAGCAAGACTCTGTCTCTAAATAAATAAATAAATAAATAAATAAATTTTTTATCAACAACTTGATATTGAGCTTGAAAGAGGACCCCACGCTCTGGGTGAGAACACAGCCAACACCTGGACAGCACCTTGATGGCAACCTCGTGAGACTCTGAGCAGAGAACCCTGCTAAGCTATGCCTAGACTCCTGGCCCACAGTCATTGTAAGATCCTCAATGGGTATTTGTTTTAAGTCTTTAAGTTTGTGGTAATTTGCTCTGCAGTGATAAATAATGACTACAGTATCTAATCCCAAATATACATAAAATAGTACCAACACTATACAACTTAACCAGAATGTAAAACCAAGTGTTTTCAAATACAGTGATGGCTTCTATCTGGAGCCATAGGTAGTAGCTATGCGTCATGTCAATCAGGCTTACAAAGAATTTTCAGCTGGTCTTGAAGACAACCGTTCCTGGTTAGTGGTTTTCTCTTTGATTCTATGAACTTCCCACATATGCAACTGAAAAATCTCTTTCTAGGTTGGAGCAAGGTTGCACTGGGTCTCCATCATGTCCAACTAAAAATCTTCTGAGTCATGCAACCTGCAAGCTCTAGGCACCTGCAGCTATAACCTCCTAGTTTAAGTAATTCATCAGTCACATGAGCTAATTTGCAATTGGAAGTTCCTGGAATCCATTTCATATTGCTAACTGTGGTGTCTACTTAGTATCATGTAAATTATTTTATATGATCCTGTCTGCCAATTAAGACAAATGGCTTTGCATATCCCCATGCTTGAGTCATCCATGTGATATCTGGCAACATGGCAGGGTACAAACAAAACTCTGTGACACACTGTATAGATTGCTGGGGTTAGTTTTCCCACCGACAAAAATGGGACTCAAAAATACCTCACAGGGTTGAAAGAGAAAAGTATTAAGTGAAGCAAAATACAAGATAATGCAGCCAGACACGATGGCTTATGCCTGTAATCCCAGCACTTTGGGAGGCCAAGGCAGGTGGGTCACTTGAGCCTAGGAGTTCAAGATCAGCCTGGGCAATGTGATGAGACCCCGATTCTACAAAGAATACAAAAATTAGTCAGGTGTGGTGGTGTGCACCTGTAGCCCTAGCTACTTAGAAGGCTGAGATGGGCGGGTCGATTGAGCCTGGGAGGCTGAGGGTGCAGCGAGCCGTAATCATGCCACTGCACTACAGCCTGGATGACAGAGCAAGACCCTGTCTCAATTTAAAAAAAAAAAAAAAAAAAGACAGCGACAGAGAGAAAGAGAAAATGCTTTCTGTAAAATATGAGGCACCACACAAAGTTAAAGTAATGTGACTCTGTAGACTACGGCACTAGCCTAGACCAGTGGTTCTTGCCAGGGCCCAATTTGACCCCCGGGGGACATTGGCAATGTCTGAAGATATTTTTGGTTGTTACAACTTATGGACAGTGCTATTGTCATCCAGTGAGCAGAGGCCAGAGATGCTACTAAGCGTGGACAGAACAGTTCCTGACAACAGAGAATGATCTGGCCTCAAATGTCAATAGTATCAAGGCAGAGAATCCTGATTAAGTCGAAGCTTTGCATTACGATTTTTATTTTATTATTATTTTATTTTTAGAGACAGGATCTCACTCTGTTACCCAGCTGGAGTGCAGTGGTGTGATCACAGCTCATGGCAACCTCAAACTCCTAGGCTCAAGGGATCCTCCTACTTCAGCCTCCCAAGTCGCTGGGACTACAGGTGTGAGCCACCACACCTGGCTGATTTTTTATTTTTTTACTTTTTGTAGAAACAGAGTTGTCCAGGCTGGCCTCGAACTCCTGGTCTCAATCTCCTCGCCCTCCTTGGCCTCCCAACACATTGTGACTACAGATGTGAGCCACCATGCCCAGACTGTTACTCCTTTTAAAATGCTTTTTCTAGACCAGTGGTTCTGAACCAGGGGTGATTGTGCATTCCAGGGAATGTTAGACAATGTCTGGAGTCATTTTTGGCTGTCACAGCTGGAAGGTAGATATTGGCCATCACAGTCCAGCAAAGCCACTAACACCCCACACTGCATAGGACAGTCCATCCCACAAAAGGGAATTATCCTGCCCCAAATATCTAGTGTGCAGAGGATGAGAAATTCTGTCCCAGATGTACCCATACTCAATAAAGAACAATTTTGCTTTCTTTTTAACAAACCAAATAAGGACTTGGTAGTTGTTTTTGTTTGTTTATTTTTCATTGTTGAGAGAGGGTCTTGCTCTGTTGCCCAGGCTAGAGTGCAATGGTACAATCAGTGCTCACTGCAGCCTCAACCTGCCAGACTCAAGCTGTCCTCCCACCTCAGCCTCCCAGGTAGCTGGGATTACAGGCATGTGACACCACATCTGACTCTTCTTTTTGTGTGTGTGTGTGTGTGTTTTTGTAAAGATGGGGTTTTGCCATGTTGCCCAGGCCACTCTTGAATTCCTAGACTCAAGCAATCCACCCACCTCAGCCTCCTGAAGTGCTGGGATTACAGGCGTGAGAGCCACCATGCTTGTACTTTTTTTTTCTTTTTTTTTAATGGAATTTAGCCTTTCAAAAATGAAGAAATGTCTTTTGGTTTAATAGCCCCAAGCCATAGAGGCCCCAGGTCTGGTCACTCTGTCCCCCAGATTTGTGTAAATGGTTCTTTGCATCTTAGGTAATTGGCTGGGAAGTGGGGGCTGGGAGCTACTTACAAGTGGGCCCAGAACCAAATGACACAGCTATTCTGCCCAGCTTTTCTGGCTCAATTTCAGTTCCTGAGTGTTCTCAGGTTATTCTAAAGCTTAGAGAGTACAGAAAAGGAAGGAGGTTTTACATAATGGAAGCTGCATCCGAGGACACACAGAAGCACATGATGATACCATAAACCAAAAAACAACAGCACCATCGGGTGGTCAAGGTCACAAGAAGTTAAGAATGAACCCTTTTCCACTTGCAATTACATTCTCAGGCCCATAGTCTTGAGATGGAAACTTTTGAGAAAAGGTGTGTGTCAGAATGCAGAATGTTTTGGGTTTTACAAGGTAATGGTGAATATCTCATGTCATATATAATAGCTCAAGCGAAGTCTTGGACAGCAGCCTGTGGTCACCCATGTTAACAGTTTTGCAGTGAGGCTGGGCGCAGTAGCTGACACCTGTAATCCCAGCACTTTGGGAGGCAGAGGTGAGCAGATCACCTGAGGTCAGGAGTTTAAGACCAGCCTGGCCAACATGGTAAAACCCCGTCTCTACCAAAAAATACAAAAAAAAATCAGCTGAGCATGATGGTGGGCACCTGTAGTCCCAGATACTGGGGAGGCTGAGGTGGGAGAATCGTTTGAACCAAGGACGCAGAGATTGCAGTGAGCTGAGATCGAGCCAATGCACTTCATCCTGGTGACAGAATGAGACCCTATCTAAAAAAAGTTCTGCAGTGAAACAAAATGAATACCCACAATCTGTGGGATGAATGAAGACTTTTCACTTTATGTTAGTTTTATGTTAGTTGGTTCGAGCTGGTGTCACTGCCAAGTATGTTAGAAAAACTCTGGGTTTTCAATGTTTTTCTTTTCTATTTTTGGTTATGGACAAAGGATTGCAAACCTACATTTCTGAAGGCAAGATTTGAAAAGAAGTGGTAAAGTCCTGTGGGCTAAGAAGTCAGGTACTGGAAAAGCCACTTATGCTGAACAGAACCTTGGCCAAGTCACTTGGATGTGGATAGCTCCAGAGTTTCCTCATAGGCAGAAGAGGTGACAAGTTGAGACCCAGGGAATGCTTGCCCAATGACCCAGGTCAAACCAGCTGTGACAAGCTCTAGCAAAAACACAGAGCTGCCTGGCCAGCTGGAAAAAGAGCTGAGAACAGACTCAAAACAGTGATCTCCACACCTCTTCTGTGATCCCAGATGCCAGTTCTTATCTGTTTCCAATTTGGTGATTCTACACAAGAGACAGTGTTGCAACCCAAGAAACATCTGGTAATATCTGGAGACAAGCTTGGATGCTATAACTTAGCAGTGGGTGGGAGGTGCTGCTGGCATCTGCTGGGTGGAGCACAGGGATAATGCCCAGCACCCTATGGTGCACAGGACAGCCACCACCAGAGAGTGACCCAGCCCCAAATGTCTGCAGTGCTGAGGTTGAAAAACCCTGCTCTAAGTAAGCTCTGTCTCATGCATTTTTTTTTTTTTTTTTTTTTTTTTTTGAGACGGAGTCTTACTCTGTCGCCCAGGCTGGAGTGCAGTGGTGTGATCTCGGCTCACTGGAACGTCTGCATCCCGGGTTCAAGCAATTCTCCTGCCTCAGCCTCCTGAGTAGCCGAGATTACAGGTGCGCGCCACCAGGCCCAGCTAATTTTTTTTTTTTTTTTTTTTAGTATAGACGGGGTTTCACCATGTTGGCCCAGCTGGTCTCAAACTCCTGACCTCGTGATCCACCTGCCTCCGCCTCCCAAAGTGCTGGGATTACAGGAGTGAGCCACTGCGCCCGGCCAGTCTTACACATTTTAAATGCTTATTTCAGGCCAGAGATTGTCAGCCGGGAGGATGATTTTACCTACCAGGAGACATTTGGCAACATCTGGAGATATTGTGGGTTGCTGCATCCTACCACGCACTGGACAGCCCCTACAGCAAGGAATCACCCAGCCCCACGTACCAACAGTGCCTCCGTGGGGAATCGCTGGATAGACAAATTCATTGTGAAAGAGAACGTCCCAGTCTCTATCTCTAAACTAAAAATCTCCCAGTCTTGGAACCGCCAAGAGGAACCCGGGACCCTAAGCCATCTCTGTTCCATCCCCCTGGGCTTTCTCCCAGACCTCACAGTTGAAGGTGCTTCTCCTAATTAGCCCTGTGCCAAGTCTCTGCCCTGCACTTCCTTCTCATAATAAGCATTTAATTATTATTGACATTGATACTTGCAGTATTTATACTGCTTGTTTTCCTTCACAGAAAACACCTGAGGTGAGACTGGACTTCTGCTTCATCATTGCCACATCCTCTGTTACCTGTGTCCCTGGGGCACTGGGGAAGTGCTTGTTGACTCAGTGGCCAAGTTTGACAGGGGTTAATTTCCAACCAAGGCTCGAATTTTAAGGAGAAGACAAGATGGAAACAAAACAATGGTGACAGAACCTGGTCTAGAAAGCATGGCTTAGGACTTTTGGCCATAAACTCTTAATGCTTATTTTATTCAAGCTTTTAAGGGATGCTCAACATCTACTATTTAGGTTTTTAATGCAAAGAGGAGTCATTATTATCTTTTTTTCATGCACTGAAAGCTTTTAGATTTCTGTCTCCTGATATCAGCTGTGATGTGATAATCTCATTATAAATGAATATGGGGCAATTTCTCAGTTGGCAAATAGTAATGTCACTATAGACACCAACTCACAGGGTACTCAGTAAAGCATTATCATGTGTTCCTTGAGACAAAGAGTACCTACAGTAAATGACATGAAATGGAGCAAACTTTCTGTAAAATAATTTTAACACTTTTAGTGATATTATTTTCAGTGAAAATTATTTCTAACATTCCTCCAACTCAATCTTCTCGGGTTGGCACAGAAGACAAAACTGATGTGTACATGAAATATGTTGATACTCTGATAAGAAGTAAAGTAAGCATGAACTGGACATCTTAATTCATTATAATTGCTCATAAGATAAGAGAGTTTACTTGAAAGAGATCAAAGGAATTTCTTAGCATCTCTCTTTGGGGAAAAAATCATCCATTTGGTTGGTTCATAATTACTAGATTATGTACAGCATGCATTGTAAAAGTTAAATTGTTTTTGGATGTTCATTTTCTGCAATTAATATAAATTTTCAGAAAACAGTAACTGATCTCTGAACTACATACCCATTCTTCAGTTAACCTAGTTCTTTTATAGAGATGATCTTACATACACAAGTATACTGTAAAAAGTGCAGTAATAAACACCACATCTTAAAATCAACATAGCCTGTTAAGAAACATTTGGCTTCAGCCGGATGCAGTGGCTCATGCATGTAATCCCAACACTTCGGGAGGCCTAGGCAGTCAGATCACTTGAGGTCAGGAGTTCGAGACCAGCCTGGCCAACATGGCAAAACCCCATCTCTACTAAAAATACAAAAAAAAAAAAATTAGCCAGGCATAGTGGCACATGCCTGTAATCCTAGCTACTCGGGAGGCTGAGGCAGAAGAATTGCTGGAACCCAGGAGGTGGAGGTTGTGGTAAGCTGAGATCGCACCACTGCACTCTAGCCTGGGAGACAGGTCGAGACTCCATCTCAAAAAAAAGAAAAAACAAAAAGAAACATTTGACTCCATGCATGGTCCTGAGGATAAACTGAGAGATCTACGTGTATGCCCCTCTAGAAGTAGGCATGTATGTTCTTTTTCCACTCTTTAGGATACGTATTTCCACTCTTTAGGATACATACATATTAACATTATAGATATTGAATCTGTATATTTACAATGAAAAAGAGTGAAACAACTGTTAATTCCTTCTCAAATTCATCCTTTAGAAAAGCAGTAAGTTGAAAGCTTAAAATCATGCCAATCTTTCAGGGAATGCATTGGATGGCAAAGACATCTCCCGCATAGACATCGTATCTAACTCAGAAGCAGTGGGTCCAGTATTTTCATATATGAGGTTAATTGATTTAATTTCTCTTTTGTGTAAACTATAGCACAAAATCCACCACTTCCTTTGCTCATTTCCTTTTAGGATTCTTTCCTCTAAACTCCAGTATTCTTTACACCAAACTTGTGTTTTCAAACTACCACTCTAATCCACAAAGACAAACTATTTGGCAATTACTTTCTTCTCCTTATAGACAGCCATGTTTCAGGGCAAATGAGCAAATGAAAACATATTAGATAAATTGTTGTAGGTGGTTTTACAGATATTTTCTTTAATGTAACACTACAGATAAAAAATGTATAAACTTTGATCAGTCCCACAGAAGAGAATTTAAAACTCCGCCTCCCAGAGCAAAGACTTGGCTCTTCTACTTATTCAATTAACTCTTAACATGCTGCTCTTGGGCTATTCCAGGAAGGGAAATAAATAGAAACCTTTAGACTTCCTTTGAAGCAGTGCAACTAAAGTAAATATTCCCCGTAAGCAATTTTCTGTCATCACGTATCCCAATATCTTAGCAGCAGAGAAGAAAAAATAATAATCATATTAAAAATGTAACTCACCAGTTCTTACAAGGCTTTCAGAGAGGGCTCTTTACTGGAAGACTCAAGACACTTTGTACGTCTCCTTCAAGGATCTCAAACAGCTTTTCATACCATCACATTGGACAAGTATCCCAGCCGAATGCTCATCGTGTGTGAATAATCATTTGACAGCCTGGGCAGTTATATTGGAGCATCATTGGCAATAAAGTCATCACTGAGTAATCAGCGAATCTATCATAAAAAAGTTATTTAACTGCATGTATTTCTCCACCTGGCCTTCCTCTCCCCCAGTGCCCCACACATTTTTAACATCACTCAGAGGGAAGCTGGACTTCCTTCACCAACTCATCACTTTGGAGGAGCTTTGGGTGCCAGCCCTGAATACTTAACTGCAATTCTTATTCACCTATTGACTCCCTAACCTGGAAAACAATCAGGAGTTCACGGAGAGCACTTCCTGTAGGCACTGAATTTTGCATTGCATGGTGCGCAGCAAGGAAAGGGAGCATGTGTTGAGGAAGAAGAGGGAGGCTATATAATGGTGGGGTGGGACAGACAAACAGTGATGATTATTTTTTCGATGAACAACATAGGACGTGGTTTTAGGATGAGAAGAGCAAGGGTTTTGTTTTTAATGATCTGTGGAGAGCCTGATGCGCCTAAGCCTTGCCAGCCTGTTTGTTACGTGAGTTACACATACAACACAGTGCCAAGAGCCCCAAGGAATTCATTCTCTGTGTCAATACCACAGGGTTGGGCAATGAGCAGGGCTACCACTCAGCAGGGAGGTGTCCCATCAACGCTGATGAAACAGCAGGCAGTCTTCTGACCACACACCTTGGGGGAAAATCATACCCCAGGAAAAATAACCTCCAGTGTTTCTCTTTTATTAGTTTCCTCGTGTTGTTTGTTTTTACAGCATTTAGGGAAAAAGGAAAGGGAGAAAGAAAAAAAAAAAAAGCCTAATCTGAGTCTTTGCTTCTATAAATAAAAAATTGCTTATTTCTAATTATTTTGTGTGCCTCTGGCTCTCAGTAGGCGCTCAAATAATATATAAAGTAGCAGTGTTAGCCCATTTTCTAGTCTTAATAATAACTAAGGATTTGGGCATGCTGAAACCTGAAAAGTATTTTAACATGAATAAATACGACTCGGATTTTACCAAAAGGCCATGTTTTGTCTCCCAGGGTCTCTGTAAAACTTACTCATTGCAGAAATGTCTTATACCAGCTAGTGGTCAAAATTCCAGCACATCACATGATGTTTCTGGTCACTGAATGCTTTCAAGATCAAAGTTAAATGTCGAATGAAAGGCTAAATCTCTGCAGCTTTAATTCCAGAGTAAGACTTCCCTTCCTCCCCACCCTACCCCCAGCTAAGGCATGCTTTTCATGGTCCTGAAACAGAGGGCACACACGGGGAAGCTTCTGGCTTTCTCAATTGTCATCCTCCCTCATTCCCCCTGCTGTGGTTACTGATCCCTCCACCTGGAGAGTAGCAGGAAAGGAAGGCGAAAAGGAGCAGAAGGTTTGTTCTTCTCTCACTGGTCCTGTCATGTGAAGATTTCAGGCAAAGCTGAAGGGCATTTTCTTAAGTTCTTGGAAGCCAGGACAGCTGGATCACCCCCATTTGCAACTCCTGAGATGCGGGCGATGTTGTCTCTTCCTCCAACTGGTTTTCAAGTGGTGCCTCTCTGCTGGAGTTTCCTCCTCATCCCAGCAGATTTTGTGGGGCAAAAGTCCAAATCATTAAGGTTATCTGGTTATGCATATTTGTTTGAGGGACTCTGGAAGTGCAACCTAAATCAACTCCCCCTAGTCCTCGAGATCAGAAGTCTCTAGAGCAGATCAGGCAGGGATCAGGTGCCACCCACCTAGGTCCCCCAAGAGATGCACAATCAAATATCGACCTCTCTGAGGAGTGTCGCTGAAGCCTCAACATTGGACTGAGGCTAAAAGAGATGCATGCCATGTCATTTGTTTTTATTTCATTTAGGAAACAAGAAAAAAGAAAGCCTAACTCCACTGGGGAGGAGGCAGGGCTATAATGCCACAGAAACCTCTTCATAAGCCCCCACTTCTCTCCTTGCTGTGAGGCCAGAGATCCATAGGGTTCCTGGTTATCTACATGGAAAATTCCTACAGGATGCCATTTTTTTCCATCTCATTTCACGATGCTGTCAAATGAGTATCCTGTTACAATAAATATTTCCCAGAATAATTTGTCTTGATATGTGGATGGAGGACTTTGGAGTCAGACAGACATGGCATTCTGATTCCAGCACCCACTAGCTGTATGACCTCCAAAAAGTGCTTAATCACTTGGGGCACCAGCTTTCTCACCAGTAAGCCAGGCAGAAGCATACATCTCAGGCCCCTCTAATCAATAACCCTTTATTGATTAGATATAATGTCCCAGGGCATGGTGCCTGGCCAAAAGAAATGGATGATCCTTTTTGGCAATTTTGAGAAGACAGAAGTGAAAAGATTTTACTTTACGAGCTATGAAAATTACTGTGCTTCAAGATCATGAAAAGCACAGACTTTGGTATATGAATCCACATAGATGCTTAATGAAATTGTTCAGAGTTGAACCTACCTGATGTTTGACATTCCTATAACTGTGCCAACCATCAGAGGCATTGCACAGGAACCCTCAAGCTAACACTGGGCATGTCTTCATACTTGGGCCTCTACCCAGAAAGAACCCATTAGAGAGACTGTTGGTGGGAAATCCTGGAGTCCCACAGAAGAAGGGCACATGCAATCAGAGATAAGCAAGGGAACACTTACTCTCAAAGACTCGACAGGCAGCAGTCGCATGAGCAAAGATCGAGGCTTGATAATTAGGGCCCTGAATCAAGGAACAAGCATCTCAATGCAAATTGGGCAAGTGGGATGAGAGCAACACGGTGCTCACAGAAGGGTTCTCCTCTTAGCCATGCAGAAGGAAGAGACCTGGAGCCCCAGAATCCAGCTTATAGTCTCCCTATTGCATCATCCACTACTGCACAAGACAAATAGCAGTGAGCTCTGTATACATTCAGTGGGCTCAACTATTCTCCTCCAAGCCATTTGCCAGCTTCATAAAGTCTAGAAACATTAAAACACCA
Source organism: Pan troglodytes (assembly GCF_028858775.2). Lineage (NCBI taxonomy): Eukaryota > Metazoa > Chordata > Mammalia > Primates > Hominidae > Pan > Pan troglodytes. The sequence continues at coordinate 7,607,935 of NC_072421.2, read as the reverse complement.
AAAGTGCTCTCAAATCTCTGGTTTGGGGACCCCCTCCTTGTCTATTAAAGTAAAGGGTATGGCACAGGAAAGGGCAAAAACATGTGGAAAACCCCAGAATTCCTCCTATGTGTGTCACATGGAACATGGTTGGGGGCAGATCAAAGAAGGAACACAAAAAATCATGAATAGTTTCTAGGTATTTTTGCATATTTGTGGTTTTTAATTATCATTCGCTTCCCATTTTTCAGGAGCAGATTTAATCACAGCCTTCTCCTGCTATACTGCATTTCCATGTTTCAAGTTATAGCCTTATTATTAAACCAAAACCCAAGTCCTAGTAAACTACCTTTCTTTAACTGGCATCCTAGTTTACACCAGGAGGAAGGAGTCATGGAAATCTATTGCCTCTAAGATTCTTTCAGAGTGGTTTAAATGGCCCTAGGAAATTGACTTGAAATAGATGCTTCCAAATGTTATTGTTTACGCACTAATACAACAGCAGCCAATAAACATATTCAATTGAAATGTGCCCACAAGAGAAGAAAATACATGTGTTGTACCTGTTTGACCCACCTACTTCACTTAGCCTATTAAACAACTCTCAAACTTGTGCAATTATATACAAATATATATACACACATATATTATATATAAAGACCTTTCACCTGAAGTTTGTTAAAACCACACATATATCCAAAGAGAAGCAAGAGCCAGCCAAAAATAAAAAACCCCACACATGCATGCATCTATATGTGTGTATATATGTAATAAATTTAAATCATATATACAATAACTCCTCACTTAACAATGTCAATAGATTCTCAGAATTTTTTTTTTTTTTGAGATAGGTTCTCACTATGACAACCAGGCTGGAGTGCAGTGGCATGATCAGAGCTCACTGCAGCCTCGACCTCCCAGGCTTAAGCAATCCTCCCACCTCAGTCCCCCCAAGTAGCTGGGACAACAGGTGCATGCCATCACACCCAGCTAATTTTTGTATTTTTTTTGTAGAGATGGGGTTTCACCATGTTGCCCAGGCTGGTCTTGAACTCCTGAGCTCAAGCATTCCACCTGCCTCAGCCTCCCAAAGCGCTGAGATTATAGGCGTTGAGCCTCCATACCTGGCTGATTCTCCGAAATTGCAACTTTAAGAGGAACGATATATAGCAGGTTGTTTCATTCAACATCATTTTGTTATAAAGTTGATGAGAAAAAAATTGGTTTTGTTATATGTGGCTTTGCTTAAAGTCACAGTTTCCAAAAACCTACCAACAAGTGAGAACCTACTGTAATCACCTTTCTTCTTAACTTTCTTAAAGCCATGCAGTTGCATTATTTGTAATATAATATTTAACATATACATTTGTGAATATATACAAACTAAATATATTTAAGTTATATATAAAGGCATTTCCTCAAGTTTATAAAAATCATGCACACCATTATTTATATATATTATATAACATATACATGGTATACATATATACATATAAACATATTCTGTTCCCTTTAAGATTCTTAAAATCTTAACTATTTGAGGTACCTAAGATTCTCATTCTCTGAATTTTACTCTGTAAATTTAGTCTGCTTTTCCAATGTGTTTGGTGTCCCACTGACTTGGCAAAATCCCACAGCCTTACTGAATGATTGCTTCAAGAAAGTTGGTGGTCAGGCAGAATGTAAGTCAGAATGGACCCTATGCTGAACAGTAGTCTGGTATTTCTAAAGTGTGTTTGAAGGAGATATTATGTTCTTTTTAAAGAGCATATGTGATGGTCCCTGTTGAGTAAGTTTGGGAACTGTTGTGTTAAAAAAAAAAAAATGGGAAGACCATCGTTGACCACAGAAATGGGAGAGTTTCAAGTGAACACATGGCTGTGAATTGAGGAGGCAAGGACTCATTCAGCACATTTTCCAGGCTTATGTGATCATGGGGAAGCTGAAGGGAGAGGCTGTGCAACCAGCTTTCTGTTCCCTCCAGATGTTAGCTTGCACCAAGCAGCACAGGAGTTGGGTGCAAGTAAAATAAAGGAGAAAAATTTCAATCCTAGAAATGACTGGTTGGACCATGTTATCGCTGACATGCCATACTGACATCATAATTGAAGAAAACAAATGTTCCTTGTTTATTTTTTGAAGCTTCCTTTTCCTTATTTTTTTTTGCTGGTGTTTTCTAGAATACTTTTTTTCCCTTTATTTGCACATTCACTCCTGTGTTTGATTTTGATATTATCTATTCACGTTGTGGTCCCGATTGCTTACATACAACATAAGAAATTTTGAAAACATATAGGAAACATATTAATAGATAGTTTTTGCCTTTTGGCTCTTTTTGAGGAAGGAAGACCAACAGAGGTTGAACTCTCCACCCTGATCGTTTTCAGGTATATGACTTGTGGCAAGCTACCTGACTTTCCTCAAGCTCCATTTCTTTATTTCTATAAGAAGAAGAATTCCATTGTTTACCTTGCAAAGTTGCCGAGTCAATGAAGTAAGAGATCATTTATAAAGTTGTAAGTACATCGTAATTATTTGAGGGCTGGTGGCTATTACAACAGTTGCTATGAAACAATGAGCCAACTTTAACCATAAACTAATCACTCTTTCATCTCAGACTCTCAGCATGTGGCCTTTATAAACACTTCGGAGAAGTGACCAGTGCACTAAGCAACTTGCATAAGATGTGACAGGAACTCAGAGCCTTGCAGGTGGGCATGTGGTTTATTCAGAAGCAGAGACGACGCAAGGCGCACATTAGAGATGGCACTCAGCACTCTGCGTGGTGAGCTCCAGCTGTGATTCCATTCAAGGAGAGAGGCTTCAGCAGGCAGGGCCAGTGGGTACCCCTCTTTGTGAATGTGGTACAAGACACAGCAAAGGCCCAAGTTGCTGACATCCCCATTTGTATCCATTATGGGTGCACAAACCCCTCACAGGTCCTGGAGGGAGGGAGCTACACCAGAGGAAACGTCAGGAGGGAAAGAAAAAAGGAAAAGAGGGAGAGAGGGCAGGAGAGGGGGAGGGAGTTTAGGAGGAGAACAGGAAGACAGGAAAAGAGAGAAGAAAGAAAGGAAGGGAAGGAAGCAGAGAGGGAGGGAGTTGAGCAGGAGGACAGGAAGGAAGGAAGACAGGAAAAGAGAGAAGGAGGAAAGGAAGGGAAGGAAGCAGAGAGGGAGGGAGTTGAGGAGGAGGACAGGAAGGAAGACAGAAAAAGAGAGGAGGAGGAAAGGAAGGGAGGGAAGGAGAGAGGGAAGGAGTCGAGGAGGAGGAGGACAGGAAGAAAGACAGGAAAAGAGAGAAGGAGGAAAGGAAGGGAGGGAAGGAGAGAGGGAGGGAGTTGAGGAGGACAGGAAGGAAGACAGGAAAAGAGAGAAGGAGGAAAGGAAGAGAAGGAAGCAGAGAGTGAGGGAGTCACGGAGGAGGACAGGAAGGAAGACAGGAAAAGAGAGAAGGAGGAAAGGAAGGAGAGAGTGGAGGAGAAGAACAGGAAGGAAAACAGGGAAAGAGAGAAGGAGGAGGAAAGGAAGAGAGGGAAGGAGAGAGGGAAGGAGTCAAGGAGGAGGACAGGAGGAAGACAGGAGGAAAGGAAGGGAAGGAATGAGAGAGGGAGAGAGTGGAGGAGGAGAACTGGAAGGAAGACAGGAAAAGAGAGAAGGAGGAAAGGAAGGGAGGGAAGGAGAGAGGGAAGGAGTCGAAGAGGAGGACAGGAAGGAAGACAGGGAAAGAGAGAAGGAGGAAAGAAAGGGAGGGAAGGAGAAAGGGAGAGAGGGGCAAGCAAGGAGGGAACTGTTTGGAGTCAGGAGCCCTAAATCTCAGAACAATGAGATGATAAAGGGTGGGGTGTGATGAAGCCTGAGCCCCTCTCTCAGATGTCCAGTCATGTCTAGTCAGTGAGAATCCTGGCAGGACAGAGGAAATTCGAATGCATGGTAAGGTCTGACCACATGCTTCACTTCTCCACATTTTTGGAGCACACATCCTCCCTTCACATGTGCTATTTTAGAATAGTGTGTGTCTACTTAGGCACTAACATTACGGATATTATGAAACATGATCTGTAATCATTAGTGAAGGCTATAAAGCTGATGCTGGAATTTCTACTTTCTTGTTATTAACTGGAAGCTACATTTTATTATTTTCATAGGCATGTCTTTAATCCCTCTGTCCATTTTTTGACAGTTGATTTAAAAATTAAATAATATAAGCCATAAATACACTTTACCTTAATATGTACATTGCATTATGCTGAAATCAAATAAAATGGTTGAGAGCAATGATGTCTCCCCTCCTCCCTGCAAGGATACCTGGAGAAAAGACCAGGACACAAGAACATTTGCCAGTGTTCACACAAATATTAAATGTTAGGGCCGGGTGCCATGGCTCCTGCCTGTACTTCCAGCACTTTGGAAGGCCAAGGCGGGCGGATTACTTGAGGTCAGGAGTTTGAGACTAGCCTGGCCAACATGGTGAAACCCTGTCTCCACTAAAAAATACACAAGTTAGCTAGGCATGGTGGTGGGCACCTGTAGTCCCAGCTACCTGGGAGGCTGAGGTGACAGGATCGCTTGAACCCGGAAGGAGGGGAGTTGCAGTGAGCCGACTTCACACCACTGCACTCCACCCTGGGCAACACAGTGAGATCCTGTCTCAAAAAATAAAATAAAATAAAATAAAAATAAATCTTGGTAAACTTAACACATTTGCTACTTCTTTACATTAAAATAATAATCCTGGCCGGGCGTGGTGGCTCACGCCTGTAATCCCAGCACTTTGGGAGGCTGAGGCGGGCGGATCGCAAGGTCAGGAAATCGAGACCATCCTGGCTAACATGGTGAAACCCCGTCTCTACTAAAAATACAAAAAACTAGCCAGGCATAGTGGCGGGTGCCTGTAGTCCCAGCTACTTGGGAGGCTGAGGCAGGAGAACGGCGTGAACCCGAGAGGCGGAGCTTGCAGTGAGCCAAGATCGTGCCACTGTACTCCAGCCTGGGCGAAAGAGTAAGACTCCATCTCAAAAAATAAACGAATAAATAAAATAACGATAATAATAATAATCCTAAGCCCCCTCCCCACAATGAAGTAGCTGGTATACCCCAGGAGGGGGTCAATGGTCTAGACCATTGGATGCCCTGGTTGAAAGGCAGATGCTGAGTTGGTCAGTCTGGGGGTGGCAGCTGGGATTCTGCATTTCTAGTGAGCTCCCAGGGGATGCTGGCACTGCCAGTTCAGACCACATCTGTTATCCAACACTGCAGAGAAGCAAACTGGACCTCTCGCTCAGAGCCAGTTTGCACTCTGATGGTGAAGGGGCTCAAAAACAATGACCCTCCCCAGACAAAAGTACCAGATATGTCCGAGAGTAAAAAGCCAGGAGTGGCGAATTCAGCCATCTATGTCAGGCTCCCTTCCAGAGCTCACTGGGCTTGGAGGAAAGCAGCAGTGGGAAGGGGTGAGAATATTCAGTGCCTCTGAAGCAAGAGACTTCCTAAGTCAGCATTGCAAAGCCAGCTATCTAGGGGAAGAAGGCAGGTAAGTCTGCAATGAGGAGCTCAAATTCAGGCCCCATCAGATGAAGTCAGAGCTTTCTGGTCTCTCAGCATCATCAAGAAAAGTAGACTGTGTACAGCCACTGAGAAAGATGGTCCCTAGTCCAACCTGTTACCCTCCATCTACGCTGGGCAAGATTTGTACCCCTAGAAAAGTAAAGAGAATAACAGGGCAAAGTGGGCTCACAGAAAACAGATACAGCAGACTGGAAACCAAATACAACAGATAACAAAAGCACAGAGACACAGGAACCAGGACAACAAACTAAGGAAGTTGAAATAAGCTAAGACTCCATACAGGATGGCATATATATACACGCAATAAATGGCATGTTTAAGTTTACATGTTGTGTGAAAGAAGAGCATCTGTTTATTTGTCCCATTGTTAATGTGCTTTTGATGCCATCGTACTGTAGTTTACTGGATCATTTCTATTGTGTCTTAAAATTGTCAGGAAAAGTAAGTTATTGTCCAATGGGGAAAACACAATTGTACAAAAGTAAACTGTAATTCATGGAAGGAAATGCATCCCCATCAGCATAGAAACTGCCCATCTTTGGCTGTTGGAGAATTATGAAAAGCTAAAAACTAACTTGTTATATGTGTACAAACCACATTGCTAGAACAAAATTTCATTCTTTTCCAATCTAGCTTGTGACAGAGAAGCATTCACCATTCAGTTTGTTTTTTTTTTTTTTAAGCAAAGAGGAGTCTTCCATCTTATGCATAGAAGTGATGTTACTGAAAAGTGTAGAAAATAAGACTGATAAAAACATAATGTGAAGCATGTTTTCACATCTGTGGAGAGCTGAAGTATCTACTTTCCCAATCTGTCTCTTCCACAATCGCTGTGAGGCTTTGCCATTTCGTCAAAATGGCACTGGGGCCTTTTTTCCTTTGAAAAATACTCTTTTTTGGCCGGGGGCGGTGGCTCACGCCTGTAATTCCAGCACTTTGGGAAGCCGAGGCGGGCAGATCACTAGGTCAGGAGTTCAAGACCAGCCTGGCCAACATGGTAAAACCCCATCTCTACTAAAAAATACAAAAATTAGCTGGGTGTGGTGGCTGGCGCCTGTAATCCCAGCTACTCCGGAGGCTGAGGCAGGAGAATCACTTGAACCCAGGAGGCTGAGGCTGCAGTGAGCAGAGATTGCGCCACTGTGCTCCAGCCTGGGTGACAGAGTGAGACTCTGTCTCATAAAAGAAGAAAGAAAAAAGAAAAATATTCTTTTTTAATTTAATGACTAAACAGAAATGTGAGGTGGTTACAATACCAAAAAAATAACAGTAACTCTGACATGTGTGCATCCATTTGTTTCCAGAGAATGGAAGGAAACTGGGAGGGAAAATTCTACAGACTCCAGGTGGGAAATACTGTCATACTTACTGTAGGTACCACAGCTATGTGTGTGCAATGCATCTATTATGGAATTATGTTCCCAAAAATATACGTTGGAGTCCTCATCCCCACTACCTCAGAATGTGACCTTATTTGGAAACAGGATCTTGTCAGAGGTAATCAAATTAAAATGTAGTTATTAGGGTGGTCCTTAGTCCAATAAGAATGGTGTTCTTATAAAAGGAGAAAATTTGGACACAGAGACACACACAGAGGGAAGACGATAGGACAAGATACAGGGAAAGGAAAGCAGGTTCAAGCTGAGGAGAAAGACCTGGAATAGGTCCTTTCCTCACAGCCCTCAGAAGGAATTAAGACTGCTGACATCTTGATCTAGGACTTCTGGCCTCCAGATCTGTGACACAATACACATCTGCTGTTTAGGTTACTTAGTCTGTGGTATATTATTATGGCAGCTGTAGTAAACTAATACAGAAACCACGAACGACTGTATTTGAGGCGCAAGTCCCTACCTAATTTGCTCATAAATTGCCTTCTCTGAAATCCCGTGTCCTCAAAGGGAAATCACGATTGCATTAAATGGGGGAAGCTCTCTTATAGTACCACCTCTAAGAACACATAATTTTATTGACTATATATTATGCACTGGTACTAAGGGCTTGGCCTGCCTCACCTCCTTTATCACCTCCATTTTACCCAGGAGGAAACAGACACAGGTGCACTTTGTCTATCATAGATAATAATTCTTGCTGAATCCAGGCATGCCCCTGTCCACTATGTCTGCACTAAACTAGAAATACACTCTCATGTTTACACCTTTTTTTTTTTGTCTTTTTCCCCTTTTGTGGAGAACAGGGTCTCGCTATATTGTCCAGGCAGTTCTTAAACTCCTGGGCTCAAACTATTCCCCCAACTCCCACTTCTGCCTCCCTAAGTACTGGGATTACAGGTGTGGGCCACTGCGCCCAGCACACCCTCACGTTTTTAAAGTCTTGCAATTCTATTTCCGCTTCTCAAAAGGTCCAATCCTTTTCCTTAAACGTGAATATACCACACAAACGAACACGAAATAGAAACAGGGACAAAAAAGTATTTTTTTGACGATGGCAAAAGGAAAAAAAAAAAAAGAAAGCTGTTTAGGTGGCATTTGAAAAGTTAAAAAAGAAAGAAAACTCAGAGCAGCCCAAAAGACAGATGATACCTAAGAAGGCATAACCAGCAAGACATGTTGACTGTTAGTATTATTTCAGCATCCTCCTTGAGCAGCTTGGCTTTGCTCTGGGACAATGCACCAGCCTGGGATGCTCAGAGATGCAGGCACGGAGGTTGTGCAGCCTCTCCGCACACTGCGCGTACGCGGCTGCCGGTTGGTCCAGGACCGCAGGGAGGCGGGCAAGCGAAACTGAGAAAAACCCACCCACGGTCCAGGGACTGGGGGCTCGGGCGAACCCACCCAGGGACCTCCTGACCAAGGCCATTTGTCTGCAACCTGATGGCTAGAAGTGATACCACCCTGAGCATCTTCAACCCCCTTTCCCCACTCTACAGCCCCTTGTACTGTCCCTCCTTCCTCATTCACACCCCTGATCCAAACTCAAGCACTGAATTTGTCCCCAGACGAGGGCCTCGGCTCTGCGCGGCCGCTGGCTGAGTAGCTTGGCCCGATTCCGGATGTGAAGTGAGGAGGAATTGATGCGGGTAAACATATAGCGCCGGCCCGCGCCGCATCCCGGGTCTGCAGCTACAGCTGCGGCGAAAGCCCAAGGTGCGCGTGCGCGTAGCGCCACTAGGCAGCCCAGGACGCGCGGGCTCGGAGCCGGGCGAGGGGCCGCGGGAGGCGCGTGCGCAGAGCGACCCCGGGCGCGCGAGAAGGTCCTGAGTGCGCGTGCGCGGGGCGGGCGGGTGCGCGCGCACTTCCTCCTCGCCCCCACCCAGACCCAGAAGGCGGCACCATGGCGGCGCCCCCGCAGCCCGTCACCCACCTCATCTTTGACATGGACGGACTTCTTCTGGGTGGGTAGTGTGCAGCCGCCGCCTCCCGTAAGGGCGGTCTTGGGTGGGCGTGGGGACGGTCGGCGCGGGGTACGTCACGGCCGGGGGGCCGCGGCGGGGCGGTGTTCATGCAGGGACGCTCGGGCTCCCGCGCGCTCTGCCCCCGGCTGGCCCCGAAGTCGGGCGGCGGCCAGGAGCGCCCGCGGGCCCATGTCCGGGCTGGCGGGCGCGCGTGGCCGCGGCGTCTACGCGGCCCCAGCACCCGCTTCCGGTCGGCGGCCCGCGCGTGGGGCCGGAGTACGTGGGAGCAGTCCCTGGGGTCCACCGGGCGGGCGCGCGGCTCCGCGTCCTCTCCTCAGAGCGAGGCGCGGCGGGACCTCCGCGCTCTCTTTTCGGTTACGCATGCGTGCGACCTTGAGCGGTGCCCAGCCTCAGCTTCCCCGTCTGCAAACTAGCCTGGAGGATACTTGCCTGCCTGCTCCAAGGTTGCTGCTGTGGGCGCACTTTGATGGTAGCATCCTGCATGGTAGCGGTTCTCTACCTGGCGGTTTTGCAGCCCTGAGGGCATCTGGCAATGGCGATGTCAGGAGACATTTTGGCTGTCACAGCTGGCGAGGAGTGATGGGGTCACTGGCATCTAGTGGGGTCCAGACCAGTGATACTGTTAAACTTCCCGCAGTGCACAGGAGTGCCCTATGCAACCATAAGGAATTATCCCGCGCCGTCAACAGTGTAGAGGCACAGAAGGTCCGTCAAGTGGCCGGGCTGCCTAGGGTGACCAGCACCGGGGACATCACCTGTGGGCTACTTGTAAATGTAGAAGCTGGGGCCCCACCCTACCCCTGCCCAATCAGAATCTGCATTTTAAGCGCGTGAACGTTTGAGAACAGCTGCTCTATCAATCCGAGGCATTAAGAAACCCCTGGCAGTGTACTAAGGTAGTCAGTCTTAGCACATGTGAACTTCACCAGCCAAGAGGAATTCAAGTAGAATTCAAAGAATAAAACCCTGTTTTTAACTCAAGACAGAACTATGCTGAGCTCTACCGAAAGCCTTGACACAGTTAACACTATGACACATAATCACCAGGAGGCTTCATATATCTATAAACATGTCTGCATACTCTTTGTAGACAGCTGACCTGCTTGGTTACGTATATCATTCCTTCGTTTCAAAACCCTGCAAGTTAGGAGGAAGTATTTGCATGTCACTAATTAAAACAAAAAACAAAAAAACCCTGCAGCTCAGAGAGGTAAAGCTACTTGCCCAAGGTCACACAGCTAATAAGCCAAGCTGAGAAATGATTCTGGATTGATCCAGTTCTAAATATAAATGATGTTGAGCTCATCTTAAATTGTGAATGTGACCTTGTTTCTGCTCATCATATTGCTGGGTAATTCCCTAGCAGTGTTTCCTTTTAAAAAGGCATGCAGAAACCATTCTCTTCATTTTATGAACACAGAGATGTAAACTGATGAATTCCAAAGGAAAAAAAAATCCCCGTAGAGGTCACTAATTGGAGCCAACGGTGTATGCAGCTACTAAATTTGAAATGACTCCATTTCAGAAAGCTTGTGGGATACATAGGTATAGTTTGTAGACATGAATTTTCCTACTCCGGTGGTCAAGAAGTTAAATTGTCAAATAAATTTCTTATCCTTTAATAAAGGTCCAGAGAACCTGTTCTGGGAGTCTCATGAATTTTAATACCAAACAAGATGTCTCATTAAAATTAAATTTATTAAACTTCTAAATGAGCTTGGTGCCTAATTCTGATTCTAGATTCGCACATAGCCATGCCCTGAAGTGATGAATGTGACTTAAATGGCATTACAAGCATTGACCTCACATTGTTACCCAATCCTCTGATCTAGTCGGATAACCAAGAATTAGTGCTATTTGGAAAAATAAGCCCTGCTTCTTTTTATTCCCCCCCCTCATTTTCTGCCCATTTCCTCCTTTCCTGCCCTACCTCTTCTTTGAGGTGGTAAGGCCTTGCAAAACTTTCTTGGAAATATACCTTTGTTTATCCCATTCTTTCACCAAATGTGTAAATATAAAACACAGCTTTCCAAGATGTGCCACTTTAATTTAATCTACCAGATTATGCCTGCTCTCATTCTTTAGCACCTCACTTCAGTGTATCTGTTGTTTGCATAACAATGTATTATCAATTTATAATGAGTTATTTTACAATAGGTCTGTTTTTCGGGAATTTTGAATGCATTTTTCTAGGAAGTTCTGTTTGTCTATGTAGCCCCAATACTTGCATACTTGGGGAAGTAAAATTGAAAACGAATAGTTTCATGGAGGATTGTTAACATTAGAGGAGAAGATTGTTTAATCAGAGGAGAATGAGGAAGTAAATGGAGATTTTAGAGGAAATGTTGACCAGGAAGAAAGCCAGGACACTTTCCCATGCTTTTGACATGCACGATGCTGTTAGTTGTCCTTTAAAAAAAAAAAAAAAAATACACTTCGGTTTCTGTTTCTCATGACCAAGGTAAGAGTCAGTTATGATTTAGGTAATATTAATAATTTTGGCTCTCAAATGCCATTCAGAGAAAGAGAGTAGGGGAGTGGGATTAGTTAAAAACTGGGATGATTTTGAAAGAAGAAGATGACAGTTATTAAACAGTATCTCAGCAGCTGGACAGGGAAGATTATTCTGTTTGTAAATAACTGAAATTAGGAACACAAAAGATGGTCCCAATTTCTTTAAAAGAGAAGACAGTTTGTTGTCCAGAGCAGTTCTGTCTCATAGAATTGAACCAGGTAAAAATTTTGGGGAGCAACTTTTAATAAGTAAAATGATACAGATGACATTGATTTGGATGATGTATGTTATGTAACCTAATGTATCAAAAATATTATTTAATACAAAGTCAATATAAGAAAATCTTTGAAGTGTTTGACATTAATTTTGATACTAGGTCCTCAAAATCTGTGTGTGTTTTATACATACAACACATCTTAGTTTGAACTAGCCTCATTTCAGGCACTCTGTAGCCTCATTTGGTGGGTGGCTACTGGCTTGGACAGCATGGGTCTAGGTCTTTGTGGAGCAACCCAAGATGTCTGTTGATAATGGCTATGCTGGGAGGGCCAGCCAGAGGGTGGGTATTAAGAATATTCAGAATTAGGAGTTTTGGTGTATGTAAAATGTGGTATGTGTAAAATGTGTTTTCTTGGAGTCTAATACAGAATTATTTAAAATCCTTTTAAAATCAAAGGAAAATAAGCTTATTTCCTTTTAATTCTTAAATATCGTAAAATAATAAGGTAGATCTGCGAAGGGTAATAAGAACATTTGCAGTGTTGACCATAATATACCATATCTTTATAAATCCAGATTGCAGGATTTTAATGAGTGACTTCTACTTCACCTTTAGTAAAATGAAGACCTCTTCTGTGCCTTCTTGCACTCCCGTAGCTTCCTCCTTGCCAAATAATAGCACTTGAGACTATAAGTGCCTGCCTCACTGTCTGGGGCCCAGGAGACCCTAAAAGGTCATGGAGGTAGGGTCTCTGTGGGGATCACCAAGCCCAGTACTGATGGGATTGTGGGCTGCCTGAGACAGTTGACAGTCATGTCCACTGTGTGGCCAAAATTCCACAGACATAGCGTGAGTGTGTTTTGCGCTGTCGTTCTTTGTTAACTTCATGTAGGCTGTTTCTTTAGACACCAGAACATCCATATAGCTGATGACAAAAATAGATTTTTCTTACGTAATATTAGCGCATGCCCTAGGTGGATTGTCAGAAGAATCTATGTATGTTGTCATTTGACCCCATGAAATACGTCTGAGGTTTAAAACTGCAGCTGACAAGCTTTTCAGCCTCAGTCGGTTCTTACTACTTGATGTTATCAAGTTATTCATTCCAAGTGGGATTTCTAAGAGTTTTGGCACATTTCTGAGGAAGGTGGAGCAAAGTGAAGGATCATTCTGCATGCTTCCATACGTGGTTATTGTTTAACCCCAGAACGTGCAGTGATCCTAGTTGGAATGAGATCGTAATCACAATCTCCCCTCCTTCCATCATTTGTGATGGGTCTTGCTCTGGATGTCAAAGCAACTCTGGTGGTAGGTTCACATTCTTTCTTTGCCCTGTCTTCCCTGGGGGCTGACAGTGTACCCTTGGGTTTTACCCTTGCTAGGTGAAATGTAGGTTCTCTTCCACGTTTGCAAAGGAGATGGCTGAGGGTGGAGGCCAGTGTGAGGGCTTGGGACAGAGATGAACCCTTATCTCAGGGGCCATGATTGGCCTTTCACTACAGGGTAATCAATGAGTAATCTGTTGTTTCTGGAAACTGAAAAGGCTTCTGGAATATAGAAAGCACAAGACACGTGTGTTCCTATTAAGGGTCTGAAGAGATTTAGAGTAAGATGCTATATTGTATGTCGGAGAAACAGCATCAGATTATAGATTTAGCTCCCTTTGGTTCTGTTTTCTAATTGACCTGAACCATGCCAACCTTAAGTTCTTGTAGTAAGTGGTTGGTTGTCCACTGCAGCTGTTTCTGTTTCTAGAATAATTGAGAAGGGGGTAAAACTTAAATTGCAAAATTCTGCAGATAAATAAGAGTTTTGTCCAGCTGGCAACACAAATATTCAGCAGATTCTAGGCATGCAGGTGTAAAATATCCTTTTCTTTTTTCTAGCTCTCTCTTTCAAATAAAAGCAATATGGTTTTATTTAGAATCTTTAAGTAAACTGGATACAGGCATATGTGAGAACTATTGTGGATTCAGTTCCAGACCATCACAGTAAAGCAAACATCGCAATAAAATTAGTCACATGAAGTTTTTGGTTTCCCAGTACATAAGGTTAGGTTTATACTATACTGTATTCTATTAGGTGTACAATAGCATTATGTCTAAAAAATGTACATAACCTTAAATACATTTTATTGCTTTAAAAAAAAAAAAGTGCTAGGGATCATGTCATCCTTCAGTGAGTTGTAATTCTTTTGCTGGCGGAAGGTGTTGTCTTGATATTGACTGTTGACCAGAGTAGTGGTTGCTGAAGGTTGGGGTGGCTGTGGCAATTTTAAAAAATAAAACAGCAATGAAGTTTGCCACATCACTTGATTCTTTCTTTTACAAAAAAATTCTCTTTTGGCGAGGCATGGTGGCTCATGCCTATAATCCCAGCACTTTGGGAGGCAGAGGCAGGCAGATCACTTGAGGTCAGGAGTTCGAGACCAGTCTGGCCAACATGGCAAAACCCCATCTCTACCAAAAATACACACACAAAAATTAGCCAGGCATGATGGTGCACACTTGTAGTCCCAGCTACTCAGGAGGCTGAGGCCCGAGAATCACTTGAACCCGGGAGGCTGAGGTTGCAGTGAGCCGAGATCCCACCACTGCACTCCAGCCTGGACGACAGAGTAAGACTCTGTCTCAAAAAAAAAAAAAAAAAAAAAAAAAAAAAATTGGAGTCCTCTCAAACTCTGCTGCTGCTGCTTTACCAACTAAGTTTATGTTAATATAGTGAATCCTTTGTTGTCACTTCAACAATGTTCAACAACATCTTCACCAGAAATAGATTTTTATCTCCAGAAACCACTTTCTTTTCGCGTCCCTAAGAAGCAGTGTCTATTCAGTTCAGGTTTCATCCTGAGATTGCAGCAACTCAGTCAAATCTTCAGGCTTCACTTCTAATTCTAGTTCTCTTGGTATTTCCATCACATTCTGCAGTTACTTCCTCTGCTGAAGTCTTGAACCCCTCAAAGTCATCCATGAGGATTGGAATCAACTCCTTACAAACTCCTGTTAACATTGATATTTTCATCTTTTCCCATGGATCATGAATGTTGTGAATGGCATCTGGAATGCTAAATCCTTTCCTGAAGGTTTTCCATTTACTTTGCCTAGATGCATCAGAGGAATCACTATCTATGGCATCTATAACCTTAGGAAATGCATATCCTAAGTAATAAGACTTGAAAGTTGAAGTTACTCCTCAATCCATGGGCTGCAGAGTAGATGTCGTGTTAGCAGGCCTGAAAATAACACGAATCTCCTTGTACATCTCCATCAGAGCTCTTGGGTGACCAGGTACGTTGTCAGTGGGCAGAAATATTTTGAAAGAAATATTTGTTTTTGAGCAGTAATTCTTAATAGTGGGCTTAAAATATTCGGTAAACCATGCTGTAAACAGATGTGCTGTCATCCAAGCTTTGCTGTTCCATTTACAAAGCCCAGGAAGAGAAGATTCAGCATCATTTTTAAGAGCACTAGGATTTTCAGAATTGTAAATGAGCATTGGCTTCAAGTTAAAGTCACCATCTGCATTAGCCACTAACACAAAAGTCCGCCTGTCCTTTAAAGCTTTCAAGCCAGACACTGACTTCTCCTCTCTAGCTATGAACGTCATGGGTGGCATTTTCTTCCAATAGAAGGCTGTTTTGTCTACATTGAAAATCTGTTTAGTGTAGCCACTTTCATCGGTGATCTTAGCTAGCTCTCCTGGATAACTTGCTGCGGCCTCTCCATCAGCACTTGCTGCTTCAAGGAGCTGTTCAAGGACAGAGCAAGGAGCAATTCTTTCCTTAAACCTCATGAGCTTCTGCTAGATTCAGACTTTTCTTCTGCAGCTTTCTCACATGCCTCAGTCCCCATAGAAGTGAAGAGAGTTAGAGCCTTGCTCTAGATTAGGCTTTGGCTTAAGGGAATGTTGTGCTGGTTTGGTCTTCTACCCAGATCATTAAAACTTCCTCTGTGTCAGCAATAAGGCTGTTTCACTCTCATCATTCACGTGTTCACTGGGGTAGCATGTTTAATTTCCTTCAAGAACTTTTCCTTTGCATTCACAACTTGGCTAATTGGGTGCAAGAGACCTAGCTTTCAGCCTATCGGCTTCTGACATGTGTTCCTCACTAAGCTTAACCATTTCTAGCTTTTAATTTAAAGTGAGAGATGTGTGACTCTTCTTTTCTCTTGAACTCTTAGAGGCCATTGTAGGGTTATTAATTAGTCTGATTTCAATATTAGTGTGATTCAGGGACTAGGGAGGCCTGGAGGAGAGGAAGAGAGATGGGGGTCTATGGAGCAATCAGAACACACACAACATTTATCCATTAAGTTCTCTGACTTATATGGGTGCGGTTCATGGTGCCCTAAAACAATGACAATGGTAACATCAAAGATCACTCATCACAGATTGACGTAACAGATGTAATAATGAAACGATTTGACATATTGCAAGAATTACCAAAACGTGACACAGACACGTCACGTGAGACATGCTGTTAGGAAAATGGTGTTGATAGACTTTCTCGACGCAGGGTTGCCAAAAACCTTGAATTTGTAAAAAACTACAATCTATGAAGCACAATAAAATAAGATATGCCTATATAATATGGGACAGCAGTGCATCGTTTTGTTTTGTTTTGTTTTTTGAGCCAGAATCTATTTTTCTCCTTGAAAAGCTATATATTAGAGATTATTTGGTCCTTTTTATCTTTGCGATTATTCACTCTTTACTCTGATTCTATTTCTTTTTTTTAAACTGCTATAATTTATATACTATTTTATGTCATTTTTCAGGAGTAGATGGAGACTTAAAGCAATGTAAAGGAGCAAGGTAAATGATATCTCCTAAGAAATGTCCCCTGAAAGCACTCCTTATATAGATGCTCAGGCGACTGGTCAGACCTTCTGATGAGATGTTTGAAAAGTGATTGATAGGCAGTCTGTAGGTAGAAAGCACAATAGTGTTATTCTGGAATACATTACGCTTGAAAATAATGCTCCTACCATCGGCTATAAGGGAATTTCAGTGATTAATAAATGCAGCATTTAATATATTAAGAGCTTCCTTCAATAGTGTTAAAATGGTGGAAGGGGGCAACCTTGATTTTGTGTTGCAGATATTTGCAGTTTAAAATTGCCTTGTTGGTGCTTAAAGAGCATTTTTTTTGAAGACATAGTAATCCTAACACATGCATTGCTACTGTGTAAGAGCACAAAAAGGAAGACTTTTCCCCATGGCTTTTCATAGCTGGGCCATCCATGTGGCTTCTCTTCACATCCCTTTTCAGCAATGTCTGGCAGATGGATCACCACCTTTCCTGATCCTCCTTTATCCTCTGTCTCCCTCGTGTCCTTTGCTGCGATGCCAACAGTGAGTAGCAGCTAAGGACCCTGGTGCAGCTGGCCACGTGGCAAGGTGCCTGTGTATGAGAGGAAGATGGTCACCTCTTCACAGCCATGCCTGGCAGGCAGTTTCATGGCATTGCTTGTGGCGCTTGGTGGGGCCCTTGACTCTTCTCTCTGAGCTCTGGGAGCTGGGCCGAATGATGTGCCCTTTTGTGATTGATGGTGCCTTATTTAAAAAACACTGCAGATGACATAGCTGTTCAAGGACAGAGCAAGGAGCAAACCAAAGTTTGCTCTTTGACTCCCAATAGTCTATGAAGTAAGAGCAAATGGTCATAGTTGGCACATCGAAGCTTATCTGAGCCTTCAGACAAAAGCCAAAATAAGCACCAACCCTCTCTCCCACTTGTGTCAGCTGCCATGCACATGGAAGAGAAGCACATGGTCCTTGAGCACTGTGCGCCTGTCTGC
The DNA here is from genome assembly GCF_028858775.2 of Pan troglodytes. Classification (NCBI taxonomy): domain Eukaryota; kingdom Metazoa; phylum Chordata; class Mammalia; order Primates; family Hominidae; genus Pan; species Pan troglodytes. The sequence continues at coordinate 7,590,477 of NC_072421.2, read as the reverse complement.
TCTCTAGCCCAGCACTGTGTATCCAGCAAATCTTTCTGCCAGGATGGAAATGTTCTGTAACTATACTGCATCCGATGGGAGCCACAGCTGGAAACTGGGTTCATGAGATGTGACTCATGCAACTGAGGACCTGAATTTCTCGTGTTATTTAAATAGCCCCCAATGACTAATTGCCAAAACGTAACATAGAGACACAAAATATAGAGTGGACAGCACAACTCTAGAGGAATGCATTCACTCATCCTTAATCTATTTAGAAAATACTCTGCTGGGTGTTACAAAGGCTTCAAAATTAGTCTCTTCCTTTAAGGATCGTAGAGTCCTGCTGGAATCTAAAACATGATTGGTAAAATCTGTGAATAATTGCTAATGATATACACAATAAGAATGTGTTAGCAACAGTGCAGGATTTTGAACTGAAATCACGTTTGGGGTAGCATACTGTCAAGGATAGATAGGAGCCAAGAAGAAAAATGGATATTCCAGACCAGGAGAAATGGCCAAGCCATAGGCATCTTTACTAAAGCATAGAAGAGAGTCGTTTTTTGTTGTTGTTGTTTTTATCAAGCAAAGACTGTATTAAAAAAGGAAAAAGATCTTGCTAATGATTACATTGAAGTGTGGAGGTGAGAAGAGATTTGAAAACATAATAATCCTAAGACATGCATTTCTCCTGTGTAAGAACACAAGAAGGAAGACTTTGTTTTCCCCTTGGGTTTGCATAGCTGGAGCACCTGTGTAGCTCCTCTTCACATCTCTTTTGAGCAATGTCTGGCAGGTAGAGATTAGAAATCTCTAATGTTTCATTGAGAAATACGAGACTGGGGCTGGGGACAGTGGTTCACGCCTATCATCCCAGCACTTTGGGAGGCCGAGGCAAGTCGATCGCTTGAGGCCAAGAGTTCGAGACCACCCCGGCCAACATGGCGAAACCCCGTCTCTACTAAAAATACAAAAATTAGTCTGGCATGGTGATGCGTGCCTGTAATCCCAGCTACTCGGGAGGCTGAGACACGAGAATCACTTGAGCCTGGGAGGCGGAGGTTGTAGTGAGCTGAGATCACGCCACTGCACTCCAGCCTGGGCAGTAGAGCTAGATTCTGTCTCAAAAAAAAAAAAAAAAATACTAGATTAATCTCTGTCAGGCTAAGATTAGTATTTCTTAAACTGGGTGCCCATTGGTAATATCCCTTTAGCCTATTTTAAAGTGAAAATCTCACCCCATCCTGCAAGCACACATCCTGGGTTTTCCCCCTATGACTTTCAGAAGAGTCTAGGATGGTTATTGAGACACCAGCCTACATTCTGGATTTGTCTGATTGTTTCCACATGATAACACCTTACTTGTTCCTCTGTCCCCTGTATTTCCTCTAATCTAGAAATTATGCCTAGTGCTTCAGTTGGACACAGGTCAGCTGCCTCTGGCAAGAATAGTGCTGTGCCCCTTCCTCACCTTTTTGGGGAGATGTTTGTATTCGGTCTACATAGGGTCAGTACCTTCATGCTAGCCCCAGCCCTGCAGAGTAGAGTTGTCCTCAGGAAAGCTGGTGAACTGACTCCTCTCCCATGGTGGTACATGGAACTTTTTAGTGAGAAGTTCAGAGCCTGAGAGACAAGTTAGGAGTACTGGCTATAATGCCTGTGTGTGTGGACAGCCGGAACCCTTAGGCAGGAAGAGGAGGCTGCCGGGGACAGAGATGTGCCATGCTGTGCGCCCTTCGAAGAGAAGGTACTCACAGGAACCTAAATAGGTTTCACGTGTATGGGTTCCTCTGTTCCATGCAGTGGGATACAGGAAAGAAAGAGCAGCCATGCAGCTGTTTTCTCACTGTGTCGGAGCACACGCCACAATCTCTTTGATGTTTGCTCATGAGATTGAAGGACACTCATGGCTTTGTCACAAGATGCCTGAGAAAGCACAGAGGTTTTTTGTTTGTGTGTTTGTTTTTGAGACAGAATCTCGCACTGTCGCCCAGGCTGGAGTGCAGTGGTGCGATCTCAGCTCACTGCAAGCTCCGCCTCCCGGGTTCACGCCTTTCTCCTGCCTCAGCCTCCCGAGAAGCTGGGACTGCAGGTGCCCGCCACCACACCCAGCTAATTTTTTGTATTTTTTTTTTAGTAGAGACAGGGTTTCACCATGTTAGCCAGGATGGTCTCGATCTCCTGACCTCATGATCCATCTGCCTCGGCCTCCCAAAGTGCTGGGATTACAGGTGAGCCACCGCACCCGGCCTTAGTTTTATTTTTTTTTTTTGAGATGGAGTCTCGCTCTCGTCACCCAGGCTGGAGTGCAATGGCGCGATCTTGGCTCACTGCAATCTCCACCTCCCGGGTTCAAGCAATTCTCCTTCCCTAGCCTCACTAGTAGCTGGGATTACAGGTGCCTGCCACCACACCCAGCTAATTTTTTGTATTTTTAGTAGAGACGGGGTTTCACCATGTTGGTCAGGCAGGTCTCGAACTCCTGACCTCAGCACAGAGTTATTAAAATCAAATGCAGTTGCCTACGCTTTGTCTGCTTTTGAAAAGTAAACTTAATGTTTCAGACTGAGGTGTATTTGTCATTGGGGTCCTATGTTCTGCACAGTTTGTAAATCTACTTCACCCAAAGTGATACAGTGATACTCAGGAGGGCTTAAAAAAGATTAAATCCTTCATTTGGAAACATCATGCCCAGTGAAAGGAACACAGGCCCTAAGGAGATGTGGCTGATTCTAGGGACCGGGGCCAATAAAATACAACATGAGCACAGAGCACTTTCTCATGCCAGGATGCAGTGGGCGGTGGGGGGGGGTTCCCACTGGCACAATATGAACCATTTGTAATCAAAAGAATAATGACCAGAAGAGAGTATAATACTCTGTCTATATATTTTTTAAGTCTCTGTGTTATGATTCTCAAAAGAGTAAAAGGGTGGCTGGGGGTGAGCTCTTTTACAGAAGAATGCCAGTTAATAAATATGGACAGAATGGGAGAATTAGCCAGGTCACCATTTTGGGATCCCGACAGTAAGTGGTTCCCACAAGCATTGTCAGTGGAAGCCAAAACCATAGAGTAATCATGCAGGAGACGAAGGTGCCCGCAGTGCCATGTCAGAAGTCACTGACTGATAACAGAGGCAAACAGGGGCCTTCAGAGCGGGCAGCTCTGGGGGCCACAATTGACCCTGTGGCCCAACTGATGTAGCTTTGCCATCCAGAAAGCAGCATGTCACGTCACGTGTGCTTTCTGAAGTGACCTCAGAAATGGTTAACCTGAATCCATCTGGACCTCTAGGAGTTTCAGAGGGGTAGAGGAACATGGGAGGGGGCGTCATGTGGAAACAGCAAGACAAATCCTGAATGTAGGATGTTCCACCAGGTACCTGGACTGGGTCCTTGAAAATGTTGACTATCATGGGGAAAAAATAGGGGCTGGCTTTTCCACTTTTAAAGAGGCTAAAGGGACACAGTCAAATTCAGTGGACCTCAGATTGGGGAAAAAAATCTATAAAAGACATTTTCGTGACAATTGGAGAGGTGTGATGTGTGCTATTTAGAGGGTACTATGAAATATTGCTGATTTGCCTGGGTTTGGCAGTGGTATTATGGCTGTGTAGGAGAGAGTTATTCTGAGGAGAAACGTGCAGAGAGCTAGAGGAATGAAGAGTTAGGGCATCTGTATGTTTTCAGGTGTGTTGCGTGCAGGTATAGGGTATGTAGATGTTTCCTATCCTACTATTGACTCTTCTGTATACTTGAAAAGTTAAAATAGGAAAGGGAAGATTAAGTCTTAAGCATGAACCACTAAAAACAACCCCAAAAGCAGTATTAAGTAGTAGTCAGTTAATTCTGTTTAAGAGACAAGAATGTAAAGCACGCATCTTTAGAAAATTGATGTTAGAGATATGGAAGAAATAGTTTCAGAACCTTCAGCTCTCTCGAACATTACAGTGGCAATGCATTCATTGCAATGTGTATTATAGCAGAAAACATTCTGAAGGAAGAGTCCCATTTCCTAGTGCTCATTTTTCAGTTCCTCGTCTCTCTCTCATAGTGCAGGAGATTTGTGGACAAATGTCTACAGGATTTAGACAGATGTCAGGAAAATTGTCTTTTGTTGATGTCTTAATTGGAATCCGATAGTTTGTCAGGGCATGATGCTTATAAAAGGAATAAAAGCTTTCTAAAATTCTTCAAAGAGTAGCCACTTGTACCTGTGTGTCACGTCATATGCTGATGAGACATGACAGAAAATGCTCCTAAGTAGCCTTATAGCTGATCCCGAGGAGCTACTGTGACTGGGCTGTCACTGCACCTCTCAGCTGACTTCTGCCTACTGGGTCTGTGTCATCCCTTTTTACTCTGAGGCTACCAAGGTCTTAGGAAACTGGAGGTTGGAGCTTGAACTGAGTGATGGGAGGAGAAGACTTCCTGAAGTGCTGCCCACGTCTCATGTATGTTCTCTTGGACCCAGTTGTATCCCTGCCATTCCCTGGAGGTTACCTGTTCATACGCAGACTTCTCTTTCCCTTATTTACCTCAATTGCAGTAGCTTGGCAACCTTTTAACTCTTGCTTTTTAAAAGGAAAATTATTTGGTTATCGTAGAAACATTTTGTGCAGCAAAGTGTTACACATATTTCTGTTCTGGCCTCAAATAATCATGGATTTCATTAAATACTAAACATTTTGCTGATTTTAATATAGTGCTTTAGTGTATTCTTATTTTCTTTTTGCATCTCTTATTTGCCTCGTTTATCTTAACATAAAGCATTTCCTTTGGTTAAGTAGATCCTTATATCTGCTTTTTCTTTTTGTATGACTCCTATTTAGGTTGGTGCTAAAGTAATGACGGTTTTTGCCATTACAATACCTGTAGACATAAAGGTCTAGCTTACTTTTTGCCATTTGCTACCCTGTGTTTAGTACTGGCATTTTGCTGACTGCTCATCAGCTTTTGATACGGTATGCTTACGTGACAAGCTCTTTAAAGTGAAATCATAATCAGATTTGAGATTTAGAATTGAGGCGACTTGTCCTGTCTACAGTGAAACTGAGGCAGGACAACCTGGGGAGCTATGAATAGTAGGAAAATCCCAGTGAAAATCCAGCACTTCTAACTTCTACTCCTGGGCGCTTCATCACTTAGAGTTACCAGCAGTCTTGGTACCATTTATTCATAGTTTTGCCAGCCCTCACAGGTACAGGTACAATTGTAGATACTAAAACTCTCACCAGCTGACATCTAATTTACCAGCTGATTTAATTTTATCTCATTGATGATTGAGAGGCTCTACTGATAGCCCAAAACCACTTTAGCTTAGGTGAAACATGAGCTGCGTTGGTAACTGAAGCCTGGCCCATCTCATTGACAACTTACTTACTGTACTGATTTGGTAAAATTACCCATCCTCTGTGTCCCCGAGTATGGTTTGCAGCATATCACAGGCAATGTGTGACATCTTCCAGGATATTGCATGCCTACCAAAATATAATCAGATTAAAGAACATGTTCAGTTCATATCTGACCTACGGCCCCATTGCACTGTTTAACATGATTTTGCAACAGAGATGTAACCATCTGCACATGTTATGCATCCCCTTATACCATTAGGGTTTATGCTGAGATCAAGTAAAATCATATCCTCTCATAGGGAGGGGACGGGACTTCTGTGAAGTAGCCTGAAGAAATTAACATCTTTATATGATCACATCTATAATACAGAATAACAAATGCCATGTACCTGTTGCTGTGTTTATTGCTTCTGCTGGCTGGGACTAGTGAGTGTCCCGATTTTAAGGACGTGTTTTGAAACTGGCTTGTCTGTCTTTCTGCCTCTCTTCTCAGCCAAGTGTCTTGCTAAAGTGGGCTGTGTTTGCCGAACTCACTCCCCCATTTTCCTTCCCTCGCTATGAGCTGGCTTTTTGGCCCTACCACTCACAGAAATTGTTCTGACAGAGGTAGCAGTGATGTCCGTGCTGCTAGGTGCAGAGGGCACCCTTTTCTTAAATTGCCAGAACTTCCGGCTTCCTTTGCCGCTTCTGCACCCTCCTTGGAAATCTTTCTCTTTGGCTTCACGGATAGTTCCTCTTCTGGCTTCCCCATAGCTTTCTTTTCCTCCTGGTGCCTGTTTGGCGTCCCTATGGCTTTGTTATGGGCCCTGTCCTCTTGTGGAAACCTCTTCTGAGCTCATGGCTTCGGCACATGCTTCTGCTCTGATGACCCCTTGACCTCCCTGGCTGGGCCTCACCTCTTTTGAGTTCCTGTCTACGTTTCCCAGTGACCACAGGCTCTTCCTACCCGCGTGGCCAAGAGGCAGCTCTGAAGCATTGTATTTTAAACGGGGCCTCTAGTTCTCTGCCAGATCTGCTCTTTTCCTGCATTCCACACCAGGCAGCAAACCCCGAAAGCCCCACAGCAGATGGCTGGGAGTTATCTTCCAGTCTTCAATTCCTTGCCATCCCCACCCACACCTTCCAAGCACCTCCTGATTTATAAATATTTCAAAGCCACTTCTGTGTCATTCCAGCTGCCATTTCCTGCTTCAGGCTTTCAGGCTTTTTTCTGATCTAACAGCAATATTTACTGAGAACCTCTACCACATGCAGTTCTGTTGGTTACCTGCAGTGAGATCAGTGGTGGCTGTGGGGTTTTGATGCTCATGAGGGTGAAATCGCAGAGTTCTGGGGCCCAGGTGTATTTGCATGAGGTGGCTTTGGTGAGAGCATAGCCTTCACCAGGATGTTTTTGGAGGTTTTTCTCCTAGTGTATTTTCCTAGATTCCTTTGTCAAAGGAATTTGGTCATAAACTGGCCCTTAAGTACTTTCTAAGAGAAGCCTTGTTCATGTGGATCACAATGACCTTAGACTTTGTGTGCGTTGTCAGTGCTGCCCTCTCCTGGGCATTGCTTCTGCATTCTTAATGCAAATATGTGAGTTATTCCTGGGTGTGGCTCCATGACTTGTTCCTTTCTGGAAGCTCTAGCCTTATCTCAGCCCTCATCTTGTTAAACCTGTTGTGCTGACCTTGCTTCTCTGACAGCAACCTGATAAAAGCCTGTAAAGTTGCCCACTTCAAGTCATTGAGCAATACAGGTAGCCAAGCAGTAGAGGTGGTTACAATAAATGGCTTAACATTCCCAGCATTTAGGTGGCTCCATTCAGATGGCGGAAGGCAGGTGGCACTTTCTGTTGTGGAGAATTTGAGGAGAGAGCTTTAAGTTCAAAAGGAATTTAAGAAAAGCCTAAGGTGGATCTATGAGGGCTCTGGAGGAGAGATTGAGATGTTCAGGGTGTTCCTTCGATTCATGAACCCGACTGGCTTTTCACAGCAGGACCACCAGTTGCCAGATACTGAGACAACTGAGTCAAATGAATACAACAGCATCCCTGTTCTTCAGGGGACTGCAGGCAGGGGTGCTGTAATTTGTATGGGGGCGGGGGTGGACATGATCTGTTCTTCTACATTATCATCATTCATCTGCTAGAGACAACTCGATTTTCTTGGGAGCCAGGAAAAGGAAGTTGGCCAGTCGGATGTGCCTCACAGCAGAGCAAACGCATCCCAAATGAGCCACCGGAAGGGTTGGGGAGTCACTGAGGTGGAGGAGGAAGGGCTGAGGGTATTTCAGGCCAAGAGGACTCGGTGAGAGGCGGAGCACAGGTAAAAAGGCCTGCCAAGGGCAGATGGCGGCGAGCCCTGTGCCAGGCTAAGGAATTCACATTTTATCTCATAGCCATCATACAGCCTGGCGAGCACACGATGTCTAGAAGGGTGGTGCTTCTGATGATGTGGACTGTTGGCGCTTAGACACTGGAGACTGGTAGAAGGCTGTTGCCATTGTCCAGATGAACGATAGAAGGACTGCATGAGTTTTCCACAAACTGGGGGGCCTAAAACAACAGGAGATTACTTTATCTCAGCTCTGGAGACAAGAAGTTGGAAGTCAGGATATCAGCAGGGCTGCGTTTTTCCTTGGCTTGTAGCTGCATCGCTCCGGTCTCAGCTTCTCTCCACGTGGCCTTCTCTTCTCTCCTTTTGTCTCTTATAAATAAGGACCCCTGCCATTGGATGTAGGGCCCACCGGGATAATACAGAGTGCCACATCTCCAGATCCTTCACTTAATCACATCTGCAAAGGTCTTTTTTCCAAATAAGGTCCGATTCTCGGGCCCTAGGGATTAGGACGTGGACATATATTTTTGGGAGCCACCCTTCAACTGACTACAAGGACCCACAGGGTTGGAATGAAAGGAAGAAAAGTGGCTGATTCAGAGGCCGTTCAGCTGACAGCTGGGCATAGAGGGATGGGAGGGAGAAGGCAGGTGAATAGCAGTGACTTGTCCTGAAGTCGAAATTAGAGGAAGCTGTGAGGCCTGAAAATAGGGATGAGTTCCATTTTAGGCATTTGGACATGTTGAGTTTCAGGAAACTGAAAGACTGGGCACCTCTTAGGTTGACAGCATTGATGGAAACAACCATGATTTCCCATTTAAGACAAACAAAACTCTTGGTGCCGTTAACCCATGAAGAAAACTGACATAGGTGGCCATCGACCTACACTCATCTTTGAACAGCTACAGTACCTAGAAGCCATTTTAGTTTTTACTTTTATTATTATTATTTTTTGAGACAGAGTCTCGTTCCGTTGTCCAGGCTAGAATGCAATGGCACAATCTCAGCTCATTGCAACCTCTGCCTCCCAGGCTCAAGTGATCCTCCTGCCTCAGCCTCCCAAGTAGCTGGGACTACTGGTGTGAACCACTGCACCCGGCTAATTGCTGTATTTTTAGTAGAGACGGGGTTTTGCCATGTTGCCCAGGCTGGTCTCGAGCCGTGCACCCGGCTAATTTTTGTATTTTTAGTAGAGATGGGGTTTTGCCATGTTGCCCAAGCTGGTCTCAAACTCCTGGACTCAAGTGATCCGCCTGCCTCGGCCTCCTAAAGTGCTGGGATTACAGGTATGAGCCACTGTGCCTGGCCCCTGGAAGCCATTTTAAACTTATTTCTAAGTCCTCTTCCTCAGAGAGAATACATGCACACACACAGTTGGATAATTAGCCTAGGAAGGGTCTGGAAATTTAGCCATATGCCCACCATGTTTTGTCCTCCTCCTCCTTTTGTGTGTGTGTGTGTAGTATGTGCATCTCTGATACAAAGGGAGCAGTTCTGGATCCCTAGTCATTCTCCAATCAGCCTCCGAATTCCCCCTAACCCTGCATCAAAACCTGAATCCCCCCAACCCTGTGTGAAAGCCTGCCACTTCAGGCTTAATCTTTGTTGACACGTAAGGGTGCCGAACTCACAACTTTGAAGTCCTTTTATTCTACTCCCTTCTCCTTTTCTCATCCCAGCTGGGTTGTAAATGTCAGGGAGAAGTAGAGGGCCCAGTCCCCCTTCCTGGGGTAGGGAGATTATTTAACCATGGGATGCACCATGATTTCCAAACACAGTTGATTTTCCAGAGAAGGGAGTTAAAAGAAAAGTGCTTTGGAATAACCTTTGGACTCCATGCACCATGCCGGGGATAAACATGGAAAATAACCATTTGTTGGGTGGTGCTCCGTGTCACATATTCTAGTATGTAGTTTTATACCCAGCCATTCCCCTTACCCTTTCGATTTTTGTTAGAGCGGGACGGTGCCCTGCATGCTGTGTGCTGTCTGAGTATGACATTTCTAGTAGTAAGGAAGGTTCGGATGGCTCTTTCCTTTGCCTTCATTAAAGTTCTCTTGCCCAGATGTGAGATCTTTAAAAGGTCAGTGTTTTTGAATAAGGAATGAAATCATATTCTAAGATAAAAGTTCAGAGAGTTATACAATAAAATAATAAATTAGTAAATGGCACTTCCCTGAGAGGCGATGGTCACTGGTCACTGTTGTTGCATCCCATTCCTCTTGCCTTCAGGGAATATCCCCTCAGGTATGAGAATGCTCAGGGCTCAAAGACAGAGAAGAGCTGTGCATCACACTGTTGGGGCTGGCAGCAAAATGCTGAGCAACCTTGGGCTCTACAACATGTCCTCCACGGAGGTCAGGCTCTAGGCCTGTTCTATTGACTGCTGGAGTCTCAACATTCAGAACACGGGCCCAACATGGCATGTGTATTGACAGAGAAGCTTCAGGTAATTTTTATGTCCTTGAATGAATGGGTACATGTTACATGACAGAGCAGGGACTAGATGGAGCCAATATATTAGATCCCCTTCTCTCCACACCTCATTTTCTATATAGTGCAGCCAGTATGAGAATATAAAATGGAAAGGAAGAAGGCATATCATTTTGTATGTGCTCTACGATCTTTAAATGTTATTAAATGTTGGTAATGAAATGCTGTGGTATAACTAATTATATCCTAGCACCTCTTTCCCATATACTTGCATTCTCTAATTATGTTCAAAGCAATGGTTGCCCGAAGGCTAAGGGTACTCGGTCCTTTCCTCCCCCATGAGGACTATGTTTTAGCTTGTAATTTCACCTGCAGGAGCTCACAAACCAGCTGCATTTGAGTGCAATTATACTTTATTCATAGTGACTAATAACAGAAAAGAGACATTGTGGGGGTTTGGGCTGGAGATTTATAATCTCATATAAAAAATATGAATTCTTGCTTATTTATGGGTTGAGCATCTTGGGCCCCCGCTGTTTCATCTGATGGCTGCCTGATTTTTATCCGCAAAATCATTCATTAGTATCTACACTAGAATGTAAACACAGAACGTAAGATAAATTTGTTGTGCAGTACTTGGATAGTTAGAACACATTTCCCCAGATAGAAACATTAAAACTAGAGGTTATTCACTCCCATGTTCACACAACCTTTATGCACCTGAGGAGGTTCCGAATGTCCCTGACCATCTCTTATTTCTTATGGGAAAGTGTTTGGGTACCAGCTTGGAATGCCAGGAGTGTAATTCTCCAGGGCAGCGACTGCCGCCTGTGCCATTGGGTCCCTAGCCCTTTTTCATACTCCGCTTTCTGATGAGCTTACACACACAGGCATGGTGTACTGTGGGTGCTTAGCATTGCTGTAGGACTTCTTGTGTCCTGAGTTCACCACTACCCTTTAATTCTAAACATTTATAAACTATTGAAGTTAGATTCAAAACTTTCTTTTCCCTTAGCTTTTACTTTCTGCTTATTCTGCTTATAAATTAGTAAATGTTGGCCGGGCGTGGTGGCACACATCTGTAATCCCAGGCCTTTGGGAGGCCGAGGCATGTGGATCACTTGAGCCCAGGAGTTCAAGACTAGCCTGGGCAACATGGCGAAACCCTGTCTCTACAAAAAATACAAAAATCAGCTGGGTGTGGTGGTGCACGCCTGTAATCCCAGCTACTCGGGAGGCTGAGGCATGAGAATCGCTTGAACCTGGAAGGCAGAGGTTGCAGTGAGCCAAGATCATACCACTGCACTCCAGCCTGGGCAACAGAGTGAGACTCTGTTACCAAAAACAAAAAATCTAGTAAATGTTAACAGTCACTGTTCAGAGGCCATAACAGTGTTTGAGTCTCAACCTTTACAATTTTTTCATAAACTTCACCTTTATACTGTTAACTCACACTTACAAAACGCTAATATATTTTATTTCTTTGTTGAGTACTTCAGTTGTCTGAATTAAAGAATGAAACTCTTTTAGTCAATAATCATCTTAAACATAATAAGTTTATAAAAATGATGAACCTAAAATTCTTAATATTTCAACATCATTCTGATCATGCCTTAAATTGCAAATGTAAATAATTCAGGTATGCATTTAAATGGTTATTTATTAGCATTATTGTTCTCATAGGCCAAATTCAATTAAAAAGTACAAGTAATAAAATAATAAGTAACATGGAAAATGTATTCAGCGGTCTTGCTGCTTTTAAGCATCCCTCTAAATGATTTGGGAGTTGAGAGATGTCTGTTCATTAAGGAAAACAGTTCCCTCCCAGGTACTTTACATTCCCATGCAGGTGATTAGAGTTTTCATTTCTTAAAATAAGTAAATATCTTTCCACCTAACTCCAGTAATCTTTGAACTTGGGAGGAATTCTCCATTCTTTTATACTTCTCAGGTCAGTACAAGTCGTAGGTACAGCTATTAAAAGGATATCTGATTGAATTCTGGATATCTTTCATGTAGTTTGACTGACAGTAACACCTCATAGGGCCACATTACTGACATAGTTAGAACATTGTGCTAGCCTTAATTATGTGTCTGCCAAGCCCCTAGCTGTTCAAAGAAAAGGCGGTCTCTTACCAGCTGTCCTTCCCTGGTAATTGGAGCTGTGGAATAAAGGTCAGTTGCTCTTTGAGAATGTGAGTGAGCATTTCTGACTCCCTATCCTTCAGTGCCCCCATGTGTGGAAGGCTTGGTAAATTGAGCTGTGCCTGCGGTTACCAAGCTATGCCTCCTTTTGTCAATATAATTCCCACTTTGCTACTTTGGGTACCAGAGGTACACTCTGCATAGCAGGAACCATACCCTATGCTTTTTGGTTCTTTTGAGAAATCCTAGGTAGAATTAGATACATAAAATCTGAGATACTCGAACCAATTTATACATATGCAAATATGTATTCTTTAAAAAAGGATCTTGATCCTTATTTCTTAGTGATCTTCTTCATCCCTTCCCCATGTTAAGATAGCACCTTCCATTAACAAACTGCTCTTGCCTTTTATATAAAAAAATAAAAATTAAAAAAACCAAGTAGATGAAGATGAATAACCCAGTGTTACGGGCTGAGTCATGTCCCCCTCAAACTTATGTGGTGGAGGCCTAACCCCAGGACCTCAGAATGTGACTATATTTGGAGATAGGTCTTTAAAGGGCTAAACAATGTCCTAATCCAATGGGACTGGTGTCCTTACAAGAGGCGATTAGGACACAGACACACTACGGACAACCACGTGAGGACACAGGGAGAGGACAGCATCTACTAACCAAGGAGAGAGGTCTCAGAAGAGACCAACCCTGCTGACTGACTCTGATCTTAGACTTCCAGCCTCCAGAATTGCAAGAAAATTAAATTCTATGTAAGCCACCCATTTTGTGTTATTTTATGATGGCGGCCCTAGCAAACTTATAGTCCCAAGAATCTAAGATTTTTGATTGTGTAAAGGATCAAGCCATCTGGACCAATGTTTTCCTGAATTTCTGGGCAGACCTTTCCAGGAAGGTGGGCAGCAAATGGCCCAGGTCTGTTCAGTTAGAGGATCACCAGAGAAGTTTCTCCATTCTCAGCTCCTATCATCTTTTTACAGCTGAATTTTCTGACATTCCTCCACCCCCACCAGCACACAAAAATAAGTGAACCAAAAGCATAACAGCTAAAGAAATATTCCTGTGACATGGTCACTCATGTGTCTTTAGGAGAGAAGCACTTTGTACTGTGTATCGCTGTTTATATTCTTAATGTTTTTCTTACATTTCATGATGATTTACATTGCCCTAAATTTTTTAAAAATGTAATTTTGGCATTGTCTTCATATATATGCATATATCCCTGGTGGTAATTCCTAACAGGCCATTGATAGGGAATGCTAAGAGTAAGGATAGTGATATGGTTTGGCTGTGTCCCCACCCAAATCTCATCTTGAATTGTAGCTCCCACAATTCCTGTGTATTGTGGGAGGGACCTAGTGGGAGGTAATTGAATCATGGGGGCAGGTCTTTCCCGTGCTGTTCTCGTGATAGTGAATAAGTCTCATGAGATCTGGTGGTTTTATGAAAAGGAGTTTTCCTGCACAAGCTCGCTGTCATGTCTGCCACCAAGTGAGATGTGCCTTTCATCTTCTGCCATGATTGTGAGGCCTCCCCAGCCACGTGGAACTGTGAGTCCATTAAGCCTCTTTTTCTTTATAAATTACCCATTCTCAGGTATGTCTTTATCAGCAGCCTGAAAACGACTGATACAGATAGAAATGGAAGGGTAGCGGAGGGCCTCTCACCTTCACTGAAAAAGAATAGAAGTGATTGAGTTTTGGTAGGAAAGATGATCTTTAAATAAAGCCTTTGTGCATGTTGTGGAGGACAGTTGCTGGTTTTCATTAATTCAAAAGGCTTAGGGATATGTGGGTTTGGCATTAATCTATAATGCCTCAGACACTGGAAAACTAGCTCTGAGAAGGGTTTAGGCAAAGTGACATCCATCTAGAGCTCTATGTTTGTATATTTAGCTCTTAAAATTCAAAAAGAATTTAGATTATTGCCATTAGCTAAATGGAAGCATCATGGTGCATCAATAGGAAATGGGAAAAAAAAAGATTAATAGTATTTATACATATGTGTTATTCTGTAGCAATAATGAAGGCCTAGCATGCTGGGGTTTGTTTTCATTTTGTGAGGACTATAGTGTGCTGTTTTTTAGTAAACTGGTGAGCTGCCTCAGATAAATTGTCACACATAGTTCTGTAAACTCTGCCTGTAGCTTTCATTGACTTTAGGTTGTGAATGAAACGTTTAAAAGTTTATTTTTATGTTTTTTTTTAATATGTTTGAAAGTCATTGTACAGTAGCCCGATTAGGGAAAAACAAAAAGATAGCCAAAGTTACTTTTTTTTTTTTTTTTGAGACAGAGTCTCACTCTGTCGCCCAGGCTGGAGTGCAGTGGCGCCATCTCCGCTCACTGCAAGCTCCGCCTCCTGGGTTCACGCCATTCTCCTGCCTCAGCCTCCCAAGTAGCTGGGACTACAGGTGCCCGCCACCACGCCTGGCTAATTTTTTTGTATTTTTTAGTAGAGACAGGGTTTCACCGTGTTAGCCAGGATGGTCTCGATCTCCTGACCTCGTGATCCACCCGCCTCGGCCTCCCAAAGTGCTGGGATGACAGGCGTGAGCCACCGCACTTGGCAACAAGATAGCCAAAGTTTCTTAAATGCCTTCTATTTCTATTGCTGCTGTAACAAATTACCACAAACTGAGGCCTGATTTTACCAATCTCTTGGTAAAATCGGGTGTTGGCAAGGCTCTGTTTGTTTCTGGAGGCTCTAATGGGGAATGTTTTCTTGCCTTTTCCAGCTATTAGAGGCCACCCACACGTCTTGACTCGTCTTCAAAGCTAGCACTGTTTCACCTCTTTGAACATACTTTTTTAGTGCAGACGTTTGTAGCCATAATTTCCCTCCACGCAGTGCTTTTGCTGCATCCCATAAGTTTTGGTATGTTGTGTTTCCATTTTTATTCTTCTCAAAGTATCTTTTAATTTCTCTCATAATTTCATCTTTGACCCACAAATTTTTAGGAGTATGTTGTTTAATTTCCACATTATTTGTGAATTTCCCAAGTTTTCTTCCGTTACTGATTTCTAATTTCATTGTTGATTGGGAAAATATATGATTTCACTTCTTTGTAAACTTATTGAGACTTATGACCCAGCATATGGCCTATTCTGGATAACTTTCCATGTGCACTTAAGAATAATGTATATTCTGTTATTATTGGGTCAGTTTTGTATAGATGTCTGTCAAGTTTTAATGGTTTACAGTGTGTAAGTGGATTAAATCAAGTCTTGTATTTGTCTTCCGTCTAGTTGTTCTGTCCATTGTCAAGTGTGGCATTGAAGTCTCCAGCTACTATTATTGGAATCAGCTATATCCCCTTTCAGTTTTGACAGTTTTTGCTGCTTGTATTTTGGGGCTCTGTGGTTAGGTTCATATATGTTTATAATTGTTGCATCTTCTTGATGGGGTGACCTTTATCACTATAAAATGTTTCCATTAAAATTGTTTGTTTTTTTTTAGTGAAATGGTTTGTCCTAAGTCTACTTTGTCTGATATTACTATAGCTACTTCAGCTCTCTTTGGGCTGTTGTTTGCAAGGAATCTCATTTCCGTCATTTTACTTTCAATGCTTTTGTACCATTTGGTCTAAATTGTATCTCTATTGTAGATATCATATAGTTAGATCATGTCTTTTTTAAATCCATTCTTCAATCTCTACCTTTTAATTGGCGTTTTTAATCTATTTACATACAATGCAATTATTGGTAAGACAGGATTTATGTGCGGCATGCTGCTGTTTTCTGTGTTAAGTCTTCTTGTTACCTTATTTCTTTATTACTGCCTTTTTTAACTTTAGATATTTTTTAGCGTGCCATTTTAATTATTCTGTCCTTTACTGTATTTCTTAGTGATTGCTCTGTGGACTATGATAAACATCTTAACCACTTATTTTAAGTAGTTCACCAACCTCTGCTCCTATATAGTTCCGTTTCCGACTCTCTTATTTCTGTTGCTGTTGTCATACAAATTACATGTTTATACCTTGTTTGCCCATCAACACTTATAATTTACTTCGCGCAAAATTTGATTTACAAACAAAACATAACGTTTATACTGTCTTTAATATCTCCCAAGGGGCAAAAGCAAAGCCCAGTTGTGAGCCATTGCCTTAAAGTATAAAAAATAAGTGTTACAGCATTCTTGTCCTTTATCTCATTTTAAGGTAACTTAGCACGATTTAGAAAGATCACCAGAGACGTTTTTTTAATTGGTTATTGGATAACGAGACCCCAAAAAACCCTGGATAAAAAATGTTCCATTTTTAAGTGTTTCCAAATCTGGCTTGATAGTTTCCAGAACAAAAAATAAAGTAAAACTTTATAACAATTTTTGGTATAAATACTTCAAGTTAGAACTTTGATTCGTTAATCTTTATTCAAATACTGAAAGTATGTTGAGAAGGAAAATATATACAAACTCATAACGTAACTCTAGTAATAATCTCAAGTGAGTTTGACCTGGGGAGAAGGTCTGTTCAGAGAAAGTTGCATGTAATCGGGTGATGAGAATCTGAATTTGAGCCAGCTGTATCCACACAGTCTTTATAAGTCATCCCTAACACTCAGAGCAATTGCCCGGGATAGCTGTTCGCCCTGGAAAAAAGCTTGACTCTTGCTGGTGGAGCCCAGATTCAAAACGGGGGCAGGGGGTGGTTACAAAGCATATCAATCTGTTATTTCATCACATACCTGCTGCCTTCTTAAAGGAAACAGGAAAGCATTCTTTGATCAGCATCTACAGGGTCTGAGATTCTGCTTTGAAAAAATCCATGTAGGAAAAGCGAGAAGGAAAGGAAGTATACAGGAAGGGAGAGCCAATTCATCTCTGTGACCAGAAAAATTAAAAGTTCTTTTTGCACTTGTCATGTACTGCCAAATATGTGCTTTTAAATGGGAGAGAGAACAATATGCATGTACATAGCAGTATTATTCAGTATCCTGGGCTTTTTCCTCTTCATTATGGTTATCAGATTTGTGTGCAAATGAATGTAAACACACACACACACACACACATATATATGGGTTTTTTTTTTTGAGACAGGGTCTTACTCTGTTGCACAGGCTAGATAGAGTGCAGTGCAGTGACGCAACCATAGCTGACTGTAGCCTCGAACTCCTGGGCTCAACCGATTCTCTCACCTCAGCTCCCCGAGTAGCTGGGACCAGAGGCGCATGCTACCACACCCAGCTAATTTTTAAATGTTTTTTGTAGAGACAGGGTCTCGCTGTATTGTCCAGGCTGGTCTCGAACTCTTGGTCTCAAGCAATCCTCCTTGCCACAGCTTCCCAGGTGCCTGTGATTACAGGCATGAGCCACAGCCCCCAGCTAACATATTCTTTAACCCCAATATCTACAGGATTTAAGACTCTCTCTGTTGGATAGCTCAACTTAAAGATATGGTAGCTCTCCTGAATTTATACATCCAAATCAACAGTTATTTATTCTCCCAAGCTAGGGACCCACCCTCCTTATGGTCGCAGGGGGTTCCCTGGCACACTGCATGCTAGTTAGAAAGCCCTCACACTGACCCCAGGCTCCTCCCTATATGCCTGTACCCTTTGGCCACCTACCTGTGGGTCTTTTCTCTCTGGGAGCCTCCTTGTTCTCTGTGTTTGGGACAGGCTGTCACCTTCTGTCAACTAGGGTACCTTGCTCTTAAATTATCCCTTCAATCCCACCTCCACCATAATTAAAGTTAAAACAGTAGTGGGACCTGCTTTTAGCCTGCAGTGTGTGGGCGTGGAGGGAAGGCACCCTGAAGCTCCATGGAAGGAATGGCGCCATACTTTGTGTGCTCACCAGTGCCCCAGAAAGGATGGCACTGGGGACAAGAGCCCCAAAACATGGGCATCCCCTCCTCCCTAAGAAGGCTCAACAGAGGGTCCCCTTCAGGGATTCCATCAATAAAGAAAGCACATTTTATGAAGGGGAGTTGAGAAGTCCCAGGAAGATTTCCTCACATTGGATTCCAGGGGTCATTTATGAGTGTTGTGATGGTCGGTGGGTATTTTTTGTCATTCAGGGCTACTTCTATTAACATTGTAACTGTTCATTTTTTCCCAACCTAATAAGTTTTTCTTTTTAAAACAACTTTATGGAGGTTTAATTGGAGTACAATAAACTGCACATAAAGTATACTGTGTGACCAGTTTTGGCATGCAGTTACCGTGACACAATTCCCACACCCAGATGACAAATCTTCCCACAACTCCCAGAAGTTTCACGTGCCCACTGCAACCCCTGCCTCTCTCTGACCCCATGCCAAAGGAACCACTGCTCTGCTTCTGAAATTAAAGATTTCCTAGAATTGTATATAGAACCACACATTATATGTTCTTTTTTTAATCTGGCTTCTCTCATTGAGCATAATTTTGGGAACTCATGTCATTATGTGTACCAGTAGTTTTTATGCCTTTTATTCAGTTGTGTGGCTGCACCACAGGTTGAATATCCATTGACCTATTGACAGTCTTGGCTTCTTTCCAGTTTTTAGCTGTTACAAATGAAACTGCCATAAATATCTGTGCCTAAGTCTTTGTGTAAACATAGGCTTTTCTTTCTTCAGTAAACATGTAGGACTGGACTGATTCCTTCCTGAGGATTGTATGGTAAATTTATAGTTAACTTTTAAAGAAACTGCCCAAAGAGTTGCTATGTTAGCCTTTTATTACTGCTGTAACCAGTTGTCACAAACAGTGGCTTAAAACAACACAAATGTATTGTCTTACAGTTCTGGACACCAGAATTGCTCTCAGTTGGTAAAATCAAGGTATTGGCAGGGCTGCGTTCCTTTCTGGAGGCTGTGGGGTATTGGCTGTTTCCTTGCCTCTCCAGCTCCTAGAGTGGCCGCCATTCCTGGGCTCTGACTACCGCTCCTCTTCATACCTTCTCTCTCTCCCTCCTGGCCGCCTCTTATAAGGACCTTGTGATTATATTGAGTCCATCTGGATAATCCAGGGTCACCTCCCCACCTCAAGATTCTTAATTACTTTTGCAAATTCCCTGTTGCCATGGAATTTAACATTCACAGGTTCTGGGAATTAGGACTTGGACATCTTTGGGGGACAATTATTCTCTCTACTGCAGATTGCGTCATCACTGAGTTGTAAAGTTCAGTTCCTTACGTATTCTGGATACGAGTCCTTTGGGTGTCTGTGTGTGCATGTGTGTATGTATGTATTGTAAATATTTTCCCTCAGTCTGTAGCTTGCCTTTTGCTTTCTTATGTGTATGTGCCTTTTAATTTTGAAGAAAGCCCCTTTATCCATATGTTCTCGTACGACCCTTGCTTTTTGCGTTCTATGTATAAAACCTTCACATAATCCAAGCCTCCAAGAATTTTTCTCCTGTTTTCTTTACAGAGGTTTATGATCCTAGGGATCAATATTTTTCCCCAATACAGATATGTTTTCATACAGATAGGTATGGTCTAGCAACACCTTTTGAACCAGTTCATTTTTTAAGTGATTTTTTAAATTTAAATATGGATGAGAAAAAAATTCTTAGACCAATTCCCATACCTATTAAATAGAATTGCTAATGCCTGTGAATTATGCCACATGCTAATCAAGTTTTACTTTGCAGATGATCACTCAATTATCTTTACAGATCTCTATTTTAAGCAATCATATTATTTTTTCTCTACAGTTCAAAAATGATAGCTTACAGCTACAGGAAGCGATATATCAAATACTTAAATACTTTTTTCTAAGCCCACTAGAGCAAGCTTCTCATTTGAGGCAATATTACTGAGACTCTTAATTTTATGCTTAATTATTCATTTCAGTCCTTTAAATTCCTAAACACGAGAAAGCACTAGCATTTACATGCAGGCTCATTTGTAAAGGTGAAACAGTGACAGCACGGTGCTATGGAAGTTTCTATCCTGTATATATAAAGCACAAAATACGTTAGCGGTTGTAGGGAAAAGCACGGTAGTGCTCACAGCGTGTTAACAACTTGCAACATTTGTTGAAGAACAGATCATTGCACTTCTCATCATTTGATGTTCTCATCACCGTGTCTTCTCCCTTCTTATACTGCTAGGAATTTGTGCTTGGCTTGTAACATTGCTTCTACCTGACTTCTGTTTTCGGGTCTGAGAGGACATTTCTTAGATAATAGGTCATTGAAATTAGTTAGCTGAAGGTGACATATGGATAGGTCTTCAGGTGAGAAAAACATTCTGATTTACATAGTGATGTATTCTTAATCACTGTTTTTGCAAGGTTTCTCTTTGTCAGTATTTGTTTCAAAATATATTAATGAACTTATCATTTCTGATTACTGATTTATTTAACCTTGTAAGGACTGTCTCCATGTCAGTTGTCACATTTTTCTTGGTGCCTAGCACAAAGTAGGTACCCAGTCAACATTTGTTTAATTAAACTGATTGTATTCTGAGCATGTGCCATTTCTGCATACCCGGGATATCTGGCTTGTCGAGATTTTTCATCTATGATTTGAATCAATATTACATGTTATGTTTACTTGTGCGACACAGGATGGTCCCAACTTAGAAATATTTGTCTCAGAAGGGGCTCTGTGCTCAGTCACTGGAAACCTGGACTGAATTTTAATTTAAGGGGAAAGTCAATTTTAGGTTCGTTTGGATTCTAGTTCATAGCATTACAGTTTTGTTCTTCAGTTTCCACAGTGTAAATGAAATAACACATATAGCAGCAAGGAGCAGTGAGCCAGTCATACGGGTGCAGTACAGTACTTAGCCAAAACAAGCAAACCATACCGTTAAATTTTGAACCAGGTAGGTTTGGGTTTTCTCCTAGTTTATAGACAGGTATTTATTCATGGAAGGCAAGTTGGATGGAGATTGCAGAAAACCTAAAAGAGAGGAATATATTTTGTGTTTTTGGACTTTAACAGCACTAACTTTGATTTCCTTTTCCTGTGACATACTTACCTCTGATTTTTGCTCACACTCAGCCTCACTGTTCTATAGTTTTGGAGTGTTTCCTGCAAATCACAGTGTCTGCTATACATTGGGATAAGAAAATATATACATGAATTAGATCTGGTAATGGCAGGCCTTGAGAATAGAGCAAAGGGTAAAACCCAAATATGTCAGCATCCAAGCCCACATAAGTGTGACAGTTCTCCAGACTGTGTTAAAGTTTCCTGATTGTATTAGGACATATTGTATTGCTATAAAGAAATGCCTGAGTCCACGTAATTTGTAAGAAAATGGGTTTAAATGGCTCACAATTCTATAGGCTGTACAGAAAGCAAGCCAGAGGCGTGTGGCTTGTGTGCCTACAGAGCACCAGGATGAGCTCCCTTTGAGCCCTGGCTGAAGCAGGAGCAGTGGGGATGAGGGGAGCAGTGTCCTGAGGCAGCTGGGCCCTGGGCGTGGCTCAGGAAACCACCCTTCTCTTCTAGGCCCCTGGGCCTGTGATGAGAGAGGCTGCCTTGGAGACTTCTGAAATACCTGTGAGACCTTTCCCCCACTGTTTTGGTGTCAGCACTTCCCTCCTTTTTAGATATGCAAATTTCTCTGGCAAGTGGTTGCTCCACAGCCTGCTTGAATTCCTCTCCTGAAAAAGCTTTTTCGTTCTCTGCCACATGGCCAGGCAGCATATTTCCTAAACTTTTTTGCTCTACCTTCCCTTTAAATATAACTTCCAACTTTGTCATTTCTTTGCTTCTGCATCTGAGCGTAGTCTGTTAGAAGAAGCCAGGTTACACATAGCATGCTTTGCTGCTTAGAAATTTGTTCTGCTAGACAACCTAAATGATTACCCTGCAATTCTAACTTCCACAGAACCCTAGGGCATGAACAGAATGCAGCCAAGTTCTTTGCTAAGAAATAACATGTGTGACCTTTCCTCCAGTTCTCAGTTTCTCATTTCCATGTGAGACCTTGTTGGCCTGGACTTCACCATCCATATCACTATCAGCATTTTGATCACAACCATTTAAGTGTTCTCTAGGAAGCTGCAACTTTTCTCTCATCTTCCTGTGTTCTTCTGAGCCCTCCAAACTCTTCCAACCTCTGCCTGTTACCCAATTCCAAAGTCACTTCCATATTTTCAGGTATCCTTGTAGCAACACGCCACTTCTGGTACCAATTTTCTGTATTAGGCCGTGCTTGCATTGCCTTAAAGAAGTGGCTGAGTCTAGATAATTTAGAAGAACAACGGTTTAATTGGCTCACATTTCTGCAGGTTATACAGGAAGCATAGTGGCAGCTGCTTCGGGGGAGTCCTCAAGAGGCTTACAATCACGGTGGAAGGGTAAGCAGGAGCAGGCATGTAACATGGCAAAAGCATGAGCCAGAGAGAGAGTTGGGGGGAGGTACCATGCACTTTTAAACCACCAGCTCTCATGTGAACTCAGAGCAAGAGCTCACTGATCACCAAGTGGAGGATGGCCCAAGCGAAGGATCTGCCCCCATGATCAGTATACCTCCCACCAAGCCCTGCCTCCAACATTGAGGGCTACAATTCAGCATGAGATTTGGGAGGGAATAAATATATAAACTCTATTACTGACCATTGCAGTTTCTCCTCATAAACACTGACCTGATGCAGGGTCTTTTTGGCGTAGAGGGGGCATGTAGATTAGTTCATTCTGATTGGTCATTACCAAAGGCTGGGCAAGGGCATGTGGTAAGGGATGCAGGAGTGCCTGTGGAATATGGAATGGTGAATGAGGCTGAGCAGGGCAGGGGTCCCAGGGCCCAGAGAGAAGTGCCTGGCCCACCATCCACCTGGGAACATGCTAAGGGTTTGCTAACGGATGGCCAAGGTGGCTGGGAAGAAACCAGGAGGCAGGCCAGGGTAGGAGGGCAGCCACACTCATCCCATGAGTCTAGTCGGCAGCCCAGGGTCCTTGGCCAGCTCAATGACTTATCTCCTTTAAGGGACTTGATTGTCTCAGGCATGCCTACAGAGTTTCCACCGCCAGCCAGAGAGCCAAAATGTTTCCCAAGCCAATCCCATGGGATGCCTCACTTCTAGTGAGCCACCCCCAGCCCCCACGACAACAGCCTCCAGTCAGGGCCCACCTGAAGCCTCCCTTTTCCAACTGTAAAGCTTTCCCAGCTCCCCAACCTGCATTTGAGCTTCTGCCAAAGGCGAGTGCTGGTGTCCAACTTTCTTGCTATGCAATCTCTGAATGAATAGCCTCTGCTCGTTCTCATTTGAAGAGATTTTCATTTACCTTCACACATGGACAGTTATCTTTATAACTTAACTCAGTACCTCCTCATTTACCAGAATCTGGTCTTTTCGTGGGCTTCTCTTGTCTTCCCGCAAATGTAATAATGCCTTCCTATGACACTAGGATGCTTTGAGCAGATAGACTCTTCCAGTCCATGCAAAGAGGTGGTGTGGTTTGGCCTCACTCCTCACTGCAGGCTTAGGCCAGCTCCCCCTTGCAGCCACGTGCGTGGACGCGACTCTGGGAGTGAAGTGAAATAGCGCTGCCGACAGGATCTGGGCTCTGTGCTGTGTGCCAGGAGCATAGAGAGCAATGTGAAACAGCTGTTGCCCACAGTGACCTTTCAGAACAATTTTTGCTGTTAGGGTTCTAGGGATTATTAAGTAAGCTTGGCTGGTTAAGAAGGTCAAAAAAAGCCCAAGGCAACCCCAGCTGTCTGAACTAGCCATTTCAGAAGGCTGAAACCTTTCTGCTGTGAAGGGCTGGATTTCCTAGCTTATGTAGTTCAAAGCTCAGTTTTTAGGATTGCTGTGCTACTGACCGAAAGTTGGTTTTTGGAAATTGACCCTTATTTTCCAATATCTTTCATAAAGCTGGAAATGCTTTCACTAGAAGAAAAGGAGGATCTTATGTTAGAACATATATATATAGCGATGTAAAAGTTTCAGTAGTTACTCTCAAAAGAAGGTCACCAAGGACAACTGTGATTTCATATGTAATGATTCCAGCCTAGAAAATGTTTTTTTCTTGATTTCCATTTAAGAGAGTTGAGCCAATTAACTAATCCTTGCATATGGTATGTTCCATTAAGTTGTCAATGTTTTTATTCCAAGATGCATGTTTCTTTAAAAGAGCTAGCTTATTAGGGCATGTCTTCATAAGCACTTTACCCTGGCCATGTCCGTGAGAATGCTGTGCATAACTTTCATTGAATTCTACATCTCATTTGATGCAGGCCTAATTAACTATTATTAACTGAGAACTCCAATTTATTGGAATCGTTTGCTGCAGTTAACTTGAGAAAGAATGGGGCATGTTTAAGGGTCCTTATTTTTAAATCTCGCTTTCATTACAAACACATTAACATAAGTCTGATTTGGGGGTGACAGAAGGAAATAGGAAAATAAATGTAACTAAATCATAATGGGGTACAATATAAAGGAAAGTAAGTACTGGGATGAATATCATCATAGATTGTTTATTCTTTAATTTGTACTAATTTGTACATTTGTATATGTACAATTAAGCACTTCTTAGTTAAGATTGATATATTTTTAAAATCACAACTTTATAGAGCACAAGTCTTCCATGAAAACATAATGCCAGGTCAGTGGCCCTCCACTTGAGCACACATTCAAATCACTGAGAGGGCTCTGTAAAACACACATTGCTAGGTCCCACCCCAGCTTCTGATTCTGTAGATCTGGGGTAGGGCCTGCTGTGTGGTTTGAACGTTTGTTCTCTCTGAAACTCATGTTGAAACTTAATCCCCAGTGTGGCAGTATTGAGAGGTGTGGGGCCTCTAAGAGGTGTTGGGTCATGAAGGCTCTGCCCTCATGAATGGACCCTTTCGTTCATGGATTAATAGATGAGTGAGTTGTTGGATGAATGCGTTATCAAAGGAGTGGGACTGGTGGCTTTGTAAGAAGAGGAGGAGGCTGGGCACTGTGGCTCACACCTGTAATCCCAGGACTTTGGAAGGCCGAGGCAGGTGGATCATGAGGTCAGGAGTTTGGGACCAGCCTGGCCAACATAGTGAAACCCCATCTCTACTAAACCCCATCTCTACAAAAAATTAGCCAGGCATGGTGGTGTGCACTTGTAATCCCAGCTACTCGGGAGGCTGAGGCAGGA
This sequence comes from Pan troglodytes, assembly GCF_028858775.2. Lineage (NCBI taxonomy): Eukaryota > Metazoa > Chordata > Mammalia > Primates > Hominidae > Pan > Pan troglodytes. The sequence continues at coordinate 7,565,197 of NC_072421.2, read as the reverse complement.
GAATTGCATGAACCCGGGAGGCAGAGGTTTCAGTGAGCTGAGATCACGCCTTTGCACTCCAGCCCTGGCTACAGTGCGAGACTCTGTCTCAAAGAGAGAAAAAAGAAAAAGAGAGAGAGAGAGAGACCTGAGCTAGCACACTCAGCCCCCTCAAGATGTGATGCTCTGTGCTGCCTCGGGACTCCATGGAGTCCCCACCAGCAAGAAGGCCCTCCCAAAATGTGTCCCCTCGACGTTGGACTTCTCAGTCCCCATAACTGTAAGAAATGAATGTCTTCATACATTACCACGTTTTAGGCATTCTGTTAATAAGCAGCAGAAAATGGAATAAGACAGAGTCCAAGAATATGTAGTTGGACAGCATCTCACTTCATACTGATGCTGCTGGTCCGGGGACCTCATTTCGAGAATCAAGGTGTTTAGGAAACAAGCAGTAGAATATCTTAGATGAACAATACTAGTGGTGTACATTTTAAATAAATTCAACAATTACTGATTAGCTACTATGTACTGTCAAAATGGTTCAGAAAAATGACACCACCACTTCTATCAAAATGTACTGGATGTTGGGTTTTTTAATTAAAGCAACTTCACTTTAAAATGTTGTTTTATACACATTCAAAACACTGCTGACCCTCTTTCCTCAGCTGCCATTAAGGTGCTTAGCCCTTCCGAGGAAGCTAAGGCCTTGTGATGCTGTCACTCATTGGGTGACTAGCACCCTGCCCGGTGGCACCAGCCCCGCACTCGCCCACACCATGGCCTCCATCTTTGTTTGAGCTCACTTGCATCTACTCGGCCCTCATTCTACAGTGCAGTGTGGTGACCATCACATAAGACCGTCGCCCTCATTAAAGCAGCTAGTGTAAATGGTGAAACTTTTGGGCCTGGCCTGTTTGCAAGGGCCTGGCCAGTGTCAACATCAGGAGCCTTTTTGGTAGCATGGGGGCTGGTGGACCTGTACCTACAGGCAGTTCTGCCCGTGTACCATTTCCCCAGCCAGAGTCAACATTGGGAACCTCCTCTGCAGCAGCATGGGGGCTGCTGGACCTGTACCTGTAGGCAGTCCTGCCCCTCCACTGCTGCCCCAGCTGAGCAGAAGGAAGTGCAAGCAAGGAAAGAAGCATCTGAGGGATCTACTTAGGACACGGGCTTTAATCTTTTTGAACAAACCTCTTTTGTAACATGATCAGTGAAAAGCTGAACTCCTGGCTGGGTGCCATGGCTCACACCTGTAATCCCAGCACTTTGGGAGTCCATAGTGGGAGGATCACTCCAGGCCAGGAGTTCAAGACTAGCCTGGGCAACATAGGGAGACCGTGTCTCTACAAAAAAAAATAAAAATCAGCCTGGTGTGGTGGCACACACCTGTAGCCCCAGCTACTTGGGAGGCTGAGGCGGGAGGATCACTTGAGCCCGGGAGGTCAGGGCTGCAGTGGGATGTGATCACCCTACTATACTCAGGTGAGACCTTGTCTCAAAAAGAAAAGCTGAACTCTTAAAACGTGCACACAGTCAGCTAACATCTTTATAACTGTCAGATTGTGACAATTTGATTCTAACTCAAGATCAGCCTTTCTTGTAGTTTATTTTGTGTCTTTAAGGAACTAGCCTATCTAACACAAAACACTGGCTTTAAGTTTTTTCTCTTTTTTGTAATTGGGAATAAAAATTATGTTCAAGATACATCAAGATTAGTTTTGGAGAAAAAAAGCATTAAGTAGATTCAGTTGTGCAAGATGCACAAAGTGTAACTTCATAAGTAAGCGGTCACAAACTCAGGTTCATAATCCGTTACCCAAAATCTATGGAGCCAGATGTATTTAAATATAGGTTATTTTTAAAAGGTATTAGAATTCATATGTTCCATGACACAGAACGTTCTCAGGCAGCACCCGTAATCAAATCCATTAGTATTTCTATAGGGAAGTGCTTGAAGAGTCGCACTAAGTATGATAAATGTGGACCATTAAAACCACCTCATGCTAGCCCAGTACAGATTTTGCAGTGTTTTCAGAAGCTTTTGGGTTATGGAATTGGGAACAGAGGCTGTGTTTGTTCCTCTGCAGCCCCGGCAATTAAGAAGTGTTTGTGAAGCTGGTTTAATGTGCCTAGCAGGTGTGATGTATTGGTGAATTCCAAATAATTGATAGTTTTGTTTGCTTTTTTTTTTTTTTTTTAAGTAAAATATTTGGTAGGAGGCACTTCAGTTTCTCAAGTTCAACAGCTGTTTGCTCTTACTGGAGCGTTGCTGTTAAGGGAGACAGCAGATCTTGTCAATTCCCTATAACTCACAGTTAACAAAAGCATTCCCTAATGATTCCATATGTTGATGCTCAGAGGTAATTCTGGGCCAAGCACTCAGAGCACAACACAGATTATTTCACTCCATGGACGCAACCGCCTAGAAGGTGTGTGGCATGACTACATCATTAGGATCCCATTTTAGAGGTGTGCAAGCCAAGGTCCAGCAGGCTTATAAGACCTGCAGTATGAGTAGGATCCTCATTTTATAGGTGCTTTACCCAAGGCTGCTAGCTTCCAGAGTTTCCGGCTAGAAAGCTGCAGAGTTGGGGTTTCCCGAAAGGCCACCAGGCTTTAGAGGACCTGGCTTCACTGCCTGGGCTGCCTGCCACCTCCCACACCTAAAGCATCTCCCCCCGCCCCACCCCACCCCCAGCTTTAAGGCCACCCCCGCTCTGCAGGTCAGCGGCTATTAAATACATTTCTCCAATAAACATCGTACGTTAGACAGGCTAAGAAACTTGTCCCAGGGCGTGCAGCTGAGCTGGGAGTTTTCTGCAGGTCTCTTGGGTCCCCAAAGCCCTAGGTCTTGTATGAACATGAGGGTAGGAGCAAAATCAGGCCTTCCCATGTGTATTAATGTTACTCTGTTCTCACACTGCTATAAAGAACTTCCCTGAGACTGGGTATTCTGTAGAGGAAAGAGGTTTAATTGACCCACAGTTCCACGTGGCTGGGGAGGCCTCGGAAAACTTACAGTCATGGCAGAAGGGGAAGGCAAGGCAGCAGGAGAAAGGGGCAAAGGAGGCACTTGCAAACACTTATAAAACCTTCAGATCTCACTATCACGAGAACAGCATGGGGGAAACCACCCCAACGATCCAATCACCTCCCTCCCTCCACACTTGGGGATTACAGTGCGAGATTGTCAGGCCTCTGAGCCCAAGCTAAGCCATCATATCCCCTGTGACCTGCACGTGTACATCCAGATGGCCTGAAGCAACTGAAAAACCACAAAGTGAAAATAGCCACTTCCTGCCTTAATGGATGACACTCCACCATTGTGATTTGTTCCTGCCCCACCCTAACTGATTAATTGACCTTGTGACATTCCTTCTCCTGGACAATGAGTCTCAGAAGCTCCCCCACTGAGCACCTTGTGACCCCCACCCCTGCCCGCAAGAGAACAACCCCCTTTAACTGTAATTTTCCACTACCTACCCAAATCCTATAAAACTGCCGCACCCCTATCTGCCTTTGCTGACTCCTTTTTCGGACTCAGTCTGCCTGTACCCAGGTGATTAAAAAGCTTTATTGCTCACACAAAGCCTGTTTGGTGGTCTCTTCACAGGGCTGCATGTAACATGAGATTTAGGTGGGGACACAGCCAAACCGTATCACCATATATGCTTCTTAATGACAGTTGGCTCAAGGTGTTTTCCCCGTAAATAACGCAACTCACAGTTATAAAATTGAAGATAGGTCCCCATTTGCATGGTAAGCAGGTACAGCTTCCTGAGAGAGCAGTTGGGGAGAAACCCTCGCTTTTTATATCTTTGTTGGGTAAAACATCAACCACTGTGCCTCAGGGGCGGACTTAGTGAGCATTTAAGATACATTTTCAGTTATAAAATATGTTACTTGATTTGCAGCAATTACCCAGTCTCTGCCTTAGACAGAAACTTCGAGGCCATCGGCCTAGACTTCCTCCAGGCACAGGGCTTCCATAACAGTTGAATTAATTTAAGCCTTAATGCCTCCCATAAGCCCCCGGGAACTCAGGCTGCCTCTGAGGATGAAAACACCCGCCAGTCTTTGGGCCCCAGCCTGGGGCACCCTGTAGCTTCTTCAGAGCTTCCACCTCCCTGCCAGGCTGTCCCCCTCCCCATGCTGCCCTTGCAGCTACTACAGAAGCTGCTCTCAACATGCCACACAGATTCCAGCTGAGGGGAGGGGAGTGGTCACAGTCACAAGGGATATTTTCTAATTCTCCTAAGGAGGGTAGTAGTGTATGTGGCCCTAGCATGTTAAAAACAATATGACCTTTCCTGGTAAAAAGGACCTTGAAGCAATGTTAAAGCTGCAAGCTTGTTAGTAAGCAGGGAAGAATATGCATCTGATGGCCCTAGTGCAAGTGTTTTATGCTCCTTTATTTTATTTCAGCATTTTTCCTTTCACAACGCTGTCCCTTTAAGTGTGCCATCATCAACGGCTGTAGTTATCATTTGATCTGAGGAGTTTAATTACTTGTTTAGATCCTTTCTTATTCCACGGATTTAGGATGATTTTATATAAATGGTGAGGAAAAGTGTCTGTCTGCACAGTCCCCTACAGATTTATAATCCCACAGTTCTGTGTCTTTTAAATTAAAAGCTCCATGACATTTTAAGCTTTAAATAAACACTGTTGAAAGCATTTTTAGAGGATACAGCTGTTTTCCTGCCTTTGTCCACACTCCTTTCTTCCTGTTCGCACACTCGCCTTAGTCACAGTTCCACGGAGCACCTCCGTCGTCCTGCCTGCCCTCTGTTCTGTTCCTTCACTCGGCTTTTCAAACCTGACAGTGGTGTCTCAGTTGTTCGATGCCTGCAGTTTCCTTTTGTCAGTCTTCCTCTCTCAACTACTAGAACAAACACTCAAGGAAGTAAAATGTGCCGCCTCACTGCCAATCCGTCCATCTCCTTGCCCTGAGAGCCTTGGCTCTTTCTCCCCCTCACAGAGAAGAAGAAAATAAAAGGAACGCTCATGCCTGGGTACCCCTCCCTTAGAGGAGGCTTTTCACCACTCAGCTGTTGAGGAGGAGGGTGGGCCAGCCCTTCCTTCTGTTCTGCAGCTTCTGTAGGGAGACCGAGTGCAGGATGGAATCCAGGAAGCCTTGAGTTACTCAGGTTGTTACTTGAACTTCGACTTCTACAAACCAGCCCAGACTTTTCTAAGAGTCCTGTCTTTTGTACTCTCCTAAAGGGCTTTGAGCCCTCCATTCAGGGATTGGGCCTTCACAGTCTGCAGTATTCAGAACGGTGGAGGTTCTGAGGTTTGTTTGGTGTGTTTTACAGCAAACTTAATAAAATACAGCTTGTGGCCAGGCGCAGAGGCTCATGCCTTAATCCCAACACTGGGAGACCGAGGCTGGAGAATCACTTGAGGCCACCAGTTTGAGACCAGCCTGGGCCACAGGGCAAGGCATCCCATGTCTACAAACAAAAAAATAAATGAAAAAAATACAGCTTGTGGTAGAAAAGCAAGGAGAAAAATATTATAGTGCTGAAAATGAAATGGCACCTGCAGATGCAGCTGTGGGTGGATTTGCCAAGAAAAGCAGAGAAAGAACAGAGGAGGGCTCTTCTTGTTGCTGGTAGCAGTCAAAACCAGAGTATCCATCAGGAGGTGGAGAAGCCAGGGGTCTTCTGCAGGGAAGAGGGCCACAGAGGGGGTCAGTGCACAGGGGGAGGAAGGAAGATGGGGAGTGCAGGGCAGGGGCCACCCAAAAGCCCAAGGAAGAGCCCAGTCCACAATAACCAGCCTCTCCTGGTCTCCAGTGTCCACAGGGCGGACTGGGCCCAGCCTCAGCCCCATCGCAGGAGGAAGAGCCAGAGAGTTCCCCAGGCAAGTGCAGTGAGCCCTGGGACCAGGAGAGAAGCGTGCACAGAGGCAAAGTCCACACCGTGGCAGCCAAAGCAGTCAGTGAGCCCAGTCCTCTGAGTATAAGGCGGCAAGAGCCCTAGCCGATGCTGCAGGTGCAGTCAAGAGATGCAGTTTGGATGCTGCTGAAGGAACATGGTACAGGGCCACACGGAAAACTTTTTCTCAAGACAGCAGCACTCTGCCCTTGGTTCATTCAGGAATTTTGCATATAGGTGGTGGATATGGTTGACTGCCCAGGCCTTGTGTCTACACAGATGACCATTCACCTTCTGTGAGAAAGAGGCAGGAGACAAAGCACAGGTGGCCCAACCATTGCAGCGGCTCACAAGAGACCTTCCCGGCCTCCTCCATGTGTGACACAGCGAATCCTGCCGTGTGGTGCAGGCAGCTCTCTGCATGCCTATCTGGGAGGAGCAGATATTTTGGAGTTAAAACCTGCCCTAACTCTCTTTTTTTTGAAGACATAATTTCGCTCTTGTTGCCCAGGCTGGAGTGCAGTGGCACGATCTTGGCTCACTGCAACCTCCGCCTCTTGGGTTCAAGTGATTCTCCTGCCCCAGCCTCCTGAGTAGCTGGGATTACAGTCACATGCCACCATGCCCAGCTAGTTTTTTGTATTTTTAATACAGATGGGGTTTTGCCATGTTGCCCAGGCTGGTCTTGAACTACTGAGCTCGGGCAGTCCTCCTGCCTTGACCTCCCAAAGTGCTGGGATTATAGGCGTGAGCCACCGCGCCCGCCCCATAACTCTCCTTTAGTCGCAGTTCATACCTTGCCAACTTTCAAAACACATCGAGGCAATTACAGACAAGCATGCATACCTATGTGCGTGTAAGCATGTGAACATACATAGGAGTATGAAAACTTACATGCCTCTTGGATACACATAGCCTTCTCTGTGCGTACACGTTACTTCCCTCAGTGTGTCCTGGGTCTCCCAGATACTATCTTACAGGGAAAAAAACTAGTATTTAGGGATGATTATTGTATTTGTTTATGTCATTGTGGGACAGTTAAAGGCCATTGAGATCGCCTGCTCTTTTCAGGACTTCTTGTTGGGTCCAGCTGTACAGATTCAAGGTAGACTACGTCCTGCTAATGCTGCTCCACGCCCTGTGGGAAGGTTTCAGTGCTAAATCTAGAACAGGTGGTCAGTCTCCTAACTGAATTTGAATCCAGATTTTTGTCAGATGCATCCGTGTGTCTTCTTCTTAAATCAGGTGTGAACAGGGCTATTTCCAGCCTCTCGGGTTCAGGGACTGCCTCTGTGCCACCGCAGACTGGAAGACAAGGACTCTGCCCAGGCCTTGGGATAGCCTTCTGCCTTCACTGGGGCCTTGGGGGGATTGTCACCAGGCAACACTCAGCTCCATGGAGCTTACCTGGGTTTGAAATTCCACTTGGTAGACATTCCTCTGTGTTGAAGTATTTCTCTTTTTTTGGCATAATGCCTCCTAGCAGGTCAGTTAGTTGGTTCTTCAGTAAAGTAATCTTTCTAGGCCCACACTGGAGACAGAGTGGGGAAGACAGCTAGTGTGTAACAAGCGTGCTCTAGGAGGCTGGCACTAGAATGTTACTTATGTGCCCTGAAATATTCATTCTGTAAAGTAGGATTATTTCACTGTAGTAGCATCCTCAGTAGTATTCTTATTGGTAATATGAGTGCAATTGATACTATGTATATATTAAATATACATACAGAAAAAACACATGAATAGAAATGGGTGTGAGCCAGTACTAGTTATTATATTGTATGTAGTGTAATCTAGCATATATTAGTGGTACTGGTACTATTATTAGCAGTATTCCGGTTCATCTTGTGTAAGCGTGAGGAAAGCAGGCACCTGCAGGCTCACTATGTTTCTGAGGCTGTGCCCTGAGTAAGTGCCGAGCCGGGAGTTAATTCTCAGGTCAGCTTTCACCATCCTGTGACAGCCTGTGCATTAAATGTTCTGTTCTTACCTGGGAGCTTCACAGCAGCATCCTGGCCAGGCATGGTGGGGATTCATCCCACTGGGCAGTGGAAATGTCCTTAATACTAGTGGACCATGCAGTGGACTTTGTCAGCTGGTGCTGGCTTCCATGTTGTTGGGAACACCGAGTAATGATGCCTTGTGCTATCGAATGGAATTGACCATTCCAAGGATATATTTAGATTCAAATACGTACATTTAAACAGAAAACACAATAATACAGATTTCATTTCTCTCCTGAGTTCTGAATTTCCAGATCACAACTCCAGACATAACTCCAGCAGCCTTGAGAGGAGGCTGCCCATAGTATAATTCAGTGAGAATGACCTGCAAGCCTTTCTCCTGTTCACTTAGGTCTCCACAAAAGCCTTTGTTCATGGAATGAGACCTACACAGTGTATGTTTATGTGGACCTGATACAAACTTACTGTTCATACAGTATGCACTCTAAAAATCTCTTTTTTTTTCCTGCAGATACTGAACGGCTGTATTCAGTGGTGTTTCAAGAAATATGTGATCGCTATGACAAGAAATACAGCTGGGATGTAAAGTCCCTGGTTATGGGTAAGAAGGCATTAGAGGCGGCACAGATTATAATAGACGTCTTGCAGCTCCCGATGTCCAAAGAGGAGCTGGTGGAAGAAAGCCGAACGAAGTTAAAGGAAGTGTTCCCCACGGCTGCGCTCATGCCAGGTGCGGTTGCCTCGCTGTTTGCAGGGTTATGTTTGTGACTATTAGCAATGGTTTTGTAAATCACCTTTAAAGTCTAGCGTAGGGCATGCTTAGTTTGTCCTCTTTTCTTCAGTATCTAAACTAAGTCCCTCCTGGTGCTCCTGAAAGAGTTTGGCTGATGCTGTGGGATGCTGTGATTCAATTTTCTCTTTAAAAGCTTCTTAAAATAATATGCGTTAGTTTCAGTGATTTCTGGGTTCCAAAAACATTTGAGTATTGTTTATATTACTATATATAAAGATTATGTTAATGACAGAATGTCTTCAAAGTTTACCTTAATAGATGGTTTTGCCTTTTTCTTTTCAAAATCAGATATACGATTAATATTTCAGCAACTATTCAAACTTTAACAAATTGATAAGCAGCTAAATCTCCCCAAAGACGCTTAATTAAAAAAAAAAAAAAAGTAAAAAGTCGAATTCATTTTTAGCCTGTGTGTTTATATGCCGTTCAGCCCTTTCTTTACTTGTATCCAGTTTTCTTCGGAAAGGAAAAACAACTTTGTTCCCTCCGTGCTTGTTAACTGACATTCAGTCAGAACGGGCTTGCCTGACGCTCCTTGTTCAAGAATATTCTAGATTACAGACCTTGAAAACAGACTATTTGAAGATTTTTCTGGGATATACAGGATGAATACTCTGTCTTTAGAATTCCTGGTGCTAGGGGAGGAAAAAAACAGCAGTTATGTGAGTAATCTTGGATTTAAAATGATATTAATATGAAGCATACCTACTTTTGAAATGTGTGTTATTATTTATATTTATACATATGTCCAAACATGTGGATTGACCATTCCTGGGCAGCACACACACACATGCAAACACACACCCTTTGTAATCACTCTGTCTGCATCCGCTGAAAATGGTAGTGTTTGTGAATCTTAGGCATGGGTACGAGCATCGTGATACTCAGTTCTCTGCATCTAGTGTCTTTCTGCACCATTTGCACATGAAGTTACCTTGATAAGTCTTGGTGAAACACATCCATACAGTTACTATATAAAAACTTAATTGTGGTAGGACACAGACACACACACTAAAATTTACCATTTTACCTATTTTAAAGTGGGCAGTTCAGTAGTGTTAAGTCTATTCATGTTGCTATACAATTGACCTCCAGAACTTTTTCATCTTGCAAATCTGAAACTTCGTGCTCATTGAACAAGTCCCCATTTCGCCCTGCCCTCAACCCCTGGCAGCCACCATTCTACTTTCTGTTACTAAGATTTTTACTACTCTCCGTACCTCAAATAAGGAGAGTTATATAGTATTTATCTTTTTTGATTGGTTTATTTCACTTAGCATAATGCCCTCAAGGTTCATCCATGTTAGAGCATGTGATAGGATTTTCCTCCTTTTTAAGGCTGAACAATATTCTATGGTATGTTAGACCACATTTTGTTTATTCATAGTTCATTTGTTGAGGGACATTTGGGTGGCATCCACGCCTTGGCTGTTCTTGTGAATAATGCTTATATAAACATGAGTGTACAAATATCTCTTTGAGATCCTGCTTTCTAGTCTCTTGGGATATACCCAGAAGTGGAATTGCTGGATCCCATGGTAATTTTATTATTAATTTTTTGAGTGACCACCATATTGTTTTCCATAGTTGTTAACACTATTGTATATTCCCACCAAAAATCTATAAGGGTTCCAATTACTCCACATTCTCATCAACTCTTGCCATTTCCTGGACTTTTTTGATAGTAGTCATCCTAATGGGTGTGAGTTGATATCTCTTTATGGTTTTGATTTGCATATCTGATGATTGGGGATGGCAAGAATCTTTTCATTTGCTTGTTGGCCATTTCTGTATTATCTTTGAAGACATACAAATTACCATATACACAATTAGCTGTGCTTTGACAGAGCAGAGCATGCAGAAGACTTGAAGAGTATACAGAAATGCACAAGGTAATGCTGGAGAGAAGAAACTTAAAATCATGCTGGGATGCTGGCTCAGATGATGTGCAGGGACAGTGGTCAGATGATGTGCCGCTTTGGTATTCTGAAACGAGTTAGGTGTAGGATAAGACAAAATTATTAGAAATCATACTTAACCTGAAGGGAAAGCAAGCCAGAGGAGGACAATGTTGGACTGAATGTATAGAGCAGAAAGACAGGCCGTGCCTAATTCCAATCCAGAAATGTGTTCTTCCTTAGGGTTTCTGCTCAATATTATACCAGTCACAAAAATGAAGATAAAATAGCTCTTCTGTCCTGAAAGAACATTCTTGGAGACCTAGTTTCCATTCATTTTGCACTCCTCCCATCTCCTCTTTTATCTGCGCCAAACCTGAATTCCCCTCGGAAGGTGACCTTATAGCGTCATTGCTCTGGTGACTAGATTCAGAGAAACTTGCTGCTGTAGTCTTTCTTCTAGGTGTTCATTTTGCTCACTTACTACTTTGTTCCTGTTCTTAAGGTGTAGATGATAATATAACCCTTGACTTCGTTTCTTTTCCTTCTGGAAGTATTTTCTGGTAGGGTATGTTAGGTTGTGGAAATGACCTTGAGCTCTTTAGAAAAGAAAGCTGTCTGTAGGGAGGGCTTTTTAATTCAACATCATTCTTTTTCACATGCTTTCAGAGCGACAGCCGAACCCAAGGAGGTATTTAGCAAGTTAAATTGCCGGAGTGAATGGTAGATTACCAGGGGAAGCAGCCCCTGATCATGCTGCAGGGGCTGTGTGCTGTGATTAGGCTGCAGGAGGGTGTCTGCTTGGGCCAGTCACCAGGGAATCAGCTTGATTATGCTGCAGGGACATGACTACCTGGGCCAATAACCAGGGAATCAGCTTGATTATTCTGTGGGGGTGTGTCTGTCTTGGCCAGTCACCGAGGAATCAGTCCAGTTATGCTGCAGGGGTGTGTCTGCCTTGGTCAGTCACCAGGGGATCAGCCTGATTATGCTGTTGGTGGGTGGGTGGTAGGGGGCGGGGGGGGGGGACGGGGTGGGGTGAGGTGGGGGACAGGTGGGTGTCTGCCTTGGCCAGTCACCAGGGAATCAGCCTGATTATGCTGCAGGGTGTGTCTGCCTTGGCCAATCACCAGGGCATCAGCCTGAGTATGATGTGGGGGCATGTCTGCCTGGGCCAGTCACCAAGGAATCAGCCCCCTGATTATGGTGCAGAGGTGTATCTTTGGCTTGATCATGGTATAGAAGTGTATCTTTGCCCTGATTATGAAGCAGAGGCGAGTCTGCCTGGTCATGGTATAGGAGGGCTCTTTGCCTGGGCCAGTCTAGCCACTAAGAAGACAAGGTGGACCCAATGGACTTGAAAGACGAGGCAGAGTGGCCCTGATGCACTCGCACATCAGCTGACTATTTGCTATCATCACGTTTCTGGAAGGCCCTCTCTATGAAAAGGTGGGTGGGCCTACGATGTCCTCAGTGGGAAATCCTTTTGAGCAGTTAGTTCTGTAGGCATTTCTTATATGGCTTCATGGTTCCATGTAAACTGTCGGTCAGCCAAGGCTTAAATTATTTTAGGAAAATAAACTTTTAAATTGTGGCACAAATTTTAGAGGAAAAAATGCATGTGGTTCATCTCTTGTGAGTTTTCTAGGGATTTTAAAAATAGGTACCGTATTACAACTGGAAATGTATGTCACATTACTTAAAAAAAATCTTCACTTAGGATATCAGAAAATCTTGTTTAAAACATAGCCTATGCTGGTTACCTCCATTGTATCTTGAACAAATCCTTTTAGTAATGAATTCCTTGGGACAGATGAAATTCTACATTTCATTATAACTCAGCGAGGGTAATTTGGATTCAAAGACCAATAAGAAGAAAGTTGGTGCCTTTTATTGTGTAGAATCCCCCAGGAGTTTTTTCTGTTGTCCCAGCTCTCTGCTTTCCCATGTGTTTTCACGAAGCATGAGATTCCTAGAGGAAGAGCCCAGGGCGTGGTATCTGGGCCAGTAGAAAGGACAGCCTGCCTTGCAGATGTGTTCCTCAGCCTGGCCGGCTCTCCCCTGCATCTCTTGGCTGGCTCTCCCCTGCATCTCTTGGCTGGCTCTCCCCTGCATCTCTTGGCTGGCTCTCCCCTGCATCTCTTGGCTGGCTCTCCCCTGCATCTCTTGGCCCTCACCGCCTGCACCAGGCTCTCTGGTGTTAACTTCCTGCCCCCTACTTTCCCCCTCTCAGACCATCTGGAGCAGAAAAAGCAAACTAGAACCCTGGCCCCCTGGAGAGTCATGGATGGGTGCCAGAGCTCCCCTTAGGTGGCTGAGGGGAGGGAGCAGGTGTGGCCTGTGTGGTAGAAAGGATGGGTCCAGTCACAGCTCTGCAGCGGAGCACTCCTCCTGCTGTCCAGCCCCAGTCCCCTTAGGACACTAGGAGTACTGACTGACATGCCCACGTGGGGTACTATGATCTGAATGTGTCCCCCAAATCTAGTGTTGAAACTTAATTGCCAGTATGATAGGATTAGGAGATGGGGCCTTCAGGAGGTGATTAAGTCCTGAAGGTGGAGCCTCATGGATGGGATTAGGGCTGTCATGAAAGGACTAGAGGGTAAGGCCTACTCTTCCATTCCTCTGTCACCTGAGGACACAGCATTCCTCCCCTCTGGAGGGTACAGCAACAAGGTACCATCTTGAAGCAAGGAGCAGTCCTCTGCAGAGACAGACCTGCTGATGCCTTGATCTTGGACTTCCCAGCCTCCAGAGGCGTGAGAAATACATTTCTGTTCTTTACAAGTGTCCAGTCCCAGATATTTTGTTATAGCAGCACAAACAGACTAACACCTGGGGCATTGCTGTAAGACAACCTTGGAGCATGTGTGGTTACACCTGGCTCAGTGAGTGGCTCCTAGCAGGCACTTGTGTCATCTCCTAACCCAGGAGGATCCAGTCCTCACCCTGAATCCCACCTTGAGGAGTTAGTAAGGTCGTTCTCCATCCCTGCTCGGCTTCGTTGAAAAGCACACACCAGCCATGACATGGACACCACGCACATGACATGGGCTCTAGTCCTCTTTCTGTCCAAGCTGTGTCTTCCTCTTGTAAGTAAGCCTTCCTCCTCAGGCTGACTTAGGTAATTATGGTTGTTTCCATCCTTCTACTTTTTTTCTTTTTAATTTTGTTCTTGGTTTATTTTCTTACACCATTGTCTTCCTGGCTGTTAACAGATACACCCCCACCCTTTCCATTAGGAGCATCTGGCAGGAAGGCACTCATCCTCTGGAAGTCAGCTAACAACTTGCCTCTCTTTCCTCTGAACTCTCGTGCATGTAGTGCTGAGTGAGTGCTCGGGGGGACACAGGAGAAAGGTCTCTTTCCTAATGGAGTGTGTCATCCATTTGGGGAGAGGGGACAGGCATATCTGCAGCATCCAAGTGAAAACCCGTGGTAGGATATTGTTGCACAGCAAAATGAGAAATTCAGGAAAGAGATGCCAAAGGGATATAGAATTAAGTAAAGCAAGATATTCTTGGAGTAGTGGCCGCTCCTGGGGTAGGGGGTGACCTCGGGGGAGTCCACAAGAACATAAGAGATACAGATGGGAGAAGCCATTTCAAAAGGAAAACGGCACCTGTGGAGGATTCCAGTCAGCCAGTGAGTTTGCTTCTATACAGCATGAAGCCAAGCTTCTCATGGCTCACAAACTTCAGAGAGGAATTGTGGCTCTATGAGTTGAGCTTCTTATTCCCCAGCTCATCTGTTTGCTTTCTGGATAGGGAGAACCTTTGGGATTTTTAAAAGGAGGCATGTCAGAATGCAACCTGCACTTGGGGAGAATCCTCTGGGTTTGTGGCACACAACGCCTGCAGCCTAGAAGAGATGGGCCAGAGGAAGGCCAGGGTGATGGTAAAAGACATGCACCCCGCTTGACTGGGCCATGAGGTGTCCAGACGGAACATTCTTTGGAGTGTGTGTGTGAGGGTTTTTCTGGAGGAGATTAGCATTTGAATTGGTGGATTCAGTAAAGGAGATTTTCCTTTCCAGTGTGTCTCATGAAACACATCATTTTTCACATCATGAAATTTGTCACTAGAGGAATGAAAGGATGATCTTAAGTAGGGAGAATATCCCTTCAGGATAAAAAAAAAAAACACAATCATGATATGCTTTTTTTTCCATTGGAGACACAGTCTCATTCTGTCACCCAGGCTGCAGTGCAGTGGTGCTATCATAGTTCACTGCAGCCTCGAACTGCTGGGCTGAAGCAATCCTTTCACCTCAGCTTCTGGCGTGGCTAGGACTGCAATTATATGCCACCACACCCACTAAGGTTTTTTTCTTTTTTTCTTTGTAGAGACAGAGTCTTGATATGTTGCCCAGTCTGGTCTCAAAAGTTCTACCTCAAGCAATCCTCCTTCCTCAGCCTCCCAAAGTGCTGGGATTACAGACATGAGCCACCACACTGGGCCTTTTTTTTTTTCTTTAATTACACAAATTACACTTATTTCACACGGTACAAAAATGTATAGCATTAAAATTGGAAGCCCTTCTAACTCCCACTCTCCTACTCCCTGGAGATAACCGTTACTCAGTGTTTAACTATGTAAGGTACCTCATTTCACCCCTTGTCTTATGATGCCACTGTATTTGTGTGTAGACCCACACGCACACAGAGATATGCTCACCTACACTCACCTACATGCACCTTTATGGAATGAGGCCGCTGACATAATTCACCAAGATCCAGAGCAAGTACCTATAGATTAATGGGACAGAAATCCCAAATGCTTTAATTAAATTGTTAGTCAATTTTTTTTTTTTTTTGGAAGTAGGTCTAACAAAAGTGAGGACATCTTTTTCCTAGGCTCTTAAGTGAATTGTCACTGTGGATCCCTGAAATGCTGGACATCCCTTGGGATGGGAAGGCGCTCAGAGCACTTCCTGCCTGGGAGCACTTACAAGGTTGCATTAGTCCATGCAGTGCTAACATGATTCTTGTGTCAAGGACAGCTTCCAGAAGACCTCAGCAGGCAAGCTGTGCTGCTTTGGTTTGTCCTCCTTAGTGATGGAGGTATTGTGCTGTCCACACCCTTACAGTCCTGTAGATTTTCATATGTCCACACTGACACAGTCACATCTCTTGTTCCGTCTCCTGTGCCAGTGGCTTCAGGGCCAGCTGTTACCTTTAGGAACCAGAAAGCACCCAGGTCAGCTTCCAGGCCAAGAAGGAAGCCAGCAGAAGAATTATAGCCCTTGGTTTATAGGCCGCTCTGATAATCCATTACTTTCTAAGTCTGGGCAGCAGGCCTCAGTGTTGAGGGGCAGTATAACACCTAGGTGGCAGGAGCCTCACAGAGAAGAGGGACCCATTTGTGTACATGGCACAAACTGTGTCTCCACCTGCCTGTCATTCCTGGCCTCTCCTCAGCCAGATTTCACAGCTCGGTGCTGGGGCTATGCCAGTTAGATCTACCCATGGTGTTGGGGCTTCGAGTCTCATTAAGATGGACAGTGCCTAGGAACCCCAGAACACATTCTCTGTGCCATGTTCAGGAAACATGCACCTGAAGGGTATTCATGCCACTTTTCCTTGTTGGTGTCCACTATGGTCGTGTTGGCGCACAAGGATTGAGGACTCACTGCATGTCATGCTCTCAGTGCTTTCACTCGTGGGGGTATGTGTCAGCCTCCTGCTGCCGCTAAGAAGCAGTCGTTCTTAGCACAGGGAATGGCAGGTAGGACTGCAGGGGTCAAGTTACTTGTCCAAAAGCTTGCAGCCTCTGATTATGGAGGCTGGCCTCGAACCCAGGTGGGGAATGAAGAGTCCATAGCTCTTAGCCACGGCGCTCTACTGCCCCAGATGATGTGGCGGTGACCTTCTGTTGAGGTAGACAACATCAGAGTACAAAGGGGAGAAGATGTGTTCTGACACGGGCCACAGGGCTGAGCCCTTTAAGGCCATATATAACCCATGTGGAGAAGTCCCCAGTGCTCTGGGACTCTGCCTCGTCCAGCTCTGTTTCTGGTGGTGGTCTCGATTTGGGGCACTCAGCTGATTCTCAGTCACTGGAGAGGCTCTGCTGGCAAAGCTGGACCTCAGGGATTTTTACTTAGGCAGATTGTACTCCTTGGATAACAGCACAATTAAAGGACACACACAACAAGCGAAAAGGAAAATTGTACGCTGATAGTCATGGTAACACATTCAACTTACGCTGTGTTCCTTTTCCGTTTAACAAATCGAATTAGCCCCATGTTCAGGAAAATTTATGATCGTAGGGAGGAAGAAGCCCATTTGCCAGTCAAATGTAAATGTAAATGAAAATTCTTACCCCCCTTTTCCTTTAAAGTATCAGCTTATTGGCCAGGCACGGTGGCTCATGCCTGTAATCCCAGCACTTTGGGAGGCCGAGACGGGCGGATCACGAGGTCAGGAGATCGATCGAGACCATCCTGGCTAACACGGTGAAACCCCGTCTCTACTAAAAATACAAAAAATTAGCCGGGCGTGGTGGCAGGCGCCTGTAGTCCCAGCTACTTGGGAGGCTGAGGCAGGAGAAAGGCGTGAACCCGCGGGGCGGAGCTTGCAGTGAGCCAAGATCACGCCACTGCACTCCAGCCTGGGCGATGGAGCGAGACTCCGTCTCAAAAAAAAAAAAAAAAAATCAGCTTATTCAATGATGTATATGGACATGATTCCTCTTTTCTGAATATAGTGACTTTCATAGGCAGCTAATTGCCTTGTTATTTAGTAAATTGTAATGAAGACATCCTAGACTAAGGAGAATAAGATACAAATCTTTGCTTCTGATCATCCTAGATATTACCTCACTGCGCATGTGGAGATGTTTCTCAAAGAATTACAATTTATATTTTTTGCTTTGTTTGTTTGACACAGGATCTCACTCTGTTGCCAAGGCTGGAGTGTAGTGGTGCAGTCATGGCTCACTGCAGCCTTGACCTCCCTGGCTCAAGTGATCCCCCCAAACCCAAGCGATCCTCCCACCTTGGCCTCTCAAGTAGCTGACACTTCAGATGTGTGCCACCATGCCCAGCTAATTATTTTTTTCTTTTCTGTAGAGACAGGGCCCTACTATATTGTTCAGGCTGGTCTCAAACTCCTGGGCTCAAGTGATCCTCCTGCCTCAGCCTCCCAAAGTGCTAGGATTACAGGAATGGGCCACCACACCTGGCCCAGTTTCTGTTTCTAAATGTGTGGTGGTTCTCCTGTGGATTTCTAAGTCTTTAGGAGTATAGGATAATGAACAAGAGAAATCCTTACCTCAAGGACCTCTCGATTCAAAGGAGAGGAAATGAGTAGATAAATGACCACAATGGGTTGAATCAAGTCACTGCCCCTCCGGGAGGGGTGTGCTCACAGCATAGGACAGCACTGTGGAGCTGCACAGACAGGCTTTGAGGGGTGTTAGGTGCCAGCACTCTCTGCACACTGCAGTCAGGACGAGGGAGTGGGGAGGGCAGTGACTTTTAGGTGAGCATCCAGGTGTAGAGCGCTGCCAGCTTGCCCCGAGTCCCAGCACCCGCTCACAGCCTCCTGGCGCCAGTAGTAGAAATGGTTGCACAAAGCAACCAATGAGAAATACTTTCAGTTTTCCATCTGCCACACAGAGAAGGTAGGAGAGGCTTGCAAAGGGAATAGCATCCGGTCCTTTTGTTACTTGGGCATGGAAAGTTGGGGTTTTCCTTTTGATTGAGTTCTGGGAAGTCAGCATGAATCAGCTTTCGGTTCCCTGCCTCCAGACCCTATTCTCCTGCTTCAGTATGATGTCCCTAGAGTTGTCAAATCCATAGAGGCAGAAAGTAGAATTGTGATTGCCAGGGGCTGGGGGAGGGGGATGGAGGTTTTAGCATTTAATGGGGACAGAGTTTCACCTTGGGGAGATGAACACGTTCTGGACATGGATGGTGGTGATGGCTGTACAACAATGTGAATGTACTGAATGCCACAGAATTGTACACTGAGAAATCATTAAAATAGTACATTTTATATTGTAGGTGTTTTACCACATACAACAATAGTTATTCTTTTTCAAATGGCAAGAAGCCATTCAAGGATTTTGGAGTTGCGTTTTGGCAAAGCTCCTGTGCAGATGAGGTAGAAAGCCTGTAGTGAGTAGACACAAATGTGGATTTTCACATAAGTGTTGTGGATAAGTGCATCTCCTCATCCCCAACAGAATCATACACTCTTATCAGGGAAGACAGGTGTCTCTCATACGCCCCAAGCACCTGGGTCATGGGGACTTGGGCCCAGGGTCATGGGCAGGTTTGAGTGAGGTCAGGAGCACCTTGCACCACGCCTACTCTCCTGAGGTGGTTTCTGCACCACTTCTATACGGTGGGACCTTTCATCTCCATAGCATGGTAGACACAAGAATACAGGGAAAGTCTTACTCTCTCCTTTCTAGAGGATTCCTTAGAGAGTAGACTGTAAGAGCAAGACTTTAATATTTGAGACTATTGACAGAGACACCATCAACAGAAACTCCTCACAACAAAGCTCTAGCCATAAAACTGAAATTTCTACGAAATATTTGCAAAAAAAAACTGACAATAGGAAACTATGATATTTTATAGTAAGTAGTCCACAAATTAGGTTAAGAACTTTAAAATTAGTTTGGGATTACTATAACTTAAAGTATTCTGTTATTTTTGTCTTATTGTTGAATGCATAAGGCAAAATGAATCCATTTTTGATGTGAGTTATTTAAAAGAAGAATACTTTTCTGTTACCTCTTATTTGTGAAGAAATTAAAAACTGAAACTCTTTCCCAATCTTTATATCATTTGCACTTTTATGTTTGTTTTGTGACGTAGTCAGGGTTGTTCTTATTTGCATTATATAGGTGAGGATACAGGTTCAGAGAAGTGAAACGGAGAAGGAGAAGTTTGACCCTGGCCTTGTAGGCCATTACCAGGCTGCTTTTATTGAGAACCTCAGGTATGGCATTCTCTATGATGAGTTAAATGCCTTCTTCAGATTGGGTTTTATAATACTTGTGCTTGTTTAGGTAAGAGAATTTACATTGTTTAATCACGTAGAGAGCTATAGTAGAAAATCAGGAAAATTGAATGAGCTATTATGTTAACATTTCCTAGTTTATATCTTTTCCTTTGGCTATTAATCATAAGCTATTTAAATAGCTGTTTTATACATTTATTTTGTAGTGATAGATCCTTAGAAGTAGCAACCTGAAAAGTGATTCAAAGTAAATGAAATTAGTACTGTAAGCAGCTTTCTGGCAAATCAAAGAAGACACAAAATCAAATATTTTTCTGAGGATGGTCAGTATTTTGAGATAGTTGGTCAGGTTCTCCAGATCTTAAGAAAGCCAATGAAAGAAAAAGTCCAGTTAAGGCCGGGCGCGGTGGCTCACACCTGTAATCCCAGCATTTTGGGAGGCCAAGGCAGGTGGATCACTTGAGGTCAGGAGTTTGAGACCAGCCTGGCCAACATGGTGAAACCCTGTCTGTATAAAAATACAAAAAAATTAGCTGGGCATGGTGGCGGGCGCCTGTAGTTCCAGCTACTTGAGAGGCTGAGGCAGGAGAATTGCTTGAACCAGGGAGGCAGAGATTGCAGTGAGCTGAGATCATGCCTCTGCACTGCAGCCTGGTGACAGAGTGAGACTCTGTCTTAAAAAGAATAAATAAAAAGTCCAGTTAAATGTGCCTTCCCTTTGAGTTTCCAGAGCTTTCCACATTCTAGTGAAACCTCGGAGACCTGAGTTACCACAGTCAAGTGCTGAACTAAGTGTATCCTGATCAGAACAAAATACTGTTCCTCGGTATCTTTCCCTTTCTTTTTTATTTACCATTGACAGCTGGCTACAGAGATCATATAATCTCCAGAAAGAATGCTGGTGTAGCTTCTGTGAGGACAGGAGGCTCCTGACGATCATAAAGTCTTTTTCATGGAGTCACCATTGACCCTTTGGAAGTGTTCAGTGCCACTTCTTTCTCGTATCAACGTAAAACTCTGCAAAGTCATCTCCTTCTCATCTGTTACATAACACAAAAGAATGCATTTTACTTGATTTTCAGGGCAAAGAGCAGATTCTGAAACTGATAGCACCTTTGCACACTGAACTCAGAATTTGCCAGTGGTAGTAACCTTTGTCACATGGCGGGGAGCACAAGATTGTGTCTGATTGTGTCTGGCCTGGTTGGGGTGAAGTCGGGGCTAGTGGGTCGCTTACATGGTAGCCTCCAGCCTCTTCATTGTGACAACACAGGAGCTTCTGGTGTTGAAACTGGCTGTCCCTGTAAGACTGAGATGAGATGTGAGGCATATGATCAAAGGGTCACTTACCAGCTAGCTAGGGGGAAGTGGACATTTCCTGAATGTCCCACATTTTAGAAAATAGTACGAAATTCCCAATGCAGATACTGTCTGGGTTGTATGAGTCTTATTTTACTGAGTTTTCTTTGTACCATGCACAGCCTATTGTAAGCGCAATTTAATAAGGAGATTTTAAGCATGTTGGTATATCAAATTGATTTAATCTTTATACACATCCTTTTTGTCTATTAGGGATTTATATGAATTCAATTTCATAGGGCTAAGAAAAATTTTTTTAAATTTAAAAATTTCTGCTCCTTTGGTTGCATTGAAATGGTGGGTCTATGGCTCATAAAATATTCTATGCATGGTAAGCTAAAAAATATCTGTATTTGGATTTAGCTGCATAAGTACAGGAACTGAACATCAGACTTTAATAAACATTAATAAACCCTTATGCTATATGTTTTTCAATGAGTTATTATATAGTATATATAATATGTAGATACTATATATACTTTAAATTCTCAACATTGTTTTGATAATTTGCTCTAATAATGCTCTAATAATTTGAGCACTTGTAGAGAATATTTAGTTAAGTGGTTAATGGAAGAAACTCGTTGGGGATTTTTGGATTCCGTTTCTAGGAGGGCAGTTCTCTCATGAGGTAAATTTCCTATCTGGTCTGTGCATGAATTTCTTGAAGAACTGACAATAATTCTTCCTATTAGTGTCACAGGCAAGGGGGCAAAGGGGTTAGGTGTCAATGCCTGGCTGACTTCCTGCATTACAAAATTTACCTCTTACTTTTCTGTCTTCCTGATGTTACCCCCTCTTTTCTTTCACCTCTTGGGCCTGCACATGATTTGTTTGCTATCAGGGGCCAATAAGCTTTCTCTGTGTTTTCAGCTTTACAGACCCCATGGTATATGTGTGAAGCCTTTAGCTTTGCTGTGTTAAGAAGCAAGTAACTGTAAACAGTGCGTGAGTGGGTGCTGGTGCTGCACTCCAGTCAAACTGTCTCTACAGACACAGAAAGTGGAACTTCATCTCATTTTCACAGGTTATAAGATCATATTTTTTGACTCTTTTCATTTAAAAACAGGTAGTAAGTTGAATTTGTGTTTCAAAAAAAACAAAAGGCAGGATAAAACAAAGAGCTAAAACACCACAGAGCAGGTTGAAATCCCGGATGTGAAGTAGTGGAGCCATTGGGCCCTCCACCCCAAGCTGTGCGTTCAGAATGCCACCTGGGGCAGAAAACAGGTTTATACACAGAGCCAGAGAGACTTCAGATCTCCGGTGATCAGGCACAGTGGAGGACGTAGATAAAAGATCCCTGCACCCTGCGCTGTGAGCCCACCAGGTCCCTTCACCTCACTCTCTTTTATGCACAACCAAAAAAGATCCTGGAGAACTCTTCTCTGGGGAAGGAAGTTACCTCATGACAACAACTCTTAAACACCAACATTTCGAGGCCCACTGATGGAAAAACTGACTACAGGTAGTAACTTCGAGTTTGGAGAAGGCTCCCACCTGTGCCCCCAGGTGGTGCTGTGTAGCTTACTGAGAATCTGCCTGGCGACTCAGCCCCCACTCTTCTGTTGTGGCGACCCACATCTGAAATGTTGTCCTCTGGGGAACATGCATCCTTTCCAGACACTCCTGTAATCTATATATTTGTTCCTCCCTTTCAAGAGGCTTAGAACTTAAACTTTGGTTGTCATTTTTGTTGATATTATGCTGTTCATTCCTAGTATAGCCGTTTTCTAAAAGGAGAGAGAAGCAAGGATCATGGATCAGTAGCCAACGTTAGAGTCAGAGAGCAGTTTGCATGCATGTTGTCACAGAGGCACATCTAGAACACAAGGAAACTCTCATGCATTCCATGTGCTTATTAAAAGGGCATTATACTGCGAAGTACTAGTCTAATAATTCTCTGCAAGGGATTTAAAAAAGGGATCAGGGGTTAGTACTACTTGCTAGAGTCAGAGGGCAATTTGTATGTAAATTGTTACAGTGGCAAATCTGGAACACAAGGACACTCACATGTATCCCATGCTATTAATAAAACGGCATTTTATTGTTTAAGTCCTAGTCTAGTCATTCTTTATAAGGGAAAACAAGGATCAAGGATCAGTACACCATGCTATAGTGAGAGGGAAATTTTCACGTCAAGTTGTTACAGAGACAAATCTACAGCACAGGGAAATTTTGAGTCATTTTTAACATTAAGGTGTCAAGTCCTGCCTGGAGGAGGGGCACTTAGGGTCAGTAGGATCAGGTGGAGAGGCTTTTCTTCTAAAGTCCTAGTGCTTAGCAGAGGAATGAGAGAGACCATTCAGTCCCACTATCACATTGTACACCTGTAGTTGCAGCACTGTGGGAGGCCAAGGTAGGCAGATTGCTTGAGGACAGGAGTTTGAGACCAGCCTGGTAAAATCCTGTTGCTACTTAAAAAAAAAATTACACGCTGTATTCCTACGTTTACTTCATAAAAACTAATGTAGAAATGCAAAATTAATTTTCCTTAAATAAAATTTCTGCATTACTCTCAATATTACTTTGTCTCTTTTATTTTCAATGGCTGAAAAAAATAGTTTTGTTTTAATTTTTATTATTTGATCCATCCTTAATTACCAGGCATTGATCAGTGGTTTGAATTGCCCTCCCTGGCTTTCCATTTTAATCTAAAATTCTGCTATAAGTCTATGAAATTGGACCAGAACACAAGCTGTGCCATCTGTGATACTGATAACGAGATTCTAGAGAAAGGTGCTTCTTTGGCTGGAGGAGTTTAGGCCGATCGCATTTCAGTGACCCCAGAGAACATTAGACAGCACCTATTGCCACAAAGCAAGCAGCCAGCTGTGGGTAGAACAGCAAAGGCAGTCGGATGCTCATCGCCTGTATTGCCCTGGGACTAGCAGACCAAATAAATGTAAACTGGACTCTTGCAACTGTTTGTTTGAAGATTTGAAAGGAGTTAGTTTATATTTATTTTCATAACTGCTTTATTTCTGTCAGTATTTAATGTTTGCCAAAAAAGGAAACACAGGTTTCCCACACTGTCTCCCCATCAAGTATCACAAATTTGTGTGTCAAGTACCAGAATTTGAGGAAGATAATTAAGGTGGTTTAAGGTCATCTCACAGATAGAACCTCAGTCTATCCAAGTTTTCTCCTCCAGGGTCCACCCACTGTATTAGCTTCCTGGTAGTGCTGTGTTAATTAACAAACTCCGTGGCTTAAAGCAGCAGAAACTTACTGTCTGACACCTCAGAAGGCTAGAAGTCCGAAGTCAAGGTGTGAGCAGGGCTGCACTCCCTCTCAAGGCTCTAGGGAAGGATCCTTCCTGCCTCTTTTCAGCTGCTGGTAGTTGCCGGCCACCCTTAGCTTTCCTTGGCTTGTACCTTCAACTCCCCAATCTCTGTCTCCATTTTCACACGCCCTCCCTCGTCCTGTGTGTCTTTGTCTCCAAATTTCCCTCTCCTTTCTTTGGATTTAGGGTCCAACCTTAACTTAGTATGGCCTCATAATAACTTGATTACATCTGCAAAGACCCTGTTTCCAACTAAGGTCCTATTCCCACGTTTTAGGTGAACATGAATTTTGTGGGGAGAGCACTGTCAAGCCAGTACACCTCCACCCATACTTTCCTACTCCCAGCTCAGACTGCCACTGTTCAGGTTGCCCCAGGAGGGCCCTGAGCTGGGGCGAGGACTCAGTCAGTCGTGTTTGGCTGGAGTGTTCCATGAGGTTCAGCCAGTCTTGCCAGAGCCTTGCTCCTCTTCCAGCCCCTCAACCCAATTCCTTTCTCCTGTTTCCTTTCCTTCCACACTACCACACTGTCTTACGTCCAGGATATAGTCACTCAATTCCATAAGCCGGATCCTGTGGTGCAAATTCCATAAGTGGCGATCCCTGATAATAGCTTTGAGTTGGTGCCAGGTCCCTAGTAAATTAGGACTGAAGATCTGCACACAGCCAAGGGCCCTCTCCCTAGCAGCAAGCACCTTTTCAAAAGAGCAGAATTCATCTGGAAGGCCTAGAAAAAGGAAGGAGGTGCTCTGCCAAAATCAATGATGTCTGAGAAAGAAGCATGCTCCCTAGAGCTTGGAGAAGATCAGAAGAGGGATAGCCTGAGGCATGGCTCTGCAGTAAATCATTAAGAGATGCCCACTCACAGTGTCTGTGGCTACCAGAGGTTTCCTGTGAGGGAACTAAAAAGCGCACAGTAGTGTTTGTAAGTGATGGTTCCATTTTAATAGATAAACATACAGAACTTATAAAAAATCAAGAATCTATATTAGCCAGATTTCCTAAATTAGTTAATATTTCTTTTAAATTTATACTTAAAGTCACAATTTTTAAAACTATATATATATGAATGTGAATACTATATGCTTTGGGGAATTTGACTTTGGTTATTTTCTAGTGTCAAGGATAAACACAGCCAGACAGTAGTTAAAGCGATCAGCACAGATTTTCTTCCATAATATACTATTGCAATAGAGAAAAGAGACCAATGTGAAACTGGGCTCAACATCAGTTAGCCCAGAGGTGACTGGGCATTTTAAAGGGAAATTCAGGGAGTAGGGAGGGGTCAGCAGGGGCTCAGCAGAGTCGGGGAAGTGAAAATTGCAGAAAGCAGGAAGAAGGTTTGGTCAGTGTGAAGCCATCTGGGTTTCACTGGTGCTGACAGAAGTCAGGCTCCTGCCCTTCCACAGAGGCTTGTCTGCAGGGGTGGCTGGAACCAACAATCAGTTATTTTGGCAGCCTTGAGTTTTCGTAGGCAAGTACTTTAAGGGGGCTAGAGTCATGTAGCGGTGTGACCTTGAGCTGTTGAACTTGTTCAAGTCTTTATAGGCCAGTGTGGGGGCCTTGTGGAGAAAAAGACTCAGAGCAGCCTGAGTAGAGTCTGGTCCGGGAGACACTTTTGTCACTGAGCATGACCAATCCATTTATCACAATGGTAGCAGCGTGTCCTCATGGAATTATGTTTCCTTCGATAAATCTTGAACAAGAAATAAATGCATCAGCGTATGTTTTTAAAAGTTAAACAGATGTTAAACTTAAAGGAAGTTTGCTAAAATCCATTTCGTGGACCCCTTTGTAAATACCTGACCTACACAGCTTACCCCTTATGATTTAAAGTTAACTTGCATCCATTTTATGGAATCCCAGGTGCCTGTTTGACCTGCAGACATCTTTCTCCCTTCTTGGTCACTCTCTCAGGGCATCAGCTCTTCACACAGCAACAGCTTCCTGCATGTGGCCCCTGACTGTCCATTGATGACCGAAGGCTCGTGGACTTGCCAAGTTGCCCACGTAAAACCCAGGGTTCAGAGAGCGAGACAAGTCCTTGCATTGTGAAGTGCCAACAATTCTAGTATTCCAAAGCTCAGTGTTGTTCAGAACATGGTACCCTTGTGAGATCACGTGTGACATTTGTGAAGAACCTGGAACTGATGTTTCCTTAGGAAGCCTCGCAACAGTAAGTGCTTTCAGCTCGCTCAAGGAACTTCATGTAGGCAAGAAATAAGAATGGAAACCCTGCATTACTCCATCAGATCTTGAAAGTTTTCTCTTGGTTAAATGTGCCTGTCAATCACATCGAATCTTATCCCCTGCCTCTGTGTGCTATATCACAACAGCGACGTCTGCTGGACCGTGTGTGCTCTCTGGGTACACATTTTCCAGGAGGCAGCATCTTATTAGAGAGTAACAGGTCTGTCTTGTGTAAAGGAGAATGCTAACTGCTTCATGAGAAGGCTCCCCACCATGAACTCGGATAACCGGATGCTATTTTTTTAACTTATTTATTTTTTAATTGACAAATAGAAATCGTATATAGTTATCACACACAACGTGTTTTGAAGTGTGTATACATTGTGGAGTGGCTGCGTCAAGCTAATGAACACATGCATCATCTCACTTTCTCATCATGTTTTGTGGGGAGAACACTTAAAATCTAGAATCTGAGTGATTTTCACATAGCCAAATGTTATTTTTAATGACCTTTGCCTTAATTGTCCATTCAATATCGGTCATAGATATTTATTGAGGGCCCAGCATGTGCCAGCCAAGCGTGGCCTCCTAATTGGAAACACAAACCCTGAGAAACTCTGAGCATTGTTGTGTAGTGCAGGGGCCATCCTCACACCCCCACAGCCAGCATTCAGCTTGCTTCATAAGCCATGGATGGAGTCAAAGGAAAACTAGCTCACCTTCCCACTATGTATCTGAAATCACTTTCTATTCCATGCTGCACACATGTACTGCAAGGAAAAGGAATGATTCCTGCCCCCACCACTGCTTTCCATTCCTAAGAACAGAGAGGATGGAGTACGAGGATGAGGAAAACAGAGGGCAGGAAATAAGCAGTTTATTCACTGGATGTCTGCATGGGGTCTTGGGAGTGCAGAGGTTGTGACTCATTCTTGAGTGGAAGTTTCTAACCACATACATACAACTGCAATAACTGCAGAGGTGTTGTGGTGAATCCCAGCGGGTTACAAGGGTGTGAGGAGCCTGGTAAAGTTTCCAGGAAGTGATAGCACATGAGCTATATCTTCACCCGCAAAGATGCAGGTAACAGCTCAGATTCTGAGCCTTAGGAAGAGGATGGAGGCCGGAGGGTGACAGGGTTTCTCTGTAGTCCTCAGGAAGTGAAACTGCCTCACAGGAAATAAAGCAATATCAATCAGGCAGTTTCTTTCTGTGTATATTTGAATATTGTCAATGTTTTAAAAATCACGACGTATTTCTTTTTTTTTCCTTCTTTTTTTTTTTTTTTTTGTTGTTGTTGTTGAGACAGTCTTTCTCTGTCGAGTGCAGTGGTGTGATCTCGGCTGACTGCAACCTCCGTCTCTTGAGTTCCAGTGATTCTCCTGCCTCAGCCTCTCGAGTAGCTGGGATTACAAGCATGTGCCTCCACGCCTGGCTAATTTTTGTGTTTTTAGTAGAGATGGGATTTCACCATGTTGGTCAGGCTGGTCTGCAACTCCTGACCTCAAGTAATCCGCCCACCTCGGCCTCCCAAAGTGCTGGGATTGTAGGCATGAGCCACCATGCCCAGCCAAACCGGACATATTTCTAAGGAACGAGAAAGAGCAGCCGTCTGTCCACCACCTGCCCCCTACAACCGCCTTGAACCGCATCCCAGACAGCTTGGTGTCGTAGCTGACATTGCCTGTGTCGGCCCTCCTCTCCTGATTTATTTTAATCCTCATATGTTCTTTCTTCTTCTGGGAATTGTTCTTTTCTAGCATTCTGTTTTTGTTTTAAGGACTCAGTAACTTATATGTCTCCGTGAATACTAATTATTATCATGACTGTTGCTTCCTCGCCCACTTTTCTCTGGATTGTCATTTTTTTCTGGCAGATTCCTGTCTTCTGCCTGTTTGAGTCTTCTTCCACAAACACCTGGCAGTGTCTGTTCTGCTCATTCACATTCAAGAACAGAGCACTTGTGTATTCATTTCCTGGGGCTGCTGCCACAAGATACCGAAAACTCAGCAACTTCTAATAACAGAAGTTGACTGTCTCCCAGTTCTGGAGACTGGAAGTCTGAAATCAAGGTGTCTCAGGGCCACACTCCCTCTGTAAGCTCTAGGGGAGGATCCTTCCTGCCTTTCCCAGCTCCTGGGGGCTCTAGGCATCCCTGGGCTTGTGGCCACATCACTTCAGTCTCTGCCTCCGTTTCCACGTGGCAGAGTGAGCTCATCTCAAGATTTTTAACTTAATTACATCTCCAAAGACCCTTTTTCTAAACAAGACAGAAGTACCATGGGTGAGGACTTCTGTTTGGGGGCTACCGTTCAACCCACTGCTCTCAGTCACACAAAGCTTTTGAAGCATAACACCTGCTGTTCAGGCAGTTGCAAAAGTAGCCCCTAAGAAAGACAGCATGCCAAAGCACCTTCCCCATGGTGGGGTGGGGTGACGGGCCAGGCACCCTTAGGATGCCCATGCAGGAAGTGGAGGCTCAGCAGAATCCCACAGGTGTGTCTGGTCCTGGGATAGCATCAGCGTCTTCTCACAGGTAGCCAGGTGGCATCCATCAGCTGACCACATCGTCTGCCCCAGTGGCACGGGCTGTCTTCCATGTCTCACTTCATAGAGCTCTTCTAGACTGAGGCCCAGGACATGGTTCTCGGCACACAGCGTTAATGACATGCATGGCCCTCTAAGGGGTTCCCTCTCCCACTTTGCGTTGTCAACCCCCGGTACCCCCCACTTGCTTCTGTTGCTCACTGCAGGTCTTAGGTAGTACAGAGAATGTTCAGGCTCGTAGGGTTCTGATGGCCAGATCACCCAACAAAAGAATGCCACGAATACCTGAGACCGTGCGGCAGCTGCCTGTCTTCTGCCTCTTTCCTTTGTTTAATCCTGTTTAATTGCACATCCCTGTTCTCACCCACCTTGGGTCTCTAGGATGGAGGAAAGCAGGAGCGTTTCTTCCCACTCACAGTGCTGATTCTCCACATTCCCCAGTTCTTCCCCTGGAGATGTGTCCTGTGAGCTGATTGTTTGGAGCAACAGATATCTAGATATCTGTCTCTCTGCCCTTCCTGTAAACCCACGGAAGCACACCAAATTCTAGGAGCTTGGAACTGGAGTTCATTTATACACATAACCAGCTTCTCCCTAGAACAGAACTCCATTTGCATTTTTTAGTCTTTTACTTCTCAGGGAAGGCCAGTGAGTAAGACAAAGTTTGTGTGCACTTTTTAAAAGATGAAAAACTTTGTGAAGGCATCAGGCAGTTTTGAATCAGGTGATTAGGATCGTTCATTCCTGATGATACACTGGAGCTATATCTGATGATAACGACACTACCTAACATTTATCTGGGGCTTCCTCACCCATGTCATTTTCCAGGCATTGTTCTTCTTGTGAATTAATTCCATGAGGAACGTTAATCATTGCTCTTTGACAGATGACAAAATTGAGGCCCAAAGAGGGCGTATAATTGACGGGTGTCCCGTAATCTCTGACTGTGGTCATAGTCTTGTCTTGGCTTTCGTCTTCATAGGAGTCCCAAGCATTTTGGAGATCTCAGTATGTTGTGGTGGTGTAAAGCAGTCGTCCAAAACCGTTTTTGATTCATTCTCCATCAATAAGAATGTTGAGCTGCATTCCAGTCTAGACACATTGGTGTGTGTTTGTTTATCTACTCCACCTTAGAAATAATTCACAGCAATAGAAATGCAAGAATGATAAGCTAAAATAAAATAATCGGCCGGGTACAGTGGCTCACATCTCTAAGCCCAGGGCTTTGAGAGGCCGAGGCAAGAGGATTACTTGAAGCAGAACTTCAAGACTAGCTTAGCTAACATAGGGAGACCCTGTCTCTACAAAACATAAAAAAATTTACCAGGCATGGTGACATGCACCTGTAGTCCCAGCTATTCGGGAGGCTGAGGCTGGAGAATCGTTTTGAGCCCAGGAGGTCAAGGCTGCTATGATTGTTCGACTCTGCTCCAGCCTGGGTCACAGAGCAAGATCCTGTCTGAAAACAATAATAATAAAATAATCTGTTTAAGTTTTTAAAATTAATAGCACCAAAGTACTTTAAGAAAATTTTCTTTATACAGTGTGTTTTACAGAGCCATGTGTTTAAGTGTGCTCCATTTTTTAAAATATTGGTTTAAAATTGTGTGATCTAGCAATTTAAAAATCTTGTTTTAAATTCAGATTGTTTTGATACTCAGCTTTAATCACTGTTTATATCCAGACAGAAGTTCATGATTGGCTAATTTTTTTTTTTTTTTTTTTTTTTTTGAGATGGAGTCTGGCTCTGTCACCCAGGCTGGAGTGCAGTGGCGCTATGTCGGCTCACTGCAACCTCCACTTCCTAGGTTCAAGCGATTCTCCTGCCTCTGCCTCCCAAGTAACGGGTTACAGGACGCACTGCCACATGTGACTGTCTCTTTTTTAAAAAAATTAGAGCCTTTTATCTCATCCATCAGTTAGGTTAAGGTTTAAATTGAAATTTAGCTAATAAATATAGTCCTCTGTGATACTAATCAGTGGTTGTTGCAAACTAATGAAATAGTCTGGCATTTTAGTATTTTTAACTAATGGATTCAAGTTCTGTAGAAGCTCTTTAGGTGGAGTACTTCTACACTGATTGAATATTGTTTTTATGCGTGGAGGTATGTGTATGTATGTTCATGAGATCTGTCGTTTTCTTGTCTGGCTTTTATCTGGTTTTGGGATCAGGGAAGTGCTGATGTAAAATGTAAAATGAGTTGAGAGGTGTTCCCTCCAATTTCCTGAAAAGTCTGTTTAGAATTGGCATTCTTTTTTTCTTGGGAAGTTGGTAAATTTACCAGCAAGGCCATTTGATCCTAGATGTGGGAAGGAGGTTTTTAATTATAAATTCAATTCCTTTCATAGGCAGAAGGCTATTCAGGTTATTTGTGTCTTCTTGAGGGAGTTTTATATCTTTCAAAGAATTATCTCATTTCATCTAAATGGTCAAATGTGTTGCCATTAATCCTATAATAATTAAGTTTTTATCATTTTATCGATGTTAGGATCTGTAGTGATGTCTGTCCCCTCTTTCCCTCCTAATGTTAGTACATTTGGATCTTCTTTATTTTTTTGATCAGTTTAGCTAGGAGTCTACTAATTTAATTGCTCTTCTCAAACAACTCGCTTTTGATTTAGTTGGTTTTCTGTATTCTACTTTTATTTCATTGATTTTCTCTCTCATGTTTATTATTTCCTTCCTTTTATTTGTTTTGGGTTTAATTTGCTCTTTTCCTTCACTTTCTTAAGGTAAAAGCTTAAATCCTTGAACTTCTTTCTTTCAGGTTTTTTTTTTTTTTTTTTTTTTCACGTTTCACTTTGTTATAATTGACAAATTATAAGAACTAAGAAATGACAGCTGCAGGCTACTTAGCCCTTCCTTTTTTTTTTTTTTTTATGGAGGGCCAGCCTTCTTCTTGCTTTATTTTTTCTTTTTTTTTTTTTTTTTCTTTTTTATTGATCATTCTTGGGTGTTTCTCGCAGAGGGGGATTTGGCAGGGTCACAGGACAATAGTGGAGGGAAGGTCAGCAGATAAACAAGTGAACAAAGTTCTCTGGTTTTCCTAGGCAGAGGACCCTGCGGCCTTCCGCAGTGTTTGTGTCCCTGGGTACTTGAGATTAGGGAGTGGTGATGACTCTTAACGAACATGCTGCCTTCAAGCATCTGTTTAACAAAGCACATCTTGCACCGCCCTTAATCCATTCAACCCTGAGTGGATACAGCACATGTTTCAGAGAGCACAGGGTTGGGGGTAAGGTCACAGATCAACAGGATCCCAAGGCAGAAGAATTTTTCTTAGTACAGAACAAAATGAAAAGTCTCCCATGTCTACCTCTTTCTACACAGACACGGCAACCATCCGATTTCTCAATCTTTTCCCCACCTTTCCCCTCTTTCTATTCCACAAAACCGCCATTGTCTTCATGGCCCGTTCTCAATGAGCTGTTGAATACACCTCCCAGATGGGGTGGTAGCCGGGCAGAGGAGCTCCTCACTTCCCAGTAGGGGCGGCCGGGCAGAAGCGCCCCTCACCTCCCGGACGGGGCGGCTGGCCGGGCGGGGGGCTGACCCCCCACCTCCCTCCCGGACAGGGCGGCTGGCCGGGCAGAGGGGCTCCTCACTTCCCAGTAGGGGCGGCTGGGCAGAGGCGCCCCTCACTTCCCCGACGGGGCGGCTGGCCCGGCGGGGGGCTGACCCCCCCACCTCCCTCCCGGACGGGGCGGCTGGCCGGGCAGAGGGGCTCCTCACTTCCCGGTAGGGGCGGCCGGGCAGAGGCGCCCCTCACCTCCCGGACAGGGCGGCTGGCCGGGCGGGGGGCTGACCCCCCCACCTCCCTCCCGGACGGGGCGGCTGGCCGGGCGGGGGGCTGACCCCCCCACCTCCCTCCCAGACAGAGCGGCTGGCCGGGCAGAGGGGCTCCTCACTTCCCAGTAGGGGCAGCCGGGCAGAGGCGCCCCTCACCTCCCGGACGGGGCGGCTGGCCAGGCGGGGGGCTAACCCCCCCCACCTCCCTCCCGGACGGGGCGGCTGGCCGGGCGGGGGGCTGACCCCCCCACCTCCCTCCCAGACAGAGCGGCTGGCCGGGCAGAGGGGCTCCTCACTTCCCAGTAGGGGCGGCCGGGCAGAGGCGCCCCCCACCTCCTGGACAGGGCGGCTGGCCGGGCGGGGGGCTGATCCCCCCACCTCCCTCCCGGACGGGGCGGCTGGCCAGGTGGGGGGCTGACCCCCCCACCTCCCTCCCGGATGGGGCGGCTGGCCGGGCGGGGGGCTGACCCCCCCACCTCCCTCCCGGACGGGGCGGCTGGCCGGGCAGAGGGGCTCCTCACTTCCCAGTAGGGGCGGCCGGGCAGAGGCACCCCTCGCCTCCCGGACGGGGCGGCTGGCCAGGCGGGGGGGCTGACCCCCCCACCTCCCTCCCGGACGAGGCAGCTGGCCGGGCAGAGGGGCTCCTCACTTCCCAGTAGGGGCGGCCGGGCAGAGGCGCCCCTCACCTCCCGGACGGGGCGGCTGGCCGGGCGGGGGGCTGACCCCCCCACCTCCCTCCCGGACGAGGAGGGAGGACGTTCCTCACTTCTCAGACGGGGCGGTTGCCAGGCAGAGGGTCTCCTCACTTCTCAGACAGGGCGGCTGGGCAGAGACGCTCCTCACATCCCGGACGGGGCGGCAGGGCAGAGGTGCTCCCCACATCTCAGACGATGGGCGGCCGGGCAGAGACGCTCCTCACTTCCCAGATGTGATGGCGGCCGGGAAGAGGCGCTCCTCACTTCCTAGATGGGATGGCGGCCGGGCAGAGACGCTCCTCACTTTCCAGACTGGGCAGCCAGGCAGAGGGGCTCCTCACATCCCAGACGATGGGCGGTCAGGCGGAGACGCTCCTCACTTCCCAGACGGGGTGGCTGCCAGGCAGAGGCTGCAATCTCGGCACTTAGGGAGGCCAAGGCAGGCGGCTGGGAGGTGGTTGTAGCGAGCCGAGATCACGCCACTGCACTCCAGCCTGGGCGCCATTGAGCACTGAGTTAACGAGACTCCGTCTGCAATCCCGGCACCTCGGGAGGCCGAGGCTGGCGGATCACTCACGGTTAGGAGCTGGAGACCAGCCCAGCCGACACATCGAAACCCCGTCTCCACCAAAAAAATACGAAAACCAGTCAGGCGTGGCGGCGCGCGCCTGCAATC
Organism: Pan troglodytes; assembly: GCF_028858775.2. NCBI lineage: Eukaryota > Metazoa > Chordata > Mammalia > Primates > Hominidae > Pan > Pan troglodytes. The sequence goes on along the minus strand of NC_072421.2, from coordinate 7,531,168 downwards.
GCAGGCACTCGGCAGGCTGAGGCAGGAGAATCGGGCAGGGAGGTTGCAGTGAGCTGAGATGGCAGCAGTACCGTCCAGCTTCGGCTCGGCATCAGAGGGAGACCGTGGAAAGAGGGGAGAGGGGAGGGGGGGGTGGGGAGCTCTATCTACCACACAGTCTTTCAGGTTTTCAATGTGGCAACTTAGATCACTTATTTGAGACCTTATTATTTAACATATCACTCAATGCCATCAGTTTTCATCGAAGCAATGTTTTAGCCACATCCCAGAAATTTTGGTAGTTTTTAGTTCTCTACAAAATATTACCTAGTTTCCCTTTGTGATTTCATCTTTGACCCATGTCTTACATAGAAGTGTAACATCCAAATATTTGTGATTTTCCACATTCCTATTATTAATGTCTATTTTAATTCTACCATCGTTAGATAAGGCATTCTGTATGATTTTAAGTATTTTATAATTTTTGAGAATAGTTTTATCCTTATAATAGGATATTTCTTGTTGAATGTTCCACGTGCACTTAAAAATAATGTGGTTTCTGCTGTTGTTGGGAGAAGTATTACATAAACGTCAATTAGGTCAGGTTGCTTGACAGTGGTTCTGAAGTCTGCTGTGTCCTTACTTCTTTTCTGTCTACTTGTTTTATCAATTACTGATAGAGGAGTTTTAAACTTCCTTCTATGTTTGTGTTTCTCCATTCAGTTCTATTGGTTTTTGCTTTATGCATTCTGAAGCTCTGCTATTTGATGTTTACACATTTAGAATTATGTCTTATTGATGAACTGATCTATTTGTCATTATGAAATGTCCCTATTTATCCCTGATGATAGTCATTCATTGTTCTAAAGGCTTGTTTGTTATTAATGCAAGTAACCTGGCTCTCTTTTGAGCAATAGTTATGTGGTATGTAGTTTTCTATCCTTTTATCTTCAATCTATCTGTGTAGTTATATTTAAAGTAGGTTTCTGTAGACAACATGTAGTTGGGTCTTTTGTTTTTCTTTTTTATTCTGATAGTGTCTATCTTAGGTGTGTTTATAATACTTATAAAGCCGTTACATAAGGTCATGATCTGCTAATTCCATCTGTCTCTATCATTTCTGTGTCTGTTTCTCCTGATTGTGGGTGGTATTTGCTTCTTTGCAGCATGGTAATTTTTGATTGAATGTTAGACACTATGAATTCTACACCCAGTGGAGTGCTAGATTTTGCTTGATTTCATTTGCTTTATTTAACTTTGTCCTGGAACTACATTATGATCTGTCCATGCCTTCCTTTTAAAAATCTTTAGAGGGTCAGGTGCTCCAGATATCTGTTACCTTATCCTGAATGACTTTAGGTGTTTGGAAAAAATGACTCTGTTGATTCTTTTGTGTAACAATTGACAAAGTAGGGACATTAAATCATGACATTATTAAAATAGGCATGATTATACAATTATTTAAAATAATTTTAGGCCAGGCGTGGTAGCTCATGCCTGTAATCCCAGTACTTTGAGAGGCCGAGGCAGGCGAATCACCTGAGGTCAGGAGTTTGAGACCAGCCTGGCCAACATGGTGAAACCCCATCTCTACTAAAAATACAAAAATTAGCTGGGCGTGGTGGTACATGCCTGTAGTCCCAGCTACTCTGGAGGCTGAGGCAGGAGAATCGCTTGAACCTGGGAAGCCGAGGTTGCAGTGAGCCAAGATCAGCCATTGCACTCCAGCCTGGGCAACAGAGCGAGACCCTGTCTCAAAAATAAAATAAAATTTTAGACAAACCGTCACACCTTGTGTGGATTTAGATGTTCCTGTTGTGCTAGTCAGCATAAGTTAAAGGTAGGAAGGACTCCTGGTATTTTTTATTCTTTCTGATAACTAGTCCTCTCATGATTGGTTCTATGATGACCTCCATGGACCTGTGTGGTGCCTGTAGTTAATCCGTGTGGCTAATGACAGTGTGAGGATGCTCTTTTCATATGGCACGTTGCTGTTGATCAGCTGTGTTCAGCAGCTTTCTTTTGTCCCCTGATCCCTTGTTAAGTAGCGCTACAGCAGTCCCTCAGCCACAGCCTTCTTCAGCATCTGGTGGAGGCCTTTGTGTAATTTCCTCTCCTTAGCAGGGTGAAGAATGATTGAAGTGTTTTCTGTAGAATACAGCGTTTTTGCAGAAAACACCAAAAGCATAGTCCTTGTGTATTTACTGCTTTGGAAAAAAAGTATGGTTCAGCGAGGCCCTGCTGAAGGGCCTTCCCCGGTGCCCTGGCCAGATCCCAGGTCCAGTCACCTCCTGGGCCTGCTCTCTGCCCTTCTCCACGTTTCATAAGGAGGCCCAGCAGGCAAAGCAGCAGTGCCTCCCAGTGCGCTCTTCTTCTGTTCCTTTGGGAAATGTATCGCTCAACCGCCAATAGCTTTTTTGATTTTTTGGTTTGTTTTATTTGAGCAGGGATGTTTTGGAGCTGACAACTGCTTTTAGACAATCTGTCCTAGGTCAGAAATTCCTCAAAAGGAGCAGCCTGAGAGTGTGCTGCCACACAGCTGGAGGGACTGTCCCTGCAAGAAGGTCTTATGGTGGTGGCCTTGCCCCTCACCTCAGTCCTTCCCTCCTCCTCCCCAGGGGCGGAGAAACTCATCATCCACCTGCGGAAACATGGCATCCCCTTTGCACTGGCCACCAGCTCGGGGTCCGCGTCGTTCGATATGAAGACAAGCCGCCACAAGGAGTTCTTCAGCTTGTTTTCCCACATTGTGCTGGGAGATGACCCCGAAGTGCAGCATGGCAAGCCAGACCCGGACATCTTCCTAGCTTGTGCCAAGAGGTTCTCTCCCCCTCCTGCTATGGAGAAGGTAAGTGGGTGCCGGTGACACGGGCCGTGTTCCACAACCATGTTCCACCAAATAATATCCACGTAGTGTTTGCTAAATGTGAAAAGTTGTGGTTTGTGTTGTTGAAGGCCACTTTGCAATGCTCCCTAGAACTTGGGTATGTGGGCAGGGAGATGGTCTGGTTGGAAGATTTTGTGAGGAATCGTGGCCGCACCTAAGTCACCAGGCCAGGGAGACTCAGCCAGAATCCACTGGGTCTCAGGGACAATCTGAGAAGCTTACAGTGCCAGAACAAGGCCTATTCAGACATTTTCCAGGGAAGCGGCGGTTTTAATGATGTGGGGCTTAAAACAGTCTTATTGTCTAGGTGCAGGCTTTAAGGTGAGTATTCACTGCAGTTCAGATGTAAATCACTAAAATTCACTTCCCCTCCCCAACTGCTTATAGAGTGCTCGTTGGTTGCTGCAGTTTTTGCTTGTGTAGTGACGCTGGGTTTTCATCGCCAAGTTTTTGGACTTCCATCCATTTCTCCATTGGAAAGTGGCAGCTGGTGGGCTTGTATGCCGTGGCACCCCCTGTCCCGCACCGCGGCTGCTTGACCATGCAGGGTATGCAGTGGAGACGGCCCCTGGCTCCCTCTTGTTAAATAAGGCTCCTCCTCAGGTGACCTGGGCAGAGCGTTTAGAGAGCCGACCGCTCGTGGTGGCTGGGCCTGGCTCCAGATTCCTCTGACCGTTCTGTGACTGCCAAGATGGAGTCCTTGGCCTGAACGATCTGCAGGTACAGATTCCAGAATCACAGCAAGTCACCCTTGAAAGGGGGGCTCCCACTGGCGATGTAAGTGTAAGCAGCTGGGGAGGGCATCCGTCGGGGAGTCTCTGCAAATGCCTGCTTCCCCTGGGTTCCTGCATGTGAGGACTTTTGTGGTTTGTGGGGAAGAGCCTTTCAGTGAGAGGTCTTTTTCAGGCCTCACCTCTCATCACTAACCAGTGACACCAATCACGAGCTCAGGGAAATTACTCAGAAACCTCCTTCCCAATAAAGCGGAGCTACCGGAGTAGTCTTGAAAGACCTGTTTTTTGTTGTTGTTGTTTTGTTTTGTTTTGTTTTGTTTTTTGCCCAGGGTGCAACTTACTACCTTGAGCCTATAGAGGCAGCCGGAACCTGTGCCTCAGTACACAGGCCTCTGATTCTCTGAAGCTAAGTGGGCATCCAGCAATTCAGTTCAGTTCTGACACTGACTCCTACGGTTAGCCCAGACCCCGAAGGTTAAGGCCCCAGTCCCACAAGACGCCCATTGCACGTTCCAGGGGCCACCTGTACTTCTGATTGGCTACAAATTGGGGGTTCCTGCAATCCTCTCTTCAGGTCTAATAATCCCCTAACATGACTGACAGAGCTCAGGAAAACACTTTCATACACTTGCTGCTTTGTTATGAAGGGTAAAACTCAGGGACAGCCAAATGGAAGCAAGGCATTGGCCAATGTATGGTGGGTGGTTGCAATGCTCCCCTGCCCTCTCTGGGCACCTGACCCTCCCAGCACCTCCATGTGCTCACCAAACTCAAAGCTCCCCAGGCCCCTTATGTAGAGGTTTTTATGGAGCTTTCTTACGTAGGTGTGAGTGATGACATCACTGACGATTGCTCATTGAACTCAATCCAGGCCAAGGTGCCCTCCCTGGAGATGAGGGGGAGGGCTGAAAGTTCCAGTCTTGTTTGTTTGTTTGTTTGTTTTGAGATGGAGTCTCGTTCTGTTGCCCAGGTTGGAGTGCAGTGGCATGATCTTGGCTCACTGCAACCTCCACCTCCCGGGTTCAAGCGATTCTCCTGCCTCACCCTCCTGAGTACCTAGGATTACAGGCGTGTGCCATCACGCCTGGCTAATTTTTGTATTTTTAGTAGAGACAGGGTCTCATCATGTTGGCCAGGCTGGTCTTGAACTCCTGACCTCGTGATCCACCCGCCTCAGCCTCCCAAAGTGCTGGGATTACAGGCATGAGCCACCGTGCCCAGACCCAATCTTCTAATCGCATATTTGGTCTTTCTGATGTCCAGACCCTGTCCTAAAGCTATCCTGGGTCCACTAGAGGCATCTTATTAGGTTGAAAATGGCTTATTAATGACTCAGAAATTCCAAGTGTTTTAGGAGCTCCATGTCATGAACTGGGGACAAAAACCAGGTGTGTAGTTTTTATGATGCCATAGCTATAAACAGTCATTGAAAGACAGTGGGGCATTCTTAGCAACACACATACCTGGGCTGATTGAAATCTCATTCTTGATTTAAGTCTCATTACTGAATTCAACTTGACTGCAATTGCTTAAGGTGGGACGTGCCTGAGACCTCCCAGCTAGTAAGTCAGAGAGTCAAGGCTGAGCCTCCAGGTGCGGCTGGAACAGCTCCCAGTGGGAACATGTATCTGCTTCTTATGTCTGGACATGTGTATGTCTGCATGCTTGGCACCCTGTTACAAATTCCTCTGCAACATGTTCCTTTTCCCTCAGAATTTCCCCCTTGTGGAAGAATTATTCCATAGCTTCAGGCTATAAAGCCTTCTTCCCAGAAACACCATTTTTGTTGTTGTTGTTTAACCTGAGTTATTGTTCACTAGAAAAGTGAAGGTGCTGCACTCCATAACCATGTCCCAGAAGCGATCAGAGTATGTTGGCACTTGCATTCAGTTCTGTATTTACAAACTGATAAAGACAAGGTGAAATATTTGCCTTGTTAACATGAGCTGTTCCTATAGCTAAGGCAATTAAATGGAATTTCAAGTACAGGCAGTCCTTGTTTTGCAAGGTACTCTGTTAATGGAAACATGGTGTTTCATGTGGGGTTTTTTGGTTTTGGTTTTGTTTTGTTTTGTTTTTCAGATAGGGTCCCCTTTGTTGTCCAGGCCATAGGCGGTGGTAGCACAATCGTAGTTCACTGCAACCTCCATTTCCTGGGCGTCAGCAATCCTTCTGCCTCTGCCTCCCAAGTAGCTGGGACCACAGGCACACACCACCATGCACAGCCGGGTGTGGCAGCTCACACCTGTAATCCCAGCACTTTGGGATGCTGAGGCAGGAGGATGCTTGAGCCCAGTAGCTTGAGACCAGCCAGGTCAACATAGCCAGACCCTGTCTCCACAAAAAATTAGCCATGTTTTAAAATGTATATGGAAGCAAAGTGTATGTGGAAACCACATGCTGCCATTGCATGGGACCAGTTATGGTGAAACCCACAAAGCAAGGGCCCTCATGAGGAGGAATTTCTCTCACAAGGTACCCTGCAAAGAGGCCCATGGAATGAATTGTGTTTTAACATCTTGGTGTTCTCATTGACAATGTTTGTTTTAGACTTGTCAAAGAAAAATGAGCAGTTGCATTTTTTAAAAGTCATTTAGCTTTTAGAAAGTTCTAAACATTTTCCTTATTATTAATCTACATTTACTTACAGATATATTTCTCTTGCAGAAATGAAATGTTTCCTCTCATGCTTCTTACTTAGAGACAGTGACACATTGTGGGTCTTCCTCCTGTGATGTGCATATTGTAATACTAAAGGAAGATTTTCCCAAGCTCCTGTCAGGGAAGCAGCCCTGGTTTTGTACTTGGCGTTTGTGTCAGGAATACAGGAGGCAGTGGCCAGGGGCCGTGTGGACGATCTTGGAGCTCTTCAGTCAGGCCCTGCTGCTTCTTCTTGCCCGCAGTGTGGGTGTGAGCTCACAGGAGCAGCATGCCTCCAGAGTTCAAGGGCATTCCATTAAATCATCAGTCACTGAAGAGACTTCTGAATCTCTTAGGGAATTGCCTTAGGGAATTGATCATGCCATAGGTGTCACCAGGTTAATTAGGCATAGTAGTAGTAGTAGTCATAGGAAAGTAGTCAAAAACAAGTAGGACCAAAGGGTTATTAATTATGTTAAATATTAATTCCCATCTTACTAGGAGAAAGTGTCCAACAGAGCTGACATTAAAGAATCAAGTTTTCACTGAGAATATTTTCTAAGTTATTCATGTATCATTATTTTGTTCTAAAAAATATCAAGCAAACATAAGGCCACCTTCAGAAGCCCCCCAGAAACCACCTTCAGGATAATGAGCACCCATCGAGTGAAAGCACCCGCCCACTGTGTGCCAGGCAGGGTGCGACATCTGCCAACACATCCCCTGAAGGCCAGAGACCCAGTGGGTAGAGGGCTTCCATGTGCCGAACGCCAGGTCCTGAGACTTGCGAGTGTGAGCACACTCATTGCCTGGTGGGGACTTGAGCGACCAAGCTGGGAGGCACCCCAGGGCTCTCTGTTCCCAGCCACAAAAATGCCATCATTGTTGTGAAACAAAAATGATGGCATTGCTTACATATCACTTCTAGGGTTGATATTTATTACAAGTAAAACCAGAAATCGGAAATCAGTTTTTTTTTTTTTTTTTTTTTTTTTTTTTTTTTTTGAGACACAGTCTTGCTCTGTTGCATAGGCTGGAGTGCAGTGGCACGATCTCGGCTCACTGCAACCTCTGCCTCTTGGGTTCAAGTGATTCTCCTGTCTCAGCCTCCCAAGTAGCTGGGATTACAGGCACACGCCACCACGCCCAGCTAATTTTTTTATTTTTAGTAGAGATGGGGTTTCACCATGTTGGCCAGGCTGGTCTTGAATTCCTGACTTCAGGTGATCTGCCCACCTCGGCCTCCCAAAGTGCTGGGATTACAGGAGTGAGCCACTGTTCCGGCTGGAAATCAATTTTTTACAGCCTAGCCATCACTACTTTGCGTGTTTTAGTTTTCTTGTACTTGTTAGTGTTGTTTTAGGAGCTGAATTTCAGGTTTTAAAAAAATTATTTTTGTTTTTGTTTTTCTGTTCTATTTTCAAGAAAGTTATACATGTTAAACTGCATAAATAGATAGAGTAGACTCATTTTGCCAGCCTAAGTTTTGTGTATATTCGGTATCTGTCTTTTTTTTGTATAATACCAGGGTTGAAGTTGTGAGATAATATTCACAATTAATAAACAAGGGACGTGGTAGATTCTACTCTTTTTCCTGGAAACCTGCATATTTCTTAATGAATAAGGGCTAAGTCCACATAAATAGGTAGACTGGGCTCATTTCAACCAGCCTTTAGACATTTCTACTCACAGCCCAAACTATTATGCTATCCTCTTGTTAAGAATACAGTCTTACAGGTGGTGGTTCATGCCTGTAATCCCAGCACTTTGGGAGTCCAAGGTGGGAGGATCACTTGAGCTCAGGAGTTCAAGACTAGCCTGGGAAACATAGTGAAACCGTGTCTCTACAAAATATAATAATGATGATGATGATAAATTTGCCAGGTGTGGTGGTGCCTGCCTGTAGTCTCAGCTACTTAGGAGGCTGAGGTGGGAGAATCACCTGAGCCTAGGAGGCGGAAGTTTCAGTGAGCCGAGATCATGCCACTGCCCTCCAGCCTGGGTGACAGAGCAAGACTCTGTCTCAAAGGAAAAAAAAAAAAATAGAGAGTACATTCTGGGTGGTGGCTTAGGGATACAGGTGTTCTGTGAAATTCTTTCAACTCTGCTGTATGCTGGACTATCTCTACAGTGCAATATTGGGGGAGGCAGCTCTGCCTAGTGTGACAGTCAGACCAAAAGTTCACTCAGGCACAAATTAGAGCATCATAGGGGAACTGGGGATGGCACAGGGCCTGAGATAAATGCTCAGCATTTTTACAGAGAAGAACAGAGGGTGGGATTAGTGCTGAACAGAACAAGTCCAACAGGAGTGCAGCCAACACAGAATCAATCATGAGGACTTTGGAAACCAAGCAGAAAAGTTTACACATGGTGCAGTAGGCATTTGAGCTCACTGGAAATTCTTAGAAGGACACATTGGCCATGTCTGTGTTTTAGAGCTCAGTGGAGTACTGGGTGACAGATTAGAAATAGGCAGTAAGGGAGGAGGAAGTGCCAGGTGTGATTCCAATGTGATTTCCTTCAGGGAACTTATAGTTCAATTAGAAAAAAATAAGTAATGTCAAAAGTTATAGGAGGCTTAGGAGAAAGTGAAATTAAGAAAACTGTTGCTGGGCATATATTCATATCAACTTGTACCAAATTTGAAGAACTTTTTGCATCTCTGTGACTCTTTCCTAGATTTAAAAAAACTGAAAAAAAGATGTAGCTAGTTAAAAATACATGTATTTTTCTAATACCTGTAACTGCATGTGACATTTACACAAAGTTTCATCTTAACTTATCCTTATCGTACATTGCATATGTCCCAAAAGAATGCAGACAGGAGCAGGCAGGCTGTCAGTGTGAGCTGACCTCTGTAACTGGAACTTCTTTTCCTCCGAGAATAATAGAGAACAAATAGCTGTATACTACTTATGTCCAATTTAAAGTTAATATTTGGGCCAGGCATGGTGGCTCACACCTGTAATCCCAGCACTTTGGGAGGCCAAGGTGGGTGGATTACTTGAGGTCAGGAGTTTGAGACCTGCCTGGCCAACATGGTGAAACCTCATCTCTACTAAAAATACAAGAATCAGCTAGGTATGGTGGTGCACACCTGTAATCCCAGCTACTCGGGAGGCTGAGGCAGGAGAATCGCCTGAACCCGGGAGGCAGAGGTGCAGTGAGCCGAGATTGTGCCATTGCACTCCAGCCTGGGTGACAGAGCAAGACTCCTTCTCCAAAAAAAAAAAAAAAGTTAATATTTGGTGACCAGCTGAGCTTTGCTGGACCTCTGGTTTTGGGGAGATTAGATGTTCTTGAATCAGCTTCTTACCCTGCAACACTGAGTTACGGGCACAGCCACACTGGAGCTGCTCCAGAGGGTGAGGACCGTCACCTGCCATTGTTTGCCACCCTCTGTGGGCCTCAGGACCCCACAGCCTGGGTCCTGATTGCTCCAGCCTCAAGGCCACCTCCTCCTGTCACCCATCATCACTGAACAAAATAGGCATGCCTCTGCTCACTTGTCCTTGGTATTATTTCATTTCCCTTTCTCCCTTCTTTCGTTATTTAAAAAACCGTAATAACAAGGACCTTCACAGTTACTGTCCTTACACTTCTTTTCTTTCATTGAACTTGCCTTTGGGCTTGGTGTCCCTTCTGAATTTCCTGGCATGAGGGCACTTGCTTAAACCAAATTTCACTGTCAGAGGAAATGTGTTTCCTCTACCCTCTTAGGTGCAGTGATTGGGGGCCTGTAAATCAGACTAACAAAAGACAGACTATCAAGAGTAAAGATAGATTTGTATTTACATACAACGAAGGAGTTCACAGAAAAATGTGACTCAAGGAGGCAGTTAGAATTTCGGATTTGTATGTCATCTTAACATGGATGGGAGAGAGGCAGAAGGACACACAGAAGAATAAACTTTTAGGAAAACTTTTAGGAAAACTAAGTGGGCCGTTAGGAGACTAGATGGTGGATAAGATAGTTTTATAACAACATCTTTTGGGGCGATTTCTCATCTAGGTGTGACAGGTGCTGACTTCTTATCTTTGGTGATAAGACTCACACTTCCCTGGTTGTGAAACTCCTGAGCATTGGATGTATGAGGGCTGAGGACTGAATTCTTCTGGAAGGCTTTCCTTAGAAAGGGAAGGGAGTGCAAAAGCCTTCTGTTCCTGTACTTGATGCTTACTGTCTTCAGCTCTAATAACCCTCATGCCACTGTGGCATGTTCCTCAGTCCATGGAGGCCCCATCTGCTTCTCCCCAACACCCCATCGTTACTCCCCTGCCCCCTTCTCTGAATGCCCAGCACCCAGCACCAACAAGAGGCCCTCTGCCTGCCGAGCGCACGTGGCATCCTTGTTTCTAAACGACCCTGAGGTGCCCAGCCCCTGGTTCTCAGGTCCTGCCTTTATCCAGCCCGAGCAGCCTTACGTCTGTGTCCAGAACACTAGCCTTGGGGCATCTTGCTCTCCCAGATGACCTCGGTGTCCCTCAGTCTTGTTCCCATATTAGCTGCCAGGTGCCACAATCCCTGTTTCCGACTGCATCCTCGCCTCCTCACCTCGCCTCGGGGGGCATTTCATCCTGGCATCTGCCGCTCCTGACTGCTGAAACCACAGACATCCGTTTCCCACGCTCCTCTGCAACGTCTCCCTCTGCTGGCTGCACCATGCCCATCCGCCCTCATCCACTGCTCCCACTGTTTCTCTCTGCACTTCCTCTCACCCAGGAACTCGGTTCAGCAATCCCCAAATGTCAGCATCTGTGTGTGTGCAGGTGTTGTTTTGGTGTTCATCTCACTCTGTCCCATCCCCCTGGGTGATCTTATCTGCTACTTGTTGTCACTGTGCCTGACTCAAATCTTGGTTTCTGGACATGGGTAGAGTCCTGGGCCCAGTGGTCTGGAAAGGGGCCTTGGGAAAATCTTATGTAAAAGTTCAGCCAGGCCACACTTACTAGGAGTGTCAATAGAGGTTCTCCTACCTTAAATCTACTCTTGGGGACCCTGCTGCTTGTCTGAGCCCCAGGCTCATGAATCTGCACTGCCTGGAAGTCATGAGCACCTCTGAAAACACGGCCAACACTCCATTTTCCCACATTTTCCTTCAGCCTGCTCCTGTCCCTCCAGGCACCCTGGAGTCCCTCAGCCAACCTTGAAGCTTCTCATTGCATGAGGATTCTCTCTCCTCACATGCCGTCTGCAGCCAGCAACCTCCTTTATCCATCCACTTCTTAGGCCCTCTCTTCTGAAAACCTCCCTTGTCCTCATTTGTACGTTTCTTCCCTTCCTGAATTGAGGCTATAGGTAGCAGCTGCTATGTTGACTTCAAGGTCTCATTCCCAGCCTGAGAACACAGACTCCTCCCCTGTCCCCACACCCAAATCAGAGGCTATCAATGCACGATATACGGAAGCAGAAGCCAATAGACACAGAATCCAGTCACTGATTCTGTAGGTAAAGAAACAGATTCACACCAAGGGACTCAATTCCCCTCTGTAAGCTTTTATTGAACCTTTCGTGTATGTGCCATTTTATCAGATTGCAAGATGCCAGGAATACCGAGTGATTTAGGAGCACACACTGTCATTTAGTTTTAATAATAGCCAATGTCATTTCTTATTAGAATTTAGTAGTTATTTCTTGCTCTTTGATTTTCAGTTCTTATAAACTTTGGCAAAGAAACCCTACATTCCCAGCTATAGTGTGGCCTTCTATATTAGTCTGTTTTCACGCTTCTAATAAAGACATACCCAAAACTGGGTAATTTATACAGGAAAGAGGTTTAACGGACTCACAGTTCCACATGACTGGGGAGGCCTCACAATCATGGCGGAAGGCAAGGAGCAGCAAGTCATGTCTTACATGGATGGCAGCGGGCAAAAAGAGAGCTTATGCAGGGAATCTCTCCCTTACAAAACCATCACATCTCATGAGACTTACTCACTATCACGAGAACAGCATGAGAAAGACCTGCCCCCCTGATTCAATTACCTTCCACCGAGTCCCTCCCATAACATGTGGGAATTGTGGGAGCTACAATTCAAGATGAGATTTGGGTAGGGACACAGCCAAACCATATCACCTTCTTTTTCTTTTCCCGTGGTGTTCCCCACAAATAGAGAAGGCATTCCTCTTCTGTACTGTTATTTCACAAACCCTGACTGACACCTATTCTCGTGATCCTTGTCTCCATCTCCTGCCACTACAGCTGCAGTGATGTCAATGGGGAGGCTGTCTTTTTCACCTTCAGGCTCTCCCTCTCCCCTTGGGTACATCATCAGCTTTGATAGGAGGTGGAGCTGTGCTTTGGCCAGGTCACAGCTCAGTGAGTGTTCTGGCTTCTTGGCAGACCCATAGCCACCTGCGTTCCTCCAGACTGGTTTCCAGGGCTTACAGTCAGCAGCACAATCTGTCCTCCTTTGATGGAGAGCTGCTCGTCATTCTTCGGGAACTTGGGGCACTGCAGTGTTGATTTCAAGTTCACAGCCCTGCAGAGACCTCGACACAGGTTGCATGCACACGGGCCCCTGTACTGTTCTGCAGAATTACGCCAGAGCTGAGCCATTCCTGGGGCATGAGGGTCTCTGGGAAAACACAAATTAGAGGCATGAGGCCCTTCTGCACTCTGTCAAATGCAGAGAAGTGAAGAAATAATTTCACTAAATGCTAGAGAAAAACAGCAAATCTCAGAACAGAATGAAGTTCTGTCCTCTCATAATTACTCTTCATATGTCTTGCCTTCAGATATCTTCTTTATGCTTGGCTGGAGAAATTCCAGGATGGCACTGTGCCCTGTGCTTTGTGTGGAGAAAATACTGATGGATGAATCCCTGGTCCACTATTTCCCTTTTAAAGGCAGATACTTGTATGACAATGGAAAATGTAACAAAACTTCATTTAATCAGCACCGTGTGTGTGTGCGCATGCATGTGCGCACGTGTGTGTGTGTTTATGTGTGTGTGATTGATATGTGTTATGGAAAAAGCTCATGTCTCTGGAAATACTTTCCAGCAAAAAACATCTAATAGCTTAATCTTTATAGCAGTGCTGGTTTTGGCCCTTTAACTTCCCCGAAGTTGTAAACCAAAAAATTGCAGTCTCCATATATGTTTTATTGCATCCTCTAAAACAGGAGTCCCCAATCCCCTGGCCATGGACCAGTACTCCATGGCCTGTTAGGAAGCAGGGCGCACAGCAGGAAGTGAGCGGCGAGTGAGCCAGCATTACCACCTGAGCTCTGCCTCCTGTCTGATCAGAGGCCACATTAGATTCTCACAGGAGCCTGAACCCTAGTGTGAACTGTACATGCAGGGGATCTGAGTTGTGTGCTCTGTATGAGAATCTAATGCCTGATGATCTGAGGTGGAACAGTTTCATCCTAAAACCAGCCCCTTTCACCCCCCACCTATCTAGGAAAAATTGTCTTCTACGAAACCGGTTCCTGGTGCCAAAATGCTGGGGACCACTGCTCTAAAACATGTATTTTTTTATTTCTGGACTGTCACTCAAATGCCTCAAAAAAATCCATGCCTCGTAGTTCCTTGAAACACTTTTTAAAAGAACTAGTAGCCACTATTAGTACAAATGCCACTACCCTACTCGGGGCATTTCATTAGGTTGGCTGGTGACCAGCTGTGCATTTTTTGTAATGATACTGTGTTCACTGAGTCTTTTTGATAGCAAGGTTTCAGACAACTAGCCAGTAAAAATATAATCTAGTCACTATTCCCCCATACACTAGTGCATCAAGTTCGTTGGTCCTGCATTACCAGTTGTCTTTTACAATTGTGTCAATTTTCAAAATATCTTTTAGCTTTTAACTAGTAATTATTACTAATAATTATTGGATGTTTTGGGCTAAAACCTTGCTAAATGTTTAGCATCTCATTTAATGTAGTACCACAGATTATTGGCAAATTTGGGCATTGTTTCTCTTCACTGCGATTGGAGGAGAATGGTGTATTGAATACAGAGAACACGTGACCCATAAGTAGCACTAGTGCTGTTTGTATGTATGGCTCCCCACCTTGCATTGCATAACATTGCTGTAGTTGAGGAATCCGCTTTTTAAAAGTGTTTGGCCTGGGCTAATTTGCAATAAAGCCCGTGAACTCTCCCACCCCTGGACATGTTGTACCTTCCTTGTACCTTCCTCACCCGATCTGGCCTCCACAATGCTTGTGTACACATTCTCGGACTTGCCCTCACCCAAACTAGAATAGTGAGAATAATCAGTGAATTCAGCCTCGTTATGTTTGGGGATTTATGCGAGGATCAAGGTGGCATTTCAGATTGTTGTGAAACAGATGGATCAGTCAGGAAATAATACCCGGGTAGATGTCTTGCCGGTGGAGAGGGGAACATAAACCCCAAGGCTCTGGCTTACTTCCAACACTAAGGTGAATCCTACTCCAATCAAATATTAACATGTAAAACTCGAACCAAGTCTCCTTCTGGTGATAGGACCTAAGCGAGCTGCGCTAACTCTCCCCTTAAGAACAGTGAGAAAAACTGGACAAAAACTCGAAAGCATCTTTTTGAAGGGATCTGATTACCCAGCAGGTAGGGAACAGTGGGACCCTTTACCCCTAGAGCTGTCCCCAGAAGAAGTGGCTAATGAGAATGAGAAGCCCGAGTTTCTTTTTGGTTTTTGTTTTTTCTTTTTTTGGTTTGGGGGCAGGGGGGCTGAGGTGGGAGAATCACTTGAACCCAGGAGGAGGAGGTTGCAGTGAGCTGAGATCACGTCTCTTATATAGAACCTAGTTTGAAAAGGAAGGGATATTTTAAGTCTTTTAAGATAATGTTAACTATTTTTCTTTCTTTAGCTCTATTTCTGTGTGTAGCTGTTTTACTACACCAGAATTCAGCAAGTGATAGTTTCTTAAGAGTTAGTTGCTATGTGGAAATTGAAGCCCTATCAGTAACCTTTTCCTCCTCGTGTATCTTCAAATCTATTACCGAGCCTTAAACTTTGAATGGATCTTGTATCCCTAGCTTATTCAAGGGTTAAGAAAATACGTTTTCTGTAGAAAAGAAGACATGTTCTGTGGCTCATCCAGAGTATTATTTGAGCTGCATGTCTATAGTTTAATCACATACTGTTGGAGGTCTTCCTGGGAGATGCTGGAGGCCCAGGAGTCAAGGGGCTCTGTGTGCCGTTCTCCAAACACAGCTCTCTAGAAAGAAGGTTCCAGCATGACTCAGGAGAGGTTGGTGCAAACTGGGACCCTCTGGGCACCTCTCAGGGACACAGACTGTCCAGCTGGTTACGGAAGCACATCTCCCACCTGATTTATTCCTAAATAGGAGCGAGGAGGGGGACAATCTTTCCCTTCACCCCCACATCTTCCTTTCCTCTTCCCTACCTCCCTGTATTAATACTGAGAAACCACACCTGAACAATGAAATGACTAGGAACTACGGTTTCTGGTTGTGTTCCCAAGTGGGAATATGGGCTGTTCACGACCTCGGAATGTAGAATGCCCTCATTATTTATTCAGTAGACATCCAATAAATGCGGATCAACAGCTTGCCTATCTTTGATAGTTTTTGGCAGTGTGTGCTGGTTTTAATCTTTGTACTTGTCCCATAAGTGACCCCATGACCAGAGAGTGGGCTCTTCCATCTTGTAAGAGCCTTCTGTTCACGTTCTGTTCTTTTTATGAGAAGGAAGTTCCAGTGCATATCCCAACATAAAGAGAAACGTTGAATACGTACTGTTTTTCTCTTATATATATGCTCAAAATAACGACTGTAGTAAACAGTCGTCATGATTATAGGATGAATTACGCAGCCATTCATAGATTTTTGTAGTTGTCATTTACAAGTGGACTATGCAATAGTTCATAGGCTTATGAATACATAATCTAACAATATTAGCTGGGTGCAGTGGCTCACGCCTGAAATCCCAGCACTTAGCGAGGCCAAGGTAGCTTGATTGCTAGAGCCCAGGAGTTCAAGACTAGCTCGGGCAAAGGGCAAAACCCCATCTCTACAAAAACTACAAAAAGAAATTAGCCGGGCATGGTGGTGCTTCCCGGTAGTCCCAGCTACTTGGGAGGCAAAGGTGGGAAGGTCACCTGAGCCTGGGGGTGTCAGGGCTGCAGTGAGCCGTGATTGCACCACTGCACCCGAGCCTGGGCGACAGAGTGAGACCCTGTCTCAAAAACAAACAAACAATATTATACTTGTAGTATTTAAAAAACATAATTATCTGGTATTCCCATAGCTAATGGAATCAAAGGGGAGACTTTATCTCCCTAGACAGGAAGCACGGTACCTCCTACACTCTCTTCTCCCCACATCAACTGGATAGGTGTGTGAACGCATTTCAAAGTCAAGTATGGTTAGTAATTACTTGATGTTTTTCCAGCCCCTTCAGATAAGCTGAATTGAACACCCAAAAGTGATAGTAACATCATTTTCCTTTGCAATTACAAAGACCATTAACCCAACAGAATCTCCATGCTGTACCTGTTTGTGATGTTTTTGTTCCATTTTATTAGGTATGACTCCTGATAAATGAATCACTACGCAATTAATTTTTTCTCATTCTTTAGATTCATACACACAGACACATATATCAAGCGAACTATAAATTGCTAAAATGACAGGCCAGCAGTGACTACTTGTTATCGCGTGTGTAACATCTCTTGAGGGCTGCTTTGTAATTCATTTGTATGGTGTTGTTGTACCAGTGTAACTGCTAAGTGGTTTCTCTGGTTCCGTGTGCATTTGTACATGAAGTTGTGCAATCTCCACATACCAGCAGTTTCAAAGAATGACAGTTTGCATGAGGCCATCTTAATAGCAGGTAGCATGTAACCAACCCATCTGAATTAAGCCACCATTGCAGAATAAAACATTTGACACTAAGCCAGGTATTTCAGTGGATGAGTTGTATTTTGGATTTCCAAAAAAAAAAAAAAAAAATTAAGCAGTCATGCTCTCGAATAATCTTACTAGACATAAACAATACTGCTAGGGTAGGGGGGCACTGCTTTTAACAATGGTCAGAGTTTCTTGGTAAATCAGTGGTTTTGCTTCTTTGATGTTTCTAAAACACTGATATGTCCAGTTGCCCTGCTCTGACCTCATCTCACCCTCCCCAGCTTCCCTCCCCACCCACCTCGTAAAGCACAGACCTCTCAGCCTGACCCCTTGCTCCCTACCTCACTCATTACTTCTGGTTTCCTTTTGGGGCCTTGTCTTCTGCCTGCCCCCAGTACAATGTTTATTTTTCTGCATGTCCATCTCATCCTGACAAGCCTCTCCACACTGGAGTGCAGCCAGTAGCTGTCTCTGCTAAGCTCTTCCCTCTGCCTGCATTTCTCACCCCACACACACCTTCCATTTCCCAGTGGCTACATACATCATGTGCGATTATGCCTGTCTTTCATGACCTGCCTCTGACCAGACATCCCTGAGTCATCTTCCCTAAACCCACTCCTTCAAATCCACCTTCCAAATCCTGGTGAATGGACTGCTGTCCCTGCTCCAGAGGACTGTGTGCCTCAAACAGGGCTCCCCACAGTGGGCTTGTATTAGCAGGGATTCCCCAGTGCATGTTTCCTGCCTTGGAGACCATGAACTCCAGGGAGGCTGGAGAGCTGTCTGCTCTGCTTTCTGTCTTCTGCCTGCCCAAGACAGTACTTTATGTAGGTGTTAATTTCCTAAAAATATGTCTAACATGCTTGAATTGCTGATAGCTATTGATTAAAGCCCAGCTTCTAATATAAATATGCATTTCTGATGAATCTCACAAAAAAACAGGAAGAAACAAATGCCATTAATTTGCAGTTTATCAATATCCTGGCTAGTAATTGAGATATTTAGTGGCATAGTCACTAGAATATAAGGTGCTAGTCCCAGTCCCAACACGAGCTTGAGTAATTTTAAACTTCATAGTGAATTTTTTGTAACGTCTACAGAATGGATCACCATTATCATAATAATAGCTGATAGCGACGGAGCATGTCCCATCTGCCAAGCACTGGGTATCCTTGATTCATTCATTTATAAAATTTGAAGTTGGTGGGAGGGCATATTTAAAGACTGCTACCTGGAATAGTGTTATTTGTCAGAGATTCATTTATTTGTTCTCCACATTCTGCAATATATGAATTATTCCATGCAATTGAACAGCTCCCCAAGTACGTCATAGTTATGAAATGTTGTGTGTTGACTTTGGAAGGTTACAGTTCATTTGTGATCTTCCAGGCAGCGGGGGTGGGGGTGGGGGGATTCTTCTCTGTAGTGAAAGTGTTTTTCTCTGAAATCTTCAGCTACTTTCCTACTCTGTGAAGCCTTCTTCTCCTGGGTCAGTGGGACCCTTCCTTGAGAGTGGTTTCAGTAGGTTCTCCAAAAACTGTTCAACTGAGTAAAATTGAATCAAATAGTCCATGCATTTTGTCCCAAGGTATAAAAATTGGCTTTGGGGAGGTGAAAATGAAACCTTACTTTTTTTTAATGTATCAAGCACCAATACACATACAGAAAAATATAGTGTATCTGTGTTATTATAACATGTTATGGGGATAGACTGTTGGGGAAAAATAACTGGAAAAGCTTTTTTGGGGGTGATCATGAATGAAATGGTTGAGAAACACTGAGTTAGTCATACACAGTATCAGACAAGTACTGTGTCAGTAGCCCCAGTAATTTCCACCCTCAGGCCAGGCCCCACATCCAGCACATTCTCGCTCTTCTCTAGCCCCCACAGCCAGGTCAGTCTTCTAGCCCAGGCTCCGTCGGCATCTCAGGTTAGAGAAAGGAAGGCAAGATGCCTTCCACCTCTGTTTTCCAGGATTGAGAATATGCTCACGCCCCTCTCTATCTAAAGGAAAGGAGAGAGGGATGGACCAGGCCCTGTGTTGCCCTCACAGGTGCCCCGGGCGCCATTTTGTCATGAGTGGTCAGCAGAGCCCATTGCCGAGGGGCCTAGGGAGGGTGCCCTCACAGAGCTGGTCCCTTCAGTTCTGAATTAAGCAGTAGGCTCAATGCCATGTAAGCAACCATTCCTGCAAGAGGATAAGCATTTAAGGTGAAATCTGCCTCATCTGTCGTTATTTACAGGTAAGATTCAGAATAGTTCAAGAAAACAAGGCAAATGAATTGCATTTGCATTGACGTGAGTCATGCCACATTCAGCTACTCTTTGTGAAAACTTCCCCAAAATAGATTCCTCGGAGTGCTGCTTTGCGGGACCTTCATTGATTTGCTCTGAAGATAGGTGTCCATGCCTGAGAGGCCTCAGTGAGGTTTCAACTACACAGTTATCCATGGCAGCACTTCTGGAAACATTTCTGTGCTAATTGTACATGGCAGGTCCCCAGTTCCTCATTTAATGGGAGGAATCTCCTTTTTCTGGAAAATTTCTCTGGACTGCCATGTCACAGAACATTCTAGAAACCCCTTACCCCATGAACATTCTACTACTAGACAATTTAGAATTGAACGTTAATATGGGCATGGGAGGCCAGTGAAAACAACATAAGCCTCACCTGGTACTGCAACACATCTTTGTTTGGGAAACACTGACTTTGCAACCACAGCTATAAACACCGGCTTTTATTTCAGGAGTCAGCAGTTACTATATTTGCAGGAAGGAGAACTGAGGGCATCCCTGTGAAAACCAGAAAATAAATCCATCCTGAAGAGCATTGGCTTTGTAGGCCTCTCATCCCCTGTTGAGTAGGTTGCTGGGCCATGCACAACGGGTGTCAGTATGGAAAGGACCAAGGAGAGGACCGAAGAGAGGCCTCTGCATTGCCGGCTGCCACGTGCTCACCACACAGACAGCTCATTGGCTCATCCACCGTCTCATTTAATCACGAAGTCTTTTAATCCCCTCCAGGTCCAATGAATTCCTTAGGCTTTTTTCTCTGTGTTTATCAGTTCCCATTATAAATGGCAGCTTCTTCTACACGGCACATTTGGAGATGACATGGAAAAATCACTCACACAGGCCAGCAAAGGCACTCTCTTTATGCTGTGATAATCCTGTTTGGGGAAGCCCCCTCTGTAGCTTCTCTCAAAAGCAGGCAAACATCGCTGTGCGTTTGCTGTCCTGACAATGTGTGGAGTCATATTATACAGCAAGCATACCACAAGCAAGTCACATCTAAGGCACCTAAATGTGGTTTTTCCATAACGAAAGTGCTGTTGAAAATAAACACAACTTGCTGCTCTACAGGTTAGAGCATTTTAATCCCGTACATGGCTAATCTTCCCGAGTCTGTCTGAAGTCATAATGTCTCTCTAAACACACAAAACTGATAGGGGCCTCCCGTCACACTTGCGGATCATGAGTCTCATGCAGAAGGCTACGTAAGATGAATTGATTTCACATGTTTTACTCAGAGGATGTGGAAAAAGAAAATGATTCTAGTGACCATCTAGAAACTTGCGGTTTGTTTTTGACTCTAAGACGGTCAGCACCTTTCAGGGCCTTGCTGGGTTTTCACTGGTTTCTGACAGATTGGTGGACGCGGCATCTGTACCATTAAAAGAGGAAATCAGGAAGGTTTTTTGAGCTGTCTTGAAGTCTTTTGCTCACCACTTAATTTACATACATACACTTTAATATGCATGCTAAGAGTGCCCGTAAGTACTTTTATTGAGTAAAATGACACAGAGAGAATTCGTTAGGAAGCTTTCCTGCCCACTCCCCAACCAAGTCGTTAAATAACTTTTTCAAAGGCTATTCTCTATAGGAGAAGGAATCAATTTAGGGGTGTAGTTCATTCATTTACCTAGCTTGTAACTCTAAAGGGTTTTGTTATAAACATGTTTATATCAATAATGGTTTTATAGTTTGATTTTCAGAGCACTATCGATTCAGTAAAACAGTAGCTCTGCGGTGCACAAGGGATACTGACCTCCACCTCAGCACTATTACTTAGAGGAATGCAGCACCATATGTAGCTTACTAGTAGGTAGGTGGATGTTTGGATGAAGGAAGGGAGAGCAGGAGGAAGGGAGGGATGGATAGATTGATAAATAGGGATGGATGGACAGATGGATGGATTGATGAATAATATAAACAAAAGTACTAATTAATAACAAAATACACGCATACCTCAGCAGTCATTTTGACAGCAGTACTTAAAAGTTTCATGTTTAAACAAACATCTAATAGTGTGTATGTATCCAACATGACAACATTGTGGTACTTATTTACAGATCACTATCTGACAAGGAACATGAAGTCAAACAGAACTTAAACCTTAGATATGAGCACTGCCAATCAAAATTAAAAACAAAGTTTAAGGCCCCCTTGAAGTTTTGATGTCTCACCATGTGAAAATTGAACTTCGTATTACAAAATTAATGCATAGGAAAAAACCTCCTATGAAAAAGCCTGGTTTTGGTGATGAGATTCAGATCATACATGGCTTTATAATTGATGAATAGTTGTGAGCAGCTGCTGTACTTTCTGTGCTTCCATGTAATTCCAGGACCGCTTCTGGGAGCCCTGAAAGTACCCTTCAGTGACTTCCTTCCAAATGTTGTATTTCACTAAGCAAAAGGGAAAGCTTTATTCCTTAGAGATGATATAGTAATATTTGGAAAGCTCGCTAGTTCCAATGAAGCACATAATTTAAAACAGACACATCATAGTTTAAAAGGTAAAATCGGTTACGCAATGTGATCCCAAGTAGGCACGGGCAGCACTCTGCCTGTGGCCTGGAGGAGGTCCCGGTGTGCAGGATTGGAAAGGGGCTGGCTCCTTCCCTGCTGTGACTGTTCTGTCTGCTTCCCGATGGGACGTGCTGTTGATCCCAGCTGCTGAGAAGAAATGGTGGGCAAGTGCCACGGGGACAGGATTTGCAGCAGGGAGGAGCCGAAGGTGGAAGCATCACCGGGAAGTGAGACCTGGGGAGGAACGCGAGAGCATCACAAGCCGCGGGCCCTTCTCCTTCCCTCTTGAAAACCTAACCTAGCTCCTGACACTGCCTCCTACTGTGTTCCCTTCCTGCCCAAACTGTACCTAGAGCTCCATCCATAGACCTCGTCTGCTCACCGCACAGAAATGCCAGGGCTGCCGGGATCCCTTCTCAGCGCTCCTCCTTCTGTGTAATCGACTGCTTCTCTGCTCTGATGACACCTGACCGCACCTCCAGCTCACAGCCACAGTGCATGGAGACCCCGAGCCTTCTACTTGGGTGTCCCACGATGGCCTCAAACCCAACTTGTCACAAAAGCTACCTCTCCTTCCTGCCACCAAAATGGCGGCCCCAAGACCCACCACATCAGAAACATGAGAATCAGCTTCTCCATCAGGCTTAACATCCCAGGTATCATCCAGTTCCCTATTGCTTCTCAGTTTTTCCTCTAATCCCATCCATTTTTATTCATTGCCCTTGTGTTTGGACTGTTTCCCTCCCCCAATTCAGATGCTGAAATCCTCACCCCCAGTGTAATGCGTTAGGAGGAGACCAGGGAGCCAGAGACCACGCTGGCTCCCTGATCTCACACCGCCTGGCCCCAGACCTATGGGAAATCCCTGTCTGGGGTTTAAGCCACCCAGTCTGTGGTATTTTCTTACAGTAACCTGAAGGGACTAAGACACCTTGCTGCTGTCAGACAAAGATACTCTTACATGCAACTTGCTAGTTATAAAATGGAACTTTTAAGCTATATGATATTTGTCTTTTAAGAAATTAAAGTACAAGGACTTTTTAAGTCCCCTGGACAGAGACCATCCCCAGGTCGCTGCTGCGCTTCAACATCGTTGGAGAAGTCAGTTCATCACCTCCAAGTGATAAGCCGCCAAGGTGCTTCACCTCCCTTGTCGTTGGAAATGTCATGCTCCCTAAATTAAATCCCTCAAGCTACAGTTTAATTAAGCTCATCTCCTCGCCTGGAGATGGAAATCAGATATATTTTAGCCTTCAGCTGGGTAGAGTGAAAAGAACATTGGATTCTGCCGACCTGGATTCTATTCAAGAGTTCTGTCTTCCGCCTGATTGCCTGACCTCCAGCTTGCCTCTGAACTTCCCTTGCACTAAGTAGAGGAGATGCTGCATTTGCTCTGTCTATTCCCTAGCGCTGACTTTCCATGGCCCCTTTGTGGCTCTAAGTCCTGTACCAGGACACCTCCACCACCTTCGCTAATTTAGCAGACGTTCATCAGTGCTCATGATTTGCCATGGCATCCTGGGAAGGTGCGTGAAAACTGGGCCCTGCCTAGTTACAGCCGATATGTAGGCTGTACAAGCTGCGTCAAGAATATTCTTGACCAGATACTTCCTTGAAGATGTGGAAGTCAGCCTTAGAAGGTCCACTAAATACACTACAAAATGATCACAAAATTAATTAAAATCATATAGAATATGCATGCGTACACACACATCCATGTGCATGTCCTGACACAGAGATGATATGTGGGGTGAAGGAGGGAGATTTCAGGAGGCCGCAGGCCTGCCGGGAGCATGTGCAGGTGCCAGCGCCATCCCCTGGACCAAACCCCAGTTCTCCGGCTTCACTGAAGGTGCAGGAGCCCTGCTAGAAAAGAGAAGGGAGCCGTGGGCACTTCCACCTTCCCTGTCCCTGGCCACCACCCTCAAAGGAGCAACCCACCAAGTCCGTGCAGAGAAAAGTCAGTCTGCCTCCACTCCCCACTTGCAGAGGCTGAAGTCCCTTGGCTTAGAGAGAAAAGTTTCTTTCTACAGATGCAAACATACGAATCCATGATTCACTGTATGGGTGGTGGTATGAATGAGTTTTAGGTCAAGTGTAATTGGTCAGTCATGGTGGGACAGGAAGGGCTGCCCCCTAAGTGAAAACATGAGGTGCTTAAAAGGAAGCATGAGAGCCAGGTGCTTAAAAGGAAGCATGAGAGCCAAGTTCAGTCAGGGTGAACCTCCTTTCCCTGTAGCTGGGTGTGGCAGACGGAAACTGTGTTGAGGTATTTCTGCCTTCGAAAGAAACATACTTCTTCCTTAATTTTATTTGTGCAAAATATAAACTGTATTTAGCTTATATTCTTCTTTCTTTTTTTGACGCTTAAGTCCTGTGATTACCAGACACAGTTGTTCCAAGATAGCTTTTAAGGATTTATTCTTAAATCCTTAAGTTTCAGTAGACAGACAGCCATGCTGTGAACATTCTTTAAATGGTTAGGCTTTTAGATACCAGGTACTTTTCTTGTAGGTGTGGTCCTATTTACAAGTGCATTAGATCTTTGGGTGTAACGAAGTCTAAAGACAACATAAAAATCTTTTGGGGCTGGGCACGGTGGGTCACGCCTGTAATCCCAGCACTCTGAGAGGCCGAGATGGGTGGATCAGTTGAGGTCAAGAGTTCAAGACCAGCCTGGCCAACATGGCGAAACCCCATCTCTATTAAAAATACAAAAAAAATGAGCCGAGTGTGGTGGTGCACGCCTGTAATCCCAGCTACTCGAGAGGCTGAGGCAGGAGAATTGCTTGAACCCGGGAGGTGGAGGTTGCAGTGAGCTAAGATCTTGCCATTGCACTCCAGCCTGGGTGACAGAGCCAGATTATGTCTCAAAAAACAACAACAAAAAAAGAAAATAAATAAACCTTTTGGGACATTTTTAATAGGTGCTTCAGGACACAGTAGTTGTTCTGCTTTATAATTCTACTGTTTCTAGGGGAAAAAAACCAAACCAACAAAACCCAAACTTCCAGATGCTGTGGCATGACCCCGAATCATTTCCCACGTGCAGGCTGTGTGTGTGGTGCAGGTGCCATCTGGGCCTAGCACCAGGGGGTTTCTTCTCAGGACTCATGTTTGATGTCTTCTCTTTGTCCTGTGTCTGGGGCTTTCTTTAAATTTTGTGTGCAAACGATGCCTGGTATTACAGGCTGTTTTCCTGTAAACCACTCACTTCTGCTCCACTCCTGTTCTGTTGAGTTTTCCTGGCACGTTTCCATCATCGACCACCTCCAGCTGACTATTCTATCAGCTTTTGAAACTTCAGGTTCTGTTTTCAAATTCCATCTTGATCAAATGGAATTCTCGTTAGCGGACATGAAGTGTAAGAGTCCGGCAAATGTCGGGGAAAGGTATCTCCTGACAGCTGTTAGCAAAGCGGCCACATGAGAGGAGGAAGAAGAGGGTTTCAGGTGCCAGGGGTGTCATGTATCCCATTGCTGTTTGTTTTGGGCTGAGATCACCCATGGCTGTTTACATCAGAGGCTGTACTTACTTTTGACCTTTTAGAATAGTTAACTTTGCAAGGGTCTTGTGCTGGAAAACCCAAGCCAACTGGCCTGTCTTCCTAGGTTTCCCCTCAATCATTTGAACACTGAGGGTTTTACTTACTCACATGGACATACTTCAAATGGCCCTTCTGTTGCATAAGCTTATTATGTCACCTTCTCTCTTTTTTTCTTTTTTTTTTTTTGAGACAGAGTCTCACTCTGTGGCCCAGTCTGGAATGCAGTGGCACGATCTTGACTCACTGCAACCTCTACCTCCTGGGTTCAAGCCATTCTCCTGCCTTAGCTTCCAGAGTAGCTGGGAATACAGGCATGCGCCACCATGCTTGGCTAATTTTTTAATTTTTTGGTAGCGATGTGATTTTACCATGTTGGCCAGGCTGGTCTGGAACTCCTGACCTCAAGTGATCCGCGTACCTCGGCCTCCCAAAATACAGGTGTGAGCCACTGCGCCCAGCCTACGTCACCTTCTTATTGTGATTGATTGTGATAGCAACCAGTTACCAACCTTGACTTTTCGCCACTCTTCATGCTTATTCGAGTCCCCCTTACTTTATGTACGACATTTGTCTTACATGTTGTGTGTAATATTCCAGATGTCAGTGCCATTTTGGATTATTCTTAAAAATAGGTGAGGACAGATTAATTGAACACAGAGGAACCAGCAAAACGTGAAAGCCATGAGAAACAGTAAAAAGGTCTCCAAGAGCTGGTGTCAGCTGCTCCTGCTGTCAGTGCCGCAGACACTTGCAAGTTTCCCTCCTCACTCACAGCCCTCACTTAGTTGCCTTTAAACAGGGGCTGCCTTTGAAAAGATTTCTCAGGTGTGAAGGGACACCATGGGGCCTGCATTTCCCTCCACTGCAGACCCCCTGTATTAGTCCATTTTCACGCTGCTGATAAAGACATACTCAAGACTGGGTAAATTACAAAGAAAAAGAGGTTTAATGGACTCACAGTTCCACATGAATGAGGAGGCCTCACAATCATGGCAGAAGGTGAAAGGTATGTCTTGCATGGCAGCAGGCAAGAGAGAGAATAAGAGCCAAGCGAAAGGGGTTTCCCCTTATAAAACCATCAGATCTTGTGAGACTTCACTACCATGAGAATAGTATGGGGAAAACTGCCCCCATGATTCAATTGTCTCCCACCAGGTCCCTCCCACAACACGTGGGGATTCTGGGAGCTACATTTCAAGATGAGATTTGAGTAGGGACACAGCAAAACTGTATGACCCCCTTTAGGTGAGTGCAGGTGTATTGGGTGCCTTCCATTATCTCTTTGGGAACAGCCACAGTCAGCTACTGATTTCCCATCCCACACGCCTGTCTTGCTCCTTGGAAGCAGCCTCACGCAAATAGAGAATAAAAGCTGCTTTCACAACTTTAGCCAAGCAGTGTTACCCCAGGGGATAATCCATCTCTTCCTCTACCCCAGTCCACATTTCACAGGTGGACCCTGCACAAAGCTTCAGAATCCCCGGAGAAGGTGACGGATATTTCGAAATGTCATTTGACATTTAAGTGCCTATCTCTGGTCCCAGATAAAAACAGTGGGGGGCATTTAGAATACAATCAAGTCATAACTTTTAAAAAAGCAAGGGCAGAAATATCATGAACAGGTAGTCACTGAATGAGATAACAGAGAAAACCAACTTGGACAGTCTAAGTGGAGTCATTTCTTCTCGCGTCCTACGGCGACCAGTGTCTCACAGGAGAAAGAAACCAGGGGGCATCAGAGGCTGTTGGAAGGGAGGTGTTGGGACGGACTACTGTGGCTTGCCTGGGACTGTCCAGGGTGTAGCACGGAACATCCTGCCCCACAGCTGACCCTTCAGTTCCAAGCAAACCGAAACAGCTGGGCCAACCAAGTTCCCTCTGTGAAAGTAAGGTAGCATTCACATTCCATTGTCACATGGATTAACTCACTTAATCCAGGGTTCAGCCCTGTTGGGATAAGTTGGCTAATGTGATATTTTAGCCCCAGATTGAAGGAAAGAATGGGGTAATGGAAAGAAAAAGGGAGGGAGGGAAAAAGAAAAAAGTCATTGTGCTGGCTACAGCACAGACCACTAGTAGTTAAGACTGTGTGTGTGTTTCAGTGTTTTCTACTGAAAACGCCAAAGAATGCAGAGCTTCTCTTTCAGACCTGGCATCAGGCTTCCGTGAGCCCTTTCCAGGACACCAGTGCATTGAGTCGCTGCTATATACCTGGTGATGAGCCGAAGAGGACATTTTCATAATGAAAGGCAAAGGGGGCCAGGTGTGGTGGCACACACCTGTAATCCCAGCACTTTGGGAGGCCGAGGCGGGCAGATCACTTGAGTCCAGGAGTTGGAGACCAGCCTGGCCAACATGGTGAAACCCTGTCTCTACTGAAAAATACAAAAAAAAATTAACCGGCTTGGTGATGCATGCCTGTAGTCCCAGCTGCTTGGGAGGCTGAGGCATGAGAATTGCTTGAGCCTGGGAGGCAGAGGCTGCAGTGAGCCAAGATCGCACCACTGCACTTCAGCCTGGGTGAGAGAGCAAGACTCCGTCTCACCAAAAAAAAAAAAAAGAAAAAAAAGAAAATGCAGAGGGACAAAGGAGACAAAGAAGAGATGAGTGGAGAGCTGAAAGGCCCCACCTCAACAACTCGTGGAGTTCTAGGCCACATGTGGAGAAGAGCAGGGGAGACTCCTCAGCATAGGTCGCCATGGCGAGGACCTCTCTTCCGTTACAGATGTCTGGGCCTCTGCAGAGTCTCAGTTAAAAAGCATCAGTACATCTGTTTTCACATGAAGTGTGTGCCATTCTAGGAATGCAGGGAAGAAGCTTCCTTCCTAAGTGTATGTCTTCCTGAGAGGGTCGGTGATATGAAGATAGCACATGTGGATTATGCTTGTTTATACTATGGAGCAGGCTCTGGGGTGTCTCCTTTGGAGGGAGCCCTCATGTGAAACTTACTGTAACATTGTCAATGTGGTGGCACCTTTAGGAGCTCACTGATAAATGCAGTGTACAAACACCCCATTTTATGTATTGGTTTTTCTTTTAGTACTTTATTTTTTTCCTTTTTAATTTTAATTTGTATTTTAATAGTCTGTAGGGTACAGGTGGCTTTTGGTTACATGGATAAGTTCTTTAGCAGTGATTTCTGAGATTTTAGCACACTCGTCAACCGAACAGTGTGCACTGTACCCAGTATGTAGTCTTTTCTTCCTCACCCCGCTAGTCCCCAAAATGCATTATATAGAATTCTTATGGCTTCCCATCCTCATAGCTTAGATTCCACTTATAAGTGAGAGCATACGATATTTGGATTTCCATTCCTGAGTTACTTAGAATAATGGCCTCCAGCTCCATCCATGTTGCTGCAGAAGACATTATTTCATTCCTTTTTATGTCTGAGTAGTATTCCATGGTGTATATATGCCACATTTTCTTTATCCGCTCATTGGTGGATGGGCACTTAGGTTGGTTCCATATCTTTGCAGTTGCCAGTAGGAAACACCCCATTTTCAATGTGGGTATCTGAATGAAGAGACCACAGGTTTTGGATGGTGTTGTGTCTGTAATCCCAATAATAAAGTGGATTTTCGCGATTATCCAAAAGAGCATGCACGCACACTACGTTTTCGTGCTCATTTGTCACGTCACACTAGCACACACAGGAACTGAATTTTTAACTTAAAAGATTCTAACCATTTAATTTTCAAACCACAGTACATAAAACAGGAGCAGCTCTGAAGTGGTTTTATATTTTAAGAGCATGATTTTTAGTTTTGCAATTGCCTCTCACACTCTGAATGTTCAATTATTGATTGAACAGATTGTTATGATCCCAATAAAATAATAAAGTTTTAAGCTGAGAATCTTGCCTCACCACACAGCTGCGCTCCATTTCAACAATGCTTTGGCTGCAACAGAAACCTCTCCCCTTTAAAGGAGCCACGGCGGGGAGACCCCCGGAGCCAGTAAGAAACAGCATGCTGTCCTCACCACAATCTCTACTCTGGGGAGCCCCCACTGTAATTCTGTCTCTTTCTGCACAGTTGCAGAGCCAATGGTGACGACGATAATAAACACTTCATCCACATGTCTGGTTCCATAAAAGGCCATCTCGACTTTCTTTTTCTTCCTACAGTGCCTTGTCTTTGAAGATGCTCCCAATGGGGTGGAGGCGGCCCTGGCAGCTGGGATGCAGGTGGTCATGGTTCCTGACGGAAACTTGAGCCGAGATCTGACAACAAAGGCCACCCTGGTGCTGAATTCCCTGCAGGACTTCCAGCCTGAGCTGTTTGGTTTGCCCTCCTATGAGTGAGAGGGAGGGCCTCAGTCTTCCGCCCCCAGCCCACTCTCATGGTCCACACTGCTGGGGGAAAGGGAAAGGAAATCAGCAACTCTTCAATCCCAACCTGCGCTGTGATTTTAGCCTCCTGAGATTGGAGTTTCCATCCCATGTTGGTTTGTCCCAGTCTAACGTGTTGATAAAATGTGACTTGACGGTTGAGACAAAAAATACAGTAGAGACAGAAACGAAGCCCAGAACAAAGATGAAACTTGAATTACCATCTCAGAAGTCAAGCTGATGGAGTATGTGATAAAGTGAATGTACATGTATATACACACGCACTTCCATATATACACGTGTGTATCAGTTTGGTAATACGCAGGTAGGCATTACATGCATATGTATGTAGACATATGCATGCATGTATATGTAAAATATATACTTTTCCAAGACAAAATGGAACATCACTTCTCTCTTCTAGTTTGTCTGAACACTGGCTGGGAAATGTAAACTGTGTATGCATATAAGTATATGCTTTATGTATGCATATGTATGTAGATATGTTTATATCTATCATCTGCATCACTCTCCTCAGTGTTGATGTCAACATGCAATGACAACTGATAAAGCGAGATGGTAGTTCTGCCTGGTTTGCAGTCTGAGTGGGAAAGTCCTGTTTTTGATGAGCACTCCTTGTTAGCTAACATTTAAATTCTTTTTGTGACCTCAGAATGTCTCTGGATCTTTCCTCATTGACTGACTCTGAGCCACATCATCCATAGTTTATTGTTAGTATGAACACAACTGTAACATTTACCTGGTATCTACATCCTTACCTGCATTAGAAAATGTTTGCTACCTCACAACAACCATTTGCCTCCTTTAAGAACACTGATGGGCTGCACTTTTTGGATAGAAATAGAATTTGATTTCAGAATGTAATGCTTGGTGAGTCTCAGTGCCCAGGAACACTTTTGGAATAATTTATCAGACATTGAACTTCTGTGATTAATCGCTTTTATAGATTTACTCAGTCTTTAAAATTCGTCTATGATTTGCCAGAGAAAAACGGTGGTAGCCATGGAAATCGGGAGTGAAGGAGCACTGCTTCGTTGTGGCTCAGCCCTTCCTAGGGGCCTCTGCCCTTTGATGTCCTTGAGCTACTCTTCAGCTCTGGAAGTTGTGGACAAACCGTAGGAATGTATGTGTGCGTGTGGTGGAGTGATTGTCTGTGAATGACAGGCCCTGGCTATTGATTGATGTTGCATCAATTTAGCAAATTCATTTCCTCATTCTTGATGGCCTGAATATATGTCTGCACTTTTAATGCTCCTCTTAACCAGTTGTAACATCTTACCATTTCCCTAACAAATTGAATTAGTTTAATAAAATCTTTTGACACATGTTGATATTTGTATGAGAGTCATGATTTTACCTTAAAAAGAAAAAAACAGTCTTCCAAGAAATGTAAAATATATAAGTGACTAATTAAATTTTTTAAAAATCCCAATTAGTACTCCAACTGTAAACGGATATTTATATATTTTAAGTGAGCCGTCATGCTCCTGCAGTGGTGAATAGAGGCTTTCAATGAAAGACTTACTTCTTTGATTTAGTATCTTCTCCTTCCTAAGTATTTATGTTGGTGTTTTCTAATCATTAAGCCATTTTGTATGAATAAGACAAATGGGTGTAATGCATATCTAAGTGATGTGCATCTACATCTGGGTGAATTTCCTACAGGGTAACTTTGATCTCATGTCCGTTACTGTTTTTTAACCAAAGCTGCTGCCAGATTCTTATATTTTTAGACAAAGGACACACACTGATGCTTGGCCAAAGCACATACGTTCTTTTTTATTCTTCCACATTAGCCAAATTGCTTCAATACATTTTAGTGATGTTACTCCATTGAATAGCTCATGGATTTCACAGAGATATGGTAATACAAATTTACACTAGAGTGATACATGCCAAGGAAGTTTAAAGAGTAATTATACTTTGATAGCTCATTGAAAGTATGTCATATTAGGGACACACAGTGATTAGTAGAATGTATACAGGTGTGCTGTAACTAGCAGCTAATGTTTGCTTATATATTGTGTGCCCCTAGGAAGGACCTGTTATACTGCTGATATCATCCAAGAGATGGCGCTATCAACGTCATCTTAATTTCACTTAAATGAAACATACACAACACTTAAGAACTTACTAATTACTACTTATTAGACTTTTTTTCCACCTCATAAATCCTCAGATGGAGTTTGGTGTTTTATATAAAAAAATAATCTGGAAGACACCTGTCTTACACTTGAAAGAATCGGCATTCTAAGGAATAGGAGTGATGCTGCTGTGCAACAGTAGTCAGTGTCTAGACACTGCAGTTTATATTTCTTTGATTACATTGGCAGTTATGCTAAATTTGGCACATTTTATATGGTGTTTCAAAATTTTAAAAAACGTGCACATTAGAACAAGTTTTATAATGAAAAATAATGAGTTTTCACCTATCTGTAATAATGCCTCTGCAGAACATTGTTCTGTAGTCTGCACTGTACTCTTCTGCTCCACAAGCAGTCGGCCAAAGCTCCTTGGTCTCACATGAGACTCTTTGTCTCACAAGCAATCTCTAGAACTATTATCTTCTAAAAAGAGAAAATGAAGTGTTAAAGAGCAAGGGATATTAGTAGTATCATTTCAAAGTCTGTAGTATTCTCTGGTGGTTATTGTTGGTTGGAGAGACTTGCTTTACGAAGATGTTGGTGAGAATATTTGTTGACTGAAGAGTACACGTTATCTCTGAAAGCAGATCTTCAGGATGGCTCAAAATATTCTGGTTCTTTGTGAGTCTCTTGAATAGATAATATTTTGTACACATAAGCACTATTATTTTTTTCTCCTTCATTAGCCACACAGTATTTCCATGGATTGTAATTGTTTTCATCAGAAAAACTGTTATCCAGATAGAATTAATTCAGGAAATACTCTTTACTTACATGACAGTCATTGTAGATGTACAAAACTGAATAAGAACATAACTTAGGGTATTTTGTCTGTTAAACTTTAGTCATGACATGTTGGGGTTGGTTTCGAGATCTTTTTCCAGCACCATGGAAAACACAAGGGACAGAGAGAAGTGTTGGAATTCGCAGTGAGATCATTGTGTTACCTGTTCCGATTTAATTGCTCCTCAAATTAGCTACATTTTTTTCTGTACATCTTTTGACCTAAGTTGTTTGTGAAGGATTAAGTCGTGGCCTCCCTTTCCTTGGTTCCCAACAGTATGGCAGGGGCTTCTCACAGAGTCCTTTTGAAACTGTAAAACTATCACCCTTGTATTAAAGCATTGGATATTCTTCATTGCAAAATGCCCATAATTTTCAAGTTCTACGTTAATTTCAACAACATGGTATATGAAATGAATTTTTTTCATGAAAATATTTTCAAATATTTACCAAAATGTTAATAATTATTTCTCTAGGGGACAAAATGTATTTTAAAAACTACTTGAGAATTTTAATATTCCCTAATCTCTGAGCGAAGATGAAGGCTTGGGAAGCATGAAGTCATATTCATTCACTGCTTATTTCAAAACCGTGTGAAAGGGATGGTGAATTCATCCTTCACATAGGCAAAGTCACTTAAAATGATGTATTTTCAAAATTCACTTTAGGAAAGAATTGGCAGTATTCCATATTCAGAGTCAAAATAAACTGAGAATAAATAGATAAATATAAAGAATACCTATCTGTTTGTAAACCAACAGTTAATACTGTACATAGTGGTAAAATAGTCATTCCATTTAAAAGTCAGAAATGAACTGTCTTAGTCTTTTCCAGCTGCCATAACAAAATACCTCAGGCTAGAGTATTTAAACAACAGACATTTATTCTTTCACACTCCAGAAGCTGGAAGTCTGAGATCAAGGTGTGGGCAGGGCTGGTTCCTCCTCGGGCCTCTCTCCTTGGCTTGTAGACACTGTCTTCTCCCTGTGTCCTCACATGGTTGTCCTTCTGTGTATATGTCTGTGTCCTCATCTCCTCTTCTTACAAGGAGTTCAGTCCTATTGGATCAGAGTCCACCATAATGACCTTGTTTAACCTTAATTACCTCCTTACAGGTCCTAGCTCCAAATACAGACACATTACGGTGGTTAATGAGCTTCAGTGTAGGAATTGGAGAGAGGTGGAGCAAATTGAGTTCATAATACAAACAAAAAAGAATTTTCACGATCAATTTTAATTATCATTCTTCTAGAAACTCCAGTCAATGAATAACATCATTTAGTGTTTACATATATGGATCAGATGATGGCAAATCATCTCAGTTGTTTGTCTCACAGTGTCTGTATTTGACTTTCTTTTCAAGGATGTTTTCACTGCATTTCACTGCATATTCAATTCCAGTTTAAGAGCAGTATTTTTTCATCTTTTAAATATGTAGCTTTCTTTTTACCTGACTCCTGTTTTCCATTGAAAAACCAGCTCTTGGTGCTGCAGTCACACCTTTAAGGCAGTCTCTTTTTTTCTAGCTACCGTTCAGGTTTTGCTCTTGATCTTTGGTCTTTTGAGGTGTGGCTTACTTTGTGTTGATCTTGTTTGGACTTTTTAGATTTCCCTGGGGCTCTGCTTTGTTTTATGTATGGCTAAACCTCTCAGTCATTATCTCTTCGAATATGCCCAGGCTCATCTCTTAGGGTCACTTCCACACAACCAAACAGAAAAAAAGCAAACTCCAAGCAGTCCATATAAGCAGGAAGTCATGCCCAGGCATGGGTTATGCCACCAGCCAAGAGGACAAGGGGACTGGGGAGCTTGAATCTGAGCATATGCACCTGGAAAGAGTTAGACTGCAAGCTAGACCAGAAGCCTGGCATGCAGATACCAGCCAGGTGGAGACCAACCCCTCACTGCCAGGAATCAAGTATGTTAGTAGGGCAGAAATCCAGGAAACTCAGAGAACCAAAAGCCAGCGTATATTAGTCTGTTTTCACACTGCTAAAAAGATACTGCCTGAGACTGGGCAATTTATAAAGGAAAGAGGTTTAACTGACTCACAGCTTTGTGTGGCTGGGGAGGCCACAGGAAACTTACAATCATGCTGGAAGGAGAAGCAAGTACCTTCTTCACAATCAGCAGGACAGAGACTGAAAGAGCGAAGTGCCAGACTTAAAACCATTGGCTCTCGTGAGAACTCCCTCACTGTCATGAGAACAGCATGGGGGAAACCACCCCCATGATCCAGTCACCTCCCACCAATCCCATGTGGGGATTACAGTTTGAGATGAGATTTGGAGGGGGACACAGAGCGAAACCACAGGGGATCTGTCAGAGGCCCAGGACAGAACACCCTGAAGGGTACCATTCCTTTACCACTACTTGGGTGCATGCTATTTGTCTCCCATGAAGGCAAAACCAAGAGCTGCTAAGCCCACCAACCAATAGAAAAGTGCTTACCTAGCAAAGAAAGGCACAGGTGAGATAGTTGCTGAAATAGGGAAAACTCACAGGAAACAGTTAGTATATTCTCATATGCTGATGATCATTTGAAAATGACAAAATAACTCTAAATTTCTGCACAAGTAGGTCACCTACCACTTGTCATTCTAATCCCACACTAGGCACTTTAAGAACATGCGCCCCTGGGCTTTTGCTACACTCTTTTCTTATGTTGGTACCCACCTTGTGGTGACTGAGGGTACTCTTAATATCCCCAAGTCTGAGGAAACTGGGGCACAATTCGATTATCCACTTATGAAGTGGTGAAGCTATGGATTAAACTTATAAGACATATCCACTTCACACTCCAGAAAACTTCATCATTCCCAACATTATTGTCTTCAACCATTGGGAAAGAAATACTTTTCTTGGTAATTAGAGGAGAAAAGGTGTTTGGTGTTTCATTGTCACTTTCCTGGTGTAGACCAGATACTTGCGGGTCTTTCCTAGGGCCAGTGAGTCCTAACATGTTTGAACATCTACCCATGCTATTTAAGGCAGCACACCAAACACATTCCTGCTTCAACTGCAGTATCTGTTTCATCAAGAGTATTTTCCTTAAATAAGTTTGAGATGCCTACTACTTGGGGAAATACTAAGCCTTTGGTATGCTTCTGCTCATCTAGGCATGAAACGGCTCCCTCATTACTTTGGTCTTCAGTTTTCTGAATCTGCTTCTGGAAAACACTGCAAAATGTCATTTTTGAGAACTGCTGCTTTGCAAATACTTTTCATGCCTATGTGATGTGCTGTTATTCTCTCTCATTTCCTTGCTAACATACAGTCATGTTTATGAAGGAAGTTATGAGCCAGTTAAGACTGGATCTGAGTCAGCTAGATTTGCATGCATTTTCAGCCACAGTGCAGGTTCCTAAAAGTCATCACATGTCTAGTCTCAAAGTTCTTATAGAATAGCATCTGATTATTATTAAGTAGATTTTTTAAGGCCTCTCAAGGATAAAGATCCGAGGTGTTATATCCATTGCTTTCCTCCCTCACACTGTTTTTGACTTTTAATTCTTCCCTTTCTCCACTTTAATTTCTCGTCTCCCACTGCTAATTCTCCATATGACCCATCCCCACCACCACCACCCTCGACAGCCACCAGTGAGAATTCTTACTACCTGAACTTCACTGTGACAAAAATCAGCCTTGGACCTGTGGGCTAAATTGTTCCAAGAGTCCTGATGAAGTTCTCAGATTCAGGCAAAGCTAGGTCTCCTGATACCCTGTCTTAGTCAGTTTTGCATTGCTATAAAGGAATACCTGAGTGAGGCTGGATAATTTATTAAAAAAAGAGGTTTATTTGGCTCACAGTTCTGCAGGCTGTACAAGAAGCATTGCACCAGCATCTGCTTCTGGTGAGGCCTCAGGGAGCTTCCACTCATGGTGGAACGGGAAGGGGAGCTGCTGTGTGCACAGATGACATGGTGAGAGAGAAGAAGCAAGAGAAAGAGGAGAGGAAGGTGCCAGGCTCTTTCTAACAATCAGCTCTCGTAGGATTGAATAGAGAACCCACTCATTACCATGAGGGCAGCACCAAGCCATTCATGAGGGATCTGCCTCCATGACCCAAACACCCCCCTATAAATCCCCATCTCCAACATTGGGGATCAAATTTCAACGTGGGGTTTGCATTTTCCTGCAAACTCACGTGCTGTGCACTCCCTCATGTCATCTGTGAATGATCACCTGCCCCAGGACTTCTTGAAGGAATAGCTCAAATCATATTCTAAGAGTTCTGGGGGTAAAAAAGCAAAAACTAACTCTACTGACTCCCTTGTTTGTCTCCCACTGTTTATGGAGGGTGACCGGTGTTCACAGCCCTCTGCCAGGCATCCCAAATACAGAGGTCAAGGAGATAGACATAGCCCTGCCCCCGTGGAACTTGTAATATAGTTGGGGAGACATATGAAACCACTGCTCACGTAAAGGTCTGATTGCCAATTATTACACAGGCTAGCAAGGGAAAGAACAGTCAATGACAGAACGGCTCTGGGCACCTAACTTAATTCAGGTCTTGTAAGGCCAAGGAGTGGGCCTCACTGCAGAAATGGCATGGAAGGTGAAATCAGGAAGCAGTAGAAGTCCAGTTTCTGAAAAATTAGAACACAGATTCATCATACAACCCAGCAATTCTACTCTTTGATGTCTACCCCCCCAAAAAAAATGAAAACATATGTCCACCCAGAAACTTGTACATGCATGTTCACAGCAGCTCTATTGATAACAAAAGGAGGAAATGACAAGAAACTACCAAAAGAGAACAATGTGAAGGGCTGGGTGGAAGTTGGTTCTTCAATGAAATCTCACAAATTCCAGTGTTTCTAGTACTTCTTACCAACACTTACATGTATTCACCCTAATTAGCTCATGTGAAAAGGATCTTCCTGTATTTCTAACAAGTGTAATTTGGAGAGTAGATAGATCTCAGGTGAGGACTTTGGAGCATGCCAAATGAATTGATGGACTCAGTCCATTTTCTAACTTAACATCACTCGCTTACTTAGCAATACGTGACGTTGGTGAGAAGAACCAGCAGAGGACACAGGAAGTAGAAGATGAGCTCACTTCTGTCCATGATTTATATTGCATTTCAGTTTATGTTGTCATTGGAGACTCAGTTTGTGAAGGTAAGCCAATCTTTGCCTTGAGGAAAATATACGTCTTTAGGGGAAGATGGGTCTTACTAGATGAAAAGATAATAAATGAAAAGAGGGAGAAGGGAATGCATGGTGGCCCCGAGAAACCAGAGAAGACAATTACATGAACATGGACGTCAACCACCAAATGTTGTACAGGTCAAAAAGGAAAAGCAAAGGACTGGAGACCAAGCAGAAGGGCTCACACCCCTACCAGCTACTCAGGAAGATGAGGCCGGAGGATCTTTTGAGCCCAACAGTTTGAGACCAACCTGGGCAACAGAGTGAGACCCCTGTCTCAAAAAAAAAAAAAAGAAAAGAGAGAGAGAGAGAGACTGGGAAGTAGAAGCTGAGATGATATGAGGGTCACCTGTAGCTTGGACAGGATTAATGCAGGGACCATTGGAGATCAGAGACAAACTGGAGAAGGTTGCACTGAAGAAGCGGAGATCATGAATGTAGAAAGCTTGAGAAGTTTTTCCAATCAGGAAAGCCAAGACATGGGGCTGTCACTACAGGTCAAAACGGAGCTTGCAGGGAGTCATGCAAAAGTATTTGTCTCTTTTGAAGTTTGGTGTGACATGAGGGATTCAAAGAGAGTTGACAGAGGAGGGGAAGCTTTTAAACTCCAGATGATGAAAGAGCTCAGAAAGGAATCTTAACTTTCTTCCAAAGGGGATGAGATGGACAGAGTTTAAATTTCTCTTTCAAAAAATGATGCCTTCGAGGGAACAGTAAGAGGAGAGCAGGCTAAGAGGCCAGCCAGGTGGACGAAAAGCATGTTTTTTTCACTTAAATTTGTGCAGTCCTGCAAGTGTAACACAGCCAGATAATTCCAGAGCTCCTGGGTCACCGTTCCCTCTATCTTCTCAGACCCCACTCAGCAGAAGAGATGTTTGTTTATGGCTCCGCCCAGGAAGCAACTGCAAGCTCCTATGACTTCAGCATTTGAAAAGTACTTCAGATCCAAACTCTCCCTTCCTGCCCTGAACGGAGCTCATCCCCACTCCCCTGTCACTCTGCATAAGATTCCAGGGTGACATTGTCAGACGTGGTCATTAATCTCCTTTTAAAAATGCAAATCCCCTCAGAACATGACTCTGCTCATCGCCTGTTTAATCAGATTGCTTCCTTCTCATTTGTAGCTGAGAAGTGCTTTGAAGAGGGAAGCAGGGAAGAGGGCAAGGAAAGAAGGGGAGGATGAGAAGCAAAGTACTTTTGAAGAAGAAGCACAGCAGGAGAGGAAGTAGGTTTGAGTGGGTACTTGTTAGGACGCTGGAGAGGTTGAGTGTAACAGGCCAGAAAGAAAGAGGGAGCTAAGAAGAGGGGTGTCAAGAGATGGGGAGAGGGGGTCTTAGGAAGGGGATGACAGTAGACAGCATGATGTCCCGAGCACTCATGTCTGTTACTCAGTTCTTGGGTGGAGGAGGTAAATGTGCATGTGGGAGGACAGGATTAGGAAACTACCATCTGAGCTGTCGGGGGCCTTTCTTGAATATCAGAGGAGCCCAGTACCATTCTTAAAAGTAGAACGCTGCATGCATTCTACAAAATTCAAGCACTTATTTTCCTTGCACAATTCAGGGCCTGCTGTCTTCTTTGAAAACTCAGTGGCGCCCCTACTGTGGGCAGCACAAATGTAGCAAGATCAGGTTTGGAGAGGAGCATGCCCTGTACTCTCCAGGGAAGAGTGTCCAGTGTCTGGAGGCAAATGACTGTGACTGTTTTTTGTCCCCCTGCCCTTTCCTGGGACACTTCCCCAGGGCAGCTTTTCCATGTGTGAAGAGCCCTGCAGTAGCAGGCACTTGGCTGGCTCTTTTCTGTGGTGGGCACAGATTGGATGGGAGTAACCTGTCCTGAACCAGCTCCTAGAGCAGACCCCCAGCTCCGGGTAGGCACAGGTGCCCAGACATGAGGGTCTGCATATGAGGGTGATGTTGTGTGGGTCCAGCTTTCCAGGGGAAGCAGAATTGGGGCCCAAGTTCATAAAGAATCCCACCCCCACACCAGTGCCCAGGGTGGGGATGCAGGCCAAGGGGCTGACCACGGGTGCTGGGAGAGTTCTTCCATGCTGAATTTTCAGCCTTTGTTTGGATAGAGAGTTCTATGAAAATGGCAGATGTCTGTGTGATGGTCCCTTACCTGTGAAGGTCAGAGGTGGTGAACTCACAGAAAGAAACCCAAAATTCTGTGTTTTAGGATTGGAATGGTTAGTATTCCTCCTCCTAACCCAACCATGTTATGGCCTGGAGGGCATTTTTAAACATTCTGTGCCATTTCCTGCACTGATTGGAGTCTGCATTTCTCCCGAAGAATGTCAATATTATGCCCCCAAATTAGACACTTACTCATAGCAGCACCTATAGAGATAAAGTTTTGAACTCAACACTGGATAGTCATTTCCAAACCAACATTGTTATACATTATTTAAAGAAAGTCTTTGCACTCCCATTAGGCTGCTCGGGCAGCCATAACAAAGTCCCACATATGGGAATGCTTAAACAGAAGAAATTGTTCTTACAGTTCTAGAAGCTAGAGGTCTGAGATCAAGGTGTCAGCAGGGATGGTGCCTCCTGAGGCCTCTCTCCTGGGCTTGTAGGTGGTGTCTTCTCCCTGCATCCTCACAGGGTCATCTCTCTGTGTGTGTCTGTGTCCTCATCTCCTCTTCTTGTAAGGAAACCAGTCCTATTGGATTAGGGCCCACCCATGTGACCTCATTTTACTTTAATTTCCTCCTTAATGACCCATCTCCAAATACAATCACATTCCGGGTACTGGGTGTTAGGATTTCAACATAAGAGTTTTGGGGTAGGCGTGGCACAATTCAGTCTGTAACATTTCTGTTATATAATGCACTTGTAAATATCAGATTAATTTTCAAATAAACCTTGTTGATGGTTGCTTCAAATCTGCCTTTCTTTTAAAAATATCTGTTGTGAGATATTCAAAGGAAAACCTTCCTTCATTAGAAATGAAGGGACACACCTGTAATCCTAGCACTTTGGGAGGCCAGGGCAGAAGATCGCTGAGCTGAAAAGTTTAAGGCCAGCCTGGGCAACATAGGGAGACCCAATCAATACAAAAAAACTTAAAAATTAGCAGGGCATGGTGGCAAACACCTGTAGTCCCAGCTACTCAGGAGGCTGATGCAGGAGCATCACTTGAGCCCAGGAGTTCAAGGCTGCAGTGAGTTATGATTGTGCCACTATACTCCAGCCTGGGCAACAGAGCAATACTCCATCAATCAATCAATAAATAAATACAGAAATAGACCCCATCTCTAAATAAATAAATGCATACATAAGTGAATGAATGAAATGAAGGAACAATCCGAGGAAAGAACGATATTCATCCCAATGGGATCTTGAGCTCTGAGTAAACCTAGGATTTTCTTCCATCCTTTAAATGTATGACTTTTTTCCTATAATTTCCTTTTTGCTGTTTTAATAGAAGTATATAGTAACATGAAGTGACTAAGTAATATGTATTAATTTCTTCCCAATCACAATGGTATGAGTTTTGAGAATAATATTGGTCTGTTTATCAATTTTGAGCTTTTTTTCCCTACCCATTGCACTATACTACTGGGAAGAATCCCTGTTCTTTTTAAACCTTTTAGTTTGTTTACATCAGTCAAATGCTACAAGCAAGAGGTATCAAAACTAGTGTCTTTCTGTAATCTCTCAGAAATCTACACACTTCACCTAATTTTAATTATTTTTAAAGATTATATTAAGCATCATGAAAATGAAAAGAACCCCCTATGTGTTCACTGTTGGGGGCTCTGAAGGTGATTTATACAACAAATCAGAATCCTCTTTCGTGTATTGCCAGCCTACGTCACATAGCCCAGATGGATGCTCCCTAATATTTCATGTAAATATGTGCTATGCTCACCTGGGCCAAATGTCTGCTGCACTCATCTGGGCCAACATTTTGGGAACTCCCAAGAGAAGGCTTTCTGCACAACAGCATGTTGAGCTCAAGTGGGAAAAATGTACTCTATAGCACAGATAAAATGGGAGGGAAAGAATAAAATGGAAATTAAGGTAAAAGGATATATATATATCTGCATCCTCTGGTGCATTTCAATCAAATAGCTTAGAATTGAATGTGGCTGTCTATTTAAGCAATCTAATTGTTTTGGATTAAAGAAAAAAAATGATGGCTATATACATCATTCTCATAGAATTACAGTTCCTCATCAGGTTTGTTCTGTAGCTCCTCATCCTCATTAATAGCATTTTTGCATAGTCTGTCCTTATATAGCATTAAAGCTGCCATCATTATACTGGTAAAATTTTCTGTGCCTTATACCTGTGACTTTTTGGATTTGAGTAGATTAGACATTCTCTTCAGTCCTCCCCTCACCCCATGAGATTCATTGGAAAGAAAAAAAAAGGAATGAATTTGAAAGAAGGAATTTATCTTTTCTTTTCAAATGGTAGTATAAGTATATTTTTGTCTCATTTCCTTTATGAAACCAATCCAAAGCAAACAAGAGAATAAGAAACAAACAAATGTTATCTTTGATGAAGCTACAGATCCCCTATAACCCTGGATCACAGTAGATGCAGGAAGATAGCCAAGTGTATGAAAAGTGGATGGAGGTATTTGGGAACTCCAAGAGAAGGTGTCTGTCTATGTGTGACTCAGGCAGAGTGGACCCAGTTCATAGTTATCCAAAGTGGTTGGGTGGCACACATTGAAAGGAAATGTGTTTATCCCATGCTTAGAAAATTAAGATCAAGGTTCATGTCCTGGTTTTGGAAGCCTACATCATGTTTCAATCATGGCATAGGATAGAAGGAAGAGTCAATAAGATAAAAGCTACCTGGCCATCTTTGCCCAAAGCTGCCTGGTGAAGATAAGTCAAGGTAAAATAATCACATTAAAATGTTCTGTAAAATGCACAGCCTCCTTGTGAGCCTGGAAGATGTCCTGCTATGCTGGACCAGATAACCCACAGGCCAAGTCCAGCTGAGAAAAATCCCAGAGATAACAGACTGAAACCAATCTTCCCATTTGTTTAGCACATTCCTCTTCCCCTTTCCCCAGAACTTTGCCCAAAATTCTAGTCCAAAAAGATGAGGAACAGTGCTACTTAAAAAGGGTGGAGCCAGCCGGGGGCCTTTAAAATGATGCTGAAATGAAAAAAGAAGAACAGAACATGATTTATGAAGATGAGAACCAGAGAGATTATATACCACAACGCAGCCAAAAACCGTGAACAAAGTTATTTCTAAGGAATCAATTAAAGACAATATTGTTTCTCTGAAATGAGAATTTAAAGAAGCAATATAAGGCTTTAAGGAAGAACTGATAATACATTAGGTTAGACGGGAATGAAAAGTGAGTGGGTAAAGCCTCAGAAATAAATTACTAATAAATGAGAATGAAAAGGGAGCAGACAGAGTCTTGGAAACAAATTAGAAACAAATGAGAATAAAAACGGAATAGGCAGAGCCTCAGAATCTCAGAGAGAGAGACACAAAAAGAGACCAAAATCAAAGGTCATGATAGAAGCAGCAAAAAGGAGATGAGACACCACTGAAAGAATTTGAAGGATGGTTTTGAGAAGAAAAAATGAGCATGTGAGATGGAAAAGAACAAAAAGTAAAAGATGGAAGACAGATAGAGAAAAAGAGGGGGATGGGAGGGGGTGGTAGGGAAGAGATCAAATATCTATAACACTAAATGCCTTGCATGGGTTAAAAAATGAATGGAACATGAAAACAAATTTTCAAAGATACAATTCAAGGTGAAATTCCTGAAATACAATGAAATTTGAATCTGCAGACAGAAATAGCCCAAGAATTACAAGGCTGTGTTTATATTGAATAATTAACAAATATCCCAATAAATTCCTGGTATTTGAAGTTATGGAAAGAATTCTGTGGATATTCAGAAAAAACAAAAACCTAGGAGGCTAAGATTTCTTTATGTGACACATGAAATGCTAGAAGACAGTGGGGCAAGATATAAAAAGTCCTTGTCCCTTTTGTGTTGCTATAAAGAATACCTG
Organism: Pan troglodytes; assembly: GCF_028858775.2. Classification (NCBI taxonomy): domain Eukaryota; kingdom Metazoa; phylum Chordata; class Mammalia; order Primates; family Hominidae; genus Pan; species Pan troglodytes. The sequence continues at coordinate 7,487,300 of NC_072421.2, read as the reverse complement.
AGGCTGGATAATTTATAAAGGAAAAGGGATGATTTGGCTTATGATTCTGGTGGCTGGAAAGTTCAAAATTGGGCATCTTTGTCTGGTGATGGCCACAGCCTGCTCCCACTCATGGCAGAAGAGGAGGGGAAGCCAGCATGTGCAGAGATTACATGAGCGAGGAAGCAAGAGAGAAACCGGGGAGGTGGCCCGCTCTTTTAACAACCAGGTCTTGCAGGAACTAATAGAGGAAGAATTCATTCACCATCAGGAGAGGACATTAATCTATTCAATGGGAGGGATCTGTCCCCATGACCCAAACAGCTTCTATTAGGCCCAGCCTCCAATATTGGGGACTAAATTTCAACATGAGCTTTGGAAGGATCAAATATCCAAACCTTAACAGTCCTCAGGGAAAGAAAATGTGCCCCAAGAATGCAACCAAACAAACTTCCATAAACTTCAAAGGCTACAAATAGCTATGTACAAACATACAACTCAGGAAATATATATTCATGAAGAAAACAAATGAGTAAAGGCTGGATCCTCAGCAACTGAGAGGAGCTGTGTCTAAAAGATTTCTTGTAATCTTTAAGGATGCATTATGGTTAAATCTGTGGAAATTGTGGTCCCAGAGAAGAAAACAAATACCATCAACTGTGACAATGTAGAGATAATGTAACCAATTAAAAATAAAATAGCAAGTGCAGTTGAAACTGAAATTGACATCAAGGGGACACTGATTTTCTCATTTTTAGTTCCAAGATTCCAATATACATTGTTTTAAAACTTATATCAGGCAAAACTGCATGTACAGCATGTGTATTCATTTCAGAAAAATAATTGCATAAGTGGTTAATGACACCAGGAAACCTAATTTTTGCAGACTATGTATATATTACCTCAAAATAAGAATATTATAGCATTATATTCATTTTAAGAATATTTAGTAATAAACCCATATACATCGTATAAAAAGTTATAGTCTATTTTATTCCAATACAATAAAAATCATTGATATTAATTAAGCAACTTCTATACAGAAGGTGGGTAGTTTTCAACTGTGAGTCTGTTTTGTCTTAAGGAAGTTAATATCCCTTAATCCAAACTTTCAAAATAGTGTTCAAGGAACAGGAATGTTATTCTTAAGTTGAAAATACTTTGCCCATACACATAATCTAGTTGAATCCATAAAGAGATTGTGGTATTTTGATACCTAATAATTTCTTTATAAAAAAAGAATGTATCCCCTAATAAAATTAAAAATAACTCTCTATGAAGATAGAGAACTAGACCTGCTGATGTTAAAAATGAAAAACTCAGTTGGATGTTTCAGGTTTTCATGAGCAGCAGATTGTCAGACCATTGGACATGAGCTGTTTCATTTTGCATTTCATAGCCCTGTGTCCAGAAACTTGATTTTGAAGATTAGACAAAGTGGGGAGCAGAGGGCGGTATGGGCCAGTCCTGTAAATTTTGCAGTTCTGCATAGATAGATTATTAGATAGATACACAATAGATAGATCATAGATGGATAATTATGATGATGATGAAGATAGATAGATAGATACATACATACATAGATGCATGGATGGACAGATTTGTTTTTTGTAAAAATTAAAATTATAAGAAATACCCACAAGACTCTACAATAATAATTAGAACTAAATCTCTAAGAGATGTATGTCTTGACATTCCAGGCCAGAAATGACATTTTTCTTCTTTTTTAAATACCTTTCCTAGAAAGAGTTGCATGATGAATACTTCTTGAGGATACTGTTGAAAAAAATGTCCACATAGAAGTTAGAACTTTTCATGTAAAAAAAGTGCATGTGTGAATCCAGAAAGCACATTTGTGTTACTCAGTATCACCACTTATATCAGTTGGGATGGTTCAACTTCAAGTTACATAATACCTGAGTCAGATTGGCTGAATCAACATGGACATAGCTTTCTCAAGTTAAGGAAAGGTCCAAGGTAGGGCTGGTGCCCTGCTTTGTCTTGTCCCATCCATACCCTTTATTCCAAATCTCTCTCTTCCACCCTACCCTACCTCATAGCCAGCAAACTATAATATGTCCTCAAATGTTTCTTAAAATATTCTTCTCAACTTCTTGCCTTAGTTAAAACTAGGTTGTCCTCTGAGGACCCTGACTCTGTTCCTATCTGTCATCGCTTAGGGCTTGGGTGGGTCATAGACATGACTGCTGCTTCAGTACCATCTCCCTTCCTTTCACCTTGAAAAGTCCTGTCTCTTGACAACTCATGCTATTCTGCTCTATTGGCATTTACGCCTCTCTCTTTGCTGTCTTCTATCAATCTACTGGTCACACCCCAATATGTATTGACAATTGAAGCTCTGGGGTTCGCATGATACTTTCCACCTCACTCTTAGCAGTACGTTGGCTTGGTTCAGCATCCATGTTGATGCCCTCCCTCCACTCCAGTTGTTCTTCCCTGAGCTTTGTCATCACCACCTTTGGCACCCCCTTTAAAATCCCAATGTACCAATTCTCTCCAACCCCTAGACCATGAGCTCTAGGGAGCCAGGAACTATATGTTCCTTACATTCACCCACTCCACACCCTACACTCAGCCACTGCCACATAGGACATGCTCAACAGATATTTGTTGAACAAATTAATGCCAAAATCAATTTTCCTGTCTTTTACAAATTCATTATTAAATGAAAACTTTAGACTTATTCTCAAGTTTCAGACAGAAAGTCTCTTTTTGGAGGTTGAGAAGATATTTATTTTTAATTAAGGCATAATTTACATTTAATAAAAATGCATAACTGCATTACTCAAGGTTCTCTAGAGGGACAGAAGTAGTAGGATAGATGTATATATAAAGGGGAGTTTATTAAGGAGCACTGACTCACATGATCACTAGGTGAGGTCCCACAATAGGCCATCTGCAAGCTGAGGATCCAGGAAGTCAGTCCAAGTCCCAAAGCCTCAAAAGTAAGGAAGCCGACAGTGCAGCCTTCAGTCTGTATTCAAAGGTCTGACTCCCAAAGTTGAAGAACTTGGAGTCTGATTTTTGAGGGCAGGAAGCATCCAGCTGGGAGAAAGATGTAGGCCAGTAGACTAAACCAGTCTAGTCCTTTCACGTTCCTCTGCCTGCTTTTATCCTACCACGCTGGCAGCTGATTAGATGGTGCACACCCAAATTGAGGAAGAGGCTGCCTCTCCCAGTCCACTGGCTCAAATATTAATCTCCTTTGACAATACCATCATAGACACACCCAGGAGCAATACTTACATCCTTTCAATCCAATCAAGTTGACACTCAATATTAACCATCACAATAACTTTTTGTGGTTTTTTTAAAATTTTATTTTGAGTTGTAGGATCTTTTTATATATTCTGATGAGTTTACACAAATATATTCACCTGTGAAAACATCATCCTAATAAAGATATAGAATATTTCCATCACTCCAGAAAATTTCCTCATATCACCAACCCCCAAAACTTCAGGCAGCTGCTGTTCTTATTACCATGGCTTTCATGTTGCCTCTTCTAGAACTTTATATAAATGGAATCATGCAACATATTCTATTTTGTATCTGGCCTATTTAACAACATACTATTTCTGAGATTTATATGTGTTTCCATTGCAGGTAACAATAGTTATTCCTTTTTTTATCTGTTAGTAGTATGTCATTATATGAATATGTAACAGTATGTTTATCCATTCATCCTTTGATAAGCATTTGGGTTCTGCTCCATTTGAAGTTATCATGAATAATGCTACAATGAATATCTGTGTACAGGTCTTTGTGTGGGTGAATATATGCTTTCATATCTCTTTGGTGTATATCTATAAGTGGAATTGTTGAGCCATAGGGTAGTTATTAAAAGTGGTTGCGCCATTTTATATTCTCACCTCAATACATGAGCATTCCAATTGCTCCACATCCTCATCAAAACTTAGTATTGTCAGTCGTTTTAACTGTAGCCATTCTAATGGGTATGAGTATCTCATGGTTTTACTTTTTATTTCCTTGATAACTAATAATATTGAGCATCTTTTCATGTGATTGCTAGCTATTTGCATTTCCTTTTTTGGGAACTTTTTCTCCAAATAATTTGCTCATTTTTTGTTTTTTTATTTTTTGCATGTGTTTTTGTTTTATTTTTGTCTTTTTATGTTGAGTTTTAGAATTCCTTTACATATTCTGAACACAAATACTTGGTCTCAAAGTCAGTGAATTGCCTTTTCATCTATCTTGAAGAGCAGATGTATTTTTGATGAAGCACAATTTATGATTTTTTAATGTTTAGTGCCAGGTATTTGTAGAAGGAGTCTTTGTCTACCTTTGTTTTATTGTAAAAGCTTCGCAATTTTAGATTTTACGTTCAGGTCAAATCTCAGTTAATCTTAATTTAATGCTTGTGCAGAGTATGGGGTAAGGGATCAAAGTTCATTTTTATCCATATAGGTATCCAGTTTTTCCAATTCCATGTGTTGAAAAAGACTATTATTTTCCCATTGACTTGCATTGCCAGCTTTGTTTAAAATCAATGGACTGCGTAAGTGGCAGTTTGTTTGTTTGCTTGTTTGTTTTTTAAAATATAATTGAGCCTTTAAAAAGGCCAATCTTTGTTAAAAGTTAAACAAAAGTTAAAAGTGATGATGACAAAGACCTAACTGGCTGTCCTTGTGGCTTTAAAGCAGATGATGGAGCAGTGGAGCCAGTTTAGCGTGGAAGGGTGAAGCAAGCTTTAGGGACAATCATCATTACATCTCAGGGGAAAGCTGAGACTTTCTTTATACCCAGAGATACATGTCAGCCAATTCTGTTCAGGTTGCATTGCCTCTGATGCCAGTGTCTGAGTGTTACCTATTACATCTGTCAGAGACATTTGAACAAGAGCAACTCCATCTTGAATAAAGGCTGGGTAAAATGAGGCTGAGACCTACTGGGCTGCATTCCCAGACAGTTAAGGCATTCTAAGTCACAGGATGAGACAGGAGGTCGGCACAAGATACAGGTCATAAAGACCTTGCTGATAAAACAGGTTGCACAGAAGCCAGTGAAACTCCACCAAAACCAAGATGACAACGAGAGTGACCTCTAGTCATCCTCACTACTACCTTCCCACCAGCGCCATGACAGTTTACAAATGCCATGGCAACATCAGGAAGTTACCCTATATGGACTAAAAAGGGGAGGCATGAATAATCAACCCCTCGTTTAGCATATCGTCAAGAAATAACCATAAAATGGGCAAGCAGCAGCCCTTGGGACTGCTCTGTCTATGGAGTAGCCATTCTTTTATTCCTTTACTTTCTTAATAAACTTGCTTTCACTTTATGGACTCGACCTGAATTCTTTCTTGGCAAGATCCAAGAACCCTCTCTTGGGGTCTGGATCCGGACCCCTTTCCTATAACACATCCACCCTAATTATTTTATTTTTGGCAAAATAATGTTAGAGCCAGTAACGTCTGAGAGGCCAACATTCCATGGCCTCTTGCATATGAGGAAGGGCAGTTTACAGAGGGACTAAATGAGTCACCCAGTGTCACCTTGTCAGTGTGTGCCAGAGCCAGAACTGTGCCCAGGCTAGAGAGTGGCCTCCCCTGTCTTCAAGCATGTTCTGGAATGTGTGTTTTGCATACTGTTCATCCCACAAGATGACCTGAGCAGGGGCTGTGCAGGTCTGGGATGCGGGGTGCTATGCCATTCTCCTGGAAATACTCTAAGCTTTTCAGCATGGTTAAGGATTTGAGAAGCATCCAACACAGAACACTGGTTTTGTTTAACTCAGCTTCCCCAATCTCATTTCATCGCGGAAGCCTTTTATCAAGTAGCTTGTATTAACTTGCTTCAAAACATTCCCCGAGAGATGTGGATCTAGCACACCATGGGGCAGGTCATGTTAGTTTTCTCTTGTCGTTATTCTTGTCATCTGGATGGCAAACATTTACATGGGTTATCAATACTAGGTTGTGTTGGCCACCATGAATCTAAAACCCCTGGTAGGTCTTGGTATTTCCTAAAGATGATTTACTTAGATTCCTATAGCAGAGTAAAATGAGAAGGAAAGATAGAAATAGCCAGTGTTTTGGTGAGGACTGACATAATGATTTTTTAAAAATACACCTGATTCTGCATTCTGAATCCTCTAGCCTCCTCAGCATGGGGATGGAGAATTGGAATGGGGCAAGACACACACATGCACATGCACACACACGCAAGCAGACACGCACCCACAGAAATAGTCCTCTGAGGATTCATTTAAGATTGGCTTAGAAGAGCTTTAGAAAAAAAATGTGAACCTTTCTGAAACTCTCAATGCCTCAAAATTAATCTTTGTTGAAATAACATTTTCAAGACCCTTTTTAGGAGCCTGCTCCCAATCTCCATCATCCCTCCAGCCAATGAGTGTTGGGTAAAGTGAATGAGATCAAATTGTCAATTAAGAATCTAAATGAAGGCTATTGATTTACTCCATGGCAATGAACAGGTTATCCCCAGAAGGTGGCCTGTGAAATGCTTCATTGAATTCCACAAATAAATAAGGGAATTTCTCCCCACCACTGTAATCCCTCAAGTGCCAGTGTCTGCAGGGATATTTTCTTTTACAGCATACTAAATGAAAATCTATCAGGAGATTGAAATTGGCACTAATAAGTGAGCATTTCTCACCTCTATCACCTTGGACTTGGGGAATGCCCTTGATATGTTTGATTCCTCCCCCTACATGGGGTTTGCCTGGGAAGTCTCTATTACTTAAATTGTATCTTTTCCATATGTCGTTATTTAAGCGACCACTTTCCTCAAAATAAAGACTGAGAACCACCATTAGAAGTATTTTGTTATGAGCTGAGTCGAGGCCCCCTCACCCAATCCATACATTGAAGTCCTAGCCCCCAGGACCTCAGAATGTGACTGTATTTGCAGGTAGGGCCTCTAAAGGAGTGATTAAGGCAAAGGAGTCCAATCTTTTGGCTTCCCTGGGCCACATTGGAAGAAGAAGAATTGTTGTGGGCCAAACATAAAATACACTAACAATAGCTGATGAGTGAAAAAACAGGTCCGTGTTTAAATCTCATGTTTTAAAAAAGTACGAATTTGTGTTGGGCAACATTCAAAGCTGTCCTGGGCTGCATGTGGCCCTAGGGCTGCAGAATGGACAAGATTGGATTAAGGTAAAACAAGGTCACTAGAGTGGGCCCTAATCCAACAGGTCTGGTGTCCTTATAAGAAGAGGAGATGAGGTCATAGACCTACACAGAGAGGGAACACCATGTGAGGACACAGGGAGAAGACAGCATCTCCAAGCCCAGGAGAGAGGCCTCAGGAGGAACCAGCCCCGCTCACACCTTGTCTCAGATTTCCAGCCTCCAGGACTGCAAGAGAATCAATGTCTGTGGTAAGCGGCCCGGTCCATGGCGCTTTGTTATGTCAGTCCGGGCAAACCCATGCAGATAGATGCTTATGAAATCTTCCCAGTCACGTGGTTTGTACATTTCAAGCAGCCCTTTTTACCCATTTCATCTGGTGGCTGGCCAAGCGGAGTACCTTTTAGTTCCCATAACTCTAGAACTGAGCTGCATTAATGCCTCTGTTGCTGCCTCGTTCCAGTCAAGCTTATTTCTCTGGTACCGCTTCCCTTGTCTTCTAAGCCTGACCCAGTTTTTCCCCAGAACATCTTTACACAGACCAGCTGCTCCCACATTCCCACTGCTGACTTCACTCTCTTACTCCCTGGATGAGTCGGGGCCTCTCATGCCAGCTTTAGTGATCACGTGACTTGGCCTGTGTGATCTTGTGACTGGGCAGGGTAACTTGGCTAGGATGCAAAATAGCCCGATTTTTTTGGATGCAATTATGTACAGTACCTTGCCAGTTATTTGAATTTTCTTGTCTCTATTGAGATATCTGTACTCAGTAATACATGTTTATGAGTCTCACCCTGGATAAAAAATGAGCCATTATCTTCCTCCTTACAATATATAGACTATATATAGTAGTACAGAAAGACTATATTATCATTTGTTATATAGTCTAGACTATGTATCTATTATATATATCTATATATTTTTATTGAATGATAATATTGTCTATCTGTACTAGACTATATATCAAACAATAATAAAGTCTATCTATGAGTTTGCTAGGACAATATATAGACAATATCATTCTATATATAAACTATATGTAGAATAATATAGTCTAGACAATATATAGACAGTATATAAACTTTATATAAAATATATATAGAATAATATAGTCTATATATAGTCTATATAAACTATATATAGAAAAATATAGTCTGTATATAGTCTATATATAGAAAATAATATATTCTATATATAGTCTATATATAGTCTATATATAGAATATAGTATATTCTATATATATAGTCTATATATAGAAAATAGTATATTCTATATATATAGTCTATATATAGAAAATAGTATATTCTATATATATAGTCTATATATAGAAAATAATATATTCTATATATAGTCTATATATAGACTATAATGTAGTCTATATAAATAGAATAACTATATTCTATATATTCTAAATATATAGGATATATTCTATATATATTATATATTCTCTTTATATGTATTCTCCTTTACATATATTCTCTATATTCTCATATATATATAATTCTCTCTATATTCTCTCTCTATATCTCATATATATTCTCATATATATATTCACACATATATGTGTGAATATATATATATTCTCTCTATATTCTCATATATGTGTATATACATACACACACACACACACACACACACATATATATGTATTCCTGCTTTGCAAGTGAAGTGTGAAAAAGTTATCTTAGGATAAGCTCAGAAAAATCAGAGAAATATTAGAAGACACCTGCGTACATGGTAGGTCCTGCAGCAAAGGTTTACTTATTCGGTTGTTAGCAGGCAGCACTTGAGCCAACTTCTGCAGGTGGCAGTTTTCAGTGTTGGCTAGTGGCCACGGTTTTATCCTGATGCAGCAGGCTCAGCTGGGAGACCTGCTGGTAACTGGGCATAGGGGAGCAGGGCTGCGATGGGAGAATGAGCTGAATCTGCTGGGGATGGTTCTGGCATGAGACGCTGTGCAAGCTAAACACAGTGTGTCACACGTGTGCATGGTTTGGGTATCGTGGATACCTGAGGGAATGCAATGAGAGGTTTCCAGGAAACCAATAAAAATATGAAGTCAAACTCCAGCTGGTGAGCATTGGCGGGATAATTAAGTTTCCTGAGAAAAGATTTCTTCCTAAGGGAAGATTTAGGTGTCAAAATCTCAGTCACTGTGGACAGCACCATGGGACAGAGTCCAATTCTAGAGGAGAGAGAATCCCAGGTTTCCTTGTCAGACACACGAGAGTTCCCCAACCTTGATGCTACTGACATTTAAAAAGATTATTCTTTGCTGTGGGACATCGTCTGTGTACCATCAGCACTACTGACACTTAACAAGATCATTCTTGGCTGTGGGAGGGGGTCTATGCAACATGGGATGTGCAGCAGCATCCCTGGCCTCTTCCCACTAGATGCCAGTTGCACCCACTCCCAATGGTGGAAACCAGCAATGTCTCTAGATATTACCAAATGTTCACAGGTGGTAGGAGGGTGGGCATCACCCTGGATGGAGACCCATGGAGCGAGACCAACCGCATGGGGGCCACACAGAATCTCAGCACCATGGACAAGATCAAGAAAGGCACACTGGGTGGATGCTGGGTGCCACTTCCCAAACTGCAAAGGTGATGCTGGATATCTGGCACACTGTCAGAAGGATCTGAGGGCACGATTCTGCAGGGAAGAATTGAACGATCCATCAGTGGCATCTGGCCAAAGCAGAGGAGCAGGGATAGTGGCGTTTCTGCCATGTCTTTGTCATTGCAGGCCCAAGAGACAGCAGGGAAGGGAATGGTGTGACTTGATGGGCCTCTGATAATGGGTCTGCTTTGCAACAGGAATCAGCACCATTCCCTGTAGGTAAGGAGCACTGAGCCTGCAGCTTTTCTTCCCATCACTACCGTGCCATGATTGTTGCAAGGATAGTGAAGCCTTGGGCAGGCTGCTGGGGCCTTTGGAAGGTCGAGATAAAGAGAAACAATACACATTTATAGTTCGGAGAGGTTATGCATTATAGAACACCTTCCCCAGTTTAATATAAGAATAAGCAGTCTCTGTTCTCTAAAAGCCAGAAGGCTTATGGGGGAGACCAACACACTAATTTAGGGCTTCAGCAGAAATTTCTGTAAAATGAGGTGTGCCTACCTTCCCTTTCATGTTTCCCTAAATGATATGTCCCCTACCCTGCAGACTGATATCTGATGATGCAAAACAATTAAACAAAAGCCTCTCTTTGCTGACCTGTGAAATCTGAAGTTTTTACAGTGAAAAGTGCTAAATAAATGTTCAAAGTTGACATAGTATATTTATCACTTTACACCTAACAGTCTTTCTATGATGAATTGACTTAAGTGCTTTGTACTGGAGAATCAGCACAAATTACCTTTTTTAAATAAGGGGAAGGCTGAAATGACAAGCTTGTCTCCCTTGGGGTTAACAAATACAGTTCTCTCTTAGAATAGGGCGCTTTAAAGTTGGAGAAGTTCTGAGAGCTTGAGGGTCATTCAAACTGCAAGGTACCCTGTTCACCGAGTAATTCAGGTTCAGAAAAGTCAAGCAGAGATATATGCAGTGATGTGTGCAAGGCTTCACAGTTGGGAGGTTGTACTACATCCCCACAACGATAACCCTTTGCTGCCTACCTTGATTACTTTTGCTACATCTGAATTTCGTTCAGTATCATGGCAGGACCTTGGAGTATTTTTGTAATCACTGAAGGGTGCACCAAATATGTAGAGAGAAGCCATGCTTAGAAAAGACTTTAAGACAGAATTGGAATTTTGGGAAATGGAAGTTCCAGTGAGTGGTGTTAATCTATATAGCAGACAGAGAAGAGTAACTTCTATCAGGGTGAACAGACCAGTAAGCACATCCTGAATATGCCCGAGAGAAGAGGACGTGCTCTGACAGGCTGGCCACAGCTCTCAGTTTTTCAAAATGCAGGAAGAACACCTACAACAGTTCTCTGAGTAGTGGGGAACACTGTCTTCCTCCTTATGGAAGACTGAAGAAATCCTCCTAGGTAATTACACCCGAGAACACAAACTGCAATCACACTGTTTTGTAAGGGAGCCGTTCATGCCTGGGCAGATTCACTCCTGTTCAGTTCCATCACCTCTGAGGCGTTGCTAAGATTCAGGTGCTACTCTGCTAGTAAAAGAATACATTGCAGCCATGTGGGTCCTGGCAGAATGTGATACTGTGATCTATTTAATCATGCACACACACTCAGACAAAGAAGGCTAGGTTATGTCGGCCAGGTGCAGTGGCTCACGCCTGTAATCCCAGCACTTTGGGAAACCAAGGTGGGCAGATCACGAGGTCAGGAGATCGAGACCATCCTGGCTAACACGGTGAAACCCCGTCTCTACTAAAAAAAAAAAAAAAAAAAAAAAAAAAAGTTAGCTGGGCGAGGTGGCGAGTGCCTGTAGTCCCAGTTACTTGGGAGGCTGAGGTAGGAGAATGGCGTGAACCCGGAAGGCGGACCTTGCAGTGAGCTGAGATCGCAACACTGCACTCCAGCCTGGGCGACAGAGCAAGACTCTGTCTCAAAAAAAAAAAAAAAAAAAAAAAAAGAGAGAGAAGGCTAGGTTATGTCACAGAAGTAAAAAGTAATTTGAAACATAATATTGTTTCAAAACATTTGAAGACCTATCAGTGTTACCCACAATATTGAATATTGTCAAACTAAAAAAGACGAAAAAACAAAAACAAAAAAACAATGTGATCATCTTAGTAGATGTAGAAAAAGCATTTTTAAAAAACCCAAACTCCAGCCCTTATTAAAACCCTACAGCAGACTAAGAATTGAAAGGAACTCCTTCAACCAACCTGATAAAGGGCATCTACTAAAAATTTAAAATTCTTGTTAATGGTAAAAACTTAATACTTTTCTTTAAGTTTAAGAACAAAATAGAAATGCCAACTCTCACCATTCTATTCAACGTTTTACAAGAGATCAGAACCAGCGCAGTAATAAAATAAAAATAAACAGAAGGCACTCAGATTAGAAAAGAGGTGGTAAAGCCACCTTTATGCCTAGACAACATAATCAAAAATCCAATTGAATATACAAAAAAGCTACTAGAACTATTATTAATTGAGTTTAGCAAAGTGACAGGACACAAGCTCAATATACAAAAATCATGTACTATTTTATATACTAGCAATGAAGAATCAATACTATTTTCAGTAGCTTCAGAAATATGAAATATTTCGAAATAAATTTGAGAAGATATGTATAAGACCTGTACTCTGAGAACTACAAAAAATTCTTGAGAGAAATAAAAGGAGACATAAATAAATGGGGAGATATACATTGGGTGTACGTTGGAAGACTTAATAATGTTAAGATGTTTAACTTTGAAAAATAGAACAAAGTTGAAAGACAAATGCTATTTGATTTCAAGCTGTGTTAGAAAGCTGCAGTAATCAAGAGAGTGTGGTATTGGCATAAAGATAGACAAGTAGATCAATGGAACAGCATAGACTCACATATATATGCACAACTGATTTTGGCAAAGGTACAAAACAATTCAGTGAAAAAAGGACAGTCTTTTCAGCAAATGGTGCTGGAACAACTGGATATTCATATGCGAAAAAAATGAACTTTGGTTTATGCCTACAAATAATACATACAAATAAACATACATGCATCCTAATGTTACTCAAGATAGATCATAGATCTGTATGTAAAACCTAAAACCACGAGACTTTGAGAAGCAAACAAACAGCAAAATCTTGAGACCAAAAATATGATCTCACATATGCATCCATTCTGAGTCAGTGTCTGTTGATGAGTTTTTTATATTATGTATCATTTTTTCCTGCTTCTTTGCATGCCTAGACATTTTTGATTGGATGCCAAACACTGTGAATCTTCTTTTTAAGACGCCAGATATTTTTATATTCCTGCAAATATTTTTGAGCGATCTGCTCAGTTTGGGTTAAGTTACTTGGAGACAATTGGCAACATTGGAGCCTTGCTATTGTGAATCATTAGGGAGATTCAGAGCAGGACTCAGCCTGGAGCTAAATATTCCCCACTATTCACACAAGACCTTTCTGAGTAGTCTAGCCAAATGGCTCATGAATTACGAGGTTTTTTTCAGTCTGGCTGGTGGAAACAGGCACTCTTTCCAGCCCTGTGTGAGCACCATGCACTATTTTCTCTATTTCAGATGGTTCTTTCCCCAGAGTGGTTTGTGTGCCCTACAGCCCTGTCAAGGCAGTCAGCTGTGTCAAACATGGTGTTCACCTTGTTAGTTTCCTGGCTCTCAGGGAGCACTGTCCTTCATTGCCTTATTTCCAGAGTCATGAAACCACTCTTTCATATATTTTGTTTGTTTTTCTGGTTGTTTCAGGTACGAGAGTTAAGCCAGTCTATGTTATTCCTTCTTGGCCAGAAGAGGAAATCCCTCCTTTACTTATATGTAATGTTCCAGAAACAATAGCATGCTCTAAATACCCTCATTTCAGAGAGAAAGCAATAGAAGCCCAGGGCATTGCTGTAATTCTTCACATGAGCAGTTCCTGGCAGTGTCAAATTTTGAACCCAGGGATTCTGGCAGTGGGGGCCAGAATCATACGCATGTGCTCCATAGTGATTTTCACGTCCTAATATGCTTTGGTCTTGACTGCTCCCATCGCCTTATTGACTGGACCTGTGAATCCCTTTGTGATTAAAAATGGGACCAACCTCTACAGAGGAAACTTGAGGATACATTTAGCCCATCATGTAGCTACCATGGGAAATCTTACCCTTGCTGTACTCCTAGTTTTAATTTAACCTTTAAATCAAGTCTTAGTCATTTCCAGAGCTCCATTTTCCCAGCTCTGTTTCATGAATCCAGAGCCTGAGAAACAGGATGTACTTCATGCAATATTGGTAAGCTCAGACATCTCAAACACATACAGAAGGGCTCTGAGATCATCACGTGCTGCATCACCTTTGCCCTCAGGACTTCTCTTGGCATGGTTAAAACAGCTGTGGACTTCGGACCATGCCCTTCCTTCAGTATGGATTCTTAAGGTAGAAGACAGAGTTCCTCCTTTATCTCAGTACCAGCAGAAGGAAGGCAGAGGAAAGTACCGACCTGGCCGAGATGGTGCCCACAGTCCAGTTTGTTAATGATGAGGATGAAGTGGTTTGAATGATACTGATAAAGCCCAAGGATGCTGACAATGGCAAGGGATGAAGTGACTTTGCAGGTGGATGAGAAAACCACTTGGGCAAGGAACAATTCAGTCTGTAATGCTGTAATTAATTTTGCATAAAATCAGCCATACTATATTGTTCTGAAAATTAGGTAGTAGTCTATCCTTCACTTGCTTTTATGAGTTTACAGCAAGTCTCAGAAATCGAGGTAGGATTACAGGCATTTTGTGAATGCAACATTCCAGCGAATGTCCTCAGAAATCATACCCAGCCATTGCTGGTTCCATCCTCAACACCAATATGCACATCTGCATTTATAGCTATAGTTTTGACATACGCATATGGATATGACATACTCATATCCATAATAATAAATCACTAAGACATGATTAATGATAAACCTGAGAGCCCACCCACAGAAGTTTCATGTGCATAGTTTTGAGCAAATCTGCAACAACAAACTTTTGCCATTGACACTTCAAAGCATCACGGTTTAACCAACAGTTCATGACAATTCTACAGAGCACATCTTCTCTGGCAGTGTTGAGTAATTGGGATGGCAATGTGATAGAAACTAAGGGGGGGTGCATTAAAGGCATTTGTGGGGTGAACACTATATGCATTTTGGTCTCTGAGGGTCTCTAGTCTATAGCAAAAGCCCTTTCTTCCAATTACTTTCAGGTCGCAAAGGAGTTAGATAACAGTTGAGGCGGCCCATTGGGATGATTTTTCTTCCCTATCAGTTTGTTCCAAAGCAAAAATAACTTTCCCATTCACTTGCCATTTCAATAAAAAGACAACACATTACTTTTTTATATAATAAAAGGACACGTGTTTGAGCAGGAATACCATTTGTAGCTAGAAAAGATAAGATACTGGCCATGGTTCAATAAAAAGACCCTGAGAGCTTCATCAAGCATTCCTCTGTCTTCATGACCTCTCTATATATGCTGAAGGTCAGGAGAAGAGCCAGAAAGCCCCTGCCCTGGCGATTCCAGCAGACATGTGCATGAATTGGCTGAGCCATTCTCAAAACCCAACAGGCTGCCTCTCACAATGGCTCTGGGCCACCTCTCAGTGGCCAGTCCACGGTGGTGAAGTAATCCCACATCCAATTGCTAATAGACAGGGGGCATGAGCTAGCCAACTCTGGGCTGGGTTCAGACACTGGGATCACCCACACACTTTGCTACATTGGCCGGCATTTGGGATGGATAGTGCCAGCCATGAGGCTGATGTTAAGCATTCAAACAGGAACAGCAGTTCCCTAATTGCATTTCATTTTTTGTTAGAGCATCTCCTTCATGCCACTTTGGATAGGGAACTGGGGCCTTCCCCGAGTGACAAAGAGCAGCTTCCTATGGAAATGACAGGGAAAATGAATACATCATCTTAAGCCTTCATAAAGATGGTGGTATATGTGGTTGTGCGTGTATTACAGACATGCTATTAACATTTAAACTGGTCCTGCAGTTTGCTACCCTGGGTGCTGAAGACATGAGAAGTCTTCACCTTTTGGTATCAGTGATAATAAGTTTGAGCAGCCAAACTGCCTGAGATGGGAGTCAGGGGACGAAGGTGAGATGCTGAGGACAGCTCTAACTCATGGACAAATAATTGCAGTTTGGGAGAGAAAGAGCTGAAGGTTAGGTTGGTGCACAAGTAATTACTTGTGCACCAACCTAAATAGTTGAGTGGAGACCCAGCATGGTCACCTGAGTGGCAAGTTTTTCAAAAGGCTGACGAACTATGAGGCCCCTTTAAAGAAAGCCTTATTTCCTGGCTCAACATGGTGGCATCCCATTCAAATGGAAACCATCTTCTATATCCAGAGAAGCTCTAAAAAATAATTCCATTGTTTCACCAGTGTCTCGAATAGGCACACACTAGAACCTCTTAAGCTCATATTCCCACTATCTCTCCAGCATGTCAGACGTCCACAAACCCTCCTTCCACCTCACTTTCCCCAATCTCCCTTTCTCTCTCTCTCATTCTTCCTGCATCCTCCTTCCGATACTATTCCTTTTTTTTCCCCTAAGATAAATTCCTGCATCTTTAAAAAAAAATTCTCCCAATCTTTCCTAAATTTTTCATGTTACATCTGAATTCATTATCCTTGCAGAGGCCAAGGGAAAACATTCATTTTTGCTCTGAAGTTTTGCTGGAAAATCAACTCATGAAAGGCAAAATTAGTTGGAGAAAAATCAAACAAATATACTATCCTGCACACAGGGAGCATCGTAGGGTGACTAATAGGGTGATTACCCAACCCCATGCCCCGGATGGAGTGCAGAAGCTTTCACACCATCTTGAGGTTGAAGAATGGAGGCTTGCATTGTGGCAACACAGGCTATGGGAGGAAGAGAAGAAGAGGCCAAGCTAGCAGAGGTGGTCTTGTCATATAGATGAAACCTCCTGGGTAGCAGGCGTCAGAGAAAATAGATGGCAAATGTTTCTTTCAGACCTTTAAAGATGTCAGACTCTCTGTCCATCTTTCCTACAGTAAGACGAGGGAGGATGGTCTCCGAGAAAGCCTGGCTGCATCCATGCAGAATTTATCTGCAGACGCAAATCGCCTCATACAAGACAGCTTTGCAGGGCTCCTCCTGTTTGCTGGCTTTCTGAACAGCCATCTCAAACTGTATCATAGAAATACATTTTGAAGTAAAAGAGTTTTATTTTCTTCATCCTGATAAACATAACAGCTGCCTTCTAAATTGACCAGGTGGATATGTTACAGGAAAGGGGTCCCGATCCAGACCCCAAGAGAGGGTTCTTAGGTCTTGGGCAAGAAAATTCAGGGCAAGTCCACAGTGCAAAGTGAAAGCAAGTTTATTAAAAGAGTAAAGTGGTGAAAGTACAGCGACTCCATAGACAGAGTAGGGCATTCCAGAAAGTAAGAGAAGGAACACACCCACCCCTAGGTACAGTGCTTGTTTATATAGAGAATTAAAAAAGGTCATGGGGAGATGTGCTCAGCTACAAGGGTTTGTGATAAAGGATTAATTTTCTTAATTACTATATTTTTCAAGAATCAACATTATTATCTTTAAAGCAAAATTAGGAATGCTTCTGTTCTCAAGATATCGGGATATCAGGACACTCCCAATTCTGGGTCTGTTTAGTGAACGTTATCAATCTATTCCCTTAACTGTAAACATCTAGAGGCTAGGAACACCTAACTTTCTGGGAATGCCGACCAGCAAGTTCAAGCCTCATTTTCCTAGCCCTCACTCAAGATGGAGCCACTCTGGTTCAAATGCCTCTGACAGATACAACACCCTTCTTGGAAAGGGAGGGAGGAAGGAAGGCCATGGAGAACCAGCAAGTTAGCATTCATTAGCATTTTTGCATTTATCAATAAATACAATCTCAAAGGAGAAGACCACACTCTCATTGTGTTCCACGGGAATCAACCACATCGCCATTGCAGAAATGAAAAACACATGGCCTGATCTGTAAACAATGAATTTTCGTTTTCTTTAGCTTTTTGCAACCGTTGGTTTTCTCCAAAGTGCATTAAGATATCAAAACCTCATTCATTCAACTCCTCAAATTTTTCTTTGATTTAGACCCAATACACCAAAGGTGTGCTGGTCATGAAAGACATTTGGGATTATGAGTAAAATTACAATCATATATTATTTTCCTTATTTATAGTTGTGTTTGCTTGGTGATGACCAAAAGATAAAATGAATAGTTCTTTTACTGGAAAGGGGTCCAGATCCAGACCCCAAGAGAGGGTTCTTGGATCTCGCCAAGAAAGAATTCAGGTCGAGTCCATAAAGTGAAAGCAAGTTTATTAAGAAAGTAAAGGAATAAAAGAATGGCTACTCCATAGACAGAGCAGCCCCAAGGGCTGCTGCTTGCCCATTTTATGGTTATTTCTTGGCAATATGATAAACAACGGGTGGATTATTCATGCCTCCCCTTTCTAGACCATATAGGGTAACTTTCTGACGTTGCCTTGGCATTTGTAAACTGTCATGGTGCTGGTGGGAGTGTACCAATGAGGACCACCAGAGGTCACTCTTGTGGCCATCTTGGTTTTGGTGGGTTTTAGCCAGCTTCTTTACTGCAACCTGTTTTATCAGCAAGGTCTTTATGACCTGTATCTTGTGCCGACCTCCTATCTCATCCTGTGACATAGAATGCCTTAACCATCTGAGAATGCAGCCCAGTAGGTCTCAGCCTCATTTTACCCTGCTCCTATTCAAGATGCAGTTGCTCTGGTTCAAACACCTCTGACAGTTCCACATGTGCTCATGTTACTTCTGTTTTGGGAAAACATTGGGTGGGTTTGCACCGCTCATCAGGCTTTGGTGTGTATGCAGGTGGGCATGAGTAAAGTAGATCATATATAACATCCAATTCTAGGAAGAACTCTGAGAAATCTCAGCTGCCAAGAGAAAAGAAAGACTTGTTTTTTCTGCTGATGCACAGCAGGTAAAATGAAATCTATTCTCACTTCCCACAGTCCTACCAGCAAAGGCTGTTTTAACAGCAGGAAAACTGAAAGCAAGATTGCAACTGGAACATAGAACCAAGAACTTGCAATTTGCTCAGTCCCATTCCCCATTGCAGTGGGATGTGTGGCCTGAGAAGAGAAGTTTGACAATAAATAATATCTCAGGATGCTGCTGTCATGGGCTGTGAAATACACAGACTTTATGGTCATAACAGCCTTTAAACCAAGGACCTTTGTTTATTCACTGGTTCCCTCACCCTTCCCGAAATAGAGTGAATAGAAGGGCCTTTGAGGGGACCTAAAGAATGTGGTGCATTCGATATGTTTAATTTCAGAAAAAATGCTCTCCTGGCTACTCAGAAACTAATAACATCTATGCAATAATATAACATGAAAATGTGTAAGTGCAGTGCCTTAGGCTTCAACTCTGTGTGCAGTGGCAGCTAATAGTGGAGGGTTTTGGGCAGTGGGGTGAAGCCCTGTGACTTTTCTTCAAAAAGAATGTTTGCTGTAAGGTCAACTCAAGAGCCAGGTTATCAATTAGGGGGCCATTGCAGAAGTTGAAGCCCAAGGTGATGGTGCATGGGACCACAGCCATACCACGGCAGGTGGTGGAAAGTGCTGGATTCTCGCAGATGGATATTGTACATGGAAACAATATCCTGGACCCATGTGGAACTGGAGTCTCAAGGTCTGGGGTTGTGGCCAGCCAAACACCACGTCTTTGCTTGCATGAGAATTATTCCCAACATTGGCTCCAGTGTTCCTCTGCCCATAGTCTTGACCTCCCCACTGTCCAGCACCCAAAAAGATACTTCCTTCCAGTGCTCCATGAGCAGAGAAAAGACCCTCCTTACCCCTGCTATCATCTCAATCACAGCATCCTGGCCTCCGTGGCATTAGGGTCACTGAACCTCGTGTGGGCTGGAGGTCATAGAGAAAGGTATAGACCACTCTCTAACACTGTATGAATTGTGAAGTTCAGGAAGGGTCTCAGATTGGCATATGATAAATGTGGATCCCATTATTGAAATGGGTGGGGTGGGGAGGACTTTATCTTATGCTACCCAATCTCTTTTCCTGTCCCTACCCACCAAAGGTGTATGACAGGCCTATCGGTGAGAGCATCTCCAAGTGGCCCATGTGGGAGTCACAGTTTAATAGTTAAAAAATAGAGATTCTCATATGAACTTCCCCCATGACCTGAATACTGATTCTAGGTCTAAGGCTCAGAAAGCAGTACCCCAAAATCAAAGCCTCAGAAAGTTCACCACACCTTAAACTCCTGGCTTCAAGCAGTCCTCCCACCTCAGCCTCTCAAGTAGCTAGGACTGCAGGTACATGCCACATACCAGGCTATTTTTAAAAAAATTTTTTGCAGAGATGGAGTCTTGCAATGTTACCCGGGCTGGTCTTGAACTCTTGAGCTCAAGCAATCCTTCTGAAAGAGCCTCAGAAGCAAAACTTTCTCTCAGAGCTTCTTCTGCCCTCCTGTTTCTGAGTCCCATTCTCCCTGGAGGCACCTTAGAAACTAGAATCCCTCTTCCCCATGACGGGTCCTAGAAACCAGAACCCCTTTTCCCCAAAGCCAGCCATAAAACCTAAAAATCGGACTCTAATTTTCCCTCTACCTTCCTGTGTAAAAACTGGCCATACAGAAATTATCTGGATTGGGTGTGGTGGCTCAAATCTGTAATTTCAACACTTTGGGAGGCCAAGGCAGGAGGATTGCTTGAGCCCAGGAGTTTAAGACCAGCCTGGGTAACATTGCAAGACTCCATCTCTGCAAACATTTTAAAAAATTAGTCTGGTATGTTGGCATGCACCTGTAGTCCTACCTACTTGAGAGGCTGAGACTGGCAGATTGCTTGAGTCCAGGAATTTGAGGCTGTGGTGAACCATGGATCAGGCCACTGCACTTTACCCTGGGTGACAGAATCAGACCCTGCCTCTTGAAAAGAGAAAACAAAAGAAGAAATGATCTGACCTACTTTGTTTGACTGTAGGTCCTAAGACCCCCGTTCCAGAAAGTTGGTTATTCATTGGTCCTCTCGCCCTTCCTGAAATAGAGTGAATAGAGGGGCCTTTGAGGGGACCTAAGGAATATGGTGAATTTTTCCCACATCCAGAAGGAAGAAGCACTGCTCAGACAGGCCAAGAAGAATCTAGACAGACAGGCCTGGCTGGGTTTCCACACTCAGTCCATTAGCTTTAGATCAGGCCCTTTTTGTCCAACCCTATTTCTACATGGCTGTCCATACTTTGTTGAACCTAGGCATAAAAATGGACGGTTTCCCCTGTATCTTTGGGTCTTCATTCTAAAGGCTCTCATGTCATGTACAACTGTGATCAAATAAATATTTAAGCTTTTTCTCCTGTGAATCTTCCTTTTGTTAGTTGGTTATCAGCAAACCTTCAGAGGGTGAAGGGGAAGCTTTCCCTTGGCCCCTATACAGACAAGAATTTGGAATGCCTTATTTAATTTTTGCCTTCTCAGTACTAAGCGGAGTAGGAGTGAATTCGATATATTCTGTGTCATCCCAGAGAACAGAAACAAGACCAGGGAGTGAGTAAAAGTTAACCAAAGGCAGATTTTGATTTCATATTAGAAAACACTATTAAAAAGTGATGTTAGTTATTATTGCAGTGTTACAATTTGTTGAAGCTTGACTTCCTGTTCCTGGCCATATTCTAACCTAACTAAAGGCTCCAGGTTGGGTTAAATGCCTTGAGGTTGCCTAAAATACTCCTCTGTTGTGCTTCATCCTGTTTCTAGAATTTTCTAGATAAGATTAATCTCTAATTTTTTGGCTGTCTTCCACACTAGTTTTCATCTTTTTAGGGACAGAGATTAATAATGTCTTACTCATCTTTGTATTTCTAGCATCTAATACAGTTTTGAATACATAAAGTTACTGAAAATATAACCCTTGAATTAGGAACTGGGGAGTGGTGGAGGTAATTGTATTGACTGAGAGATAGTATTCGATTCATTTTAAAATCCTGCTACATTTGAAGATTCGCCAAGTCTGCCCCTACCAAAAGATTCTATTGCTAATTCATCATTACCAAATTAGATGCTACGAATTGGCACCCTAGTAGATTGAGTGCATTCACTCCTACTTTCCAACCTCCAAATTCTGGGTTCATGTTGTGACCACACATTCATGAAATTGATATGGACAGGAGACAGGGAAATACTGGGTAAAGAAGGCAGTTCCCCAGCAAAGGCCCCACCCTCAAGCCTGGAGACCCGCGGCCCTAAGTGGGAAAAGTTGCCTTTTTGCCTGCCATGTCCCCCTATCCTGTACCCATATAAACCCCAAACCCCAGGCTCCAGAAGCAGATGAGGAGATGAGGAGACAAGCAGACAAATGGCAGATGACACGGCAGAGAAAGAGAGAAGGGAAGGAACGTGTGAATGCCAGGAGTTAAACTGGGGGTGGTCAGAGGGAATTTTGGCTGCTGGATGACCAAACTCCAGGGGAAGATCATCTTCTCACTCCATTCCCCCTTCCAGCTCCCCATCCATCCTGCTGAGAGCCACCTCCACCATTCAGTAAAACCCCACATTCATCCTTCAAGCCTGTGTGTGTGACCCAATTCTTCTGGGACACTGGGCAAAAGCTGGGAATACAGAAAGCTGTCACACTGGCCCTCTGCCCTTGTGAAAAGGCAGAGGGTCTATTGAGCTGGTTAACACTTAAGCCATTTGCAGACAGCAAGACAGTAAACCTTAAGCTGCAGGCACCCCCCCTCCTCAGACACTACTGCGGGGCTGGAGCCCAAAGCACTCACTCCAGCCCCTGCACCTGCCCATCTGTGTGCTCCATCTCCCATCAGGGGTTTGAGTGACCAAGCGGGCGAGCCACACGCCTGTTGCACATCCTGTGAGGTGGATCAGGGAACTCTCCTCCTTCAAAATGGCTAGTGGTAGATATGGAGTATAGATTAGAGCTTACATACCAGGGCCAGCACTCTGTTTTAATCAGTTTTAGCTCACCGGAGACACTCAGCAAAGCTGACAACTTATTCCCATGACAAGAGATTCCCCAAATCAGTATTCCCAAATTACCACCTTTGCTGCAGAATCATAGCATGGAAAACCAACCTATGCTTGCTATTCTAATTATTTTTCTTCTAATTTCATCTCTGGTTGTTGGCCTATTCCCTTGAAGTTGATATTGGATTGATTAGATCCCAGATTCTAGGAGTAGAACTTTTTAAAAAGTCACTCAATTTTATTCCCTGGAAAACCAGTCCAAATCTCAGTCATCATTTTTCAGGACTGCTGAATGACATGTGTGCTTTTCTATGCCAAGTCTCACCGAAAAAAGGAAGCTTTTGTTAGCACTGGGTCAGAGCATTCACTGTGGTATTATTTTTAACTTCCTGTGCCTAGACACATCTTGAAAACTAATCAGGAGTAAGCCTTTTGAATTCTACTTTTATTTTATTCTTTAAGCATTTAATGGAATTAGTCATTGAATTCTATATCCTCTTGATAAATCAGTCTCCAATTACAGAAATGAAGAAAAAAATTAAGAGTGAACTTAATGCTACTCACATAGGGAGGAAATTATACCCCCCACCCCCACTACCATCAGACATTTCTATTTTATTTTCACAAATGACCTTTCTCCATATTGCTGAATGGATAATACTTTTAACAGAAGAAAATGCCTTTGAGATCAACAGAGGACATTACGTTTCTGATGAGTTAGGAGCAGGACTCCTGTAGAATAACTCTATACATCCAGGGGCAACCCATTTGCAGAGAGAAGTCAAGAGAGTTCCACGGTGCACTCAGGTCTGAGTGGCATCATCTCTCACCAACCTGTAACGTGTGCACCATCGACTTTGCACATTGGCACTTACCCGTAGTCCGCTCACTGATGTGCTTCTGCAGGTTTAAAGTCCCCTCAGTGAGAGAACGAGAGGATCCCTTTTCTTCCTAATCTAATCCCTTCCCATCACCCACCCTGCCTTGCTGGGATCAGCAGCTACTCTACCGATGACTCTGCCAAGCAGAATGAATACCTTTCATCTGAGTGTGCGGCAGTGACTCTCTCAGCAAAGAACTATCTCTATCCTTGTGGAGCCAAGGGGATCTCTGTAAAGAGAGAGCTATCAGGAACATGTGTCCAGGGGCTAAAGATATGAGGCTTTAGAAGAGAAATGCTTGTTAGTTTCCAAAGATAAAATCTCAGCAGCTTGCTAATAATATTTATGTAGCACCTAAGTGCCAAAAGCTCAAAGCTTTTTTCTCCTATAATCACATAACTGGGCTGGCATCAAAACACGTCTCCAGAATGGCTCAGGGGTATCTATTATCCCCATTTTCTCACAAAGGAAACCAAGATAAAAGGTTTAAATGGTTTTGCACAGAGGGACAGAGAAGACATTAGAAGTAGGGTCAGAAATAGAAGAGAATCACTCAATTTTTACTCTAACGGTGTTATACAACTCTCTGAAATAAATAAATGCTTTGATGTGCATGTTTATATACACAAATCATACACACCTCTATTCTCCAACTGATACAGTTCCTTGATGTTGTAGTATTTATTTCAAAACATAAATGATCTCAATGAAAATACCTTAATGCTAGTGCAAATGCTAATCTTGATATGAGCCACAGGTTCATAAATCAGACCATAGCAATCAAGTCTTTTCTATGGATGTTGTTTCCAGAAGGTAGGTGCCCACTCAGTTTCTTTTGAAATTGTGTTTAGTTCTCAAGCCCTTGAAGGATCCAAGAAATTGCTCTAGAGGAGGTTAAAGTGAACATGCTCTGACGAGGAAAGCCATGGATAGAAACCAAGGTGGAAGAGCAATGTATAAATGCTACCGGGCAGTTGCAGGGGTGCTGCCTGCTCCCCACACCTTTTCTTCCCCAGGCATTTTCATGTCTTCATGCTGATAGAAAGTCCCCTGGTAATGGCATGAGCACGGTGATGTGCATAAGTAGATGGCTTGTGACTGGAGGAAAGAATGGCAAAGGAGCTATGCTTTCATGAGGGAAGGAAGGAGGGAGGGAGAGAGGGAGGGAGTGAGGGAGGGAGGAAAGGAGGAGAGAAGGCAGGAAATGACAGAGTCAGCATACAGTACACTGTTGGGTATTTTCCACTACCAGACACAGTGTACAAATGCTGTTCGTCATCCTGCACCCTCTGTTACTATCTTAAATCTCTAAACGAAATCCAGAACCAAGTGGGCTACTTCCTAACTGATACCCATGATTTCATGGAGAGAAGATTCTGTTGTTTTGCAAGCAACAAAACTGGAGGGAAGTAACGATATTGGAAGATAGCTAGGCAGTTCATCTCACTATCATGAGGACGTCCCCATTGTCTGCAATTGGCCTTGTCTCTCATGGGTTCTTACAAACAAGAGGGAGAAATGTACTCAATATCTCTACAATTTGGTTAATTAATAATCATGGTAGCAATCAAATCCAAAGGGCACATTTGCCCCAATCGTTATCAACCCGAGATGTTTCTAATGAAGAGCCTTCAGAACCTGGGTTGAAAGTAGTAATTGATAGTTGAATGGCCAAGGCTTGGCACTGGTTTTGTTGAAGACATTTAATCAGATCCGACTCCAGGTTCTCTGTCATAACAGTGCTCACCCTCTTGGATTGTGCTGTGCTGTATTGAATAAAGGAAAGGGTCAGAGTGAGAAACTGTCATCCTGTATCCATGAGGGGATGCCAGGAAGGCCAGGCTGGGCACATTGCTGAGGACAGTGGACTTCAGTCTTGGTTGCATGTTCAATGAGCCTGGGGAGATTCCAAACATCCTGATGTCCAGATCTCACCCCATAGCATTACATCAGAATCGTGGTGGGTGGGATTCAGCATGGGTATCTTTTATAGTTCCCCAGGCAGTTCTGGTGGGTGGCTAAGTTTGAGAAACACTGCTGCAAGGACTTTACTCTGCTCTTTGTCTCTATGGGCATCTTTTGGATGAAGATTTATGGACATTGAATCACATGAGTCAAAAATTGTGTCTCCCATAAGAGGCTCTGCACATCTGCTGATAGACCAGTGTATCAAGTTTAAGACTTTTAAAGGGGCTGTTCATAACAATCTGCCCTTGGATTCGGAACTCTTGGTACAGCATCCGCAGTGGTGCAGCATCCACAGTGGTGCAGTGTCCATAGTGAATGTGTAACATGGTGTGTGGCCAAGATAGTAGAGAGTCTTGGAAATCAAGCCCCGTGAAGAATGGATGAAGATGCAGAGAGTGTTGGGCTCTAGGGACAGAAGATTTGGGTAGAATGACTGTTCCAGGACATTGAAGTGATGCTTCATGAAACAGGGATGGATTAACCTTCTCCTACACTAGATGTGAGCAATTTGAGGTGTTTTCTGATTGCTCTAAAAGTGCCAATGGGTCCTCACCAGATATGTATTAAGTGACTATTCCAGGAAAGATTGCTGGGACGAATTGTGGCTGTGACAGTGTATTGACTTGCATGAATGTTTACCCAGCCTTTTTGGTAGACACTGGGGAGGGAGGACAGCAAAGACAAAATTCAATATGACTTTTTTCATTATTCCAAACATTGGAACCTTCATTCAATGACATATTAAAATTTGACCTTGGGACATCCAAGGACACAATTCTTCTAGCTTGAATTCTGCACCTCTAGAATGTTTTCTTTTTTATTTAGATATAGTTTTCTTTCGTTTTTTTGTTATACTTTAAGTTCTAGGGTACATGTGCACAACATGCAGGTTTGTTACATATGTATACATGTGCCATGTTGGTGTGCTGCACCCATTAACTCGTCATAGATACTGTGTTCACTATTTACCCCAAATAAATTTCAAAGGACATGCAGCTCTCTCATATCTAGCTCCACTCCAAAAGTAGGTAACATCACCATACCAATGATGCTGCTAATAATAATAATTAAAAAAAAACCAGTGCATTCTATGCTTACATTGGTCCTTCATCATAAAGTTCCTTGCTAGATTGATTTGTATTCCTCAGAATCTGTTTTATGCAATCTTTCCATTCTTTCTGTATGGCCGCAGAATTAATTGGTCTTTTTTGAACACTGTTAAAATACCACCACCTTCGTTGTACCCCAGATTAACTAGTAGATGATGCATGTTTTCTTCAAACTACCTTAGCTTTTCTTTTGAATCAAAAACACTTTTTACCCTCCGAAGTATCTGCCTACCCTTCACTTCACTGCTTCCCTACTTTCCTAAAATCCTTAAAATTGTCTCATGTCCCTCATTACTTATGATCATAACACTGTATTCCTTTGATTCATAGGAAGAATATACCAACTAAAGAAAGTTCTCTAGAAGGCAACTTCGGAGACAATTTGATGCCCAACATTTACATAACATAAATATTTTCATTTCTATCTGTAGTAGATATTTGTTGGCCATTCCAAGTGTTTTCTTTGACATTGCATTTTTCTAAAGATGTTTACTTCATATGTGATAGAGATTATATTTTTCTTAATTAGGTCAGAAATGACTTTATAAAAATCTTTGTCTTATTACTTTCAAGTACTCCTATTTCAGTGTCTACTTCTATCTCAACAATTCCATGAAACCACACATTAGAAAATGTAAATAGTTAAGTAGTAAATTTTATTTTTGCTTAACTGGTGTTTGACTACATTGTAAACCTCCCAACAAGCATTCAAGTAGTTTTAGTCCTTCTAAATTTTTTATACTTACTGCTCCAAATGCTATTTTCAATGTTTCATGACCACAATGTCAGATTATTTGGACAAAAACCTTCGAACGCAGGACTTTTCCTTAGGCAGAATGTATTTCTTGATTGTTGTCTTAAGGCATGGGTTTGGTTTATTTCATTTTAAAGCATGGGTTATGGTAAAGAGAAAATGCCATTTGAATGATGTCTATGTCTATGTCCCCATTAGTTACTCTGGGCACAGAATTAGCAAGAAACACCCTTATAAGTAAAGCAGTTAGGGAAGCATTTTCCTACTTCCAGAGAAAAATCAGAGATTGAAAAATATTTCTTTGAATGCCAGTGACCTGGGCTATAGAGAAAGAATGTGCCCTGCCATAGCCACCCACCCTGGTGTTGACCACCGAAGAGCACCACCTGTTCCTGGGCATTTATGTGTTGTGCAAAGATCATGCAAATATTAGTTGAACTAAATTTAAGTTGTGCCAACACTAAGGCAGTATCAGCTAAAATAAACACCTGGCTTAGAGGTGATTCACCGACCTTGGGATTATATGGAAAAGAGAGCGCATTAAAACAATTTTTTTTGGCCAGGTGCGGTGGTTCATGCCTGTAATCTCAGCACTTTGGGAGGCCGAGGAGGGCGGATCACGAGGTCAGGAGATTGAGACCATCCTGGCTAACATGGTGAAACCCCGTCTCTACTAAAAACACAAAAATATTAGCTGCGCGTGGTGGTGGGTGCCTGTAGTCCCAGCTACTCCAGAGGCTGAGACAGGAGAATGGTGTGAACCCAGGAAGTGGAGCTTGCAGTGAGCCAAGATCATGCCACTGCACTCCAGCCTGGGCAACAGAGCAAGACTCCATCTCAAAAAAGAAAAAAAAAATTTATTATTATCCATAATAAAGCCCTTGTGTACCTATTAGACTTTGGAATTTATATAGTTTTCTTGGGGTTTCAAAGAATAAGATAATCGTTAATGAATGATGAAAATCCCCACAATCCTTTTACATTAGGCAGCAGCATGATGACCTTCATTTAATAGAGGACAGAGATTAAAGGACTAATCCTGAAGTCTGTCTGTGCCATCAGTCGTGGAGCTGGCAGCAGGACTTGGACTTCTGTGCCTGTTTTGGTGCCAAATGATTTGCCTGCAAGGGAAATATGAGGAATGATTTAAGCTAAGCCCCCACTTGCAGTGCTCATATGGCTGGATCTGGTGAAATTATCAGGGGAGAGGTAGCAAAGTGGCATCTTCAGAGATGCCTCATCGCTCAATATAACTGAGTAGACAAAGGGAGTTCACTGAGCTATATTGTCCCAACACACCACTTGTGTCATGCACTCTGTGTGTGTGTCAGACACTGCTGGTGTTTTACGTATATTGCATCATTTAACCCTAACTGTGATAACTGGGGGAAACCAGCTCAAGTTCCACATAGAACTGATATTTACAGGGTTTTTGAATAAACATAGAAATTGACCCATCTGGTCTTAAAACTTGAAACTTAACATTTGTCAGTCATCTGAATTAGGAAACGGACCTTCAGGCAAGAGACTGAAACTCACCACATCACCATCAGACAATGAGACACCAGACTCCTCATTTATCATGATTGCTTCCTTACCCCTCCTTAATTGCTGTTTTCCCTTCAGGTAGCTACCTCCCTTCCCAGCTATATAAACCCTCCAATTTTAGTCGGCTGCAGAGATGAATTTAAGACTGATCTCCCACCTCCTTGGCTGCAGCACCCAAATAAAGCCTTCTTCCCTGGCAATGCTCATTGTCTCAGTGGTTGGCTTTCTGTGCAGTGAGCAGTGGGACCTAGACCCAACCACTGGCGTTTCAGTAGCATGGGGAAACCAAGGCATGTTGTTATCTCACAGAGCCAGGATTTGAACCTCAGATTCTGGACCTAGTGTCTTCTTGCCTGGCCACTGTGCCATTATCTATTTTTCTGCTTACTTGCTCCTTGAAAGTGATTCTGCATGTTAGAATCACCTTTTTCCAGTGGAAAGTCTCCCTTTCCACCTGTTCTTGTGTCAGTCTCATGTATAGCCTGCTCACTGTCATCAGGCTGAAATTCTTTAGCAGAGAGCAGTCACACCATGTTCTTGCTCCTGGACCCTTTGTGGCTTCTGATAAAATTCACATTGAATTTTGGAAAAGGCACTCAACCTCAGCCATGATTGAAACCAAACTCACATTCTAATACCTCATACAACTTCTTGTGAAATCAATGGCCCAGCATTAGTGAAACATCACTGGTATTCAAAGATTGCCTTCTCTACCTAAACAGCAGCAAAAAAAAATCAACCCAATTTAAAAAAATAGGCAGAGGACCTGAATAAACATTTCTCCAAAGAAGATGTACAAATAGCCAGCAAGCATATAAAATATTGATCAATATCACTAATCATTAAGGAAATGAAAATGTAAACCACAATGAAATTATACCTTATGCCAATTTAAATGGCTACTATCAAACACAAAGCAAAAACCCCAGAAAATAATGTGTTAATGAGACTGTGGAAAAATTGGAACCCTTTTGCACTATTCATAAGAGTTAAAATGGTGCAGCCACTATGAAAAACATTATGGTGGTTCCTCAGAAAACTAAAACTAGAGGTACTGTATGACTTGGCCATTCCACTCCTGTGTATAAACCCAAAATAATTGAAAGCAGAGACCCAAACAGATATTGGTACCTCAACGTTTATGGCAGCACTATTTACAATAGCCAAAAAGTGAAGGCAACCCAAGTGTCCATGGATAGATTAATGGATAAACAAAATGTGGTCTATCCATACAATGAAATATTATTCAGCCTTCAAAAGGAAAAAATTTTCACATATGTTACAATATGGATGAACCTTGAGGACATTATGCTAAGTGAAATAAGCCAGTCACAAAAAGATACACAGTGTATGATCTCATTTATATAAGTCCCTAGAGCAGTCAAAATCATAGAGACACTGAAATAGTGGTTACCAGGGGTGGGGAGGAGGAAGAATGAGGAGTTAGCGTTCATGGATATGAATTTTCCCTGTTACAAGATGAAAAATACTCTCTGAAGATGGGTGGCACTGATGGTTGTACAATGCAAATGTATTTCTGAACTGTGCACTTAAAAATTTTTAAGATGGGGTCAGGTGCAGTGGCTCATACCTGTAGTCCCAGCACTTTGGGGCTAAGGCAGGAAGATCATTTGAGTTCAGGAGTTCGAGACCAGCCTGGGCAACATAGGAAGATCTCGTCACTCCCAAAAATATAAAAATTAGTTGGGCGTGGTGGTTTATGCTTGTGGTCCCAGCTACTCAGGAGGCTGAGGTACGAGGATTGCTTGAGCCCAGGAGGTGGAGGCTACAGTGAGCCATGATTGAGCTACTGCACTCCAGCCTGGGCAACAGAGCCAGACCCTGTCTCCAAAATAATAATAATAATAATAATAATAATATGGCAAATTTTGATGTGTATTTTATAATACCACCATTAAAAAGTTAAAACTGCTCACCCTTGCCTCACTCCTGTACCTCTGCTCACTTTCATTCTTCCTGCTTCCATATCCTTGCTTTTAAATTCTACCAACTTTTAAAGGTCTAGTTCAATATGACCTCCTCCATGAAACAGCCCTTCTTGCAAACTGTGGAATGGAACTCTACCTTCTCTGAATGGCCATCAGTTTACTTAGGTTTTGATAGCCCTTGACTCACAAGTCTATACTTAGCGCTGCTCTAGGCAGGTCACACCACCACCCCTAGTGGCCCCCACAAGACTGTGAGTTCCCTAGGGGTAGAAGTCATATTTCCCTCCTCTCTTCATCTGCCGACTGACTTATACGTACATAATAAGCATTCGAGTCGAATAATTTGATAGTTATTTTCCTTTTTGTCAGAACTTTAGGGAAGATACTGGAATTGTCTCCTGTGCTTCTAAGGCTTTGCATTCTTTCATCATTGGACTATATATGGTTTCTCATATAGCAATTTACATTTTGCAGAAAGACCTCAAACTGGCCTAAAGCTCTTTGAATGAATCCAGATAAGCTGCTTCCTAAAGAAAGAACCTCCTGACTTCCTAATACTCCTTTCATACCCTAATCTTTAAACAATGTTTCTAGCAATAATTCCATTTTCCACATATGTAGCAGAAGATCTGAGTATCATCTAAATATAAAATCACTATTTTTCAAATTTTATTAGGTTTCTGCTTAATGGAGAATTATCGCTGTCAGTACATCAGATCTAAACATATGGTCATTTAAAGGAATAAAAGGCAAACCTTTCATTATGATCTTTATGTTGTGGTACATTGTATATGTTTGTATGGAAAATTTCGGGAAATGAGCCAAGTGTTTGGGTTGGATCAACTATTTCATATCAGTCTTTGTAAGCCACGTTATTGTTAAGAAGTCAGTCAGAACCACCCTTTTTGGTAATTTTACCTGGCTCATACTTGGCAGATCTGGCTGTGAGCAGGGTTTAAAGTTGGCTTACTATATGGAATTATTTTTAGGACACCTTCAATGCACTCTACACTGAGCTAAAACAAAAAAAAATGAGGCTTAGCTCCTGACTCTGGACAATCTAAATCTACATTTGCTACATCCAAAGCAAATAATTTCTGTTTATGTATTTATTATTACATAAGAAGTTCATTCTTATTATAAAAAGCATGAAACCGGCAGGAGCAGTGGCTCACACCTGTAATCCCTGCACTTTGGGAAGCCAAGGCGGGTGGATCACTTGAGTCCAGGAGTTCAAAACCAGCCTCAACAACATGGTAAAACCCCATCTCTACAAAAAATACAAAAATTAAGCGTGCGTGGTGGTGTGTGCCTGTAGTCCCAGCTACTCAGGAGAGCAAGGTGGGAGGACTGCTTGAGCCTGGAGGCACAGGTTGCAATGAGCTGAGATTGTGCCACTGCACTCCAGCCTAGGCAACAGAGTGAGACCCTATCTCAAAAAATAAAAATAAAACCATGGAACCAATAGGACATCATTAAAAAAATGTCACCAGTAATTTGCCCATCTGGAGGTCATCACTATCAAAATTGTGGATATTTTTGAAATTTTACTGAAGTTTTCAGCCTCCCCATAAATACTCTCTTCCCCAACCACAACGCTGTCCCCCTTTCAAAAAACTCAGCAGGTATGTGCTCATTGCCTGGGGCAGAGATGTACAAAAGAATGGCATGAAGAGAAAAAAATTCCTTCCTTTTCTTTTTCAAAAGTCTAAAAGCAGCAGGAACCTGGACTGCTAATGGCATAAAAAGTATATTTTAGATCAAGGGACATGAAAATAGGGTGGAAAAATTAAAAGGATTTTTTGATCAAATAGGCACATATATTGTCTTCTAGCTTTTTATGGTTTCCCTTTAAGTGTTGTTTTATACTAACTATTGAATACTTGCAAAAATGATCAGGGAATCAGGACTCACAATACATTGGCCACCGCACCCAACACCTTGAGTCACAGAATGTCATCAGCACATCTACAGCCCCGGTGTGCCGCCTCCTGAATTCCATCCTACTCACTCTACTGCCCACCATAAATGATCTCCCCAATTTTTTTGGTATCATTCTCTGGCTTTTCTTTATAGTTTTACCCTCTGTGAAAACAATATAGAGTCAGAATGTTGAGCAAGCATACAACTTTATTATCCTCTCCGACCACCCATTTCAAACACTTGGAGAGATCGTCACACTCAAAAAAATAAACTATCCTCCAGCCACTTTTGGTCATAAAACTGTTTCGTCTCAGGAATTGGAATATCCAGTCCCACATAATAGCCAATACTTCAAAACTGGCTTGACATTACGTCTTCTACGTATTTTCAGTTTCAGTTCAGTCCTCCCTACCTGAATATGTGGACAGAGAGGTCCCTCTGTGTCCCTAGGTAGCTTGCAGAGGGCAGAGGTTGCCTCCTTTTTCTCGGTGCTTTCCGGGGCTCCTTGGTGGGTTTCAGCTGAGCCCCTTCACAGGGGATGAGGGAGAGTGTCTGTATTCCACTGGGTGCGTATAGTTCTGTCCTGTTCCCAGAATGTCCGGGAACTCAAAGGAATTCCACTCCGGCTTCCCTCTGATGAGTTCCATCTAATTTAGGAAATGTGGATTGATCCCATTATGCAGCCCCTCCTGGCGCTGCCTCTCTTCTGCACACTACACTCCCCAGGTGAGTCAGAACCTAGTCCACAATCCAATTTAACTTTCCCAGAAATAGGTCAGACACCCCTTCTCCATGTCTTCCAACTGCAAGGATCATTTCAAAGCATTGTGAGGATCTCCTTGAAGCTCACCCATTAGACAAGGGACCAGTAATAACCCACTCTCCCCTCCAAAAGGTTGGGTTACTCACAGCATGGCAACAGATTTCTCCAAAGAAATCTCCTCACCAGTATCAGATTTGATCTAGTTTTGATATTCTCAAAGTCGGTGAAAACATTTGCCAGTCTTGAAGCAAGTTTGAGAGTCCTCCAGTACATTGTCAGCATTTCCCATTGAAAACCCACCATATGCAATTTTGCCTCCACACTTACCTTGTAGCTGATATGGGCACCTCAGCTGATATTTCTAGATTTTTAAGTTTCTGCCAATCTGATGAGTATAAAACAATATCTATGTCTCATTTTCCTGATTATTAATGAGATTGAACATCTTTCCATATGATTTTGTGTTTCCTCTTTTACAAAGTCTTCATTCAGGTATTTTCTTTATTTTTTTCTGTTGGGTGGTTTATCTTTTTTGTATTGATTTCTAGACGTTTTAAATGTAGTCTAGAGACTGAGCCATGGTGACTTACGTGTTGCAAATATCATCTTTTATTTATGGCTTAATTTTTTCTCTTCATGGCATTTTTTGACAAACAAGTTTGTTGAATATAGTCAAGTTTGTGTCTCTTTTTATTTATGGCTATTGATTATTATTTGATTTGATTTAAGAAGTGCTTTCCTATCCATAGGACATGAGATTGTCCCCTAAATTGTCTTGTGAAGTGTTAAGCATTTGACTTTGGCATTTAAATTTTTCAACCATCTGGATTTGATTTTTGTGTAGAGTGTGAGATGTAGTTTGAGCTCTCCTTTTTTCCGTATGTATAAATAACCCCTTGTCCTAGTACCATTTATTTTGTATTTTCCCACACATCAGAAAATCTCTTTCTGTTATACATGAAAATTCAAGGGACTTAAGTCTGTTTCTCTGATCTCGATTCTTTTCATTGGTCAATGCGTCTGTTCATGCCCCAAATGGCTCTTTATCTTTTGAATTGTCTAGTGTGTCTGTTCCAGTCCTAATTCTACATGGGTTTAACCACCAAAATTTTATATTAATTCTGAATAGAATAAGTTTTTCCATCTTCTTCTTTTTCTCAGAAGTATCGTGGTTATTTATGGCTCTTTGTTCTTTCATATATATTTTAGAATCAAATTTTCCCTAAAAATCTTCTTGGCATTTGACTGAAATTAAATCTATCTACAGATTGAATAGAGGAGTAGTGACTTCTTGAAAATGTTGTGTCTTCCTATTCAAGATTATGCTATAACTTGTCACTTATTTTTACTTTGTTATTTTTCAGTATTTCTATAATTTTTCAATAAAGTGTTTTTGAACCAATTTTATTCTATTCAGTACTAATTCTTTATATTTTGTGGCTTTCATGAAAGCTATTTTCTAAAAATATATGTTCTAATTTTTGCCAGTATTAAGATATACAAGTGATATGAATATTTATGTTGTATCCAGCAATCATCAAAAACCCTCATTAATTCTAATAATGTATCTAAATATTCTTTGAGGTTTGAGGGTTTTTTTAGGTAGACAATGAATAAGCAAGCAATGATAACAGCTTTTTTCTTTGTAGTATTTATATACTTTATTGTTTTCTTATTTTATTGAGCTAGAATTTCCCCCAAGATGAAGCTTGATACAATTATTTAATATTATATTATATGTAATATAATATAATCTTACTAACTCAATGTTAAATAGGAAAACTTTTACCTCTTCACAATTAAATATGATGTTTCAATTATGTTTCTTAAACTAGGTATTATTTATCAGAGTAAGGGAGTTACTTTCTATTCCTAATTGCTAAGAATCTGTAAAAAAAATCAGGAATAAATAGTGACCTTATCAAATGCTTTTTCTTCATCTGTTAAAATGATCATTATAGGTTTTTCTGTGGTGATTAATGAGTTGGTCTTTGTAATTTTTTTCTATTTTATTTATATTTGTTTCTATTTATATATTTTTTATTTATATTTTATAAATGTATTTGTTTCTATTCATATTTGTTCCTATATTTAATAAAAATGTCTTTCCTTGGATAATTTGATTACTAAAGTTAACTAGTCTCATAAAATGAATTGGGGTAAATTTCTTATTTTTTCACTCCTTGGAGGAGTTACATTGGTTTGGTATTATTTGTGGATTGTTTGTGAGAATTAACATATTAAACCAACTGGGCCTAGATTTTTCTTTGGTGGAAAGATTTTTAAACCACTGACTCAGTTTATGTTTGTTTGTTCGTTTGTTTTTTTAGTTTATCTGTTTCTTCTTGAGTCAGTTATATTTTTCTAGGATTTTGAACATTTAAGTTTAAGTTTGTTGGTGTAGAGCTGTCAAGGCTATCATTTTTATCTCTATAATATTTACATTTGTGGGTTTTACAAATTCCAGTAGTGTGTGTTTGTTTCTCTCTCTCTCTCTTTTCCTCTCTCTCTTGCTCTCGCTCTCTTTTTATCTCGCTTCTATTCAGTCTTGCTAGACGTTTTTCAGTCTTAGTACTTTGTTCTTTCTACTTTACAGAGGTTTAATCCGTTGTTCCTTCCCTAGCTCCCTTTGGTGGATACACAATGTCTTGATTCCTGCCCTATTTTTACCTCGAATCTCTACATTCAAGGCTTTAAATTTCCCACTAGGTACTGCCCTAATGGTATTCTCTTTTTTAAAAAATATTTAATACTATTATTGTTTACACATATTTTCAGTTTCCATTACAGTTTCTTTTTTGACCGTTGAGGGTTTTTTTTTAATTTTTAAATTATTATTATTATTTTTTTATTTTCATAGGCTATTGGAGAACAGGTGGTGTTTGGTTACACAAGTAAGCTCCTTAGTGGTGCTTTGTGAGATTTTGGTATACCCATCACCCGAGCAGTATATACTGCACCCTATTTGAAGTGCAGCCCCTTGAGTTTTTAAAATGTGTGTTTTAAAATTTCACTTAAAATAGTCATCTCTGCTTTCTTGATTTCTAACCTAGTGCATATGGGAAAAATGTGACGTCTATACACCAACCTGATGAAATTTATTGAAAACCTGCTTTATGAACTAATAAGTGGTCAATTTTCATTACTATTTTATGTACCTCATTGTATTGAAAGAATGTATTTTTTCTTCTCAGGCTGCAATGTTGTGATACTAACTTGAGGTGTTTCTTCTTCTTATATTTCCTATTTTTAAATTTCCACCATGTAGGGAATCTATTAAATCGCTGAGCAATGTTCAAAAATTCAAACTTTTTTTATAGAGTGTTTCATATGTGCTTACGTATGGCTATATAGGTGGCATTAAAGACATAGTGATGAAAGTGACCAACACAGTCGCCCTGCTCCCATGGACTTATCTTAGTGTTTAGAGGGGAAAGAGAAATACTCACATGGTGGTCTAGTTATTGTTGTGTGAAATGTTACAAAGCACAGTGTATGATGAGGGAGGTTACCTGAGATCAGGTACTATGGCGATTGCATGGCGCTTATCACTCCCTGTACCCAGAAGTCTGGACACAGACATAGAGAAAAGTCACCCAGCTATATGGATCATCAAAAAAAGTTCAAATACAGAGCGTGTCCCTCTACCGTGCTTAGTCTTTGATCCTCATTCCCCACCCTTTCCCCACCAGTTCCCAGCCTCTTTTCCCTCCTCTCCCTTTCTCCTACTTATTCATCTGTCTGCATTTTGGTTCTTTGCCGTAGTAGTCATCTTTCTCTGAAAACATATTGTTGGGCACTCAGGACAAAACTCCACAGCTCTGTGGGTGATCTGTTCATCAGAGACTATAATACCACTCACACTGAATAAATTCATTTTTCCAACCCCAAAGTTACATGGTTAATCAAATTTTATTCTTAATTGTGAATTTGCATAAATATCAAAGATACTTTTTAGTAATTAGCATGTGCTCTCGATTATTCTAATGAAAACCATCACTCAAAGTGAGGTACAAATTGAGGTTACTTTCATTATGCTCAACACTACATTTATACTGCAATTGTTGGAAGTTATATGAGGTTGTTTTTTGTGAGGTTTTTTTTTTTTCGGCTGGAGAAAGACTAAAGTCTCATATTGCCCTGACAGTCAATTGCCCTGATTATTTTTATTGCGTAGCCCCTCATCCCTGTCTCCCCTACTTGGTACTTGTGTAGCTGGTATATTTGAACAAGAGTAGTACTTTGCTGCTATCAGTCTTCATCTTGTTAGCTTCAGTCCATTGATCTAGCCCAGCAAGTCTCCTTTGAAGCTTGTTTCTTCATTTCTCTTTTCCATTCCTGGTTTCTTTTGGTCTCAATTGTGTCATACAAGGTATTATCTCGTCATCCCAGCTTCCCCAAATTGGCAGCCCTGATTCCCACACCATCCTTTTACTCATCCAAATCATTAGCTAAAATGGCCAACAGGAGACAGCCAGAGAGGGACCGTGAGAAACACCCCTCCAGGTGGACATCCATCTCTTAATCCTCAGTGTCAATACTTGTAAGCTGATCTTAATTGTATCCTCACCAGGTCCACAAGACTATGATGAAAAAGCTTGTCAATTATTTTAGCTCCAAAGGAGATACAATCCTTCTAGTCTACTACATTTCTTGTACTTATCAGTCCAGTGAAATGAGTTTAGTCTGGCATGACTTACTCAAAATGAGCCCATTCTGACTCAACGTGACCTCCACTTTCTGACTTAAGTACTCACCAATGATCCTTAAAATAATCCATTTTCAAAGTATCCTCAGGGATGACATTAAGCTCATGTTTTCTCAAAGCTAAATTGCTTTCTCAGCAATCTCACGTAACTTCTAATCCCCAAACTCAGCGTCCTCTCTCAACTCCCTCTGCCTGACTTCTCTGTGGCACGCATTTGACACTGCCCAACACCCCATCTTCTTGCTCTCACATTTGTGCAATTCATGTTCTTCTAATCTTTGAAAAATCAGAACATTTGTTCATTTTAATTTTCAGTTTTCTAGATGGAAATCTGCACTATTTTATAAATGATTTCTCAACATTATCAATGATAAGTCCAGAAAAATTGTAAGCTTTTCACAAATTTAAGAAGCAGCTTATTCAGGCTGGAAGATATTTCTTTCACAACTTGATTCTCTTGTAACTTCCTCATAGTTTTAGGATTTTAATGTTCTTCTATATTTTAACTTCACAATCACATCTTTGCAGGTTATTCTGAAAGAGAAGAAGCAGGAAAATAAAAGTCCAGGAGATATTCTGTCTTGCTGTAAAAGAACTAGTAAATGGTTTTTACCATTATGTAGGTGATGGAACACCTAGAATTTGCAGTACTCCCTATAGGACACCTTGATATTGTGAAGGACTATGATTATTGATAGCTATTTTCATTTTATGATTAATATGGCTAGCCAAAGCTAGCATATATGACAAGTATTCTATAGAATATATAGAATTATAGTTACAAACAAATACACAACCCAGCCCTGCCCTAAAACAAGTTGTTAAACTTATCCCATCGTGGGATTTTCTGCTAATAATTGTTGCATTTTGTTTATTTATTTATTTTTTTCAGTTAGTACTTCCAAACCAGCAAAGGCAGAGGATGTCAAACCATTAAGTAAAAGAATTATGGGAGGGGCCTTGTGCGGTGGCTCATGCCTGTAATCCCAGCAGTTTAGGAGGTTAAGGCGGGTGGATCACTTGAGGTCAAGAGTTCAAGACCAGCCTGGCCAACAAGGTGAAACCCTGTCTCTACTAAAAATACAAAAAATTAGCTGGGTGTGGTGGTGAGTACCTGTAATCCCACCTACTTGGGAGGCTGAGGCAGGAGAATCACTTGAACCCAGGAGGTTTGAGGTTGCAGTGAGCCGAGATCACCCCATGGCACTCTGCTCCAGCCTGGGCAGCAAGAGTGAAACTGCATCTCAAAAAAAAAAAAATGTATATATATATATACACACACACACATATATATATACACACACACATATATATATACATATGTATGTATAAAAATGTATATATATATACATATATATGTGTATATATATATATGAGGAAAAAATGGAAATTGAAACTATTTTTTTATTCCAATGAATTTGGGTAGGTTGTGAAAAGACCACAGCCATTCCATAATTTTAGAAGCAAGGACCCAAAGAGATCTTGGTAGTGCACAGGGGACCTGACAAGCTATGTGTTGGAAGTTGGAATGATTCCCACACATGCCCAAATTCTAAGACAAGCAGTTACCTGAGCACAGTAGTTCCCACCTATTGTTCTACCCTTTGATTAATGGCCTTTTGGGAGGAAAAACTCAGTGAAATCCACTATTTGTTTCTCATGCTCCTCCCTCCATATTGCACAAAATAACTAAAAACAGTGTCAGCTTTACCTAAAGAAACACAAATGTCTGCAAAAGGGGAGCTGTGAAGTGCCCCAGGGCAGAGGAGAGGTAGTTAGATGCCTTTGGACGGGGAAAATGTTTTATATCCCAAGTTCATTACAGTGTATGTATTTGCCCATATGGATTAGCACCTAAGCCCTCAAATAACTAAGCAGCAGTGTATACCTTTACCCAGGAGTATTGTATTGGGAATCAGGAATGACTGTTAGTAGCTTGGCTTTGTGGGAAAGAAAAAAAGAGAACATCAAAAGATGGAAAAGACAGTGGTAGCTAGAAAGAACCAATAAGAACTGTTAACTCTCTGGCCCTGAGGAAGAAAGGGCTTGAGAATAATCTTCAGAGAAGGACCTGTGAGCGCCTCTCATATTTGGCTGATGCTATAAGACCCAAGATGAGGTTTTTCTCCTTGTTCTTCTAGCTATAATAT
This sequence comes from Pan troglodytes, assembly GCF_028858775.2. NCBI lineage: Eukaryota > Metazoa > Chordata > Mammalia > Primates > Hominidae > Pan > Pan troglodytes. The sequence continues at coordinate 7,446,818 of NC_072421.2, read as the reverse complement.
TAACTCAAAGCCCCTTTTGATGCCTTTCATATTTTTATTTTTATTTTTTATTGTTTTTGTGACACAGTCTTGTTCTGTCACCCAGGCTGTAGTGCACTGGCATGATCTCAGCTCACTGCAACCTCCACCTCCCAGACTCAAGTGATTCTCCCACCTCAGCCTCCCAGGTAGCTGGAACTACAGGCATGCACCACCACAACTGGCTAATTTTTGTATAATTTTTAGAGATGGGGTTTTGCCATGTTGCCCAGGCCGGTCTCGAACTCCTGGACTCAAGCAATCTTCATGTCTTGGTCTCCGAAAGTGCTGAAATTACAGGTGTGAGCCACCATGCCCAGCCTCCTTTCATATTTTTAGATCCCTTACCTCATTCTGGGATTAAGACTTCCTGATACTTTTTCTACACTTTTCTGCAAAGGCTTTCGATATTTTGGTTGACTGTGCACTCTACCTTTCCTGTTTGGTGCATGTACTTGTCATACCTAGGTTCATTTACAGGGTTTTTTTGTGGTCATGATAATTTCTGTTGAAATGTCAGCCTTCTTGTATTCATTAGGATGATTTGCCATTGTACTGTCTAGTTTTCAGTTTTGAGAATTGCATGTCCATTCTCTGTTCTTGTTCCACATGTAAATAAATGACTTCTTTATTATTTTGAGCTTTAAAAAAAAAAAGAAAGCCATGCCTCTTTGAAACTGAGATTCCTCATAATATTCTCATAAGTCTATGCAAAGATTTCAGATTCCTTCACAGTTTTGTGCCCTTCCTGTCATTTCTTGTCACATCTTCTTTTTTTCCATATTTTGACTTTTTTCCTATAGTACTTTCCCTTCTTTTTATGAGAGTACCAATTATACATACCTTGGATCCCCTATGCCATTATTTTGTCATCTCTTAGCACTTTTCCCCCCATCAGTTCTCTGTTATGACATGACATAGCTCACAGTTAGGAAGGAGTTTCTCTGCCTCAAAAGAAACTCCATTATGTTTTTTCGATAGGGTGAAAAAATTAACTCTTTTCTGCTCAGTAAACCAGCCTTGCCAAGCAGCTGCCGTTTGTCATATCTCTTCTGTCACACCATGTTTGTAGCCTACATCTCACTATGTCTGAAAGTTTCCATGATCATTCCTGCTTTCCCTCATTCTTTTCTGCATTCTTACTTTGAATCCCCACTTTGTCTTTTCAAGCAAAGTTTTGCCTTAGGGGTTTTGCCACCAATTCTGGAGAACATATCAGAGGTGTTCTCCCTGTCTTAGTACCTCCCCTTCACACTGTTCAACTTTTATTTGGCTTGACAGTCTTTCTTCATAGATTGTGCTTTAGTATTTCTATGGTTCTTCACCTCATCAAAGACAGACTTTTATTTTATTTTATTTTGGAACAGGATCTCGCTTTGTCACCCAGGCTGGAATGCAGTAGTGCAACCATATAGCCTCCAACACCTGGGTTTAAGCAATCCTCCCACCTCAGCCTCCCAAGTAGCTGGGACTACAGATGCATGCCACTATGCCCAGCTATTTTTTCTGTTTTATGAGGAGACAGGGTCTCACAGTGTTGCCCAGGCTGGTGTCAAGCACCTGGCCTCAAGTGGTCCTCCCACCTCAGCCTCCCAAAGCGCTGAGTTTATTGACATGGGCCACTGTGCCTGGCCTAATTTTTTCCTTTTCTTCATTGTTTTCCATTGCTTTGGTCTGGAAACAGGAGATATCTGTAACAAAGCTCATCAATATGAAGACATTATTTTTGTAGGTTTATTTCTGATGGACTCAATAGCAGTTAAAATTCTGAAATGTAAAAGAAATCTGATATTCCAATTTGTTCTGTCTTAATTGTCATACAATTTCATATGGATTTTGTATTGGCTTTCAATATTCTCCCTTAGATCCACGTGCCCTACTGGACATCCCATTCCATGAAGATTGATTCCTCTAGCACATGTGGGGTGAGCTCAGTCCAATTAACTCAGTAAGAGAAATGGTGTTATGCTCTGCTCCTTTGATACAAAAATGTAGTAGTCCTTGGAGTGGAAGCAGCAACATAAATTTGAACATATTTATTTTTAACAATATTATAAGATTAACAATATTAGTACAGTTAACATCATTGTATATAATTCTATGTGGCTATTTTTCCCCATTTTCAAAATGGCCTGTTATCAAATCCATGTATGAAGTGCATGTCAGATTGCCTCTACCTGAATATAAAGAAGTGTGTGTCACATAATGTGTGTGGCTTTCCCAGAGTCTGAGAGGACTCTGGACTTCCTCTGTTTCAGTTTTCATGGCACTCTTTCTTTAATACCCTCTCCTATATTTTCACAAACCCCAGAGATACCTCAGTGGAAATGAACAGGCTCAGCCTTGGTTATAATTTGCTTCCTATTTTTGTTACATTTCGTTACATTTTGTTATCTTTCTGTAAGTAATAATACCAGGGAACTTTGGGAAAAGAAATCATTCTAGAGACCATCAACTCCAGCTCCCTTATTTCACAGACCTAAGGATTCATCCAAGGTGCTAAGGGACATGCCCAGGTGTATTACTCAGGGTTCTCTAGAGGGACAGGACTAATAGGATAGAGGTATATATAAAGGGGAGTTTATTAAGGAGTATTGACTCACATGATCACAAGGTGAGGTCCCACAATAGGCTGTCTACAAGCCAAGGAGGAAGGAAGCCAGTCTGAGTCCCAAAACCTCAAAAGTAGGGAAGCTGGTGATAGTGCAGCCTTCAGTCTGTGGCCAAATGCCCCAGAGCCCCTGACAAACCACTGGTATAGGTCCAAGAGTTCAAAAACTGAAGAACTTGGAGTCTGATGTTCAAGGGCAGGAAGCATTCAGCATGGGAGAAAGATGGAGGCCAGAAGACTCATCCAGTCTAGTTTTTCCATGTTCCTCTACCTGCTTTTATCCTAGCTGCATTGGCAGCTGATTGAATGGTGCCTACCCAGATTAAGGGTAGTAGGTCTGCCTCTCCCAGTTCACTGACTCAAATGTTAATCTCCTTGGCAACACCCTCACAGACACACCCAGGAACAGTACTTTGCATCCTTCAATTCAATCAAGTTGACACTCAATATTAACCATCACAACAAGTTCTTACGCTGTTGAGTGGTGGAGCTCATTTCCCAGAGATCAAGTCTCATGTTCTTCCTACACCCCACTGCCTTTGGCTCATTCTGCCTGAGGTCAAACAATATTAAGACACCCTGAAAATTCTCCTTTAAGAACATTGCCCATGTTCAGAATGTAGCTCTATTTTGAACTTGAACATCAGCTGAGTAGACAAGTACATCCGATGCAACTGCAATCATGTCCTTGGAAATTTATAGCATCGCTTTCAAGCTCAACAACTTGTTGGCAGCCACCCAAACTTCAGTTCTGTCTCTAAGTAAAAATAAAATAGAATACATGTCATTAGCATAACTATGACATTTAGGCAAACTCAGGAACATTTAGACCTCATGCATCTGGGTAATTAATTATATAATTTTTTCTTACGCATAGATGTCCTTTCTTTATGTTTGTTACAGTCTCAAATTCCTCCCCTCTCAGAAGATAAGCCAAATATTTTCACTTTGTCACTCACTTTTTAAATTTTCTTTTTTTTCCTGTTTTTCTTTAAAATTTTTTCTTTCTTTTTTCCTTTTTATTTATTTTTCTTTTTTTGTCACTTACTTTTTTCTATTCTAAATGATTCTCTTTAAGTTATCAAATAAATGGGGAAAATAATGGGACTTAGGTTATCTTAAGTGGTTATTTTTTAATATTTTATTTTATTTTATTTTATTTTTGAGACAAGGTCTTACTCTCTCACTCAGCTGGAATGCAGTGGTGCAATCATAGCTCACAGTAGCCTCAACCTCCTGGACTCAAGTGATCCTCCTGCCTCAGCCTCCCAAGAAGCTGGAACTATAGGCACATGCCACCATGCCCAGCTAATTTTTAAATTTTTTATAGAGACAGGGTCTCACTCTGTTGCCCAGGCTGGTTTTGAAGTCCTGGGCTCAAGCAATCATCTTGTCTCAGTCTCCCAAAGTGCTGGATTTCAGGTGTGAGCCACTATACCCAATATTTAAAAAAAATTTTTTTAAAGACATCAAATAAATGGGGAAAATAATGGGCCTGAGCAGGTTGTCTAAACACTTGACTTTGGTGATCACAAACAAGGCATTTACTTGCTGAGTGGGCAAGAAAAAAAAATCTTAACAGCAGACTCAAGTGCAAGTGATTGAGATACAAATATAGTATGTTTGTATTTGAATGGTCCGCTGGAGAGTAATGGTAAAAATGCACACAACCTCATCTGTGTGGGGCAGATAGAGAAGAACTTGCTTGGGGGCAAGCGTCCTGGCAAGCTAGGTATTGCAAAACCATAATGTCAAAAATTTGAAACAATTCCACAAGCCCAAACCTGACCAAAAGCCTAACCTGGGAAGTGCAAGCATGCTCCCGTGGGAATGAAACAAGTGACAGAAGCAACTATCAGCACCCTCGTGCCCGTGCAGAGAGGCAAAACACCCGCCAGTAGGCACTTTCCATCTGGAGTCACCCGAAACCAGGACTCTGTAACAAATAAACATTTATATTCTGACATTCTTTATATGCAGTGTCCACTAGCCTGACACCACCTCACACACCCTCTCTCCAACCTGCTGGCTCTCCCTCTCTTGGAAGGTACCAATTCCCAGTTTTCTGACTTCGTTCCTTCAATAAGGGAAGCTCTCTCTGCAGTTCCCGGCCCATGCGGCATTGGCATTTCCAGCGAGATGCATTCTCCCTCTGCCTACCCTGTCCCCACCTTCTGAGGCGAGATCCAGTTGCTACCACTCCTCTCTGCAGCCTGGACAGCTTCTCTCTCATTCTGCTGGAGACATTGGAGGCAGTTAGAAGGGGAAAATGGAAGAAGAGTCCAGCCAAAAAGAGTACTTTTGGGGCAGGAGAGGTGAAGGAGGAAACTGGAACTTAATTTTCTGTTGATTCCTCGTTTTTTAGAACTTTCTATTTGGGGAAGTTGGTTCAAATAAGTGAATTTTTCTTAATTAGAGGCTACCCTGGGAATCCCAAGAAAAGACATGGCCCTTGATATTGATGTACCCCTAGACCTTTGGGATAGATGGGCAAGTAGACAGATGTGTTCAATGGAGGGATTTTACATGGCAAACAGCAGTACACACAGACAGCCCAGAGCTCAGTATCGAGGCATTCGGGTTAGGGAGGGGCTCTTGAAGAAGCAAAGGCTCAAGGCAACCCCTGGAAGGGGCTCAGGATTTAGAATCCTGCATAAGCATTTCTCAGGAAGTTGGGAGATAACAGCCTTTGTGTGTGTGTGTGTGTGTGTGTGTGCATGCGTGCCTGCACATGTAAACCTAGGGTGTTTGAATGTAGGGCGTGGGAGGAGAGTTCCTGTTGGTTTGGAGTTAGTAGATTATAAGGTGCGACGTTGGGAGGGAAGGAAGTAATGCCAAAGAGGTGAGAAGGGACTAAGACACCAAAGTCCTCCTTCCCCTGCCTTCCCTGAGTCCTGGAGGAAGTCAGGAGGCTTTTCTGCTAGCTCCGAACATAACCACCACTAAAGGTGAGCAGCTTCTCTTTGTCAGTGCTCTACCTTATGTCAACTGGCTGAACAATCTCTATTTCAACCTATGACTTTTATTTTCTTAGTTCATGTCTCTTATTAACTCATACACGATTACTTGTCTGGTTTGTTGAAGCAATAAGACAACATTTGCCACAATAATGCCTGTCAAAGTGGCTGGCCATAAAACCTCCTGCACCACATTCATCTAAAAGGCACTTCCCATGAAGGCAACCAATTTTGCCATTGTCATGCACCTTGGAGTTTTTCAGGACAGCCAGCTTAATCTTCTTTCTGTAATGCATATTCTTTTTGGCAATGGCATAAGACTTCTTCATTTTCTTAGCACCACCATGAAATCTCAACACATGATGAAGAGTGGACTCCTCTTGAATGTTGTAGTCAGACAAAGTACGTCCATCTTCCAGTTGCTTGACAGCGAAGATCAGTCTTTGCTGGTCAGGAGAAATTCCTTCCTTATCCTGGGTCTTGGCCTTTACATTTTCTATTGTATCCAATGGTTCAATGTTGAGAATGATGGTCTTCTCCACTTTTACAAAGATCTGCATTTTTAAAAATCCAAAAAATATTTATTACATTCCCACTCTGAGGCAGGTGCTGTAACATTTGCTAGGAATACAAGGACCATCAAAACCAGATGGGTTCCTACCTCAGTGGTTAGTTAAATAATTACACAAATAAGTATGAATTTACAACTCTTCTAAGTGCAGTGAAGGATACAGATACATGAATATGTATACATTTATACATGCAAATATATATGCATGTATATGTATCTTATAAGGGGATTTGACTCAGTCTTGGGGGAGAGATGGTTCATTTGAAGAAGCGACATTCCAGTTGATATTTTGAAAGTGTTAACTAAGAGTTAACTAGGGAATACTTGGGTATGCATGTGGCAGGCTAGGTCTCACGAACAGCTGAACAGGCAGGCCTCCGTAACAACTGTTTCAGCACTGACCGAGTGGTGAAGTTAAATATTAAAAGCTGATAGAGCCAGTGTCCTTATACAAAGGCTGGAATGTAACAAAAGTCCACCAAGAGTTTTGCCCAGGCCTCTCCTGGGCCCTGAAGCATGACAAGATAATGAAGGAAATCTTAACAGGACCCTTTTAGGATTAAACAGTTTTATTGGGGGTCTGAAGAAACTCACCAGGCCTCCACAAACAAGTTTATTGGGGGTCTGAAGAAATTCCCCAAACCTCCATTCTTTAGCAGGAGAGAAGATAAGGGTAATTACCCCAGCACCTGGACCCATTTAGATTAAGTCAATTTACTGAGGCTCCAGAGGAAGGTCTCCAGGACTCAGACCTTAGTTATGGATTAGAAGAAGTTAATCATTTAAAGCTTTAGATGAATACACACTTATGCGTAGACATATAGCTTAGAAGGCATATAAGCTCTGGAAAAGTTTGTAATTTTGAGTTGGTCTAGTGATAATTTCTAGGTCTTCTCCCTGCACCCGGTTACAGAAATGAAAACTCTCTTCTCTCCCAGTTCATCTCCATCTCATTATTGGGCCACGAGAATAAGCAGCCTGACCATTGGTTTGGTCCAGGAATATGCATGTTTAGGGGCTGGGGATATAGGAGAGAGCCAAAGCCAGCCAGCTGAGGGAAGAGTGGGAGCACCAAAAGAGATGAGACTGGAGGAGCCTGACCTCGCTGGGTTTCGAGAAATCAGGTTCACAGTTTTGTCTTTGAAAATCTGCCTTTTCGTGGTGGTTCCACTGCAGATGGCAGATGAAAAAGAAAGAACACTATGCAGACCCACGAGGTTGCCCTAGGACATTTTTCCCCTCTTCCTGCATTGTATCCTTACTTTTTCATAAAAATGCCACTGAGAATCAGTGTAGAATTGACTTTGAAATCAGAATGTTGGTGTTTTCAATGGCATGACTTTGGGAAAATAACACCTGAGAACCTCAGTTTTCTCAAAATTAGAATGGAGATCGTAATACCTATAAGATTAAATGAAATCACATATGACCAGACATAACAGATGGTCAACAGATGGAAGCTTATTGCTATTCCCAAGTGATTGGTGATTAACTGATGTTCTAGACTAGGGATCAACAAACATTTTCTGTAAAAGCCAGGTAGTAAATATATTCCACTTTTTGGGCCATATGGTATCTGTCTCAATGGCTCAATTCTGCAGCTGCAGCAGGAAAACAGCCGTGGACAGTATGTCATGAATGGGCGTGACTGTGTTTTAATAAAACTTTATTTATAAACATGAGCAGTGGGCCACATTTGGCCCATGAGCATAGTTTGCCGACCCCCATTTAGAACATTTTCTGTGGGTCACGATATCCAATGTATGCTATTAAGCAGTCTGTCTTAGTTGCTGTCACATATATAACAATCCAGTAACCCTGCAAGGTAGGTATAACTGCCTCTCCTTTACAACGAAAGCTCAGTGATGTTAAGAAATTCATTTCCATTCACACACTCAGCAGTTGCTGCAAAATGAACCCCTGAGTCTCTAATTTCCTTGAGCTTAAGCTGGTTTCCTTATCGTGTTTCCTTCTTAACTTGGTGTTTAATGCTCCTTGGTTATCCTGATGTTCTTGGAGGAACATAGATGCCCATTATTCTTAGGGCACAGATATTTCTAACCTAAACTCTTTCCTCAGGCCACCTCTAAGGCTGCTGGATTTTGCATTTTTCTTCCCAGGTTTTTTAGCATATGCTCCCTGGGCTTTCTCTCTGCTGCTCTGTCCACATCCATCACACCCCACCTACGTGAAGCTCACACGTATAATTCTTCTTGGCTGGTGATTTCCAGTTTTTCAGGTTTCCCACATCAGAGGTGACTGCTCTGGAGCAGGCTTCTTAGCCTTTACTTTTATTTCGGCTGGACGGTGGATGAAATGGGGTGGGTCTTGGCAGGCAGCTGGAGGGAGGGTTGCATGCAAACTTTTTTAATTTGCATGAAGCAACTTAACAGGTCTGAGATTGGCAATGAAATTCTGCTTTGGGGATATTCGGATGCAGAAGAAAACGCAACGTGAACCCAATTTATTTTCTTCTGACACCTCTAAAACTATATTTCATACTTGCTCCTTTTTATCACGTCTGAGCAGTGGATTGCATGGATGCCTGGGGCTGATGGCCCTCCAGGATGCGAGTTTCCCTGGAAGCCCGGGAGAGAGCAGACACTAAATTCAGAGTCAAACACAATGACAGAAATAGCAAAAATCAAAGGTTCATGTCAGACCCGAGCCCTGGGCAACTTCTTGAGTTTTCTACTTTGCGGTCAAGTTAAGCCTTTAGAATGCTTTCAAAGGTGTCTCTTCTTCGGGGTACAATTTATTACATTTCTATTAAAATACAGGGGCGCCTCTTTCAGACTTCTGTGGCCGGAGGGGGCGATTGTCATCTGCTGTGGTTTTTCACTGTAATGAAAGCATAACTGGGAAGAGCCTGCGCCGAGCCCCTGGGCTGTGTGGGGTTGGAGGTGGTAGGTGCACTCCAAATGCAGTTCTCAGTGAACGTGAAAGGTCCCGCTGAGGGCGGTTTGTAGGGCTGTTACAGGAAAGGGGTCCGGATCCAGACCCCAAAAGAGGGCTCTTGGATCTCGCATAAGAAATAATTCAGAGCAAATCTGCAGAGTAAATTGAAAGTGAGTTTATTAAGAAAGGAGAGGAATAAAAGAATGGCCACTCTGATCATAGACAGGTCAGCCCCGAGGGCTGCTGGTTGCCCATTTTTATGGTTATTTCTTGATGATATGCTAAACAAGGGGTGGATTATTCATGCCTCCCCTTTTTAGACCGTATAGCATAACTTCCTAACGTTGCCATGGCATTTATAAACTGTCATGGCGCTGGTGGGAGTGTAGCAGTGAAGACGACCAGAGGTCACTCTCTTCACCATCTTGGTTTTGGTGGGATTTGGCTGGCTTCTTTACTGCAACCTGTTGCATCAGCAAGGTCTTTGTGACCTGTATATTGTGCCGACCTCCTATCTCACCCTGTGACTTAGAATGCCTTAACCGTCAGGGAATGCAGCCCGGTAGGTTTCAGCCTTATTTTACCCAGATCCTATTCAAGATGGAGTTGCTGTGGTTCACATGCCTCTGACAGAACCACTGAGTCACCCCTCCAGGAAGGTGGGCACTGAGAATTATTACGGGGCAAGAGGCTGCCTCCAGATGGGCCGTGTGGAAGGCCAGGTCTCACTAACACAGGCTTCCACAACAACTGTTTCAGCACTGACCGAGTGGTGAAGTTAAATATTAAAAGCTGATAGAGCCGGTGCCCTCATACAAAGGCCGGAATGTAACAAAAGCCCACCAAGAGTTCTGCCCAGGCCTTTCCTGGGCCTTAAAGCATGAAGATTTTAACAAAGTAATTCTTAGCAGGACCTATTTAGGATTAAACAGCTTTATTAGGGGTCTGAAGAAACTCCCTAAGTTTCCACAAACAAGCTTTATTGGGGACTAAAGGAACTCCCCAAACCTCCATGAGTTAGCAGGAGACAAAATAAGGGCAATCACCCCAGCACTTGGACCCATCTAGATTAAGTAAACTTACTGAGGCTCCAGAGGAAGGTCTTCAGGACTCAAATCTTAGTTATAGATTAAATGAAGTTAATTGCTTATATCTTTAGATGAATGCACACTTTACACATAGATGTATAGCTTAGAAGGTATAGAAGCTCTGGAAAACTTGGTAATTTTGAGTTGGTCTGGTGATAATTTCCAGGCCTTCTCCCTGTAACTGGCTGCAGAAGTAAAAAGTCCCTTCTTTCCCAGTTCATCTGCATCTCATTCATTGGTCCTCTAGAATAAGCAGCCTGACCCTTAGTTTGGTGTGGGAACAGCCGGGCTGTAGAACGATTTCTGAAGGCTTTTGACCAACCCAAAAGCACTTTTCCATAATAAAACTTGCAAAAATATCAAGTCCATTCATTTTTAAAAGTACCAGCCCCATAATGGCTCAGGCACTGATTTCTTGACTCTATGCTTTCAGTGGGCCAGTTGGTACTGAATCACCTAATTTTGGTTCTGGTGTTTCTGGCATTATATTTGCAAAGCACAGCCCCGGGGTGTACAAATAGTGTGAAACCCAAATTGCGTGAATCCTTAGATAAAATTCCGGTTCTGAAGGCAGGATTTTCCATGGATTCGGAGGCAGTATTCTCCTGCTTACACCCTGAATTTCCTGGAGTCACAAAGCATTTGAATGGTTTTTAAATCTGTACTGATGTAGTACAATCTAATTAATGTACCAGGAGGGTGGTGGCTGGCTCTGGGTGTGGCATTACTTGACTCCTGATTCAAGGAATCTTTTATGATTTACTAATTTATAGGAATTTAGGGAATTTTGGGAAGACATTGAACTAAAACTTAACCCACCTCCACTCCCTGATCTCCTCCCCATTTAATTTTTTTGTATAGCACTTATGGCACTCTATATTTTTCCTTAAAAAATAGAACAGCTATATTGAGATATCATTCACATACCACCCAATTCGCCCATTTCATGTGTACAGTTGAATGCCTCTTAGTATATTCACAGGTTTGGGCAAACATCAGCACAGTGTATTTTAGATCACTTTCATCACTGCCCAAAATAAACCCCATACTCATTAGCTCCTTCTTTTCCTTCCCCTCTCCAGTCTCTGGCAGCCAATAGTCTGTCTTTCTGTCTTGATGGATTTGCCTATTCTGGACACTTCAAATAAATGGAATCATACAACCTGTGACTGAAACCACCTTTGCAAAAATCATAACTGAGAAAATTACGACAGTGAAAGACATCAGACCTAGCTGACATCATCTTATTTCTAACTGTCACCAGTGGAGGGTGTCCAGGTTCTTGACGTCTTGAATAAAAAATTGGACAAAATGCACACACAAAGCAAGGAAGGAATAAAGGGATTTATTGAAAACGAAAGTACACTCCACAGTGTGGGAGTGGGCCCGAGCATAGGGGATCAACGGTCCTGTTACATAATTTTTGGGAACTTAAATACCCTCTAGACAATTCCATTGGTTACTTGGGGTACGCCCTATGTAAATGAAGAGGATGAAGTAAAGTTACAAAGTTATTTACTTGGCCTACGCCCTATGGAGAGGATATTTCCTGTCATAGCTGAAGTGTGAATCGGCCTTCTGTTTCTTGCCTCCAGATTCTATTTTCTTGCCTCATAACCTCTAAACTGTCCTTATTCATTACCGGGCATAGGCTGAACTGGCTTTGGGAAGGAATTTAATATATAGTTTAAATAATAGCCCTTCCCAAAAGGCTAAACTGTTCTTGTAAAACAAATGAAAGACCACCAGCCAACAAGTCAAGATGAAAGGGGCTGGAGTTCTAAATATTACCAGCCATTATTCCAGAGATCATAAAATTTGCAACTTCCCCAATTACTCTTGAAGGTAACATCACTATTGTGAGCCTAAGACCAACATTTTGAGATTTTTTTTCATGTTTTTGCATTTCTAACAACCGGATGGCCCCATCTGGACCTGCCAACCAGTTCTGTGGCCCCCACCCAGGAACTGACTCAGCAGAAGAGAACGGCTTTGCTCCCTATGATTTCATCCCCAAGCCAACCAATCAACACTCCCGATTCACTGTCCCCCTACCCACCAAATTATCCTTAAAAACTCTGATCCCCAAGTTCTTGGGGACACTGATTCGAGTAATAATAAAACTCCGTTCTCCCGCACAGCCATCTTTGTGTGAATTACTCTTTCTCTATGGTAATTCCTCTGTCTTGATAAATCGGCTATGTCTAGGCAGCGGGCAAGGTGAACCCCTTGGGCAGTTACATGACCTTTTGTGCCTGGCTTCTTTCACTGAACCTCGTGTTTTCAAGGTTCCACCATGTTGCCAATGTATCAGAACATCATTCTTTTTTGTGGCTGGATCATATTCCATTGTATGGATGGACCACATTTTGTTTATCCTTTCACCAGGCAATGGACATTTGTGTTGTTTCCACCTCTTGGCTATTATGAATAATACTGCCTTTGCAAAAGTATGACAGTGAGAGAAATCTGACATGGCTGACTCTGTCCCGCTTGTAGCCTCACAGGTTGGCCATTTTTGCTCATTCCTGGGCATGGGCCAAGCTAACTTTGGGACAAATTTGGCTTATAGTTTAAAAGATAATAGCCCTTCCCCCAAACTAAACTGTTTTTGGAAAACTGATGAAAAGCCACCAAGTTAGAAGGATGAGAGGGGCTTGAATTCCAAATAATTACCAGGCATCATTCTGGAGGTTGCAAGATTTGCAACTTCCCCAATTACTCCTGCAGATAACATCACTATGGCAGAACCTAAGATTGGCCTTTTGAGATGTCTTTTCAGGTTTTTGCATTTCTAACAATCAGATGGCTCCACCTGGACCCGTGACTCAACCAGTCTTGTAGCCTCCACCCAGAAGTGGACTCAGTGCATGAGGACCACTTACCACACCCCTATGATGGCATCCCCAACCAATAGCATGCCCCCTACACTAGTCCCTGCCCACCAAACTATCTTGGAAAAACCTCCAACCTCCAAGCCTTCGGGGATATTGATTTGAGTAATAATTCTGGAATGGCTGACCTCACGCCAATTAAGCTCTTTCTTTACTGCAGTGCCATGTCTGGGTGAGTTTATTTTATATTTGCAGTTGGCAGGAGGAACACATTAGGCAGTTACACTATGAACACCTGTGTACACATTGTGTCTGTGTGTGTGTGTGTGGCTCCATAAGTTCTAATTTCTCTTGGGTATATGCTTGTGTGTGTGTATTTGTGTGTGTGTGTGTATGTGTGTGTCTCCATAAGTTATCATTTCTCTTGGGTATGTGCGTGTGTGTATGTATGTGTGTGTGTGTGTGTGTGTGTATCCATAAGTTCTCATTTCTCTTGGGGGTGTGTGTGTGTTTGTGTCTGTAAGTCCTCATTTCTTTTGGGTGTAATCCTAGGAACAGAATTGCCAGTCACCATGAAGGCCTGGACTTTGGCTGCATTGTTTATTCTGCCCGGCATCCAGCAGATGTGCACCAAACTCTTGTAAAATAAATATACGAATTTTAAAATCCTAATCTGAAGGTCTGTGTCCAATCCTTGCCTTTTTTCCGATTGACTCTACGATTTGGGGAAAGGCAAAAATGTTTCTTGACCTCAATTTTCACATCTCTAAAATTTTGGACTGGAATAGATGATTTCTAAAATGGCCCAAGAAGTAAAATATATGAAATGATGGGGCTGAGGTTACTTTTCCCTTAAAACATAGGGAAAATGAAAAAATAACTTTTAAATCGGGGTTGGGATTTATAGGTTAAAAAATGGCTTTGTAATTATTTCCAGTTCTTGGAACAGAAGGCATTTTTCAAGCGAGACTCTCTGATGAAACTTTTAATTTTTTTTTATACTAACAATGGCACTAAAAATGCTATATCGGCTGATTCAAGAATATGGGAATAACCACGGTAAGAAGCACTTATTAGTAGATAAGCCATAGCAATAAGTATATAGAGAAAGTTTTATTAAACACCTGCCAGTTTTAAAACATTGGGGTTTCTTCCTAACCTTTTTAAATCAAAAAACAGAAACATGTACAACATAGAGAAAATAGTGGCAATGAACATGATGTAACTCAGCTTCAACAGTTCTCAACTGCTGACCAATCTTGTTTCAATTACCCCCCACCAACTGGCTCATTTTGAAGTAATTCCCAGACATCACATCATCTTATCCGTCAATATTTCTGTGCCACGTAGGATTTGGGTGAAGATTTGAATTTAGTTGATGCTGAAGCTCAGCTTCAATCCAATTCAACATCAATTTATGGAGCCTTGAGCTTTTGTCGGTCTCATGCTGGGTTGTGTGGGTGATGTGGAGATGAGTATCACACAGCATCTGTTTTTCATGCTTTCTCTAGTGGGAAATAAAGCACCATGCAAAGGAGAGAGTGCAGTTTTCCCTTGGTATCTGTGGGGGATTGGCTCCAGGAACCCTGTGGATACCAAAATCCACAGATGTCCAAGTCCCTGTTATAAAATGTCGTGGTACGTGCATATAAACTACACAATCCTCCCATATACTTTAAATCATCTTTATATTACTTAGAATACCTCATACAATGTAAATAGTATGTAAATAGTTGCTATACTCTCTTGTTTACAGAATAATGACAAGAATAAAAGGACATACGTGTTCAGTACAGACATAATCAGTCTTGTTGTTTTTTTTTTTTTTAATTTTCATCCATAGTTGGTTGAATCCTCAGATGCGAAACCCATGGATACAGAGGGCCGGCTGTAATGCACCTTGAGTGCTGCAAAACTGATAACAGAGCTACCATTGGAGGTGCTAATGGTCAACAACAAAGGAGGAAGTTAATATTGTAAAAGGAGGCCAGGCACTTTGGCTCATGCCTGTAATCTCAGCAATTTGGGAGGCTAAGGCGAGAGCATCTCTTGAGCCCAGGAGTTCAAGACCAGCCTCGGCAACAGAGCAAGACCCCTTCTCTACAAAATATTTAAAACATTAGCCAGGTATGGTGGCACATGCCTGCAGTCTCAGCTCCTGCAGAGGCTAAGGTGGAAGGATCACTTTAGCCTAGGAGGTTGAGGCTGCAGTGAGCCATGATTTTACCACTGCACTCTAGCCTGGATAACAGAACAAGACCCTGTCTCAGAGAAAAGAAAAGAAAAGAGAAGCGAAGAGAAGAAGGAAGGAAGAAGGGAGGGAGGGAGGGGAGGTGAGAGGAAGGGAGGAGAGGAGAGGAAAGAAAGGAAAGGAAGGAAGGAAGGAAAGAAGAAGAAGAGAAGAGAAGAGAAATGAGAAAAGAAAAGAAAAGAAGAAAAACTACCTATCGGGTACTATGCTCATGACCTGGGTTTGCAATCTACCCAAGTAACAAACCTGCACATGTAACCCCTCAATCTTAAATAAATCAGAAAATAAAGAAAAAATATAGTTTTTAAAAGCAGAAGCCAAAGTTCAACTATAGAAAAAAAATTTCATACTGATTATTATAATTTTAATTCTAGAGCTACTATTTGCCTCTTTTTAAAGAATTGCTTTGACAATTTTTATCGATTCTTTCTCCTTTTTGATATTTTCAAGCTTTAAAATTTTATTTAAATATAATAAACATATTTATTTAATTAATTTTAAAAAAGCACTGGAAGCCAAGCTTTGCTTAGTCCTCGCCTATCAGCAATGCCCTATTGGCTTTCTGCAGGGACCTAGCATCAATTATCCGTCTCTGGAAAAGGCTTAGCAGGAACTAGGTGCCCTGTTTCATTTTCCAATAAAATGATTCTATTATACATATCTTCCCCCTCATATCCCATTCCTTAAATATGCCTTTTGTGCCTATAGACCAACCATTCATTACCATTTTATGCTATTGTCTTTATTTCCAAAGTGGGAGCAGCTTATTTATCCATTTTATTTTTTATCTACAAGGATTTTGTGGAACAAACTTGCTCAGGATCTAGAACACTATAATCGGCAATTTCACTTGCTTTTTTTCACCAGTATGTTCATGGAGAGTATCTTTCTGAGTGTCCTTCAGATGTGTGTGGAGGAGGTGGTGGGGGACAGAGAGTGACCACCTATAATTCGAGGAGCTAAACAAAATAAAAGAAGATCCTGCATGGTATTTATTTTGAAATACTTTAATCATGGTATGTTAATGTGTGCTGTTGAATGCATGCTAATTTAGCTGTAAGGAGACACACTTTGGAGGGTACCATACTATTACGCGACATAACAAATTATGACATTTTATGCATGATAACATTGTGTTATAGCATTATATAACATTAGGTATTAATTAAAATAATTTTAATCGAGAAACAACCCTCAGCCACCAGTCTTTGTTTCTTGCCAAAAAATGTTTTATCCTCTGCACATGCTCCTTGATTTCTGCGTATATGGTGTCCGCTTTAAGTTGCTTGGGTTTTTTAAGAAGCAAGGATTCTATTAGTGTTAGCAGTTGCTTTGAGGTCCACATCTGGGTGTCCTGAGGCTGGTGAATGGACTTGGGAATGGAAAATGGAGCAGTTTTATCAAGAGACAAGAAAGCAAGATTGTAGAATACAATTCACACTTTCTGCTGCACCAACAGTCTTCCCATTTGCTTTTGGCAACTTCTCAGTACCACGATCACTGACCATACCTATCTGTAAAAATATTCATTGGCTAAGATGGCCCAGAATTGATTCTTGAAAGATTTTTTAGTTATTCTTTTATTTTATTATGTCTTTTTTGTTTAAGTCTGAGATGACTGTTGTTCATTTTTTGTTACGTCATCTGTCTGTTATTATAAACGTTTTTACCAACCTTTGACCTAATAGAGTCAACTATTGCTCTTTTCTCATTCCTTAATGGTGAGTACAATCTGGACAACGATACACATGTATTAAAAACAAATTAAACTAAAATTAAACAAATAGCTACTTTTTTCCAAAAATGTTAACAGCACAGGGAAAAATGAATACAAATAGTGTTTACATTGTAAATCCAAGTTGTTCTCTCTCTCTCTCTTTTTTTAGAAAGAACATTACATGGCATTTCCTACTGAAGATGGGACTTAGCACAAAAACCATCATGGATTCCATCAAAGAGATCATTAATGTCTCAAAACGTCTCCAAGGATACATGATCTACAAAGGACCACAGAGTGCCCTGCAGAATTGGGTTGAAAAACTAAAGAAGGCAAACAGAGTTTATGGTAAGGTTCTGTGTTACTAGACTGCCCTTGAACCCATAGCCATGGAATTTGTTCAAATCCTACACACACTGTTTAAGGCATTGTTTAATTGGCATCTTCTGTGTGAGGAATCATCAGTGCCATGTACCACTTTATGATAACCTGGGACTCTGGCCCCAGACTCCAGTGTCCAGGCTAGCAGGGCTGGACCGTGTGAAGGACTTGTTTTGCAAGGACAGGAGGTAGCCAAGACCTGGAACCCAAAGAGGTTTCATGATGTTCTTGAACATCTTCCTGGCAAGTCCATATTACAAAATGGCAGAGCACAGGCTCAGATTCAGACTGTGGAGCTAGCTCAGGCATTGTCTATGCAAGTGCTGACTTTCTCTGCCATGGCGGAGCTTCCTATGGCCAGGCCAGATAAAGGTATCAGCATTTTAGCCTCAGCTGGTAGAGCCTCTTTTTCCTGGCTTTTGGTTTGCCAAGTCACTGTCCAAGTATCTGAGTAGCAACAACACATGGAGACCTAAGCAGAGGTCCCAGGTGGGACTCCTGGGATGCTCTCACTTTAGTAATGTTGATTTCAGCTTTATATCACTTGCCTTTAATAGTCAAGGTGTCCAAAGTCACAAATTCAAACCCCAATGGAAGAAAATAATAATTTGTTCCATAGGTGCAAAAACACAGTCTGATGTCTCAAATTTATTCCATTGATTATTCTTTAAACTAGAAGAGGTACGTGTCAACACAGAAATGGTCTTTATTATGGAGAACAAATTCCTTGAAGGTGTATACTATTGATTCTAGGTCAACAATGTCATTTTCAGACTTGCAGGGCAGCAAAGTTTTGCTTAAAACTCCCTACTCTTAGATGATTCCAGCAGTCACCTTACTGTCTACATCCTGAAGGTGTCCTTGATACTACATTTTCTGCTCCTCTAAGGTAAGGCGGCAGTCTCTGGTCCCCGTTGTGAGATTGGGTTCTTCCTCCCTGTTCCTGGAGTGGCATGGAGAAAAGAGCATGGATTTGCAGAAGAGACACTTGAGAGAGAGGTAGGAAACTCTGTATTTATTTAAATGCAAGCTAAAATATTGCAAATTTAGTAAAACATGTGGGAAGAGTTCTTTTACAGAGCAATTTTCTGTTGCCTAGGATATAAATCCTTAGAGTTTTTCTGTGTAGTGATTGGCATTTACAAATAAGAACCTTCCCTGTTTTGCAAGGTTACATGTTAGTTAATGTTTGCAATGCCTCTTGAGTGGCTAATTATTTTGTTTATATTCCATGCTCAAAAAATCAGAGGAGAGGAGTTTCACCTCAGGCTTTGGCTCTGAGAACAGTACAGCAGAAGCTTTGATTTTCATCCATAGAAAGTAATAGGGGGTTGAAGTCTCCAAATGACCAGAGGTCAGATGCCCCTTGATGCTGTGTTGTTCTTTAAGTGGAACCCACATTCAGAATTCTCTAAGGAAGGAGCTGGGACAGAGGTGCTAAACTTTGGCTCAGAAAAGATCCTCTTGGGTGGCTGGCGAGATGACTGAATAGGAACAGCTCCAGTCTGCAGCTCCCAGTGAGATCAACGCAAAAGGCAGATGATTTCTGCATTTCCAATTGAGGTACCCAGCTCATCTCATTGGGACTGGTTAGACAGTGGGTGCAGCCCATGGAGGGTGAGCAGAAACAGGGTGGGGCGTTGCCTCACCCAGGAAGTGCGAGAGGTTGGGGAACTCCATCCTCTAGCCAAGGGAAGCTGTGAGGGACTGTGCCGTGAGGAATGGTGCATTCTGGCCCAGATTCTGTGCTTTTCCCATGGCCTTTGCAACCCGCAGACCAGGAGATTCCCTCAGGTATCTATACCACCAGGGCCCTGGGTTTCAAGCACAAAACTGGGTAGCCGTTTGGGTAGACACCAAGCTAGCTGCAGGAGATTTTTTTTCATACCCCAGTGGCTCCTGGAATGCCAGCAAGACAGAACTGTTCACTCCACTGGAAAGAGGGCTGAAGCCAGGGAGCCAAGTGTCCTAGATCAGTGGATACCACCCCCATGGAGCCCAGCTAGTTAAGATCCACTGGCTTGAAATTCTCACTGCTGGCACAGCAGTCTGAGGTCAACCTAGGACACTCAAACTTGGTTGGGGGAGGGGCATCCACCATTACTTAGGCTTGAGTAGGCGGTTTTCCCCTCACAGCGTAAACAAAGCTGCTGGGAAGTTCAGATGGGGCAGAGCTCACTGGCTGCAAAGCTGCTGCAGCCAGACTGCCTCACAAGATTCCTCTTCTCTGGGCAGGGCATCTCTGAAAGAAAGGCAGCAGCCCAAGTCAGGGGCCTATATATGAAACTCCCATCTCCCTGAGACAGAGCACCTGGGGGAAGGGGCGGCTGTGGGCGCAGCTTCAGCATTCCTGCCTGCTGGCTCTGAAGAGAACAGTGGATCTCCCAGCACAGTGCTCAAGCTCTGCTAAGGGTCAGACAGCCTCCTCAAGTGGGTCCTTGACCCCCGTGCCTCCTGACTGGGAGACACCTCCCAGTAGGGGTCAACAGACACCTCATACAGGAGAGCTCTGGCTGGCATCTGGCGGGTGCCCCTCTGGGATGAAGCTTCCAGAGGAAGGAACAGGCAGCAATCTTTGCTGTTCTGCAGCCTCCACTGGTGATACCCAGGCAAATAGGGTCTGGAGTGGACCTCCAGCAAACCCCAGGAGACCTGCAGCAGAGGGGCCTGACTATTAGAAGAAAAACTAACAAACAGAAAGGAATAGCATCAACATCAACAAAAAGGATGTCCACACAAAAACCCCATCTGAAGGTCACCAACATCAAAGACCAAAGGTAGATAATTCCACAAAGATGAGGAAAAACCAGTACAAAAAGGCTGAAAATTCCAAAAACCAGAATGCCTCTTCTCCAAAGGATCACAACTCCTCGCCAGCAAGGGAACCAAACTGGACGGAGAATGAGTTTGATGAACTGACAGAAATAGGCTTCAGAAAGTGGGTAATAACAAACTCCTCTGAGCTAAAGGAACATGATCTAACCCAATGGAAGGAAGCTAAGAACCTTGAAAAAAGGTTAAAGGAATTGCTAACTAGAATAATCAGTTTAGAGAAGAACATAAATGACCTGATGGAGCTGAAAAACACAGCACGAGAACTTCATGAAGCATAAACAAGTATCAATAGCCGAATCGATCAAGCAGAAGAAAGGATATCAGAGATTGAAGATCAACTTAATGAAATAAAGTGTGAAGACAAGATTAGAGAAAAAAGAATGAAAAGGAATGAACAAGCCTCCAAGAAATATGGGACTATGTGAAAAGACCTAACTTACATTTGATGGGTGTTCCTGAAAATGACGGGGAAAATGGAACGAAGTTGGAAAACACTCTTCAAGTTATTATCCAGGAGAAATTCCCCAACCTAGCAAGAGAGGCCAACATTAAAATTCAGGAAATACAGAGAACACCACAAAGATACTCCTTGAGAAGAGCAACCCCAAGACACATAATCGTCAGATTCACCAAGGTTGAAATGAAGGAGAAAATGTTAAGGGCAGCCAGAGAGAAAGGTCGGGTTACCCACAAAGGGAAGCCCATCAGACTAACAGTGGATCTCTCTGCAGAAACACTACAAGCCAGAAGAGAGTGGGGGCCAATATTCAACATTCTTAAATAAAAGAATTTTCAACCCAGAATTTCATATCCAGTCAAACTATGCTTCATAAGTGAAGAAGAAACAAAATCCTTTACAGACAAGCAATTGCTGAGAGATTTTGTCACCACCAGGCCTGCCTTACAAGAGCTCTTGAAGGAAGCACTAAATATGGAAAGGAAAAACCAGTACCAGCCACTGCAAAATCATAGCAAATTGTAAAGACCATTGACACTATGAAGAAACTGCATCAACTACATCAACTAACTGGCAAAATAACGACCTGGCATCATAATGACAGGATCAAATTCACACATAACAATATTAACCTTATATGTAAATGGGCTAAATGTCCCAATAAAAAGACACAGACTGGCAAATTGGATAGAGAGTCAAGACCCATCAGTGTGCTGTATTCAACATACCCATCTCACATGCAAAGACACACATAGCTGGAGGAATATTTACCAAGCAAATGGGAAGCAGAAAACAGCAGGGGTTGCAATCCTAGTCTCTGATAAAACAGACTTTGAACCAACAAAGCTCAAAAAGGACAAAGAAGGGCATTACATAATGATAAAGGGATCAATTCAACAAGAAGAGCTAACTATCCTAAATATATATGCACCCAATACAGGAGCACCCAGATTCATAAAGCAAGTTCTTAGAGACCTACAAAGACTTAGACTCCCACACAATAATAGTGGGAGACTTTAACACCCCACTGTCAATATTAGACAGATCAACAAGACAGAATATAAACAAGGATATTCAGGACTTGAACTCAGCCCTGGACCAAGCAGACCTGATAGACATCTACAAAACTCTCCACCCCAAATCAACAGAATATACATTCTTCTCAACACCACATCGCACATATTCTAAAATTGACCACATAATTGGAAGTAAAACACTTCGCAAATGCAAAAGAATGGAAATCATAACAAACAGTCTCTCAGACCACAGTGCAATCAAATTAGAACTCAGGATTAAGAAACTCACTCAAAACCGCACAACTACATGGAAACTAAACAACCTGCTTGTAAATGACTACTGGGTAAATAATGAAATTAAGGCAGAAATAAATAAGTTCTTTAAAACCAATGAGAACAAAGACACAACATACAAAAATCTATAGGACACAGCTAAAGCCGTGTTTCGAGGGAAATTTATAGCACTAAATGCCCACAGGAGAAAGTGAGAAAGATCCAAAATTGACACCCTAACATCACAATGAAAAGAACTAGAGAAGCAAGAGCAAACAAATTCCAAAGCTAGCAGAAGACAAGAAATAACTAAGATCAAAGCAGAACTGAAGGAGATAGAGACACGAAAAACCCTTCAAAAAATCAATGAATCCAGGAGCTGGTTTTTTGAAAAGATAAACAAAATAGATAGACTGCTAGCCAGACTAATAAAGAAGAAAAGAGAGAAGAATCAAACAGACACAATAAAAAATTACAAAGAGGATATCACCACTGATCCCACAGAAATACAAACTACCATCAAAGAATACTATAAATACCTCTATGCAAATAATCTAGAAAATCTAGAAGAAATGGATAAATTCCTGGACACATACACCCTCCCAAGACTAAACCAGGAAGAAGTCGAGTCCCTGAATAGGCCAATAACAAGTTCTGAAAATGAGGCAGTAATTAATAGCTTACCAACCAAAAACAGCCCAGGACCAGATAGATTCAGAGCTGAATTCTACCAGAGGTACAAAGAGGAGCTGGTACCATTCCTTCTGAAACTATTCCAAACAATAGAAAAAGAGGGACTCCTCCCTAACTCATTTTATGAGGCCAGCATCATCCTGATACCAAAACCTGGCAGAGACACAACTAAAAAAGAAAATTTCAGGCCAATACCCCTGATAAACATCGATGTGAAAATCCTCAATAAAATACTGGCAAACTGAATCCAGCAGCACATCAAAAAGCTCATCCACCATTATCAAGTCGGCTTCATCCCTGGGATACAAGGCTGGTGCAACATACACAAATCAATAAACATAATCCATCACATAAACAGAACCAATGACAAAAACCACATGATTATCTCAGCAGATGCAGAAAAGGCCTTCAATAAAATTCAACACCTCTTCATGTTAAAACTCTCAATAAACTAGGTATTGATGGAACGTATGTCAAAATAATAAGAGCTATCTATGACAAACCCACAGCCAATATCATACTGAATGGGCAAAAGCTGGAAGCATTCCCTTTGAAAACCAGCACAAGACAAGGATGCCCTCTCTCACCACTCCTATTCAACATAATATTGGAAGTTCTGGCCAGGGCAATCAGGCAAGAGAAAGAAATAAAGGATGTTCAAGTAGGAAGAGAGGTCAGTTGTCTGTTTGCAGATGACATGATTGTATATTTAGAAAACCCCATCATCTCAGCTCAAAATCTCCTTAAGCTGATGAGCAACTTCAGCAAAGTCTCAGGATACAAAATCAACGTGCAAAAATCACAAGCATTCCTATACACCAATAATAGACAAACGGAGAGCCAAATCATGAGTGAACTCCCATTCACAATTGCTACAAAGAGAATAAAATACCTAGGAATACAACTTACAAGGGATGTGAAGGACCTCTTCAAGGAGAACTACAAACCATTGCTCAAGGAAACAAGAGGACACAAACAAATGGAAAAACATTCCATGCTCATGGATAGGAAGAATCAGTATCGTGAAAATGGCCATACTGCCAAAAGTAATTTATAGATTCAATGCTATCCCCATCAAGCTACCACTGACTTTCTTCACAGAATTAGAAAAAACTACTTTAGGCCAGGCGCAGTGGCTCACGCCTGTAATCCCAGCACTTTGGGAGACCGAGGCGGGCAGATCACGAAGTCAGGAGATCAAGACTATCCGGGCTAACAAGGTGAAACCCCGTCTCTACTGAAAATACAAAAAAAAAAAAAAAAAATTAGCCGGGCGTGGTGGTGGGCGCCTGTAGTCCAGCTACTTGGGAGGCTGAGGCAGGAGAATGGCATGAACCAGTGAGGTGGAGCTTGCAGTGAGCCGAGATTGCGCCACTGCACTCCAGCCTGGGTGACAGAGTGAGACTCTGTCTCAAAAAAAAAAAAAAGAAAAGAAAAAAGAGAAAAGAAAAAACTACTTTAAATTTCATATGGAACCAAAAAAGAGCCCATATAGCCAAGATAATCCTAAGCAAAAAGAACAAAGCTGGAGGCATCACGCTACCTGACTTCAAACTATACTACAAGGCTACAGTAACCAAAACAGCATGGTACTGGTATCAAACAGATATATAGACCAATGGAACAGAACAGAGGCCTCAGAAAAAAAGTCAGGTCTGTATAAATGGATCTGTCAGGTGGCGCATGAACATGCAGCATCCTCTTGTCCATAGCGGGACCTTTACCTGTAGCAGGTATAAGACAGGGGCTGAAGCTATTCTGACATCTGTTTTTTTTTTTGTTTTTTATTTTTTGTTTTGAGATGGAGTCTTGCTCTATCACCCAGGCTGGAGTGCAGTGGTGTGACCTTAGCTCACTGCAACCTCCACCTCCCAGGTTCAAGCGATTCTCCTACCTCAGCCTCCTGAGTAGCTGGGATTACAGGCACCTGCTACCATGCCCAGTGAATTTTTGTAGTTTTAGTAGAGACAGGGTTTCACTGTCAGGCTGGTCTTGAACTCCTAAACTCCCACCCACCTCGGCCTCCCAAAGTGCTGGAATTACAGGTGTGAGCCACTGCACCCAGCTGTTCTGACATCTATTGACCTTATCCATCATACAGGCAGTCCTCTCTTTTCCTCCTCTTGTATAACTTTATGGATAAAAAGCTTGGCTGGCTAAGTTAATATTAATACATCTAAATGAGATCCCGAAAATCTGTGTTTGGAGCCACCTGGAGAGCAATCATTACTCTAGTCTTTGAAAAGATGAATAATTATTCTCTAGGGCAATTTTGTTTCGAAATATGAATGCAAAGGGGCTCAATGCTTATGGCCAAATAGGAGTCCAGTCTATTCTGCGTACCGCCAGGTCCTACCCCAGATAGATCCTCCTAATCTTGGGTTCGCTCAAATCCATCATCCATCCGGCAACCCCCTACTGCTCACCTCCCTACCCATAAAGCACCACAAAATTATTTTTTATGCCCAAAAGGAATAATTTATTTAAAAGGCCCTTTGCAGATAGTCATTGCATTCTAAAATGTTACACGACACAAAATAATTATTGTATAAACATTTAGCTTGAAATAATAGCATACCTTCCAAAAAATTTTACAAAGCGATTTTCGAAATGGCTAAATGATTGACAAAGAATGACTCCGTTGCTAAATTGTGTTAATTCAAACTCAGACTTATTTATTTTATTATTGCTATATTTCTTTGGATCTTCATTCTGAAGCCTCCTGTGTATACACATTGATTTGTGTGTCTTTTCTCCTCCTATTTATCTGCCTTTTGTAAGTTTATTTTTCAGTGAAACTTCAGGGGACCCCGTGGCCCCTATACCCCACACATTTTATGCCCAAAAGGAATAATTTATTTAAAACACCCTTTTGTATGTATGTCATATTCTAGAATGTTACACAACACAAAGCAATTACTGTATAAACTTTTAGCTTGAAATAATAGCAGACCTTCCAAAAAATTTTACAAAGAGACTGGGTCTCGCTCTATGCAAGCTGGAGTGCAGTGGTGCAATCATAGCTCACTGCGGCCTTGAACTCCTGGGCTCAAAGAGTCCTCCCACCTCAGCTTCCCTAGTAGCTGGGACTACAGGTGTGCACCTCCATGCCTGGCTAATTTCAAAAGAAAATTTCTTGTCAAGACTGGATCTTTCTATGTTGCTCAGGCTGGTTTCGAAATCCCAGCCTCAAGTGATCCTCCTGCCTCAGCCTCCCAAAGTGCTGAGATTATAAGCATGAGCCACTGCCCTGTGGGCCCAGATGTGCTTAGGGGAAAGTACTTTGTGTTTAGAAAATGTGATTAACCCTTCACAGTTTTCAGACACAATAGGTTGTGTCCTGCAGTTGTTATTAGTGTTTAAGGGATGATTAGCTTTTGCAAAGAGATCTGTTCTGAAAAACATAAGAGATCTACCTTTATTCCTACAGCAGGGCCTGATGTGGGAACATTTCTTCACACCTCACCCCTTGGGTTGCTCCCTGAGACACAGTCTGCCTTGGTGTGGCAGCCAAGAGACGAGGACACCTATGGCTTGGGTGGAGGTGGAGCTCCAGGCTGTCAAGCAGTCTATGGACAATGAAATGCCGGCCCATGACTATTTTAAGAGCAGATAGATGTTTTTAGGGGAGTTCATGTGGGTAGCAAGGTTTGTCATAGGACATCTCAGCCTTAGGGTGGTTTGGGAGTCATTCACACCCACCGTGCTCACATACACTCTGTTGCCTTCTTTTCACACATGGTTTAGAGAGGCTTGGCCCCTTGTCTGTGGGGCCATGTCATGGCCATAAGGAAGGCAGTTAGTGCACAGGGGGAGCTGCTGGTCTCAGTAAATCCTAGAAGTGACTGAACAACGTTGACCAACACTAGATCTATGGGAAGATACTGGCAACAATGAAGCCTAGGCCCTTGGAAACATAAGAGATGAAGAAGGGCCAGGTGCGGTGGCTCACACCTGTAAACCCAGCACTTTGGGAGGCCGAGGCGGGCAGATCATTTGAGGCCAGGAGTTTGAGACCAGCCTGGCCAACATAGTGAAACCCTGTCTCTACTAAAAATACAAAAATTGGCTGGGTATGGTGGCACGTGCCTGTAGTCCCAGCTACTGGGGAGGCTGAGGCAGGAGAATTCCTTGAACTGGGGAGGTGGAGGTTGCAGTGAGCCGAGACTGTGCCACTGTACTCCAACCTAGGAAAAAGAAAAAAAAAAGGAGAGAGAGATGAAGAAGGTGGAAACTAATTACTCCAACCCCCTAAAACACAGACCCCTGCTCAGCCAGCACACTGCAGCTTTAAGAGATGATGGTGACACCAGACTCTCCCGCAGAGAGACGATCGGCCCCACCATCAGCTCTCCAGATCACAGACTCTGAGCCACAGTGAAGACAGTGACTCACACCCCCCTGCCCCAGACCCACAGGGCCAAAGTTTTCACATTCATGAGATTCCCAGATGGTTCACTTGCTCCTGAAACTGGGAAAGGCACGGACACATCCTTGTTAAACACAAACCTTCCCTTCCACTGATCCATCAGATAGAAATAGAATTTTGCATTTGCGTCTCTGCATCCCACCTTATTTCTGTCCACTGTGTACTACACAGATGGTGGTGAGTATGTGCCTGTGTGCAAGTGTGTGGGGTGTAGGGGCCAAGGGGTCCCCTGAAGTTTCACTGGAAAATAAACTTACAAAAGGCAGATTAACAGGAGAAAAGGCACACAAATTAATGTGTACAAATAGGAGACTTCAGAATGAAGGCCCAAGGATACAGGGGAAACTATCCATTTTTATACTTAGGTTCAACAAAGCATGGACAGCATGTAGAAACGGGGTTGGACAAAAAGGGCCTGATCTAAAGCTAATGGACTGAGTGTGGAAACCCAGCCAGCCTGTCTGTGTAGATTCTTCTTGGCCTCTCTGAGCAGCGCTCTTTCCTTCTGGGTGTGAGGTGGGACCCTCTCTGGAATGGGGGTTTTAGGATCTACAGTCAAACAAGGTAGGTCAGGGAATTTCTTTATGGCTAGTTTTTACACAGAAAGGCAGAGGGAAAGTTAAAGTCCTATTTTTAGGTTTTATGGCTGGCTTTGGAGAGAAGGGTTCTGGTTTCTAGGACCAGCCAAGGGAAGGAGGGCTTCTAGTTTCTCTGAGCCCTCTGGGAAGGATGGGACTGAGAGACAGGAGGGCAGGAGAAGGTCACAGAGAGAAGTTCGCTTCCAAGGCCACTGCTGAGACCTGCATTTTGGGGCATTGTTTTCTGAGCCCCAACATGGGGTAGTGAGGAGTTAGTGACTGCTCTGGTTCTTTTTTAATGAAGGTGGGGACATTTTCACGGCATAGGTGCAAAGCTGCCACTCAAATGGACTTCTGGGTGAGGGAGAGCATCTGCTGCCACGCAGACCTGGATGGCAGAGCTGTATTCTCTTGGATCCTCTCAGAGCTCCAGAGGGTCACAGGGACGAGGCTGCAGCCTGCCTAAGAGGAAGGAGAACAGAAAGAAGAAGCAGAGTTCTGATGTCTTCAGGCAAGAAAAACATGCTGGGGACACCAGCTAAGGGGTGAGGGCCAGGATGGAAAGGAAAGGGCCAGGCAGGAAGCCAGAGTCAGGAGACAGCCAGGTCTAGCAGCATGGGGGAGGAACCGCGTGGGTCTGCACCAGAGAGAAGGCCAGGGCGGCTGCAGATGCCTCTGTCCTCCTGTGGCAGCCGCTCTCTGGGAAAGGAGTCCTACAGGACCAACTCCTGCTTCCTGAAAGGAGGAACGTGACCAATTACCAATGACCCTCAACCCCCGAAACACGGCCCCCTACACACCCTCCCTAGACACAGCCCGTCTCTTTCCAGTCCAGAGAGAAGGCAGTGGTGCACTTCCCTAACCTTCCTCCAACCGGGAATCAGCTTCCACCCTCAGCCACGCTGTGGGAGCAGCACACATGAGGCCACCATCAGGGAACCTTGTTAAAACCAGCATCCCTGTTCCTCACCATCCTTAACATGCCTGAAGGTGGCTGGGTGGGTGCAGTGGCTCACACCTGTAATCCCAGCACTTTGGGAGGCTGAGGCAGGAGGGTCACTTGAGGCCAGGAGTTCAAGACCAACCAGGGCAATATAGCAAGACCCTATCTTCACAGAAAATACAAAAAATTAGCCAGCTGTGATGGTGCACACCTGTAGTCCCAACGACTCAGGAGGCTGAAGTGGGAGGATCTCTTGAGCCCAGGAGTTCAAGGTTGCAGCAAGCTACAATTGCACCACTGCACTCCAGCTTATGTGATAGAGTGAGACCCTGTCTCTAAAAAAAAAAAAAAAAAAAAAAAATATGAAGGCAATCCAGTCTAAAGGACTCAAACACAACTTTCAATATTTGGAATTTTATTGCCTATAACTCAAGAAGTTCATAAAGTGTTGGTGGAATGATTAAGAGAAATGGCAGAGTGAGATAATCTTTTTGCTCAAATTGTACAATTCTTTGATGCACTCCATCATTTACTTAGTTTCTATATAACAGGCATAGAACCAAGATTCACTCAATTTTAGTAATTTTAACTTTTACAGGTGGGTGCGTATGTGAAAAGACAATATGTATGATGTGGTATACAAAACAGCAAGCAAAATTGAACAACACTTACATGCAAACATATCTACACAAAATAGATATTTTTATTTCCTATATTATATATAAAATATATATGTGATAATTGTAGAAAAATGTGCTTTAAAGGACAATGATGCATTTCCTGGAAGAGTACAGCCTCTAGGATTATCAGATTCTGATTCTGTGGGACCAAACTTACATCCTCATAAGTTGTAGATAACTGAGTGCAAAATCATTCCTGTCTATTCATATGCAAATTATGTCCTGTCTGGTACAGTTTCAATTATTTCCTTCCCGAACGGTGGAAGAAGATAGTTTTATGTTCTGAGGTTTCAATATTCCTGATCTATAAATGTGTCTGTTTGCAGTCGACTTTGAACTGGTTGCAACATCTTACAACCAGTTTCCTAACTCAAGAGTTAAATAAAGTCTTTAATACAGTTGATTTTTATAGCTGCATAGGTTTTTATTTTTCCTGCTTATGAAAATGATTATTTAACAAGTAACATAGCATTAGATATCCGATTGACATAATCCCACAAATGAAGAGAGGATTGGGTTTTATATACTGTATGCCTAATTATTTTGTGTATAACTCCTGTTTAACAATAATCTTAGCACTCATCACTGCAGTTTATTGAGTGTATACTATGCAGCTGGCTTTGCTCTTTAGCGTTTGTATACAGTATCGTGTTTAATTGTCACAATCTTTGAGGCAGGTAGTTTTGTATTATATGAGGCGACTGAGCTCAAAAACTTTGATTTGCAAACAAAATGGGCATAATCAATGCAAGGAAAGGCTGGAATTTGAATCCAGGTCTCTGTGATATTCTAAAGCCATCTATTCTTTTCTTTTATGTATATTGTTTCATGGGTTATAACCATGTGCTTGGGGGTAAGAGAAACGTATCTTTTCCATGTCTGTTGAACCATTTCTCTAAATGTGTATTTATGAACAATTTTTCTCCTCTCCAGTGTGTTTAAAAAATATCTTAGAGTTGCGTTAAGCCTGTTTTCATGAGCCAGAGCCTCTCTGACCTTCGGCTGCTTACTGTTTTAAAACAATACTTGGAAGAAAATAAATCGCTGCTCTCATGGAAGAGCACTTACGACAGGCTTTAGGGGATCATTATGCATTGGGAAGTCATTTTCCAAATGACACTTCAGTGACCCCAAAGAGCCTTAAATCAAAGAAGAGAGCCTTGGCCTGTGACTATTTCATGCAAAAACAGTTACTGACTTCTATTTGTTAAAATAATCAAGCAAATATCACACAGAGGACAATGTTACCTAGCTTTTAATTCTTTGGATGATTGCCTGGGCTTAAGTAGATATCACTGTTTCCTTGGTTCTTATGAATTGAGATGGTACTAGGAGGGGGAAAAAACTTAGGAAAGGTGTTATTATCTGACATAGCAGTTGAGAATACCTAAATGAATTATTGTAAAGCTAGATTATAAATTTCTTGGGGGAAAGGATCGTATCTTATTTGACCTTTAATCCATGGCAGCATGAACATCACCTCAAAGGAGCTCAACACTTTTTATTTATTTATTTATTCATTTATTGACTTTTTTACTTATTTATTTATTTTTTGAGACATAGTCTCGCTTTGTCGCCCAGGCTGGAGTGCAGTGGCATAATCACTGCTCACTGCAGCCTCAACCTCTAGGGCTCAAGCAATCCTCCCACCTCAGCCTCCCAAGTAGTTAGGACCATAGTTGTGTGCCACCACGCCCAGCTAATTTTTAAAATTTTTTGTAGAGACAGAGTCTCACTATGTTGTGCAAGCTGGTCTCAACCTCCCAGGCTCAAGCAGACTGCCTTCCTCAGCCTAACAAAGTACTGGGATTACAGGCATGAGCCACTGTGCCCAGCTCAATACCCATTTCTTGAATCAAATTGGTGTATCTTCCCAAAGTAGGGAATCGAATCTTTTAATCACTACTTCGTTTTCCTTTTGCTTCAATGGCTTAGTTCTCCTGAAAGCATATAGAATGTGCATTTCTCACCATTTCCTGTACATTTTCCAGAAAATAAGACATATGCTGATGCTATTTCAATTGAAAGAGGTTTTGACTACAAGTATTATGGCCATTTGGAAATAACTTGCTATTTGTATTATGCAAAAGACCTTGTCTAAAGCACTTTGTTTGTAAATAAAGCCCCGTGTTGCCTATAATAAAGATATCAACCCACATTTTACTTCCTAGAATGCTTCTAGAAAAAGTCCCTGAATAGGCGTGCTAATGCAAGCCACTTATCCCTGAGTGATTTGAACAATCGCATTCTTCTTGTTAGAAAATGTGACAAATGAAAAACCTGGCAAACACTCACCTAAGAGTCAATTCCTCCCACGAATATAGAGTCAGTTTTTTATAGTGCTGGCTTTAGAACCTGTATGTTTCTTTAGAACAACTGCAAAATGTTGGGCATGAGGGATTAAAACCAATAGCCCAAATATTGTGCATATGATCCGAAGGATTGGCATGGTGGAAAATCACTTCTGACGTCTCATTTTGAGCACAGCATTTGGTGGCTAGCATCAAGGTCCCCATTGTCTGCTCTCAGACCACCTGGTCTCACCTTTAGAGGTTTCACAAACACACCCCTGCAGGATCTCTCAGTTACAGCCTGCATATTTGTTTATGTGAAAAACAAGAAGGTCATTTTTCTCTTATGTCAGCCCCTACTCACTTCTGATGCCAGATGTATGTGGGTTTTTCCCCCATAAACCAAGCAATTCTCCAATGAATACCCACTAGGTGTCCTATAATTCACTTCCATCCTGACACTCTCTGCGTGGAGTTAGAGTGGGACCCTGCAGGTTAAGGGCTCAATCCCACAGGGCATTCAGACAGTATAGACAGAGGGCTGAGGACTTGGCTCAGTCATGTCAGAGCCAGGCTTTTTCTTACCTGAAGGAGGTAATAAATGCTCCCCAGGCATTCCCATTTCCAGCCTCCCTTTCTGTTAGCTGGGCCCATGTGACCACATCCTCCCAGGAAGAAGCCAAGCAGAAATGAAGCCAGAACCTCCTTATAAAAGTACCCCACAGATTCCCCTGCTACTCTTTCTTCCAG
The DNA here is from genome assembly GCF_028858775.2 of Pan troglodytes. Taxonomy (NCBI): domain Eukaryota; kingdom Metazoa; phylum Chordata; class Mammalia; order Primates; family Hominidae; genus Pan; species Pan troglodytes. The sequence continues at coordinate 7,414,547 of NC_072421.2, read as the reverse complement.
CTGACTGTGATGGTGATGCTCACAGGGACCCTTGAAGACATGAGTTAAAGATCGTAGAAGCATGACAAGTTGGATACCTGAATGACTGTGTGGATCTGAGTTTCCCAGTGCCCTGCAGTACATGATCACATTGTTTATGACACTGACTATGTCTGAGCCAGAATTGATTGCATCTATTTGATGCTGCAGCTTAGCCTGTGCTAAGACACTAGCTCTGGTAAAATAGTCTCAGAGCTTCATCTGCCGATTAGAGAAGATGATGGCACCAACATCTGTTCCACCAAAAATAAATTAAATAATGCATGTAAAATGCTTTCTAGTGTTAGTTTGTTATACCAACACCTATTGTTAGAATTAAGAGAGATGTGAGAAATAATTTCTTATCAGATATGTTTGAAACTCTAGATTTATTCACACAGAATGGTGTTAGAAATGTAGTTTTTAGAGAATTTACAAAGAAATCAACAGCCATATAAAACCAATTTTAAACCATCTAAACTTTAACATTGTATGGAACTCAAAAAACAAAAAGTAAAATCAAAATGTTTCTTTGCACATAAAGGAAACTTTTCTACTAACTGAATTTTATGGCATAAAAGTTTGCATTTTGAAGAGACTGTAATTACTTAGACATATGCTCTGGGACCCCTTTAACAAAATAAGACCTTTCCAAAGTGACTGTGTTATATAGAAAATGAGTTCATGCTGTAGAAATAATAGAATCAAATCCAAACAAGGGACTTTCTGGAATTGTCTTCTATTTTATAAGGAAGATTGAAAACTAGACAGAATATAAGGGATTAATACCTACAATTGTGAGCTTGTTAAATTTATTGTGTGTAAATGTGTTTGTAGACTCAAACACCGGGGTGTAGTATTTCAATCAAACAAATTCGATGGAATTATGCAGCTTAATGAGAAAGTGTGTGCTATTTTATTTGGCTTTTTTTTTAACCTCAGAGGCAGACCATGCTAAATTAAAACAGTGATCCAACCACAGTGACTGGCATTTCTACCACTGGTTAAAATTATACTTACATAGCACAGGGAATGAATTTTGTATGCTCAACACTCTCAAGAATGTTGTGGATTCTCCATACATGGAAAATTATAATAATTGTTTTACTTGTTAGTTCTTTCAGATCACTAATTGATTTTCCTTTTCATATTTGAATTGTAGAGTACCCTTAAAATGTTTTATTAATTCCTACCATACTTCAGACTCCTTGAAAGCAGGTTTCCACTCTTCAGAAGCAGTTAACTTGTTTTTTGCATTATTTATGAAGGGTATGTTTATTCTTTCTTAGCATAAAGAAGACTTCTTGCATGTGCTGTGTTGTTATCACGGGTAAAGACCATGCACGGATATGGAATTCCAGAGCAGTGCAAGGATGAGGCTCTGGACTCAGACTCCCGAGTTCTGTTCTTGGGTCATGCACTGACCATCTATATAAACTTAGGGATGTAGCTTGAAGTCTCTGTGCCTCATTTGCCTCATTCATAAAATATAAATGGTAATCACAGTCTCCTTCCTAGAGTTTCTGGGAAGGTTAAGGAGAGTCATTAAACGGTTCTTTACTCCTTGTAAATGCTTAACCCATGTGGGTAATTTTTTGGTTAATATTTGCTTATTACCTGGTTTGTTCATCTTTTCATGAAACAGTTGTTTAGCACTCTCTGTGTGCTAGAGACTGTGCTAGTTTCTTGCAAATACAGGGATGAATGCAAGCATGCTTTGGTGGATTTCATGCTTGAGAGGAGACACCAACACATGGGTAGTCTTTTTTATTTTTTATTTTTTTTTAGACAGGGTCTCACTCTGTTGCCTAGGCTGGAGTGCAGTGTCATTATCATGGCTCACTGCAGTCTTCACATCCCGGGCTCAGGTGATACTCTCACCTCAGTCTCCCAAGCAGCTGGGACTACAGGCATGGCTAATTTTTGTGTTTTTTGTAGAGATGGGGTTTCACCATGTTGCCCAGGCTGGGCTTGAACTACTGGGCTCAAGCAATCCACCTACCTCGTCCTCCCAAAGTGCTGGGATTACAGGTATGAGGCACCACACCTGGCCTACTTTTGGTGAGTCTTGAAGGATGAATAGGAGTTTGCCAGGTGGCATTTTGGTATAGGAAATAGTTATTAGAACAAAATAAGGAGAGTGTAATTAAAATGAGTTTTGTATGTGTGGAATCCAGATCCAGCGCACATCTTGTTTTTGTAAAAAAAAAAAAGCTTCATTGCAACAAACCCATGCCCATTTATTTCCATATTGTGTATGGTTGCTCTCCCACTGTAGTGGCAAGGTATGAGCAGCTGTTCCATGGATCATATGGTGCAAAACGCCTAAAATATTTACTGTCTGACCCATCACATACACAAAAAAAAGCTGGCCAACCTGTGTTCTATACTCTGTTGGTGGCAGCTGATTTCTAAAGCTACTGTCTCTGCATTACCTGATGTTTCATTTTTGCTTTTGTAGCTGTCAACACCTGTGTAATCAATTCCCTACATTCAATGTCCTCTGTGGAAATAGCTAGTGTGATTCCTGGTTTTCTGGTTGGACCCTGTCATAGACTGATTTGTGCTGCTATAACAGAATACTGGAGTCTCAATAATTTATAAAGAACAGAAATGTATTGGCTCGCAATTCTGGATGCTGGGAAGTCCAAGATTTGGGGTCCAGCATCTGGTGAGGGCCTTCGTGCTGTGTCATCTCATGGCAAAAAGTGAAAGGGCAAAGAGGGTGAGAGAGAGCAAGAGCAGTAAGTTACAGAGCAAGACCCTGCCTCAAAGAGAGAGAGAAAGAGCAGGAGGAACTTGGCCTTACATAAGGAACTCACTCCTGTGATAATGACATTAATCCATTCATGAGAGCAGAGCCCTCAATGGCCTAATCACCTCTTAAAGGTCCCGCCTATTAACACTATTGTAATACATTGAGAATTAGATTTCCAACACCTGAACTTTGGGGATACATTCAAACCACAGAATTCTGCCCAGGGCCTCCTGAATTTCTGTTCTTCTTACATGCAGAATACATTTATTACATCCCAATAGCCCCAAAGTCTTAACTCCTTCCAGCACCAACTCAAAAATCCAAAGTCTCATCTAAATCAGATACAGGTAAGATTTGAAGCATGATTTCTTCTGAGGCAAATTTCTCTCAGTTGTGAGCCTCTGAAATCAAACAAGATATCTACTTTCCAAATACAATGGTGGGACAGGCATAGGAGACACATTCTCTCAAAAGGAAGACATAGGTATTTGTAAAGAACAGAAATTTATTGGACTTACAGAAATGTAGGTCCAAAACTCAACAGGGTGAACAACATCAAATCTTAAGGCTCCAGAATAGTATTTCTTGACTCTATATTCCACCTTGTGGATACACTGGGGTGGAAGTTGGGCCTTGAAGGCCCTAGGGGCCCAATCCCCACCATTTTACTGAAGAGCACACAGTTTCTCTGATGAGTTGGGGTCAGGTGCCTGTGGCTTACTGGGCTGGCATTAAATGCTGGTAGCTCTGTAGTTCTGGGGTCTCAGGATTAGGAGGTTACTCTTCTCCCAAAGCTCCACTAGGCATTGCCCTGGTGGAGACTGTCTGCAGCAGCTCCTCCTCTGTCACAGGCCTGTTTCTGGGTCCCCAGGTTGTCATTGACATCCTTTAAAATTTGGGTGGCGGAAGCCATGCCTGCACGGCGCTTGCATTCAGTATGCCTGCAGAATTAGCACCACGTGGACACCACCAAGGTTCATGACTTGTGCCTTCTGCAGTGGGGAGTCAAGCTGAACCTGGGCTCACTTGAGCCACAGCTGGGGCACCTGAGGAGCACTGCACTGGAATGTGGGAAGCAGACACTTCAGGTGGTGCAGGGCAGTGAGTACTGTGGTCCCATGGGCACCATGGGCCTCTCTTTTGACATATTTCCTTTCCCCAGACCTTGGCACTCTGGGCCTGTGATGGGAGGGGCAGAATTGCTAATCTCTGAAATACCTTCAGGATCATTCTCCCATTGTTCTGCTGAATGGCCTCTGGCTTGTTTTATCATGTTAATTTCCTTATCTCTTGGCCACACCCCTGTTTTCCTCTCTTGAAAATGCTCTTTCATTCTTGACCTGGTAGCCAGGCTGAGAATCCTTCAAATCTCCAAGTTCTGTTTCCCTTTTAATTATAAAGTCTGCATTTAAATCATTTCTTTCTTCTCACATTGTATTATATGCAATTAAGAGAAACCACACAGCATCCTGAATGATTTGCTGAATTTCTTGCTCATCAGTCTTAAGTTCTGCCTTATATAAAGTCTTAGGACGTGGACACAATTCAGCCAAATTCTTTGCCACTTGGTAAAAAGGATGGCCTTTCCTTCAGTGTCCAATAAGTTGTTCCTCATTTCCGTCTGAGACCTCATCAGAAGGACCTTTTCTCTTTTTTTTTTTTTTTTTTTTTTGAGATGGCATTTCACTCTTGTTGCCCAAGAGTGCAATGTTGGCTGGAGTGCAATGGCGTGATCTCAGCTCACTGCAACCTCCGCTTCCCAGGTTCAAGCTATTTTTCTGCCTCAGCCTCCAGAGTAGCTGTGATTACAGGTGCCCACCACCATGCCTGGCTAATTTTTTGTATTTTTAGTAGAGACTGGGTTTCACCATTGTAAAAAGTAAAGTAGAGGTTCCTCTTCAAAGACTTTCCTCCCCATTTAATTAGGAATAAATAGTAACTTCTCTTAGAAGCAAAATTTATTCAAAGGCCTATGCTAACATTCTTAAATACCGGCTAGCCATGATAAGGAAATTAGTGTACTTTATGTTCTTAGCTCCCACAATTTAGCCTAAATATTTGACCTGGCATACTTATACTGGTCCAAGCAAGCATTAGGTCATAGCCTGCTCCTCTTCCTTCTTTGAAGGTGTTTTTACCTTTCTCAGCATTCCACAAGTTACTTCCGCCTTCCTTTGTTCTCCTCTACCTTTGCCTCTTTTAAAAAGTTATAAGTTGCTAGCCAGTTGGAACAAATACAGAATATGAGGTCCCATTCCAGCCAGTGGAAACTGGACACAGCAGTAGGGTGGATGCATAAGGTTATAAATGACCCTATCTCCTTTGTTTGGTATACTCTGACAAAACTGCTGGAGCGTGTACCCTTTCTGCAGGAAGTAAAAATGGCCTTGCTGAGTAAATTAAATTTATGTTCAAGTGCTATTTCCTTATGGCACTGGGGAACAAGCATTTCAAACAACCATGTTGGTCAAGCTGGTCTGGAACTCCTGACCACCCACCTTGGTCTCCCAAAGTGCTGGGATTACAGGCATGAGCCACCACGCCCAGCCTCTTTACTCTTTTCTACCAGCATTGTGATCACCACCACTTAAGTAATCTCTAACAAGTTCCAGACTTCCTTTACAACTCTCCTTTTCTGAGCCTTCATCAGAATTGCCCTTAACATTACATTTATGGCAATGTATACTTTTTCTAGCCTGCTCTTCCAAATTCTTTCAGCCTCTACCTATTACCTAGTTCCCAAGCCACTGCCAAATTGTCAGGTATTTGTTAAAGAAGCAACCCCACTTCTAAGTACCAGTTTTCTGTCTTAGTCTTTTCTGTGCTGTTATAACAGAATACCACAGCCTGGATAATTTATAATGAAGAGGAATTTATTGGCTCACAATTCTGGAGGCTGGGAAGTTCAAGACTGAGAGGCTGGCATCTGGTGAGAGACTTTGTACTGTGTTATCACGTGGCAGAAGGCAGAAGAGCAAAGAGAAGGTGAGAGAGAGTGGAAAAGAGAGCTGAACTATTTTTTTTTTTCAATAAGAAACCCACTCCTGAGATAAACTCATTCCCATGATAAGGGCATTAATCCATTCATAAGGGCAGAGCCTTCATGGCCTAATCACCTCTTAAAGGTCCCTCCTCTTAAACCTGTTGCATCAGGGATTAACTTTCCAATGCCTGAACTTCCAGGGACACATTCAAACCATAGCCGACCTTGACTGATGGAACACTATCTAGCTCTCTTTAACCATATCTTCAACTCCTCCCCTGGGCTCAGGCTGCATGCATCAGCAGTTATTTGGGATAAGGCACAACACTGATACTTCTAGTAAAAGGATAGATGAGAATTTCCCATTATGGAAGTGGTTTTCTTTAAATTTTTCATCTGCCTTTCATTGTTTAGTCATGGCTTCATTGGACATGATGAGGTGAATCCGTTCTCATTCTCATCTCATCTGAGAGATGTGTGCCCTTAGGCTCACATAGGTGATGCTGTGTAGAAGATGCCAGGCAGTGGAAAGGAGGGGGCTTTTCAAAGCAGACCCAACAGAGTACAAAACACATAACTCACCAGGAAGTGACTCCTGCCATTAAGAATGGAATCAGGACCCTTCTATGGTGGCTTTTGGTTGCAAAGTCCATGACAAACAGAGTTGTGCCTAGCTAGGTTGGGCCATAGTCAGAGGGATAAAATTCAGTCTTGGTCAAGAAGTACTTAATGTTAGGCATTTTGTACACCATAACAGCAAAGCATCCTTCTCTTTCTAAAAATATATTTATAAAGAATTTGCTGAAAATGAACACTTTACAGTTGCAGAGACAGAAGCTAAGAACATTCTGCAAACAGGGTCACCACCTCCAGCCCAGATAGTTCAGACTGATGTTTTTCAACATCTTTCCTGTGTTTTGGGCATTTTCCCCTCCCCACAAAAGTTTAATACAGATATATTACATATCTGTTTATGTACTGCATGCATTTCTATACTTTACTGATAAAGATAGTTTGATTTTTTTTTTTTTTTTGCCCTAAAAATCTATTTTTTTCCCTAAGGAGCAATGTTTGCCCCCACTGAAGATGCATAGTTAACAAGAAATAGTAGTGGCCGGGCGTGGTGGCTCATGCTGTAATCCTAGCACTTTGGGAGGCTGAGGCTGGCAGATTGACTGACAACACAGTGAAACCCCGTCTCTACTAAAATACAAAAAAATTAGCTGGGCGTGGTGGCATGCGCCTGTAGTCCCAGCTACTTGGGAGGCTGAGGCAGGAGAATCACTTGAACCTGGGAGGTGGAGGTTGCAGTGAGCTGAGATCGCACCACTGCACTCCAGCCTGGGTGACAGAGCGAGACTTCATCTCCAAAAACAAACAAACAAGAAATAGTAGCATTGAATGGGCAGAAAAGGAATTTAGACCAGATAGAAAGGAGATTTATCTTCATTATCACACTGGCTACAGAGTCTTATATGTTCCTGAGTAACACAATGCACAAAATGTCCATATATCTACACAAGTAGCTAATTATTGTTTGCATATATGTGTCGTGTATATGTTTATATTGTTCAGGGGTAATATACAAGCCCTATAGTTTAAACTGTGTGTAGTTTAATTAATGAATGGAGTTTAAATTATTCTTAACATATTTTTCTGTCATTTTTTACATAACTCGGAAATAAAAGCATAGGATCCTCTAAATATTATGTTATATAAGTGACTTACTGAGTGGACAAATTCTGGTGCTCATTGTGAGCAAAACTGGTTAAGCAATATGTTTTAGGGAAAAAAGCCTCATTAAAATCTGTTTTCCCATCCTAATTATAAAAGCGACAATTTCTGTTGAAAATATGGATATAGTAGAAAAGCATAATGAGAACTAAAAAATTGTCTGTGATCCTAGCACTGAGAGAAACATCACGGTCAATGTCTTGGTGTCTGCATACACAAACATAATCTGGTTATGTTAAGAAGGCATATAAAGAACTAAAAGTCGACCAGCCTAAGCAACATAGCAAGACCCATCTCTACAAAAAACAAAAAGAATACCTGGGCATGGTGGCATGCACCTGTAGTCCCAGCTGCATGGGAGGCTAATGTAGAAGGATCATTTGATCCTAGGAGTTGGAGGATGCAGTGAGCAACGATCATGCCACTGCACTCTAGCCTGGGCAACAGAGGAAGACCATGTCTCTAAAAGGAAAAAAAAAAAAGGAACTAAAAGTTAAAAAAGGACAAAGGTCTCCAAGATAGACAGAAGTACCTCACTATGTAGTAAAGAATTTAATCTTGTTCAGCAAGAAATCTGCCCAGGGAGGTGATCCCAAAGCCCTTGGAATGTCAAGCCTGGTAGGATTGACTGCCTGATAGCCTTGGGTCACTGCATAGTTTAGTAATGTGATGTCAGGTAGGAGGCTGGTCATGCCAGAGTCTTATCAGTGGAATGTAGGGCAGGGTCTTTGACCCATGCAGCATCAGGTTGACCTCCTGAGGGGCTGGAGATGGAGATCTGCCCCATGGGCAATCATCAATACCCGTGTGATAGAGCCCCAGTGAAATCTCTGGACTCAATTCTCAGGTGGCCTTTCCAGGTTGGACATACTCCATGCATACTGTCACATAGCAATGCAGGGAAAGCAACACTGCCCATGACTCCACAGGGACAGGACATCTGGAAGCTCAATATTTGCAACTTTTCCAGACTCTTTTCTGTATGCCTTTTACCTGGGCTGACTTAAATCTGTCTCCTTTAGCTGTAATGAACCATAACCATATGCATAACACCTTTCAGTGACTCCTGTGAGTCCTTTTAGCAAATTATTAAAACAGGGTAGTTTTGTGAACCTACTTGAAATTGGAGTGATTGTGAGAAGCGAGCCAGCCCGGAGGACTGCCCCTCTAACCTTGCAGTTGGCTGACACGGACTGACACGGAGCCATCTATATGAGAGTGACCACAAGAGGGGTAAAAGCCGAGAGGAGCCAGTATGTGGTGAGAAGGATGCAGTGCATGGTTCCAGCCAGGATGCTGGAGAGCTCTCCTGGGGGTTTCTAGCACAGCACTGTCAATCAGGACTGGAAAGTTCATCCCCTCTACAGTATGGCACATGCATGGACTGACCCTGTTTAACAAACTGGGAAACAAAGGAGCCCAGAATATTATCAAGTGCCAAAGAATGTAAGAAACAATGTGTTCAGTGTAAAAGGAACAGTCGTTGAGGGCTGTATTAGTCCATTCTCACACTACTAATAAAGACATACCGAGACTGGGTAATTTATATAGGAAAAAGGTTTCATTGACTCACAGTTGCCCAGGGCTGGGGATGCCTCAGGAAACTTACACTCATGGTAGAAGGGGAAGAAAACACATCCTTCTTCACATGGCAGCAGCAAGGAGAAGCGCAGAGCAAAGGGAAGTGGGAAGTGGGAAGTGGGAAAGGGAAGTGGGTATAAAACCATCAGATCTCGTGAGGACTCACTCACTATCATTGAGGAAAGCATGGAAATAACCACCCTCATGATTCAATTACCTCCCACCAGGTCCCTCCCATGACAAGTGGGGATTATGGGAACTACAATTCAAGATGAGATCTGGGTGGGGACACAGCAAAACCATATCAAGGGCATAGTGATCAACAAGAGCTTTCTGGAGGAGGTGGGCTTCAGCCAGGCTTGGAGGATAAGTGACATTTGGAGAAGCAACTTGGAGAATGGGGGCTATAGGGGTGAATGTTCAATGCACTGCTGCTTAGGGAATGTTCTTGCTGCAGGGCACAGACCCTGGCATTTCTGTAGGAGTGTGTCCGTGCAGTAGAACTCCAGGAATCAAATTTGAAAAGTTTATGGTTGATCTTGAACCTCTGGCTAAACAATCTGGGTTCTATCCTACCTATTTTATGACTTCCTCTCTTTCCCTATGGCCTCAGGAAATTGGTTTCTTCATTTGAAAAAAAAAAAAAGTGGTGTATTAATATTTAACTTACATTTCTTATGAAATGTAAGTAGGAAATGTATATAAAATATTTATTAGACTCCCTCATACCTTTTGAGATGCTCAAAATATGGGTTTTCTTTTATCCCAACCATGAACAGCCTCCAGGTTTAAGCAGGAGAGTTCTATGAAAAATGTGATGTTTAATTTTTTTTCTAGACGAAAGAAAAGAACAAAGATGGAATTGAATTAGAAATAAATTGAAAACAGAAAAAAGAAACTCAATTGAAGTAAGATATAAATATAACACCAGATATTTTTAAATTAACATTTCTTTTAAATTTCACGGTCAAAACTAAACAAGGAGTAACTAACAGTGGGAAAACTTCACAGACACTGTCTTTACCAGGTGATCATGGCTAACATCATAATGATAAATCATGTGAACCCCTAATATGATATGATGAAAAGTGCTCCTCACCGCTAAGATCTTCTTCCCCAAAACCTATAACTCTAGTTTAATCATCAGAAAATATCAGACAAACCAAGATAGAGGGACTAAGACAAAATATGTCTTAGTCCATGTGTGCTGCTATAACAAAATACCTTAGACTGTGTAATTTATAAACAACCGACATTTGTTGTTCACAGTTCTGGAGGCTGGGAAGTCCAAGATCAAGACATGACAGAGTCTGTGTCTGGTGAAGGCTCACCTCCTGGTTCATAAATGGTGCCTTCTTGCTGTGTCCTCACATGGTGGAAGGGCAAAAGGGGGGAACAGCTCCTTACCACCTCTTTTATAAGATCATTAATCCCATTCATGAGGGCTCCACCCTCATGATCTAATCACCTCCCAAATATCTCACCTCCTAATACCACCACACTGGCAACTATGTTTCAACATGTGAATGTTGGGAGAACATATTCAGACCATAGCAATATCAAGGTCACACAAAACAAGGAATTCTGAGAAACTCTTACAGTATAGAGGAGACTAATAGTGACTAATTGTAACAGTGTCCTGGATTGAATCCTAGAATAGAAAAGATCATTATTGGAAAAACTGTGGAAATCCTAATACAGCCTGTAATGCAGTTAGTAGTTCTGTAACAATGATGGTTTCATAGTTTTGACGAATGTGCTTTGGTTGTGTAAGATGTTAACATTAGGGGAAGCTAAGATATATGGGGAATCTCTGTACTATCTTCATAACTTTTCTGTACATTTAAAATGATTTCAAAATAGAAATTTTACTCTAAAAAAATTACTACCAAAGGAGAAAAGAGTCAAGGAAAAGAAAATTGTTCCTAATCCACTATGGACTGTACAAATATATGTAATGCCCATTGAACACTTACTTTCTGTGATATTCCATTTTCTCAATAATGGGTGTTTCCATATAGCAGGATTGGAGATGAGCTTATTGAGTCCCTAAATAAAATAGTGATCCAGGAATATTCTGGGATGACTTCAGTTGTAGCTCCTGTATTTAACAGTTATCAAGAGTGAAATTAACTACCCAGGTTTTAGTTTTAATATGTGTCTTCTCCCACAGGGCCCAAAATCCCATGAAGTTATTGGTGCTGCAAACTCTTTCTTCTCCTCTAAGAAACTAAGGGCAACAAGCATTTCTTGTCATTGTTAGCTATCCCTGGCATTGACATTTTATTCTAAACATTTAGGATCTAATGAATAGATATTCTGAAAAAGTTCCAGCCAATTCAGAGTGTTCTGCAACCAAGGAAGGCATGCCGACTGCAGCACTATAACACATCAGCTGCAGTTGTAAGCCAGGCACTGTGCACAGTAGCGGTTTGCAGCAAGTTGTAGAAATGGGCCATTTCCACTTAAGAGCATCAACCACCATTGCATTTATGCCTGGCTGAGCTGGGGAGGTTGTCTTCATGCAGGCATCTTCTAAATGGTTTCAGGTGTCATTATCCCTCCACTGGTAGAGGCCATGGAGAATGTGACCATAGCATAAATAGAAGCTCCAGTTCCCATTCCTTTGGTAGATATTTTCATGAAGAGCAAAATATGGTGCTGGAGTCCTCTTGAGATGTCATGGAACTAGAGCCATAGGATCCCTAGAGTAAAGAGTTGAGTAGAATAAGGATTTATCAGTTATTGGAAGAATACAGAACAAAATATCCAGCATTTTGTTGGATGGCTCGATAGATAGATATGATGGATGGGTAGATATAATGGATGGATGGATGGATGGATGGATAGATAGATTAGATGGATGGATAGATAGATAGATAGATAGATAGATAGATAGATAGATAGATATGATGGATAGATGGATGGATGGATGGATGGATGGATGGATGGATGGATGATAGGTAGATAGGTAGATAAATGTAGATAAATGAGATAGATTTTATATACATGATACTTATATCTATATTTAGAGAGATAGAGATTTATTATAAGAAATGGGTTCATGCAATTGTGGAGGCTGACAAGTTCTAAGATCTGCAGGGTGAGTTTGGAAGCTGGGGATCCAGGAGCACTGATGATGTTGTTTCATTCTAAAGTCCTGCAGGCTTGAGACCCAGGAAGAGCCAGTGTTTCAGTTTGAGGCTGAAGGCAGGAAAAAAAAAAAAACACACAACCAAGGTCTCAGCTCAAAGCTAGTTAGGCAGAAGGAGTTCTCTCTTACTGAAGGAAAGGTCAGTCTTTTTGCTCTACTCGGGCCTTCACCTGATTGGACGAAGTCCACCCACAGTAGAGTGGGCCATCTGCTTTCCTAAGCCTACCTATTTACGGGACACTGTCATCCAAACCTATTTAAATGTTAATCTCATTTTTAAAAACATGACTTCTAACCAATAGAAATGACTAACTGATGGCCAGACGCGGTGGCTCACGCCTGTAATCCCAGCACTTTGGGAGGCCGAGGTGGGTGGATCACGAGGTCAGGAGATCAAGACCATCCTGGCTAACATGGTGAAACCCTGTCTATACTAAAAATACAAAAAATTAGCCGGGAGTGGTGGTGGGTGCCTGTAGTCCCAGCTACTCTGGAGGCTGAGGCAGGAGAATGGCATGAACCCGGGAGGCGGAGCTTGCAGTGAGCTGAGATCACACCACTGCCTTCCAGCCTGGGCAACAGAGCAAGACTCTGTGTCAAAAAAAAAAAAAAAAAAAAAAAAAAAAGAAATGACTAACTGATGAGAAATAAGTTATAAAACTATGACTCCATCTTTTTGTGTGTGTGTGTGAGACAGAGCTTTGCTCTGTCACCTAGGCTGGAGTGCAGTGGCATGATCAAGGCTCATTGCAGCCTCCACCTCCCTGGTTCAAGTGGTTCTCCTGCCTCAGCCTCCTGAGTAGCTGGAACTACAGGCATGCACCACCACTCCTGGCTAATTTTTGTATTTTTAGTAGAGACAGGGTTTCACCATGTTGGCCAGGCTGGTCTTAAATTCCTGACCTCAAGTGATCTGCCTGCCTCAACCTCTCAAAGTGCTGAGATTACAGGTGTGAGCTGCCACACCCAGCCTGACTCCATCATTTTTACCAGACTCTTTCTATTGGAAGCGAGCAGCCATACTGGAGACAGGGCAAGGTCCCATTTCCACATGGCCAGGAATTGAGGGTAGCTTCAAGCCAATAGCCTACAAGGAATCACATCCTCCCAAGAGCCATGTGAGTTAGCTTGGAAGCAGATTCTTCCCCAATGGAGCCTTCAGATGGATGATATGAGATCCCAGCCCTGGCTGGCACCATGATCACTGCTTCATGAATGATCCAGAAGAAGATACTTAGTGGGCTAAGCTGTGCCCGGATTCCTGACCCAGAGAAACCATAATACATGTGTGTTGTGTTAAAAAGATAAAATTTGGATGTAATTTGTTTTTCAGCAGTAGACAATTAATACAGGGAGTTTTGACATTAACATTTAACATAAGGGTAATGAAAAGCAATATTTATAAACAGAAAAAGAAAGAACATTTTATTTAATAGAGTTATCTGCAGAAAGATTAAGCAATTAGCAGTTGGGGGTGAGAGATGAGCCTTAACTGATGTACAAGAGGAACAATACATGGTTGCTGAATAGTCTCTTAAAGAAAAGCAGACCCTTTGGTTTTATGGAGCGTGGAGTTTAGTGGTGTATATGGGTTTAAGGGCTGTGCTTCACTGGAAAGATACAGATCATCCAAGGAGGAAAAGGATAAGGAGGAGGGAGAATAGGAGCAAGAAGATAGTGAAAAGCACACAAGGTGATAAAGATCTGGAGGATTGAGTCAAACCCCTCCATCTCACTTGTGATACATTTAATAAAGTTTTCATAACAAATCTCAAAGTACTTAGTGGGAGTGGACTTCTCATGGAAAGCAAGGACAACAAATTCTGCATGCCATTTGTCTCAGGCCACTCGGATGAAGAGACCGCCTTCTTTCTGGGTTGTTGATATAGTGTATGTATATGTCAAGGACCACCCAACTCCAGATATATGATTTCAGTAATATGATTTATGTTTCTGTTCTGATATATCATGGTGCCATGGGTTGACCTAATGTGTCACCATCTCTGACTTCTGTGCAATGGCAAAGGATTGGCTTAGGAAACACCAACATCATGTGCCCCCATTGCGAACACAGCTCATCACCACTGTCCTTAAATTATATTCCAGTTCTGCCTCCTCGCTGAGCATGATACCAGTCTAGTTGTTTAAATTTCCATGGAAGTGGACAGTTCCCTTATGCTCCACAGACGCTAGATTGAAAAACCCTGGAACATCCATGTCTTTACTGTTTTATCCATTTCAGAGACATTCATTGTGTTGGAATGACCCAATCCACATTCTGGGATGGAAAATGATCCACAACACTGCCTTGAGCTGAACACACGATATGCAAACTATGGAAAATGATCATGTACAAGAAAATATTCTTGTTTTCTTTAGCATCATCTAAAACCTTAATATTCAGGCACAGTCTGGGACCAATAGCGTGGGCTTCACCTGGGAGCTTGTTGGAAATGTGGACCATTGGAACCCACCCCAGCTCTGCTGAATTAGAATCTACAATTTTAACAAAACTCCCCAGTGGATATGTGTGCACATTAATGTTTAAAAAGCTCTGTTCTCAAATATGAAACATGAAATATCAGCTGCCCCCACTGATAAAATGGGAAGCGAGCAAAAGAGACCAGAGTTGGTATTTAGGAGTCTGACTGCGGGGCTGGAAGGGCAGTTTCTCAATCTCTCAGCCTCTGCATGCTCTGAGAGTCTCAAAGGAGTAACGTAGAAGACAAGGTGTCGGTTTCACCCAAGGGCACTTATTTAAAGAGTGATTGAGAAAGGCATTCCTTTCCTCCCCTTTTCTAAAGCCTGCAAATAGCTGTCAGAACCAAAGAATAATTTTAGGTGAGTTCTCTCCTGAGTCAATATAAAAATAGTGCTTTTGTGTACTAGGAGAATGGGCCTCACTCTATCTAAAACTTCTTCGTTTGTTTTATCTGCAGCCACAAGTCATGGAGGCAGGAAGGGCAGGGAATCATGTTAGATGTCTAATATTCCTCCTTTTTGTTTTTCCTTTTAAGAGGCTGGCTGTGAAAGATAGTATCATTTGAAAGCCCAAAGGACAATATTGTGGTTAGACGCTTGTTCTGTGTAAAGGACAAATGGAATTGCTCAAATTTTAGCATCTGTCTATAACTTTAACCACTGTCAAATTATGAATGATATGGTGTATAATTTTCCCTGGATTTATGTGCAATTCAAACAGCTTTATTTTTATTTATTTATTTATTTATTTATTTATTTTTGAGACAGGGTCTCACTACGTCTGGTGTGATCACAGTGCACTGTAACCTTGAACTCCTGAGCTCAACTGATCCTCCCACTTCAGCCTTGCATGTAGCTGGGACCACAGGAATGTGCCACCATACCTGGCTAATTTTTAAATTTGTTGTAGAGATGGGTTCTCACTATGTTGCCCAGCTGGTCTTGAATTCCTAGCCTCAAGGAATCCTCCTGCCTTGGCCTCTCAAAGCGTTGGGATTACAGGCGTAAGCCACTACACCCAGCCTCATACAGCTTAATATTTTTTAAAGCACATTTTATGTGGTTACTACTTCAATTAATAACTTTTGGGTCCACCTTAGTGATAAAATGTAAGCAATCTATGAATCTGTTCATTCCCAACTGCCATTTATAGTTGCACCCTCCTCAACTATGCCATTTTTGTGTATTTGTTGAGACCAAGACAATATATAATGCAACTTTCAGCCGGGTGCAGTGACTCATGCCTGTAATCCCAGCACTTTGGGGGCCGAGGTGGATGGATCACCTGAGGTCCACTTGAGGTCAGGAGTTCAAGACTAGCCTGGCCAACATGGTGAAACCGCATCTCTACAAAAATACAAAAAAATCAGCAGGGCGTGGTGGTGCGTGCCTGTAGTCTTAACTACTCGGGATGCTGAGGCAGGCGAATCACTCGAACCCAGGAGGCGGAGGTTGCAGTGAGCCAAGATGGCACCACTGCACTCCAGCCTGGGCAATAGAGTGAGACCCTGTCTCAATACAAAAAAAAAAAAAAAAAAAAAACCAGAAAAACAAAAAAACAAAAAAAAAACCAGGCAATATAGAATTCAACTTTTAAAACAGCTTTTCTTTTTCAAAGCATCAAATTAATCCATGTTTACTTTACACCTAGAAAATACCTATAAGCATAAAGAACACTGTGAAGACTAACAACAAACCCACCACTGGAATGATTCATGTTTCATATATGTTTGTGTGACCTTCCATACTTTATTCAGTGTAGCAAAACTTTTAATATTTTTCCATAAGACAGGATCATTATGTAATCGCTGCTTTGTGATGTTTTTTTACATTTCAGATATGATTCACGTCTTTCTGTACAATACACATAATTCTTTGAGATCATTGGTTTTGGGTACACATTACTCCATTTGAGAGCTTTCCACATTTTGCCTCCCCTGTCCCAGTATTGGGCAATAAAGTTGTTGTCAGTTCTGCTAAAACAACCTTGTAGCTAAATCATTCCTTATATTGTCAACTGAAGAAAACAAGGTACATAAATTTGGAAAGAAGAGCTTTATTTCTTATAAAGGGTTGTAGCCTGTAGGGTGGCTGTTCTGACAGACTGGGAAATGTAGCCTGTGGCCAGAAGACAGAAACAGACACTTCGAGGGAGGGGCAAAGGGAACAGGAAATTATGCTGAGCAGGGTGGTTGAATATACATATTCAATAAGCTATAAGAGGCATCACAGATATTCATGAAAGAAGAAACGTGTGTATTTGCAGTGGAGCTTCATGCCCCTTCATGTGTCCCATGTACAAGGAATGGTGATGTTAGCATGATCCCAGGGTTGAGTTCTCAGCCTTCTGATGTCAGAAGGTGAAGCAGAAGACACTAACACCCTCATTGCACATTCTCCATAGACGAGCCAGAACCACTCCATGGTCAGGGTCTCTTATCAGGAAGAAATACTGGTTGGTTGCTGTGCTGAAATCACAAAGGGTAGGGGCAGCATCGGGCAGTTGGTTGATATCAGCAGTGGAGTCTTTGGAAAGGGCTGGTTTCTATTTAACCCTTAGGGAAGCAAGTCTAATGGTGGTTAGCGAGGGATGGGGTATAACGAGGTGTGTCTGACACCCCGTCTCGTCGTGGCCTTCAGTTTTCAAGGTTATTCTGGGGTCCCTTTGGCTAAGAGATGTTTCATTAAGTCAGTTGTGGGGCTTAGAATTTTATTTTTAGTTTACAATATTCATGTTTATCTCTTCAGGCTGAATTCCCAAAGTTTGAGTTTCCGAGTCCAAGTGTGTGCACAACTTTATGATTTGCTTTTTTTTCTGTTTCTTTTTTTTCAATTTATGCATTTTTCTGCAAGGTGTAAAAGTCCCCATACTGGTGCTTTCCTGAAAACTCTTGGGAACCCTCTTAAAAACATTCTTGCAATTTTCATAAATTGAAAAGGAGTAATTTCATCTTTTTAATAAACATTTCTTTGATTTCTTTGTGTATATTGACCATTTAGATTTTATTCATCAATGGTTGCCTTAACTTCTTTGGCCACTTTTTCATTAATATTTCCAAGTAGCTACAGTTTAAAGACAGACAAAATACAAACATATTAGATTTTAAAGCATATACAGAAAAACATCTAAATATTTGTTTTTAATGACAAAAAAGGGGAAAAAACACAGGTATGTTTGTGCACATTGGAAATCACTGCCTTCTGATTCCCAGGCTTCTTCTAAGTCTGTCCTTCAACTTTGTGGCTTGCTGATGTAACCAAGTTGGGTCTAGGAGCTTCTGGATCCTTCCACATACAACACACTGTTGACATCAAACCGAACTAGGGTCCACTCACCCGGTACCCCAAAGCCAAACACTGACATCAGGATTGCAGTAAGAGGAAGTGAAGTATTTATTGAGGGCAGCAAGCAGGGAGAATCAAGCAGCTCAGGCTTAAGACCTGACCTCCCTGATGGCTTGCAGGTGGAGGTTTTAAAAGGCAGGGAGGCAGAGGTTACAGGCAAAGCCATAAGTTAATACATGGAGGCCATACGTCGGTTTTACCTAAAAAAGGTGAGACATCTCGATTTCAGGGGAGTGGCCTACAGGTCATAGGTGGATTCAAAGTTTCTCTGATTTGTGATCGGATAAGGAGGCAAAGTTTTGTCTAAAAATTTGGGATCAGCAGAAAGGAATGCTGAGCTCTGGTCCATGGGCATGACTTCCTCTAGGCCCCTCAGGAAGAAATTTAGAACAAAGAGTTGCAGTCGGAGCTCAGTCCTCAGTTGCCCCTTGTCTGAGGTCTACATGCCAGTGGATCCATTTTTTCAGGGATCCAGGCTTCTGAAAAACAACTCAGGAACATATGCTAAGATATTATCTTTTGTTTCTATAGGGACCCAAACAACTCTTGGCTATGAGCTTCCTTGGCTATTGTTTTAGGCTACTATTCCCTTCTGGCTTATCAAGTTGCTCTTTTACTTCTCAGGGCCAGCTAGGTGCCTGGAATTTCCCTTGAAGGAACTCTAGATTTTGCCTTATTTCCATGCTTGGGAACAGGGGATGGGTGGGGGGTGGGCCCCTAAGAGGGGTCCCTGATGTATCTCACTCTCAATATATATAGCATGTTTTTCAAATAATGTGGAATCATTCCATGTATTAGTTCATTTTCACACTGCTGTAAAGATACTGCCCGAGACTGGGCAATTTATAAAGGAAAGAGGTGTAATTGACTCACAGTTCTGCATGGCTGGGGAGGCCTCAGAAAACTTACAATCATGGCAGAAGGCAAAGAGGAAGCAAGCAACTTCTTCACAAGGTGGCAGGAGAGAGAGAGAACCCCAGGGGAAAGTGCCATTTATAAAATCATCAGATCTCGTGAGAACTCACTCACTATCATGAGAACAGCATGGGGGAAACCACCCCCATGATCCAATCACCTCCCACCAGGTCCCTCCCACAACACATGGGGACTACAGTTCGAGAGGAGATTTGGGTGGGGACTCAGCCAAACCATGTAATTCCACGTATTCTTTTGTGCGTAGATCTTAGATAGTTGGCTCCACAAAAATGACCAAATGGAAGGAATGAAATTTGGACTTCTTTCTAATTTTTTTTTCTAACTCTGTTCATATAAAATGGTGTAGCCATGGCCTTAGGTTACAAATCATTTCTAGTGCAGGAAAGTTGGGTTACAATATGATACTTAATATCTCATGGGTGTGTCTGTCAGTTGTTTCCAGTTTCTCGCTCTTATGTAAATGTCCCTTGCAAACAGGTCCTATGCTTCCTGTGCATATAGAAGCAAGCCGAACCCACTAAGCACAGAGCACAAGCAGAGACCACTGGCAGGGACTGGTTCCTGCCTCCAAGAACAACAGCCCCCATCCCTGACCTTGCCCAAAACTTCGGGGCTACCACTTCCTTTCCTGTGTCAACTGGGCAGAGCTGGTGGGTTTGAATGCACACCAGGAATCTCATTTTTTATTCTAGAGACTATGAAAATTTCATTGGTAGGTAATGCTTTCCTGAAACACTTTGGATAAGCTAATTTCACACACTTGAGAAGGAGAGAAGATGGGATCAGCAAAATTGGAATTTGGGCAATAATAAATGGTCGTGCAAAAAACAAAAGGCGATGGATTCCCAGAGATTTGGGGATAGAAGAGACAGTGAGAATGAATGTACCATCCAGAATCCTCTTCATGGCATCTCTGAGCCCAAAATGTGGTAGGCCCCATGTCACTGTGGAATTGACTTAATTAATACTAAGAAGTAAAACTTTCAGAAAAGGAGCAGGAGCCTAGAATTGAAATAGAAGCTGGCTCCACAAAAATGACCAAATGGAAGGAATGAAATTTGGACTTCTTTCTTTTTAATTTTTTTTTCTAACTCTGTTCATTTAAAATTGTGCAGCCATGGCCTTAGGTTACAAATCCTTGAACGGCAGAGAATGGATGTGTTTAACTGTTTTATTGAGAGGGAATAAAATATTCATGGCTGCCTCCAGTGGCGTGTGTTCAATGCTTTGTGAAGTGTTGGAAATGCAGCACCATTTAGGAGGAAAGCAGAAAAGCAGCTTTTCTTTACTGGTGAAATGCCAACATCATACTCTTGAGTATTAGATATTGTGAGTACAGATAACACCTACCGGAATATTTCTGGTATTAATAAAAACATCATTTTCTAGAATGTCAGGGTTTTATTCCCAATATATCTGCCTAAATGTCTTGTATTTAGGGTAAATATTGCCTACTTTTTCAACATCTCACACTGGATCAAGTGTGGGAGCAAAATTTCCATTCAATTCCAAATTTCTGAACCATAATAACAAAAATTCAAATTAACGAAAAATCTGGGATAATAAATGAAATGGCTTTGCTTCTGAGCTAAAATACATCTTTGAGTCACAGCTCCCTGGCTGCAAAGAATTTCTACCGAGATGAAAGAAACCTTTAAAATATTTTAGATATTAAAGTAACTGCTGAAATGTTAATTGGCAAAGGAAGAAATGTTCTATTATTCTATTAAATATTTTAGAAGTACTAGTGATGAGGGCTCTCTGGGGATGTGTAGTTGGTAGCATAACTTGGAAATATACGTGAAAGTCTTGAATTGTACGTGCCATAGAAGGCCCCTCATGGTGTCCTGCTTATGTTAAGGCCTCCGGAATTCCTACATTGTACATCATAGTTCTGAGGCACTGGGTAAGGACTTTCACCATGCACAGAGATAAATGTGGCAGGTGATTACTAAAGGGGGTTGATGAGATGTTTCTTTGGGTGCATCGGTTTCATTTGGCTGCTGAAGCAAAGTACTGCAAACTAGGTGGCTTACAACAATGGAAATTTATTCTCTCACAGTTTAGAAGGCCATGTGTCCAAAAGTCACTCTTGTCAGCAGGACCACGGTCCCTCTAAAGGCTCTAAGAAGGAGTGTTACCTTGCCTCTTCCAGCTGTGGCCAAGGTGGCCCCATCCTTGGCTCCTTGGCTTGGGGCTACACCACGCCAATATCTGCCCCCATCTTCATGTGGCTGTCTTCCCTGTGTGTGTTTCTCTGTGTCTTCCCCACTTCTTATGAAGACACCACTTACTGGATTTAGGGCTGACTCTAACTCCAGGATGATTGCATCTTGAGATCCTTGACTCACGAGATCTGCAAAAAGCCTGCTTTCAAATAAGTTCACTTTCTGAGATTCCAAGTGGATATCACTTTTTAGGGGACACTATTCATCCTTAGGGTACCTAAAAGGTATTAGAATACACCACCCCAAAATACACCATTTGGCCCTAAGAATTATTTTGACCTGAAGGCAATTAAGAAGCAGCAAATGCAGAATGAGCAACTTATCCTTCCCTATCTGGACAGCCAGTTCTCTGATAGGTCTCAGTAAATTACGTAAAGGAAGTCTGTCATCTTAAGATTGTAGGAAACTAGGGCCTGTGGTGGTCCCTAGTTTCATTTCTTGTAAATGTTGCAAATTGTTACTTTTAAATATTAAAGTTTTCAGATATAGAATTCAGTATTAGAATAATTCAGTATTACAACATTGGACAATATATTTGAAATTTGCTAAGAGAGTAGAACTTTATTTTATTTTATTTTTAATATTAATTTTTAACATTTTTATAGATATAGTGGGTAAAAGTGCAGATTTCTTACATGCGTATATTGTGTAGTGGTGAATTCTGGGCTTTTAGTGTATCTATTGCCAGAATAGTAAACATGGTACCCAATAGGTAATTTTTTAACCCTCCCCTCGCCTCCCTCCTCCTGCCTTTTGGAGTCTCCAGTGTCTATTATTCCACATTCTGTGCCCATGTGTAGCCCTTGTTTAGTTCCCACTTATATAAGGGAGAACATGCAGTATTTGACTTTCTGTTTCTGAGTTGTTTCACGTAAGATAATGACCTGCATTTCCATCCATGTTGCTGAAAAAAGATTATTTCTTTCTAGAGAGTAGATCTTAATTTTTCTCATACACACAGAAAAGCAGTAAGTACATGAATTGATGGATATATTAATTAGCTTGATCGTGGTAATTATTTCACAATGTATACATATATCAAACATCACATGTATACCTTAAATAAATACAGCATTTTTACTTTGTTATTTATGCCTCAATAAAGCTGGAAAAAAAAATCCCAAGTTTTGTTCTTATTTTCCACAAGATGACTCAACCTTAGAAAATAGAAACCAGGCCAGGCATGGTGGCTCACACCTATAATCCCAGCACTTTGGGAGGCCAAGGTGGGAGGATTGCTTGACCTGAAGAGTTCAAGACCAGCCTGGGAAACAAAATGAGACCTTGTCTCTACAAAAAGTTAAAAAATTAGCCGGGCATGGTAGTGTGCACCTGTGGTCCCAACTGAGGCAGGAGGATAGCTTGAGCCCAAGAGGTGGAGGCTGCAGTGAGCTATAATTGTGTCACTGCACTCCAGCCTGGGTGACAGAGCAAGACCTTGTCAAAAAAAAAAAAAAAAAAAAGAAAAGAAAAAGAAAAAAGAAACTGGAAATAAATTATCATCCTTGAACTTGACTAGTCTTTATTTTTTTAGAGGTTGAGTCAGCATGGGGTGAGGAGATTGGAATTTCCTTCCCTTAAGAGGTCAACTCTTACAATAAAAATCTCCACTGACCATGTCACATTAGGTACATAGTAGATACACAATCAACATTTATCCATTGATTAAATAAGTGGATTGCAGAAGGAATACTGTACTACACTCTATTGTAGCATTATAACATCTATGCTATGTCACCATCCAATGTTTGTAAGTTTGGGAAGAAAATGGGAAAGAGGGAGGGCCATTGCAACAAGATATTGTTTGCTTCACTTGGGCTTGGCCTTGTCATAAAATTGCTTTAAAATAATATATAAGGTTTTTGTCAATTTTTGCCAACTCTGAAATTGATCTTATCACTCAGTGAAAATTGAAATACATATCTAAATATCTGTTTTTTGCAGATTTTCATGTTTCTAAAAGACACACTTTGTACTTGGGGCTCCACTGCACTTAGGAGTCAACAGTGGTGTGCAGGGACATGGGAGTGGAAGTTTGTAAACAAGAGCACCCAGATAGTTTGTAAACAATGGTCCTTAGGAGGGCAGGGACTTGTTACTCTGGTGTCTCTGTTTCCTAATCCTGCAAGGAAGATGGCTCCCAGCAGGTACTCCATCATAGTTCTTAATCAGTGGGTGAGGAGTAAAAGAGTGATGAATTACAGGGCCAAAGTCTGGAGTTCTAGTCAGGCCTCCAACTTCGCTATCTTCAAGAACAGCTGCAACATGAAAATCACTCTGAATTTTGGTAAGCTGGAGTGAGTGCTTCTAATTGCTGGCTGTAATTTTGCCTAGTGATGAAGCAGAACAACTTCATTCACTCTGGCCTGATGTTGCTGATTCCCATCAACACCTGTAATTGCCTCAAACTAGGGGTCAGGCAGCGTTTTCTGTAGGTGTCCAGAAATTAAATAATTTTCTCTTTGTGGGCCATATGGTCCTTGTCGCCACTTCTCAATTCCATCATTGTAGTGTGAAAGAAGCCATGTGCAATATGTAAGCAATGTCTGTGGCTGTGTTCCAATAAAACTTTATTTGCAAAGACAGGCAGAGGGCCAGGCTTGGCCAATGGGCCATAGTTGGCTATCCCCTAGTATAAGCTATGAATGAAGCTGACCCCTAAAAAGAGTTTTGAAGATTCTTATTTTACAGAGGAGAGGCTAAAGGTTATAGTCTCAGTATTCCAGGTCAGTACCCTTATATCTGTCTCAGAATGTCTTTCATTTCTTGATTTCAGTTAACACAACTGTATAGAAGGAATGATGCCAACAGAAATAATGATACCAAACACAAATGATCATATGCAAGTCTTTTCATTTTGAAAAGATATTTATGGGATTCCTTCTTTAACAGCTATCCAGAATATCCAGAATTCTTTTTTGTTTTCTCTTCTTTTTCTTTTCTTTTCTTTTTTTTTTTTTTTGAGACAGGGTCTTGCTCTGTCACCCAGGCTGGAGTGAAGGCCTTGACCCTCCTGGGCTTGAGCGATCATACGAGCTATGATCCTCCCTCATAGCTGGAACTACAGGTGCAGACCACCATGCCCACCTAATTTTTTGTATTTTTTGTAGAGACGGGGTTTCACCATGTTGCCCCAGGCTGGTCTCAAACTCCTGGGCTCAAGTGATCCTCCAGCTTTGGCCTACCAAAGTGCTGGAATTACAAGCATGAGCCACTGCACCTGGCCTCAGAATTCTTGAGTTTTTTTCATAGAATAAGATTTCTGAGTTGTAATAATAAATATGTCTTTTTTATAAGCACTGGGAAATGTCTATTAAAATAATAGATTATTTCATCTAATGCCATGGTTTTTGTGATGACTTTAAGGAATCACAAAATAATGTATCTATTATAGATTAAATAGATTAATAATATTAATAATATATATTAATAATATTAATATATAGTATTAAATATTATATTTACAATATTAATATGGATATTAAATAATTATTAAATAGATGAATAATAAATCTAATAAATAATAAATCTAAAATAATATATTACTTTATCTAATGCTATGGTTTTATGGTTTTTCTGACTCCTTTAAGGATTCTCACAGTAACATATTTTCCTTCCACACTTTTTGAAGACTGTTGATAAAGATAAAAATCTATCTTGTCTAGCTGGAAAAGCAATTGGATTTCCTCCACTTCCTTAAAGGTAAAAGTTTTCACCAGATCTCTTAAAATGAGGAATGAAACCTAGAGATAAAAAGCCATGGTTTGCATAAATCAAAAGAACCAAAGAGTTGAGAATGAGTTTGTAAAAAGATAATTTTTGGCATACATTATAATTAGTCCACCAGAATACTTATCCATTATCTGCTTTTTTAAGTTATTACCAATTATCTGGGACATAACGGATAATTGTGCTTAGGAATTTGAAAGTAAAATGTGACATTAGCATAAAGGTGTCATGTTCACCTTCATACCTCTTAGATTCTGCCAGGCTAGTATTGCAAAAAAAAAAAAAAAAAAAAAGAAAGAAAGAAAAGAAAAAGAAAAAAATGTGCTTTAGGCAGCTGGTTCTTAAATTGGCATAATTCATGCGACTCCTGACCAAAAATAGGCAGTTTGTTCTCTTTCGTGAGATTTAGTCCTCACTTTAATCCTCCCAGCTACTGGATTTTTTTTTTTTTTAATTTAAGTTCTAGGGTACATGTGCACATTGTGCAGGTTAGTTACATATGTATACATGTGCCATGCTGGTGCGCGGCACCCACTAACTCGTCATCTAGCATTAGATATATCTCCCGATGCTATCCCTCCCCCCTCCCCCCACCCCACAACAGTCCCCAGAGTGTGATATTCCCCTTCCTGTGTCCATGTGATCTCATTGTTCAGTTCCCACCTATGAGTGAGAATATGCGGTGTTTGGTTTTTTGTTCTTGCGATAGTTTACTGAGAATGATGATTTCCATTTTCATCCATGTCCCTACAAAGGACATGAACTCATCATTTTTTATGGCTGCATAGTATTCCATGGTGTATATGTGCCACATTTTCTTAATCCAGTCTATCATTGTTGGACATTTGGGTTGGTTCCAAGTCTTTGCTATTGTGAATAATGCCGCAATAAACATACGTGTGCATGTGTCTTTATAGCAGCATGATTTATAGTCCTTTGGGTATATACCCAGTAATGGGATGGCTGGGTCAAATGGTATTTCCAGTTCTGGATACCTGAGGAATTGCCACACAGACTTCCACAATGGTTGAACTAGTTTACAGTCCCACCAACAGTGTAAAAGTGTTCCTATTTCTCCACATCCTCTCCAGCACCTGTTGTTTCCTGACTTTTTAATGATTGCCATTCTAACTGGTGTGAGATGGTATCTCATTGTGGTTTTGATTTGCATTTCTTTGATGGCCAGTGATGATGAGCATTTTTTCATGTGTTTTTTGGCAGCATAAATGTCTTCTTTTGAGAAGTGTCTGTTCATGTCCTTTGCCCACTTTTTGATGGGGTTGTTTGTTTTTTTCTTGTAAATTTGTTTGAGTTCATTGTAGATTCTGGATATTAGCCCTTTGTCAGATGAGTAGGTTGCAAAAATTTTCTCCCATTTTGTAGGTTGCCTGTTCACTCTGATGGTAGTTTCTTTTGCTGTGCAGAAGCTCTTTAGTTTAATTAGATCCCATTTGTCAATTTTGTCTTTTGTTGCCATTGCTTTTGGTGTTTTAGACATGAAGTCCTTGCCCATGCCTATGTCCTGAATGGTAATGCCTAGGTTTTCTTCTAGGGTTTTTATGGTTTTAGGTCTAACGTTTAAGTCTTTAATCCATCTTGAATTGATTTTTGTATAAGGTGTAAGGAAGGGATCCAGTTTCAGCTTTCTACATATGGCTAGCCAGTTTTCCCAGCACCATTTATTAAATAGGGAATCCTTTCCCCATTGCTTGTTTTTCTCAGTTTTGTCAAAGATCAGATAGTTGTAGATATGCGGCGTTATTTCTGAGGGCTCTGTTCTGTTCCATTGATCTATATCTCTGTTTTGGTACCAGTTCCATGCTGTTTTGGTTACTGTAACCTTGTAGTATAGTTTGAAGTCAGGTAGTGTGATGCCTCCAGCTTTGTTCTTTTGGCTTAGGATTGACTTGGCGATGAGGGCTCTTTTTTGGTTCCATATGAACTTTAAAGTAGTTTTTTCCAATTCTGTGAAGAAAGTCATTGGTAGCTTGATGGGGATGGCATTGAATCTGTAGATTACCTTGGGCAGTATGGCCATTTTCACGATATTGATTCTTCCTACCCATGAGCATGGAATGTTCTTCCATTTGTTTGTATCCTCTTTTATTTCCTTGAGCAGTGGTTTGTAGTTCTCCTTGAAGAGGTCCTTCACATCCCTTGTAAGTTGGATTCCTAGGTATTTTATTCTCTTTGAAGCAATTGTGAATGGGAGTTCACTCATGATTTGGCTCTCTGTCTGTTGTTGGAGTATAAGAATGCTTGTGATTTTTGTACATTGATTTTGTATCCTGAGACTTTGCTGAAGTTGCTTATCAGCTTAAGGAGATTTTGGGCTGAGACAATGGGGTTTTCTAGATATACAATCATGTCATCTGCAAACAGGGACAATTTGACTTCCTCTTTTCCTAATTGAATACCCTTTATTTCCTTCTCCTGCCTAATTGCCCTGGCCAGAACTTCCAACACTATGTTGAATAGGAGTGGTAAGAGAGGGCATCCCTGTCTTGTGCCAGTTTTCAAAGGGAATGCTTCCACTTTTTGCCCGTTCAGTATGATATTGGCTGTGGGTTTGTCATAGATAGCTCTTATTATTTTGAAATACATCCCATCAATACCTAATTTATTGAGAGTTTTTAGCATGAAGGGTTGTTGAATTTTGTCAAAGGCTTTTTCTGCATCTATTGAGATAATCGTGTGGTTTTTGTCTTTGGCTCTGTTTATATGCTGGATTACATTTATTGATTTGCGTATATTGAACCAGCCTTGCATCCCAGGGATGAAGCCCACTTGATCATGGTGAATAAGCTTTTTGATGTGCTGCTGGATTCGTTTTGCCAGTATTTTATTGAGGATTTTTGCATCAATGTTCATCAAGGATATTGGTCTAAAATTCTCTTTTTTTGTTGTGTCTCTGCCTGGCTTTGGTATCAGAATGATGCTGGCCTCATAAAAAGAGTTAGGGAGGATTCCCTCTTTTTCTATTGATTGGAATAGTTTCAGAAGGAATGGTATCAGTTCCTCCTTGTACCTCTGGTAGAATTCGGCTGTGAATCCACCTGGTCCTGGACTCTTTTTGGTTGGTAAGCTATTGATTATTGCCACAATTTCAGATCCTGTTATTGGTCTATTCAGAGATTCAACTTCTTCCTGGTTTAGTCTTGGGAGAGTGTATGTGTCGAGGAATTTATCCATTTCTTCTAGATTTTCTAGTTTATTTGCGTAGAGGTGTTTGTAGTATTCTCTGATGGTAGTTTGTATTTCTGTGGGATCGGTGGTGATGTCCCCTTTATCATTTTTTATTGCGTCTATTTGATTCTTCTCTCTTTTTTTCTTTATTAGTCTTGCTAGCGGTCTATCAATTTTGTTGATCCTTTCAAAAAACCAGCTCCTGGATTCATTAATTTTTTGAAGGGTTTTTTGTGTCTCTATTTCCTTCAGTTCTGCTCTGATTTTAGTTATTTCTTGCCTTCTGCTAGCTTTTGAATGTGTTTGCTCTTGCTTTTCTAGTTCTTTTAATTGTGATGTTAGGGTGTCAGTTTTGGATCTTTCCTGCTTTCTCTTGTGGGCATTTAGTGCTATAAATTTCCCTCTACACACTGCTTTGAATGCGTCCCAGAGATTCTGGTATGTTGTGTCTTTGTTCTCGTTGGTTTCAAAGAACATCTTTATTTCTGCCTTCATTTCATTATGTACCCAGTAGTCATTCAGGAGCAGGTTGTTCAGTTTCCATGTAGTTGAGCAGTTTTGAGTGAGATTCTTAATCCTGAGTTCTAGTTTGATTGCACTGTGGTCTGAGAGATAGTTTGTTATAATTTCTGTTCTTTTACATTTGCTGAGGAGAGCTTTACTTCCAGCTATGTGGTCAATTTTGGAATAGGTGTGGTGTGGTGCTGAAAAAAATGTATATTCTGTTGATTTGGGGTGGAGAGTTCTGTAGATGTCTATTAGGTCCGCTTGGTGCAGAGCTGAGTTCAATTCCTGGGTATCCTTGTTGACTTTCTGTCTCGTTGAGCTGTCTAATGTTGACAGTGGGGTGTTAAAGTCTCCCATTATTAATGTGTGGGAGTCTAAGTCTCTTTGTAGGTCACTCAGGACTTGCTTTATGAATCTTGGTGCTCCTGTATTGGGTGCATATATATTTAGGATAGTTAGCTCTTCTTGTTGAATTGATCCCTTTACCATTATGTAATGGCCTTCTTTGTCTCTTTTTATCTTTGTTGGTTTAAAGTCTGTTTCATCAGAGACTAGGATTGCAACCCCTGCCTTTTTTTGTTTTCCATTTGCTTGGTAGATCTTCCTCCATCCTTTTATTTTGAGCCTATGTGTGTCTCTGCACGTGAGATGGGTTTCCTGAATACAGCACACTGATGGGTCTTGACTCTTTATCCAATTTGCCAGTCTGTGTCTTTTAATTGGAGCATTTAGTCCATTTACATTTAAAGTTAATAGTGTTATGTGTGAATTTGATCCTGTCATTATGATGTTAGCTGGTTATTTTGCTCGTTAAGTCGATGCAGTTTCTTCCTATTCTTGATGGTCTTTACATTTTGGCATGATTTTGCAGCGGCTGGTACCAGTTGTTCCCTTCCATGTTTAGCACTTCCTTCAGGAGCTCTTTTAGGGCAGGCCTGGTGGTGACAAAATCTCTCAGCATTTGCTTTTCTGTAAAGTATTTTATTTCTCCTTCGCTTATGAAGCTTAGTTTGGCTGGATATGAAATTCTGGTTTGAAAATTCTTTTCTTTAAGAATGTTGAATATTGGCCCCCACTCTCTTCTGGCTTGTAGGGTTTCTGCCGAGAGATCCACTGTTAGTCTGATGGGCTTCCCTTTGTGGGTAACCCGACCTTTCTCTCTGGCTGCCCTTAACATTTTCTCCTTCATTTCAACTTTGGTGAATCTGACAATTATGTGTCTTGGAGTTGCTCTTCTTGAGGAGTATCTTTGTGGCGTTCTCTGTATTTCCTGAATCTGAATGTTGGCCTGCCTTGCTAGATTGGGGAAGTTCTCCTGGATAATATCCTGCAGAGTGTTTTCCAACTTGGTTCCATTCTCCCCATCACTTTCAGGTACACCAATCAGACGTAGATTTGGTCTTTTCACATAGTCCCACATTTCTTGGAGGCTTTGCTTGTTCCTTTTTATTCTTTTTTCTCTAAACTTCCCTTCTCACTTCATTTCATTCATTTCATCTTCCATCACTGATACCCTTTCTTGCAGTTGATCGCATCGGCGCCTGGGGCTTCTGCATTCTTCACGTAGTTCTCGAGCCTTGGTTTTCAGCTCCATCAGCTCCTTTAAGCACTTCTCTGTATTGGTTATTCTAGTTATGCATTCTTCTAAATTTTTTTCAAAATTTTCAACTTCTTTGCCTTTGGTTTGAATGTCCTCCCATAGCTCAGAGTAATTTGATCGTCTGAAGCCTTCTTCTCTCAGCTCGTCAAAGTCATTCTCCATCCAGCTTTGTTCCATTGCTGGTGAGGAACTGCGTTCCTTTGGAGGAAGGCGCTCTGCTTTTTAGAGTTTCCAGTTTTTCTGTTCTGTTTTTTCCCCATCTTTGTGGTTTTATCTACTTTTGGTCTTTGATGATGGTGATGTACAGATGGGTTTTTGGTGTGGATGTCCTTTCTGTTTGTTAGTTTTCCTTCTAACAGACAGGACCCTCAGCTGCAGGTCTGTTGGAGTTTGCTAGAGGTCCACTCCACACCTGTTTGCCTGGGTATCCGCAGCGGTGTTTGCAGAACAGCGGTTTTTCGTGAGCCGCGAATGCTGCTGTCTGATCATTCCTCTGGAAGTTTTGTCTCAGAGGAGTACCCGGCCGTGTGAAGTGTCAGTCTGCCCCTACTGGGGGGTGCCTCCCAGTTAGGCTGCTCAGGGGTCAGGGGTCAGGGACCCACTTGAGGAGGCAGTCTGCCCGTTCTCAGATCTCCAGCTGCGTGCTGGGAGAACCACTGCTCTCTTCAAAGCTGTCAGACAGGGACATTTAAGTCTGCAGAGGTTACTGCTGTCTTTTTGTGTGTCTGTGCCCTGCCCCCAGAAGTGGAGCCTACAGAGGCAGGCAGGCCTCCTTGAGCTGTGGTGGGCTCCGCCCAGTTGGAGCTTCCTGGCTGCTTTGTTTACCTCAGCAAGCCTGGGCAATGGTGGGCGCCCCTCCCCCAGCCTCGCTGCCGCCTTGCAGTTTGATCTCAGACTGCTGTGCTAGCAATCAGCGAGACTCTGTGGGTGTAGGACCCTCCGAGCCAGGTGCGGGGTATAATCTCGTGGTGCGCCGTTTTTTAAGCCCGTCTGAAAAGCGCAGTATTCGGGTGGGAGTGACCCGATTTTCCAGGTGCCGTCCGTCACCCCTTTCTTTGACCTGGAAAGGGAACTCCCTGACCCCTTGCGCTTCCCGAGTGAGGCAATGCCTCGCCCTGCTTCGGCTCGCGCACGGTGCGCGCACCCACTGACCTGCGCCCACTGTCTGGCACTCCCTAGTGAGATGAACCCGGTACCTTAGATGGAAAAGCAGAAATCACCGTCTTCTGCGTCGCTCACGCTGGGAGCTGTAGACCGGAGCTGTTCCTATTCGGCCATCTTGGCTCCTCCACCACCTCTATGGCTACTGGATTCTTTAAGGATGAAGACATGGGGGTTACCAAGCACAATGGATGAGCTATGCACTTTCAAAAAGGGACCAGAAGAGGGAAAATCTGTGTGCTTCCACCTGTACGATTAGGATCTGCTGAAACACGCGCCCCACACGTTTAATCATGGGAGGAGAAGCCCTCCAGGCAAGAACAATCCATCATCCGTCAGACGCTTGATTGTAACAGATGACGGAGCACAGGTAAGCCCACCTCTGTCTGCTCCATATCAAGTCATCTGCCTGCCAGGAACGCTCGGCTTTTTAACTGTGTTAAAAAGCAGTTGCCAAGCCCAATACCAAAGACAGGCAGGGTTTTGTAAGTTTGCCTTACGAACTTAACTTATGTATGGTGCACACATAAACACACACACATATTTGTGCGTTTATTTATAAGTATTTAAAGAAGCTACTTGCATAAGATATTTCCTGAGATAAGGGATGAATTAATTTTTACTGATTTAAAAGCATTTGGGTGTGAAGCAGCAAAAGAGTTAAACATCTTTAAGTTAGCATTTCAAAACCTCATTAGTGAGGTTTTTTAAATAGTGAAGTCTTTTGTTGTTGTTGTTTGTTTGTTTTGTTAACCTACTCTCTGCAGCTAAGACTATAGGTAGAGTAGGGAAGAACCGAAAAGGGACATGACTGATCTTTTTTATCTTGGGATTGCGTCCTCCCGGTACTGCAGTCTGGATGTCGTCTGGGTCCTGTCCACAGGTGCAAGGGTTCATGGAATCCTTCTCTTTCAGCTGAGCTTCTTTGAGTTTCAAGATTCCCACACAGGAACGCTGCTCCTTAAATTTTCTGATTTATATTGACTGGCTGGCTCTGCAGCAATTAGGAACGGACACAGAAATAGCAAATGCAATTATTTTATTGGCTACATACACTTCCCTCCTATGGAGTAGAACAAATCTACCTAATTATTTCCTTCGTGTTAGACGCTTTTGCTTTTAAATATAATGCGAAGCTGGGCACGGTGGCTTGTTCCTATAATCCCAGTGCTTTAGAAGGGCAAGGCAGAAGGACTGCTTGAGGCCAGGAGTTTGAGACCAGCCTGGGCAACATAGCGAGACCTCATCTCTATAAAAAAGTTAAAAAATATTTAATGAAATTGATGACATTCCAAGTCTGGCTCTTTTTTGAGCATTCTCTGTTGCTGTGACCAAGACCACCATCCATTCAGTTATATAAACCAGGAACACAAGAATCTTCCAAATCAATAAACAATGACACCCAGGTCCTGGCGCTAATAATAATTCCAATCAATGCAGAGATGGAACTTGTGTGAGAGGCACAAGACATTTGAGGAATGGAACCAGAACCTTTCTCTTTCTTGGGACTACTATTGAGTTTAGAACATGACTTCTATCCTTCAGGTCACAGGATAACTGCAGCAGCCAAGCATCACACACCCGAATAAAAATATAGGGTACACAGTTAAATTTGAATGTCAGGTAAACCACAACAAACTTTTTTTTTTTTTTTTTGTATAAGGATGCAACACTTTTTTTGACATTCAAATTTAACTGGGTGCCCTCTATTTTGTTAAGAAACTTGAGGCAGGAGTGACCAGAAGTTCCAGGAGAAACAAACAAGAAAGCAAGGTCAGGAGATTTAGAGCTCAGACCTTGACCTAAAGGAATTGTCACTGGAGAGGGCTCCCAATTCAGACCCCAAGAGAAGGTTCTTAAATCTCACACGAGAAAGAACTGGGGGTGAGTCTGCAGAGTAGAGTGAAAGCAAGTTTATTAAGAAAGAAAGGAACAAAAGAATGGCTACTCCATAGGCAGAGCAGCCCCATGGGCTGCTGGTTGGCTATTTTTATGGTTATTTCTTGATCATTGCTGAATGAGGGGTGGATTATTCATGAGTTTTCTGGGAAGGGGGTGGGGTTTTCCCAGAACTGAGAGTTCCTCCCCCTTTTAGACCATATGGGGTAACTGCAGGACGTTGCCAAGGCATTTGTAAATTGTCATGGTGCTGGTGGGAGTGTCTTTTAGCAACTAATGCATTTGAATTAGCATATAATGAGCAGCGAGGACAGCCAGAGGTCACTTTTGTCACTATCTTGGTTTTGGTGGATTTGACCAGCTTCTTTACTGCATCCTGTCTTATCAGTAGGGTCTTTATGATCTGTCTCTGGTGACACCAGTCCTGCTGACCTCCTGTCTCATCCTTTGGCTAAGAATGCCTAACCTCCTGGGAGTGCAGCCCAGCA
Source organism: Pan troglodytes (assembly GCF_028858775.2). Lineage (NCBI taxonomy): Eukaryota > Metazoa > Chordata > Mammalia > Primates > Hominidae > Pan > Pan troglodytes. The sequence goes on along the minus strand of NC_072421.2, from coordinate 7,380,759 downwards.
GGTATCAACCTCATTTTACCCAGCCCTTGTTCAAGGTGGAGTCACTCTGGTTCAAACACCACTGACAAAGCAACACCCCCCGCACCTTGTCTTTGTCTTCTCTCAGGTAGCCTAGGATCACCTTCATCCTGGAAGACCCTGGAAAGTCCTATCCTATTTTTCAACCACCTGCACCTGTGCTGCTTCCACCACCTCCTCTATACTCTTAGGGTACCACAAAATTCTCTTCTTAACCATGGCCTGGTGCAGAAGGAGATGTTTAGTAATGCAGTGAATTCTCAGTAACACAGCCCTATCATATGAAAGGATAAGCCCCATCACATCAAAGGAAAGAGGATTGAGACAGGCCTGGGGGCAGGAAAAGCCCTAAGAGTCATAGAGTTTCTAGACAAAACACAGGGCACCCAGTTAAATTTGAATATCACGTAAATATGGGGCATGTGTATAATAAAATATTATTTGTTGTGTAAGCCAAAAATAAAATTCTAAGCCCCCTCAGCCATCTGAATGGACCGCTTCTCTTGACCAAGGGCATTCCGAAGTTAACCTGAAAAACTAGTTCCGGCCCTGACAGAAAAGGGGAGCTGGATGTGCATCAAGATTCCCTCCTCCCTTTTGGAATTACCAATAGAATTGGCTCCTTATGTCTGATAAGAAACATTTACAATCTATTCTCTCTGAATGAGAAAACCTTGGTCTCCACAACCCCTTGTCATAACCCAGGCATTCCTTACTATTGATTCCAGGTCTATAGACAATAACTCTTTCAACCAGTTGCTAACCAGAAAATCTTTAAAACCACCTGTGACCTGGAAGCCCCTGCTTCCGGTTGTCCCATCTTTTTGGACCGAGCCAATGTTCATCTTGTATTGACTGATGCCTTATGTTTCCCTAAATGTATAAAACCTAATTGTAGCCAGACCACCTTGGGCCTTGTTCTCAGGATCTACTGAGGGCTGTGTCACAGCCATTGGTCACTCACATTTAGCTCAGAATAAATCTTTTCAAATATTTTACAGAGTTTGACTCTTTTCATTGACAGTTGTTTATCTGACATTCAAATTTAACTGCGTATCTCATATTTTTATTTGCTGAATCTGGAAATCTAGTAGAAAGTAGCTCCTGTGTAATGTGGTATTGCCTTCTCGTTTCTGGCGTGTGCTGTACATGATTGATACCAATGAACAGGAATAACTATGTACATCTGATCATGTTTTTCTAGGACCATGCTTTGCAAACTGAGGTCCCTAACATACGTCAGAGTGTTCCAGAGCACACAAAGTGATAGGATAACTATGGCTCTGGGTTTTGTTTGTTTGTTTCTTGAGACAGGGTCTTGCTCTGTCACCCAGGCTGGAGTGCAGTGGTGGCACGATCTGGGCTTACTGCAACCTCCGCCTCCCCGGCTCAAGAGATCCTCCTGCCTCAGCCTCACTAGTAGCTGGGACCAGAGGCATGCAACACCACACCCGGCTAATTTTTTTTGTTTTATTGGTAGAGACCGGGTCTCACCATGTTACCCAGGCTGGTCTCGAACTCCTGAGCTCAAGCAATTCACCCTCCTCGGCCTCTGTTTTTTGAAGTGTCAATATTAGGAAGTGCTAAGTCATTTATAGTACATCATTTTGAAGGTGTCCACTTGATTGTAATTTATAATTTTAATTTTATATTATACCCAATATTGGGATGTGATTATAAAGTGGAATGACAAATATTTGAATTTTCAAAAATGAAACATAAGATCTCAAGGAGATTTCACAAGCTATTCCTACTGTTAGAGCTCAGAAACCAAAAGCCCAAAATCTGGCATTTGGACACGCTGAGCTGAAGAAGCCTCAAGGTCTCTCTGATGTCCTCCCCAAACCCCTGTCTCTCCCATTGAAACCGAAGTTCCTTTATCTGCCTAAAATCCAGACCCACCAAGGAGAACAGTGGTTTTTTTCTTTCCCTCCAAATTATCTCATTGTCTATAACAGAAAAGAAGACCAAGATGTGGCCAGGTGCGGTGATTCACACCTGTAATCCCAGCACTTTGGGAGGCCGGGGTGGTGGATCACTTGAGGCCAGGAGTTCAAGATCACCCTGATCAACATGGTAAAACCCCATCTCTACTAAAAACACAAAATAAGCTCGCCTAGTGGTGTGCACCTGTAATCCCAGCCACTTGGGAGGCTGAGGCAGGAGAATCACTTGAAGTAATCCGAGATCATGCCACTGCACTCCAGCCTGGATGACAGTCTGTCTCAAAAAAAAAAAAAAAAAAGAGAAGACCACACCTGCCTTTTCCAAGAATGATGAGTGTCTCTAAGGATCATTTAACTTCCAAAGAGAACTCTTTACAAGTTAATCTCTGTTCGTGATCCATTCCTTCCCTCTAGTAATCCCCTCCATAGAATTCTCTTCTCCCCCAGCCCACCACCTGTTTCACCAGGATCCAAGTCGCCATTTTTTCTGTAACCTCAGATGGTATATAAGCTTCTAGACCTGATTGGGGAGTTGGGCCTTCATTCTGAAGGCTCCTGTGTATATGCGTTAAATTAATCTGTATGCCTTTTCTCCTCTTAATCAGTCTGCCTCATGTCAGTGATTTTTCAGTGAACGTTTAGGGGCTAAGGCTCCCTACACATCCCAAGAAGCTCTCTGTGCTATGGGCACGGCACCTGAGAAGAACTGGTCTGCAGGTGCCCACAAAGTGAGATGCAGTTAGAGCTGATGTGAACTGAGTTGATGTCTGCATAGGCATCTTAGCACTGGGACAACTGAGGATCCCAGCTATAAGTGTATCCACTTTCAACAGCATCGTTATCTGATAAGGAATATAAGAATGTTCTTTTCTTTAAAGGAGAGGAAATTACTTCCCAGAATTTTCAAAGTGATTCACTAAACACCTAATTAAAAACACGGGGTAGCTTTTTGTAGATGTCTCATTCTATGCCTGTAGCATAGTAATTTTAACTTTTTAGAGCTGGAGGCACTATAAAGAATTGTCTTCTTGGCCAGGCACCATGGCTCATGCCTATAATCCCAGCACTTTGGGAGGCCAAGGTGGGAGGATCGCTTGAGCTCAGGAATTCGAGACCAGCCTGGGTAACATATTAGGACATCATCTCTAATAAAAATTCAAAAAAAAAATTAGCCAGGTGTGGTGGCACACACCCATAGTTCCAGCTACTCAGGAGGCTGAGGCAGGAGGATTGCTTGAGCCTAGGAGTTTGAGGCTGTGGTGACCCGTGATTGTGCCACTGCACTCCAGCCTGGGGGACAGAGTGAGACACAGTCTCAAAAAAAAAAAAAAAAAAAAAAGGAATTGTCTCCTTGTGTCCATTAGAGGTCATGGCTAAGAACATTTGTGGAAAAGACAAACAAACAAAAAAACCAGGGTGCCAGTCACTTAAAAAAATGATGGAGGATTCATTTATCCAAAGCAAATCAAGCTCACTGGTAGACTCCTCAAGAGTAAGTGGTAATGTGAGCTCATTCTATAGGAAGCATGGAAATGCTATTGGAACAATCCTAGTTTTATTTTTGGTAGCTCTGAATGCACAATAAAATGGTTTTGTAAAAGAACAGAGAGCAGTTAAGGAAGGACAGATATAGCTATCTTGCAATTTCAATAACTGTTTGTGGACTAAAGAACAGGATGGCATTAATTAAACTGAATTAGTGCGGAGCTGCCTCATTTTTCTCTTTTAAAGGGTTACATTCAGTGTTCATGGAATTAGCATCATTAGAAAAAGGAGAACAGCGCCTTCCAAGAAAAGAGCACGCTTTTCAGACCTCTAATTTAAGTTTTGCTGTTCCCATTTAAGTGTATCCATAATTCGTGCCTCCTTTGTGTTTTGCATTGTGTGTTTATTCAGCTATATTTTTAGGTGCTCTAATTCCACAGTACACTCCTGTCTGACTGTCAGCAGAAGGCTGAGAGGCAGCTACGGGTGCGGAATTCGTGAGGGCTTCCTCTGGCAGGGCTTTCTCAAGAGCACTTTCTTTGTCTTAACGCACAGTACCATCTTGGAAAAGAGCATGGTGTCCTATGCAGGACCCTACCCAGTGTCAACTAAAAATAGAATCCTAAGTCCCCCACCAACTGAATGGACCCTGTCTTGGCCGAGGGGATCCCAGAGAAACCTGAAAAACTGAGTTCCCGGCCATGATGTGATGGGGGATCAGACACATCTTATATCCTCTCCCTTTTGGGGCTTAGGCACAAGTGACCAGCATTCATGTCAAAATACAGATCATAAGACTGACAAAACAGACTCTTTGTGGCAATAAGATACCAAATTATCAACAGGACCTAAGGCTGTGCTGGGCAAGAGTTAAGTCACCCCTACAGGCCATCATCAATCTTGCTACACAGCATCCTTATCTTAACAGAAAACATCCCTTTCTGCTCACTCCAGGTTTTAGGCAGAGCCTTACCGCTTTACCCAGCTGCAAATTAAAGCATCTCTGAATTCACCTATAAACCTATAAGCTCCCATTTCAAGATATCCCACCTTTATGGACTAAACCAATGTACACCTCCTCCCATGTATTGATTTATGTCTTTGCCTGTAACTTCTGTCTTCTTAAAATGTGTAAAACCAAATTGTAATCCGACTGCCTCGGGACCACTTGCTGAAGGCTTCGTGGGTTTGTGTTTTTCCTGGGCTGTGGTCACTGCTATTGGCTCAGAGTAGGCTTCTTTAAAATATTTTTCAGAGTTGGTTTTTCCATTAACACCAGGGACCTTGAAGCATGAGGATCCACTGATGTTCCTGCTGCCCATTCCTTTTGCTCAAAAACCAAACCCTGTCACTGCAGATACAGTTCTCAGGATCTGCTTAATCATGAGACATCTGACTGAATGGGGCACAGGGAGAGACCTGTTGCTTAAACAGGCTTTGAAGAGGGAAGACACAAATGAAGAAATGTAATCCCTGGCTTATGGCAGATCAAAATATGAGAGAAAGAGAAGAATCCTCACTGCAACCTCCACCTCCGAGGTTCAAGCGATTCTCCTGCCTCAGCCTCCTGAATAGCTGGGACCACAGGCGTGCACCACCACACCCAGCTAATTTTTGTATTTTTAGTAGAGACAAGGTTTTGCTATGTTGGCCTGGCTGTTCTTGAACTCCTGATTTCAAGTGATCTGCCTGCCTTGGCCTCCCAAAGTGCTGGGGTTACAGGCGTGAGCCACCATGCCCGGCCTTAAATTGTATTTATTTTAAGGCAAGATGTGCACCTTAGTTCTCCTTGGGCATCATGTTTACCAGCTGGTCTCATGCTCACACATAACAGCAGCTCGTCTTCCCCCGAGCATTCTGGCATCTGAGATGCGCATAGCCAAATCCCAATAATTGGGCCAAATGAGTATAATGCCCAAATGCTTACAAAGAACAACAAGTATATTCAGGCACATTGCATAGCTCTAGTTCATATTTAAATAACGCATTGTTTTTTTAAGAAACGCAAATATAGGTTGAATATCCCTAATCCTCAAATCCAAAATTTGAAATGTTCCAAAGCTTTTTGAAGGACAAAATGACATCACAATTATAAAACTCCACATCTGACCTCCTAGGAGGAGTCACAGTCAAAATACAGCCACTCAACATGTGGTGTATCCAGAGTCCCGCAAGGGAAAAATGAAATTAACTTCAGGCTCTGCATATAAGGTGTCTATGAAGCATAAATGAATTTTATGTTTACACTCAAGGCCTCATCCCCAAGATATCTCATTATGTGTATGCAAATATTACAAAATCCGTAATCTGAAACACTTCTGGTCCCAAGCATTTCAGGTAAAGGATACTCGACCTGTAGCTCTAAAAAGCCAATAATGCAAACAGTCCTCTTTCAACCCCCGTTCTATTTCTCATTAGCAACTACCCTCAATTCTCCCAGCTATTTCCTTTGGTACTTAACAGATAGTTGTAAAGCAACTCCTTGTCATAAGAGATACAATAGTGAACAAAACAAGTAAAAATGCATGTCATTCTGGGGCTCACTGTCTCAGGTGGGAGGTAGGTAACAGATGTAATAAATACATAGAAGATACAGCATGTTAGATAGGGATGGGTACTAAGAAGGACGTATCAACAAAGAAGGGAGTATGGAGTGTCAGGGCTGGGGTTGACATTTTGCACAATGTGTCTGGGAAGGGCTCCCTTAGATGGTGACTTTGCAGGAGGACGAAGGAATGGAAGGTGTGAGTCAGGTGGATGTTATCAGGATAACATCTCAGCCAGCAGCAAGAGAAGGTGGGAAGGCTCCATGGACATGGTATGAGTTTGGGGCTGGCAAGGGAGAAAGGGTGGCTGAACTGCAAAGGGGAGTGTGTGGGTAGCAAAGTGTGTGTCCCCGGATTCATGAGGGACCAGATGGTGCATGACCTTGAGAGTCACAGTCAAGCCTTTGGCTTTTACCTTGAGGAGACGTGGAGCCACTAGAAGGTGTGAGCTGAGATGGTTCACGATGTGTCTTTAACATTTTAGCGGGGTGAAGAGATGAGAAGAGGCAGTTGATGGCAAGAGTAGAAGCAGAGACCACTCAGGAGACACTTGCAATAATTCAAGGAAGCCATAGTGCTGGCCAAGACCAGGGCGATGTCAGGGGGTTCCTGAGAAGTCACTTGATTTCTGGATACATCTTGATGGATTTCCCAAGAGACTAGATGAGGACTATAGGAGAAAGCACTGACCCAAGGATCACAAGCAGATTTGTGCCTGGACAACTGGAAGAAACAAATGGAAAAGCACTAACAGAAGACTGCAGGAGTTGCTGGTTTGGGAATGAGACGAAGACCTTGGTTTTGGATATGTCTTCAACTTGACAATCAGATATCCATGTGCAGAGGTCACATAGGAATTGGTTGTATATTTTTGAAGTTCAGGGGAGGTGTCTGTCTGGAGTCATCAGAATATAGGTAGTATTTAAAACCGTGAGGCTGAATGAGACACTTAGTAAGTAAGTGTAGGTAGAGAGAGAAGAGGCATGAGAACTGAGCACACGACATCCTGTTAAGAGGGATAGGAGGAAGCACACAGAGAAAGGCCATCCAGAAATGCAGGAGGCAAATCAGGAGAGATAAAAGAAAAGACATCAAGGAGGGAAAGCAGTCCACTGTATCAAATGCTCTTGAGAGATCAAGTTAGGTGAGGAGTGAGCAATAACCATTGGATTTACCAATGTGGAGGTCACTGAGGACTTTGAGAACTACGGTAGTGGGGAAGTGATTGGGGGTTGATTCAGGACAAATGGTAGAAAAGAAAGTGGCAACACGATTTTAGATAATTATTTCAAGGAGTTTTGTGGCAAGAACAGAAGCATGTGATGTAGCTGGAGGATGAAGAGGGCTCAAGAGAGGGTTCTGTATTTATTTTGTTTAAGATGAAAGAAATAATAGCATCGTTGTTTGCTGTTTGGAATGGATCCAGTAGAGAAGGAGAGAGAAGCTGGTATTTCCAGAGGCAGAGATGACATTGCCAGAGCATGAAACCAAGTGGATGGAGAGAGGTGGTGAGATTCTTTGGACATTCTCTTCTAAACCTTTCCATTTCTTTCTGTGAAGTCAGAGCAGAAGTCAACATTGTAAGCTGAGAGTGAGGATGGGAATGGAGATGCTGAAAATTAAGGAGTAAGAAAGAGTCATTAAGAAAAGCGGGAAAACATAAGGTCTAGATAAATTTAATATGCTTACTGGCCGGCATTAAAAACTTACTTGGGAGTAGTGATCCAAATTTAAAATGAAGCCATTCGGCATGATCTTGTTTGCCTATTTGTTTGCTTGTTTGTATGTTTGTTTGTTTTTTAAATATCTATTTATTTTTTAATTTAAAAAATTTTTGTGGGTATATAGTGGATGCATATATGTTGTACATGAGATGTTTTTATACAGGCATGAAATGTGAAATAAGCACATCATGGAGAATGGGGTGTCCATCTGCTCAAGCATTTATCCTCTGAGTTACAAACAATCCAATTACACTCTTTAAGTTATTTTAAAATGTATAGTCCAGTTATTATTCATTATAGTTATCCTACTGTGTTATCACATAGTAGGTCTTATTCATTTTTTCTATTTTTTTGTAGCTATTAACCATCCCCACTTGCCCCCCAGCATCCCCCTACCCTTCCCAGCTTCTGGTATTCATCCTTCTACTCTCTGTGTCCATGAGTTCAATTGTTTTGACTTTTAGATCCCACAAATAAGTGAGAATATGTGATGTTTGTCTTTCTGTGCCTGGCTTATTTGTTTTTTTCCAACCATATTCATCTGAGCCACTTCAAACATGGAGTAGGTGAACAGTACAATTTAAGTGTTTGGTTTGACAGATGAGCCCGGGGAAGTATGGAAGAGGAAAGAGAATTGAGGGCATAGGTCAGGAAACACACAATTGAAGGAAGAGAAGGAAGAAAAATAGTTCATGGGAGCCATGGGAAACAGTGAAAGGTGATAGGGCCAATGGAGGGAGGGTTCTCTTTGGGTAAATGATTGTTAACTTTGGAGTAGTCGGCAGAGAGGGTAGAAAAATTAGGAGGGAGTTATCTAGGATGGGATATTTGAAACTGACTTTATGAAGAAGAGAAGAAATTGATAATTATGAGGTCTAGGGTATGGCCATGGGAGAGAGTGGCCAAGATGTGTGTAGGACAAGACCATTGAGGTACAGAGGTCACAGAACTGAGACATCATCAGTCATTAACAAGTCATCTAATTATACATGCATGAGAGTTAAGAATGCCATAGTTTTTAAGGAGTGACCGTGAATTAGAATAACAGGGAGTTGTTGAGTGTCAAAAGACACCAACAACAATGAGAGTTGTGAGTGGTATTTTCTTTCTTTTTTTTGTTTTTTGAGACAGGGTCCTGCTCTGTTGCCCAGGCTGGAGTGCAGTGGCATGATCGTGGCTCCCTGCAGCCTCAACCTCCAAGGTCTCAAGTGACCCTCCTGCCTCAGCCTCCTGAGTAGCTGGGGCCAGATGTTTGTGCCACCATGCCTGGGTAATTTCTTGAATTTTTGTAGAAATAGGGTCTCACATGTTGTCCAGGCCGGTCCTGAACTCCTGAGCTCAAGTGATCCTCCCACCTCGCCTCCCAAAGTGCTGAGTTTACAGGTGTGAGCCACAGCGCCTGGCCATGAATGGTATATTCTGATGACCCGCGACTCAAGCCAAGGACTTATTCAGGAGGTGGGAGAGATATGCTACTGAGGAACAAGGAGGACACTCACCCCATTCTCAGGCCCAGTGGTCCATGGGGTATATAAGAGAGTGATCACTACTTAGGGGGCTGCAGGGGAAGCTGTGTCCTAAGGATAGAGCTGGTTTTAAACAGAGGAGGAATGTTAGAGGAATTGTGAACCCCAAAATTTGAGACAGGTCTTAGTTAATTTAGAAAGTTTATTTTGTCAAGGTTGAAGATGTGCATCCATGCCACAGCCTCAGGAAGTCCTGACGACGTGTGCCCAAGGTGGTCGGGGCACAGTTTGGTTTTATACATTTTAAGGAGACATGAGACATCAATCAATATATGTAAGAAGTACACTGGTTTTGTCCAGAAAGGTGGGGACAACTTGAAGCAGAGAGGGGGGCTTCCAAGTCACAGATAGGTGAGAGACAAAAGGTTGCATTCTTTTATGTTTCTGATAAGCCTTTCCAAAGGAGGCAATCAAAATATGCATCTACCTCAGTGAGCAGAGGGATGACTTTGAACAGACTGGGAGGGAAATTTGCCCTGAGCAGTTCCTAGCTTGAATTTTCCTTTAGCTTAGAGATTTTGGGGGCCCAAGATAATTTTCCTTCCACAGAATGAACAGAAGAGTTGAGGATGAAAGGTATTTTGCATGAGATGGACCTAAAATTTCAGAAAGCTCAGACCAAGGATATCAAGAGATGAAGAGTGAGAGATGAGGATCAGAAAATGCAGTGTGCAATGGGACTAGAACCTAGGTGATGACCAATGACCAAGAACCTAGGTGATGACCAATGACCAAGGGCTCTGGACTTTTCAGAGTGACTCACAGAAGCAGAGATGAGGGATATGGTAATATTAGAGCTGAAGGTTCCAAGGGGAAGACTGCTTGAAAGGATGCGATTATTGATAGCAAGGGGGTGGAGTCTTTTCTTTCCAGGAGATGGTAACTTCTAAAGCCCCTTGCCCCATTGATTCTAGGAGAGGTAAACCTTGCCCCGAGCAGCCTCCTGAGCCATGGCCATGGTGTTCTGCAGAGGGAGGTTATACTCAGCTCTCTCTGGGATTCATCTTAATACATCTAAATCACATGCCTATCCTGTTTCCTGTTTTATTCAATGCAAGCACAATCCATTGGTTTCCAGACATTCTTTTTTTTTTTTTTTTTTTTGAGATGGAGTCTTGCTCTGTCACCCAGGCTGGAGTGCAATGGCTCAATCTTGGCTCACTGCAACCTCTGCCTCCTGGGTTCAAGCAATTCTCCTGCCTCAGCCTCCCATGCCCGGCTAACTTTTGTATTTTTAGTAGAGATGGGGTTTCACCCTGTTGGCCCAGCTGGTCAGACATTCTTTCAAATACTCAGCATCCCCTCAGTACAATCACAGTTTTGGCCACCTACTTTCTGAAGTTAGGGTTGGATCAGAAACCTACGGGTCTTTGTGCTTTTTTATGGATTCTCAAGTCGTTCTCCTGTTTTCAACTTGTGTCTCATTCTCAGCCTTTTACAGCTTTGAACCTCAAAGTCCAGAGGCTTTTCAGGGTTGACAGGATAAATTGACTTCTTTCCCTTCAGTGCTCCACTTGGCAAGCGCTTAGAGTTTGGAACTATGATGCCAAATAACAGCCCTCCAGGGCTTTTCATCTTTTGAATACCTGTTGAAATATTCACTGTGGGTTTTTCTTGGTAAATTTATTTATGTTTTTCTTAATTCATTGTCATTCTAGTTCAATTTTGAGAAGATGAAAAAATGGATGTTGGTGGTCAGTCCGCCCTATTTATCCTGGCCGTATATTTGCATTTGAAAAAAGAAAAGAGTACAATGTATATGATAAATATTTCAAACTCTTTGAAGACTGTATTTGGGAGAAGGTCTGAATTCCACAAAACTTTTCAGACTCTCTTTATCCCTCTTTGTATTAAACATATCTAAAGCAAAAAAGAGGAGCCTCTATTTTTATGAGCCTCCTCTTGTAGATTTTCACTAGGGGTCGAAAGTTGTTCTCTCCTAATTCTGTGTTGCAGAATTAATGGAGACATGAAGGTAGATCAAACAGGTGGCAAACCAACAGAATTAAGTAGAAGTATCATTTTGTTTCTGAATTTGAATGATAAATGTATCCTTGTGTAAAGATTTACATTGTAGGATTGAATGAATATTTCTGCTCCCCAAATTTACATATTGAAATCCTGATCCCCAAAGTGATGATACTACGAGGTGGGGCCTTTGGCAGGTGATTGAGTCATGAGGGCAGAGCCCTCATGAATGGACATTTTCACCTTTATGAAAGAGATCTCAAAGAGATCCCACTTCTACTACGTGAGGTTACAGTGAAAAGATGGCTGTCTGTGAACCAGGAAACAGACCTCACTAGACACTGTATCTGCCAGCACTTTGATCTTGGACTTCCTAGCCTCCAGAACTGTAAGCAATAAAGTTCTGTGATGGGTACCCAGTCACCCTGTCTGTGGTTTCTTTTTATAGCAGCCAGAACAGACATTAGCAGGTTAAGCCTGTAGAGGCAGGAGATTTGTGAAGGCCGTGATGGTATAAATTATGTATTTTTTTTTTGTATTTCAAAGAAAAGCTCATGATAGATGATTTTCACTTGCATGCTGCAATGAGGATCAGCTTACACATAGTAGGGGTTCAGTGAATGCCCATGGAACTGGGGGACATTGAATTTCGTTTCTCTGAGACTGGTTTACAAATGCTGATGTCATTTGAGGCTTAATGACTTCCTTTGAACAATAAAGGATCACAATATTTCTAATACTCTTATTTTAGATGTTGAAATTTCCCATGAATATGCATTTGTTGACTGCCTATATCCAAAGAGCTGTGTGAGGAAGTGTGGGAAATCAAAGAAGAGTCAAGAGCAGATTAATAAGATCTGGTATCTCAGGCATCATACATAATTAATATGTCCCTTTTAGGCTTATTAAAAAGCAGGAAATGTTACGGAGGCAAGGTTTAGATTTGATGTTGGCTAGAGGTGAGATGGCACATGTCTTTGCTGAAGAGCTGTGACTTTTCCTTTAGCAATCATTCATTATGAACGCATGTGCTGGCTCAAAGGAGGAAGGACTCTGGTTTGGCGTTTCTTTGTTTGCCCCATGACGTCCAAATTACCCATCGCCACATTACCTCTTTATGTTCTCATGGACCTTTCTTTGTTTGGTGTGATTTGGCCTTTCTTTGGTGCAGTTTCAGCAATGCATTAGAGTGGTCACACAGCAAGTGGCTCAAGTGACTTTTTATAATTGCAAAGTAACCCTATTCAAGAGTTCTTTAAGAGGAAGGTCATTAAGTTCTATTTTGTAATAATTCACATTTAGCCACTCATTTAAATGATAATTACAAAGGCATTATGCATTACATCTGAAGTAACAATACATTAGCTTTGAATAAATAAGAATTATAACTCATAAATCCACAAAGCTTGTTTCATCATGTGTCGGCCCTATTTTGTATTTAGATAATTTTTTCAACAATTTCTCTTGTTTTCTGACTTGACATCTTCAACTAGCGTGTTTAACCACAAGATGTATGAAGTTTTACATTTAAAATCAAAGTCAGAATGCAAGAAGAAAAATTTTAGTTTTGTTTGCCTCCTGCAAACAAACTTTTAAAGTATTTAAGTTTTTTTTTTTTTTTAATTTTGAGTTAGGGTTTTCCTCTATTGCCTAGGCTGGAGTGCAGTTGTGCGATCATGGCTCACTGTACTTTCGACCTCCTGGGTTCAAGCAATCCTCCTGCCTCAGCCTCCCAAGTAGCTGGGACTGCAGATACGCACCACGATGCCTGGCTAATTTTTTAAAAATTTTCATAGGGATGGAGTTTCACTATGTTGCCCAGGCTGGTCTCAAACTCCTGGCCTTAAGCCATCCTCCTGCCTTGGCCTCCCAAAGTGCTAGGATTATAAGCATGAACCACTGTGCCTAGTGGAACTTTTAAGGTATTTTTAAGGCAGGTCTTCCATAAACATAAAAACAATGAAATGTCACATTTCCTTTCTGATGTACCCTGGATATTGTTTCTTTTTTTCCCTGCATAGATACACACATCAAATACAGGAACATCTGCATAGATATAGAAACGATAATTTTATTAATTGAAACCTTGTTTTACTAAATGCTTTTCAGTTCACATTGGAAGAGAACAATAGATAACATTAATGCTGACCATTAAATGGAACCCACATGTTACAGTTTGTTCAATGTAGACAAGCTTCTAGGAAGGAAAGACATCAAAATCAAGTCAAAATACTAGCTGAATTAGTGAAAAGGTTTATGGATTTTCAGGGTTAGTTTAGTCACCCCAGAATGGCATCAACAACACAAGCTTCACCTTATCTTCCTGCTCTGCCACCTTTACCATGTGGCTATTGACCTTACGGTCCCATGGTAGCTGCTGCACTTCCAGGCATCACATCCGTATTCAAAGGAAGAAGAAAAGGGCAAAGGAGTAAAGACGAGGGAAACATGCTGAGTCTGATTCTCTTAGTAAACTTAATAAGCTAGAGAATCAACCCATTAATTTTTATTTACTCATTTATTACATCTTATTGGATAGATTGGTTCTGATGACTACTCATAATTGCAAAAAAAAAAAAAAAAAAAAAAAAACTGGGGATGCAAGAAAAGAAAGGAAGGAAAAAGGTAGAATGAATGGTTTGGGGAGGCATGACACAGTGTGTAGCATAATCAGGCTCAGCACAACTTACACAATCATGACATGGACTGTTTGATAGGCAAGACTTGAGTCCCCAAATTTACCAGTTCCCCAGGATATGTTTGTGTGTGTGTGTGTGTGTGTGTGTGTGTGTGTGTGTGTGTGTGTGTATGTATATAGAAAAAGCATGAGTTGGTGGGTGACTGGGTAGAAATGCATTGACATGAAGGAGATAACAGTACATGTGTATGTGTGCGGGGAAGCCTGTTAAAAACAATAACCAGTTTGGTGACTTGAAGGAAGGATAGACACCGGGAATAGAGCAAAACAGTGCTTTGGTTTCAAGTTAAAATAGATTAAAATCCTACCCTAACAGCCACTTGCTGGATGACTTTGGCTGAGTTACTTAAACTTTCTGTGCTACAGTTTCCTTCTCTATACAATGACAATCATATTTGCTGCCCCAGAGACTCCTTCTGTTCTGATATTAATATTCTAATATTAGTTTATACCATTAAGTGAGATCACATATTATAACACCTAGGGCAGTCATTATTGAACAGATGCTATTGTGGGCAAAGTATCAGAATTTGAATTATCCATATTAGAAGATTTTAGATACTTTATATTTAAATGGATAAGTTGAAATACTCAAACACTTTAGTATCTTTTTTAGTTTTTAGGTAGGGTAAACAAAACATATAAGAAATGTACTCTGTTTTCAAGACCTTGAAATCTATTTAGTAGGCAAGACTGACACATGGAGAAGTGGGTGGGACATGGCATATAATCACAGGTCTATATACAAGGTCCACATAACTGTATTTGCTTGTAAGTAGACAGAGGCACTTTCTTTTTGCCTTCCTTTCAGTCTTTCTCCTTCTCTCCCCTCTCTTTGTTTCTCCTTCTCTCCTTTCTCCAAGGTTGTATAAGTGAGACCAGAGATACTGAGGCATCCCTCTAAGCAGGAGTATGTGTGAGGACAAGGGGATGGACATTTGTGAATTCATAAATTCGTTCAAAATATCTTGTGTCTAAGGAGAAATCCATACACTTTTTTTGAAAATATGGGAAAACTGGAGGCAAAATAGCAATGAAAATATATAATTACTCTGTTTATATAATGACTGAAAACAAACCATGTATTTGTGAGTGAAACACATAAAGGCAGTTTTTAGAAAAACGTCTATGGGAAAATGAGTAGCTATTCAAAGCAGCCCTTCAAAAAGAACTATTTAGAAATGGCAATGCAGAGATACAAAGGCTAATTCTCTACATTCGCTGAAAACAGAGTCTCAATATAGTTAAAGGGGTTTGTTTGAATGACATTTTTTTAAAATGTGATACTGGGAGCTTATGTTGCTATACATGGAAATTGAACACCAACATGCTTTATGGAATCATGTTCCATGTGCTTAGTAGTATGTTAACAATTTTTGAATATACCATTACTTTCAGATTAGAACAAGAAAAAAAAAGATTCCTTCTAGATTGTTAACAAATTGTAGAGGGTGGTTCACTTTATATCGACGTGAGAGCACAAAGTAAAGAATTGGGCTCTATTTCATTTAGTACCTTATCACTGTTGATTCTTTCGGTACCATAATAATGTGAGCATGAGATGTGCTTGTGTTTAGTCTTACAAAAATCAGTCACTGCCAAGGAGGTGGAAGGGAAATATTGTAGGAGACACATAAACAGAAAATTTTGCCTAGGAGCTTTTCTGAGCGGTGCTCCAGGTCCAGCGTGCCTATTTCTAGACGGCCACCATTGTTCCTGCAGGGCCATTGCATGCAATTTGAATAAATTCGAGGATTCACCCGAACTGACTGACTTTTAAACACACTAAAAATAAGATGTGCATGATGTTCTACAAGGCTCTTTAGAGACACCATGGAGAGTCCTTGTCAAACTACCAAGTTCTTCACAGACTGCGTCGCGAAAAGGAAATGAAGCACTTCCCAGGGCGAATCTATTTCATCCTTGTCAAAGGGTCTAGGTCCATGATTCTGTATGTGGACAAGGGAAATTAATCACCAAAGCAGATGCAAGAAAACAAGAAAACAGTGTGTCCATCTTCCTGTTTAACTTACTTTAGCTTGTTGGCCCTTTCTTTTCTATGTTCTGTGTCTATGTGACTGTGATTTTTCTTCTCTATATAACTGTGTCTATGTAACTGTGATTTTTTTTTTTTTTTTTTTTTTGAGACGGGGTCTCTCTCTGTCACCCAGGCTGGAGTGCAGTGGCACAATCTCGGCTCACTGCAAGCTCCGCCTCCCAGGTTCACACCATTCTCCTGCCTCAGCCTCCCGAGTAGCTGGGACTACAGGTGCCCGCCACCACGCCCAGTTAATTTTTTGTATTTTTAGTAGAGACGGGGTTTCACCGTGTTGGCCAGGATGGTCTCTACCTCCTGACCATAACTGTGATTTTATATTTAAAGCTGTATGCCAGTGGCAGTTGGGGGGGCACAGATCTTGAGAAACATTTTAAAACTCTTCATTTGTATAATATTTCTATACAAATTGGAAACAGGGGGACAAAGTAAAACTAACAACACTAGGAATGTTTTCAGTCTCCCAAGTGAGAGAATTTGGAAGAAGGGGTGCCCATTGCTTTTTGAAGTATTTTTTCTTTGAAGTTAGAGTGATGTGCTGCACATTGGGAATCTAAAACTTGAAATCACTTTGTGATAGAGTAGATGAATAGAGGTATTTTATGTATTTTTTAGACAAAATATTTCCAAGAAAGTTTTTGATGGAAGACTGGAGTGGGTAAGATGAAAAACAATGCTCTTTTGAAAGAAAAATCCATCTTTTGTACAAGAGATTTTAAGGATAACTATCTCACTAATCTTTTGTTATGCTTGCAAAAAGATTACTATTACCATGCCTAGATTATGGTGAAATTAGGACTTGGAGTATCTCCCCAAAAAAGGTTCTTCAACATTTAAAACATTTTAAACAATGTTTTCTTTATGAATATTTCTAGGGTTTTCCACAGAGTCTTTCCACAAATTAGTAAGTTTTGTAGATCCAAAATATAATATATATTAAATGCATGTTATCTAATGCAGATGCTAATTTCTTCAATCCAAATCATTTACAGAGCAGCACATAGTTATTCCAAGGGTAAAAGGAGAGAGTCACTAATAATCTAAGTAAGACATAAATATATTGATCTCTTTGACTCAGTAATTCCATTTGTAGAAATTCCACTTTAAGGAATTTTTCATGGTTTGTCTAAAAAATATAGGCCCTAGGATTTGTAAGCGATATAAGTATCACTTATAAAAATGAAGGATGAGAAACAATTTATATGCCCAACCATAGTGGATTGACAAAATTGATTCTGCTATATTCATGTAATAAATTATGATATAGAAATGATATATTGACTTGGAAAAGTGTTTATGATATTCAGAGGGAAAAGCAGTATTTGAAACATATTTTGTAAGGTGTATTTGCAAACGTAGGCAGAGAAAATGATTTGGAATGATGTATATAAAACTGTGGACAGTAATTATTTCTGGGTGAGGGTATTAAGAGCATGTTAGGTTTGTTTTCTTTTGGTTTATTTTTATATTCTAATTTCTCTAAAATGAAAATGTGTGATATTTTAGTAAGAAGCTTCCAGTCAAAATAGTTCGCTTTTCCTTTAGGCTCTTCCTTAGATCAAAACACATGGGAATAGTAACATGAAATCAGAAAGAGAAAATGAACAGGACAAAACTACCTCACACACAGGATCATTGTCCTGGCTGACCAGGAAGTGTGAGTAACTCAAGTTGGCTTTGCTAACATGCTAGAGACGGTGATTCTGAAGGAGAAATGTAGACTCAAGGAGAAAATGTGGGATGCCTTAAACAGCCAGGAAGAGGGAAAATATAAGCCTCTTGGCAAATTTAATTAACTAGCAGTTAAGGAAGAAAGAAAACACTGAATGAAAAGGTGTGATTCAATTCTAGTTAACATTATTGAGAGAGATTGGGTAGCATGCACACTGGTATGATAAAATCACACCAAGGCATTTTTCTTATATGCAAGAAAGATGCTAATAGCAAAAAAAGAACAGGTGTATTAAATCTGTAGCTTCTGAATCAACAAAGGAAATCTTAAACCTACTGTAGAAAGCAATCAACCCAACAGAAATCAGGAAAGCAGAAAAATAAAAACCAGAAAAAGGCATAAGAGAAAATCAATACAAATACAGCAGTATTTAAAAACAAAGACAGACCATTACTTAACATAAAAGGAACCGTCTAGGAAAATCTAAAACAATTAAGAAGCTTTGTCCATTTGACCCATAACTTCAAAAAGAATAAAAGTGAAAAAGTAACAGAATTAAGGGAAACTTTTAAAATTGTAGGTTGTACTTTTAATATAATACTCTCAGAAAATGATTGATCAAGCAGAACAAAAAATACTAAGGTTATAGGAAATGTGAATGATAAGATAGTTTTATCCGGACAAACAAAGAGAATTCACGTTGTTTTCAAGGACACACAAAACATTTATAAAAATTGCACATTGGTGGCTTACAAAATATCAAATAATTTCAAAGTATTGACATATTAGGCCACTTTGACCACATGAAAATTGAATTAGAAACTAAAAATAAAAAGACAAAGCAAATAAATACTTGACAAATAAGAACACACTTCTAAAATAAATTTTCAGTTAATAAAAAAATTAAAAAGGCAATTCAAACATTAAAACCTTAATGACAAATTATGTAGTATACATTCAACATGAGGCATGGTAAGTAATGTAGAATTTTAAAACATGGCCTGAAACACATTTATTTAAAAAAAGAAAGAAAAGCCAGTAAAGTTAATACAATTAAAGATGCAAAGAAAAGCTTAGTAGAATAAAACCAAAGAGGCCAGGCACGGTGGCTCACGCCTGTAATCCCAGCACTTTGGAAGGCTGACGTGGGCGGATCATTTGAGGTCAGGAGTTCGAGACCAGACTGGGCAACATGGTGAAACCCTGTCTCTCCTAAGCTACTGGGAGGCTGAGGTAGGAGAATCCCTTGAACCCTGAGGCAGAGTTTGCAGTGAGCTGAGATCGTACCATTGCACTCCAGCCTAGGCAATAGAGTGAGGCTCTGTCTCAAAAAAAAAAAAAAAAGAAAAAGAAAATCAAAGAAAAAATCAGAAAGTAAATATATATTAAAAAAATGAAAGTTTATTATCTTTTATTCTAACAAAATTTAGGGAGAGAAAACTCTACCCAAAGCAAAGGGCAGAAGTATCTATGCACTGGGCAGGTGTGTGAGGTGGAATGTTCCACATGCATACATTTATCCATCCTTACTCTGTTAAGCGAACTGAATGGATATTTCCTTGCTTTGCAGCCAGCTCTTATGAATGAGATTATAAAAGAGGCTCCAGAGAGCTCCCTTGCCCCTTCCACCATGTGAGGATACACCAAGAAGTCACCATCTATGAACCAGGAAGCAGGGCCTCACCAGTCATTGTATTTGCCACATCTTGATCTTGAACTTTCCAGTCTCCAGAATTGTGAGCAATAAATTTACGCATAGGAATGGTAGGTCGTTGAACCCTGTGCTCTGTGATTTTTGCAGGTGTGCACCCCAAGCAACGCCTGGTTAAACCACTGTGCCTTTTCTTTGCTCACACAGTTTTATCCTCCAGAAACACTTCCTTTTTTAGTCCTGTCTCCTTCCTCCTCCAGGGAGCCTTCAGCTGCATGATCAACAGTACAATACTGTTCATCTCTATTCCAGGACTCCTCAAACTTGGAGACACTTTCTTTCTCTGATATCAAGTCCTAGCTCCTTGCAGGATGGGTCTGTGTTCTGTATCCTATTCTGAGAGAGCCTGGACTTGTAAAACCTGAATATGTGCCCTTTGTCTGGTACATCTCACTCCCACACACTATCTAGGTCTGCTTTCAGGTTGGTTGTACTCAACTTTTTCAAAAGCTGCTGTTCATGACTCACTACTGCATGAAGGAGGTTGGAATAGTGTCTGATGAACAGGGCCAAGTTTAATCTGCTGAATGAAAAAGATGCTATCATACATGGGTTAAAACACATGTTTTCTCTCTGCAGTGCATTAATCCCAGGCTGAGCATTCTTATCACAGTTAAGGTTCTGCTCCCTGGGGCTACGGGGAAACTTCATCCACTAGGCTGTTCATCTTCTGTCTGATAAGCTCAGGGCACTTCCATCTTCCGTGCTGCAGGAAGGGAAGGTGAGTACAACCATAGCATGTGCATGGCCTAGCATAGCAGAAGCTGTTTCCATCATCTCCACTCTCTTCCCCATAGTGATGACTGAGTCCACATGGCCAAATTCAGCTGCAAAGACAGTTTGGAAATGTAGCCTTTGGCTAAGTCTCTCCTTGAAGACAACACCTATTCTGTTTCCACAGAAGAGGAGTGAGAAAAGGCTTTAGTGGGCAACTGGAAATCTCCCCCACAGAGTCTTAAATCAGAATCAAATAATACTGAATAGGACTTGACACATTTTCCTATAACTAAAATCCATCAATCAGCTTGAATACTCTTACGGGGAGGGGGACATGCCCTTGAGTGCAGGATTTCTGGAAGACAGTTTTCCACTTCTCAAAATCCACGCTGACTCCTATGCAAAGGCAGAGGATAACCAAGCCTTTAGACCAAGGTGTAGCTAACTTTTCCCGTAGAGAGACATACTTCGGGCTCTGTGGTCTGGGTGGTCTTTGTTTCAATGACTCAACCTTGCATCTGTAGCCTGAAAGCAGCTACAGATAAGATGTGAAGGAATGGGCATGGCTATGTGCCAAAAAAGCTGTATTTACAAAGACAGGCAGACAGCTTCAACCTGCAAGCCAAAGTTTGCCAACCCCTGCTTTAGACTAATGAAGAAAAAAGAAGGTGAAATGGATTTGGACAACCTTGCTTAAACTCCCAAGGACCCTAGTGATCTTGGGCGATGGCTGTTTGAAGAACTGAAGATGCCATATGAATGCTACCATACTCAAAGTACTACCATACTACCATAGTCAAAGCAGACAGGAAGAAATCTTTGAATTTCATATTATGTTTCAGCTTTGTTCTTTTTTTTAATACCATATTACAAGCTTCAAACTATTCTTTTAATTATATGATTTTTAAAGTTCCAAAAAAGAAAAAAGGCAGATAAAATATGTATATTTGAACTTACTAAGACATTGCTTTCATTAAATACTGATTTTTATATGAAGATATTTAGATATCTGTATGCCTTCAGTCTAAAGCATGTGGGTCTCTTTCAATGAAAAGCATAGATCCAGGTATCTTTGGATCAGAGATACTGATACAAGTTGATCTCATATCTAGCTACTTAGTAGAGACTCCCAAGCTCTCATCTATGGATTAGGGCCTGGTCCAGGCACAAGAATCTCTTGGAGGTGTTCTTACAGCTATCGGCTTCTGGTGTCTAGCCATGGAGGCTTGATTTTGTAGGTCATGAGTGGGAACAAGGAATCTCCCTAGATAATCTGATGAGATGATGGATTTGGAAAACCACAGGTCTGTATTAGTTCTTTTAGGCTGCTATAACAAAATACTATCAACTAAGTGGCTTATAAACAACAGAAATATATTACAGTTCTGCTAAGGCTTAGTCATGCTAAGCCTCTCTTTACTGTTACAGGTGTCCAACCAATTTTATATGATAGCGCTCTGAGGAAGACTCGACACCAAGGTTCAGGCGAGCTTCCCTGATTGTCATATTCCATGACTATTTTCACACATCTATGTCCAAAAAGTAACACTGTTCAAGACTCCACAAGTTCAGGACCAGTGGAAGTTCCACATTTGGAACTCTCCTGAATTCTGCCCTATGCTGTTTGTCCATTGACTGCTTTCTGATTCTCGCCCCTTCCCTGTAATAAACCATAAGCATGAGTATTACAACTTTCAGTGAGCTTTGTGCATCTTTCTAGCAAATCATCAAACTTAAGGGTGCTCTTAGGGACCTTTGAGCTTGCAATTGGCATCAGAAAAGAGGGCAGCCTTGTTGACTGTTTCCTCCAGTGCTTCATTTAAAAAACAAATTCAGGACTGTAAAGACTAAAACAGAATAGTACGTGATATGTAGGAGTGCTCAGGTTTTATCAATCCCTGTCTCCTGGAAAGGCTAGTCTAGCTATTTGCAGTGTGTCAGCTCTCTCTCACTTTCAGAATTTCACCTTCTCTGGAATCCCCAAAGAAGCCCATGTGGGCATGCTATGGTTGTATTGTACTGGGTGGCCCTGATTTAGTGGCTGTTTGCCCCAAAGCTGGACCTCGCAGGTCGCTAGAGTCTGCAATGACATCCATTCATTCATCCAGTATCTTGTCCAGCATCTGATGAAGGTGAAGACCAAGCAGTCTCTGGGGAGATAACAATGAACAAATTAGTCAGGGTTCCTGCTCCCATGGAGTTTGGAAGTGAGATATTGGCAGCTCATGAAACATTCCATCCTTTTCTTACTTTTCTGTTTATGTTGCCCCCTTTGCCTTTTTCTCTTAGGAAGCGGGTACCCTTCACCCTCTTGCCCATCCTGGTCTCTCCAGTGAAGCTGGAGAGAGGTTTTCCTGCCTGACATCAGCCAGCTCAATGTGCCAGGTCTAGACTTGTATTTCCATTGAGTTATCTGCTTTCTTTAATGAAAAACCCCAGAGTAGACCTTGCTTCAGGTCTAATTCATTCCAACAGTGACTTTATTGAGCTCTTACTTTGTGGGAGGTGCTCCTCCCTCCTGGGTTGTAGCTGAAAACAAAACAGGGCTTTCTCCTCTGGAGCTTCCATGGAAACTGACATTAAATGTGTATGTAGCATGCCTGGACATGCTAAGTGCTGTGGAGAAGATAAAACAGGGTAAGGGATAGAGAATGATGGACACATGTGGGGACAGACATGGAGAGTGGCTCTTGAAGGAAACAATGTTTGAGTAGTGTATTAGTCCGTTCTTACGGTGCTATAAGGACACACCTGAGATTCGGTAATTTGTAAAGGAAAGAGGTTTAATTGACTCACATTTCCACAGGGCTGTGGAGTCCTTAGGAAACTTACAATCATGTTGGAAGGGGAAGCAAACACATCCTTCTTCACATGGTGGCAGCAAGGAGAAGTGCAGAGTGAACACAGGGAAAGCGCCTTATAAAACCATCAGATCTTGTGAGAACTCACTCACTGTTATGAGAATAGCAGCATGGGGGTAACCGCCCCCATGATTCAATTACCTCCCACCGTCTCCCTCCCATTACATGTGGGATTATGGGAATTATGGTTCAAGATGAGATTTGGGTGAGGACACAGCCAAATCATATCAAGTAGAGACCAGTAAACAGAGGGAGTGTGCCTAAGACTCAAAGGAGAAAGTTTTAGCAGCAACAAAACCAAGACTGCTTAGCACATTCAAGAAAGTGCAAAGAAAATCCTAGTGCCTCAGGGGAAGCCAAGAAGCAGGAAGGAGCTGGACCATTTCCAGCCATGTCTTCCACAATAGGGTTTGCATTTTCAGTGTGCTGGAAGCTGCCACAGGTGTCTCAGCTACAGTCTGATGTTCCCACATGTGCTAGGCATGTGGTTCTCTCAGTCTGGAAACAGGCTGTCTGTTTTGTTTTGTTTTACTTTTCCCCCCAGCTGAAATTGGACTGGGGTTGTCATACCCTCTTTGATGTTGCTGATGCCTCTCTGTGCTTTGGGGCCTCTTCCCCAGCAATTTCAGATAATTTACAGCTCTCATTCCTGCCTCACTTTAGCTTCTTCATGCCCAGCATGTCTGTTTCCAGGAGTGTCCAATAGCATCTTCGCTCTGCCAGTAGATGATTCTCGACAAGAGGCGCCTGCGTTCGAGGTCTCTGCACAGAGCACATAATTAAAATCTCACCGTTTCTCTACACTCAATGCAATTTTCAGTGCAAACACGGTTGGGGGGAGGTCAGAGAGAATACATAATCATTTCTTTATCTCCTCTTCTTGGCTTCATATAGTTTCTGTCTTTTGCAACTCACTGTCCCTAGAGTCATGTTTTAAATTTTTCCCTAAGTTATTGGAAACTTGTGCCTGTTGTCGTCAATTATTTCGTGTCTTATGGTATGAAGCTGAGAGGGCCACCAGGAGGAGAGTCAACATGCAGGTGCTTTTTGGATATCCAATAGCAGCAGTAAACAACAGATGTTTCCAAACTGGCTTATCTCCAGATGCAACACCTTGCCCCCCAGAGCCATGGCATGGGAACATCTCACATTGAGCTCTTTGAATAATGTCCTTGGGCATAGGGCCGCATGGAAGATAATGAAAAGGTTTTGATGAAAAGGTTTTAGGCATAGAATGCGTCAAGTTTGAGAACATGAAGATTACTTCCTGAGGAATGGAGAGGAGAAAACAATTCAACATAGCCAGAGGGAAAATTTCCAATGTTATTGGTGAAAATTGTTTCAAATTATTCTATCTTACCTTTGGCTTAGGGCGTAAGTGCATTAAAAATAAATATCATTGCAATGTTTTTATTTTGCATTTAAGATACCTCTTATATGTGATTCCCTCATGGAAATCATGGGGTTTTCTTCATGAAAATAATACTTACTCTTTGCTATTTTGTACACCGAAGTCTCTGGGCTGATCGCTATATGTGTGCCATTTGATATGATTTGGCTGTGTCCCCACCCAAATCTCATCCTGAATTGTAATCCAATTGTAATCCTCATGTGTTGAGGGAGGGACCTAGTGGAAGGTGACTGGATCATGGGGGAGGATTTCCCCTATGCTGTTCTTGGGACAGTGAGTGAGCTCTCACAAGATCTGGTTGTTTCATAAGTATCTGGCACTTCCCTCTTCTCTGTCTCTCTCCTGCCACCTTGTGAAGACGTGCCTTGCTTTCTCTTTGCCTTGCGCCATGATTGTAAGTTAATTAACCTTCTTCCCTTTATAGATTATCCAGTCTCAGGTATTTCTTTATGGTGCTGTGAAGATGGATTAATACACCTTTGTATAATCTTCGTCATCTTCCTTTGTACTTGCTACTATGATCCTGATGTTGCCATTGAGTGCACCTCAGGGTTAAGGAACCTGTGATTACTCAACTGGGACACATATGAGCCTCAGAATCCAGTGAATGTCAGAGCACTGCCTCATATCCAAAACCTCTGACTTCAGATCCAACATTTTTCTAAGAAACAGAGTTGTAGGATTCAATATCCAAGTTATCACTGTTAAGATGATTAGACTTTTTTCTTCTATGTCAATACAACCTTCAGAAGAATGTAAGCAGCTGTGAGAAAGTACACTACCAAGGAGATGAAGTAAAGAAGAGAACCGTAGTTGGATTTATTCAAGCAGTCAGGGATGGACAGGCATTGACCATGAGGATCTCAGAGCAGTGGACAGTGAGTGTTGGCATCCAGGAATCCGAAGTGAAATAGCCTCAGACATCAGATAAGTCAGCGCAATGCTAGAAAATTCAGTGTGCTTAGAGGGCTTGTGTGTGTGTCTGTCATTCTTGCCCTGCTTTCTATCCCTCCTGGGCTGCCTCGCATGGACACCGTCCACAGGGCTTCTGTACTGCTGGTGTCCTGGAGAGTTTGGCCAATGGGGAGCCCCAGTTGGACAGTGAGCAGGGGAGAAGAAAGAATTGAATTATATATCTCTCCCCTTGGCTGCTCCCTTCCAGGGCACGTTGAGCTTGGCTGAGCCTCTCAACCAAATGCCGCAGCTCCTCTCAGAATGGCTGAGAGTACAAACCTCTCCCCATTTCCAGTACCAGTTGGACTTCCTTCCCTCATCCTTCTGAGCCTGGTGGTGGAGACAGTTTGGTAGCTACTGGCCTTGGGTTATTGCCAGCTCCCCCTTGTTCCTATAAACCACAGTTGCTCAACCTTGGCACCTGTTGACGTTTAGGGATGGATAACTCTTGTTTGTGTGTGGAGGGCTGTGCTGTGTGCATTGTAGGCTGTTTCGGAGCATCCCTGGTCTCTACTCACCAGATGCTGCTATCACCTCCCTCCACAGCAGTGACAAACCCAAATGTCTCCTGACACTGACAACTCGCTTCCTGTTGAGAACAGCTGTTCTACACCCACATTAAAAAAATTATTTTAGGGCCAGCCGTGGTGGCTCATGCTTGTAATCCCAGCACTTTGGGAGGCTGAGGCGGATGGATCACCTGAGGCCAGGAGTTTGAGACTAGCCTGGTCAACATGGCAAAACCCCGTGTCTACTAAAAATACAACAATTAGCTGGGCACGGTGGCGGGTGCCTGTAATTCCAACTACTCGGGAGGCTGAGGCAGGAGAATCGTTTGAACCCAGGAGGCAGAGGTTGCAGTGAGCCAAGATTGAGCCACTGCACTCCAGCCTGGGCGATGGAGTGAGACTCCATCTCAAAAAATATATATATATATATATTTTTTAAACTTGGGGTTACATGTGCATGTTTGTTACATGAGTATATTCCATAGTGCTGAGGTTTGGGGTACAAATGACCTTGTTACTCAGGTAGTGAGCATAGTACACAATAGGTAATTTTTCAGCTCTTACCTCCCTCCTACCCTTCCCTCTTTTTGAGTCCCCAGTGTCTATTATTTCCATTTTTATATCCATGTGGACCCACTGTTTAGCTTCTACGTATAAGTGAGAACTGCAATATTTGATTTTCCATTTTAGAGTTAATTCCCTTAAGATAGATGGCCTTCTGCTGCATCCATGTTGCCATAAAGGACGTGAATTCATTCCTTTTTCTGGCTGTGTAGTATTCCATGGTGTGTATATGCCACATTTTCTTTATCTAGTCATCCATTGATGGACACTATGTTGGTTCTGTGACTTTGCTATTATGACTAGTGCGGCAATGAACATACAAGTGCAGGTGTCTTTTTTATATAGTGATTTCTTTTCCTTTGGGTAGATAACCGGTAGTGGGATTGCTGGGTCAAAGGTACACCCACATTTTTATACATAGACCTTTTGTGACTACATCTGTCTCTCATTACCCTGTGTGTCGGCCACTGAGACACTGACTGATTCAGTGAAAAAAGAGTAAAGCAAAGGAGATCATTAATTCTTTGGAAGGTGAAAGGTGATTTGAAAGTTTCTTATATAGGATTCCTGAAGAGGATACCTAAGGAATGGGTTGTAATAAAAGCTGAAATGGGATTATTTAGCTGTAAGAAGTTCATGCTCATTTGCCAATAGAACCTTTGTTTTCAGAAATGTGACATTGCTGCATGTGGCATCATTGGGTTTAGAAGCATACTTTCAATATTATAGTCAAGTTAAGATAGATCTAGAGCAGTGATTCTCAAGTGGGGAGATTTTCTTCTTGGGGGACATTTATTAATGTTTAAATGTATTTTGGTGGGGAGGGGGACAGCTATTACTGACATTGTAACCCAATACCTTGTTTTTAAAGAAAAAAATGAATTTCCTCTTTTCCTTTTTCCCCCTCCTCCTACTTAGCTCTTTAGGAATGCAATTGTAGCCTTTACCTTCTCTCCAGCAGACACTCCCTACATGGCAAGCTTTTGTAACTATGTGTTAACTTAGAAGTTCCAGAGAGCGAACGTTGAAGCAAACCAGGCCCCCCTGGAACTCTCTCTCACCAGGAGATTGTGTCAGTTTACAGGCTAGCTCTGCCAGTGATGGCACCAGCCAGACCACCAAATAGATAAGACATCCCAAGCAAGTCACGTAGACCCCACATCTCCTTGCCTTCTCCCTTGCATGCCATTTACGCCCAGTGCCCCTTTAAAAGCCCCTGCCCTCTGCCCCCAAATACAAAGCAATACCCTTAAGGCAGGAGCCTCTACCTCTTCCCCTCAGCTAAGTTCTGGAATAAAGTCACTTTCTTTTTACCGAACATGCTCTTTCTAACTGGTCTCTGCAATTGGTGAGCAACTGGACACGCATTTGGTTACAGTGTCTAACAGGTGGAAGCCAGGATGCCACTAACCATCCCACATAACACAGGACAGCCACTTCCACCAGGAATTGCCCAGCCCAAAAGTGTTAATAGTGCCAAGGTCAAGCCTGGTTGAGGGAAACAGAACTGAATTGGGAACACAGACTGGCTTCTAGTACTGTCTGGTCACAAGACCTATGTGATTTTAGCATGTAATTTACCATTTGAGATTTCTGTTTACCAGTTATGAAACCCAAGTGTTGGAAAAGAGTATTTCTGGCTCCTGCCTATAATCCCAGAACTTTGGGAGGCTGAAGCAGGAGGACTGCTTGAGGCCAGGAGTTTGAGACCAGCCTGGGCAATACAGTGAGACCCCCGCCCCCCGCCATCTTTACAAAAAAATTTTAAAATGAGCTAGGAATGATGGTGTGTGCCTATCGTCCCAGCTACTCAGGAGGCTGAGGGGGAAGAATCACTTGTGCCTGGGAGTTTTTGGCTACGGTGAGCTATGATCGCACCACTGCACTCCAGCCTGGGTGACAGAGCAAGACACTGTCTGAAAAAAACAAGCAAACAAAAAAAGAGTATTTCTCATGATCTGCCCAGCTCTAGCTTTGCAAGAAACCAGTTACATTTTCCTGGAATTTAAAAAATTATAAAATCAAGTATTTGTATATTGCACATGTCTCCCTGCCCAATGCAGGGTCTTTGTGGCAATACCGTTACCTCTTATATTTAGATATAGTTATTTAGATAGAGTGATGCATCGCACCCAGTGACTTTTAATTATAGTGTGACTATCTGGAAAATTGTTATCGCTATTTTTCAGATGAGTGGAGAATTCTTATTATCGACTGCATTATTCAACAGATTCAGCCAGGAGACAGGTCAGGCTGCGCCCCGTGGAGCAAGCATGTAAATAAGTGGAAAGGCTGGGTTTGTCCTTCAGGTAGAGACACAGTTTTAAATAACCACACAAACAAGATAGCAAGGTAAGGAGTGTCCTGGCATCAGTGTTTGTTGACTCAGCTGTAGATGTCCTGCCCGTAAGAAACCTATCTTTGATCGTTGGCTGTAGATGTTTCGTTGCTCTTTTGTTAGGCTTTCCAATATAGGAGGCATCTCCTTGAGTGTTTTTACAATTATGTTAAGAGAAATCTTGTTAGAGTTCCCTAGGCCCAATGATATCTAGGATCAGATTTATATGTGATCTGATCTTACATCATCTCTGCAGCCATTTGTTCAGTGTCTATGAGACACAGACAGACTGTTCCAACTCCAGCAAAAAGTTGTCCAGCTGATGACAAAGCTTATCTTTTCATTTTGGGTCAAGTCCTGTATTAATCCCCATGGAGCAATTTAAAAATAATTGGTCGGCCGGGCGCAGTGGCTCATGCCTGTAGTCTCAGCACTTTTGGAGGCCGAGGCGGGCGGATCACGAGGTCAAGAGATGGAGACCATCCTGGCCAACATGGTGAAACCTTGTCTCTACTAAAAATACAAAAATTAGCTGGGTGTGGTGGCACATGCCTGTAGTCCCAGCTACTCAGGAGGCTGAGGCAGGAGAATTGTTTGAACCTGGAAGACAGAAGTTGCAGTGAGCTGAGATCGCACCACTGCACTCCAGCCTGGGAACAGAGCTAGACACCGTCTCAAAAACAAAACAAAACAAAACAAAAAAACAAAAAAAATTGGTCATCTGGTATGCCCTCGTGTCCTCAGTGGTTGACTCCCTCTCTAAAAAAGAAAGTACAGAGTCCTTTTACGCCATAGTGATTTAAAAGCAGTGATTTAATTTCCTGAAAAAGTTACTTAAAGGGAAGGAAATGCCTGTTAGCATTCTCTCTCTCTCTCTCTCTTTCTCTCCCTCTCCGTCTCCCTCTCTCTTTCTCTCCCTCTCTCCCTCTCCGTCTCCCTCTCTCTTTCTCTCTCCTTCCCTCTCTCTTTTACTACCTCACTTTCTTGCTCTTTTGTAAAACAGATTTCTCAACCTTGGTACTACATTGCCATTTGGAGACACATCATGTTTTAGTTGGAGGCGGGGAGCATCCTGTGCATTGTAGGATGTTCAACAGCATCTGTGGCCTCCACCCACCAGATGCCAGTAGCAGCGCACCCCCCCCCCCGCCCCAAGTGGTGACAACCAAAAATGTCATCAGTCATTTCCTCCAGTTTTTTAGGGGGAAAAAATAGCTCTGTTTATAAATGACTACTGTAAGGAAACAGATTATTATTTTTTTTTTAGAGAAAGAATCTTGCTCTCTTGCCCAGGCTGGAGTGCAGTGGCATAATCATAGCTCACTACAGCCTCAAACTCCTGGGGTCAAGTGATCCTCCCACCTCAGCCTCCTCAGTAGCTGGGACTTCAGGCATGCACCACCATGCTAGGCTATATTGTTTTATTTGTTGTAAAGACACGGTCTCACTATGTTGCCCAGGCTGGTCTTGAACTCCTGGCCTCAAGTGATCCCCCTATACTGGCCTCCCAAAGTGCTGGGATTACAGGTGTGAGCCACTGCACCTAATATCTTAAGATATTAAGATTTTAATATCTTAATTTTTCCAGTTAGGCCTGAAGTAGCAGTTTGAGAGGGATTCATATTTGGGGACTTTAAACATTTTTCATCCAGAAGGGGCATTTCCATCTGATATAGCCACAGTCAACGTTAGTATGGAGGGATAGAGATTTCAAATTTACAAAGTTCATCAATTAACCAAAATTATCGTACATGGTTACAGTTCATCATCTTCTTCATCATCATCATCATCATCATCATCATCTCTATCACAGATTTGTTTTACGAGCTAAAATCATTTAGGGTGTTTTAAATGTACTGCCTTTGTTTAAATCCTTACAATAACAATCTTAAAACAAATTTTTTGGGACAAAGTCTTGTTCTGTCACCCAGACTGGAGTGCAGTGGTGTGATCTCGGCTCACTGCAACCTCTGCCTCCTGGGTTCAAGCAGTTCTTGTGCCTCAGCCTCCCGAGTAGCTGGGATTACAGGCATGGGTCATGCTAATTTTTGTATATTTTGTAGACACAGGGTTTTGCCATGTTGCCCAGGCTGGTGTCTAACTCCTGAGCTCAAGCAATTCTCCCTCGGCCTCCCAAAGTGTTGGGATGACAGGCGTAAGCCAGTGCATTCGGCCCACAATAACAATCTTACCAAGTATGTATTATGATGATGATTGTATAGACAGGAAAACAAAGACTTGAAGTGGCCAGTGAGAGCTGGAGATCAAACCCTGTTTGGCCCATCTTCAAAGCCATTGCAGTTGTCTTTATAACAAGTGTGTCACACCCTGTGATTGACAGAAATTTATAAATATGACAGTAGCCTGTGTCACACTGAGCGATTGACAGATGTTTATAAATGTGGTTAAAGAGACTGGAGGGAGTTGGACAGGCTACACAGAACAAGTGGGTCTTCAACCAGCCCTCTTAGGACTGGGTTTAAGTAGGTGCAAATGAAGGGATAAGAAAGACCTTCTCTTGGGTAGGATAGTAAGACAGAAATCTTAGAGACCCTGGACTCTTATACTGAAGAGAAGCGTGGATTCCATCACTTGGACAGTTATGGCCCAAAAGCTAAATCCAGCCCACCACCTCCTTTCAGTGTTCTTGCCTACAAGCTAAGAATGGTTGTTAGATTTTTAAATGATTGGCGAAAAAGAATCAAAAGAAGAATATTTCTTGACACACAAAAATTCTGTGAACTTAAAATTTCAGTGTCCAGAAAAAAAGCTTTATTGGTCCTCAGCTGCCCCATCCCTTTCTGTGTCGCCTGTGGCTGTTTTGCTGCTAAGCTGGCAGAGTGGAATACTTTGACACAGACCCTGTGGCCGACAGAGCCAAAAATAATTTTGCAATCTGGCCCTTGACAGAAAACATTTGATGACCCCTGCTTTAGTTGTTTAAAAAGTAACCAGAGTCACCTCGTTGGATAAGCAGAAGGATGAACCCATGATCATACCCATTAATCAATCTAGTCCTTCCAGTAATAACTGGGGTTGTTTAAGGCAAGACCAGAAAATCAGCAATTGTGTTTGGCTTCTCTATGTGTTTGAAACCTTCTGATGTTGACAAAATAAAAATGCATGAACTCGATGAATCTTGACATGTCTTTTGCCGAAAGAAAAGCAGAGTTGAGTTGAAAGATGGCCAGGTGTTATTTCTGCATTTATGCAGCTGCCTTCAAGAGGTGTCGACTTCCATGACGGGGTGCTGAGGATGCTCAGAACATGGAGCAACCAGGAAGACCTGTGGACTCATGTGCTCCCTGGGCTCCATGGGCTTAGCCTCCCTTCCTCAGCCCTTTCACCTTCACATCTCACTGCAGGTGGCTGTGACAGCAGAAGGAAGACACACGGTCTTCTCAAAGTGCCACTGCATGATACCCTGAATAATAATATTGGCTACCAGAGAGTGAGTGAGCACCTACTATGCGTGAAGTACTTCTCTCCATGCAGGATTTACATATCTCATCTTCTATGTGAAACCTACAATGCCCCAGGTGCAAATATAATCCCTTTTTGCAGAGGAGATGCTATGCTCTGAGCGTCGGTGTCCCCTGCAAGTTTTTGATGTTGAAATCCTCACCCCTAAGGTGATAGTATCAGGAAGTGGAGCCGTTGGGAGGTGATAAAGTCATGAGGACTCTCTTACACCTTCCACCATGCAAAGACGCGGTGAGAAGTTGCCGCCTATGAATCAGAAAGTGGGGCCTCACCAGACATTGAATCTGCGGGCACTTTGATCTTGGACTTCCAGCCTCCAGAACCATGAGAAATGATGTCTGCTGTTTATAAACTGCCTAGTGTATGGTATTTCATTATAGCAGCCTGAATAGACTAACATGGGGAAACTGAGGCAGGGGGCGGTTAAATGACCTGCCCAAGGTCACAGACACTAGTTCATGATGGACTGAAATTCAACAGTCTGACTCGAGACACTCTGTGTTGAACCAAGACAAACTGCATCCTACAAGAGGAAAATGAATGTTGAATCATGTGAATCCTGTGACCATGGCTGCAAGGGGCTGCTGCAAGGAGTATTTTGTTTCTTCTGTTAAATGCTGAATAATATATAGAGATTTTGGAGTCTACTCCAATATCTATCTGGCAGTGCACACACACACACAAATATATTATAATTTTAAGAATCATATATACACTAAAGAAATAAAACACTATTGAGTTATGTCATGTAGAAATCTTGGTTTTCTACAAATGATGTTTAAATTACCTAGCAGTGAAGTAGCTTTCTCTCCCTATGATGGGCTGTCTGCCCTCTTCCTGACTTGCTGACTTCTACTCCTGACATCCTAAGAAAGGAGACCATAGCCATCTGAGGATTAGGGCAAGCAATGGGTCTGTCCCGGGGTTTTTACTACCTTATGAACATGGCCAACAACCCCAACACATCTAAACCACAAACTCTTATATTCACCAACTACATAGACCTGGTGATATATGTTATTTAAGCCTGGCTTTAAAAACAGGCTTATAAAATACTTAGCAGAAACTCCCAAACAGTGGAATTGCAATAATTATACTATTCAGAATTTAAAAAAACAAACAAACAAACCCCAGAATGTGTTAGCAGTCTTCTGTCCCGCCACGTCTATCATCCCTAACAACTCTGTAGAAGCAAAGGCCGGAACAGCCCGGAGACAGAAAAGTCTACATCTCCATGTACCAGGGTCACATTAAAATTTAACTCCAAGTCCAGGACTCTCAAGACATCTTCTGTGAAGCAGAAAAAAAAAACAAAAAAAAAAACTCACCTGTGTTATACTGCAGGAGGAAGGTGAAGGGAGCTCCTGGCTACATCACATATGGGGACAAACCAATTAACCACATTGAAGGGTGAAATTGCACATCCGCCTTAGACAGTGGCCAGCATCCCTTGGTCCTTGAAATAGAGCTAGGACATCCACCAGCATTCAAGTGCAATGTATAGGCACTTTCATATTGCATTACCTGCCCTTCTGTGAGTGCTAAGATGCACAGGTAAAACAATCTAATGTTCAGGCAAAGGAAAACATTTACTTTTCCATTTAAACAATGTTAAGGACCTTAGCACTTTGTTACTACATTAGATGTTCAAATTCACTCGGCCTCAAGAGGGACTCATCTGAGACTGAAGATGCGCTCAAGGGTCTTCTCCACGTGATTACTGCCCATTAAAGAGCAAGAAATGAAAGTGCAGATCAACGACAACAACTCAATGCATAACAACCCATTCAATAATCTGCTACTAAAGAAAAAAAATCAAGTTTCAGCCTATAATATAAACTGGAGTAGGATTCTAAACTCCTGCCTGTTGAGGTAGATTGTAGCGATTTCACAAATCCACTAATGAAAAGGTCCTTGCTATAATCTGAACATCTGTGTTCCCCCAAGTTCCTATACTGAAATCCTCACCCACAATGTTTTGGTATTAGAGGGTAGGGCTTTGGGGAGGTGATGCTATCATGAAAATGGAGCCTCATGGATGGTATGAGTGCCCTTATAAAAGAGACCCCAGAGAGCTCCCTCGCCCCTTCCCCCACGTGAGGACATAGTGAGAAGGCGCTGTCTATGAACTAGGAAGCGAGTCCCCACCAGACACTGAATCTGCCATGGCTAGATCTCGGACTCCCAGCCTCCAGAGCTGTGAGCAATAAACGTCCGTTGTCTTTAAGTTACCCAGTCTATGGTATTTTATTATAGCAGCCCAAATGGACTAAGGCAGTCTTATTAAGGAAAACTATTTGATCTACTTTTTATTTTGATCTGCTTATTATCTGCTTAGATTTATCCCTTCACAGTGTTTATATGAGTTTAGAGTTTGGCAATTTGACTCATTCCTTGGGGACCAATAGCAGGCAGTTTTATTTTAGCTTATATATCAAGGTGGTAGGTGATTTTGAAATTTAAAAATGAATTTTAAATTGTCAGGCTTCTCTAGAGAAAAAATATAATAACATATTAGTATTATGTATAATTACTATATTACTAATATTTTACTAATAGTAATGAGTAAATTACTATTATTTGCTAATAGTAAATAACAAACAAATAGTAATAGTATAATAAATAAATAGTACTAAAAATATTAGATATTATAGTAATATATAATAGTATATATAGTAATTATGTCCAATAAATTTATTACATTTGTTAATTATATAATATATAGTAATTACGTACAATAAATATGAAGAATATATAGTATATATATATATTATATACAGCCTACACAATATTTGGTGGTAGTTGTGGGAAATTAAATATTCTACACTGTTTTGTCTTCTCTCTTGCAAATATAAAATATTTTTAATCACTTTCCTAACTAACAGCCCACTTCCTCAGGACCGACAATCAGCCTATTCTGAGATTCCTGCACTTTCTCTCTTTGCACCCATGATCAGAACTAGCAGTCGGCTTTTCTGGTGGTCAGCATTTAGACAAGAAACTGTATCTGGCCTGTTGAGTAGTAACAGCAACCTATTGGAGACCAAACACACCCTCTTTTTTGAAGTAATTCTTGAAACGTGCACTTTGGAAAGCATCATTTAATTTTGTATGCTATCTCAAGACTTCCCGCATAAATAGATTTAGAAACAAAGAAAGAAACCCATGCATCCTTTCCAGGGTCGAACGACTGATTCCCTGGTTTGGGGTACATGTGAGTTCCTCCAAGTAGCCTCTGTAACAGATGGAACCTTTTGAGAGATCAAAACCAACCCCCCCACACCATCCTTGGCTCTGCTGTCCTGTTCCTATACCTTTATCAACCTGAGGACTAGCCTGGAGATCCACTTCACACGAATGATTGCAAACTGCTCCAGTGAGTCTTTTTTGGCTGTTTGTTCTCAGAAAATGGAGCTGATGTCAGACTTGTGATATAAAAATAGGACTTTGCATTGTCTCACAAATCTCACTCCAAGAGCTGAGGCAGATAAACTTTGCAAGTCTCCGCTACAGAAACATCACTGAAGGAATTGAGAGCTGAAATCTTTGGAAGCTCTTGTTATGAAAGATTGTATTAGATGAGTTTCTTTGCTGTATTTGTGGAGGTGGTTGTGGTTAGGAGTAAAGCCAGCAGAGAACAACCATTCCAAATATATGATAATACCTGCATCCCTTTACTGGGGATTTTGAGAGTTAATTGGTCCTAAGGCTCTAAATTTTTTTTTCCTTCAACTTTTATTTTACGTTCTGTGGTACATGTGCAGGATGTGCAGGTTTGTTACATAGGTAAGCATGTGCCATGGTGGTGTACTGCACAGATCATCCCATCACCCAGGTATTAAGCCCAGCATCCCTTAGCTATTTTTCCTGATGCTCTCCCTCTCCCATTCCCCACTCCAACAGGCCCCAGTGTGTGTTGTTCCCCTCCACGTGTCCATGTGTTCTCATCCATCAGCTCCCGCTTGTAAGTGAGAACAAGCAGTCTTTCGTTTACTGTTTCTGTGTTAGTTTGCCAAAGATAATGGCTCCCAACTTCATTCATGTCGCTGCAAAGGACATGATCTTGTTCCTTTTTCTGGCTGAATAGTATTCCATGGTGTATATGTACCACATTTTCTTTATCCAGTCTATCATTGACAGGCATTTGGGTTGATTCCATGCCTTTGCTATTGTGAATAGTGTTGCAATGAACATACATGTGCATGTATCTTTGTAATAGAATGATTTAGATTCCTTTGAGTATATACTCAGTAATGGGATTGCTGGGTCAAATAGTATTTCTGTAGGGCTCTAAATTTTTAAAATTTGCCTTTCTAACTAAGTTAATAATGGCTGCATAGAATAATGTTACCAATAGGAATTTTCATCCTAGGGAATCATCTTCATAGCATGCATAAATACTGCCATATAGTGATTAATTACTTCCCTGCTTTTTTCAGACAAGTAAGTACTTTTTATTTCCCTGGCCCTTGCAGACATTTGCAGAAGGACTCATAATGGTCCCTTGTGACTAATTGTATCAGGCTTTGTAATTCACAATCCATGAACACTTTTCTTGATATTTTAGGGGGAAAATGGTAAAAACAAACAATAACACATCAGTGACAGTGACGTGGAAGAACAAGACATGAATGAATTCATGTGATCATTTCTACATTAGCTTCTCCAGGGCATTTGTTCACCTTTCCTTGACTCCTCTAAAAATCTGGTTCTCTCTTCCTCCAAAATCGGGTTCAAGGTCACGTCCTTGGCATCAGCATCAATTCATCTAACCTGACTTGGATCACATTTTGTGTCTCCTCAGCCATGATATTTACAGATTGCTTTCTATACATTTACCTTTGATAATAATTTCCTCACTAAGGTTTAAATCTTTTAATTGTGTATGTTTCCACTTCACAGTTAAGAAGCTAGAAATCTGCTACTTTTGTATTCCTTACAAAGTAGTTTTTTTTCCCCAATGACATAGCAAAACTTAAAAACTTGTCAGTAGGTATATAAGTCAGCACAGCCTGCCATAAAAAAATACCACAGACTGAGTGGCTTAAACAACAGATACTTGTTTTCTCACAGTTCTGGAAGCTGGAAGTCCAAGACCAAGGATCAGTAGAGTTGGTTTCTGGTGAGGGCTCCCTTGCTGACTTGCAGATGGGCTACATTCTTGCTGTGCCCTCTCACATGGTGGAAAGAGAGAGTTCTGCTGTCTCTTCCTCTTTTTGTAAGTGCACTAGTCCTATAGAATTAGAGTCCCATCCTTATGACTTCATTGAACCTTTATCACTTTCTCATAGGCCCTATCTCCAAATACAGCCACACTGAAGGTTAGGGCTCTGATATGGTTTGCCTGTGTCCCCATTCAAATCTTATTTTGAGTTGTAACTCCCACAATTCGCATGTGTTGTGGGAGGGACCTGGTGGGAGGTAACTGAATCATGGGGACGGGTCTTTCCTGTGTTGTTCTCATGATAGATAAGTATCATGAGAGCTGTTGGTTTTATAAAGGGGAGTTTCCCTGCACAAGTCCTCTCCTGTCTGCTGCCATGTAAGATGTGCCTTTTGCCTTCCACCATGATTGTGAGGCCTCCCCAGCCACGTGGAACTGTGAGTCCATTAAACCTCTTTTTTCTTTATAAATTACCCAGTCTCGGGTATGATTTTATCAGCAGCATGAGAACAGACTAATACAGGTTCCAACTTAAGAATTTTGTGGAGAGCACAACTCAGTCCATAGCAGTAGGGTTATCAGACTTGGCAAATGATAATATGGAACACCACATTTAATTTGAGTTTTTATATGAACAACAAATCATTTTTAAGTACAAGTATATCTCAAGCAATATTTGAGTTAGACTAATTCTAAAAAATGCATTTGTTGTTTATCTGAAAATGAAATGTAAATAAGTATCCTATATTTTGTCCTGCAACCCTAATTGCAGGAAGTCTCAATTTGATGGAAACAGGAGCAAAGTTCAATCAGCAACTGTGCTGAGTGCTGTGGACAATCCCAAGAAGCACAAAGAGGTTACCGGTTCTTCCCATAAAAAGTGCTTGGCCATGGGATCTGTCCAAACTGATGAGGAAATTGACTTGGTTGAGAAAGTTGACTCGGTTAGTTTATTACATTAGTGCCTTGGACCATAGGACCTCTGAGAGTATGGGGATAAGGGAAAGCGGAAGGTAGGAACCATAGAGGTCTTCATGGAAGAGGTGCCCCTTCCGCTGGACTCTGCAGATGGTGATACATCTCACTGGGTGGAAGGGAAGGTGGAGGACACTAAGAGCAGAAGTCAATGACTTGTCCAAGGCAGAAGGCAGTGGCTTGTGGAAAGGCAGAGGGCAATGGCTTGTGCAAGGACAGAGAGCAATGACTTGTCCAAGGCAGAGGGCAATGGCTTGTGCAAGAACAGAGGGCAGTGCCTTGTCCAGGCTGACAGAGAGGAGATAGGAGTTGGGAGCTGGGGAGAACAGCTCCTATCAGATGGCAATGATTCAGCTATCAAAAGGTTCCAGGAAGGGAGGATTGCTTTGAGAATGGAAAGAAAGGGGAAGGCAGAGAGCCTGTGAATCGAGAATTGTAGAAACCACATGTTAGCTTGCAGGTGAAAGAAGGCATAGCAATGAAAGACAGGCTGCACCTTAGTGGAAGAGGTTGGGAAACAAATGCTGGGAAAATAGAGCACAGTTGATTCTTGTTATTCATGGAAGTGATATTCTATATGTCATCCTAAACATTGAATTAGCAAATATTGAATATTGCTCCTAGGGGAAGATACAGAGTTAGGTTCCTGGGAACTTCTGGTTACATTTTCATCAACTGATCAATACATAACATTGTTTTATGTGTATTTCTGTTGATTTATTTATTTACTTATTTATTGACACAGGTTCTCTCTGTGTCCCCAGGCTGGAGTGTAGTGGTGCAATCATAGCTCATTGCAGCTTCCAACTCCTGAGCTCAAGTGATCCTCCCACCTTGACCTCCTGAGTAGCTAGGATACTACAGGTGTGTGCCACCATGCCCTGCTAATTTTTTATTTATTTATTTATTTATTTTGGAGAGATGAGGCCTCATCATGTGCCCCAGGATGGTCTTGATCTGCTGGCTTCAAGTGATCCTCCCACCTCAGCCTGTCAAAGCACTAGCATTACAGGCATTAGCCACCATGCCTGGACTGTATTTCCATTTAAAGACACCTTGTGGCATGCATATTGTTGATTTATTCACGTGGACTCCACAGCCGACAGCACTATGACTCATCCTGAACAAAGCGTCTCTAACATGTATTTTCGCTATACAGCACATCCCAGCCTTCTTGAACATGGGAACTCTAGACAGCACTGCAGCAGTCTACTCTTGGGAGCTGTTTCAAACAAGGAAAGTCACCAACAAAGAGCACAAAAATGTGGAAAATGTGCCACTATATTGACATAAAAAAGGATACTTGTTTTAGGTCTGAGGGTTGAAACAAGAAGGCAAAGTGTCTCCTTATTCAACCTCAGCTGGGAACCTATGCATCAGGTGACTAGAATTTTTTACTGCTCTGCGTTTGCCAGCAAATGACCTCAAAACTGGGGTAGATATTGATTTGGAGTTCCAAATAAGTTTTACTAAGTAAGTTTGCAAAGACTCAATCAGAATCAGTAGTGTGTGAGTTTAGTTATAGGTTACTTCAGGTGATGGGAGAAGGCTAAATTCTAAATGTCCAGGGTATTTGAAGAGCAATAGTTCCACCAGTGAATAGTTAAAGGCTGAAAATTATAATGGAATCTTTACCTTGTGTATTCCTTCAAAGGCGATGCATACTTGGTCTGCCACAGTGGGGTCCTTGGTCAATGCCCGACAGAATATGCCCTGTGGAATCTGGCATGTGGAAACCATACCTCTGACATGCATGCCATATTTTCTCTTGTCTTCCTGGTTTCCAGCACTGATTAACCAAACTCCCATCTTAGCTTGCTACCCTAGTTAGTGCTTGTCTTACCTTTCATAACTGTGCTCACCTGTAGTATCTAGCTACCTCCTGTACTGCTTAGAAGTGACCTCCCAGCTCAGCAAATCATGTCTCAAATCCTGTCTGCCCACACTCCCCAGTTCTACCTGTTTCCTCACAGCCCGTGAGGATGACTCCT
Organism: Pan troglodytes; assembly: GCF_028858775.2. NCBI lineage: Eukaryota > Metazoa > Chordata > Mammalia > Primates > Hominidae > Pan > Pan troglodytes. The sequence goes on along the minus strand of NC_072421.2, from coordinate 7,340,442 downwards.
GCCCTTATTCTCTGTTGCCTGTAGTAGATCTTTGCACCCACCCATTCTGCTGATCATAATGTCATGAAATGAGAATGGATGAAGCATCCAAAGATGGGAAAACAGCCGAGTGATGAGTCTTAAGGATCATCCAGAGATTATGTAAAGGAAGTGGTAATTAAGCCAATACAGGTAAAACAAAGAAGACAGAAAGGAAGGAGAAGAATATGAAAAAAAGGGATAATTAATGAATTACTTTATTCATTCATCAATCCAACAACTATTTATGGAGTATGCAAGGTACTGAGTTAGAGTCTATGAAACCAAAATGTCGCATGACAAGCCAGAAGAGAATTTCAAAGGCATAATGATCAATCCTATCAAATTCAATAGAAAGATAAAGGAAAATGTCTGCTGGGCTCAGTGGCTCATGACTGTAATCTCAGCGCTTTGGGAGGCTGAGGTGGGAGGATGGCTTGAGCCCAGGAGTTCAAGACCAGCCTGGACAACATGGCGAGAACTCATCTGTACAAAAAATAAAAATAAAATAAAAAGCAAGATAAAGGAAAATGTCAATCAATGTGGAGGGAGAGAGGGAGAATCAGAAAACATCACAAATATGCAAGAACTAAGGGCACACTTATATTCCCTGTCACATTCATGCAGAGAGGAAAAAAACCCAGCAAGTAGTATGTTTGCCTCTGAAGACAGTAATATAATGAGTTAGAGTCACGTCTACATCCGGCACTGCCTTGTACGGAGAATGCATCTTGTGTAATGATTCACAGTGTGTGTCTTGGGTAATTAGCTCAGTACGTCATGTTTAATTTCTTCTTATATTTCCAAAACTCTGTTTTCTGAGCCAGTGGCCAAATCATACGTTTCCCTTGCCAGAATCCACGTGAACTCTCAGACCTGTCTTTTGTCCAGAATGCATTCAACGGTGTCTTCCTGTTGGTAGTGCAATATCTCGTCAGGGGCGATCTGGCCGGGAAATGATGGGGCATTCTTAAAATGGAATTTGGAAGCACTGTTTCTGGAAGGACCTTTCTGCTTTATGCATAGCCACAACATGAGGTTTCTGTCCTCTGCCATGTTCAGTCACTGGCGTCTCTCTGGAGTCATTAATGAGGATGCCAGACACTGTCAACCATGATACCTCTTCTCGTGGATTCTATGCCTGTGAAACAAATTTCCTCCTGTTTTTGTTTTTGTTTTGAGATGGAGTCTCACTCTGTTGCCCAGGCTGGAGTGCAGTGGTGAAATCTCGGCTCACTGCAACCTCCACCTTCCGGGTTCAAGTGATTTTCCTGCCTCAGCCTCCTGAGTAGCTGGGACTACAGGCGTGCACCACCATGCCTGGCTAATTTTTTTGTTTTTTTTTTTAGTAGAGATGAGATTTCACCATGTTGGCCAGGCTGGTCTTGAACTCCTGACCTCAGGTGATCCACCCACCTTGGCCTTCCAGAGTGCTGGGATTACAGGTGTGAGCTACTGCACCTGGCCCAAATTTCCTCTTGATAAAAAAATGTTCACCCACATGTGATCAATTACCTTTTCTGGGGCCACTTAAATGAGATTTAATGCTGTGTTCTTTCCCCACGAAACTGAAGGGAGGCAGTCAGCTGTTGTCACACAGCATTCCACACTGCTAATCACACATATTAGCAGCGTGGCAACTTCCAGGAATTATTCTTAGGGCGGCCTCTAGCAATGAATTTTAATACACGGTCTTGATGTTCAAACTTTAGTCAAGTAACAATTATTAATATTTTGGAATCATTGTTCTCGCTCTCAAAAAGAGCACATTTCAGGTTAATGTGGCCACAGGTATGTTTTCCAGAGGACTGACTATAGATGGGTGTCAATCCCTAACTTCGTTCCTGTGGTTTGGGCGAGACTGTCTGCCCTGTCTCTGAGCTTAGCTTCTTACCCCATCTTTTTGGCTTTTCAGAAGCTGTTCCTATAAAATTCCAGGGTCTGTTTCCCAAAAGGCAAGCCCTCTTTCCACACTACCATATTGCAGTTCTCAAATTTGGCAGAAAGCTGACAAATGACTGACTTTGGCATGTTGCTAGGTACTTAGAAGTCTTGGCCATGGAGCGAAGGTGAAGACGTGGATTTCAAACAAATGGTTTTGAAGCTGTATTTATAACAAGGCATTGTTACTAAATGACTGATGCTCATTTGCTGAGGTCCTTTGTAATGAATCTGTCCCTTACTATATATTCTATTCATGGCCTTTAATTTTGATGGCTGTGATTTACTTCTGTCCAGGGTACTCTAACTTGACTGTTGGAATGTGAAAAAAAGCTCATGCCCGAGACCCACCCATAGACATTCAGGTGCACCTGGGTCAGGTTGTGGGCTGGGCATCAGGATTTAAAAACCTCTCCAGGAGAGTCTTATGTTTCGCCAGTGTTGAGGGGTCCTGCCTTAATACCGCTCTCTTTCTACATCTTAATTTACCATGAAGTCATCAAGATATTTCTACCATTAAAAAAAAAATTCAAGGAGGTTTCTTTCAAGGAATCAGTCCAAAAAATCTTTAAAACCTATATTAACAAGAGCTAAGAGCACATTTGGAAATGTACATATAAATAATATATCATAATTAATATATAATAGATATAATGTATACAATAATATATTTAATTATTAAATATATTTAATTATAAATAAATTAAATTAAATAATTAAATTAAATCAAATATACTTATATATCATATAATATATTATATATAATTTATCATATAAATATACAATACATAATATATCATATATTCATATATAATTTATCATATAGATATATAATATATGTAATCTATATTATATGCAATATCATATATATATATTTGGAGCTGCATGTTTCTTTGACTATCCTTTGCCACTTTTAAGAAACTAAGATCCTCCTGGTACAACCATGATGCAGAAAATGTGTTTCTAATTTCAAGAAATATCATCAACTTCATTTTTTCTGGAATGCAAGGCTGTTTCTTAAAACACATGCACTACATCAGACAATAGTTTAGCTAAATGATATGATTCTGAGTACTCAATTTTTAATTATAAAAGAGACATAGGGATTTTGTAGTCCTTGTTCAACTCTTTGTTGAAGATAAAGAGTGTCTATTAACTCCAGTCCCTGTACTAGGTGCTGGGCAGCTGCTCTCTCTATCTCCACAGAGATATCTTGGATTTATTAGTTCTGTTGTCCTTGTATTAACTCAGCACACTAGAAAGGGGTGCTTTTGGTGAGTTAAAAAACTAGAATCCAAATCCTGTCCATCCAAAAATAAAGAGATAAACCTTACTTAGAGAAGTCTGTCAATTGTCAATGACAAGAATTTCTTGGACCATGAGTACCTGTTATAAATGCAGAGGGAAATACTTTATATCCACACTTCCATGATGCTTTGGAAAATTTCCTTGAAAGAAAAATTAACCTACTTTACTGTTATTTCCAAAGTAAACAGTTCATCTGATATCAAGACAGGTGGCATTATAATTAAACTCATTGCCTTTAGAACTTCAATTATCAGCCTTGTGAAAAATTTTGTGTAAATTAGTAAAGGACCTGCCTCTTTTATGGATAAACCCATTTTAGAACAACTGCCATAATTGGAGTTTAAAATTATATACCCTTGGAATTTATTCTGGGAAATGATTCAGCTTAATGCAAATTATATCAGTAGAAGAATGTGCTCATATTTGCATAGGTGCTTCTGGAGAGCTGTTTATTTTACAGTTAGATGCAGATGGCCAGGGAACCATGATAGCAATACAACATAGACGATGTTTCTGTTTCTCCACTTCACAAGAAGGCCAAGACACAATAGAAATGTTTGTACAGCAGAAAAACAATTGGAATTTTAAGTGATCAATTATACATTATAAAAAGCCACTCCACACATTCTTAGAAAGCAACTTGATAGCAAACTTAAAGGAAAGTGTAACTGTATCTCTGTATTCAGTTCCATTTGTTTGGTGTTGCAATATCACCTTACACCTGCTATACCTGATGTATAGTTATGAGCCTTTGTTTCTTTTTTCTGCAATGTATGCTGCTATTATATAAGTAAGAGTTGGCCAACTCTTTCTGTAAAGGGCCAGATAGTCAATATTATTGGTTTAGCAGCTGTACAGCTGCTGTCTTCACTACTCACTGCCAATATAGTGTGGAAATAGCACAGACACTGTGCAAACCAATGAGTAAGGCTGGAATCCAGCAAAACTTGATGAACAAAAACAGGTGGTGAGCTGGCTTTGGCTTCTGAGCTGTTATAAACAGGGACCATTGGATGATCCCCCTTAAGGTTTGTATTGGGTAGGAGGAGAGGAACCTTGTTGAGTGCCATGACTTGTTCTGATAACACCCTTTAGAAATAACCTGTAACTCTCTCTTCTCAGGGGTACATCAAAGTCTAGACCTGTTTCAAACTGCTCTTCAGTAGATCCAAAACTCCACCACCAGAGGAGAAAGTTTTAATCTTCTTCTGTCTCATGCATTGTCACAGGTTGCAATTTGTAAAAAGTAACCTTGATTGTGTGTCTTCCAAAGGAGACTCCAGGCTCCATGGACATAGAGACAGCAGCTGCCCAGCACCTAGTACAGGGACTGGAGTTTAAAGATACTCAAATATTCATTGACTTGGACTCTAAGTTCTCAAAGTTTCTTTCCACTGCTTTAAAAAAGGAAAACAACTGTAACTGTCCTATCTCCCTTCTCTGTGAGCATTTCTATGGCATCTAAGGCACAGATGTTCTGCACTGATTTATCTATGTCAGCTTCTTCTCCATATTGCTAGAATCTCATTTTCATGCTATCACCAACTGACCACCTGGAAACTTTCCATCTCCTTCATCCTAGATTTTTGGTTTTGTGCTCACTTAATGCCATCTCAGTCTGATCTGGGAGCAGCAGATGGCACTATACAGAAACACTCACTGGGTTGGTCCAAGTCACGTCCCAGCACAGATGTTCATAAAACCCTTATTCCTTTCAAAGTGATCACTTTCGGAAACCAATACTGGATATTTAATCCAGAAACTTCTGCAGTGATAGGAAGTTGCATGTGACTTCCTTGTTGAAATTGATATCAGGGCTTGAACTTGTCCAATACTTTTAGCATTGGAATGCCCACGTTGTACCTGTTTCTGGGCTTAGCGCTTTCGGTTGGAGAGCTGCAGGCAATAGTATTGAATAGGGCAGGTCTCTCACGTTGCTGACTTTGTGTCCATTGTAACATTCTCCATGGCGATTGTGCTTCTTGGTGGATGAATTTGCTTTCTTGTATCACTCAAATAATTGCATCCAATTCTGGTGATAAAAATAGAGATTAATCTGGCTTTTGGTGAGAATGCACAAAGATGTGAGCAGCATGGTCTTTTCTCTCATGAGGCTTACATCCTAGCCCATTGCCCCAAAGTGGTGACAGTATGCACCTTGGAAACACTCTGTGGGCTATTCTAATAGATCAACATTTGGGCACAGTGATTCCCTTCCAAAGGTGACTGCTCTGAGGAGGATGTCCTCATTTTGAAACACTAGGTTGGGTATATTTCCTAAAAGAAAGGAAAGATGGAATCATGCCAAGTGCCTTTCCCAAAACTCAAATTGTTTGAAAATGTCAACAGAAGCCCTCACAATAAGAGTAAAAAGGAAAGTGTGAAATGGAAATAAGAATGAACATTAAGGCCCGGCACGGTGGCTCACGCCTGTAATCCCAGCACTTTGGGAGGCTGAGGCAGGCGGATCACGACGTCAGGAGATCAAGACCACCCTGGCTAACATGGTGAAACCCCGTCTCTACTAAAAATATAAAAAATTAGCTGGGCGTGGTGGCGGGCGCCTGTAGTCCCAGCTACTTGGGAGGCTGAGGCAGGAGAATGGTGTGAACCCGGGAGACGGAGCTTGCAGTGAGCCGAGATCGCGCCACTGCACTCCAGCCTGGGTGACAGAGTGAGACTCCATCTCAAAACAAACAAACAAACAAAAAGAATGAACATTAAAAATGTGGACAAAATTGATTTACTAATACCTATGAATACTACCTCTATTACTCATAGGCATTAATAAAATAAGGAAAACTGAGCACAAGGAAATAGAATGCAAAACATAATAATTATTATGAGATAATTTTTTCACTTGTTCATTTTTACTTTATTAATTTAAAAACATTTCTGAAAGTCCCTCTTGTAGAATATTTAGTCACTAATCATTCCCTACTTCTTGTGTAATAGGATCAATGAGACGAATTTGTTACTTGGCATTTATGCAGATTGTTTAAAAATTTTTTTTTTTTTTTTTTTTTTTTTTTTTTTGAGACAAGGTCTCACTCCATCTCCCAGGCTGGAGTGCAGTGGCTCGATATTGGCTCACTGCAACCTCTGCCTCCCAGCTTCAAGTGATTCTCTTGTCTCAGCCTCCTAAGTATCTGGGACTACAGGCGAGCGCCACCATGCCCAACCAATTTTTGTGTTTTTAGTAGAGATGGGGTTTCGCCATGTTGGCCAATCTGGTCTCAAACTCCTGACCTCAAGTGACCACCTGCCTTGGCCCCTCAAAGTGTTGGGATTACAGGCTTGAGCCACTGTACCCGGCCTTATTTAAAATATTTTAAAGTCACCTTCTTTAAATAGGTACTCCTATGAAAATTGGAAAAATTGGAAAAAGTGATTGATGCAGTCCATCAAAGAAGGGGAGGGAATTGATGTTTGCTGGGTGCCCACATTGGGCCAGATGTGGCGACCAGTGCCTTTAAGAATGTGTGTGTCTCACAGTAATTCTGTGAAATTGGTATTATTCTCACAGTGATCGGAGAAACCAAGGCTTCCAGAAGGGAATTCAGTGTCCACAGTCTTAGGCAGAGCCAGCCCTATCCTACCCAACACCCTCTGTCCACAGGATGAAATCCAACCTCCTTGGCTTGCCTGCTTTTCTTAGGTGGCCTCTCTTGCCTAGAATCCTGATGGATCCTCCTTCCCTGGACCCATCACCTCAGACATAGTGACCCAACCCAGCCTCAGTGCAGCTGCAGGACTCTTGCCCCGGCTGCTCCTTCTGCTTCCATCATCATCGCCCTGGATAATTGCACAACTAGATCCATTCCATATTTCCATCTTTGTTCCCATCTCCACCCCAGGGATCCCTGATATAGTCGTTGTCTTTCCTGATACCCAGTTGGATTTTCTTTATTGCCTTAACCACCACTCATGACTACTCCTGATGTTATGATCCCACCCTGCAAGGCTTAATTTCTTAATAAAAATAGAAAAGCCAAATTGTATTTGATAGGTTGAATCACATGAAATTACCTTTCTGTAGCCCCCCCAAAAATGGTTGCATAACATCAGTTTCATATGGTTCTTCTCAAACACAGACAGCCATGACATTCAGAGGGGACTGCTAACCATTACATTTCTTAATCAATAGAATGGGAGTGGCTAGAACATCATTCTCCAGATTTTTGTGGTCACGTATCCCCATGATAAAACAATAACACTTTCCTGTGCTTATCTATTAGGTTGGTGGAAAGTAATTGCAGTTTTCACCATTGAAAGTAATGGCAAAAACCGCAATTACTTTAGCACCGACCTAATATTATTTGTAAATTATAAACACATCCAACTGTTACCAAATGTCTCACGTGATACACAATACAGGAGTGGTGAGATTCCCCATCTCCACTAAAAATACAAAAATTAGCTGAGTGTGGTGGTGTGTGCCTGTAGTCCCAGCTGCTTGGGAGGCTGAGGCAGGAGAATCGCTTGAACTCAGGAGGCAGAGGTTGCAGTGAGCCGAGATCGTGCCACTAGACTCCAGTCTGGTGACAGAGCAAGACTCCGTCTCAAAAAAAAAGAAAAGTAAAAAAAAAAAGAGATTCCTTTATCATGATAGCAGATGCAGATCGCTCCATTACATAGTCTTCCAGAAAATTCAGATTGTTGTTTGGAGTGGGAGCTAAGATTTTATCAGATTTTATTGGAGAGTCGTTGTCTTTCATTTGAAAATGCCCTGACAAGGGTTAGGTGATGCGTTGCCTCCTTGTGCTTGCATGATTCTTAGCAAATTCACTCTTGTTTTTTTGTAGGGGCTTTAAGTCACTCATCCATTTTGTGAGGATTAATATACTTAAACCCAGGTGGCATCACCAGCGAATTCTCTTAAGCAGGCACTTGTTAATGAAAGGTTGCAATTTGCTGAAAATAAAAATGAGTAAAAACAAGTGAGGCACTCCTATCCCTACTGGGGAGCCCCATCACATCTTACATCTTGCATGAGGGAGGAAGCATTAATCTGGACTTGAACTATTACTATTTACTATTCATGAGATACAAAGTGGAAATCCTCACATTTCCTTCCCACTCACCGAGGGATATCTCTGCAAACACCCTGAGCTTGGTGCATCCACTCTAAGAACCACTGGACCAGAGAATATTTATAATTCCAGTAAAAGATTATAAACAGAGAGACTGTTGGGAGCAAGGTGTTAGTTCTGAACTTGGCAAACTACAGTCTTTACTTATAAGATGCTCTTCCTAGGTTGCTGATGACCTGAAGTGAGCCTTGTAGTTTAACGACATATGCCTGAAAACTGCTCATTATAAAAATTGCACTTGCTGTCTTAAGTTGTGGTGTGTGTTTGTAATAGGAAATTCAGTTTGCTTACATAAGCTCTAAAGGAGTCCACTGACCCTGAGATCGTTGACCATATAACTCTGTATAGTGTGTGGATTCTCTGACTACTGAGAAAAGCCCAGACTTCTAGTTCAAGTTTGCATTTTGCAAATTGTGCCCTGGCAGACTCAGATCCAAACAAAAAGCAAAGTTTCATTCTCTAATAATACATTCTGGTTTGTTTACTTATTATCTTTTTCTCTGCCAAACTACAAGATTCATGAGAGAAGAGTCCATGCTCTTCACAGGTATGTGCACAAAACTTCACCAGTGTCTGGTACAGGGTAGGTAGTTAATCTCTATTTGTTAAATTATTGAATAAATAAACAGATGAATGAATGAATGATATAGTAGGTGGCAGAGCCAGGACTGTAATTCTAGTCTTCTGACAGTAAGAAATAACACAGTCCTGTGTTATTTTCCAATTCTCTGTAAGGCTCATTATTTGGAATAGGCATTGGCTTTAAAATTACTTCTTAAATGTTCATGTTCTTACAGAAATCTCGTATTAAAAAGAATTATAGACTTGCAGAGTGCTCCATACCAGACATAGAGTAAGATTGGTAATTTAGTGCCAAGCTGCCTGGGAAATTAATAGTAAACAAGAAATAGTTAATTGTGTCAAAATATATTTTATAGTCCCTCTGTTTTTGTAAACTAAGGCAATAAGATTTGAAGGGAAGACATTTGGACAATCTTAAATTCTGGGCTGGACAATATTTTCAATGATAGGACAATGGCATTCACAGCAACCTGGTTGAAATTGGAGACCATTATTCCAAGTGAAGTAACTCAGGAATGGAAAACCAAACATGATATGTTCTCACTCATAAGTGGGAGCTAAGCTATGAGGACGCAAAGTCACAAGAATGATACAATGGACTTTGGGGGCTCAGGGGAAATGCTGGGAGGGGGATGAGGGACAAAAGACTACACATTGGATACAGTGTACACTGCTCGGGTGATGGGTGCACCAAAATCTCAGAAATCACCGCTAAAGAACTTATATAGTCAAACACCACCTGTTCCCCAAAAATCTATTGAAATTTAAAAAAAAAACCTTAACGATTCCTCTGTCATTCTAACTGAATTGTAATTCATCTGTTTCCACTGATGCAGGACAGTCCTTTGAGTAGTCTTGGTTCTCCCCTCTTTTTTTTTCTTGGAGTTCTTAAGAATAACTGTAGAATGTGCTGGGAATGCAACATCTTGAGATAAGGGGGAGTTACCTAGAACAGTCCAGGCTCTGTTCCAATCCCCTCATAGAAATAGGATGTCCTTCAATGCTTTAGCCCAGCGGGTCCCATGGCCCCAGGTGTGAAACCCAGGGCAGGCTGATTTATGGGGTCTCTTAGCTTCAGTGCAACTTGGGCATGCACAGAAGAGACCCCCATCTACCCGGGGCAGCTTTTCTGAGCCTTGGAAGAGTGGCTTGCTATGAAGTCCCGGCTTCTATTGCTTCTTGCTGCCTAGTTGAAAGTAACAAACCCACTTTACTTACTCTATGCATGAGTGTTCTGTCTCACTGGATGCAGACAAGTGGGTCATCAGTGCACAGTGAACCTGCTTCACAAATGAGAAAACTGAGACCCAGAGGTATGGAATGACTTGCCCAAGATGCCATAGTGAGTGGTAGGATTCAAGCAAAGAACCCTAGAATGTTGCTCTTACATTGGACTCAATGCATGTGATGTACACGTGTGTGTGTGTGTGTGTGTGTAATTGTGCTGTCTGTTACATCTTCACTTCCAGACCACATGCTGAATGGCAGAGGGAGGAACAACAACAACAAAATTCAAGGCCATTCTGCAAAATCAACACATATGATCCCGCTTTAATGCAAGCATAATCCAATCTTAGCACAGTAATATGGCTCACGGACATTTCACCCAAAACACTGCAGTGCAGAAGTCTTTTTAGGCATTATCCTCGTTGGCCTCTGCCTTTTTCCTTCATTGCATGTAGAACAGTAACCATGGGGTAACATGGTCCTGGGCCATGAGGAATGGATTTAGACTTCTCCAGTGATTGAGGGTATATGTTACATGCTCTTAAGTTTTTATTTAGAAAAGCTCTTTTCCATCTAGGAGGCTATTCAATAGACACTTTGCACCATGAAACTGACCATGGAAAATTATTTTTCAAAGTCCTCATACCATTTTTTACTGCTTCATGAGGTGTCCTGACAAGAGAGGAGGCTGAGATTGAGCCAGGAATCGGCCTTCTAAGCAATAGCTCTGATGGTTAGTGTATGGCCAGGCATGCTTCTATGCAAAGTATTGTTTGATCTTTAGTGCAAGGAGCTCATCAAGGCACACTGCACTGAAAGTAGAATAAACACTGTTGTCTGTACCCAACCAGCTATTGCCACTGTTGGAAACAGGTCTGCATTGCCATCTGTGTTACTGGACGTAAATTATCTTATGAAATCTTAACTAATAACTCAAAATTTCATCCAGCTGAAAACTTTGTAACATATGCTATCAAGAAAAGTCATGAAGACCGGGTGTGGTGACTCACGCCTGTAATCCCAGCACTTTGGGAGGCCAAGGCGGGAGGATCACTTCAGGCCAGGAGTTTGAGACCAGCCTGGGCAACATAGTGAGATCTTGTCTCTATGAAAAATTTTCAAAAATTAGCCAGGCATAGTGGTGTGCACCTGTAATCCCAGCTACTCAAGAGGCTGAGGCAGGAGGATTGCTTGAGGCCATTGCAGTGAGCTATGATTGTGCCACTACACCTCAGCCTGGGCGACAGATTGAGACCTTTATTCTAAAAAAAAAAAAAAGCCAGGAAAACTAAGTAATGTTTTATAATATAGGATGGCTCACATGGTACTTCAATGGCAGGAATTTCGTGTTATTCATGATAACTGAAGATGAGCAGATTCAGAGAGAAACCTAATATTTATTCTACTACTTACACAACAAAAGTTAACACTGCTCTTTGATTTAAACTTGAGCTAAACAAAGCAGACCCTTCTGGGAAAGGATAGTGGCCCAAAATAATATGTGAAAATCGTGTGTGCTTCCATTTTATAAGAGTGTGGAGGAGGTTCTCCAATATACCATGCCAATAGCTTTAAGTTTGAAATCTAAAAGTACAAGCCAGTTTTAGAAAATGTCTTTTTTCCCTGCAAGAATGCAACTCCAGTTTCTAACTAGAGAAAAATCATAAACTGGAGAAGGTTGTGTTCTTTGCTTTGCATGAGGTTTGCCTAACCCGCGTTCTTGTCCCTTCACCTCCCCCATGGCATTGTCCAGCTTCTCTACAGTAGCGACTCAGCCAGCTTTTATCAGCATTACTTGAGGGAGTGGGGACAGGTTCTATAGTCCAAGCCCAGGATCTTGAGAGTTGAGGCTTGAGACCTTTATTTTAAAAAGCTTCTCAAGAGATTTTGCTGTACATGAAATACTCAGCTGAGTAATTACTCGTAACAAGCTTAGTCACAGTTTTGCAGCCATTGGGAAGTGCCTGCCTATCAGAGACATTGTGAGCTCTCTGATAGATGCCTGTGGATATTGCTTATTGAACTGGCTGAATCAATGACACTCATCGGCTGACTGCTGGGACTTCGTCGTTGACTCTCAGCACCATCCCCTCTCCACCCCAGATCTGCTGAGAGTGCTTGTACGGAAATCTAATCCTTCCTCGATAACACCATAGGAAAACTTCTCACGTTATGGTCCTCCTCTGCCCTGGCACCGCATGCTTCTCTGCCATATTGCAGATCCCGTAAGTCTAAGAGATGAGGTCCAGAGAGAATTTTTGGTGTTGTAGCCTTTCTATTTCTTTAAAAACTGCTCCATATTCTTTTTTATGTTAGGATGAATAATTGATAGTGTTGTCCTCTGAAAGAAGACCCAAAAGTACAGGAGTTTAAATATACAGATGCCTGGCTGGGTATATAGTGGCTTGTGCTTATAATCCCAATGCCTGGGGAGGCTGAGGCCAAAGAATCACTGGAGGCCAGGAGTTCAAGACCAGCCTGATCAACATAGAAAGACCCCTCTCTCTTCAAAAAATTAAAAAAATTAGCCAGGCATGGTGGCACATGCCTATAGTCCCAGCTACTCGGGAGGATCACTTGAACCCAGGAGTTCCAGGCTACAGTGACCTGTGATCACACCACTGCACTCCATCCTGGACCACAGAGTAAGACCCTGCATCTAAAGTGTTATGTATGTGTGTGTGTGTGTGTGTGTGTACACACATATGAATGTATATATGTGTCTATATGGATAGACACATATATATGTCTATATGTATATGTGTCTATATTTATATGTGTGTGTATACACACAAATGTCTATATGTATATATGTCTATAGGTACACACATATATGTGTATACACATGTGTCTGTGTATATATGTCTATAGGTACACATATATGTATAGACACAAACGTATGCATACATGCACATGTGCATCTACATGTATAGACATATATGTATAGACACATATATGTACATATGTGTGTACACACACACACACATAACATTTTAGATGCAGGGTCTTGTTCTATGGTCCAGGATGGAGTGCAGTGGTGTGACCATAGGTCACACATAGGTATATATATGTGTATGTTTATACATATATGTGTGTATATATGTATATGTCTATATGTTTATGTGTATATGTGTCTATATGTATATGTGTATATGTGTGTATATACATATATATGTGTGTGACTGTATACATATATGCATATACACACACACATGCACACACACAGATATTCCTCAACTTATGATGGGATTACAGCCTGCTAAACCCATTGTAGGTGGAGAATATCCTAAATTGAAATGCATTTAATACACCTAACCTGCTGAACATCATAGCTTAGCCCAGCTTGCCTTAAACTTGTTCAGAACACTCACATTAGCCTACAATTGGGCAAAATCATCTAACACAGTCAGATTTATAATAACATGTTATATATCTCATGTAATTCATTGAATATTGTATTAAAAGTGAAAAACAGAATGGTTGTATGGGCACTCAAAAGATAGTTTTTACTGAACGCATATTGCTTTCACATCATTATAAAGTCAATATATCATAAGCTGAACAATTGTTAAGTCAATGATCATCTGTATAATTGTGTCAGGACTTAACTTTATGCCTGCTTAAACATAATACAATTTGAAAGTCAGATGGATTAAAATGATCCCACATACTAGAAAAAATAATGAACTATGTAATAATAAAATACCACTGCTTTTCAAATAACAAACATGTTGGCAGGGAATAAGCCTACATGTGGAGTAGTTTTGTGGGAAGCTGTGGTTAACTGACTGACTTGGCATGTATTACACATCATTCAAGTGTGTAGTCCAGTACTGCAAAGGATGGAAGGCTAACAATGCCGTTTCTTGGACTCCCTTGCAGCTAGGGTTCCAGATGGGATTTAGCTCCACCAATCAGGCATTGTCTTAACACCTACCTGCATTAGTAGTTGAGGCAGATGGAGAGAAAAGTGGTCATGCCAGGGAAGGTCTGGAAGGTGAAATAGGGCTCTGAATGAAGTTGTAGGGACAGCCTCCTAGTCTCCCACCTGTGGCAAAACCCGCAATTACCCTGGAGGGCTGTTTTTGTTAACGTTGGTCTGGGAATCCTTCCTGGAGACCTAATCATGTTCTTCATTAATTCCTTTCTGCAGAAAACAGCTGGGGTGGTGCCTGAAAAATCAAAAGTGTATGAATGTGTGCTCATGTGTGGGAGATGGGGGTGAGAGGTATAACTGATGAAAATCATTGCCCCATTTAATTTTTCTTTAAAAGTCCTTTGGGCCGGGTGCAGTGGCTCATGCCTCTAATGCCAGCACTTTGGGAGACTGAGGCTGGGAGTTCAAGACCAGCCTGGGCAACATAGCGAGACTTTGTCTTTACAAAAAATATAAAAATTAGCCAGGCCTGTTGGCGCATACCTGTAGTCCCAGCTACTTGAGAGGCTAAGATGGGAGGATAGCTTAAAGCTGGGAGTTCAAGGCTGCAGTGAGCCATGATTATGCTGCTTCACTCCAGCCTGGACGACAGAGCAAAACCCTGTCTCTACAAAATAAAACAAAATAAATTTAAAGATAAATAAAATTTTAAAAAACATTTGATTTTGCAGGGCACAAGCACTCACGTAAATGAAAATTAATTGCTGGAAAGTATAAGAAATGCATTTAAAACCACATACATTTCTTATTGTCTCAGGTTGTTTCTTTCTCTAAGACTTTGAGTCATCATTGGACTGAAAATGGAGGGTAGTTTCAGATTTTGAAATTTAGGTTTTAATATCCAAATGAGCATCCTTTCTCAGAGAAAAGATGTCTTCTGGAGGGAAGCATTGCTTGAGTTTCCCAAAAGAAACATTAGTCAATAGTAACAGTATATTTATTTAATCCAAGGGAGAGAACACCGTGGGAAACTTAGCCACATGGCTAGCAACACACCTGGTCAGAAGAGAGGATACACTTCTTGTTTTCACTTAACAGATTTGATTGGCATCTAGATGGATCAACTTCACCAGCATGGTACAACTTCACACTTCATTTGGCGTGTATAAACACAGCCTATAGTTTCCCAGTTTGAGTTTTCTCCTGGGCAGCTGAATGCTACAGAGTGCAGTAATTGGACTGACATCTACACTGATAACAGAATTGTCTGCAGACAACTGCTCATCTTTTCAAAATGT
Organism: Pan troglodytes; assembly: GCF_028858775.2. NCBI lineage: Eukaryota > Metazoa > Chordata > Mammalia > Primates > Hominidae > Pan > Pan troglodytes. The sequence continues at coordinate 7,325,098 of NC_072421.2, read as the reverse complement.
TTACATCTCTATTGGTGGTCTGTTTCCTCTCTACTTGGTCTGAAACAATTTATGAGACATTTAACAAACAATAATAAATGAACCCTATTAATATACTCAGATGGGGTTCTTGACTTCTATTTTCTCTGTGAAAGGATGTCTACTGGTAGATATTAAGCGGTTAGTTATGAAAGCAGCTTTCATATAAAGTGGATAAAATATTTTTGTAATCTGTAATAGAATGAGACCCCCCCCTAAAAGGGGCAAAAAGGTAGAATGTACAGTCAGCATTTGTGATTCATGCTCAGGTTGGAAAAAAAAATCCTTTCTTTCTTTCTTTTTTAAGAGATGGGGTCTCTCTCTGGTGCCCAGGCTGGAGTGCAGTGTCATGATCTGAGGGTCATCACTCACAGTAGCCTTGAGCTCCTGGCCTTAAGCTATCCTCCCAACTCAGCCTCCCGAGTGGCTGCAATTACAGGCATGCACCACCATACCTGGCTAATTTTTGTTTTAATTTTTTGTAGAGATGAGGTTTTGCCTTGTTGCCCAGGCTGAAAAATTATTTACCAGAGCATTTACTTGAATTCTGCTAGAAGTGTTTAAACCTTAATTTTTCTGATTAGTGTTTTTGCTTAATGGATAAACAACTATATGTTCTTAGGTTATGTCAGCATATAATGCAATTTGATGTAATGGCAATGTACAAGAATAAATTGGTTGCTCCATCCATCTGATTGACAACTAGTTTTTATAGTGCTCGTAAAAAGTGGGTAATTACCTATTGCTGATGGGGTTTGACAGATAATCTAATACCAGGTGAGTATAATATATAGTTGAGGTTTTTGTAGCTAGCATACTTTTAAAGTACATAGGATATGACATTATATAATTGCCAATTCATTATTTTATCATAATACTGATCAATTTCATAGGCTTACTCTGTAAAAACAAAATCTATGGGCCATTTTAACGTAGATTTAGTCAGTGAAATCCTGTTCGTGGTTTCAGGGCGAACTACTCAGTGTTTCATTATGAATGAATGGTTTTTAGACCAGGAGCATGTTACCATTTATTGAAGCAAATGTTAACTCAATGTGAATCTAGTAAACCAGAAGAAATAATTTTCTTTTAGAAAATATGTTATTGGCATTTGTCTTTGATTCGTAGTAACTTAGAACTAAAAGAGTAAATAGCAATTCCTTGCTACTCCTTTATTTGTCCAGTGAGGAAAACTTAGATTCTGAGGATATTGGTCACATAGTCAAAGCTAGTTAATATTAAATACCAAAGCCAGGAATGGATCCAAGAGCCCCTAAGTTAAAATTCAAAGCATCTGTACAAAAACAAAAAGTTTGATGACCAAAGCGCTATGCCGTTTGAGTCTTCCTGAGGCACATGGAGGGATTTCTCTCATGCTTGGGAGCTCTTGATTTTCTGTTTCTTATGAACTTAGAATGTTTGTTCCCACCTGATGTTTTTATGTGTCTGCCTTGATTCAGACACCTCTGGAAGTAATTCAGTTCACTAATTGGGTTGATTTGATTTTTAATGTAGCCATGTGTCACAGGATCTGCAAACTTCCAGGGGATACCTCAGATCGCTAGATCTTCCCCCTAATTTCTGCTCCCTGACTTAGTTGCCTGGTTAAAGCCTTTATGTATGGTTATGGATTGAATTTTACCTTCCCCCATCCCAAATAATATGTTGAAGTCTTAATCCCTAGTACCACGGGAATGTGACCTTATATTTAGAGATGTGGTCTTTTTTTTTTTTTTTTTTTTAATGGAATCTTGCTCCTTTGCTCAGGCCCCAGTGCAGTGGTGCAATCTCAGCTCACTGAAACCTCCACCTCCTGGATTCAAGTGACTCTCCTGCCTCAGCCTCCCAAGTAGCTGGGATTACAGGCACCCACCACCATGCCCAGATAATTTTTGTATTTTTAGTAGAGACAGGGTTTCACCGTGTTGCCCAGGCTGGTTTCCAACTCCTGACCTCAAGTGATCCACCCTCCTCAGCCTCCCAAAGTGCTGGAATTACAAGTGTGAGCCACTGTGCCTGGCCCCAGAGATGGGGTCTTTACAAAGGTAATCACGTTAAAATGAGATCATTAAGGTGGATCCTAATCGAATAACACTGGTGTCCTTATAAAAAGGGAAGATTTGGACACCAAGGTATGCATAAAGGCAAGGCACAATGAAAACTTGCTGGTAGAAGACAGCTGTGTGCAAGCCAAGGAGAGAGGCCTCACAGCCCTTAGAAGGAACCAACTCTGCAGGTATGGACTGAATGTTTGTGTCCACCCCCTGCAAATTCAGATACTGAAACCTAACCCCCAAGGTGATGATGTTAAGAGATGGGCCTTGGGGAAGTGATGAGGTCATAAAGATGGAGCCTCATGAGTGGGATCTGTGCCCTTATGAAAGAGACCCCAGAAAGCTCCCTTTCCCCTTCCACCATGTGAGGACACAGCCAGAAGGCACTGTCTATGAACCAGGAAGCAGGTCCTCACCAGCTGCTGAATCTGCTGGTGCCTTAATTTTGGACTTTCAGCTTCCATAACTATGATAAATAAATGTAAGGTTTTTTTAGAAAGCTATCAGTTCATGGTTTTTTGTTGTGGCAGCCCTAAGAATCTAACACATGCCTGGAGAGTGATTTTAACATGAGGGTGACAAAATCCCAGAGACAAATGCAAACTTCCCACAGGTGATCAAATTTATCCTGGTTTGTGTGGGAATCTCCTGGTTTTGACACTGAAAATCTCATATCCAAGGAAGCCTCTCATTCTGGAGCAAACAAGGGCAACTGGTCACCCTGGCTGGCACCTGGACATTCAATAATGTTCCCTTTGGCCTTTGGGTGTTGACCACACTGTCTCCCTGAGTTGGTACCTTGGTTCTTAAGAACAACAGGTCAACAGGAAGAATGGCAGTCATTGTCTTTGAAGGAATATGGTTAAGTGATTAGGATAGGTCTTGTGAATAGCTGACATCCTTCAAAAGGAGTGATGAAAAGACTTCCTGTTTCAAAATATATTCCCCACAGCCCTGAAAAAATCTAAAATTCCACTGCCCTTTTGATTTTTTAATAGATTCCCAGCCTCACAGTCTGTTTTAGGTCAGATTCTCTAGAAGCAGTCTGAGATGAGGACTCATGGGCCAGTGATTTATTGATGGAGGGCTCAGAGGAGAAACCCCTCAGGAAATGAGGGAAGCAGGAGTGGGTGGAGAGAGAAGGCAGTCAGAGATCTGATTACAGCTGAAGCCTCAGCTTGATTCCATGAGGAGATGTGGAGCAGAAATAGTGCTACAGATTTGCCCTGCCTTGTGGTAAAGGGACTGGTCTCTAGTCCACTGCGGTGGCTTTAAAACACAGCAATTTCTTTGGGAGGCTGAGATTGGAGGACGAGACCAGAAGTTTGAGACCAGCTTGGGCAACATAGCAAGACCAGGTCTCTATAAAAATTTAAAAATTAGCTAGACGTGGTGGTGCCTGCCTGTAATCCCAGCTACCTGGGAGCCTCAGGCAAGAAGATCGCTTGAGCCCAGGAATTTGAGGCTGCAGACAGCTATGATTGCACCAGTGCACTCCAGCCTGGGAAACAGAGAAAGATTCGGTCTCTATAAAAAAAACCTCCACCTGAAAATAGCAGCAAATTTATGACACTCTTCCCATCAAGAGACAGGGTTTGCATCCCCTGCCCTTGAATATTGGCAGAAGACTGATTGCTTCCAACAATAGAATATGGTGAAAGTGACATGATGTGACATTTTAAAATAATTTTTAATTGTTGTAAAATACACATAACATAAAATTTACCATCGTCACCATTTTTAAGTGTTCAATTGTATTAGTCCATTTTCACACTGCTGATAAAGACATACCTGAGTCTGGGAAATTTACAAAAGAAAGATTTAATCGACTTACAGTTCCATGTGGCTGGTGAGGCCTCACAATCATGACAGAAGGCAAGGAGGAGCAAGTCACATCTTACATGGATGGCAGCAAGCAAAGAGAAGAGAGCTTGTACTGGGGAACTCCCCCTTATAAAATCATCATATCTCATGAGACTTATTCACTATCACAAGAACAGCATGGGAAAGACCTGCCCCCATGATTCAGTTACCTTCCACCAGTTCCCTCACACAACATGTGGAAATTCAAGATGAGATTTGGGTGGGGACACAGCAAAACCATATGAACAGTTCAGTACTGTTAAGTTTATGTTGTTTTACAATGACCACCACCTCCCATCTCCAGAACTCTGTGCACCTTGCAAAACTAAGACTCTGTATCCATTAAATAATAACTTGTCTTTCGTGACTAGCTTATTTCGCTAAGCATGATGTCCTCCTGGTTCATCCAGGTTGTAACACGTGTCAGAATTTCCTTTTTTTTTTTAAGCCTGAACAATATTCTACTGTATGGGTAGACCAAATTTTGTTTATTCATTTATCCATTGATGAACGCTTCGGTTGCTTCCTCATTTTGGCCATTGTAAGTAGTGCTGCTAGGAACATGAGTGTACAAATATGTTTTTGATACCCTGATTTCAGTTCTTTGGAGTATATATCCAAAAGTAGAATTGCTAGAGCATATCATAATCCTATTTTTAATTTTTAGAGGAATTTCAATATTGTTTTTCATAATAGCCGCACCATTTTACACTCCCCAAATAGTACAAGGGTTTCAATTTTTCCACTTTCTCAGCAGCTTTTGTTACTTTCTGGGTAATTTTTTTTTTAATAGTAGTCATGCTAATGGGTGTGAAGTATATCTCTTTGTGGTTTTGATTTGCATTTCCCTAGTGATTAGTGATATTGAGGATCTTTGCATGTGCTCACTGGATACCATGTGACTTTTAAGGCTGGATTGTAAAAGGCCAAAGGAGCTCTCCCTTGTTTGCTGACACACTCACTGCTGGAATTTCAATTCACCACAGTATAAGCCCAAGTAACCAGAAGCTGCCATGCTGTAAGGGTGTTCAAGCTACACAAAAAAGCAATCTGCAGTTGCTCTCAACAGCCCCATCTGAGCCCAGATTTTTAGTCTTGCCAGCCCAGGCGCAAGAAAGTGAGGGGAGAAATCTCCAGGTAATTCCAGTTTCCAGTTTTTCAGGTCACTCCCATTCATTGGAGTCTTCCTCATTGAGGCCGTAGACATCATGGAGCAGGACAAACTGCCCAATGTGCCCAGTCCAAATTCCCAAACCATCTAATTTATGAGCAAAGAAAACGATAGTTGTTTTATTCCACTAGGTCTGGGGTGGTTTGGTATGCAGCAGTAGATCACTGGAGCACTGTCAGTCATGGGCTTTGGGACCTTCTGGGGAGGAATGTAAACTCCAGATATTTTCATTTGGCTGAGAGCAGGTGGTGCAGCTCTGAGCTGCTAGCAGGGAGTATTCTTCTCAACTGGCCAATGGGTATCCTGGGGGATAAAATGCCGGCATGAACCTGAACAGAGCACCAACAGTCATTGCTACAGAGAACCTTTAGTAATTCTTCTTCTCTGGGTTTGGAATTAATACTTTGCCAGGAAATTAGCACTGTCAAGTTGAAAGTAGATTAGAAAAGTAAATGAGGATTAAGACAAAGGCTGACAGGGAAGAGTGACTGAGATGCTCACCCCATAATTTTTCCATTTCATGGCCTAACACCAGGCTGGTGGCTCCTCATTTAAAGACACACAAGAACAGCTAAATCAATAGTTAGGAAATTGCCAGAAAAAGTCTATTTTCTGCAGATGACATAAAATTTTGCAGAGATGTTCTCAAGAATATAAAGATGCCAGAATAAATAAAGTAGGCTTTCTACTTACAGCAAGTTTATAGGAACAGAAAGACTTTCTAGAAGCTTAAGAAAAGACATTTGAATAGAGAGACACAAAGTGGACTTTAGAATAAATGTTAAATGCTAATTTGAATCTTTTCCCCTGTGTAGAGTTTATGTGATGTGATGGAAAAAATTGTTATGAAAAATTCTCAAATGTTTATAGAGAAAATGAGATTATAGGAGAACCAGCTCATTCATATTTTGACCATAAGCTTTATAGGAGCTTATTCTCTATTGCTAATATTCTTGAACCTTTAGACCTGTTCAATACAATCTTAATCATGAATATGGAGCACAGGGTGCCCTTGGTCAGGCCACTCAGCTTTGAGATCTTGGCTTAAATGTCACTGTGACTGAGAGGTCTTTCTTGGCCATTCATTTGAAGTAGCAGCCCAGGTCCACTTCATTACGTTTTATATTTTCCACTTTGTCTTTAGTATATATAGCTGTTATTTTTCTAGTACAGTAATGTGCTTGTTTGTTGCCCAACTCCACAACCCCACTGCCACCTGCACTGTCACCTCTACCACCAACACTACCAACCTCACTGACACCACTGTTGCTATGGTTTGAATGTGTTCCCCAAAGGTCATGTGTTGGAAACTGAAATCCCAATGCAACCAGTGCTGGAAGGTAGGGCCTAAGAAGAGGTGATTAGGTCATGTTGTCCTTATAAATGAGATTGGGTTAGGTATCCTGAGAGTGGCTTTGTTATAAAGCAAGCTTCATCCTCTTGCTCTCACCCTTTCTTGCCCTTCTGCCCTCCATCATGGAATTATACTGCACGAAGTTCCTCACCAGATACTGGTGTCATGCTGTTGGAATTTCTAGTCTCCAGAACCATAAGCCAAATGCATTTCTGTTTGTTGTAAATTACCCAGTCTGTGGTATTCTGTAATAGCAACACAAAATGGACTAAGACCACCATTGTCACTACCATAAACACTACCACCTCCACTTTTGGCACCACCACCACCACCATTATGACCACTATTATCACCACATCATCAGTATCCATCAACACCACCATTGCCACCAACATCACCATCACCAACAACACCATCACCACTACCACTACCATCATCACCATCCACCATTATCACCAACCATCATCAACGTCATCACCATCACCAACACCAAACCATCACCAACATCACCACCATCATCACTACCACCACCACCATCACCACTATTATCACTAGTATCACTGCCATCATCATTACCATCACCACCACCACCACTACCACCACCATCATGCTGGCTTCACTGTGACCCGCATGAAAGTGAGGGTGCTGTATTCCTTGCTTAGTGCTGAATCTGCCATGCCTGGAGCACTACCCAGCTCAAAGAAGACATTTAATAAAAATCATTTGTTGTTGAACATAAAACAACAAGGATACAGCAGCTTTGACAATAACTTTGAAAGGTAGGGGGCAATGTGTTCTCAGGGGAAGATTTGGTAGAGTGACTTAGATGACCTAGATCTTATTTACAGAAGGCTTCTTAGGGCTCTCAGCAATTGGAAAATGGAAAACTTGGTGGAAGCATTCAGTATAGGCAGGTATCTTGGAATACTACTAGTGCCTTCTGGAGAGCAATGAAAAGAATCTGAACACATTATGAGTATGGAACCTTCCTCTGATTGAAATCATGATTGAAATCCATGCCCATCCTCTCAACCTGACCCTACGCCTACCCTCTGGGGCCTGATGGACTTCTTTTCTCACCCCAGTTCCAGCTGAAGTTTTCATTCCCAGAGCAAGTTGGGTGATGTCCCGCTGTCTGTAAGTTTCCGTGACATTTTATTTTTCTCCACCATAATGTGAGTCCCATAGAGCTGGGAATCTCATCTATCTTGTTAACTGCTGTACCCCAGTTCTCAAAGTGATGACCACTACAGTGAATGTTCTCACACACAGTCGTCAAAAGAATTGACTGAATCTGTGACATGCCCTCCCCCTAGGACTGGATCTTCCCTGGTCTTCATCTTTGTGCCTGCAAACTTGATCTGCAGGTAGAGGCAGCACCAGCAGTGCAGCCCTTAGGAGTCACAAGGAGGCACCATCTTCCTAAGGCAAATCTCAAATTGATGCCCCTCTCTCTCACCCTGGCAGGCCAACATGCGCTCACTTGTTACAGGGCACAGCTTCCCCAGTTCCCTGAGACAGCCCTGGAGCTAAATAAATACCAATGGGTGAAATGAATTCTCTTTATTTGATATTTAAAAACACACTTTTGCTCCTGTGGCAAGGGTGCACTCCTTGTAGCAAACATAGAATTAAAAAACAAGTTTTGGGAATATTTGAATTTACTTTTCTATTTATGAATTTTTAAAAATTTAACAACCGTATACTATCTTGCATTCTGTGGTATAATGTAAGTAATACAAAAAAAAACCCCATAAATTTTAAATTAAAAAAAAAAAAACTTTCAGCTGGGTATGGTGGCTCATGCCTGTAATCCCAGGACTTTGGGAAGCTGAGACAGGGGGATCACTTGAGGCCAGGAGTTCAAGACCAGCTTAGGCAACATAGCAAGACATTATCTCTACAAAAATAAAAAAAAAAAATAGTCCTGCATGGTGGCACGTGCCTGTAATCACAGCTACTCAGGAAGCTAAAATGGGAGGATTGCTTGAGACTGTGAGTTTGAGGCTGCAGTGAACTACGCCTGTGCCACTGTACTCTGGCCTGGGCAACAGAGAGAAACTGTCTCTTAAAAAAAATTTTTTTTAACTTAAAAAATAGAAAAACAAACTTACATTTCCATTGCTATGAGTACTTGTTTTGAAAGCAGATATGATGTCGTATTTTACCGTGAGCTATAAATTTATTTCTAAACCCTCAAGAAAAATAAAATCTATGTTTTTTCTTAGCTTAATCAGCTCAGCATGCTTAGATGTGTCTATATTTTGACTTATGAGGTTTGTGTAAATTTGTTCCACTTTTTTTGCATATCTGCCATGATATAGGCATCTGAGGGAATGCTCCATCAAATGGCAATTAGTTATTTTCTTTTGTCTAAAAAAAGTTACACTCATTTAAAATTCAATGACTTGTTCACATAATTTTAAGAAGGAATGTGCTCTTCTGAATGTGGAAGCTCTAGAGATGTTGCTAACGGTAAGAACATCTACTGTTGAGTTTGTGGTTCAGTTCCCAAAATTGACACATTTACCAAGTGACTAAAAGTGTTATAATATTTCTTGGCTTCACTTCTTCCATATGTCTTATGGGAAAAATCTTTCTGTGCTCTGATGCAACAGTTGCAAGTCTCTGAATGAGAGAGAATTTAGAAAGATATGTTAGAAGGTATTTTTGATGGGGAGGTTGAGATGATTTTATGTAGATAGTTGCCTTTACAGAAAATCAGCTACTTATTTTAAAACTAAAAAATATTTAAGACACAATAATCACTTTAGTCCGGGAAAGAGCTGGATTAACCCTAACCCTAGCCCTAACTATAATAACCCTGATCCTAACCCCTAAACTATAATAAGAGTGAAAAATAAATAGTAAGAATAGTTGTCAATAAATTAAAATATACATATACTCTAGAGGCAAACACTACTTTAGTTGGGCATTTCATTTCAGAACATAGGGCTTCAGCAAACACAACAGCATCGACAATGAAAAAGAATTACAATGGAATGCGACTGAGATTGACAAAATAATGACACCTCTATCCCCAAACATCTACATCTTAATTACGAGGACCTTTGAATATGTTACTTTACATGACAAAGGTAATTCATGTGGAGATGAAATTAAGGTTGCTAATCAGTTGACCTTAAACTGGGGAGATTAACTGGATTATCTGGGTGGACTCAGTGGAATTGCAGGGATTCTTTAAATGGGGAAAAGGGAGATAGAAGAATCTAATGATGTGATTTGAGAAATACTTGGCCAACATTTGCTGGCTTCAAAGATGGAAGGAGGCCAGGAGGCAAGGAATTCAGTCTGACTCTAGAAACTGGAAAAACCCAGGAAATACATTCCCCCCAGAGCCTCCAGAATGAACATCTTTACTGACACAGGTTTTAGCCCAGTGAGATTCACTTAGGACTTCTGTCCTTCAGAACTGTGGGATGAGAAATGTGGCACTCAATTTGTGATAATGTATTGCAGGTAGGCAAAGGAAACCAATATGGCCCCCTACTTTGATTAGGGGAACAAAGACCAAAGATACAGTGAGTGGGAAATAGGGACATTCCTTGGCAAGTGTTATATTGTGTGGTTCCAAAAAGTGGGGCTGGACCTAGACCAACTCTTTATTCTCCCAACAATTGAAGTACCTTCTACACTCAAAGCTTCCTTTCTTATCCTTTTAACTTCATCTAATTTCACTTTTTCAGAATGTTCCAAACCATAGTTTTTCTGCCGCATGACAGTCAGCCACAAACATGGACACCAACAGAGAACTCTGTTATTACATTACGAGTAGGAGAGATGTAGCACATTAACAAAAGGAATCTCCAGTGGATGAAACATCTATGGAAGATATTCTCTTCTCTATCTTGAATCCTATTCACCGATTTCAACTCTACCCTCCACCAAGATCCCCCACAAGATAAGCTGGTCTTGAATGACCCAATATGGTGGCCACTCACTACATGTGGCTATGGGCTCTTAGAACATTGTGAGTCCTGGGATCTGAGAGACCAAAACAGACCCCACTCTATCAACTAAGATGGACCCCAAGGTTAAGGAGACAAAAGTTAGTAGGACCTACTGGTCAAGGGTTCAGGGCTAGGCTGGAATGACAACTTCCTAAATCCCTGCAGCTGCCAGAACCATACCCTTGCTGAAGTCCTTAACAAGAGGAGTTATCAGACCTCTCCCAATTCTGGTTTACAACCCAGACTAGTGTAACTGATTGGACAGAGGACCACCCTTACAAACATTCTTTTCTGATAAGCAACCGTAGACCGTATGCCAATTTCAGCTAGCCTATAGAAGCTATACACAAATTGGATTTGGGTCTTATAGTTCACCTTTCCATGTGAAGAGCCAAATTCTAACTCATTTTAATGGGAAAACCATGCCCCAAAGTGAATATGAGACATAAGTTACATGTATGTTTACCCATTGCACATGCAGTCACCCCGATTATAAATATGTATAGCTTTCCCCCCAAACCTGCTGAATATGTGTAACTCCACTGTGTAATACAGAACCTGTGAGGCATAAAGCCTAACCTGCCTCTTCTGTCTTTGAAGACAGAGCACTTTTGGTCCACACCGGAGACTATCCTCCCCAGTTTACAATCTGATATCGCCAGTAAAGCTCTCTTTTCTACTATTTAGCCATCCTCGTCTTCTTTTGGACAATAGTCCAAATTGAGATGTGTTCTATGTGCAAAATACACACCAGATTTCAATGATTTAGTAGAAGAAAGAGAATGTAAAATATCTCAGTAATTTATAAAACATTATTGACAGACATATAGCCAGGCACTGTTGCACATGCCTATAGTCCTAGCTACTCGGGAGGTTGAGGCAGGATAATCATTTGAGGCCAGGAGTTTGAGACTGTAGTATGCTATGATCATGCCTGTGAATGCCACTGCACTCTGGCCAGGGCAACATAGCAGACTCCTTCTCTAAAATAATAATAAAATTATTTACATAATGAAGTGATCATATTTTGGGTATATTGGCTTATATAAAAGTACGTTATTGAATTTAGCTTCGCCTGTTCTTTTTACTTTTTAAAATGAGGTTACGGGAAAATTTAAAATCATGTGCATGGCTCCTGTTTGTGGCTCGTGTTATGTTTCTATTGGATGGTGCTAGTCTTTAATTAATATTGTAAGCGACCATCACCCCATCCACCATCCTTTGCAAATTAATAATCAGCCAACATTGGCAATGTTGGCCATAGAGTTTTAAAATTTCAAACTATAGATGTAATCATGGAAAGGACCTTCTGGAAATCATACCATGGTGTCTAAAATATAGTAATGGCTGTGCTTCATGCCTATATACTCTCCAAGTTAACCTTTGGGAAATTCTGTTACGTGGTTGTCTTCCTATAGAGAACTTACAGTGAGTTATTCAAATGGAATTAAGAAGATATAAAGACACCGTGGGAAAAACCCCGTCCCTTTTAGTGGTTCTTTTTAAAATTTTCACTTTAATGACTCATTTTATGTGCTTTAAAATGACATGAAAAAAAAGTTGTTGGAAAAAAGCATTTGTTTCTTCTTTCAGACTTCTGAATGTAAAATGAACATCTTTAGGAATTTCAGCAAATGATCTGCTATTCGTCTGAACTGAATGTGTAGGAGATGGTGGTATTCATCAACTCATGCCTTCATTTAACAAAAGGATTGAGTGCTTTCTTGGTATGAGACATATTGCCAGAACAGAAGACCTGATGTCTGTCCCTTACAGCCTTCTTATTTTTAGTAGGGGAAGCTTGGGGCCATAGACCGATGGTCTTTCCAGTCTGGATGGTGCTAAGGAGGGCCCTTAAAAAGGACAGAATTTTGTTTGGCATTCTGAATCCTTAAAAAGGAGACCTCTAAATAAATGTATCAAGGATTACTTTCAGCACAGCCACTTAAGCTCCATCTGTGGAAGGTGCCTGGATGCTCCACCCTCATTCCCTTGACCGTTCTCAGTTCGCTAGCAGGTGCACTAGAGGGTTCACAGCAAGCTGACAGCCTCTCACTAAGCATGTCTGGCTTCCTTCTTCTCAGCTCAGGGCTGACTCTGTCCCTAGGAAACTTACTCAGCGGCACGTGGGTCAAAACCCCTAAGATAGCCCTCAGACACTGGAAAAGGGAGTCGGAGGTCAAATGCCTCCTTCCCTGGGGTGGGGGTGTGTTTCCAAGACCATACCTTCCTTCCCAGGGGTGAGAGTGACTAAGCCCCTACTTATTAACACATTCTCTTTACTTCTTCTCTCTCACTCCCCACTTGCCCAATGAGCTTCTTGGATAAGCTCTTGCATAAGCCACTGCATAAATAAGGCCACTACACTCACCTCCTTGTCTCGGGGTTGACTCGTGGGAGAATTCAGACTAATATATCTGTAAGAACAATCTACGTCAAGATTTTCAAGCTGATCTTGGCAGAATTTCAAAACTGTCACATTTTCTCAAATTGTGCTATGTGCGCACTTTGAATATCACAATTTCATTTTTAATATTGCATAACATTAACGACACATGGAATTATGACATATTAAGCATTGCAGTGTCATGTGATGGAATTTCTTTAGAAAGCATTAGGGGAAAGGTGATGGGGAGAAACCATGAGTCCCATACACAGTTAAAAACCTCCCTTTAATATATGTATTAGAAAGCCTCCTCATCTTGCAGTGTTTCAAACTTTGGAGCATGCATCTTGCTTTTTATGGAATGGGAGTATATCAGAGACTCTAGTCATTGAGCCCACGGATAGCCTTGGGGACTTTAATCCCTAAATCTCCTGGGGGCAGATCAAAAGACTGGCTCCTCCACAGAGATGTAAATTATGCAGGAGCTGGAAGAGAAGTAGAGGGTATTACTTGATGAAACTTTCATCAGATCCTTCTAAAGTCAATATAGATGGGATTTCCAAAGCTTTTATCACGTTGGAAAATGTCTGCATATGCAAATATGACTCCTGGGATCATCACAGCTATATTTCTTCCTCTATAAAATACCAGATAAATTACTTAGATTTACAGCAATAGAGATATACCTGTGGTTGTGATTATTTCTTTTATTATAGTGTCATGTACGTTTTTGTTTACTTATTTCTCTTCCAAGGGTTGAACATTTTTAACCCTTCTATTATCATTAAAATCATGATATGTCATTAATATATCTTCCTTGAGTTTGGATAACACATTAGCTTTTCATTAGGAGGCAGAACATGAGAGTGTTAAGAACATGGGCTGGCTGGGCGCAGTGGCTCACGCCTGTAATCCCAGCACTTTGGGAGGCCGAGGAGGGCGGATTACCTGAGGTCAGGAGTTCAAGACCATCTTGGCCCACATGGTGAAACCCCGTCTCTACTAAAAATACAAAAATTAGCCGGGTGTGGTGGCACACGCCTGTAATCCCACCTACTCAGGAGGCTGAGGCAAGAGAATTGCTTGAGCCTGGGAGGCAGGAGGTTGCAGTGAGCCGAGATCATGCCACTGCACTCCAGCCTGGCCAACAGAGTGAGACTCTGTCTCAAAAAAAAAACAAAAAAAACAAAAAACCACACACAAAAAAACATGGGCTTGGAGGCACAGTGGCTCACGCTTGTAATCTTAGCAATTTGGGAGGCCAAGACAGGAGGATCACATGAGCCCAGAAGTTTCAGATGACCCTGGGAAACATAGTGAAACCCTGTATCTTAAAAAAAATTAAAATAAAAATAATAAAGAGAAAAAATAGGGGTCAAGCACAATGGCTCACACCTGTTATCCCAAGATTTTGGGAGGCCGATGAGGGAGGATTGCTTGAGCTCAGGAGTTTGAGATCAGCCTGGGCAACATAGCAAGACTCTGTATCTATAATTGTAATAATAATTAAAGAACATGGGCTTGAAACTGAGCTACATGGGTCCAAAGCCTGGCTCAACCACTCTCTGACCTTGAGCTGATTATTTATTCTGTGCCTCAGTTTCTGCATCTGCAAAATAGGGTTTATAACAATATCTACCTCTATAATTGTTTGATGAGTTCTTCCTGCCCACTGCACAGACAAAATCAATTCACTGAGATACGGCATTGCAGTAGAGAGAGAGTTTAATTGATGTGAGGCCAACCCATAAAGGAGAAACAGAGTTATCATTCATGTCAGTGTCCCTTGGAGGATAGTATTTTTATGGACAATTTGGTGGGCAGGGGATTAGGGAATGGGTGCTGCTGATTGTCTGTGGGTAAAATCATACAGCCAATCAGCAGGGTTGTGGAAAACGGTCCTCATACATTGAGTCCACCTCTGGGTGGGGCCATAGGAGCAGCTAAGTCATGAGTCATGAGTCCTGCTGTGGTCAGTCTGAAAAACAACTCAGAAAAAAACAATTTAAGGTTCTACAATAGTGATGTTATTTATGGGAGCAATTGCAAAGGTCACAGTTCTTGTGACCTCTGGCCACATGACCCCTGAGCAGTAAGGAATTATAAAATCTATGCCTAAATCTTAGCACAGTACAAGCCCTTCCCATAATCCTATTCTTGTGGTCTTTCAAAACTGGTTTAGTTTTGGGGAAGACCTATAATCATTCTTGCTTTAATGTCAAACTACAACCTAAATTTCCCCTAAAGTTAGCTTGACTTATGTCCAGGAATGACCAAAGCAACTTGGAGGTCAGAAGCAAGATGGAGTCAACTATGTCAGGTTTCTCCCACTGTTATAATTTTGCAAAGGTGGTTTCACCTCCAATGGTAATGGGAGTATGTGTAACTGGGGTGTTGTATTAGTCTGTTCTCATGCTGCTAATAAAGACATACCCAAGGCTGGGTAATTTATAAAGGAGAAAAGTTTAATTGACTCACAGTTCTGCATGGCTGAGGAGGCCTCACAATCATGGCAGAAGGTGAGGAAGGAGAAAAGGCATGTCTTACATGGCAGCAGGCAAGAGTGTGTGCAGGGGAACTCTCCTTTATAAAACCATCAGATCTCCTGAGACGTATTCACTATCATGAGAACAACACAAGAAAGACCTGCCACCATGATTCAATAACCTCCCACTGGCATGTGGGAATTATGTGAGCTACAATTCATGATGAGATATGGGTAGGAACACAGCCAAGTCATATCAGGTATTACTCTGTTGCAACCCCAACTGAGTGTACTGCCATTCAGCTTTCGTGCTAATCATCCAAAGTTAGCTCAGACCCCACAAGTTAAAGGATTTAATCCTCAAGAAGACTTCCCATGCCATGGGCACCAGCCACACTCTGTTGGTATCCAGGCCACCTGCACTTTGTACCAACTTACTATAAATTCAGGGGTTCCTGTGAATCCCTCAAGTTCTGTAATTCACTAGAACTTACTAAATCAGGAAGTACTATACTTAACAATTATAGTTTTATTACAAAGGATACACATAGGCTGGGTCCTGGGGCTCACATCTGTAATCCTAGCACTTTGGAAAGCCAAGGTGAGAGGCCAGGAGTTTGAGACCAGCCTTCGCAACATAATGGGACTCCATCTCTACAAAAAATTTTTAAAAAGTTAGTGGGGCATGGTGGTGTGTGCTGTGGTCCCAGCTACTCGAGAGGCTGAGGTGGGAGGATGGCTTGAGCCCAGAGATTCGAGGCTGTGGTGAGCCATCATTGTGCCACTGCACTCCAGCCTGGATGACAGAGTGAGACCCTGTATCAAAAAAAAAAAAGAAAGAAAGAAAAAAAAGGATGCACATAGGGCAAGATCCGGGAGGGAATTGGGAATTCAGAGCTTCCGTACCCTCTCCCCATGGAATCAGGGTACATCCTTCTCCCAGCATATCAAGATGTTCACCAGCCAGGAAGCTCTACTGAGTTTCAGTGTCCAGAGTTCTTATCCATGTTTTGTTTGGTAAGCATGATCAATTAAGTATTAGCCATGTTCTTGACTTTCATCTCCTGCTGTCTCCCATCCCCAGAGGTCAGGCAGATGAAAATCCCCCCAACCCTCCAATCACATAGTTGGTCTTTCTTGTGACCAGCCCCCATCCTGACGCTATTAACTTCAGTGCACCCTGAGTCACCTCATTACCATAAGAAAGACACAATTCTCTCAGGAAATTCCAAAGGTTTCAGAAGTTCTGTGCTGGGAACCCAGGACAAAGACCAGGCAAATTATTTACTATCTCACATGAGTTAATAACCTGTAATAAAGGCTGGCACAGGGTGAGTGTTCAACATATGGCAGCCAAGGTTCTGTAGGAGGGCATAGAAGACCAAGAGACATATTTACATCTCATTTTTAAATCCCCACCATTTGCTGGCACAGAGGGTGGCTCACAGGTGTAATCCCAGCACTTTAGGAGGCCTAGGTGGGAGGACTGCTTGAGGCCAGGAGTTCAAGAGCAGCCTGGACAACGTAGCAAGAACCTGTCTCTACAAAAAATAAAAATATTATACAGGTATGGTGGCATGTGCCTGTAGTCCGAGCTACATGGGAGGCTGAGGTGGGAGGATTGCTTGAGCCTAGGAGGTTGAGGCTGCAATGAGTTCTGATGGTGTCACTGCACTCCAGCCTGGGTGACAGAATGAAACTGTCTCAAAATCATCATAATAATTTTTAAAAATTCCCATAATTTGAAACATATTCAACAGGTGCATTTAAATGTCTCAATTTCCACGGTTTTCTCTCTCTACTCAGAAGAAATTCTATGAGTGCAACTTTATCAACCCCTTGTGTGCTCCTCCAAATATTGGCTTCCGTGGGGTTCCCCCAGTTTGCCACATTATATTCTGATTATTCTGTGGTTCACGTTCCTTTGGGAGAACACTTTTATTCTTCATTCTCTCTGCCTGAAAGTATTTCCCATGCTCCAGGGTAAATGCTCTTGGTAGAGTGTTGTTGTTTTGTTTGCTTTTTTTGAACAAATAAATCAATGTTCACTAAATTTCCTCAGATTTTAACCTCTTGGTTTTGTTCTAAACACATCGGTATGGAACATGGACATTCTTTCGTTTAGTATATCTGTAATTCATAACAGCAGCCAGATCAGAACCATCTAACTAGCCATGGTTACTTTAAAACAGTTTAATACAAGGTATATACAAATTTCAATTTAATTTGAATATACGTATGGATGCTAAAACATCTGTCTTCTTAATTGGCTTACTTAAGTCAAAGTGGCAGAAATCAGGTAGGAAATCAATGGACTGGATGAAGGATACCCACACTGGGGAGGGCGATCTGCTTTCCTCAGCCTCCCAATTCAAATGTTAATCCCATCCTGAAACACCCTCACAAAATAATATTTAATCAATTGTTAGGGCACCCTGTGGGCCCGTCAAGTTGACGCATAAAATGAGTCATCACAGGTGGAGAGGTGCCTGACATGCAAGGTGTCAGAACCCCAGCATCAGAAAGTGTTTTGCGACAGTGTAGGTTTGAAAAAGGAAAATTTTATTAGAAAGAAAACTCAGCAAAAGCGTGCAGCTGGGTGCCTTGGCAAGAGAGGACTGTGTGCCGAGGTGCATTTTCCTTAGCAGTTATGGAACTTAAAGCGGGAACTGAAAGGTAATTTGCATGATAAATGATTGCATTTGTAGGCATTTTGGTGCCCTAATGTGAGCAAGGGTTGCACAATGAATTTCGGCATGCATGCATTCCAGAAATGTATAGAAATTCTAGTCACTTATAAATTGTAAGTTGAAAAGCCTGGAAACAGGTGCTCACTGCAGATAATAGGTGAGTCTAATTACTTCTAAATCCCTCTGATAAGGAGTTTTTGTCTTTGGATGGTCACCTGCTTGGTGGTCACCATGTGATCTTTGCTTTCCTGAGGGTCCAGTTACCTCCATCCCTTCTTTGAACAGAGCAGCTTTCTTTTCCTATTGCACCTCTCCAACATTGGTAATGCCTGCAGAGTTCACATGCACGTAAGAGCAATATTAGAAAGTAGACAAGTTTATCTTCAGTTCCTCCGATCTCAAAGCCACAGGGCTTCCCAGAAGCCTGGTTAATGTCTGCAAGTCCCCTTCTGAGCTCAGTTCCCCTTAGCTCACCCCCCAACTGCTAGCCACATTTGCTCCTAGATATATTTTTCATTCTAAGGTATAAATATCTGGCAAGAACTGAGAGAATCATTTCCACGGCCTGCACTGAGGAACCTTAGCCCTGGGAGAGGGTTGTTGAAGCAAGGTTCCTGAGACTAAATAAAACCAAGAAATGTTCTAATGTCTACCCCTATCATAGAACACTAGTATACTCAAGATATGCAAATCAGGAAACCTTGGCGGTAAGACACTGGTTGAAGCTTGTTTTAATTCAGAATTTTTAGACTCATTGCATCTCCATACTTCCTCCACTATCCCCAATCCTAGCATCTGTCAGTGTCTTTCAAAACAATTGTTCCCCCGACTACATTTTTTTAAATGCTGGTCAAAAGTGTTGTGGCCACTCGATGTTTGAATTGAATATAGACGGAGGATTCAAACTAAAGACTCAGTATCTAATGGGGATTGGGGGCTTGTAGGACATAGCATGGATAAACATCTAAGACAGGGAAGGGAAGGCTACCAGCTCTATGAGGGCATCGAGGGAAGCCCAGCAAATTGCAGAGGTTAGGGACATCAACACCTGTGTAGTCAAAAATTCAAGTATAACTTTTGGCTCCTTAAAAACTTAAACTATTAACAGCCCACTGCTGACCAGAAGCCTTACTGATAAGATAAATGGTCAATTAAAATATGGGATTTATAAATTATGTGTACTATATACCACATTATTGCAATGAGTAAGCTAGAGAAAAGAAAATGTTATTAAGAAAGTCATAAAGAAGAGAAAATACATTTACTATTCATTAAGTGGAAGTGGATCATCATAAAGGTGTTCATCCTCCTTATTCTCACTTTGAGGAGGCTGAAGAGGAGGAGGAAGAGGAGGGGTTGGTCTTGCTGTCACAGGGGTGCAGAGGTGGAAGGAAGTCCACTGATACTTGGATCCTCACAGCTTAAACTCATTGTTCAAGAGTCTACTGTAACTCATTTAAAAAACTAAGTCTCATGAAATTATACCAAGGTGTCAATTTTACTTTTGCAAACTAGAGAGTTGAACTTGAAATAGATAATGCACATTTATCTTCTTTAACTTTCTTTAACCTTTAACCTTATTGAACAAGGAGTTTGAGGATCCACTTATCAGTGAACTTCTTCCACCTCTGCACCCCTCTGACAGCAAGACTAACCCCTTTTCTTCCTCCTCCTCTTCAGCCTCTTCAACGTGAGAACAAGGAGGATGAAGACCTTTATGATGATCCACTTCCATCAAATGAATAGTAAATATAGTTTCTCTTTCTTATAACGTTCTTAATAACATTTTATTTTCCCTAGATTATTTCATTGCAATAATACAGTATATAATACATAAAATATATGTTAATTGGCCATTTATAGTATCAGTAAGGCTTCTGGTCAACAGTAAGCTGTTAGTAGTTAAGTTTTTGGGGAGCCAAAAGTTATACTTGAATTTTTGACTAAACGGGGAGTTGGTGCTCCTAACCTCTGCAATGTTCAAGGGTCAGCTCTATTTAGAAAGGGCTTAGCACTGGATTGAAAAAGTGGATTTCAATTTTGAAATTCGACAAAATTACACAGACCAATCTTTGTAACCTGAGATGACTGGTAGTAAGTAGCTCCACATTTCTAGCAGATTTTTTTCTTTTTTTCTGATTCTGAATGTTTTGAAAGTTGGAATCCTAATTTCTTTAAAGCGTGTATGCATCACAATTGCTCTGGGATAAAAAGTAGTCTATGAGTCAGAGTGTTAAAAAAGAAAAACTGCATGTGAAAGTAGAGTGGTCTTTATTTGATATACACATTATAGAAGATTAAAAACTAAAGGAGATGGAATATTGTTCAGTTATAAAAAGGAAGGAAGTACTGATATGTGATACAACATGGAGGGACCTCAAAAACATGCTCTGTAAGACCAGGTGTGGTTCCTCACACCTATAATCCCAGCACGTTAGTAGGCTGAGATGGGCAGATCACTTGAGGCCAGGAATTCAAGACCAGCTTGGGCAACATGACAAAACCCCATCTCTACTAAAAATACAAAAATTAGCTGGGTGTGGTGGTGCATGGCTGTAGTCCCAGCCACTTGGGAGGCTGAGGCAGGAGAATCACTTGAGCCCGGGAAGGGGAGGTTGCAATGAGCCAAGACTGCGCCATTGCACTCCAGCCTGGGAAACAAGACAGAAACATTGCCTTAAAAAAAAAATTTAAAAACATGCTCTGTAAAAGAAGCCAGATACAAAAGACCACATATTGTATGATTTCATTTATATGAAATATCTATAATTGACAAATCTACAGAGATGGAAAGGAGATTGGTGGTCCTCGGGAGTGAGGGACTGGGAGAATGCGGATTGACCATTTAGTGGTATGAGTTTTCCTTTACAGGTGACAAAAATGTTCTGGAAGTAGATAGTGGTGATGGTTGCATAACAGTGAATGCACTAAATGCCATGGAATTAATTGCACACTTTAAATTGTTAATTTCATGTTATGTGAGCTTAATCCCAATTAAAAAAAAACACACACACAAAAGGGGGGAATATTTTCAGAATTGACAAGACCACTTACTGTTCATGGATACCAGTGACTTTGGACATGGGAGCTATGGGAGGAAATTTTTAACATGAGCCCGGAATTCCCACCAAGTTGCCATAATGACTATGTTCCATGTGAGAGAGGAGAAAGAAAAAAACCCCATCAGGCAGGCAGGCAGTTAAGGTGGGTCTTCCGTTGAGTTCTTTCAAACAAAAGAACAGCCTGTAGACATAGATAAGGGAACTTGCACAGGGGGGCTTGCCTAAGACATGCCGACAGCTGCATAGATAACAAAGTCTACACAGGTGACTTGCCCAGACATGCCTACAATGGAAAATTCTGTCCCCTGACACATGAGCAATAAGAGGAGCAAAGCAATGTGGAGTCTAAGGGCTTGCATGTGCATTAGTAGGAAGTGGTGGAGCTACCAGAAATGTGTGCCTTATGCAAATGAGATGCCTGGCCCTCATCAGTTTCCTATAAAAGCCGTTGCATTCAACTGTAAAAGTGGTAACCCTTTTCCGGATCCCCTCTCTGCAGCAGAGAGCTTTCTTCTTTCACTTATTAAACTTTTGCTCCAACCTCATCCTTTGTATCCATGCTCCTCAATTCTCTTGGTTGTGAGACAAAGAACTCCAGGTGATACCTCACAAAGAGAGACTGCTACATTGTGGTACGTTGATGAGACTGTAACACATGGATGATACATTAAATATATTAGTCTCTTTATTAAAAAATATTAAAAATAGTCTTTACAAATATTAAAGATATTAGTCTATTTTAAAAATCACCTCTTTTGTTTTCTCTCTTTCTGAATAAAATGACGTGAGCTTAATGAATGGTTTTCACAATTATTGTTTGAGAATGAATTTGCAATCATTTAGTGAAGTTGGCTGTTTTACAAAACTTAAGCACTTTTTAAAGCTATAAACAGACCCTAAGGAGCATGAGGATCATGGAGCTGGATGGCTTTGTCCTTTTCCTGGTGGGCCCTACACCCAAGTGCTGTAGGTTGGCTGCAGAGCAGACAACACCCCTGCCAGCCTGCAAATACCATCAGCAGCTCTGGCTGCTGGGACCCAGCAAAGGGATGCTGAGTATGCATCAGCCCGATTGGCCTTGCAAAGTTGATCTTACCCTGACAGGAACACATTACATTCTAATTTTAGGGGTGTACTGAGTGAATTCTGCCTGACACCAGTATGCCCTTCCAATGTCTTGCAGGGAGAGCTGGACTTGTGGGTGGAGACCATGCTGTGTCTCTCTTACTTCTGCTGTTTCTCCTGTAGCCATGCACAGAGTAGGTGCTCCTGGAATTATGCAAGCCTGCTGGTCAAATGCATCTGTACAGGTTGTTACTTTCTTCTGCATGAATTCCTCAGCTGTCAGTAGAAAAAGACCAGAGGCTTTATTTGACATATAGAAATGAAGACATTGTCATCTGCCTTACCACATGTTCCAAATTCATTCTTCAGAAACACCCTTGGAGCTGTTGGAAACAGTCAAAATTAGTTAGTATTAAGGCACCGTAGACTTGGAAAAGGTTTCTGGCGATGATGTGGTATCACTCCATCATTGCATGGACAAAGGGACTGGTGACTTGGCCAAGGTTTTTTGCTATTGGGAGTGGAGCAAGAGTTGGACTCTGTGTCCCTGATTCCACAGTTGGTGGTGCCTGTGTTAAGGTGATACCCATATTGCTTTCTGGTTTTCAGTGCCCATGGGATAGCTGTGGTGTGACATTCTTATGGTAGCCTTCTTTTGTGGCCACATCACAGAAGATACGTATGATAGAGTTTATCATTGTGTGTTACATGCTAAAATGGTTTAAAATGCCCTGTAATTATAGTAACTAGGAAATAACATTTCAAAATAATGCAATTAATAAGGTTTATTGTATATGCATAGCATCTAATTCCTTGCTCCCTTCTTCTCTCTCTCTCCCTTTCTCTCCATCTTCCTCTCTTTCATCCCACCCCACCAAGGAAAAATTATAATAAGATTCTGTTCTACCCCACTTTATTTTAACAATGACAAAGTGCCACCTGCAAGATGTACATCATAACCGACATGTCTGCAATCTTTGGTAATGAGATTCTGAACAGAAGAAATGAAGGATAAGGTCTAATTGCTTTCACTTCTCTAGAGATCTTCAGACAAATTTTAACATCTGGCATTGTATCATTGCTTGAAAAGTGATTGGATTTTCTGAGAGCAGCCCTTTCCTGATTTTGCAAATTCTCCTCCCTCTTCAAAGATGCTTCAGAATTCAAGAAAGGAAATAATGATCTTTTCATATAAACGTGATTTTTCTTTGATAGATTCTAGGAGGTGTCTTCTCTTAAAGAATGGTAATTTTCCAGGGGAAGAGATTTCAAATATATATTTATATATCTGTATGATTGCAAAGCCTACAAATAAGTTAGATGCCTGGGAGATGTGATTAAAAATGAACTTTTCAAAATATTCAATGGATTTTTCCCTTTATCTTTTTCCCTAAGGAGGCTACACTATTACTGTCAGATGAATAATCATATGACTGTGTATTTTATTTTTCTATATAGTACATCATGTCTACATTGGGTTGTTGGGTTAACCTCAGATTAATGTTTCTGTATATGTCTCCAGAGGGTGACTCTACCAGGTGTCAGCTATTTTCATTTAAATGTGTGTATTTGGCA
This sequence comes from Pan troglodytes, assembly GCF_028858775.2. Lineage (NCBI taxonomy): Eukaryota > Metazoa > Chordata > Mammalia > Primates > Hominidae > Pan > Pan troglodytes. The sequence continues at coordinate 7,301,404 of NC_072421.2, read as the reverse complement.
ACAGCAAATGTGCATGGCTATACATCTTTGGAGAAGCCCTAAAGAATACTGCTAATTTTTCACTCCTTCGGGGATTATGAGCAAATATATTATAAGACTCCAAAGTATTAGGCTGCAAAATTTAGAATAATGTTGTTTATAAGGTAAATTTCTAACACCACCAGTATTCCCATTTATTTTTCTTTCTTGTGTGAATTTTCTGCTCATGGGTGCTGCCTGCGCAGTTGAGATTCATAGGCAATTTATCATTTAGATTAATTAAATACTCTGATTCTGTGGATTTCTTTAGGATCTGTGACAAATTGGTGTTGGCTAGATTTTCAATTTTCAGTTTAAAAACAGTAATTCTTTATCCTAGGACGTTGTCTGGAACAACCACCACCCATGTCTCCAACCTTGCATCTTATCAATCCTATTTTTTAAAATAAATGTAGCTGCAGCAAAGCTTCCTTGCCCATTGGATATTAAATTCCTGAACAACTGACGTGCACTTTATTTTTCTGTCCAGGGACTCAGAGTGGAGCGTGATGACCGCAGCATGTAGTGAAAGTGTTTGTGGAAACCTGCACAGTCATGTAAATTTTGAGGAAGTTGGTGGTTTTCAAATGCTTATTCTTTTAGAATTCCAATCTTCTTTTTTTTTTTAACTTATGTCTTGCCCCTTCTAGAACCACAGGAGTGTGCCTGAAGAAGATAAATGTTGTCTTGATCAGGAATTTAGAGAAACTCATGTACATTTTAAGAAAGGTGAAGCAAAAGCCTTCTAAAACCTCCAACACTTTCCTGCTTTGATTTACAATGCTAGAAATAGAATGCTATGTTTGGAATGGAGGCAGTTTGGGAATGTGTAGTACTGTAAAGAATGATGTAAGCTCACAGTCAGGAAACTGGATTGGTTTTCTTACTGTGCTGTGGACATAACTACTTAGCATTTTAGAGTTTGTCCTATATGCAGTGAACTTACAGAAATCTCATTCTTTATATTTACTCATCAGCACATCCATCCGCTTCCTCCTTTCTATGGTAGGTTCATAGTAGATTTTACCTGGATCAGTTAGAAGAGAGTGCCTGGAATCTAAGAAAATTAGAATTGGCTTTTTGGGGCACATGGGGGCAGGGCTCTGTATTTATGCAAGAGATGATTAAATGCATCTGTATAACATTTTACTCTTTTTAAGATATGCTCATCCATTACTCTATTTAAGCCTCCAACCAACTTTTTAAGTTTGGCCAGGTCAATATGATCTAGGATACCAAAAAGGAAACAGAGAGCTTGAGTCTCTTGCCCAGGTCCTACCACTCAAGCATAAAGAATCCAGAGTGTCCACGTAGAGGTCTTTCTACTCTCACACCAGATTTGCACAACTTGAGGCTTTCCTAAGATGCACCAAGCTGGATTGAAAAAACTCATATTCATTAAATGATGCTCATATGTTAAGATCATTCAAGTCAAGGTACAAATTATTGGGTGGTGAACGTTGGGGGAACCCTGAGACACTTGCTCGCATGACCCACTTTCCCTTCTCAGGTCTGAGCTAGGCGCCTGATGTAGTCTTCGGTACATCTCACCTTCAGGGAGTGGCATCACGCTCTCAGAGGGCTTCCAATAGAGGTCACATTCTTCACACTGACGTGCGGGTCTACCACCCCACATACTTCCCAGCTCCAGGGAAATGGGAATCACACTCTTTGTAACTTCCCCAAAGGAACGTGCCTTCCACGGTTTGATCCATTTTCACGTCCTTGATCTGGCGAAGGGATCTGAGAGTTAGGGAATACTTCCTTTTTAAATTCCGCATTCCCAACTGTGTTAGGCCATTTTTGCATTGCTCTAAAGGAATACCTGAGGCTGTGTAATTTACAAAGAAAGCTGGTTTAATTGGCTCATGGTTCTGTAGGCTCTACAAGCATGGCTCCAGCATCTGCTTCTGATGAGGCCTCAGGAAGCTGGCATATCAAATGATGAGAGTGGGAGTAAGAGAGTGGGGGGAAGTCCCAGACTCTTTTAAACAACCAGATCTCGCGTGAACTAATTGAGAACTTCCTTATCACCAAAGGGATGGCTAAGTCATTCAAGACGGATCCACCCCCATGATTCAATCACCTCTCACCAAGCCCCACCTCCGGGACACTGGGAAGCACATTTCAACATGAGATTTAGAGGGGAGAAACATCCAAATCACATCATTGTCTCACCTCATTTTTGTTTGCAGCATCTGTTACATTCTGGTGTTGCCACAGTCACAGCTTCAGTGTTCACATTCTCTCCATCTGTAATGTCTACAAAATTTTCAACAAATAAGCCAGATAAAATCCGTAATATTAGTCCCATATAACAGAGGTAAAACGGCCTCTCGACAAACAAAAATGCAGACTTTGGAGTCCCACAGACCTATTTTCAAATTACTAGTTGCCTGACGGTGGATAACTTGTTAAATTATTTCAGCCTTGATGTAATTGACTGATTGCACAAACTGCCCTGTTGAACGGCCACCCTATATCCACACCCTTTGCAACTGGCTGCCTACAGTTCAGATCTTCAAAGGGCTTTGTGAAAAGTGCTTCTCTGTCTGCTTCCTGTGGTGCATGTTTATAAATTTGATCAGCAGGACAACAGCCACTTTCTTGACTCTAAACTAGGTAAGGATTAATTGTAATTGTTTAGTGAAGATGCACACAGGATCCCTTGGTGTAAATTTCATGAGGCAAGGTAGAAAGCATATGCACGGGATTCAGAACCGACTCCTAAACCAGCCCAGGACTCAGCTATGTTGCAGTTTCTCTTATTCCTGATCCTGGACTTAGTCTTGTAACTTGCTTTGGCCAATATCACATATGCAGAGGTTTCACAAAGCACTTTTTCCCTTCTACTTCCTTTCTTTGACCCAATCACTACTATGAGAACAAGCCCAGGCTAGCCTGAATGCAGGATCAAGGCCACCCAAGACCAATAAGCTCATTCTAGATCAGAAATGCTTCTGATTCTGATGCCAGCTGATTCACAGAGATATGTGAGGAATAATAAATGGCTGTTGTTTTAAGCCACTAAGTCTTGGAACCATTTGTTATACAGCAATAGCTAACCAATACACTTATTTTCTTCATTTGTGTAATACTGGATATTGTGAGAAGTCAATGAGATCCTGATCATAAAGAGTTTTGTCATTGTCTGGGACACACAAAATAGCCAAGTGGCAGATATGATTTTAAGGTTGATAATATATGAAGGTTGGGATCTTTTTGTGTCACTTAAAAGTAAGATTGTGTTGGCTCAGATAAGGGAGAAAAATAAAGTAAGATTGTGATTAAACAGATTTTTAATGGGAGACAAGAATTCTTATTTTCTCTTTGTCCAAACTGTATTGAAATTTTAGATTTTATGGTAATTCTAAAAGAGTTTGAGTTTAGGCAATTTTTTTTTCTTTAAATTCCTTTTTTTGGGGGTGGGTACTGGCAGTACACAACTCTAAAATCATTTCTGTTTTGGATCTTTCTACTGTAATTTAGTCTTAGAAAATAGATTTGCATAATCAAATGTCAATTCCTGACAACCTGCCTTCGAGAAAGGGAAGGTATATAAGTGACATTTTCATGATTCTGCAAGAGCCACAGAGTTTTCATCAAAATTTATATCCTATTTAAATAATGCCTTTAAAATCATTCATTTTACTGTTTAGCAAAGAACCTTTGCAATTAGCTACTTAGAATTCAGATCTTTAAAGGGTTTTATGAAAAGTGACCACAGAGCTTCCTGTAGAGCACTTTTTATAGTTTTAGGTCAGCATAGCTGGACTTTAGATGGATTATGACCCTGAACTAGGAAAATATTAAATTATAATTATTTGGTGAAACTAGGCATGATCCCTGCGTATAAATTATGACAGAGCACAGAAGGAACATGCACTGGTCCCAAACCAGCTCAGGCATACTGTCTATAGACTCCCTTTCCTTGTCTATAAGGTGTTTCACCTCCCTCATGGCTATTGTAAGGGTAAAAGACAATATATTAATATATAAAATACTCAGTAGTTGTTAGAACAAAGTAGCTCATCAGTAATACTCATTTTTTCTTAATACAAGTTAGAATTTTGAGGACATGCCTTTTTTGAATCTGAAGTGCATAGTTTAAGATACCAAAGCTAAGGTCAAAGACTGATGACAAGAGCAATGGAAGGTCCAGTAGGGTTTGGTGGAGATTTAAATGCAAAGGGTGGGGCAGTAGAGATCCCAGGGAGGCCAAGTGAGAGCAGGTAGGAGAGGGAGTCTCACAGCCGTGCCCCTGTGTCTACCTGAGTTACCACACTGGAGAGATGGAAAAACATCCAAAACTGACACTTTTCTTTTCTTTTTTTTTTTTTTTTTGAGAGGGAGTCTAGCACTGTCACCCAGGCTGGAGTGCAGTGGCACGATCTCCGCTCACTGCAAGCTCCGCCTCCCGGGTTCACGCCGCACCATTTTCCTGGCTCAGCCTCCCGAGTAGCTGGGACTATAGGCGCTCACCACCACGCCCGGCTAATTTTTTTGTAGTTTAAGTAGAGACGGGGTTTCACCGTGTTAGCCAGGATGGTCTCGATCTCCTGACCTCGTGATCCGCCCGCCCGCCTCGGCCTCCCAGAGAAAACTGACACTTTTCAAAAAAAAATGTCCAATGTTTCCAAAACCAATGTTTACAATGTTTACAGTACAGTTTTATAAATAAAAACAAATTTTGAGAAGGAAGAAATAAAGAGACCTACAAATACAAGCTCTTATTTTTACTATTAGATTCAAGAGCTATACAATTACTCTATTGAAGTGCTGTACATATTTTAAAATGCTTACTCTCCATTTCTTTACTTAACTCGTTGCAGATTGGTAATGACTTGGGAATAGCAGCCATCCACAGACTCCACTTTAGGTAGCAACATCCTAAAAGGCACCCCAGCAAGACCTCCTCACAATGCAACCCTCCCTTCTATAGTATTTCTCGTAGTTTTCATATCATCATTAAGGGGCTGAATATTTCTAGGGAAGGACTATTTGCTATTTCACAGGATTGTTTCTTCTACTTTTGAAAATATTCAATCTATCCTTTCAAGATATCAGTGAGCGTAAAGAAAAGAGAGGAAGACATAGCTGAGTTAAGGGAACACAATCCTTCATGCTGGGAATGCTCTAAAAGGAAATTCAGGCAAATCCAAGGACTTGGATTGGGATGGTTTTACCAGGTACTAAGAGACTGGGATTGAAGGATGTTATTCCAGCCCTTATAAGGACTTGAAACATTGGTCTGCAAATTAAAGCATGCAATTAGGGATGGAAAAGTTGCCATTTTTGGAATGGACTGCGAGGTTGATTGTCATACAAGAAAACAACAAAAAAAGAGCTTATTATTGGAATTAAGGCACAGGTAACTGGTCTTCTTGCCCCCAGCTTCTTCCTTTTTTGGTCAGAGAGATTGTTTTCACATGCAGGTCTAATCATGTCCTGCCCCAGCTTCACGCTTCTCAATACCCCTATTTATTTTTATATAAGGACTCCAAGTAACTTTCCTTGTAGGTCTTATATTCCATATACCTTTACCTGGAGCTCAATACCTTACCATCAGCATTCATTTGTGTAATGGTTCATTGTAAGTGTCGACTTGACTAGGCTAAAAGAGGCCCAGAGAGTTGGTAAAACATTGATTTTGGTGTATCTGTGAGAGTGTTTCTGGAAGAGATGAGCATTTGAATCAGTAGACTAAGTAAAGAGGATCCACCCTCACCAATGTGGGCAGGCATTCTCAAATCCATTGGGAGCCCAAATAAAAGAAAAAGGCAGAAGAAGGGTGAATTTGCTTTCTCTTCTTGAGCTGGGACATTCATCTTCTTCCCTTGGACATCCCAGCTTCTCGTTCTCAGGCTTTCAGACTCTGGGACTAGTGGTCCTCCCTGATCTGAGGAATTTGGCCTCATACTGGGAGTTACCCATCCATTCCCCTGGTTTTTAGCCTTTCGAACTTGTGCTTAATTATACTGCTGGCTTTCCTGGTTCTCCAGCTTGAATATAGCATCATTGTGGGACTTCTTGTCTTCATAATTGTATGAGCCAATTTGCATAATAAATCCCATCTTGTATATCTCCATATCTATATCTGTGTTTATATCTATACCTATATATCCTATTGGTTCTGTTTATCTGGAGAATCCTAATACAATTTTGCATCAGAATACTTGTTCTTTAAGACTTAGCTCAAATGCTACCTCCTTGAGGAGACTTATCCAGCTGATGTCTCCGACTCATGTCTTCTATGTTCTTATTGGGCCGTATGGTTGAAATATTTGGTTGCACACCATTTTCCCCGTTAGAATTGGAGACCCAAGATGGCAGGGTAAATATTTTATTTACTGTTGTATCTCTGGAAAAAAGTAAGCTATCTGTAGCTGGCAGCATAATGGTTGCCCAAAGATGTCCATGACCAAATTGCCAAAACCTGTGAATATGTTATATGTTGCATAGCAAGGAGGAATTAAGGCTGCAGATGGAATTAAAGTTGTTAATCAATTGCTGAACTTAAAATGAGGAGATGATTCTGGAGTATCCAGATGGACCCAGTGTAATCACAAGGGTCCTTATATATGGGAAAGGTGGATTCATAAGAGAGAACCAAATAGGTTCAAGGTGAGAAAGACTCAATCAGCCATTTCTGGCATTGAAGATAGAAGGGATCCCTGAGCCAAGGAAAGCAGGCAGCCTCTAGGATCTGGAAAATACAATCAATGGATTCTCCCCTAGGACTTCCAGAAAGGAATTTAGCCCTACTGATACCTGAATTATAATCCAGTAAGATCCTCTCTGGACTTAAAACCTTTGGAACTGTAAGGTTAAAATTTTATGTAGTTTTTGTGGTCATTTGTTACAGCTGCAATTGGCAACCAACACAGTGTCATAAATATTCAATGCTTCCTAAATATTTGTTTGGACAGGTAAATTCAAGTTTCACTCAGAGGAGAGCAGGAAGACTGCACTGATGGTTAGTTAGCAAAACTATGATGCAGAATTTTCTTCATGGACAGGATTGGAGTTTGATTTCAGGACCATATTGAATCTGGAGGGGCATGGTTCCCATAGGGTGGAGATTTCCAAGTCAGAGTGGCATGCTGATCTTTTGGGACTGCACCTTCCATCGCTCATCGACATGCTGTTGATTCACCTTTTTCTCAACACTCCCATGACATTTTTTAATATAGACAGAACAGTGCTTATTTTTGTGTATGTGTGTGTGGCTTAGTTCCTCTTATTACTACCCTATTAATTGAGCAATAGGACCTAGGGTAGCATTCACAATACTCCCTTTCTTTTTTTATAGGATATTTGTGTCTTGTTTCTCTTTAACACCCTCCACTGGGGCCACTGAACCAGCTGAAGGGTTTTCTGACAGTTCTCAGACTGAGTTTTCAGTTATCAGGGTGACTGGAGCCCAAAGTGGTGTTTAATTCACGGAAACACTGCCATTTCAAGGGCTCAGGAGACGCAGAATTATGTCTTACATTCCCAAGGGCTCCAGGAGGATAAAGTCCATTCATTAGAGCCAGAGTGCCCCTGTTTAGCCTGTTCTTAGTCACTTTGAGCTTTGCCTTTGGTCCATTGGAGCTTCTGGACACCACAGGTGAAAGAAGATGGCCGTATTAGTTATCTTTCACTGCATAATACATTATCTCAAAACTCAGTGGTTTAGAATGACCTCCCCAAAAAACTCACATACTTTTTGTCTTTCCATTTCTGTAGGGTCAGAAAATTCTGGAGCAGCTCAATAGGGTGATTGTGATTCAAGGTCTCCCACAAGGTTTTAAATCATTTGACACGGGAATAAAAGCAGAGGACATTTTAAAGAGCTTACATCCGTTGTAACACTCTCTGGATAAGTTGGCAAAAATGACATGACCTTTAATTGATGGTCCGAAGCCAATGAGACTAAAAACTGTTGGAAGAGGGGTGCTCATAAAGCTGTAACCAGCAGATAGTGAAGTCATTTTATATTGCTTAGTTAAACACTAGCTATTAAGAAATGCCAGTGTTTGGTACTTTTGTTCTATTTCAGTTGTACTGATGTACAGATATCTTAGTGGATATATTTTCACAATATATGTAATAGTTCAAATACAAGTTTTGAATTTACTTTTTCCTACCTAAGTCCATCGTTAGGAGGCAATGCCACAGATAGGACTGTGTAATTGTCAATATACATACATTTAACATTTGCATTGTTTTAGTTTTTTTCTTTTGCAGTTATAGAAATTCTATTAAATACTGCTAAGACACAGAACCACTCTTTGTGCCTCGGGTCTTGTTTTTAATAATCTAAATAGGTACAATTTGGTAATACCCAGTGTCAATATTAGGTTTACCATTGCAGATAGAGTGTCAGCAGTAAAGCCACAGTGGATTTTTCCTACACAACAATATAAATAAATGTGAGGGTTTTAAAAGAGATTGAATGAATGCCTGAGACTGACAAGGAGGCATTTTATATTCAAGTATACATATAAATACATATGTAAGTGTATATGTTACGTTTTTCATAATAGTAACATATATTTGGAAAGTATGTCTCAAAAATGAAAATTAAACTGGCTGAAAATCTCACTTATCAGCTTTCTCCAAATTGGTCTTAGCAAGAGGAATATGAGATTTTGAGAGATATTATGAGCTATTCACATTGAAACAAATGTCCTGTCATGTCTCTTCCAAGATTCTTTCATTGAAGAAGCTTGCAAATTGAGCGTACACAGCATATACACAGTTCAACATACACAGCACACACATGCAACAGCACACACATGAACTCCCCACATAGCACACACAACACATAACACATAAAACATACACACACATAACCCCCCCCCCACACACACAGAATTGGCATGTGTGACTATTTCTTTTAGTTAATCAGGGTTTTCTCAATACTGCAGACAGAACAAGATAAAGAAAGTTGATTCTGGGCAACACAGTGAGATCCCATCTCTAAAAAGAAAAAAACAAAGAAAGAAATTTGACCCGGAAGTTGATAAGACTGCAAGTCATCTTTAACTGTGGATTTCAAGCATTTATGCACATCTCAATAACTCTATTGATCTGGTTCATTGAACTTACATTAAATAAATATTATGTGTTAATTTCTATAAATAAAATGCATTTTTTTTGAGAGAGAGGGAGAGGATCTCACTCTCACCCAAGCTGGAGTGCAGTGGCATGAACATGGCTCACTGTAGACTTGACCTCCTGGGCTCAAGCAATCTTTCCACCTCAGCCTCCAGAGTAGCTGGGACTATGGGACTACAGGCATGCACCACCACACCTGGCTAGTTTTTGTATTTTTTTGTAGAGATAGAGTTTTGCTGTGTTGTCCAGGCTGGTCTTGAACTCCTGGGCTCAACCCATCCACCCGCCTCACCCTCTCAAAGTGCTGGGATTATAAGCATGAGCCAGCACACCTGGCCAAAATATTTTATTCAAATGCATTTTTTTTTTTTGAGGCAGAGTTTGCTCTGTCACCCAGGCTGGAGTGCAGTGGCGCAATCTCGGCTCACTGCAACCTCTGCCTCTTGGGTTCAAGCAATTCTCCTTCCTCAGCCTCCCAAGCAGCTAGGATTACAGGAGTGCGCCGCCATGTCCAGCTAATTTTTGTATTTTTAGTAGAGACAGGGTTTCACAATATTGGCCGGGCTGGTCTCGAACTCCTGACCTTGTGATCCACCTACCTCGGCCTCCCAAAGTGCTGGGATTACAGGCATGAGCCTCCGCGCCCAACCTAAAATGCATTTTTTAAATGTTTTTTTAGAGTCAGATTTTTAGAGTCAGATTACCTTTTTTTTAAAAGACTATTTTTTAGAAATTTGTTATGTTCACAGCAAAATTGAGAGGAAGGTACAGAGAGTTTCCATATACTTCCTATCCCCACATATGCACAACCCCCCCATCCCCATTACCAACATCCCCCACCTGAGCAGTACATTTTTTACAATTGATGAACCTACGAGGACACATCATTGTCACCCAGAGTCCAAAGTTTACATCAGGGTTCACTCCTGATGTTGTACGTTCTATGGGTTTGGCAGATGGATAATAACATGGATCCACCATTATAGGATCATACAGAGTAATTTCCCTGCCCTAAAAGTCCTCTGTGCTTCACATATGCATCCTTTTCTCCCCACTAACTCCTGGAATACACCAATATATTTTTACTGTTGCTATAGTTTTGCCTCTCCCAGAATGTCCTGTAGTTGAAATCATATAGTATGTAGCCTTCTCAGACTGGTTTATTTCATTTAGTAATATGTATTTAAGTTTCCTTCATGTCTTTTCATGCTTGATAGCTCATTTCTTTTTAGTGCTGAATAATATTCCATTGCTGGATATACCACTGTTTATTTATCCATTTACCTACTGTATTAGTCCATTCTCATGCTGCTGATAAAGACATACCAGAGACTGGGTAATTTATAAAGAGAAAGAGGTTTAATGGACTCACAGTTCCACGTGGCTGGGGAGGCCTCACAATCATGGCAGAAGGCGAAAGTCACGTCTTACATGGCAGCAGGCAAGACAGAATGAGAGCAAAGCAAAAGGGGAAAACCTCATGTAAAACCATCAGATCTCGTGAGACTTATTCACTACCATGAGAACAGTATGGAGGAACCACCTCCATGATTCAATTATCTCCCACCAGGTCCCTCCCACAACACATGGGAATTATGGGAGCTACAATTCAAGATGAGATTTGTGTGGGGACACAGCCAAACCATATCACCTACTAAAGGATATCTCGGTTGCTTCCAAGATTTGGCAATTATAAATAAATGCACTAAAAAATCTAGGTGCAGTTTTTTTGTGTGTATGGGGGAGGGGGGCATACATTTTTAACTCCTTTGGGTAAATACCAAAGAGTGCAATTGCTGGATAGTATAGTAAGAGTATGGATAGTTTTGTAAGAAACTGCCAAACCGTCTTCCAAAGTGGCTGTACTATTTTGCATTCCTTCCACCAATGAATAAGCATTCCTGTTGCTCCACATCCTCACCAGCATTTGATGTTGTCAGTTTTCGGATTTTGGCCATTCTAATAGGTGTGTGGTGGTCTCTCGTTGTTTTAAGTTGCATTCCTCTTGTGACATATTATGTGAAGCATCACATAAGTTTTCATTTGAATGGTAAATAATTTTAACCCTAATGTGAAAAACCCGTTGGTTTAGGGTATGTGAGCAAAACAACTTTCATTGACTCACAAAGAATGGTCCAAGGCAAGAAATTTATCATGGTCGGGGGAGTGGTGGTGCTCAGGGACATTTTTGGGACAATTATTTCCTTCCACACCCCAAACTTCTAACGACTGCTCCTCTTTTGGCAAAGACAGCTTTTGGGCAGTGCCTACAGATGATCTAGAAAGTCCAAAAATATAGGAAAAAGGAAAATCAGACATGAGGGACCTAATCCTAGAAACCAGATCAAATTTGTGATCCCTGAAGAAACAGAAACGGGAGATATTACAGAGTCCTAGGCCCAGAGGAAATAACTCTGTTAATCAGTTTGCCGCACTCCCTACTACTTATTGCCTCAAAAGAAGGCAATGAAAAAAATGTGTAATAAACACTGAAAGCTGTGTTGACTTAGGGTTTAATCAGACTGGATGAGATCATCAATGTGCTATCCTTAGGAAGCTGTTACCTGTGTGTAGTTACCTATGATGCAGAAGATAAAAACATGGTTGTGTTTATTGTCTGAACCAATTTGTCAGAAAGACTTGACATAGATAGCATGGCTATGGCTGACAGAAAGGGAGTCTGTGCTATTTCAAGAATGTTTAAGGAAGAAACTTCTCTTGTGGACCCCAAGAGCCCAGCTGAAGCCCTTTAGACATGCATGACTTGATGGAGCACAGTCACTTTCAAGTTCAATGTCTTTATTCTACTAGCAAAGAAATACTGAAGTCCAGAGAAGGTAGAAGTTTTGATAAGGATATCTTGCAGACAAAATAACAAACAACAAAAGACAGACAATTCCCAGATAGCCAACTTCCCATTTTAATGCTCCTTCCATGACAAAATTTTCCCCCTTCTCTAGCCAGCTCATGTTATTCATCCAGCTGGACCTCCTGTATCAATTTCGTGATAATCTGAGTTAATTGCCAATGAGTGGCAATAAGTTGTTGAGTATTTTGAATGCTGCGGTTCTGTAATTAAGCCCAAAGAGTTTGGATGGGGGAGTTGAAGGTTTTAGAAGCACGTAGAAAATTATTCAAAAATATGTATCATACCCACACCCATCTGCCATGGGCAACTTGAAATGTCATCAATGCAAAGTTCTTGCTACCTTGACTCTAGCCTAAGTCTCTCAGAAATTTTTGCTCTGAGCTATCTGCGTGACAATTTTAATTCTAAGAGACAGATGGCAGTGAGTGGACACCTCCATCCACCTGCCTTACTTTGGGCATTCATTCAAGCTCGATTTGCAGAGGCAAATGAGTTAACTCGTCTAGATTTTAAAATCATATTCTAAAGAGAAAGAATACAAATTATCTGAGGATTTTCTCCTTGACCATATAGCACTTTCTTTCCAAATAATTAAAAGGTTCTGGAAAGAATATTGTATGTAGCTAACACATCCTCACTGGCGAGGGGGATAAGAAAGCAGACAGAACAGGTCATGTCCATCCTTACCTTCTCTGATTCACATGGATCTCTGGCAACAGGGTAGTGGATGAAAATTATTTTGTCTTTATTTTTCTAGAAAAGCATGATTTAATGAGAACCTAGCACATCATTTACATTCTGATTATACATTGATATTTCTATTGTGTTGAGATAATTACAAGTTATGGCACTCCTTGAGTTATTTACTTTTTTTTTTTTTTTTGGTAGAAATAGGTATTATATCCCATCTGTTGTTTTATGTGTCCTAGGATGGCTGATTCCCTTGATGGGGAGATGTTAACCAAAGAGTCATGAAGGCCAATTTCTAGCCACAGAAAGGGCTGGGGCATTTTCCAATGAGAACTACAGGTGGGTTGCGCATCAGTGTACATACTTGTTCAACATGTGTGTGTTTCTAGAATTCCAGATTCCAGAGCTGGAAATGAAAAAGGCCTTCTGACCATGGCAGTAAGTTCCCACCTAAACACGTGGAATGCGGGGCCAGGGGGAAGAAATACCAAGGCTAGAAGGTAGACATTGGAGCCAGGGTGAGGTTGCTGGAATTCTAACTCCCTTCCAGGATGTGTGTGCCTATGCACATGCTGATGAGCACAATTTGCTAATGGTAGGCCATTCTCTGAGATTTCCCAAGTGCGACAAAAGTCACCTGACATCAGGAGAGAAAGCTCCATCATGCCATTATGGCAGGGCTATTCTGCCCCTTCCATCGTAGCTTTGTGCTGGCGATTATGTGGAGAAATATGCCTTCTCATTGTGCACACTGTCTGATGTGATAGCAGATCCTTTCAGGTGTCCAAGGAAATATTTTCTCCTCCTCAATCCATGAGATGTATTATTTGTTCTTGCCTGGAGGTGAATGATGTACTCAAAGACAGGGAGGATCGTCATGGCAACCTTTTAGGAAGCCTTAAATTCACTTTCTGTGTTTCATAGACTACTGACTTGACTCAATTCCATATTCCCTTATGCATGTTCCTGTTGAAACAAGGACACTGAAACTACATTTGTGACATGGATTGCACAATTTAAATGAGCTCATTGGTGCCCAAATGCACATGTAGCAGTTCTGTTTGAATATTGACTTGACCAATGCATACTACCCCACTATCTCCTTTTCCTGCTTTTCCTCAGTTTTTATCACAAATGGCATGGACAGAAAATAGGAATTTGGGCTTTCATGTCTTCTCTGAGCCTCCAGTAGAGACCAATCACAGTTGAATTTATAAGCAAGTCACTAAGTGCCTGCTTTCTGCCCAGTGTAGACTGTAGGGAAGCTGTTTATATTCTACTCCCCAGAACTTATGAATGTTTTCTTACACGACAAAAGGAACTTTGTAATTGTGATTAAATTAAGAGTCTTGATGTGTGGAGGCTATAAGGGATTAGCCAAGTATGTCCAAACTAATCACATGAGTTTTTAAAATTGGAAAGCCTTTCCCAGCTGTGGTGAGAGGGAGATGTGACTATAGAAGAATGGTCTGAAAGATACAATATTGCTGACTTTGAAGATTGGCAGAATTTATTCCTTGCAGTTCTGTAAGTCAGAAATCTTACACAACATTGTTGTGTTCTCTGCTCAGCATCTTACCAAATCATGAGGCAACGAATGCAAGGAACCTCTAGAAGATGGAAAAGTCAGAAAACAAATGCCTTCCTCCAGCCTCTAGAAGAAACACAACCCTGACAACACCTTCATTTTAAACCAGTGAGACCCATGTCAGGATTCGGACTTACAGAACTATAACATGATAAATTTGTATTATTTTAAGTGACTGAGGTTTTGGTAATTCATTACAACAGGGATAGAAAATTAAGGCAGTGAACTGGGGTGAGATGGAGGGGAAGTTCAAAAGGAAATTACGAATCTGTAATAATATTTACAGGTTTTCTGACATAAATATGCATGTGCATATTAAATATAAAAAACACAAAAGAACTTATGCATAAAATACAAATTTTAAAATAGTATTATTAGAACATACAACTTATTATAGTGCAGGTAATATAATATAATTAAAATAATATTATAGTATTATTACTAAATGCATAAGTGGTGACGGCCGGGTGTAGTGGCTCACACCTGTAATCCCAGCACTTCGGGAGGCCGAGGCAGGTGGATCACTTAAGATCAGGAGTTCTAGACCAGCCAGGCCAACATGGTGAAACCCTTGTTTCTACTAAAAGTAAAAATAAAAAAAAAAAAGCCAGTGGCAGTGCACACCTGTAATCCCAGCTACTCGAGAGGCTGAGGCAGGAGAATCACATGAACTTGGGAGGTGAAGTTTGCAGTGAGCTGAGATCGCACCACTGTACTTCAGCCTGGGCAACAGAGCCAGACTCTGTCTTAAAAAGACAAAAAACAACGTAGCAATGTATAAGTGGTGAAATTAACAGTCTCTCCTACAAAATTGGGAGAGACAAGGGAATCTTTCTTTCTCCCTGGGAAGAGTAAATGATGATCTTTTATTCTCTTGGGAAAGAGTCAGGTTTCTCAGGAAATAATCTTTTCATTGTTGTTTATTATATTTTAACTAGATTTCCCTATGCATTCTTGCTTATAGACATGCTATATTATAATACATTCCATTACTGTTTTAGCTTTCTGTTGTGACATTAACAAATTCCCATATATATGGGAGCTTAAAACAATGCAAAGTGATTATTTCACAGTTCTGCAGGTCAGAAGTTGGCTATGACGTTGCTGTGTCCTTTGCTTGGGGTATCGTCGGGCTAAAATCAAGGTGTCCACCAGGCTGAGCTCTAATCCAGAGGCTCTGGGACAGCATCCACTTTCAAGCTCATTTGAGTTATCATCAGAAATCGGCTCCTGGTAATCATCAGAGTGGGGTCACTGTTTCTATGCTGGCTATCATCTGGAGTTGTTCTCAGCTTCTAGAGGCTCCCCAATTTCTTCAGTTCTGGCTGCCTTTCTTCATCTTCAAAGTTGGCAAAGATGGGCAGAATTCTTCTCATGCTTCAGATTTCTCTGGTCTTCCCTCAAACAACCTCTCTCTACTTTGTCTTCAGCTTCTTCTTCTAAGGGCTCACGGTATTACATGGAGCCCACCCAAACCATCCAGAACCACCTTTTGCTATGGTTTGAATGCATCCCCCGAAAAGCATGTGTCGGAAACTTAATTCCCAATGTGACCTTGTTGGGAGGTGGGGCCTAATTGGAGGTGTTTGGGTCCTGGAGGCTGCACCCTCATGAGTGGATTAATGTTGATTACAAATGGGCCTGGGGCTGCAAGTTTGATCTCTTGCACTCTCTCACCCTCTCTTTGCCCTTTCACCATGGGATGATGTAACAAGAAGGCCCTCGGCAGATGCTAGCTCATTGATTTTGGACTTCCAGCCTTCAGGACCTTGAGTCAATTGATTTCTGTTATTATAAATTACCTAGTCTGTTGTATTCTGTTATGGGAGCACAAAATACACAAAAACACTTTCCTATCTGAAGGTCAATGAATTAGTAACTTTAATGATAGCTGCAAAGTCCTTCTGGCCATGTAAGGTGACATATTTCACAGATCTGGGGATTCAGGCATGGAATTTCTTGGGGACCACAATTACATTATATAACAATGTAATGATATTAATATTATGAAATAAAGTATGGAGACCCGATGAGCCAAACCAGAGGCTAGGCAAAATTTAACTGTCACCTAAATCCTGCCTGGTGACTTAGGAACCAGGTCCTCAGGGCTGTCCACAGACAAGGCAGAGAAGGTGCATATTAAAATGATCTGAATGATTAGAGAACATGAAGAAAGCAATAAAGTCAGCACTAAATAAGGTAATGCTTGAGACATTTCATGCAGTATGGTAATTGCATCTCCATTCAGAAGAGAGCACATATTATTTCACTCATATTGGGTCATTTTGATAGATTAAAAATTAAACTCTCGCTTTTCCTGTTTGTTTCCTTTCCTGCCCTTACCTTATAGAAAAAAAAGATCATGTAGATCTGTTCACGGTCTAACTCTCTGTGTATCTGTTTTTATTCCTTTAAGGAGTACAGTTATATAATACTCTTGGTCATCCTAGTTTTTCTTAAAATGTAATGTACAATTATAGGACACACATATTTTCAGTTTGGGATTTGATTTTCATTTGCCCCCAAATAGTACAACATTTAGTGCTGCTTATTTTTAAAGAATGTCTTTATGAGTTAATGTAATTTTAAATTGGAAGGAAACCATCAATTTTTTAACAACTCTTACGGGTCAGGCTCATGGAAAATAATAGCTATTTGATCTTTGCAAGAAGTAGACTGAATATATGTTATTATTCCTGCTGTACAGATGAGGAACTAAAGCTCAGAGAAGTTATGTCATCTGTCCCAGATCACAGAGCTGTAAATGTTAGATTCTTTTTGATGAGTGAGTTCAAAGACCAACTTATCCAAATAGCTGTCAGTCAGACTATCCATGTATCTATTTCTATAAACTTTTCTCTATCCATCCATTCATCCATACATCCGTCCATCCAACCATTCATCCATTCACCCACTCAGCCTCACGTCTACCTATTCATCTATTACTTTGTCCATCCATCCAGCCAGCCATTTAGCTATCTATCCACCTATTCATTCATTCATTTGTGCCTTCATTCATCCATCTATGATCTATCCATCTATCTTCCATTCATTCGTCCATCTATTTATCCATCCATCCATTTATCCACCCATCCATCCATTTATTCACTCAAACATCTATTTACCCACCGATCTTTCCATCTATCCACCTACTTATTCATGCATTTGTCCATCCATCCATCCCATCCATCCATTCATCCTTTCTTCATCCATCCATCTACCTACCTACATTATAATTGTAATTAAATGTGTACATTAGATATAAACTTTATAAGTATATGTGTTCATCAGAAAGAAACTTTTTAAATGAAATTGGTACAGTGAAAATGTAGTCTTGCATTTCTTTTTACCCTAACTTACTATTTATAACATTTTTTAACATGCTTGTGAGTGGCCATTTTTAATAGCTTGTTATCTAAATACTAAGCTAAGCCTGGATCATGTTTAGTTAACTGGGTGAAGTGTGTATGTGTGTGTGTGTGTGTATGTCAGAGAGAGAGAGAGAGTGACATGAGCAGGCAGTCTGAGATGACAGTAAATTATTTATTCTAAGGCAGATCTTGATTCAGCTCCGGTTTGTGCTAGAATTAACCATTAGTAATGTGCAGAAGGGCCTCCACAGCATATTCAGAATTTGGGCAGCAGCTGAGTAGTACAATTCTAGGCAGCTGAGGGGCAGAAGGACAAGCATTTTGCCCCAAGGCAGAACCCTATAGGTTCCATGCCTAGCTAAGTAGGGAGTGTATCCTGGCTTCTGGGGCAGTTACTCCCCGGAAGGGCTTAGCTTCTCTATTGGGTTGTCCTTCTGCTATAATCCTACAGCTCTGAAAATAGCTTCAAATATATCCGTCCTATCTCTTTCACAGTTAGCTCTTGTGCTTCAAGATTCAGGAATTCCCAGCCATCCCATCCTTCTCCTTTACCCCAAATGGAAGACTCTGAGATTGCCGTTAACATGCCAGTTTAGAGAAAAATTGCAAGTAGTGGTAGTGGCCAACTTTTTGTTTTTTGTTTACCACATTGCCTTGGCGTCCCACTCATAGGGAGGCTTTCCCACTTCTTGTGAACTGTCCCCAACCTTGTCCTTTGTAGGTCCAAAGTAGAGGATGCTATTTGAGTTTTCCAGATTATCTTCCATTTGCTTTCTCCAAAATTACACCCATCTTTCAAAAGGAGGAGTTGTTGAGCTGCTTCTGGGTGACCTCTTTAATTTGGGCCAATATGCTCTAAACAGAATTTCTTTGGTGTTATGTTGGTTGCATTTCTTGGTGCCATTTGCCAGTCTGAGGATGGCAATTGTTTTTATTCCCTCTTTTCTCTTTTCTTTGGTATTCTCTTTTTCCAGTTTCTATAGGTTTTGTTAAGTAGGGGCAGAGGGGATAAAGAGCAGTTTTTGGCCTGTTATTTTCCTCCAAATATTTGTATTTGTTTTTCTTGGTTTTCTTTTTAGCACATTTTGAGAGTCTTTGTCTGTTTAGGTGGGAGTTTAACCTGTACCTTTTCCAACAGAATAAAATATATGATTGGCTTCACTTCTGTCTCCTTGCCTAATGAGTGATTTTAAAGCTGCCTTGCTAGTTCCTTTGTTTTCTGTCTTTTGCCATATGATTATGTCTTGCTTGTTTGGGTCTTTTCCAAAGATTAGAAAGCAGATTCTGCTTTGTAAAATGTACTTGTTCTCTTTTACTATTTCAAGAAGGTTATTGAACCCATATTGCAAATCTACAGGTAAAATGCTGAAAATGACTGGCACCTAGTAACTGTTCAATACATATTGATTATTTTCATTCTTATTAACATCTAAATTGTTCAATATGATGAATGACATGGTATCTTTTAATTATCACTATATGCAGTGAGGATAATTTGTCTCATTAACTTGTATTTTTCCAAATAGAATACTGAAACTGTCTTTGCAAAAATTATAACTGAGAAAATTATGACAGTGAAAGGGATCTGACCTAACTGAGTCCATCTTGCTTCTGACCTCCAAGCTGTCCTCGTTCATTCCTGCACATAAGCCAAACTAACTTTGGGAGGAACTTAGTTTATAGTTTAACTTTGAAACAAAGTCAGTCACAGCTTTTGCCTAAGACAAACCCCTTTCTTACCTGGGGACTAGACTGCTTTTTCAAGGCTAACAAATTAGCCACAAGATTAGAAATTATGGTTTAGGAGTCATACAGCTGGAAGCTGCAAGATTCTGAACCTCCTCAAATTGCTTCTGGGAATAACATCACTATTGTCAAACCTAAGATCAGTGCTTGAGATATTTTGCAGACCCTGCACTTGATAGATCGGCTGGAACCACCCAGATCAATAAACTGGCTCATTTGATCTTGTGGGCCCCCCCCAGGAACTGACTCAGCACAAGAAGACAGCTTCGATTCACTATGATTTCACCTCAGACCTGACCAATTAGCACTTCCCACTTTCCAACCCCCTACCCACCAAATTACCCATAAAAGCCTTGATTCCCAACTTTTTAGGGAGACTGATTTGAGTAATAATAAAACTCCAGTCTCCTGTACAGCCGGCTCTGTGTGAATTAAACTCTTGCTCTATTGCAATTGCCCTGTCTTGATAAATTGGCTCTTGTCTAGGCAGCGGGCAAGGAGAACCCATTGGGTGGTTGCAATATGGGATTTTAAACTTAAAGTATATTTTATTTAGTTAAGTTACAATATTTACACTCTTTTTCAACAATTTTTGGCATCTACTTTATTTTGATAACTACACTTAAAATTCTTTTTTGTGCAAAACACTGTGCTAATTTGGCTACAGTAGTAACCCCTAGGCTTCGTATCTCTTAACTTTTGCATTCTTAAATTTTTCTTTGTGTTTCTCCTCTTGATGAATTGAGACAGATTTTATTTTTGAGAAGTCTATTTGGTTATAAAAAATGAATCCTTAGATATTCGATAATGGTTTTCCTCTTGCTTCTACTTATGATAGACTTCCCGGTTGGGCATAAAATTCTTTTGTCACTAACTTTTCTACTTTAAAAGAAAAAAGACATTTCAAATTCAGGATTCTGTATGAGATATATGAGTACCACATAATTCTGACTTCTTGCAGGTAACCTGTTTTTCTTCTTCTCACTTTTTTTTCCTGCCTGAATGCTTGAAGGATTTTTTTTTCCCTTTATCATTTTACTTCAGAAAACAAAAAATTCCAATTACATCTTGGTGTGAGAGAGTCCTTCTCAGCCTCCAGGTTGATGTTGTATTCCCTTGTTTTTACTTTCTTCTTTTCCTAGATCCGTGTTGCTTTTTCACTTTTTTTCTTTATCATTTGAATAAAGAGAGACTTATCTAGGCCTGATCTGTGCCAAGAGACCGGATATGTGGCTTTGTCTTAGCTCTTCTTTCTGCTTGTTGGAGTGGAGGTTTTTTAGATTCATTCTCAGGGGTGTATTTTCTGGTACTGACAGGCATTCCCTCATGCAGGGCTGCAGTTTTCTCTGAAAGCTCTTCTTATCCCATTACTAGATTATTTTTCAATTAATGTTCTGGATTAATGTGGTGAATCCCTCAGCTCACCAGTTGCATGAACGCTGGAGTACTGCCTCCCTCAACCCAGCCAGCAGCCGAGATCCTGAACTCACCTCCTAGGACCTTCTGAGCTACCAAAAGCCTCCTTGTACCTCTTACTCAGTGGCTTACCTGAGAGTTGCCATCTCTGAATGTAGACGAGTTAGGGGTGGGAGGTGGAAAGGATCAATATTCTGTCTTAAAAAGCAACAATATCCTGACTTTAAAATGGGCTCAAGGTCATAACAGACACCTCACCAAAGAAGATGTGTAGATGGCAAATAAGCCTATGAAAAGAGACTCTATATAACAGGTTGTCAGGAAAGTGCAAATTAAAACAACAGGAGACCACTACATACCACACTTGCTAGAATGGGCAAAATGCAGAAAACCAACAGTACCAAATGCTAGTGAGGATGTGGAGCAACAGGAACTTTCATTCATTGATGGTGGGAATGCAAAATGGAACAGCCACTTTGGAATACAATTTCTTATAAAACGAAACATACTCTTTTAAAAATAAATATACTCTTATCCTACGATCCAGCAATCACAATTTCCATGGTATTTATTCAAAGGAGTTGAAATTTATATCCACACAAAAATCCACACATGGATGTTTGTGGCAGATTTATTCATAATTCTAAGAAGTAGAAGCAACCAAGATGTCTTTCTGTAAGTGTCTTAATCCATTCAACCTGATATACCAATGACAAAACTCATAGATTTGCTGGCATTTAAACAACATAAATTTATTGCTCACAGTCCTGGAGGCTGGAAGTCCAAGATCAAGTCATGGCACATTCTGCATCTGGTGAGGGCACTTCCTGGTTCATAGATGGCACCTTCTTGCTGCATCTAAGTGCACGAATCTCTTTCATGAGGTTCCACCCTCCTGACCTCATCACCTCCCCAAAACTCCAACCTCCTAACATCATCCCTTGGGGGTTAGATTTTGACACAGGAATTTTTAGAGGGACACTAACATTCAGTCCATATCAGTAGGTGAATACGTAAATGAACTGTGATACAACCAAAAATGAAATATTGTTCAACACTAAAAAAAAAATAAGCTATCAAGCCATGAAAAAACATGGAGCAAACTTAAATACATATGACTAAGTGAATGAGCCAATTGGAAAAGCTTACGTAGTGTATGAGCCCAGCTGTATGACACTTTGGACAGGGCAAAACTATGGAGAGAGTAAAAAGAGCTGTAGTTAGGGGGAGGGATGAATATGCAGAGAACAGAGGATGTTTAGGGCAGTGAATCTACTCTGCATTATACTCTAATGGTGGATCCAATGTCATGATACATTTGTCCAAACCTATAGAATGTACATCATTAAAAGTGAACCCTCATGTAAACTATGGAGTCTGGGTAGTAATGATGTGTCCATGGAAGGTCATTGATTACAACAAATTCACCACTGTGCTGGAGGATGTTGATAGTGGAGGAGGCTGTGCATGTGTGGGTGCTGGGGGTAGGTGAGAATTCTCTGTACTTTCATCTGAATTTTACTGTGAATCTAAAAGTTTTCTAAAGTATGTTTACACACACACACACACACACACACACATATATAGCAACAATGTCATAAGTTTGTGTGTGTAGGGGGAGGTTAAGTTATCCATTTTCTGTTCCATGTGAATTCTGAATCAGTAGACAAACAAGTATGCAATGTGCATGGATCTCACTTATTTTCGCTGACATCTTTGTTCCAGTATATATTGTAAACTGGGTGTTGGCTATGAAAAGGTGTTGCAAAAAGGACTCATCACAGATATACACGAATATGTATTTATGAGCTATAAAATACTAGTTCCCCAAAGATGCCTGTAGCATCTTTCCTGTGGCAGCAGCAGGAAACTAATGCATGTGTATATGCCTATTGTTAGAAAACCCTGTTAGTGCATACATTTTTAAAGCACAGAGCTGAAAGTTGAAACATTCTCCTGCCTGACTTAAAATGGTGCCTGATCCCCATGCCGATACAGTATAAAATACATGTGTTACTCTCAGTAATAATGAAAGAGAACTTCATTTAGTCCTGCAAATATCCAGTATGAATTGTAGATAAACTACTCGAAGTGTGTATCTTCCTTTGAGCTGTGCATCAGATTGTAGATGAACCTGCAAGTGACAATATACAGGCTCTTCTGTGTTTAAGCTACTCAACAAGGATGCAGACGTTGACAGAATAGGGTGGCTTCAGATTGTAGAGTGGATGGCAGTGCTTCTCAATGGGACTTTTCTTTGCTCCCATCCCTTGCTTGGAAAGCACATTTGTTGACAAAATTCTGCACAAATGTGGATTTGCTCTAGTTGAGAAAGAGGTAGAATTTTTGCTGTGCACTTTTAAGGCAGGAAAATAGGGTCTGGAGCCAGGGAACATAAGGGCAATTCACACTTCAGCTATGACAGGAAATAACCTCTCTATAGGGCAAACTCCGAGTAAATGACTTTGTAACTTTATTCATCCTCTCCATTTACATACGGCATACACCAAATAACCAATAGAATCCTCTAGAGGGTATTTAAACTCCCAAAATTGTGTGACACAGCTCTTGAGCCCCTATGCTCGGGCCCGCTCCCACACTGTGGAGTGTACTTTCATTTTCAATAAATCCCTTCATTCCTTCCTTGCTTTGTTTTTGCATTTTGTCCAATTCTTTGTTCAAGACGCCAAGAACCTGGACACCCTCCACCGGTAACACCTTCCTTTTCATAATAATGAGCTTGGGTCACCAATCCAGAAGGATTTACACTAACAACACTGAGGTTTATGTAAGGAAGTAATTGGGCAATGTGGGATCCAAACGCAACCTCAGCCCAGCCACATTCTTGTTTGAGAGTAGAACATAGAGTCGCCACTTAGGCATCCCTGAAAAAGAGCTGAGCATCCAGCTGTCTGGAGAGCTGTGTCCATGACAATCCCTAACAATCACTGCTTCCATGACATCTACAGTGTGCTGGCCTCTGTCTTAAATCCTTGCTGCTGAACAGTCTCAGAGGGGTGAGATTCCTGCCCTCCCAGAGCCCACAGACAGTTAAGGGGACTTCACCCTAGTTTCTCCAGGAGTTTATGGTCAATCTGTGGTTTTCCTTTTACATGGAAATTTACAAGAAGACAGAGGATACCTTAGATAGGATCTTGTCTAACAAAAGGAAAATCAAGAATGAGTGATGTACCTGCATTTCTGAATTAGTGGTAAGACTTTATATATTTTCTTAGATATTAAAACCTAGGGCCTATAACTTGTTGCTGAATTAGCGTGAATATCAAAGGTTCTTGACATTTTCTTCTTCTTTTTTTGCTACGTTGTACATCCATATAAATTTATGCTACTATATCTATATAAGTTTAGTGTGGACATTCATGTGAGTTTGTGCTACTATATATTTTCATATATGTTTATACCACTATGTCTATGTATGTAAGTTTTCAGCTACTATTAAATAAGAGCATTCCCTGTACCTCCTTGTCTTTCAATTGTCCCTACCTGGTGTTCTGATCAAAGGGTAGAGACTTTGGAGAATGACTAAGATAAGGACCTTCTTAAATAATGAGACATTGAATCCCTCTGTAAGGACTTAATTAAGCTTATAAGTTAAAAAATAAATGTGGCACTTGCTATTTTATATAAATTGTACATTTGTTACAGTTATGCAACTTGCATGTAGGTATTATTTTATGGTATATTAGAATTAAAAAAATAGACTTTCCATTTAAAAATACTTAGAAAATTTCTTAAAGCTCCAGCTCAGATTTGAGAAATGAGAGGAGTATGGGGGAAGGGGACTTAAAAAATCTAGCATACTACTTCTGATTATCTTAAAAGTATTTGCAAAAGTGGTACTATGTGTTTTGACTTAGAATTTATATGAGATCAGAGACAATTTTGCAAAGACAATGAGAATTGTCCCTATGGGTTTTTGTTAAAAAAAATTTCTTAGTATTAGTTTAACTTTGTTTTCCTAAGTAAGACCAAATCAGTGAGTCGATTTTGGTTATGTGCATACCCCAGCCTTGTTGCCGCCTGCTTCTTTGGAGTGGGTCTTAGGTATAAACCAACCTATAAGAAATAACCCCTGTTTCTGACATGTGGGTCTGCTGGAGAAGGAACCTTGAGGGATAGATCTGTTCTCTTGCACAGCAAGCTGGGGTGGGGCTCAGCTTGCATTCAGGATGGGAGAGACAAGAAGGGAATTCTCTGGGAAGCTCCATAGCTCCTGCACCCTGCTCACAGACTGGCTGGTATCCTCAATTCCTCTTGTTTGAATGCTGCTAGAAACCCCACACTCAGCTTCCTGTGGCTCTCCTCTCTCCATTCCAAGCTGGAGACTTAGAGGTGGGAGTCAAGGCCCCCTAAGTCATATTCCAGGAGGAGCCAGAAACACCATGTCCATCACCTTTCACCAAGCTCCCAAGGAGCAGAATACATGGTTTTTGATATTATACCATCTGCCAGGGGACTTCCTTTCCTTTTCACTACATCTAACACATTTTCTTTTTGCAAGTGCCCGGAGCAGAGAGCTCAGTGTGATCAGACCACGCGGGTGGGCAGGGAATGACCCGGTGCTAAGCTGTTTCTTTCTGCCCCAATTCTCCTCGTTCATTTGGAAGCTGTTTTGCTGCAGGGTGATGTGTGATTTTCATTTCTCTGTCATTGGCAAGGTCTGATGTGTGTTTCCTAGTGCTGCTCTGAACCATCTTCTGGGACAAGTTGCCCAGGGATAGATTTTTTTCACCCTATATGATCCTAAAACGTTATGTGCAGTAACAATATTTAGTTCCTCTGCATGCTCTTGTAGGATCCCATTTCTCGTGGCTGAATCCCTTGCTCCATGGCTCCTTCAGTAAACGTCTTAATACTTTCAGGCTGCCATGACAACAACAACAACAGAATCCCATAGACTTGGTGGCTTTTAAACAACGTAAATTTAAGTTTTGGCTTGAAGTCCAAGATCAAGTCCAAGATCACCTCTCCCTTAATTTCAGTAAACAACAAACCGTCTTCCACCTGGGTGCTCTTTGAAGTTATAGGAGAGTTGCTTTCCTGAACATGTTTATTTTTATTTAGTGAATTTTAAAAAGGCAACATTTTAAATTTGATTTTTTATTATATATGCCCAAGTGGGGGCCATTGCCTTTGGCTCCCTGGAAGTTCACTGAAAAGCAACTGACATGAGGCAGATTGATTAATAGGAGAAATGGCATACAAATGTATTTAACGTATATACATGGGAGCATTTAGAAGGAAGACCCAACCCGACAATAAGGTACAGAAGCTGATATACCAGCTTCAGGTTATGGAAAGAATGCAGACTGGAGCATAGCCAAAAACAGGTTATGTTGGTCAACCAGGTTTAGTGTCCAGACAGGTTATGGTGTCAGGGGCCTTTGAACCAGAGTGACTCCATCTTGAGTATGGGCTGAGTAAAATAAGACTGAGACCTATGAGACTGCATTCTCAGGAGGTTAGACATTCTAAGTCACAGGATGAGATAGGAGGTCAGCACAAGATACAGGTTGTATTAGTCTGTTCTCATGCTGCTAATACAGACATACCCGAAACTGGGTAATTTATAAAGGAAAGAGGTTTCATTGACTCACAGTTAAGCATGACTGGGGAGGCCTCAGGAAACTTACAATCATGATGGAAAAGGAAGCAAAAACATCCTTCTTCATATAGTGGCAGCAAGGAGAAGTGTCGAGCAAAAGGGGGGAAAGCCCCTTATGCAATCCTCCGATGTCGTGAGAACCCACTCACTATCACAAGAACAGCAGCATAGGGGTGACTGCCCCCATGATTCAATTACCTCCAAATGGGTCCCTCCCACAACATGTGAGGATTATAGAAACTGCTATTCAAGATGAGATTTATGTGGAGACACAGCCAAACTATATCACAGGTCGTAAAGACCTTGCTGATAAAACAGATAAAGAAGCCGGCCAAAACCCACCAAAACCAAGATGGCAATGAGAATGACCTCCGGTCCTCCTCATGGCTGATTATATGCTAATTATAATGCATTAGCATGCTGAAACGCACTCCCATCAGTGCCATGACAGTTTACAGGTGCCATGGCAATGTCCGGAAGTTACCCTATATGGTCTAAAAAGGGGAGGAACCCTCCATTCCAGGAATTGCCCACCCCTTTCCTGGAAGACTTATGAATAATCCACCCCTTATTTAGCATATCATCAGGAAACAAGCATAAAAATGGGCAAGCAGCAGCCCTTGGGGCCTCTGCCTATGGAGTTTCCATTCTTTATTACTTTACTTTCTTAATAAACTTGCTTTCGCTTTACTCTATGGGCTTGCCCTGAATTCTTTCTTGTGTGAGATACAAGAACCCTCTCTTGGTGTCTGGATCAGGACCCCTTTCCGGTAACAATGGGAGCAAGAAAGAAAGAGGACTGGCTAGCAAAGCAGACTTTGTTGTGTAGGTGAAGCCTAATAGGTCATCATTCTCAGAGAGAAGAGATGGTAAATATTTCTTTTCAGACTTAAATGTAAAGGTGTCAGACTCTCAAGCTCTCCTAGATCCTGGAAAGGCATGGAAAAGGCCTGGATACATTCATGGTGATTCTCTGTAGATGCAAATATCCCCTCACAATAGACAGCCTTGCAAGGGTACATCTGTTTGCTGAACCTGTGACAGCCATTTCAAAATATGTCAAAGATATATCTATCGAGGTAAAGGATTTTTTTTTCCTTCACCCACTACATAGACAGTTTTATTTATTTATTTATTTATTTTAAGACAAGGTCTTACTTTGTCACCCGGGCTGAAGTGCAATGGCAAGATCATGGCTCACTGCAACCTCGACCTCCCTGGGCTACAGTTTTTGTTTTTGTTTTTGCTTTTTAATGTCTAAAAGTAATTGCACATGTAGGAGAAAAGAAATACCTTTTCTTCCCATCTTATACTCATGCCTGAGGCCCCTTAAAAGAAAAGACAGATTAACTTGGGTAAAGCAAACACATTTCTTTAATGTTAGTTTTTATATCACACAGGAGCTTTCATGAGGAAATGAAAACTTAAAAAACAGCGAACTGGGGTCTACCTGAGAGTGGAGGGTGAGAGGAAGCAGAGGAGCAGAAAAGATAACTATTGGGTACTGGGCTTAATACCGGGGTGATGAAATAATCTGTACAGAAAACCCCCATGACACAGATTTGCCTATGTAACAAACCATCACGTGTACCCCAAAACCTAAAATAAAAGTTAAAAAAAACACAAAAAACACTTTGGGAGGCCGAGGCGGGTGGATCACGAGGTCAGGAGATGGAGACCATCCTAGCCAATATGGCGAAACCCTGTCTCTACTAAAAATACAAAAATTAGCCAGGCATGGTAGCACGTGCCTGTAATCCCAGCTACTCGGGAGGCTGAGGCAGAATAGCTTGAACCCGGGAGGCGGAGCTTGCAGTGAGCCGAAATCGCGCCAGTGCACTCCAGCCTGGACGATAGAGCGAGACTCCGTCTCAAAAAAACAAACAGGGAAACCTGCAAGTTTTCACGCTTGTTTAGGTTTGATGAAGAGGGGGGCAGTCATGGAGAAGTATGATTGGAGGACGAGAGGCTGTGACCTCATGGAAACAAACTTGGGGGAACTTTAACAAGACCTGTCTTCAGATTCTTCATCTTCAGAGATAAAGATATACCTTTACCCAGGTATGAGGACGGCCCCTCTTGAATGAAGGCCTTAGTGAAGTGGCATTGTTGTCTGGGGTAAAACCTGAGGTTTGTTGTCCCGTGGCCATGGAAAACTAGGACGCGGACACACCAGAGTGAGGTTAAGAGTGGAAGTTTAATAGGCAAAAGAAAGAGAAAAGCTCTTTCTGCTGCAGAGAGTGGGGTCCTGGAGAAAATGGGTTGCCAGTTCCGTGGTGAAATGCAGGCAGTTTTATAGATGAGCTTGAGGAGGTAAAGTCTGATTTACATAGAGCACAAAAAATTGGTTGGACTAGGTGTGCCGTTTACACAGCACACAAAGAAGCTGACTGCCCCACCTTAACCTTTTATTATGCAGATGGGTTCTCTACCTGGTCAGCGCCATGTTGCCTGGTCCTTACTGTACACGTGGTGAAAAGAAAAGGGAAGACGGAGGCTCCATGCTGAACACCCCTGGCTTCCGGGTAGCCCTGCTGTATTGGCATGGCTGCCGGCATTCACCCATGCAAACTTGCAGCTTGCTTATCTGTGTCTGCAGCTCGATTTTTCAGGCTGCTCTTTGTGAGAAAAGAAATTATGTGGGGCTGCTTTTTATTAAAAGGGAAGCCTTACCGACGACTCCTTTTACCCTAACTATCTGCCTAAATAATTTCTTTCTAGCTCCTGTATCATTAGGACCTGCTTTGGGGAAGGTCAGAAAATCCTTCCTAGGTTTCATGGCCTGCTTTGGAGGAGAAGGATGAGGGGAAGGTGAACGTCGGTTTCCTGCTCTGCCTGTTTTCCCAAATGCCAATAAGTGAGTGCTGGGGTTCAGGATATGCCACCCTGAGCCCCAAAACTCACACGCTTTCCAAGCAGTCTCTATTCTTGATCCTCTTTGGAACAGGGCAGTCTCACCCCTTTTCTCCTTACCCTACCTTCATCAGATAATTGGACCTGTGCCTTGGGCCCCACGCACAGGCTGTGGGTGTCTCTCCTGTTCCTGTGTTCACTTATAGAGTCCCGCCCTTTGTGAGGATGCAGACTTACACCTCGTGTGGAGCCAGTTCTATGTGACTTACATCAAGGGGTCTTGCTGCTTTGTAGGGTGAATCTCTCTCCCATGGCCGCCCAGTCTCAGTGCTTTAAAATTATCCCCTGGGTGGAAGTTCCAACCCTTGGCAGGGTTGGAACTTGCAGGTACACAAAAGTCACGAATCGAGGTTTGGGAACCTCCACCTAGATTTCAGAAGATGTATGGAAATGCCTGGATACCCAGGCAAAAGTTTGCTGCAGGGGCAGGGCCCTCATGGAGAGCCTCTGCTAGGGCAGTGCAGAAGGCAAATGTGGGGTAGGAGCCCCCACACAGAGTCCCTACTGGGGCACTGCCTAGTGGAGCTGTGAGAAGTGGGCCACTGTCCTCTAGACCCCAGAATGGTAGATCCACTGACAGCTTGCATCATGCGCCTGGAAAAGCCGCAGACACTCAATGCCAGCCCATGAAATCAGCCGAGAGGGAGGCTGTACCCAGCAAAGCCACAGGGGTGAAGCTGCCCAAGACCATAGGAACCCACCTCTTATATCAGTGTGACTTGGATGTGAGACCTGGAGTCAAAGGAGATCATTTTGGAGCTTTAAAATTTGACTGCCCTGCTGGATTTTGGACTTGCATGGGCCCTATAACCCCTTTGCTTTGGCCAATTTCTCCCATTTGGAACAGCTGTATTTACCCAATACCTGTACCGCCATGGTATCTAGGAAGTAACTAGTTTGCTTTTGATTTTACAGGCTCATAGGCAGAAAGGACTTGCCTTGTCTCAGATGAGACTTTGGACTGTGGACTTTTGGGTTAATGCTGAAATGAATTAAGACTTTTGGGGAACTGTTGGGAAGGCATGATTCGTTTCGAAATGTGAAGACGTGAGATTTGGAGGAGTCAGGGGCAGGATGATAGGGTTTGGCTGTGTCCCCACCCAAATCTCAGCTTGAATTGTATCTCCCAGAATTCCCATGTATTGTGGGAGGGACCCATAGGGAGGTAATTGAATCATGGGGGCCAGTCTTTTTCCCGTGCTATTCTCCTGATAGTGAATAAGTCTCATGAGATCTAATGGGTTTATCAGGGGTTTCTACTTTTGCTTACTTCTCATTTTCTCTTGCCGCCACCATGCAAGAAGTGCCTTTTGCCTCCTGCCATGATTCTGAGGCCTCCCCAGCCATGTGGAACTCTAAGTCCAATTAAACCTGTTTTTCTTCCCAGTCAAAAAAAAAAAAAGAAAAATTTATGGCAAAAAAAATATATATTTTATGTCTGGATGGTAGATTTGTGGATATCTGTTATGTTATTATCTGTACATTTCTGCACACCTGATGTATTTTCTAATAAAAATACAAAATACAATTATAAAATTATCCCCTGTGTGTTCTCTCTTCCACTCTCAAAATATTATGCAGCTGGTAAAGACACCATGGGGCAAACTGCACCTCATCTGCAGCTCACCTCAAACTACACCTCATCTGCAGCTCAATATCAGTGGTAAAAGGAAAATTCTTTTACAAAAATGAAAAGACTGCAAAGTCCCCTGTCAGATCCCTACGATTATGAATGGAGACAAAGTATTACAAGTGAAAACCTACTTTAAAAAACATACCATGGATCCATGAAGACGTGTTTCAAATATGATTTTGAGTGAATCCGTTCTTCCATCGCCTCCTCCATTCTATGGAGATAAAAGGGGGAACTTTCAAATTTCGTTTAGTAGCACTCAAATCTTGGCAATGTATGGTGCTCCAAAGGAGCCTATGTCATATCTCCAAGGACCATTTTGTGTTGCAGAGAAGAAATAAGTATTGAATCCATGAATTAGCAAGTGTGGAATTGTACCATATCTTCTTGAGTGAATAGTACATCTAAAATTCAGGATAGAGGGAGTGAGTGTATGTGTGCTTCTGTTTGTGTGCATGTGTAAAATATTACTAAGGCTCAGGGTGAGGGGACAAATAATTGTAAGAAGAAAGCTTTCATGGAAAGCAATTTTCAGAACTCTCTTCTCTTGAACAGAAGACCCAGTCTTTGTGTTGTTGGCTTATGCCATAAAGATGCCCAGATCCCACGCCAGTCTTTAATATATTGCTGGGATTTTCATTCTTTATCCACATTTAAGTGGTGTCACTTGAGTATTAAAATTCTGGGGGTCTCAGTACATTTTACCAAGTTTTTCCAGTAAGAAGGGTATCTTTCTGGAAGAAATTTTCTAGTGAGCTCTAGAAACAGCAAGAAGGAAGAGAATGAACAACTTTTATATACCGTTTGTTCTTTCTTCAACATTTTGAACTATCATCATCTTTAATATTCCTAGTATTAAAATTTGTTAAATCATGGGAAAGCAGGCTTACGAAGAATCAATGATTTATACACATTTCTGAAGTGGTTTAATTAAATTCAGGTGTATACTCAAATCTGTATAAATTCAAAACACATGATGTTTTCACCCAGCTACAGGGATATTATATTTTACCTGTGGCAGGTGATAGAAGTCAAAGGAAGCAAGCCAGCCTGGATTTACTTGATCGTAAATGCTGGCTGTGTTCTGAGCTTATTCCCAAGATGCATTCACTATATAGACACCCAAGGTAAGTCCAGTATGGACTTCACAATAAAGATGTCAGTGACAGTGGTTTGTATTTCCATTCTGAGGAAAGAAGGAGGATTGACTGACTTGGTGTACATTTTGAATACATGAAATATTAAATGTAGAAAATTGGAAATTTAGAGAGTTTATTTGTCCTATTAGCTTTAGAATTTGCACAGTCATAAATATGCATCTTTACAAATTCATTTACTTTAAGTTGGGAAGCTATGGCTGACAGGTGTATCCATGTATTAAATCTTGAATGCGATGTTTGGCAGGACTATTACAATGGCAGCCCCTCTGTGACAGAAAACAGACCAATAAAACTAAAAATAAAACCCTTTAGTCAATTCTAAGTGTAAGATCATCTTTATAGACTTTCCTCAGCTCTGCTGAGAGTTGCTCAGCATGTGCACTTCAAACTGCTGGGATTTGGAGGAAGAGCTCAAAATAACCTAAAGGATACTACTCAGGGTGTGTGTGTGGTACTGTGACTTTCTGTGTGTGTCTAAACATCAAGGATTTTGGAGAACAAAGCTTTCCCAGCTTGAGCAATGAGACTTCATATAGAATATGGGTTTTGAGACATCCAGCATAAACAAGAAAAGAAAGTAGTTGGAGGGTGGAAATAGCGACACACACTTACACAGGCAGCCTGCTTATCTAAGTTGCTGCTTGTGGACTTATGTGAAAAATATCCTAAATTTTGGGGGAAGATTCAAATAACATTTTCTAAAATAAAACAAAAAAACAGGGACTTGGGGGAAATGAAGAGACAGAAAGGCATCCCTTTTGGTTTTATTTTTGAATGAGATATGAGAAGAGCCATGGCTAAATGTCTAAGTCCAAGTAAGGACTAGTGCAGAGTATGAAGAAATGCAGACCTGGGCTTCCTGCTGGAGAGATGATTAAGGAAAGTGTGGACCCGGAGAAAAGAAAACAGAGCCACATATGTGGTAGGCGGCCTTCAAAAATGTATCCAATCATCCCTGCCTGCTGAAATTGGTGCTCTTGAGGATTCGTTTGCACTTGTGTGTGGGCAGGACTTAGTGAATCTTTCCCATTGACTAGAATATTTGTAGCCTATAAGAGATCTTCTTGAAATGGAGAACCCAGGTGACCACATCCAGACCCTCAATTTGCAGAAACCTCAAGGAATGCTTTTTGTTTTGGGTCACAAACTTGGAGATAGTTTGAGAATTGGTTAGATAGTGACAGATAATTAATACAACAAGGTAGCTCTTTTCAAATACTTGAAAGGCTTAAGGCGGGGCATGGTGGCTGGTGCCTGTAATCCCAGCACTTTGGGAGGCCAAGACAAAAGGATCACTTGAGGCCAGGAGTTTGAGACTAGCCTGGGCAACACAGTGATCCCCTATCTCTGAAAAAATAAAATTATCTGGGCATGGTGGCATGAACCTGTATTCCCAGCTACTCAGAAGGCTGAGGCAAGAGGATCGCTTGAGTCTAGGAGGTAGAAACTGCAGTGAGCTATGATCACAACACTGCACTCCAGCCTGGGAGACACAGTGAGATACTATCTCAAAAAATATATATATACACACACATAGTATATACTATATATGTGTATATATATTGTATATACTATATAGTATATACTATATGTGTATATATATTGTATATACTATATAGTATATACTATATGTATATATATTGTATATACATATAGTATATACTGTATGTGTATATATATTTATACTATATAGTATATACTGTATGTGTATATATATTGTATATACTATATAGTATATACTGTATGTGTATATATATTGTATATACTATATAGTATATACTGTATGTGTATATATATTGTATATACTATATAGTATATACTGTATGTGTATATATATTGTATATACTATATAGTATATATAGTGTTTATATGCTATATGGTATATATAGTGTATATAAACTATACAAATATAGTATGTCTAGTATATGTACATGTATAGTATACATACATATAGTATGTATTGTGTATAGTGTACGTATATTATACTATATATGTATATTATATGCATACTATATACACATAGTATATGTGTGTATATACTATAGTATAGTATAGATGTATAAATATAGTATATAGTATACCATATAGTATAGTATGTATGTACTATATATAGTATATATGGTATAGTACAGTACATATGTATAGTATAGTGTAGTATAGTATATATACTATACATATACTATCTATAGTATATATACTATACATATACTATCTATAGTATATATACTATACATATACTATCTATAGTATATATACTATACATATACTATCTATAGTATATATACTATACATATACTATCTATAGTATATATACTATACATATACTATCTATAGTATATATACTATACATATACTATCTATAGTATATATACTATACATATACTATCTATAGTATATAGTATATGTACTATATGTATATATAAAAATACATACGTGTCACATAGTACATATATGTATTAATATATGTACTATGCATATAGTATATATACATATATACTATACATGTAATATATATACACTGCATATACTATACTATGCATATAGTGTATATATGTATATATATGTATAGCTAATTCTAAATGTAAGATCATCTTTATAGACTTTCTTTTTCTCTTAGCTATTCCTTTGTATTGTTTGTGTTTATGTTTATTCATGTTTATGTTTAAGCCTCTCAGCAGATTGTAAGTATATATGCATAGTGTATATGTAGTATATATGTATATACTATATATAATAGCTATATACTGTCTCAAAAATATATAGTATATATATTACATGTATAATGTATATACTATATATAATATAGTGTGTATATATACATATATATAGAGCCCCATATATATGGGTTTAAATGGCGAGGAAGGTTTAGATTTGCTCTGTTGATTCTCCAAGAGCAAATAAGTGACAATGAGTAAAAGTTATGGGAGGATTTGGTATAGTTGATTTAAAACAGTAAGTATATTTCAATGATTTGAGGTTTCTGAAAATAGAATAAAGTTCTGTGAAAGGCAATGAGTTTTTAATTAGAGGATTTCAAGCAGAGACCAAATGGCCATCTCTCAGAAATGCCACAAGTCTATCCACATGTTTTATGGAGGCTGGGCTGTAGTCTAGGTTCTCATGCCTGGAAACGCATCAGAGTTCTGTGGGGAAATTTTAGAGATTGCCCAGTTCTAGGCCTCACCCTCAGAGATTCTGATTTGGCAAGGTAGCCAAGAGGCCCTGAATTGCTTTTTTGATGTTTTTTTTGACAAATTCTTTATCTCTCTTTGATAAATCAAATTAAAGGACTGATATTTGAAATTTTCTGGACTGGCAAAAGTCTAAATAACCTTTTAATTTGAGGTTTTCAGTTTGAATGACTATAATGGATGTAGTTGGTGTCTGTTGTTTCCAGTTTTTTCTTCATAGACATACCTTTACTTTTTCTTTATTATGTATGCTTTTTTCCCCTTGTTTACAGCAAAGTGGACTGGGAGAAGAGTTGGAATCAGAATCTCTTTTCCAGAGAAGAATGTGGCATATTTGGGGCATGTCATTTTCATCACTTTGCCAAAGGGACAGGCTGGGTTTCTTTCTTTTTTTTTTTTTTTTCATTTTCAATAAGTTATCATTTAGGTACCCTTTCTGACAATCTGATTTTTCCCCCAAGCATTGGTCAGGAAAATGAGAGAAGAAATGTCTGTCCATTCACTTAATAAACGTGAAGCCGTCGTGTTGTCACTGAAACAATCATGAATAGCAACAAGAAAAAGTGTCTATATCCAGGGAACCTGGAGTTTAAAGGAGACACAGAAACATTCTGACATGATAGAAGAAGTCCAAACTGCTATGAAAACAGGCAAAGAGGTCCCTAATCCTGACTTCAGGAGAGAAAGAAGAGATGAGGGGAAATGGAAACACCCATTAAGCTCTAGTGGAGCATCTTTATTTTAAGGGCATTTTTGGTTGTGCTGAAAATTTTTAAAAAGAGGAGTAACATAATCACATTTCAAAAGCTCCCATTAGCTTTGGTTCTCAAAAGATTAGGAAGCAGGATGTTGTGTTTAATTTTATCTGAAAAATTACTCACGTCAGAATTAAACGTCAGATCTCATTTTAAAAAGGCTTATAGCAAAAAAAAAACACATTTTCTTATCCCAGCTTTCTCATTTTTTATTTAATTGCTTTCCCACAGGCCATCAAACTTTTTATTGTTTCTTCTGAAATTTAGAGGGGTATATTTGCCCATTGGTTAGTTTGGAGGTGGACGTTTTATTATTAATATTAAAACAAATTTAAAACAATCATGAAAATAAACAGAACCCCCACCCCTCCTAACTCACTGTACCTCATCTCAATATCTGATAATATTTGGTGGCATTCGTGGCGATTTGGGAGATGGGGATGGGTAATAGTTGAAAGAATTTTCTGAAAAACTGAGAGTTTTTTTTTCAGAACAACTAGAAAAATGAGTCTTGCATGAAAAGATGGCTCGCATTTCATTGTAAGAGAGAGAAGAAAAAGATTTGTAGGGTTTCAGATAAAATGTTGAACTGGGTGCCAGAATAGTTCACAAATGAGGAAGTCATTGGGACATTCAGTAAAAAAGAAACCTGGTGCCACGTGGCTTAAAGGGACAATGTGGGCTGATGTTTTCAGGTTGTTAAGTCCTAGGTGTCTGGACCAACCAGAATGAGAACCCAGGATCAAGAGGAGAGGGAACCGTGTTAGGGGAAATGTGTGTCTTGGAGCTGTCCGTGGTGCTGTCTCACCTCCCATGTTTCTCCCGCAATGGCAGCCAAGGGTGAGCCAATGCGTTTCACTCCTGCCTTTGATGAGCCTGAAGCCCAGATGTGACTCCTTCACGTGAACCCCCTTGGAAGCACTACAAAGTCTAGCATAGGGCTGGCCACTTGAATCTTTCAGTTAATCTCATTTTCAATATGACTTGACCAATCCCTGACAATTGCTAAGTCATGAATCTCCTGACACGTTGTGCTGGGCTGAATCTGCTGAATACACAACAAAAGTTACACCCAAACCAAACACCCACCCCCCATCATCTGATCTGTGACCTACTACAGCAAAACGAGAGTGATAGCTGAATAGGGATGCTGAGAGGATGCGGACTGGCTGCTGGAAAAATCAGAAGCAGGAGATTCGGGCATTAGTCTCAAGTGTCACCAGATTCCATTTTTCTGTTTTCCAATTTTTTGCTACGCCCTACGGGGGGAAAGGAGAGAGTAAGACCATTTTTCTCCTCTTACACATTTTATTAGACTGGCTACTGGGTGGGTTGCAGGAGAGAATTCTTTGGAAGGAAGTCTCTGTTCCAAAGAAGATGTTTGAAAGAAAAACTGTTTTTCTTCCAAGCATTAACCAAGAGGGCCCTGAGCTGTTTATCATGAAGTCTTTGGAAGAGTTACAAAGCTCTTCAGCATTTTTAAAAAAAAGCCATAGTTGAATCTTTTTCTCTTAGCTATTCCCGTGTATTGTCTGTGTTTATGTTTATTTGTATTTATGTTTAAGCCTCTCAGCAGATTGTAAGGACCAAGTCCCCTCCCTCCCTCCTTCTTTTCTTTTATTTTCTCTTCTTTTTTTTCTCTTTCTTTGTTCTTCTTTCTTCTTTCTCTTTCTTTTCTTCTCCTTCTCCTTCTTCTTCTTCTTTTCTCTCTCTTTCTTGCTTTCAAGACAGTGTCTCTATCTGTTTCCCAGGCTGGAGTATGTTAGTGTGATTATAGCTCACTGCAACCTTGACCTTCTGGGCTCAAGCGAACCTCCCACTTGAGCCTCCTGAAGTGCTGGGATCACAGGCATGTGTCACCGTACCCAGCTAATTTTTTATTTTTTTGTAGAGACTGGGTCTTGCTATGTTGCCCAGGCAGGTCTCGAATTCCTGAGCTCAAGTGATCCTCACACTTTGGTCTCCCAAAGTGCTGGGATTACAGGCATAAGTCATCACATGCAGCCTTTATTTATTTCTTAAAGCTGAGATCAGTTCTTTAAAAAGCAAAGATACTCCATTTTTGTTTATTGAGCTATCTTTCAAATTTGAAGTTGCTGTGTCTTGGGGTAGGGAAAAACACAGGGTGTTGTTTTGTTGATTGTTATCAAAACTTGATGGCAGAACTTGAAACCCTATCATACTTTTCTATTTCCCACATGTAAGGAAAAGCTTAGGTCTCTCATACATAAAATATCACATTAAAATAGTTTCTTTGAGTAATGTCTCTTCAAACTTTCTTATTGAAGACATCATTTTTAAACTTTATATCCTTCCCCACCTCCACTGCCCAAGGCATGGAGAAACTACCTGAGAACCATAGTAACAGGTAAATAGATGTCTTGGGGAAGGTAATTTGCATAACAATGGAAAAGTGCAATTCCACTTGTTTTAAAGAAAAAAATTACTGGAACTTTCAAGTCACTTAAGATTTGAAGGGTTTGACAGAATTGTCAAAACTCCTATTCATCATCCTTGCAAGATGAGTTTTGCAGAGTTACCTGTCTGGCATCACTCCCCAGCTCTTTGCAGTGTTTGTTGAGACATCTCACCCTCCTTGTGCTTTGAGTCTGAAGATGGTGGATGAGAGACTGTCTGTGCACACCTTTCTCACTGTAATTTACAGTCTCGATACTCACCTGGAGATGCAAATCCTTCTCTTGAGAAGATGCTATGGTGAGATTGCAGGGCTACCGTGCTGTTTTGCTCCTGACTTTGTTCCAACCATGTTGAATTATCTCAATGTTGATGTCTCATGCTGCCTTAGTCACCATTCTTTCTCACATCCCCTGGTACCTTCTATTTTCTCTTTCCCTCTGAATGACCTCTTTTCCTGGGGGCCAGTCCCTTCTTTCTTTCTACATCTGAATTGCATGTTATGGCAGCCCCTTTGGGGCCCAGCATATATTTGCACTTAAAATGGAGATAGACTCTCTGGGTTAGAGCTTCCTCCCTCTCACAAGAATGAGCTGCAAGCGTTAACAGATAAAAATAACAGGCCAGGTATCATGGCTTACTCCTGTAATCACAGCACTTTGGGAGGCCAAGCCAGGAGGATCACTTGAGCTCAGGAGTTTGAGACCAGCTAGGGCAATACAGTGAGACCCTGAAGCTAGTTTTTAAAAAATAAGAAAAAAATAATTTAAAAAAAAAAAGGCCAGGCGTCATGGCTCACACCTGTCACACCTGTAATCCCAGCACTTTGGGAGGCCTAGGCAGGCAGATCAATTGAGGTCAGGAGTTTGAGACCAGCCTGGACAATATGGTGAAACCCCATCTCTGGTAAAAATACAAAAATTAGCTGGGCATGGTGGCATGCACCTGTAGTCCCAGCTACTGGGGAGGCTGAGGCATAAGAATCGCTTGAACCTGGAAAGTGGAGGTTGCAGTGAGCCGAGGTCACACCATTGCACTCCAGCATGGGTGACAGAGTGATACTCTGTCTCAAAATAATATTAATAATAAAAAATAATGCCCACAGAGAATGGCACTGGTGGGAGAACATACCTGTTTGCCTAATGCTCCATCTCTGTTCACAAGATCAGTCAGTCCTCCCCAAATGTTAAAGACATGGAAAGAAATAAGAACTTCATCAGTGCAAGTGTATCAATGCTATCTGAACCATTTATAGGTTAAACCTGTATACACTCCTATTTTTGAGAATCGAAGCCTGACTTTTTGACTATGAGTAAGAGCAGCAAGGGGTTCTTAGTGTTGCTGGGCTATGCTTCAGGACAAAGGAATGTCTTTGAGTTGCATGACTCTTTTCTCCATGTTTGGCTTGGTCCACCTCCCTAGCAAGGCATAAATTACATACAGCCTGTTGCCAAAAAGCAATCATGTGATGAGTGAGGAATGACTAACGTTATCTAAAAACCCACTCTCCATGTGGGTGGTGGAAAGGACCTGGGGCTGTAGTGGGCAGAGTTGGGGACAGCAATAGTAGTTCAATAGCTGTCTGAGTTTGGGCTCAATATCTAATTCTTGAGCTTCACCTGGTAGCTGTTGTATTTCATTTTCCTTCTTTCTGCCTTCCTTCTACATACTCGCTGATTGCTCATCCCCTCAGAGGGCAGTAATTTCTCAGTTCAATCAGGAGCTAATCTTATCATTGACTTCCAGGACTTCTAATAATTCTGAATGTAGGTGGTGTTGCCCTCTCTGGAGCATTTTGGGAATTCATAGGGCCATTTTTTTCATACAGAGTCTGAGAATTGCAAAAAGTGAGGTAAGACTGTACTTTGTTTTGTCTAGAATTTTTCCAAATGTTGAGCCCTGCTTTGGAAAATCGTGTCAGTGAAATGCACTCCACTCACCATATTGGAGGCATCGTAACACATGGTGGAGTTTCCAAATAGGGCTATGTTTTCTGTGATCGTTTGTTACAACCTGTTTCATGTCATAGCCCAGGAAGTACCTCTGACACTACACTTAATAAGCAACCCAAGCTCATGTGCGGAGATCTCGTGCTTTCTTTCCTTGGACAGTCTGCAATTTGTCTTGGCATGTTATCCCTACTTTATTTGCAATCACTTCCTTTCTTTTTCTTTTACTACTATCAACGAAATCTTGTTTGTTGGTCCTCATCTTAATACTAGTTGTTATTCTAGTGCCATTTGCATCCTGATTTTTCATGTCCTGCATTTTCTCTTAGGAACATTTTCTGATCTCCTCATATATTTTTTTTTTTTTTTTGGTTTTCGTTTTTGAGACAGGGTCTCTGTTCTTCAGGTTGGAGTGCAGTGGCACCACCACGACTCACTGTAGCCTGGAACTCCTGGGCTCCAGTGATCTTCCCACCTTAGCATCCCAAGTAGCTGGGACCACAGGTGCATGCCAGCAAACTCATGCCTGGCTAATTATTTTTTTATTTTTTGTAGAGACTGGGTCTCGCTATGTTGCTCAGGCTCTGATGTCCTCTTAAACCCAGGCTTATGCATCCTAAGGAGGTATAGGGATGTGTGTCTCATGATGTCTTCTTTTGCAACTGTGCCTGATAACTTGCATATTGGAATACATGTTATTTTATAAGAACTACCTTCCTTGGTTTTGTCATTTATATCGTGGTTTGCATATTATCTTGACTCATTTTCAAATTATGACTGTGGTAGGTTCTATGATACATGAATTTTATTTCAAGATATAAAGAAGGCATTACATTTGGTATATTTTAAAAAGGCATATAGGGCTTGGTGCTGTGGCTCACACCTGTAATCCCAACACTTTGGGAGGCTGAGGGAGGAGGATTGCTTGAGTTCAGGAGTTCAAAACCAGCCCTGGGCAACGAAGGGAGACCCTATTGCTACAAAAAAAAATCAATAAATTAGTCGGGTGTGATGTTGTGTGCCTGTAGTCCCAGCTACTGGGGAGCAAACTCCTATGCTCCCTTGAGCATAGGAGTTTGAGGCTGTAGTGAGCTATGATCGCGCCACTGTACTCCAGTGTGGTCACCAGAGCAAGACCCCATATCTTAAAATTTTTAAAAAGCATATTGATGGTGACCATGTTGAGAACCCCTGGGATGTATGAATGAAATAAATGTGAGGTGATGCCCCTGTGGTCTCTCTTCTCCACTAAGAAGGGACATTTTTCTGTGGCAACTTGAAGACATGCCAAGGTCCTGGCTAACAAAAATACATAAATAAATAAAAGAATTCAGCTTGAGAGTAGGGAAGGAGCAGTCAGCCAGCATTTGATTGGGCTTGGCCACATGCTATGGGATCATGTGCAAATCTGATGCCTTCAATTCTCTTCACATCCCTATCCCCAAACACACGTGTCCAGCCCGTGAGCAGATTTTCTACTCAACATACAAGGACTTTTTTGCATGCCACTGCCTCTGAGAAGGTTAGTTCTTTTCACTGATTTGCTTCCAGGTATATCCCTGCAAGGCAACCGTTTCCTCTTTGAGAATAGGGACTATTTCTTGTTCATCTTTTTGTCCTTGGACATGAGTACTGAAAAATACAAGGCACTTCAAACATGCTGTGGGCTCACTATTTAAATTTTGTGTTTATCCCAAGGGTGGGTCAGGTTACATCTATATTTTAAGATCTTTCTTTCACTGTGTGCAGATAACTTCACTAATTTTGATAAGCCAGGGGAACCATTGTCATACTTAACTAAAATAATGAACGTAAACCTGCTTGGGAGCCACTGTAGTCATTATTATTCTCCCTTATTCTGACCATGGTAATTCAAGGAGAAGGGAAATGGGAAGGGAATTCTGTCAAGCAAAGGGTGGCTTTATCCTTCCTATCCAGGCATCAAAATCAGACCATAAATGTGATACAGCTTTATGCATATAAAGGGTCATTTCCTGGAGGCACACATCATAACCACAGAATAAAATTTACATTCCTGCAGGCTCTAATTTCATATTTATGAATTTTTTATAGGTTTTCTAATAGAGACGAAGCCTAAAGTTTTGCCAAGGTGTGAAAAATATTTTATAGAGAATGGATGGGAACGTGGATATTCTTAAGATGTGAGAGCAAAAATACAAGTTGTTGAAATGTTTTCCAAGGAAAGACTAAAGTATTCTGGACATGAATCATATGCCATGCATGCCATTAGGAACTTAGATATGTATCACTCTATGTAATGCTCATCATTTTTTTTTTAATACAAGAAGACTGGGACCCAGAGATGTGGTCATGCTACTAATAAACAATGGCTATGTTGGAAGCTAGGTTTGCCTAACTCTAAAATCATTTTCTCTGCTAGGTTCTGCTCCTCATTTAGATGCTGCCCTTCTTTTGTCTTTAGATATTTTTTCAGACTTCCTTTTCCTAAATGGAACTGGTACCCTCATTTTGGCTATTCACTCCATGAACATATTTTCTACAGTCAAATTTAGCCACTTTCACTTGTCTATCCTCGTTGACAAATGCTTCCTGGTATCTATAATAGAGATGCATATATTTCCATCTATCTGCTTATGGCAAAGAGAGATTTCAGCCAACTGGAGTATCATTCTGAATATCTGTCCTCATACATAGAGATGAGGGCAAACGTTGAGCACAGTCTAGTGACAGCCGGCCTTGGGAGACACCATTGATCTTTGGGCCGGCAGCTGGGCTTCCTCCAGGATGGGGCTGACTTGCTTCAGCTGTCCTGAAAAGAGACATCATGTGCTGTCTTCATCGCCACCCTCCGACGGCAAGCCAGGTCCTTGCACACCATGCCTTCTCTACCAATATCACACACGCTAAAAACTCACTGATGTCCAAACTTCTGCTTCCATTGCGACACCTGGATAGGCAGGGACACAGTTACACTTGCAAATGGAAGTAGAGAAACTCTGCAACAGACTATTAATGGTACGAGAGGGGAAGCTAAATTTGGACTCACAAATAATGCAGTCAGCAATTTAATTTAGGTCGGTACTTTGGTTATCAGGGAAAGAGATTAAAATGTTGGCAATAGTTCTATTATGTTGGAGCTACCTAATGCCTGAGAAAGGAATTACAAAGAGCCAACACAGGGTAAGACATCTGTGCAGGTCCCTGGATATCGGATTACTCCACTTGTGCACTGTTAAACGTTCATGGAGTGACCTCCGTGAGGAATGACAAAGGCAGCAAAAGGAATGAAAGCAACCCAAAAGCAAACAAACAGTCAAAAAATAACAACAACCTTCTTTAATGGCTCCTAAGTGAACACATTTTGTAAACATGGCTGTATAAAGGTTCTCTAGATTGATGAAGGAGAAAAATACAAACTTGCAATAGACAACCTTTCAGAGGGCTCATTTCCTGCTCTTCTTCCTCCACCTGTCCAGTAGGTAGTGGAGTTTCCTCCACCTGCCTCTGTGTTTCCTGGTTGCATGCTGTGACCTTCATACCCTCTGTGTGCTAATGGAATTCTATATTCATATCTCTCTT
Organism: Pan troglodytes; assembly: GCF_028858775.2. NCBI lineage: Eukaryota > Metazoa > Chordata > Mammalia > Primates > Hominidae > Pan > Pan troglodytes. The sequence continues at coordinate 7,257,398 of NC_072421.2, read as the reverse complement.
GAGAATTCCAGATTTCTACATTTTATTGCCTCACTAGCACAGCTATTTTGATGCCTTAGTGGAATTTCAGTCTTAACTATTGCCAACCATAATTCCTGGGCTTCTCTCCTCTCAGGATGCATTGCTCCAACATGAGCCTTCTGCATGTTCTCTCTCAGGAAATACAGGGTCATGGATCTAGCACTCATGCTTCCTGGAAGTCAGTCTTCATACCCTTTTCTCTCTAACTGCTCCCCTTACAACCTAAAAGCCATCATGAAAATCTCACCTAGGCCATGCATGGTGGCACACACCTGTAATCCCAGCACTTTGGAAGGCTGAGGCAGGCACATTGCTTGAGTTCAGGAGTTGGAGACCAGCCTGGGCAACATGGTGAGACTCTGTCTCTACAAAAAATAAAAAATAAAAATTAGCCAGATGTGTTGATGTGCACCTGTAGTCCCAGCTGCTTGGGCTGAGGTGGAAGGATCAGTTGAGCCAGGGAGTTCAAGACTATGGTGTGCTATGATAATGCCACTGCACTCCAGCCTAGGTGACAGAGAAGACATTGTCTCAATAAATACATTAATAAATAAAAATAATAAATTTCACCGAGTCTACTCTCAAAAGGCCCCCCAGTTTTGGATTGAAGATGTTGCTGGAAGATGCTTAGGAAAGGTAAAAAAATATTAAAATGATCACCAAATAAATGACACAATGTCAATTGTAAGTTCACAAGAAGCAAGTACCTGGAAGTGTTAAAAAAGCAAGTCACACCTTTGGGAAGAGATGGCCACACTTGCCAGAGGGTTAGTAGACGTCTCTCTGTCCTATCTCCATCCATTCCCACTGCTTGTGCTGTACTGCAAAGTGCCAATTTGTCTCACCATTTTTACTAGAGAAACCTTCCTATTGGGGCTTTCTGCTTCCATTATTTTCCCTTCACAATCTGCGTGTTAATTGGCATTCCAAATGATCATTTAAATGTGCCTGTTGGTCATGAAATTCCTCTGCTCAAACTTCACCCTTGGTCCACCGTGGCACTTGAAATGAAATACAAAATTCACAACATGATTTATCTTGCTGTGCAAAACTCCTCTCCCAGACTGGGCACAGTGACTCAGGCCTGCAATTCCAGTACTTTGGGAGGCCAAGGTGGGAGGATTGCCTGAGCCCAGGAGTTTGAGACCAGCCTGGGCAACATAGCAAGACCCCATCTCTAAAAAAAAAAAAAATTAGCCCCGTGTAGTGGTGCACACTTATGGTCCCAGCTACTTCGGAGGCTGAGGTGAGAGGATTACTTGTGCCTGGAAGGTCGAGGCTGCAGTGAGCCATGATCACGCCACTCCAGCCTGAATGACAGACTGAGACTCTGTCTCCAAAAGAAAAAAAAACCTTTTGGTTTTGGTCCCAACGTCCTTTCCAGCTTCATCTTATGCCCTTCCCCTCTTTGTACTCTGGGCCTCAGGCACTTTGATGCTTTTTCATTGTGTGACGTGTGGGTCTCTCTGCCCTTAGGACCCTCAAGCGGACTGTCTTCTGGCTAGACCTAACCCCTCACCTCTTCTTCTTTAGGAACTTCTACTTACCCTTCAGTAAACTACTATCATTTCCTCAGGAGCTCTTTGTATTTTTTATTTTTATTTTTTTAAGAGACAGGGTCTTGCTGTGTCACTCAGGCTGGAGTGCAGTGGCATAATCACAGCTCACTGCAGCCTCGACCTCCCAGGCTCAAGCCATCCTCCTGCCTCAGCCTCCAGAGTAGCTGGAACTACAGGTGCATGCCACCACACCTGGCTAATTTTTTTGATATTTTTTGTAGAGATGAGGTCTCGCCATGTTGCCCAGGCTGGTCTGGAGCTCCTGGCCTCAAGCAATCCTCCTGCCTCAACCTCCTGAAGTGCTGGAATTACAGGCATGAGCCCCCGTGCCCAGCCTTCCTTGGAAAAGTTTTTTCACCGGCCATGAGACCCCTCTCAATTTTTCCCCATGGTATCCTATACTTAGGTCCACAGACCTTATACTAATTTGCCATGAATAAAAACCTCTGCAATTCTTTAGTTTGATGCCCTTCTCCTCTCTGAACTGGGAGGACAGAAACAAAATTGGTTCAGTTCGGCTCTGTCTACTCAGCCTCTAACAGTACTGCATGCACAGGAGAAATTCTGAGTTCAATGAGTGAAGGAGGCTGTGGCTGGGAGAGATCAACAACCATGCAGAGGCCAAGCATCCTTTAAAGAAGAGGATCTCTCTGGGAATCCAGGAGGAAGCGTAGACCTGCACAGACTCCACATCTCCGGGCTTCCTGCAAATTAAGACACTCAAAACAATCCCCTCTACACGGCACCATAAAGAATGCAGAATCAAGACCTTGAGGATCTCCAGTACTTTTGTTAGACTGTCAGTGAGATTCTTCCCTTTCCAAAGCACATTTTTTTTCACCATTCAATAGACACTATAAATTTGGAGAGTCAGAAAGGATGATTGATACGTCATAGGTAAGGAAATTCAGCTACTGTGAAGTTAAGTAATTTTCAAAGACCTCAAAGCAAAACACAGTGTAGAACTGTATCTACAAGTTTCAGGTTTGTGCTCCCTCTACTAGAAGCTGCCAAAGTCCTTCCAGCTATGAGAGGGCATCAACCAGAGTGGAAACGGGAATCAAAGGGGTTATGGTTCTGCAGGCAGCATTGGATGACCAGGATTTTTCAGTTAATTTCCAGCGTGGGTGGAGATACATGCATGTGCCTGGTGTCTGCGTGTGTGCATTTCTCTCTGCTCACAGAATTGCTTCATGCTCTTTTCTCTGATGTGCCATTAATTTTGGAGCCTTTGAGATCTCATCATCTCAAACAATACCATGCTTTTCTAAATGTCTATATGTCCTGCATATAGCATCAAATGAAAAATCAATGAAAAAATATGAACTTTAATATTAAACTAATAGAAACATCCCCCCCACCCCGAATTAAATTACCATATGTTGGCCTAGGAATAAAATTCTTGCAACTATAATTAAAATAGCACAAAAGAAAAGGCATCAATATTCTTTACCTTGAAGCTATCCCTGTACAAAGTGACATGAGGGATTGTGCAATGATCTGGAGAATTGATCGATGCAGACTGTTAATCCGTGAGTTTCACACACCCTGGCCCATTTTTCTTATCTTTCGGTGTTGTAAATTCCTCAGTGGTGTAAAATAGGATTGTGCCATTTTCTTCACTACTGAGGAAATGCGTCGAACTCGGAGATATGTACATCACTTATCAAAATTTTAGGAATTACCACATTCATAAGAGACAAAATTTGAGATAAGTTTGAATCCCTGTAAGGCAGTCCTTTTTTTGGACACTTTTTTCTTCTGCAGTCACTAAAGTATCTTTCTTTTCATGCTAAAACTAGCTTACATGCAAAGGGCATGTTTTAGAAGTGGTGATGGGGTTGGAGGGGTGACACATTTATTAGCTGAATGCTGAAAAATATATTTCATCTCAGTTTTGTCTTAGTCCCTATTTTTCACTTGTTTTTTTTGAAGGATTTCTTAAGCACTTCCACTGCAATTGGATGTAAATGTCTCATCAACCTGTCTCCTCTTCCAATGTAGCTTTCCTCATTGATTGCCTGATTATTGTTGCTGTGTGATACTTATGGTTACAAAGGTAGATTCTGATTAGCATCAAGAATGTTGCATGGGTTTCCATCGGCTGAAGAACAAAATGCAAGGGTCTCGTCATGGCCTCTGATGCTGTCATGGCTCCTGCCTGGGGCTCTCCAGCTCTAGTTATTTTATTTTATTTTGTTTTATTTTATTTTATTTTATTTTATTTTATTTTATTTTTGAGACAAAAAGTCTCGCTCTTGTTGCCCAGTCTGGAGTGCAGTGGCACCATCTTGGCTCACTGCAACTTCCACCTCCCAGGTTCAAGTGATTCTCCCACCTCAGCCTCTGGATTAGCTGGGATTACAGGTACCTGCCACCAGGCCTGGCTAATTTTTTGTATTTTTAGCAGAGACGGGGTTTCACCATGTGGCCCAGGCTGGTCTTGAACTCCTGACCTCAGGAGACCTCCCCACCTTGGCCTCCCAGAGTGCTGGGTTTACAGGTGTGAGCCACCGCACCCAGCCCTCCAGCTCTAGTTATGTTACCATTTTCCCACAGACTTTACCCCCTCATCTATTCTCTCTCCTAGGATCTACTTCCATTGACTCTATGATAGATGTTAGCAGATTAGAGGCTAGAGCCAAATTACATGTACTGCATCACTTATACAGTCTGGAGCAATTTTCTTAGATGCTCCATAGCTCAGTTTTCCTATCTGTAAAATGAGGATGATCATCTTTCCCATTGGCCGGCATTACGATGCTCATGTTACAGAGGAGGAAATTGAAGCAGAATGAGGTTCAAAGGTCTGATCTCAGGTTGGGGCTCATTCCTCCCTCCCTCTTCATGATCTTAGGAGTGTGTGGCTATTCACCCATCCTCTTCGAGCCTCAGTTTTTCCTCCTGTAAAATGGGAATGGGATAATTTACCTTCTATATAAGATCGCCCTAAGGCTCAAGTCAGATAGTAGAAGCAATCGAGCTTTGTAAAATTAAGCCTATGAACCACAGGCTAATTCCTATTGTTACAGCAATAAATGTTACTATTGGAGTAAATATACACCCATAAGAACCATCCTGGTGGAAGAACTCATTTCTGGTCTTTTGCTCATCATAGGAACTCAGGAAAAGGGAAAAAAAATACTGCGTTGGTAACATTCAGTGTTGCCTTCACTCACCGTAAAACTTTCCATTTATTCCTGTATTTGTTTCCTTTTATGTCATGCTGTCTGACAGGCAGCCAGCACATCTTTGTTCATCGCTCTCTTTGAAGCCGAATTTACCACCGGAGGCACACACTGTCACCTACTAACAGGGCGTACCTTAGCTAGGAGTGCACAGAAAAGGGCCTTTGCATATTTAAAATTAATTACAAAGAGACACATGTTAAGCAGCAATGGGGAATTATTCTGACTGGGGTTTCTTCTTTTTAGAAAAGAGTCCCTTTGGCAAGATTCAGAATGCTGGTGGCCACAGGAATACAAGCTAGACCTTAAAAAGAAAATCACCTATTGTAATGCACTTAGGCACATGGAAGGTGTGTGTGTGGCGGGGGGGACTGACCTCTGACTGGTTATATTGTGTTTTGAAAATAAAAGCAATTTAAATGAACAATGACACGTTCTACCCTGCCAGCATTGGCCTTTTCTCCCCTCACCTTCTCCATTTTTTCCGAACCCTACTCCTTTGCTCAGTTGGCGGTCATTGGTTCTGTAAGTGACAGAGCAACACTGTATTTCACGTAGTTTAGGAGGGTGTTTCTTTGCATTGTTTTCTATACAGAAATGTCAGCTCTGACGACTTACCCATCTTCCAGGAGAAACTGGGGTCTGCCATATAACCCAGGGGTGTGGGTTTTTAAACCCTTGGCACAGGTAGTATTTGGCCCCAAAGTTATTGGATGGATCACTCTTTGTGGCCAACTGGAAGGAAACAAAATTATGTGGGCTTTCAATATCCTTTTCTTTTTCTTTTTAAGTAGCTGCAGAGCAGTATTACATTAAATTAGGCTCCGGTACTTAATTCTCCTGGGGCTTCATCAAACAAGGCTTGCATCCCTGGGATCAAACAGCAAGTCTTCATGGGCTCTGTCAGCAGGCTGAGTCCTCCATCCATCAGACTCAAAGCTGGAAGGCAGCAGTGGCATTTGAGGTGGTGGTAGGGAGAATCCTTTTCCCCTCTGGCAGTTCTTGTAGTCAGCGAAGATGGAGAGGAAGGGATTGAGAGATGCTATTTGTATGCAGCTGGTGGACTCAGCAGGCAAGTCGGGAGCAAATTGCGATTTTAGGCAAGTCTAGATTGTTAACAAGAATGGGACCCTCTATTTTACTCAGAAGCCCAAGAAATTGACCATGAGAATGGCTTGAGTTGTGAATATCGATCAGGGACAGTGAGAGGAGATGTTCGCCATCACTCGTGCTGGGGGGCCTAATTAACAGAGGCCCGCTTGCTGAATTAGATAAAATGTAGTGTCCACTGAAATTAATGCGATGTTGTCCGAGCATCCTTCACCTAACAGTGGAAAATCAAGTTTAAGTGGTTGGAAGTGGCAGTGCTGGTGAGAACCGAAACATTGCAGAGAACAAAAGAAGTGGATTTTAAAAGAGTTTGCAGGGGCCAATCAGAGGAACAAACACTTTAGATTTCTATCTAGAGCCAATAGCCCCTTTTTAAGTGCAATAACTGTCGTCTGTAGGAACTAATATTAAGAACTGTTGGTGGTGGGTATCATTTTCTTTCATTTTCTCATCTAATGAAAATGGAGAGATTTCTTCTATTAGATAAAGATAGCAGGGGATACAGATTTATGGCAGTTTGGTCGCATGAGGGAGATAAGAATATTAGAATTTGAAATTCCTTATTTAATATTTTGAAAGGCGGGACTGAGGAGGACTATATCAAAGTCTCAATGTGGACTGGAATCTGAAAGAGGAAAATGTAATCCATTATCTGGCGATGTCAATTGCCAGACCAGTTTTTGCATCTGTGATGTGTGTAAAATACAATTCTTCCTATTGTATTCGAATTTATCACTGATGCAACATTTTAGTTAAGTAGCTTGGGTCTGTTAGGATTTTGGAGACTTCAGTGAAGAAAACCTAGTCTTCCGTTATAGTACTCGCTAAAATAGATACTAATTTCATCTTTCCTGAGAAACTAACTAGAAGAAAAAAGAGTTTTATACTGGGTTAGTTACCAAAGTCATAGTAACAGGATGGTCTAGATGCAATTTGTGGATCACAGTGTTAAAGCCCAATGTTTTTTTTTTTTATTATTTTTTTTGAGACGGAGTTTTGCTCTTGTTGTCCAGGCTGGAGTGCAATGGCGTGGTCTCGGCTCACCACAACCTCTGCCTCCTGGGTTCAAGTGATTCTCCTGCCTCAGCCTCCTGGTAGCTGGGATTACAGGCATGCACCACCACGTCTGGCTAATTTTGTATTTTTAGTAGAGACTAGGTTTCTCCATGTTGGTCTGGCTGGTCTCGAACTTTGATAGAGTAGTGATAAGGTTTTGTTTTTTACTAATGTATATTCAACTTTTATTTCTCTCTTCCCATTAAGGTTTTCAAAAAATAAATAGTCTTGCTCTGCTTTTCCCAGGCCTGGATTGATAGCTAAAAATGCTGTTTATCTTTCAGTTTGGTAATATGTTTGAATATATAGAAATAAAGAATTTTTTAAAGCCCTCCAAACTGTGTTTTAAGTATTGAGATTTAATCTTAAAATACCTTTCTTTATGTACTTATTTTGCAAGTTTAGCCAAGAGTATTTTAAATTCTTTCTAAAATACTTAAGTTTTTCAGTGAAAAACAGAGGCTTCCAGCTAACAGCTACATAAGTGAGTCATGGGTCCACACTTCCTCTAAATCCTTCAGGTAAATTAGAATCAAATGCCATAGTAAAGAAAAAATTCTACTACATCATTGTGAACTTAAGAACTCGTTTTAAAGGATGAAGGTTAAAGTTTAGCAGTTAACCACATATCATATCTCATCCATTTTGCATCTTATTTTAGTCACATGAAGAGATTACATGGGCTAAGCATGGTGGCTCATGCCTGTAATCCTAGAGCTTTGGGGGGCTGAGGTGGGAGGATTACTTGAGACTGGGAGTTCCAGGCCAGCCTGGGAGCATAGCAAGACCTTGTCTCTACAAAAAAATAAAATATTAGCTGGTCATGGTGGTGTGAACCTACAGTTACAGCTACTGGGGAGGCTGAGGTGGGAGGATTGCTTGAGCCCAGGGGTTTTAGGCTGCAGTGAGCTATGATCATGCTACTGCATTCCAGCCTGGGCAACAGAGTGAGACCCTGTCTTTAAAAAAAATATCATTTGGAGACTGCTCCACAATTATGCTGAGATGATTTATTTTAAATGCTTGCAAGATATTTGATTGAAAGCATAATTTACTTAACCATTATTCTACTAGTGGACACAAGTTATTTCTAATTTTTTCTGCTTTATTATAAAGAGTTATATATCAGATATTCTTATACTCCACGAGACAGAACCAAACTGTTTTAATTAGAATAGCTTTAAAATATACTTTAATATCTGTGGGGCATCATTTTCCCCCTTAATTACCTTTCTTTTACCCTTTTTTCCAAATGTGAACATGGGCATCTGAGAATGATGAAAAAACAAAACTATTTTATACTGCACTACTTTCATTTGGAAGAGATTATGCATTATAACATGATATGGTTTGGCTGTGTCCCCACCCAAATCTCACCTTGAATTGTAATAATCCCCATGTGTCAAGGGTGCGGCCAGGTGGATATAATTGTATCATGGGGGCAGTTTCCCCCATACTATTCTCATAGTAGTAAATAAGTCTCATGAGATCTGATGGTTTTACAAACAGGAGTTTTCCTGCACAAGCTCTGTTTCTTGCCACCATGTAAGATGTGCCTTTGCTTCTCCTTTGCCTTCCATCATGACAGTGAGGCCTCCCCAGCCATGTGGAACTGTGAGTCCATTAAATCTCTTTCCTTTATAAATTACCCAGTCTTGGGTATGTGTTTATTAGCAGCAATGAGAACAGATGAACACATAACACATTGGCTATAATATTTTGGAAGAATGGGATTGTGCCAACTGTTGGGTTTCCTATACATAATCATTAAAGTAGTTTAGTTAGTTATTAAAGTAGTCAGGTCAACATTATTGATACCAATTTCATTGATATCAATGTTAAACCATGTTGAAAATTTTCACCTCGGCTATCATCATCATAATTTCATCTTGTTCCCAATGTGAAAGATGGCATTTGGGATTATATTAGTTATCTAATGCTGTGGAACACAGCAACTCAAAATGTAATGGCTTACAACAACACACATTTCTTTTCTCACATTTTCTGTGACTCAGCAATCCTGGAGTGGCTGAGCTTAGTATTTCTGGCTCAGGCATCTCATGAGATTGCAGTGAAGATGTCATCTGGAGCTGATGTCATTTGAAGGCTTGACCAGGGCAGGAGGAACCACTTGTAAGATGGATCACTTATGTAGCTGTTAGCTGGAGATCTCAGTTTTTCACTCTCTATTGGAAGAAGACCTCAGTTCCTCACCATGCAGCCTTCTCCATAGAGCTGCTTAAGTGTCCTTACAAGATGGCTGCCATCTTTCTTCAGGATGAATGACCCAAGAGAGAGAGCAAGACAGAAACCATAATCTCTTTTATGACCTAGCTGCAGGAGTCATGCACCATTACTATGCAAATAATAATATTTTATTGATCCAATAAACCAACCCTGGTGCAATGTAGGAGAGGACTATATGAGGACATGCATAGCAAGGGTCAGGGACTGTTGGGGGGCATTTTAGAGGCAGCTATGATAATGATTAAAAGCTGATACTCTCAGTTCTTGTGCTAGAGACAAAGACAGATCATTTTTATTCAAATTTTCAATTCCATATGGCCTAATGATTTTCTTCCATAATTTGATACCACTGCCAACATGAGCAATTCAATGTTCTACGGTGATCACAGTTACACAGGTACCCTAACAGCAGCCTCTTAATTTATCAGTTTCTTTTTTTCCAACATAGTTCTTTTTTAAATTTAACAATTTATTTTTTTCTCTTCTATTGTTAATTCCTCACTTAGGTTGAAAATTATTTCTCTAAACCAGTAGACTTCAAATTGTTTCTGTCAGACGCATCAGAAATTATACCATCTGGCATGTACTCAACAGAGACTACAATGATGAACATTTCCGGCAATCTGGATACATACTTTTTATTTTCAGGCCCCATCTCATCCATTTATAAGTGCTCTATTTTGTTCTTAAAACTCAGATGAGGTAAATAATGTTAAAAAATGATCAAGTGATATGGCTTCTTGTCCTGTTTTTTATTAACATACACGTCTCTCTCTTAGCCTTCTCTCTCTGTTTCTCACTCTTTCTCTTTCTTTCTTTCTCTCTCTTATTGTATTTTAGATTACAAACATATACAAATATACACACACATGAGTATATAATCTAGAAAGAATTGGACTATCCGGTGATTCTAGCAGATATAAACTAAAAAATATAATTTGTTTCAAAGTGAATTCTTTACCAAATTATATATGCCATCAGTAGGGATGTTGAGATAATAGTTTTGTGGAAGTATTCAACGGAGGAAACACTTTAGGATGTTTGTGCTTTACCTTACTGGCCGGGAAACTTTGATCTTTCCTTTTATGCATGCTTCCTCAGCCGTAATTTGATTTCCTTTAAGCAATAACTTCAGCCCCAAATAATCAGTCATAATAAAGGGGCTTGCCGACAAACACTTGCTCATAAAGACTTGTACTCACATGCACAGAACCCAATTAAAGCAAACTATTATCAGTTTCCATCCTTCATGCATCGCTAGTGATATGCAAGGTGTCACATTTGATAGGCATAGTCAATCATGGCTGTCCACTTGGGGCCTTCTTATGGTCCAGAAAACAGACACTAGTGCAGTGAATAAGACATGGGTTTGGGGTTGCTAATGGTTTTGAATCACTGCGCTTCACTTGTTTTCAGGGAGGTTATGGTCGCAGTTAAGTTCACAATTCACATGGCCAAGACAATTCATAATGGAAAGCTGCTAGTTGTCCGGAGATCAATTTTCTTTTGGGATTGCTCTGGAAAGCTCTAAACTCGCAGTGAAATCTGCTGATGTGCATAGCTACAGGCCTAATTTCAAGGAAGAAGAGTCACCCATGAGGGGTTTCTCACCCCGTTCTCTGGAAGGACTGAGAATCATTATATCACAGCTTTTGACATGGTATGGGCTTGGTTGGTTATACCTCTAAGTCATTTTCTCATTTATTCAAAGAGTCCAATAGAGTAGATATAAGGAAGCAGTTTTTCCTGTATCTCTTGCGTTTCTGCCTGTATTGCAACCAGAGGTGCTGACAGCCTGTATTGTGCACATCCTTTTCAAGCATGTGTGTTTATGTAAAAGCCTTGGAAGATAGAAATGGTGTCGTCCTTTAAGCCAAATGGTAGGTTTCCTTATTTACCAGTTCAATGAATATCTCCCCCTAGAGAAGTGGCCATGTAGGCTTACTGGTCATGATAAGTATTCAGGTCAGGTCCCTAAGCACAGGGTTCATCTCCTGTAATGCAATCCACTGTAGGCAGGCATCATCCAGCCCTTTACACAGCCCCCATGATGGTGGGTGGGAGGAACTGCAGTTAAGGAAAGCAGCACAAACACGGCTACTCTGCCTACTGCTATTACTGTGTGTAGAAACTGTCTTTTGTCTCTGACCCAGAGGATTTGTGTCTTCTGCCAACATCAATGAAGGTCTAGCAGGCTAACTTGTTAGCCTGAAACTAGGATGAAATTTCAGATCCTTCACAGTACTTTACAAAGGATCCCAACTAAAGAGCAAAATGAAATACAATTACAGTCATGAGCCACGTCACGACATTCTGTCAGTGACAGACCACATATACGATGCAGATCCCCTAAGATTATAATAGAGCCGAAAAATTCCTGTCGCCTAGTGACAATCCCAACCCTTTGTAGGCCTAGACAAAGTTATGTGTTTGTGTTTTAGGTTTTTTTTTTAAAGTTTAAAAAGTTAAAAAAAAATTAAAGATAGAAAAAGCTTATAGAATAAAGATATAAAAAAGATTTTCACACATGTGAATGATGTGATTGTGTTTCAAGCTATGTTTTTATAAAACAGTCAAAAGCTAAAAAAAAAAAAAAACCTAAAAAGTTTATAAAGTAAAAAAATTGCAGAAAGGTAAGGTTATTTTATTATTAAAGAAAGAGGTCGGGTGTGGTGGCTCACACCTGTAATCCCAGCACTTTGGGAGGCCGAGGTGGCAGATCACCTGAGGTCAGCAGTTTGAGACCAGCCTGACCAACATGGCGAAACTCTGTCTCTACTAAAAACACAAAAATTAGGTGGATATGGTGGTGGGTGCCTGTAATTCCAGCTACTCGGGAGGCTGAGGCTTGAGCCCGGGAGGCAGAGGTTGCAGTGACCCGAGATTGCACCACTGCACTCTGGCCTGGGCGTCAGAGTGAGACTCCATCTCCAAAAAAAAAAAAAAATTAAAGAAAGAAAAGTGTTTTTTAAGTAAATTAAATGTAACCTGAGTGTACAGTGTTTATAAAGTCTGTAGTAGTTCACAGTAGTGTCCTAGGCCTTCACATTGACTCATTACTCACTGACTCACCCAGAATAACTTCCAGTCCTGCGAGCTCCATTCATGGCAAATGCCCTATATAGGGGAACCGTTTTTTATCTTTCTTACCATATGTTTACTGTACCTTTTCTATGTTTAGATATGTTTAGATATATAAATACTATTGTGTTACAATTGCCTGCAGTGTTCAGTACAGTAACATATTGTAGAGGCTTGTAGCCTAGGAGAAATAGACTAATCGCACACAACCTCGGTGTGTTGTAGGTTATCACATCCAGGTTTGCATCCTAATGACGCCTTTCTCAGAGTGTGTCCCCATCGTTAAGCAACACATGACTGTATTATGAATCCTATATGAATATACATATGCTTTTTAAGCCAGCTTCTGTAGAGAAAGAAACATTTCCTCTAACAGCTAGGTTTTTGCTGGTTGTAGCTAATAACTCCAGTATTCCATAGTCTTTTCCATTGATAGCCCCAAGTTCACTGGTGGAGGGAGAGAGATGGGAGTAAGGAGGATAATAGGTAGTAGGAAATCAGGAGAAGGAGAGGAAGTACATACACAGTGGGGTCCCATTACATCAAATGATATATTTAACGTCCAGCCAATTTCAAGTCTTTTCTTAAATACTTCTGAGGTTTCCAGGGTTTAAGACTGCCCCCACCCTATCCTTTCCTATCAACTTGTTTTCTATTCCTCATAGCAATCTTTACCGTCTTTTCTTGCCTCAGTCTGAACAGGCATTAGCCATGGCTGGGGTTAAGAGCTTTGGGAGTGGGCATCCAAGCAGCAAGCTGCCTCTACTGTAGATGGTGGTCCTTCCAAGCAGGGATGCAGGCAAAGTGACAAGGACATGAAACTACATTCTGTATTGCTCAGCTTTGCTTGACCAAGGTTGATTGAAAGAAGCATCATGTCATTGAGACTCTTTAATCCTTTTATGTGTACTTTAAATGCATTCCATCATGACTCCTGCTATGGTTCGAATTTTTGTGTCTTTCCAAGATTAATGTTGGAACTTAATTCCCAATTAACGTTCAGTTAATTCCCAATTAGTGACACTATTAAGCAATAGTATTAAGAGATGGGGGCCTTTAGGAGGTGATTAGGTCATGTGAGCTCCATCCTCATGGCGGGGATTAGAACCCTTATTATGAGGCTTGAGAGAGCAAGCTTATCCCTTTTCTCCCATCCTGTCCCGTCTGCGATGTGAGGACATATTAGGTTGGTGCAAAAGCAATTGCGATTTTTGTCACTACTTTCAATGACAGAAACCGCAATTAATTTTGCACCAACCTAATAGTCTGTCTCCTCTGGAGGACACAGCTACAGGGCACCATTTAGGGAGCAGAGAGCAGCCCTCACCAGACACCAAGTCTGCTGGCTACTTAATCTTGGTCTTCCAGCCTCCAAAATTGTGAGCAATAAATTTCTACTCTTTATAAATTACCCAGTCCAGAGTGAGTGCTATAGCTGCATGAACAGACTGAGACAGTTACATTCCTGTCAAATGGGCCTGTGCCCCTCAACTTTCTCCCCAGGCTGTTACCACTGGCAATGCTAAGTTAACCACGTGTAATTCTAAGTCCTATTTTCACATCCGTGTGTATAAGAGAGAAAAGACTTTTCACCCATTGCAAGGCTCATGGCTGAGGCACTTATAACAAAAATCAGATTAGCAAGAAAAAATCAGACAGATCGGTTTAATGTAAGTTTTACATGACATGGGAACCTTCAGAAACAAAGCCCCAAAGAAACAGGAAAAACTGTCCATTTTAATGCTTAGGTTTGGTAAGCGGCAACAGTTGTATAGAAGTATAATTGGACAAAGGCGGTGGGATCTAATAGGAGTAAACCAGGAGGAAATGTAGGAAAGCCTGTTTGTTGACATTCATCTTGTCCTCCCTGTGTCTTCAGACAGGACATTTCTTTACTCTGGGTATAGGGAGGACCCCTTTGGAATGAGTCATGACCTCTTTTCAGAGGAAGGTCAACTAGGTTTTATGGCCCACTTCAGGCAACTTTTGAGGAGGGGTGGGGGAAGTTTTTTCTAGTATCTATGGCCGGCTTCTGCTGTTTTCCCAAGTGCCAAGTTTCCATATTTTGGGGAAGTGTGTCCTGAACCCTGTCTCATTATAAAATAAAATTAGCATGGATGGTGAGGGCATTCTGCTGCCTGGGAACTTGGGTGGGGGGTACATACGTTTCAGCTTCAGTGGGATCCTCTGTTCCCTTGCTGTAACTCCAACCATGTGCTTGGCCAACCTCACTCTATTGGTCTTAAGAATATACACATTATTTTCCCCCTCCTTGTTATTTTGTTCTATGTCACCAAAAGGTCTTAGACCCACGTATACCTTTCTCTGAATTTGCTGACTTCACATAGGCTTGAAATCAGCCTGCTGACTCTTCTCATTCATCCAATGCAGTAGGAGACCTCTGTGCACAACACTGGCCACCTACGTACCACAGCATGACATTCTCTCCATTATTTATTTGATGACTTGAGTCCCACTCCCACTCAAATGTTTTTCTCAACATTTTATTATAAAAATTTTCAAATATCCAGAAAAGTTGAAAAAATTGTCCACTAAACAGCTATGTGCCTGTCTCCTGAATTCTACTGTTAGCGTTTCACTAAATGTGTTAGTTTCTCATTGCTGCTGTCTTGGGTTACCACAAACTTTGGGGCTAAACAACACACATTTATTAACTTACAGTCCTGGAAGTCTGAATTCTGATACAGCTCTAGCAGGGCTGTGTGTTCCTTTTTGGAGACTCAAGGAAGAATCTATTTCCTTGCTTTTCTAGCTTCTAGAAGTATCCCGCATTCCTTGACTTACTGCTCCTTCCTCCACCTTAAAGCCCACAAAGCAGAAAAGTTGATAGAGTCCCACCCTCAATTCCTCTCCCGTCTCCCTCTTCTACTTTAGTGACCATGTGATTACATTGGATAATCCAAGATAATCTTTTCATCTCAAGGTCAGATGACTAGCAATTTCCATTTCTTTCATAACCTTGGTTACTCTTTGCAGTATAACCTAACATATTCGCAGGTCTGTGGATTCAGACTTGGGCATCTTTAAGGGACCATTATTCTGCCTAACACATTATACTTTTTCACATATATATTATTTTTCTTTTCTTTTCCTTCTTCTTCTTTTTTTTTTTTTTTTTTTGAGACAGAGTCTCTCTCTCTTACCTAGACTCAACCTCCCTGGCTCAAGCACGCTTCCCATCCCAGCCTCCCAAGTAGCTGGGACTACAAATGTGTGCCATCATGCCCAGTCAATTTTTTGTTTTTTGTAGATACAGGGTCTCACCATGTTGCCCAGGCTGTTCTTGAACTCCTGGAAACAAGCAATCTTTCCACTTTGGCCTCCCAAAGTGCTGGAATTAAAGGCATGTGCCACCACGTCTGGCCAACAAATATATTCTTGTGTCAATCCTCCACAACTTTATCTATTGACCATCATTAATATATTTTAAGATAAATTGCAAGTACCTGTAAATCTCCCCCCAAAATTTCCACCAAGCTTATATTTAACTAGAATTTTACATTTGTTTACAGGTTTTTTTGTGTGTAAATTTACGTACAATGTAATGCAGAAATCTCAAGTCTACATCTGCTAAACAAATGCTCACATGTGTGTAACTCAGGTCCCTATGGAGATGTAGACCATGAAAAGCACCCTAGAAAGGTCCGTCATGCCGTCTCTTAGTCAATCATTGTGCCCCACCCGTTATGTGAATATTGTTTAACTATTTTCCACCATGAGTTAGCACATAAGTGGAGTTATACACTTTATTTGAAGGAGTGTCAGATAAAATACACTATGTGTAGTTAAATGTGGATTTCAGATAATCAATGCATATTTTTAGTATAAGTGTGATCCAGGAAATATTTAGAACATATGTTGAAATGTATGTATTACCTGTCTAAAATCCAAATTACTCAGGTGCTCTGAATTTTTATTTACTAAATCTGGCCATCCTATGTGTAAGGCTCTTTGTCTGAGCATAAGATGATTGAGATTAACTCATATTGTTATGCATACCAGTAGTTTTTGATTTTTATTTTTTGCATAATATTCTGGTCTAGGATTGACACACATTTTATTTGATCATTCTCCAATCGATGGATACCTGGACTGTTTGCAATTTAGGATTATTATACTTATAAAGTCAGTGTAAACATTTTTGTACAAATTCCTCTGAGTGTATTTTGAGGTGAAATATTTTTATTTCCTTCTCCATCTACATATCATATCCATCATTCTATCCATCTATGTATGTTTGTATGTCATTATCTGTCTATTATCTGTCATCTGTCTTCCTTCTCTGTCTACCTATCTACATCTGTATATATCTATCATCTATTGTCTTTCTCTATGATCTATCTATCATCTGTCTATATATCTTCTGTCTCTATTTGCTGATATATATCTATCTTGTATCTATCAATCATCTACCTTTTTTCTCTACCTATCTCTATGATCTATCTTCTCTATCTCTATGATCTATTTATCTATCTCTTTCTATCTATGTTCTATCTTCTCTATCATCTATCTATCATCTGTCTATATATCTTCTGTCTCTATTTGCTGATATATATCTATCATCTATCTATCAATCGTCTTTTTTCTCTATAATCTATCTATCTCTATGATCTATCTTCTCTATCTATCTATATCTATCTACTTATCTATCTATCTATCTGTCTATCTACCTACCTATCTATCTGCCTACCTAGGTATCTTAAATAAACAAAACTTCTACCCTACCTCTTTGATTTTTCCTCCTTCTTTCCTTCCCTTCACATCCTATATCCAATCGATGCTCAGGTTGTGCTGCCCTACCTATTTTCTCCCTAGCTAACCATCAGCGCTCCAGCTTGGGGGCCATGAGCTCTTATTCCTGGCCTGTCTCTCACTGCTTCCACTCATCCTCCCTTCTTTATTTGTTCACACTGCAGACTCAGTCACTTTTGGCAATAAGAAACACCTGCTTTTTAAAAAACCCTCCAACAGCTTCCCATTAAACTTGGGACACAATGCAAATTCCTTCTCAAGACCCCAAGGTCCCGAGTGACCCACATTCCCTGCCTATGGCTTGAACCTCATCTGTTTCTACTCTTCTTGCTCACTAGCCTTGGACTGCACTGTTGCTTCTTCTATTTATTTATTTATTTATTTAGAGACAGAGTCTTGCTCTGTTGCCCAGGCTGGAGTGCAGTCGTGCAATGTCGGCTCACTGCAACCTCTACCTCCTGGGTTCAAGCGATTCTCCTGCCTCAGCCTCCCTAGTAGCTGGGATTACAGGTGCCTGCCACCACACCCTGCTAATTTTTGTATTTTTAGTAGAGACGGGGTTTTGCCATGTTGGCCAGACTGGTCTCAAACTCCTGACCTCAAGTGATCCGCCTGCCTCAGCTTCCCAATGTGCTGGGATTACAGGCGTGAGCCACCGCGCCCGGTCTCTTCTGTTTAATTAACTGACAAATCCACCTTCTCTGCATCTGCATGGCTCTTCCACTATTCAGATGGTTTAGGTATCATCTCTCAAAGAAACTTTCCCTGAGCGTTTGTCGAGACTATACCCTCCACATTTATCTCCTTACTCACTGTGACCCTTTATTTCGTTTTGTGGATTTATTTTCCCCTTCAAGAGAAATAGCAAAGTGATAGAACTAACTTTTAAAAATATACCTATTTACTTGTTTTTTGTCTTCTTCTGCTTCAATGTACAGATGCTCCTCGACTTATTTTTATTTTATTTTTTGAGACAGGGTCTGGCTCTGTTGCCCAGGCTGCAGTGCAGTGGCACGATCTCGGCTCACTGCAACCTCTGCCTCCCGGGCTCAAGTAATCCTCCAGCCTCAGCCTCCCAAGTAGCTGGGGCTACAGGTGCATGCCACCATGCCTGGCTACTTTTTTTGTATTTTTTGTAGAGATGGGATCTTGCCATGTTGCCCAGGCTGGTCTGGAACTCCTAGGCTCAAGGGATCTGCCCACCTCGGCCTCTGAAAGTACTGGGATTGTAGGTGTAAGCCACTACAGCCAGCCCCTTCTCAACTTATCATGGGGTTATATCCTGTCATCATCAGTGGAAAATATCATGAGTCGAGACTGCATTGGATCCATCTAACCTACCAAACATTGCTCAGCCTAGCTGACCTTAAACTTGCTCAGAAGACTTACATTTGCCTACAGTTGTACATAATCATCTAGCACAAAGCTTATTTTATAATAAAGTGTTGACTATTTTATGTAACTTATTGAATACTGTCCTGAAAGTGAAAAACAGACTGGTCGCGTGGGTGCTCAAGGTATGGCTTTTACTGAATGCATCTCGCTTTTGCACCACAGTAACACTGAACAATTGTTAAGTCAAACCATAGTAATTTGGGGGTCTCATAAGAGAGAGACTTTCTCTATCATTTCCATTGTCTTCTCCCCCCGACACTTTGAACAATTATCAGTGGAAATCTTTTGTTATGAAATAGAAGAACATAAAATTTGAGGTTATATATTAATTAGTATTTTTCTTTACTAAGCAGAGGCTTTGGGAACAAAATTACAGCCAAAATGTCAGAAATTATATGGGTCTGCTTTAGCAGTCATGAATGTATATTTTTCTAAGCTTTTGGCAGTGACTGCAAAGATAATCCTTGAGTTCAAAGCTTAAAATAAAAGCAAACAATTTACCCATATGTATATAATAAGTTCAAGTATAAAAGTCAATTAGTATTTAAAAGAAAGTAATTAATGACCACAGTGTCTCATCCTCAACAGATAAGAAATTATGTTCCAAATTTTGGTCCCAAGTAATTGTGCTATAAAACATCAGGAAATTGTGAAAAATGTGCCAGGGAAAGATAATTACCTACAGTTGCATTAAGGATTGTATCAATTGGATTCGATTCAGCAGTAATGCCACCTAATTTTTTAAAAATAATATTCTACAGCACAGAAAGCACAAAAGCAAAACACAATATGACAAGAGACAGAGAAATGTGAAAATTGTCTTCAGCAATGGCATAGCAATGACCCTCTTCGCTGGGTGTCTGCCTAAATAGAGTTTGGCATGCAATGCATTTTGCTAGGTGATCTGTACCAATGCACACAGCTACCAATAGCAGAGACACAGATGTTTCAGCTTCTATTTAGCAGCTAGCCCAAGGTCTAAAGGCTACATGTTTTGAGGGTAATAGAAGCAAGGAATTTTATGTTCTCTTGTCATAATTGATATTGTGGGGTTTTTTTAGGCTATTCAAGATTCTGACTATTCCTTGGTTAATTTTTAATGGATTTTTGAGTGGCCCTCAAATCATTTCGGAGCTCTGTCTACTGAGATGAAATCACAGACTTCATGAACCATGGAAAATTTAACCAGTGACATGCTGGTGAGCCATTGTTAAAATCTTCCAATGTATTAATAAATCAACCGGAGACAGAGACAAAGGTCGGGGGGTGGGGGGAGAGACAGAGAGTGACAGAGAGAGGAGAAAGAGAAGTTCAAGACTGAACATGAAGGATCGAAGGATCTCTGGAAATGCCTCCCAGAGCAGTAAAGAGGAAAATATTGAAAAAACAAACAAACAAATAAACATGGGTTTTGAAAGAAATAGAAAAAGTTTCCATTGACTTTTAAAGATGTAGAATGTGGTGATGGAATATTTTATAAGATACTGTGGAACAAATACCAGGGGTATGATGGATGTAATTCAATGCCAGCTATAAGCAAAAAGAGGCAGTAAAGGTAATATGGATGGGTGAAAAAGAGATGCCCAAATTTTCAAGCAGATTGGATAGTTTAATCTGATGCTCAGAAGAGTGAAATGTGCACTCCTAAACTTTTGAAAGTTTGAAAATACAAAGACTCAAGGTAGCATAGAATGTTTGCAATACCTGACATCTGAGCTAAGACGTGTTACCAACACAATGCCCCAAAAGAGTGGATGCTATTGCAGAGAAAAGGGATTCCATACAAAATAACAGACAACATTCATTCAGAGGGTTTCTTTTTCTTCTTTTCTTCTTGTTTTATTTTTATTTTTTTGAGAAACTGCTGAAAATTTCACTCAGAGGGCTGTAATCTGTGTAAGACAGGTCTCTTGAACTGAGATACTACTATTCTTCATGTGGGACTCATGATACTAAGAAAACAGATACCCTGTGGGTTTCTTTGCTAAGGTCTGATTCTGCTTCAGGGTTTGTAAATCCGAGACCCAGGACTGAGTATGTCTATCCCACTTCTGTGTTCCTGGTGCCAGGCATTCTGTTGGGCACCTAGTGGATGATTCATAGTTATTGAAGAAGTGAATGAAGAGTGAAATGGCACTGAGTTGACTATTAAATGAGTCCACAAGTGACCTATAGAGTCAATGCCATGAGGTTTTAGAAGGAGAGAGAACAGCACATTGAGTATTACTGGAGGTGGTTGGGCTTGGTGGAGACCTTACATAATAGTTGAAATTTAGAGAGAAATGACCTGAGTCATTTCTCAGACAAGAATGAGCATGGCATGTTCAGGTTCCATCATACAGGACCTCAATGCAAGTGGAAGAGAAAGCCTCTCATTAACTTGAAAAAGAAAAGCATACATTGGGCAAGAATCCAGGGCCCTACCAATGCCTTGCCATCAAACCCATATCTGTTTATAACAAATGCTGCCCAATTTGTCTTTACATGTCAAATGGCTTCCTTATAAAGTTGCTGGGATTTTTTTGGTAATGGTGATAGGGATAGAGAAGATATAAGAGTGACATATTATATAATATGTTTGCCATACTGCTCACTGCTTGTTGGAACATATTTAGGAAAAATTAAGTTAAAGCACCAGTTTATATAAAAGGGAATTAAAGTGGTTTTTTTTTCTTATAGTAAACTTACCTAATGATTATGTTTTAATGGGAAGAAATAGAAAACGCGCAAAGTATGTGTAAGATTGGAATGCCATCCGGGGAGATAACACAATTAAGGTGCAAGAAATGTCAATTTCTATGAAAATGAAAACCATTAAAAAAGAAATATAATTTGAAGAAGAATGTTCAAACATTGAAATGTGAAATCTCTTGGAAACGAATCCCTGGGTAGTAAGGAAATTAGCTAATGGATTTTCTTACCTGTATGGAAAGCATTTGCAGAATAGAAGAATCTTAAAAACAAAATAAAATCACAGGTAATGCAATGTAGTTTGATTCAGTAAATTTAAGTAGGCAGCTATATAGAAAGAACTACTTCCAAAACTAGCTGGTGGTGACTATAAGCCACAACACATTTTAGGGAATTACCAGAATCAAATCGAATCAGAAATAATGAATTACTCATTGATGTGTTCAAAGGATGACAGTCAATGTGATCACGTGCGTCTCTGAGAGGGGAATTAAATTTAGTTATTCATGGAAATCATGTAAAAGATAACGTCGTGGAAAGATTCAGGGTTCTGGTTAGGGCTTGCTGAAGATGCTGTGTAGCGATTGCACTGGGTTATGTGGGGATGGGGGTTTTGAGTTTTGCCTTTAATTCTTTCCCTGAATTTGTCTTTATGTTCCTTGCCCATCCTTGCATGTGCATTATGGTGTATGCAATTGCTACCCTACAAAGACCTTCTTAGGTATTTATGATCCTGTTGAAAATGAAAGGCTTGTCTACACAGGTTGCACATTCATTTTCACTCTGCAGCTTGCGAAGATTAATCATTGATCTGACAAAAACAGTGTTCCAAGGAGTCAGGGTAACTAGGACAATGTTTGGATAGATAACATGTTAAGGAGGATTTTGACAACCCATCAGGAAGCAAGTCTGTATTACTGTTGACTAAGAAATAGCTTTCTCAAGTCAAAGAGACTAAAGAAGTGGCTATACCCCTCAGATGCTGAGTGAGACAGAATTTATAGGACAACGAAGATGAACAGGTAATTCCTGCACCTTGGGTAAAGATTGCTGATGGTGCCAGTGCTTCAAATCTGGTTTCCCTTCCGTAGACTCTCCACCCTCTCAGATCTAGTAAATCAGTTTCCTGACATGTTCCAGGAGTAAGACCTAATTCTGGAGGGATGCCAGCCCTGACATCCAGGATCTATGTTGCTGAGAATGAATATGTGTCCCATAATGTCTGTTTGTATAATCCAATGCACACAACCAAGCAGCATAAAGCACAAACAACATTTGCACCCTGCTTGCAAATATAAGAAATGAACAACAAGCCTCAATTAGACTCGAATGATGTGTACATGATCCAGTGACCAGAAGACGTTGATGTGAATGTATTTGTAAAACTTCTGCTGGAGGGCATCTAAACTAAAAAACAGAGACAATTCGCATGGTGGTTAGTTTTATGTGTTAACTTGACTGGGCTAAGAGATGCCCAGACAGCTGTGAAATGTATTTTGGGGTGTGTCTGTGCTTCCAGAAGAGATTAGCATTTAAATCAGGAGAATGAAGAAAGAAGATCCATCCTCACTTATGTAGATGGGCATCATCCAATCTATTGAGGGCCCGTGTGGAATAGAAAAGCTGAAGAAGAATAAATCTGCTCACACTTCTTGAGCTGAGACGCCCATTTTCTCTTGCCCAGGGACACTGGCACGCTTCATTCTCAGGCCTTCGAACTTGGGCTGAATCATACTATTGGCTTTTCTGCTTCTTCAGCTTGCAGATGGCGAATTTTGAGACTTCTTGGCCTCTACAACTGCATGAGCCAAATTCTGTAATAAATCTCTTCTTATATATCTCTCTCTTTATAAATAGCTGTTTTCTCTGGAGAACCCTGATTAATACAATTCACTTCTGAGTCCTAATGGGAAAAGCACAGTTATCTCCAATATTCCACAAATTAAAAGTCCATTCATGACTTAATTTTTCACAAATTGAAAACATCACCACTCGTGTTCATTGCCTAATTATTGACTGGTGATTAGTGTGTACTCCTTCCCGGGACTCACGAAATCCGGTGTTCACTAAATCCTTCCATTACAGGAAAGAGGTCTCGATCCAGACCCCAAGAGAGGCTTGTTGAATGTCACACAAGAAAGAATTCGGGGCGAGTCCACAGTGCAAAGCAAAAGCAAGTTTATTAACAGAGTAAAGTGGTGAAAGTACAGCTACTCCATAGACAGAGCAGGGCGTTCCCGAAAGCAAGAGGAGGAACGCATCCACCGGTAGGTACAAAACTTGTTTATACATAAAATAAAAAAAAGATCATGGGGAAAAGTGCTCTGCTACAAGGGTTTGTGATAAAGGATTAATTTTCTTTATTACTACATTCTGCAAGAATCAATATTATTATCTTTAAAGCAAAATTAGGAGTGCTTCTGTTCTCAAGATATAGGGATATTGGACACTCCCAATTCTGGGTCTGTTTACTAAACATTATCCATCTGTTCCCTTAACTGTAAACATCTAGAGGCTAGGAACACCTAACTTTCTGGGAATGCAGCCCAGGAAGTTCCAGCCTCATTTTCCTAGCCCTCACTCAAGATGGAGCCGCTCCGGTTTGCTGCATGAGGGTGGGAGTATGATAATATGTGCAAGACCTTAGGCCAATCTGTTTGTAAAAGATGCCAATGTTCTTTGCAGCAGGAGAGAAATCACGGAGAAATGATCTCATTCTCATAAGGCAAACTCAGACTTCCTGGTGAACCAACTGAATCTCTTCCTTTGAAAATGCTGGCTCACTTCATTGCACACAAAGCAGAGAAAATACATTAATTAAAGTTCCTACAAGTGTTACTTTTCAGACATTTTTAAAGATGTCTAGGTGACTGACATCTTCTAGACAGGCTGTTGGGTTTTGGAAGATTGGACACCAGGGGAGACCAATCGTATGGTGGAGGCCATTGCTCCATGTGCCCAGAGTATTGTCAGAAATCGTAGATGTGGTTATTTTATTTTATTTTATTATTTTATTTTGAGATGGAGTCTTGCTCTGTAGCCCAGCCTGGAGTGCAGTGGTGCGATTTCTGCTTGCTGCAACCTCCACCTCCTGGCTTCAAGTGATTCTCCTGCTTCAGCCTCCTGAGTAGCTGGGATTACAGGCACCTGCCACCACGCCCAGCTAATTTTTGTATTTTTAGTAGAGATGGGATTTCACTATGTTGGCCAGGCTGGTCTCAAATTCCTGACCTCAGGTGATCAACCCACCTTGGCCTCCCAAAGTGCTGGGAT
Source organism: Pan troglodytes (assembly GCF_028858775.2). Classification (NCBI taxonomy): domain Eukaryota; kingdom Metazoa; phylum Chordata; class Mammalia; order Primates; family Hominidae; genus Pan; species Pan troglodytes. The sequence goes on along the minus strand of NC_072421.2, from coordinate 7,233,004 downwards.
TACAGACGTGAGCCACTGTGCCCGGCAATTAGATGTGTTTTAAAATGTATCCAGGGATGGAGCTGTACTGTTCACAGGCAGGGTTTGTATTTAGAAAGGAAAAGGGAGAATCAACTACTAGGGCACCGGAATTTCCCGTCCTGGCATGAACCCAGGAGCACCCAATACTATCCGTGTTTCCAGGAGTTATGTCCACATTTCTAGCACTCTCCGATTTAAGCCCATGAGCCTAAATTATGTCTTAGGCAGTGTAGACACGATGTGGTTTTATAGGCTCTTAAACGTTCATATGGATAATTCAGAAAAAAAAAATCCTCTTGAGAAAAGGACTCTGATAAGCGTTTCTCTTCACCAGGTTTGCCAAATCCAGGCAACACGGTGTCAGGTATGACCCAACCTGCTCAGGTACATAACCACCAAAAGAACAGAGTTTCTCAGCCTTGGCATTAGTAATACATTAGGCTGCATAATTCTCTGTTGTGTGCATTGTAAGATATTTAGCAGCATCCCTGAATCAATCCTCCAATAATCTAACAATTCTGAAAGTCCTAAAGTATTCCCAGGCATTGCTAAGGATCCCCTCTCTGAGAACTACTTCCCTAGTGGAATTATTTCCCCTGGAACTTTACAAAGGAGGCAAAGGATTTACTTAGGCTCATTAAAGCACTCCCCAGAAAGAGACTTCTATGGAGTCCATGACATGCAGTTTCTGTTCTGAAAACAGAACCAAAAGCCAAATCAGGATTTCAGGTGTAGGCAGCTCAAAAACATACCTTTGATCCTTCAGAGGATTCTGAGAGGCAGGAACCTACCTGTTCCTTGTTTGTCCATGAATTACTTTCATCTCTGGGTCCAAAATTGGGAGGGAAAAAGTGTTTTGGAGAAGTTGCATGTAACTTTATCCCAAGAAGTCATCATGTGACACAGACTGATCATGTCAGAATGATCATTAAAAAAGAGTGCCGTAATGGGTGACCCATGGCCTTTTAGATGCGTATCCCTTGAGAATGAATCAAGTTTATATTACCTGGACATATTAGAATATCAGACCCATAAAAGTTTGATGAATGAATATCTTTTACCACCAAGTCATGCCATGGTGTGATATGTGATTGCTGGTGTGATATGTGATTGCTGTTGCTGTTGTTATTGTTGTTGTGTGTGTGTGCATGTGTGTGTGTGTAGCTTGGCCAATGAATAGTATTTCATCCTAATAGGTAATATTATAATGCTGTCCTCCCTCTTACTTGCATTTTTGTTGTTTTTGTTTTTGTTTCTTTTGAGACAGAGTCTCGCTCTGTCACCCAGGCTGGAGTGCAGTGGTGCCACCTCCTAGGCTCAAGCGATTATCCTGCCTCAGCCTCCTGAGTAGCTGGGATTACAGGTGTGTGCCACCACACCTGGCTAATTTTTGTATTTTTAGTAGAGGCGAGGTTTCACCATGTTGGCGAGGCTGGTCTCGAACTCCTGGCCTCAAGTGATCTGCCTGCCTCAGCCTCCCAAAGTGCTGGGATTATAGGCGTGAGGCACTGCACCCGGCCTGTTTTTGGTGGTGGTGGCGGTGGTGGTGTGTGTGTGTGTGTACATGTTTATCCAGCCAGCCTCTCATCCTGAGATGAGATAATTGGGGAATTCATTCGCCATCATGCATCTAATGAGTTCCTGCTGCTACACGCCTTGAAGCCTAGGATGAGGACTCACTCAGGTGCAAAGCATCTCAATTGCAAATCAACTTTTTGGCTGTTCTGAAGGATGATCATTTGTCTTTTCCATGCAAACCATGAAGCCTGTATTGGACCAGCCTATCCCTGCCTTCTTTATTTGGTGAGAATCCATGGAGCTATTTTCAGTGATACAGTGTCTTGACTGACTAAAATGTTTATATCTATATCTAAATATATGTGTATACACTTAAACCCTCTGTAGTTTAAGTCTGTGAGCCTAAATCATGTCTTAAGTAGTGTAGACATGGTGTGGTTTGATGGGATCTTAAAAGTTCAAATGGATAATTCAGAAGAATTATATATATAATATAGATTATATATACAGTCTTTTGTGTGTGTATATATGTATATACACATACACACACACATTCATAGATACATATGTGATGCTGATCAAGAATATGTGTGTGTATGTGTATATGTGTGTGTATGTGTATATATGTGTGTATATATACAATATGTATATATACATATATACACAAACAAAGGATTTTTTCCTTTGCTTTTCTGAATATGCCTAATATTTTTGAGGTTTTAAAGAGAAGAATGTGTCTATCTATATTTGTTTCTTTTTAATGGCATTTTTGATACAAGTACAAGAACATGCTATAGAACTTCAAGAGGGAGAGTTTTCTTTCCCTTGACTTTATTTTCATTTTTGAATTTTTTGAGATAGGGTCTCTCTGTGTTGCCCAGGCTAGAGTGCAGTGGCGTGAACATAGCTCACTGCAGCCTCAGACTCCTGGGCTCAAGTGAACTTCTGCCTCAGCCTCCCAAGAAGCTGGGACTATATGCATGCCACCACACCCAGCTAATTTTATTTTTTTTTGGTAAAGGCTGGATCTCACTATGTTGCACAGGCTGGTCTTGAACTCCTGGGCTCAAGAGATCCACCCGCTTGGTCCTCCCAAAGTGCTGGGATTAAAGGCATGAGCCACTGCACCCTACCTTTTTCTTGACAATAGAGTAGCTCCATGGTCATGCCTTAAGCTGCAATGCCGTTATGTCAAGTGGGGAAACCTAATGTAATCTACCTGTCAGTAAGCCTGGTCCAAGGGCAGTTGAAACGCTTGGAATCTGAGCTTTAGATTAGGGTTGGAAGTCCAAGAATGTAGAAGTGAGTCAACGCAAGCACAGAAAATGACCATCTCTCCTGGTCGACAGGCTCAGTGGGTGCCCACTTAGAAAAGACCCTCTGTCTTTATTGGGACCTTCTGTTCTGTTTCTCTCTGGGGCACAGCAAAGCTTTGCTTTCACACTGCTTTGCTTTCATACCCTCGGCACAGCACAGGTCTTGTTTTGTGGCATGCTCAGAACTGCAGACATTCCTAACATTCACAAGGAGGATGAATGAAAAATTATTGAGTTTAAAAATAAAGGCCATTCTGGAGCATGGGAAGTGGACATGGACGGAGGTCTGTGAACCCCCGGCGGCGTTCTGAATGAACCCTGTTGTTGGATTGCCGCATTCCCCTCCCCCTGCTCTTTGCTTTCTCATTGCCTGTGCTAAAAATAGCAAATAATTAGCAGTGGTCACAATGCTCGCTCTTATGCGCACCTAGTATATTTCAATCCTGCTGGAGCCCTTGTGCCATGCTCTGGTTCGAATTGGCTTTCCCATTTGGTATCCAGAGAGCTAATTCATTTTGTGGCCGCACTCCTGCATTCTTGATCAGTCTTTGACAACGAACACTGTCTGCATAACAAATGTGTCTTTCTCAGGCTACAGCAACTACAAGAATGATTAACATGAAATAAAGGCTCCAGCCGGCACGCTCTCCCCGTTCTTCCACGGGTACCACTGTTTTTATTTAACCCTGCATTTGTCAGCTCTGTGGGAAATGGTCTTTCTCTCTCTATCTCTCTTTCTCCCCCCATGCTGAGTTCAAAACTAAACAGGGGTCCCCGGCCTCCTCGGAAGCCTCAACTTCTGCGGGCTCCCTCTTGGAGAGCTGCCTGCGGCACTCTGGATGCAAATGATTATTCACTCTCTGCTCCCTGACATTTCCTCAAGCACTGCATCAAAAGGGGCTGAATCACACATCCTGTGTCTTGCAGGGAGCCCCAAGTCACCATGTTTCTCCCAGGCTGCAGGTGACATGCAGGGGAACTTGGGGAGTGTTAATTCCCTGGAAATCAAAGAGGGCAAAGCAGCAATGCTCAGGGTGGCTGGCCTTGGGAGCTTGGCCCAAGGCTGCAAATAGATTTGCAAGCCTCGTCATCCTGGCTTTTCAGCTCAGTTTCTTCGCTGGGGATGTATAGATACCCTATTCTTTACCAGAGTGTGGGTAGGTCCTGTTCCAGATAGAGGGTGTTTCCAAGACTTCCCTTTCGGGACTGCCCGCTTAGCAAGTCCTACCTTTGAAACTTTGGAGAGAGAATATTTCAGGGACGTAAGGGGGCCAGCGTGACTATAAAAAGGCATAGAAGCTTCCTTCTGCTCTGATGAGCAGTCTGTCGAGCTGTTTCCACAGCCCCCTTCTCATTTTCCCTCATTAAAACATGCCAACAGCTTCTCTTATCTGCCTCGGAATAGTCTTTTCAAAATGCATCTTTACTGGAAAAAAGAGTACTTGTAGCATGGGTTCGTGGCGGGGGGACAGGTATCTTTCGAAGCTATTAAAGCAGCACTATAGTAGACTATTGCTCATTTGCACCTCTCAAAGTCTACAAATTTTCCTAATTCAGACAGAAAACCGAGGCTTTTTACAGTCAACTGGTGAAAATGGATAGCCTTACCTGTTTCCGGGTAGGTGTCATAGTTTCTGTTTAAAGTTTCCATGTAAGTATAGACCTTGCTCTAAAGGTTCAGAAAGGAAGAGGAAGTATCAAATAGATCCTACAGTGTGCTACTGTATCTATCTGCTTGCTTGTTGACTTGTTTTTCTGTTTCTCTATTGCCTCTTCCCCAAAAAGGATTTGAGGCAAGCTCTGTAAAGATGGATGCAATGGAATCGGCACATGGCTTAAAATAAAAAGGAAATAGAAAATAAGCCAGAAATATACTATTTACAAATTCTGCCTAAGGTGAACCAACTCCCAGAAATTTAAGGAGTGCATTCATACCGTTGCAAAATATGCATATGTGAATAGTAAAGCTTCTGCAGATCCCTAAAGAATTCAGAGCAAATAATACAGCTTAGGTTAGGCTGATGAAAGCCACGGCTCAAAGCAAATGAGGATATTTCTATTGGGGGAGTCCTCTGGGAGTGAACTTTTCAAAGCACTGAGCCTAGTTATAAAAATATCTCACATGTTGTATTGTGCTCGGCAGTTACAAAGGGCTTTCTGCACAAGTTCTATCATTATTATCTATACCACTAAGTAGGTAGGGTATTTTTACCCTTAAGGTGTAGGTACAGAAACTGAGGACTGATAAATTAAAAAGCTGGGCAAAGCATCATAAATAGCAAGGAAGCAGTGAGACTGGAAATATATAGCATCTATTTCTCCTGGATTGAGAGAAAAATTAACCCAGAATTGGTGATCCAGCAATATTTGCAATAGAATAAAAATAGCCAATAACCCATATTGTCTTCCTTGTTTGTGATGAATGAAAGTATTGGTTTTCCCTCCACAGAAAGAGCTCAGATCCAATGAAGTGGCCAACACAGCATAAAGATAAAAATGTCTAAACGCTATAATTTGGTAATTATGATTCTGAATTTAACTCAAGGAAATATTCCGAGATGTGTGGAAATATTTATTGTCAAGAGTATTCATGGAGTATTATTTGTATTTCATAAAAAATGGGAAAAATCAAATGGCCCCAGATATAATGATTAAGTGCATAGTGGGCTTGTTTTATATTAAAAGATTACAAGTAGATGTTAAACTGTGTTTTCAAATAATAGTACAGGATGTGGGAAAGTGCGTATGATATAGGGTGAAGTGAAACTATTGCAAATTATAAAAGTATATATGGAGCATCAGTTCTCAAACTTTAGAATCCCCTGGAGGGCTTGATAAAATAGGTAGTGACCACCATCTGCCTCCAGAGTTTCTGATTCAGTCAGTCCAGTGTGGGGACCAAGAAACTGTGGCTTTTTTTGTTTGTTTGTTTTTTGTGATGGACTCTTGCTCTGTCACCCAGGCCGGAGTGTAGTGGCGCAATCTCGGCTCACTGCAAACTCTGCATCCCGGGTTCAAGCAATTCTCCTGTCTCAGCCTCCCAAGTAGCTGGGACTACAGGCTCCCACTGCATGCCTGGCTAATTTTTGTATTTTTAGTGGAGATCGGGTTTTGCCATGTTGACAAGACTGGTCTCAAACTCCTGCCCTCAAGTGATTTGCTCACCTTGGCCTCCCAAGGTGCTTGGTTTACAGGCATGAGCCACCATGCTGGACCTAGAAACTGTGTTTCTAATAAGTTCCTAGGTAATGTTGATGCTATGGGTTCAGGCACCCCATTGAATTAAATAGATGTGTATTAAGTGTGTGAACAAGGCCGTCCTTGCTTGCAGGATAGTGCTGTTCACACTGGCTGGTGATCGCACTCAATGGGGAACCTTTAAAAAGGTATAAATGTCCAGTGACGTTCTCCAGTGAGAATGTAAAGTGGCACAGCCACCATGAGAAAGGGTTTGTCATTTCCTCAGTAAGGTGAAAACGGAGTTACCATATGTCTTAGTCCTTTCTGGCTGCCATAACAAAATGCCATAGGCTGGGTGGCTTATAAACAGTAGACATTTCCATCTCACAGTTCTGGAGGCTCAAAGATCAAGGCACCAGCAGATCCAGTGCCTGGTGAGAACCCGCTTCCTGGTTCATAGACGGGGCCTTCTCGCTGTGTGGTGGAGAAGGCACATGTTGGAAGAGGTGAGGGAGCTCTCTGGGGCCTTTTTCATAAGGACACTAATTCCATTCATAAGGGCTCCACCCTCATCACCGCTCATCACCTCCACCCTCATCACCTAGATCATGTCCCAAAGATCTAAGTCACCTCTTATAGCTCCATCTTGGGGGTTGAGATCTCAACGTATGTATGACTTTTGGGAGGACAGAGACATTCAGTCTATGGTACCATATGAACCAGCAATTACACTCCTAGGCATATTTTATATACATATATGTGTGTGTGTGTGTGTATGTGTGTATATGTGTGTGTATATGTGTGTATCTATCTATCTATCTATCTATCTATCTATCTATCTATCTATCTATCCATCCATGCCCCAAAAGATTAAAAACAGGTATCCAAAGACATGTAAATGAATGTTAATAGCAGGGCTCTTAACAATAATCACACTTGGAAACAAACAAAATGTATATCAACAGATTAATGGATAAACAAATGTGGTACATCTATACAGTTGAATAGTATTCAGCCATAAAGAGAAATAAACTACTAGTGTATACTACAATATAGATTAAAAAATTAGACTAAGTGAAATAAGCTAGACACAAAAGACCACATATTGTATCACTCTATTTATATGATATATTCAGAATAAGAAAAGCCATAGACACGGAAAGTAAATTAGTGATTGCTGGGGTCTGAGGATGGGAGCAGGGAATGAGGAATGACTGCTAACAGGCACTGGGTTTCCTTTTGGGGTAAAGAAAAAAGTGATAGTTGCACAACACTGTGAAAGTACTAGAAGCCATTGAATTGTACACTCTAAAACAGTTAATTGAATGTTATGTACATTTTGTCTCAATATTTTAAAATGTCCAGACAGCACCCTCAAGAGATTCTGATATCATAGTTTGGAGAACAGGCATTCATCTTTTTAAAAAGCCTCCCAAATGATGCTAATGTGCAGCTGGGCTTGACTTAAAACCCCAGATCTGGTAGGATTTCAAACAATAGTCGCAAAGGCTGAATAACACTGAGTGTTTATTTGGTGTGGTTCAGTGAAGCACAAGGGAGCTTGGAAAGATGGAAAGATCAATTGCAATGGCTGGATTCTTAGCACTTTGCTAACTTTGTGTCCATGAACCAGCCACAGCAACCCTACCTGGGAGCTTGTCAGAAACAGAGACTCTCCAACCCCACCCTTGACCTCGTAACTGAGACCTACCTTTTCATAAGATCCCTGAGGTTGACATAGGCAACAAAGCTTCAGGAGCACTGGAGAGGTTGTGTAGCCTTTCCATCATTGTGTTTTAGGAAACATTATGTTGCTGAGGTACTATTGCACACCCTGAGACAAATGGCTTGTATTGTCCAAGTGGTTTAGAAAATGTTGGTTGGAAGAAAGTTAAAACATAGTCATATCTTTCAGGATCTCTCTGCATCTTTGAGAAGTTCCCATGATGCAGGTCAGGCAAGCCACAAAGTGGGGTTTAATCCCTGAGGGTTCTTGGCTGTGTCTAGGAAATAATTGAAGGGCAAGCTGGAGGTAGAAGAAAACAGCTTTATTGAAGAAGCAATGTTACAGCTCCAGCTGTGTTACAGCTCTGTGACTTTTCCTGCAGAACGGGATAACACTGTAGGCAGAGAGTGTCACATTTATGCCCACTTTTTTTGCTGTTGTTTCTGAGATGGAGTCTCCCACTGTGGCCTAGGTTGGAGTGCAGCGGCAGTCTCAGCTCACTGCCAACTCTTCCTCCTGGGTTCAAGTGATTCTCCTGCCTCAGCCTGCTGAGTAGCTGGGATTACAGGTGCCCACCACCACATCCGGCTAATTTTTGTATTTTTAGTAGAGACGGGGTTTCACCATGTTGGCCAGGCTGGTCTCAAATTCCTGACCTCAGGTGATCTGCCCACCTCAGCCTCCCAAAGTGCTGGGATTACAGGTGTGAGCCACAGTGCCTGGCATATACCCACTTTTAATTTCCTGCAGATTAAGGGGCAGTTTGTGCAGAAATTTCTAGGGAAGGGGTAGTAACTTTTGGGTCATCGGGTCATTGCCATGGAAAGGGGTGGAAACTCCTGGGTGTTGCCGTGACAATGGTAACTGACATGGCACAATGGTGGGCATGTCTGATGGAAACCTGCTTCTGCCTTGGCCCTGTTTTAGCTACTCCTCAACTTGGTCCCATGACCAAGCTTTGCCTCTGGTGTTGAGTTCTGTCTCATACCCGACCTGCACCCAGCAACTCTCCACTGAGTATTGTCTGGTTTGCTGTGCAATCACATCCCAAACTATTTGAAAAAGGAAACTCCTTTTAAAGGACCACCTCATGACCCTGAGGGACTCTAGTGATCTGCAAAGTACAATCTGGGAAATGCAGCTCCAGGATCTTCTGGGCCCACCAAGCCTCAACTAAATGTTAGAAATTATCTTGAATTTGGTGAAACTTTAAGAGCAACCCTAAATTTCAGTACCCAAAAAGATGGAGTGTGAAGCAGTGGATTTCACTGAAACCTGTATCACAAAGCAAGAGAAAATGTGGAAAAGAAGCAAAGTCCCCTGATAGCATGGCTCTTTTTCATTGTAGACCAAAAAGATTTTGAAGTTTCATCCTCAGAGTCAGGGTAACCTGAAAAGCCAAGACAGCACAACCAACATGGAGCATGTTCCTGAGAAATTCCCAACTTTCCACTCATCTCCAAACACTGTGAACTTTTCCATCTAAATTTTCCAGGTTACATTTGTCTCAACTAATGTCTGAGAAAAACTTTAAGATGTGATTTTCAAATATATCCTGAGATGACTTAACTACTGTACTAAATAAAGCTATCCAGATGAAAAAGAAAGCTTGTGAACTTGTGGAAAAAGCTTCAACTATTGCCCTTCTAATCAGATCAACAGACTTGTCTTTTTTTGTCTTTTTGTTTTTTTTGAGACAGAGTCCCACTCTGTCACCCTAGCTGGAGTGCAGTGGCTTGATCTTAGCTCACTACAACCTTAATGTCCTGGGTTTTTTGTTGTTGTTGTTTGTTTGTTTGTTTTAATTTTCTGCTGTAGAGATGGGGTCTCACTTTATTGCTCAGGCTGGTCTGGAACTCCTTGGCTCAAGTGATCTACCCACCTCGGCCTCCCAAAGTGCTGGGAATACAGGCATGAGCCACTGTGCCTGACCTTCTTTTTTTTTTTTTTCCTTGTCTGTATTTCTCTGAAAGTCAGATAATCCATACTGAAATTTGTTTTTCTGGGAATGGCTGGAAATATCAACATAATTTTTAAACTGGTGCAATCTATTCAAAAAGTTAGGTGGATGGGGACCTCAGAGTTGAAAGATGAATATGGTTATAGTGTTGAGGTGTTGGAGAATGATTTTCTCTGTTCTGTGTCTCAGTCTGTTAATATGAGTTTATAGATGAGCTGCTGACTCTGCTTGTAGCCCCTTAAACCAAAGGTGCCCTTAGCTTTCACGTCTGCTGAAGACTCAGGAATTGATTAACATAATTATTTTGGAAAACTGAGGAAAAATTTATTTCATTGTAATATAGGAAAAAAAAGAATTTCCAGCCCAAGCCCACATTTCTGAATTCAGTTAATTTCCCTAGATTTAACTGCTACATAAAACAAGTGATTCACAAGCAAATTGTGCTAATAAATGAGGAGACAAAAGCAAATGAATGCAAGAGGAGTGATGTGCACTGTGATTAGGATACAAGGCATTGCCCCAAACGTTTTTTAAAAAGATTTTACTGAGGGAAAAAAATAACATCTGTGGTTTTAATTCCTGAATAGAAAACAAATGTCAAGGTAGTTTCCATCCACATTTCACTTGGTTCTGCATCACCAGAATGGTGCAGGATCTTTTTGTTGAGGGTTTGGAGGGACTAGAAAACTACAACCTGAGGGCTGAATCCAACCTATACCACCTGGTTTTATAAATAAAGTTTTATTGACACACAGCTACACCCATTCATTTACAGATTGTCTGTGGTTCCCTTAATGCTACAACGGCAGAGTTGAACGTTTGCAACAGAGACCAGAAAGGCCTAAAATACCTGGGTCTTTGCAGAAAAGTCTGCCAATCCCTGGCCTTGAGTAATTCTGTGTATTAAGTCATTTATGTACACATTTCATGATCCGGAGAGTTTAATGCCGAAGAAGAACAATATCAGATCCATCTGTGATGTCAATAAACATAAGCCAACAAGTAACTATTGAGTTTTCTTAACTCTTACAACCCAATTCTGAGAATCTATTATGTGGAAGGCAAGGTGAGGGTTAGGAAGATGAGGAAAACTGTTCTTGCCTTTAAAATGGTCTAATGGGTGAGAGGCAAATGACTACTAATTTGAGTTGCGGACATGCTCCAAAAGAGATATTCACGAAGTTCTATATTGGGTGATGGATTAAAGAGGAATATAACCAAAAGCAGTCCAGTAGTTGCACAAGACTTCCTAAGGGCAGTGGTGTTTGGGGTAGTCTTCAAAAATGAAATGCATAAAAAGGAGATAATTCCAGCGTCCAAAGAAAGGAAGCTGGTCAGAAGGCCATGGACGTGCAGGTGTTGAAGTAGATCTATTAAATGGGTTTCTGGAGCAGAACAAGACTTCTAGGTGGCACGTTTCTTTCCATGGGGTCATCTCTCTGTGCACTTCCTGTGACTGTGCAATTCCCCAGGGCTCTGAGCCTGGTATGTGTGTCAGAGAGCAGTGGGAAATAAGGCAGATAGGAATGAACTTGAATGGGGGCAGATTTTACATTCCTGACTGAGGAGTTTGCATAGAACTCAGAGGAAGAGTTTCAGAGAGTGAAGCAACAACTTATTTGGAATGATTTAACTTTTCTATATGACTGAGTTGGATTAGAAGGGGGAGAGGTTGACTTCTTCTTCTGTCAGGGAAATTTTCCATCTCATGGTGACTTCTGTCATGAGATGATAGGGTGTCATCATCTTTTCCTCATCATTTGAAACATAATGAGAGATATTTGCTTTCAGATGGGTCTTCTCTTCAAATTCACCAGGCAGCCCAGCATTGCATATCTGTCGGTCAGGTTCTGAATAATTTGTTGGCTTTCTATTCTTAATGCAGATGGGCACCATGTGGATGAATTGGTGGTGTGAAACGCTGTTTGGGAGGAAACAGCCCCAGCCCAAAGCCGGCAATCCTATGTATCTCCTTTCTTGCTGGCCTATCATAGGACAGGTGTGTTTCTTACAGGTTAGTTTGCATTAGAGAATGTGCGGCTGTGTGATGTGTGCTGACTTTCTGTAGATACCCAGGCAGCAGGTCATGGATCCATCACAAAGCCATAAAAAGACAAAAAACAAAAAACAAACAAAAAAACCAAGGCTTCTGGCTCCATCCCTATCTGCCTGCATGGTTTTGACAAATTATCTTACCCCATTGGGTCTGTGGTTTCTTAACTCTGAAACAAGGGGTCAGCAAAATATTTTCTGCAAAGGGCCAGATAATAAATGGGTTCAGCTTTTTAGGCCACAGCATCTCTGTTGCATCTACTCAACTCTGCCATTGTAGAAGAAAAGCAGCCACAGACAGGCATGCAAATGAATGTGTGTGGCCAGATTTGGCCAGCACAATGCAGTGCATCCACCCCTGGACTAAATAACTCCTCCGGCTCTAAGAAGATTGTATGATGGGAAGTCAAGAGTAGAAAGAAACACAGAATGTGCTTGAGCTTTTCATTTTCTGTAATGGGAGAGAGCTCCTTTTTGTAGAGGGAAAGGCTCTGAATGGGGCCAGAAACAAAATGAAAATGGAACTCCATTGTGGGAAGGGGTTCATTTAAGTCGCCCTAGTCACCTGTCCTTGAAGCTTGTCATGACTGAAACAGACTGTAGGGCTTTGCAGACCATCTGCAGAACAGACTGCTTGCAATTTATCCCCCGTTTAGGTTGTTCAGACCCCACAGTGCAAACAGACCCCAGCACATGACTGTAAACAGTTTCTTTATATTAATATTTTCTCGCCATCAAAATTGCTATTTATTTAAGTACGACTGAGAGCCCAGGCGCTAGGCTCACCCAGAATCCAGTCCAACAGACTTGATGAGCTTGTGATTGTGCTATAAAGCAGCTCTCTAAGCAATAGGAAGATGCAGCAATGATAACGTACCTTTGCAATTTTCTCAGATACAACAAAGCTTTAAAGCACGAAAAAGATGAACTCGAAACACCAGTGACTGGAGGAACCATGACAACACAAACAAGAAGGAAACAAGAAAGAAAAAGCATAATCCTGGTTTTTGTGTTCTGAATTGTGGATTTGAAATTGAGGCTCCCGTGGCTGCTGACAGCCTGCCTTGATGCTGCTGATGTCTGGGTGATGAACAGTCATGGGTTTCCTCCCACCTGCCTCTGTGGATTAATGAAGAGCAAGGCAGGAATGGCAGACCTGCCATCTGGAGTGACCTTACCTGATAAGATTGTTCTGCCTTGCCCGCCAAAGGTGAGGAGGGCTTTCAGGATGCAGGAGACTGTTTTCCCCACACCTTAATGAGAAAAATTGACCTGTTTATTCACCAGCTGTCTTCTTTGTTTCTAATCCAAGCAATTGCTGCAAAATCTTTTTCACTTCTTCCATGTTGAAATTGAGCAGAAAGCCCCTCGAGTGGCTTATCTTTGGCAGACAACAAGGAATCAGGTTGGAGGAGTCACACAGACTCGCTGGGAGACACATGGAATGGGAGACCAGCAAATATTTACACACTGTGTTCAAGATCCATTCTTAGAAGTGTGAGCATAATTTATGTGACATTTCGAGCACTGTGCCAGTGAGCGCCTTCTCTATGTACAAAATGTGCTACTTTCGTTGTGGCTGTATCACTTTTGGTGGAGTGCAGCCTTTGTGAGTTTCAATGGTATGGCGGCCTTTTCTCTGGGGCAAGAGTAAACACCACCACGGAAAGCTATTGTTTGTGAGCTAGTGTTTTCTCTATAAAACTCGTAAAAGTGTGTTCTACCTGTTGTGAACTTCTTGCTGAAAACTGTTTACTTTTGGAATATGCATATATGTTCATAAAAAGGGAATGAAATCTATTGGGGCCCCCAAACGATGACAGAAATCAGAATGTTAAAATAACTCCAGCAATCTAGATATTTCCTGTAAGTTTTCTGTGAATTCTGGATCTTACAATTTTTAAAAGACTTTAATTTTTTTTTCTTTTCAAGTCTCCCTCTTCACAGAATGGATCTTGCAATTTTTAATATCTAAAAGAATTCTATAGATAATAACAGCCAACATCAATAGCCTCCACAGTATTCAAAGGGCATGATATGTATTTACTTACTTAATTTTCCCTACAATCCTGAGTCCGAAATTATCATTATAACCATTGTAGCTAACATACCCAAGCACACACAGAAATTAAGTGGTAAAACCGTTGAGTTCAGGCACTGTACTTCAACTGCGTGTTCTTAAATCCTATGCTACATTTGGCAGAACTGTGGTTTGTCCACCTTGGCACCAGTGACATTTGAGGATGGATGAATCCTTGTTGTCTAGGGCTGTCTCGTGCACTGTAGGATATTCAGCAGCATCCCTGGCCTCAACCCATCAACTGCCAGTGCCATCCCCACAACCCCTCACTGTAACAACCCCAAATGGCTCTAGAATGGCCAGATGTCCCCAGGGAGAACAAAATCGCCCCTGGTTGAGAACCACTGGGTAGAGCTACATAAAATTCCAACATTGGATTATTCTTAACCTGCAAAAGTGGCAATTTCAATTGAACTTTGTCCAATTGAAGTCTGTTCCTGGTCAAGCTTCCCTGATAGACTAGTTTTTCAGATGGGTTCAGAAGGGTGTTGAGTACATGGGAAACGAGAGATCTGGAAGGGCTTTGCAAACCCCAAAACTCCAGTATGTGTAGCAGTCACAGAGACACCCCAGATTCGGAATAGACTGAGATGAGAACCAAGGAACTGATGGAGTTTGAAATTACTTCACTTTAAAGCACACGTGCAGGTTAATTGCTGACAAAGAAAGTTGCAGGTGGGCATGGAAAGCTGGAGAGGGGTTCAATGCAAAGTTTCTTAAAGGCTTAAACCAGTAAAACTCGAATCCCATTCCTCATTCTCCAAGGAGCCCACTCCATTATGAAAAAGAACTTCAAGCAAATTTGACTCTTTCTTCACTGAGTTCTAACATACTCCAGACCTGTATTGTGGAAGCTCTTCCTAAAGTCCATTTGTGTGGAATGACTGCGCTGCTATATCCCATCGTGGGCAAAGGATACCTGCTATGAAGGGCGAACTGGCATCAAGCCTAAGTCTTCATTAAGAGCAAGGTAAGACCATTAAAATGTGTTTTTATTTCTGTATGGCCATGTATTCCACATTCGCCAGCGACTAATGAGGAAGATAAAATAGAAAGCAGCTCCCCTTCTGTGAGGTGTCCATTCAGGACATTGCAGGGCCTCATTAATGAACTAGTGCTGTAATAAAGCAGAAATATACAAATGGCAGCACTGACACCCATAAGCCCTTCCTCTGGCAGGTGCTTTACAAACAGTAAGGGAACTGGCTCTCCTTTTGTTAGCAATAGACCCAAACGCATGCCATGGTTGACCAGATTCTTTGTGTATCGTTAGCTTAGCTACGCTAAATAATTCCACTAAATAATTCCACCGCCTTACAAGGCTGGGCCTATTCAATGCATTAGGGTACAATTTTTCTAGTTATGAATGTCACCTTTTAAAATATGGAAAATACAAAGTTAAGAAAAACCTTGCAAATTCTTATCAACTTGCCATCACTTCTTACAGTTTAAAAAATTGGTATGGACCATTTTAATTAATGTGACATGTGTGTTTGTCCATCTCATTAAAGGTCCTTTTTGGGTTGCTATTGTTGCTGGTAGCTTTATTCTTTTATTTTAATTAAACATTTTATTTTGAGATAATTAAAGTCATGTAGTTGTAAGAAAGAATACAGAGGGATCCTGTGTATTTTAGTACACATTTACATGATGTTCTTGAAATGGCAATACTATAGAATTGCAGAACAAATTAGTGCATGCTGAAAATTAAGGAGGGGAGGGCAGGAAAAAAGTGAGTATGGCTTTAAAAGGACAACATGAGAGATCTTTGTGTGGATAGAAATATCCTATATCATGATTACATCAATTACAGTATCTTGGTTGTCATGTTGTACTAAAATTTTATAAAATGGTACTATTCCTATTTTGGATATCTATAGTGTTTTAGTTTATGTCTTTGCGTAACCTTCCTTAGTAATTTCTCTAGATGCTGTATAATATATTCATAACTATCACAGTCTACTGATGTCACCATTTTACCACTTCTAGTGAATGTAAAAACATCACTTCCCTTTACCTTCCCCCATTTATAATTATCTTAAGTATTTTTCCAGCAGATGCATAGAACCACATCAAACAAATGTTCTAATTTTTGGTTCAACCCTCAAATATGGTTTAGAGTATCCCAGATAAGAAGGAGAGCATATTTATTTACCCATAGTTTTGCATATTGATTTTCCTTCCTGGCACTCCAAGATTTATTCTGTTATCATTTTCCTCTATATAAAGAACTTCTTTAAACCATTTGTTCTAGGATAGGTCTGCTGTTGACAAATTCTCTTAGATTTTCTTCATTGGAGAACGTCCTGATTTCCCTTTCATTCCTAAAGGATATTTTTACTGGATATAAAGTTCTGGGTTGACAGTTTTTTTTTTTAAGCATCTGAAAAATATTGTGCCACTTCCATCTGTCCTCCATCAATTCTGGTAATGAATTTGCTATTACTTGAATAATATTTTTCCCTAGAGGTAAGGTGTTGCTTTCTGTGGCTGCTTTCAAATTTTTTGTGTGTGTTTGGTTTCCAGGAGTTTCATTAAGAAGTGTCTTGGCATGGATTTCTTGAGATTTACCCCGTTTGGCCTTCACTCAGTTTTTTGAATCTGTTTGTTTATGTCTCTTGGCAAACTTGGGAATTTTTTGGCTACCTTTTCCTTGAGTACTTTCTCAGCCCCAACCTCTTTCTCTTCTTTTTCAGGCATTTAGCTAGTTGTTTTATCCCTAATTGTTAATTACAGCTCACATTGCATGCCCAAAGAGGGAGGCTAGGGCTGGGTGGACTTTCTATGATCTTTCTGTATAAAATATTTTGCTATCACATCTCAGTCATTTCTCACTAATGTTTTTAAGGTTTATTGATAACATTGCTTATTAGTGATTTCAGATGAATTTTAGAAAGAAAATCTGACAAGTTCCTGAAAATATTTACTAAAGTTTCTAATTGTCATTGTAGAAATCGACATGATAGTATGAAAAATGGACATAATTAAAATATTTGTAATTTGAATCCTGTGACGTGATTTGTTTATCCTGTTTATGCAAGTCTAATTTTATATTGCTCAGTTTCAAGCAGTTTAACTTAAGGCTTTACGATTTTCTAGACAGGTTTTACATATTTCTTGTTAAGGTTAGTTCTAGGTATTTTCAGGGCTTTCTTTTTGTTGTTGTTGTTGGTTGGTTTGTTTGTTTGTTTGTTTTTTGAGACAGGGTCTGGCTCTGTTGTCCAGGCTGGAGGGTAGTGGCGTGATGTTGGCTCACTGCAACCTTTGCCTCCTGGGCTCAAGCCATCCTCTCGCCTCAGCCTCCCAAGTAGCTGGGACTACAGGTGCACACTACCACACCCAGATAATTTTTGTAAATTTTTTTTTTTTTTTTTTGGTAGTGATGCAGTTTCACCACGTTGCCCAGGCTGGTGTCAAACTCCTGGGCTCAAGTGATCCTCGTGCCTCGGCCTCCCAAATTGCTGGGATTACAGACGTAAGCCACCACACCTACCCATATTTTCAGCTTTAATTGATATTGGGATAGGTCCTTTTCAGATAATATTTTAAAACTAGTTTTATTGTGTATATGGAAATCCTGTTGCTTTCTTATATTTATTTTACATTTAGCCATTTATTAAAATTTGTAATTAATTGCTAGTTGTTTATCAGTAGTAGTCAATATTTTTTCAGTATGTTCCTTGTGGATTTCTTACCTCCTACCACAGATGCCCAAATTTTAGCCACAAAACAGATTCAGGCATATTCTGAAATATGCCTAATAAATAAACTTGCCCATAGTCAATAATTTTGATGAATGTTACATTTAAATTCATCACGTGCTGATTCACATTCATCGTATTGTACTAAAGGCTTTGAGAAGTCCTGCATTTAAGGGTCCAACTAGCCTTGTTTAACCCACTGTTTCTGACATGCAAGCCATACATATCAAAAACCCATGGAAAATACATAGAAACCCTACATACACTGCACTTGTAGACAAGTGTTTATAGTCTTAAAATGTAAAGAAATCTTACAAAGCAGGACCAACATGATAAATTCCCACAATAGAAAGATAGGGAACTGACAGAAGAAACCCACATGGCCAATAAGCCATTTTCACTCAGCAAATTCACCAGACCACAGTTATGTCCAGGGTGGCCTTTGTTTCTGATATTCCATTTCAACAGCTGCCTTGCACTGAAATTTGAATTCTTTATAACCCGGGCTGCCAAGACCACGATGGGGTGTCTTCTGCTTTGCCTCCTTCTTTGCAAAGCAGTTAGCCCCATCAATCCGATTCTCTGTCGACTTAGCAGGGATCTCTCTGCCTTTACCATCCTATTTCGTGATGCCAGCATGGTTTGATTACTTTCTGAAGGTCAAGCAAACCAAGGGGTTATTTCCCTGGTTAAAATCCCTACTGGATATGAAGATGAAAAATTTGCTGCACTCTAGATGAGTGAGAAAAATAGATATGGATTATTTTCTAGCTCCCAATGCTATGATAAAGGGTTGAAACAATTCTAGAAAGAGAAAGACACCAGCCAATAATTTTTAGTTGTTTGTTGGTTGAAAACATAAATCTCTATGTAGGAAAACATTATGGTGCCAGTTCAGAACCCCTGGTTCTTATAAACACCCTTGCTGCTGAACAAGGTATCTATGCCTTTTCTGCTTTTCTAAAGGATAATACATCCAGAGGTATAAAAAGGTCCATGACCTTTGATCCATAATTAATTACTTAGAAAAATATTCACAGATGTCAACCACAATTTAGGTCAAGAACATTCACAACAATGTTATTTAAAACAGCAAAAACAACAAAAACCCCATGGTGCTCAATGATAGGGAAGCGTTTAACCAAGTTTTGATATAAACAGAGGTCATGTGGTTACATAGTCTAGGGGTCAGGAAACTTTCTCTAAGAGGCCAAAGAGTGAATATTTTAGGCTTTGAGGGACCGACGTTCTCTCTGACAATTACTCAGTTCTGCCCTTGTGTCTCAAAAGCAGCAATAGTCAATAATATGTAAAGAAATAGGTGTGGTTGTGTTCTAATAAAATTTCCTTTAAATTTGAATTTCATAATTTTAAGGTGTTATGAATTTTTTTTTGACAGTCTCACTCCATCACCCAGGCTGTAGTGCAGTGGTGCAATCTTTGCTCACTGCAACCTCCGCCTCCCGGGTTCAAGTGATTCTCCTACCTCAGCCTCCCAAGTAGCTGGGACCACAGGCACACATCACCACACCCGGCTAATTTTTGTAATTTTAGTGGAGACGGAGTTTCGCCATGTTGGCCAGACTGGTCTCGAACAACTGGCCTCAACTGATCCACCCACCTCGGCCTCCCAAAGTGCTGGGATTACAGGCAGGAGGCATCGTGCCTCCCTGAAATATTATTTTGTATTTTTATTTTTAAAAGCTATTTCAACATGTAAAAGCCATATTTAGCTCATGGGCAGGGGGACACTGTTTGGCCATGGGCTGTGGTTTATTAATACTGGCATAGCCACTAAAATCATATTTTCAAATGCTATTTCACATGATAATATGCTCACAATATAATATTGAATGAAAAAAAGTAGAACCTGAAATTATTTTTAGAGTATGCCCTTATTTTAAAAGAAGAAAGGAATATAAGAAGAACTAGAAAGAATATCCAAAAGCATTAAAATGTTTTTCTCTCCAGGGTGGCCTCTGAATGATTTTTACTCCCTCTGTGTGCTTTTCTGTGTTTGCTAAATGCTTTACAAGGAGTATTATTTTTACAATAAGGAACGTTACTTTAAAACATACTGTTCTTTAAAAAATCATTCTCAAGCTGGTTCATTCTCCTGCTATTTTAAGTATTCATTTTCCTTATTTTGAAATTTATTTCTTCTGCCTGTCATCTGTTTCCTTCCTTCAGAGATGTTTGTCATTTATTTTCAGAAATCCTTCACTCATTTCCTCACTCATTCTTTCTCTTTTCTCCACTCCCTGGAACAATCTTTGTCACGTATGACATTTTTCAAAGTTCTATTCTGAGCCAACAGCAGAAAAAATATTAAACATATTCATTATACTGAAAATGAAGGTAGAAAAGTGTGCTTTCCTTTCAAAGCCACTGATAGTAATTTTAACATCTTGGGCATCGAGCAATCCCTCAATGTTGTAACTGTGATGTTTTCAACAGAAAACTGAACCAGACTGAAGACAATTAAAAATAGGTTTATCTTTAACGTACACTGAATTCTATATAGACCATTGGGTCAAGATTCTCTCATCATAGGCGCAGGAAGTATGGCTTTATTTTATTTTATTTTGAGACAAGATCTGCTCTGCGGCCCAGGCTGGAGTGCAGTGGTATGATCTCGGCTTACTGCAGCTTCGACCTCCCTGACTCAATCCATCCTCCCGCCTCAGCCCCTGGAGCAACTGGGACTATAGGTGTATGCCACGTCACCCAGCTGATTTTTGTATTTTTTTGGAGCGATGTGGTTTTGCCATGTTGCCCAGGCTGATTTCAAACTCCTGGCCTCAAAGCCATCCACCCTTCTCAGCCTCCCACACCTGTGCTGGGATTACAGGCATGAGCCACTGCGCCTGGCCAGGTGCAGGAAGAATGCTTTAAGTGGCTTGCCTTTTCTTGACGATATTCTCATTTGACTCATAAAGAGTGTACAAGGACTCCCCTTATATCCCAGGTATTCTCATTAATGTAATCGTTCCTCTTCTGCTGCAGATGCCCAACCGTCACCACAGCCATGAAGAGAAGGCAATGCGGCTGCTGTGCTGGGTGCCTTGCTTTTATTTCAAACCCATCAGCATCTCAATCCTGTTCTTTAAGAAAAATCCTATTAGGATTCTTTTTTTTAACATTCTGTATCTATTAATTTGCATGGCTGCTCTTCACTGAGTGTGTATTTTGCAAAGGGCACTGTTTTAAAGACTAGAAATGACAAGGTGGCAGCCCTATGTGAGCAAATGAGCTATAATTAATGAAGGAAGATAGGGCTTCAAGCCAGAGAGGCAATAGTACTGTCAGCATTAAGCATTGGGGTGTGGCCATGTGTAAAGGAAATAGTCCAAGTGTTCACAAAGGGGTCAGAAAATAGTGTCAAGGAGGTTGCAAATGAGGAAGAATGCCAGGGTCCTATTCTTAGTGGAGCCAGGTAACTGCTAGATGCTTTGCACATTCCTTGTCATGAAAACCATGCGGGGTAGATGCTCTACAGAGTGTAAGTCCCTTGTCTTTTATGCCACGTGGGGAGAGATTATGAAGGAAGAGGAAATAAGACCGTACAGGAATAATGCTAATTCCACAGGGCTTATACAAATCCATCCCATACCATGTGCCGTCCTAGGCACTTGACATGCCCTATCTCATTGAATCATCTAAACAATGCTATGGGGTTAGAACTGGCTCTAACCTGATCTTGAGATGAAGGAACTGGGTCCTGGAAAAAACAAACAAACAAACAAACACTAACTTTCTTCGATCATACAGCTAGTCAGTGGTGGAACCAGTACCCAAGTCTACTATAGCTGTTCTCATCCACACACAGTAAGAATTATGTAGTCCACAACCTTAAAATATGAATCAAACACAGCTTCAATCTTATTATTCCATTAAAATGTATGTAAGTCTGATCTGCTAATGATCCTAAATCATTACCATATGACAAGTGTGGACGGTAGTGATGCTTACTAATTTGATGCTAATTTTAAAAGGAAATATTCCACAGGTAGAAAAATCTCCATGTTAAAAATAAGGGAGAATAAGTTTAAGAAGAAAAAAGAATAAGAATGTCATTTTGTCCATGAAGTATGCCTGCCTCCAGGAAGAAACTTACCAGATTTTGAAAATTGGGACTGATTTTCGACGTGTGGCTCTGCAGAAGGTGTCTTTCCTGACTTTGGGTAGTTAATTGATAAAAAGTAATAAACAGGAATGCATGATTGCTTGAATGTAAAACTACCACCTGAGTACAGATAGGATGCATTCTGTATCTGCAAAAGTAGATACCCATGAACCCCACCCTGAGGAATGTGAGCGGAGTGTCTGGTTTAACAAGAGCAATATCTTCACCAGCTTTTTGGCAGTCTGGTAACGTGTGATCCTGCCTTGCCAAAGGGCTGAGGCTTGCTTTTCACATCAACATCATATTCAGGCCATAAAACTACAGTGGGCTGAGGCTAGACAGAGCCTCCAGGGCTCAAAAGAAAAATCAAATCTTGATGCTCAACCCAGAGAATGGCTGACAGATGGGAGTGGGACAAATTCACTCCCAGTTGAGAAAAGAGGGACAGCTGAACAAATTTCAGCACTCTCCCTTCATACATACAAGTTAACTGACATGGAGGCTGTCTTGACTCTGCTCCTGAATACTTTGTAGAAAGATGGCATTGCCTTGCAGTTGGATCTGCCAACCTCCAGTAATTCACATTAAAGAAAAAAAAACCTAAATAAATAATAGATCAATAAAGAAAATTCAGCAACACACAGGGAAGAAGTGGGAAGGCTCTGTCACCATGGCAATGTGCTTTTGGCCACTTCCCTCTGAATTGACAGCTAGGGTGCCATGATATCGAGGGCATGCAGACTGTTGCAGACTGCTAGCGAGCACTGCTCCATGTTGCTATGGCGAATGAGAAGCGTCCACAATGCCACAGAGCTTGTTGGCAGCATCGTTGTAAACAAACACGATAAGGCCAGTACTTTTGCCAACAGAATTCATGAGAGTATGTTGCATATTCATCTCTCCTAGAGCTGGGGAACACGTCCTGAGGCAAAGGAAAAGATCAGAATAAAACCATGAAAGCAACCTAGAAAATTACCTACACACTAAAGTGCCAACATACTCAATGCCAGTGCTTCCCAACCAAGGTTGATTTTGCCTTCTGGGGGACATCGGACCATATCTGGAATCATTTTTCGTTTTCACTACTTGGGGAGAGGTGCTACTGGCATCTGGTAGGTAGAGGTCAAGGTGCTGCTAAACATCTTACAATGCACAGGACAGCTCCCTACAGCCAAAGATTATATGGTCCCAAATGTCACCAGTGTTGAAGTTGAAAAACCCTGCTCTCTGCAGAGAACCTTTCAAGAGAACCAGCTGTAAGAAGCTTGATGTTAGAATCTACTTTCTATAAATTCATGGCATAACGGATGAAGCACAAAAATCTTGACTGGGGAAAGTGTCAACAAGAAAACAAATGAAAAATAAAGGAAAATGTCGCACTTGTGTCAACTCCCACTACAGTTCCTAAAGGTGCTGAAAAATGTAATGAAGCTGATTGCACAGAAATCAGATTGATGACCCAGGAAAACAAGGGAACAGCTGACTCTTTGGGCTCCCATGAAATGACAAGATGTATGTATTTCTAAAATTTCCTTTTATAATATGGAATGCTATGTTTGTCAGAGAGTGTCTAAGTAGGGAAGCTCACAGCCAAGAATCAGGCTGTCATTTCATAGGATCTGTCCTCTGATTAGCAGGGGTGAACACCTTTTGCAGGGCCAGGGACTAGTTGTGGTTTCATCTCTCCACCCAGAATCTCTGTGTGATGCTTCTTTTTGGAACCTGCCACTTGGCCAGTAATCATAGCCTACATGTGCAGCAATTTTATCACTCTGGCCGAAGGCTGTGCCACAGGGCTGGATTCTGCATTTCATCATGTCTTTCTGCTTGCCTTCCACACGTTGATGAGGCAGGTCTCTTCAACTTTGCACAGAGCAACTGTAGTGATTTGGCTGCCATCTTGCACATGATTTGTCTGATTCAGAGCCAGTTGGTTCTGAGGGCTCTGCCTTAATACAGGTGGATGGACACTACTCTAGAAATGTGTCTGTAAGTCTCCCTTTTCTGTACTAGGATTGACTAGAAAGATGGTAGAAAATCCATGTCAGGTCTTTGTCTCATAATCACACAGCCCATCATCTAATATTACCTTGGTTGCATTAAGAATGTTTTGCAAAATGTCTGTTCTGGCGGCTAACTGAGCCAAGGATGAGCTTCTTTTCAATGCTTACTTTCACTTTTTTGTTTGTTTTGAGACAGAGTCTCGCTCTGTCACCTAGGCTGGAGTGCAGTGACGCCATCACAGCTCACTGAAGCCTCAACCTCCTGGGCTCAAACGATCCTCTCATCTCAGTGTCCCAAGTATCAGGGACCAGAGGTGCATGCCACCATGCCCAGCTAATTAAAAAAATTTTTTGTAGAGACTGGGTATCACCTTGTTGCCCAGGCTGGTCTTGAACTCCTGGGCCCAAGTGATTCCCCTGCCTTAGCCTCCCAAAGTGCTGTGATTACAGGAATGAGCCACTGCACCCAGCCTACTTTTATTTCATTACTGCTTAACCAAGGTAGCTTGACACTGATATATTTTTTTGAAGATATTTCTCTGAGAAATGAGTATATTGTCCCAACCATCTTTAAATTTACACAATTATTTTCCACAACAGTTCATGGGAAATGTGTCTCTCAGTGCATCCCCATAGAAAATAACTCTTAATGATCCACATCGAAACGATATCCATTTGAGGGAATTGACAGCATCTCATGTCACTAAGACAAATCACACGTTGAAGCATTGGGTCTCACTAGAAAGTGATTATACTGAGTTGAATGCTAGTACACAGAACTTACAGAAAAGGTGGCAGCACAGACTTACTGTTCAAAACAAGATCTGCCTACCAACATTTCACGACATATTGCTTAGTGAAAACTGAAATGCATAATTTCGGCATTAAGAGACATATGTAAATCAACTTCCATTGTTTTCCTGCCCAGTGACATCTCTCTCTATTGTTCACATTCAAATGAATGTGTCTGAATTTAAGGGGCTACCATTTTCTGCATAACCTTGTTCAGACTTTTTAATTCATAAATCAAAATGAAAACTATATAGCGCATTGCATCTCTTGCAAAAACACTTATCACACTCATCGTTTCTCCTTGAGTTTTCTTCCAGGGGAAAAAAATAATTTATCTCTGTTGTTGATAAAATTTGACCTTATCAATATATCTAGTTCCTGATGGTTTTCCCCATCCAAGTCAGCCTTACTACTTGTTTCAACCTCCCACCCCCACACCCATGAAAACTATCTTCTTTTCCTTCCATTTTTCATCCAAAGTTTTTCATTTCAGCTTTCTTCTCCCTAGCACTATGGATTCCCTTAACCCTCATTTCTGTTTCCTCTGCCTCGTAAATTTCTTGACCCTGGCTGAAAATATGTTCACTATATTAATGGCTAGAGAACCAATTAGCTTCTCAGACTCTAACTGCTCAGTGTTTGTAGGGGTCAGGGATCATCCGGCTTTATCTACTTCCAATTTACATGAACCCAATGCCACCAGCAATCCTGCCCACAATGATCCACTTTTGTGTTCCTTGGGGTAGTAATTCTAAATCCTTATCACTTTGCTGAAGGCATTCTCACCTCCTCCGTCTTCTCTCTGCTCTGCTCTCAGGATAATCTATTCTTTACTTCAGAGGGAACATAGGATCTATGTGGTGTGAGGACACTTCGTGTTTTGCAACTCACTATACCTTGTCCGTATCCCGTGATCTACAAATCTTCCCACTTGAACTCCTTCCTTCTGATCTCATGGATGAAATATTGTTCCTGTAGCCTAAGAGAAATATCCGTCTGCTGTTAAGATCTTATTTGTTCTCTTGTTTATTTTCTCAGTCTTTCTTGCCATGTCTTCTGAATTTTCCCCTCTGATTATGTAATTATGTATATCTCATTCCAAAATAAAAACAACCAAATAAAACCACAGGAAACAAAATCATTTTTTAAAGGAATCTGTCTCTTCATCTGTTACGTATCTTCATCTAGCTACTGCTATGACCTCTACTCTTCATGGTCAGCCATCTAGAGTCATAATAATAATGTATATTTTCCCCACCTTTTAAAAATGACAACTGTATTGAAATATGAACCACATATCATTAATCCATTTAAAGTGTGCGATTCAGTGGCTTTTGTTCACAAAGTTGTGCAACCATCCCCACTATCTATTTCCAGAATATTTTCAGCATTCCCAAAAGAAGGCCTGTGCCCATTAACATTCATTCAACCATTTGTATGGCTGAATAGTATTCCATTGCATGTATTGACCACATTTAATTTGTCCATTTATCAGTTGATGGACATTTAGGTTGTTTCACTTTTAAGCTACTATAAGTAGTGCTACTATGAACATCCATGTACTTTTTTTTGTATAGATATGTTTTCATTTCTATTGAATATAGACCTAGGAGTGGAATTGCTGGGTCCTATGGGAACTCTATGTTTAAGCTTTTCAGGAACTACTAGACTGTTTTCTGAAACTCTTTTCCCCACCTTTTTTCCCTCCATATGCAGTCTGCTTCAACCTGTGGTCTTACTTCCTAGTTTATGGGGAATCTCTTTCTCTTGGGTTACCAGTAACCTCCATGTTGCCAAATCCACTAAGGGCTTTATAATACTTCTTTAACTTTGATCTCTGTGACTTTGACTTTCCTAATCTCTTCTCATAAAAAGCTCTGTTCCCCTTTGGTTTTCAGGACAACATTCTCATCTCCTGGGAAAGCTCTCTTTAGTCGTAACTCATTATTTTTTTTTTTTGTTCCTTTAATCCCACTTGGATGCCTCTCTCGTGTTACCATCAACTTTATCTTCTCACTGAGCATACTCCTCCCAGATATTCGGTGCACAAATGACTCAAAATCTGTAACATCACCCCAGATCTCACTTCCGAGCTATAGGATGAAGTTCCCTACACAGATGCTCCATATACATTTTACCCTCAAGAAAACAGTGCTGTGCCTATCACCTCCTCTGACTCATTTCTCCATGAATGTGACCAACATCCACCCTGTTAGCTATTTTCATCCAACTGGATGAGAATAACTCTATATGATGAAAGATTGAAATATATTATTGATGAGAGCATGTTGTAAATACAAGGTATGGAGACTTCTTAAAAATTCGGGAATCACTTTATTATAGTATGAATACATTGAGAGAAGAAAACATGACTATTATTTTTTTAAATCTCTGTTTCCCTAGTACCTGGCAAGGTGTCTGAAATATAGACATTCAGTGATTGTTGGTTGAATTAAGTTATGTTATATAAATGTCTATAATTTGTATATACCGTTGACTCTCATTGTTTGTGGTCATTACAGTATGTTCTATAAAGTCACCAAAAACACTGGATTAGCTGAACCATTGGCTAGGTTCTTATGAGCCCCCTGGTTATAACATTTTTGTCAGCTGATGAATATGTGACCTTGTTTTCTGTGTGTTTCTGTATAGAGACAGCTAACTTCATACATATTGTTATTCATTCACCTTGAACTCATGGCCAACAGCACTCTAACTCATGCCTGAATGAAGCTTCTCTAATACCATATTATCTCCAGAAGGGACATCAGATGTCCCTGCTTGTGCTTAGGGACACAAGACAGCACTCCAGCACTGTGATTTGGGGCCATTTTCACAGCAAAACCAACAAGAAAAAACACAAACATGCAAAAAACATGATATGAAATTGACTGCTCAAAGGACACACGTTTACAGGATGAACTGAGCCAAGAATTCACAGTGTAACCTTGTTCATCCTCAGCTGAGAATGTGTCTGTTAGGTGATTTAGATGTTTCCCCACACTGCACATGTCTGTAAATGACTGTGAACACACCCTAAGCATTGATGCTGCAGTTAGAAGTACATTTTAGTGAGTAGGCAGACAGGTAAATACAGAATCTTCATATGATGAGGATCCACTATATATAATTCATATATCTATAATATATAATGTGCTAAATTATGTATAAAGCTATAATAAATATAATATATAATATTTTATAAACTATGTTATAATATACAATTTCAATATCATAATTTCTAATATTTTATAATAGTCTGTGATTTTATATGTGGTAAATATATAATGATATAATTTATAATGTATGACATATATGAGTTATATATGTTATAGTATATAAGCAGATCTCACCAATTTACATATAATTATTTATATTGTATTAGTCTGTTCTCATGCTGCTAATAAAGGCATACCTAAGACTGGATAATTTATAAAGAAAAAGAGGTTTAATGGACTCACAGTTCCACATGGCTGGGGAGGCCTCACAATCATGGCGGGAGGCAAAGGAGGAGCAAAGGCACGTCTTACAAGGCAGCAGACAAGAGAAGTGCACAGTGAAGTTGGGGAAAAGCCTTTTATAAAACCATCAGCTCTCATGAGAACTCACTCACTATCATAAGAATAGCATGCAGGTAACCGCCCCCATGATTCAATTACCTCCTTTGGGTCCTTCCTATGACATGTGGGGATTATGGGAACTACAGTTCAAAATGAGATGTGGACCTGAAACTATAAAAATTCTAGAATATAATGTTGGAAAAACCCTTCTAGACATTGGGTTAGGCAAGGATTTTATGACCAAGAACTCAAAAGCACATGCAATAAAAACAAAGATAAATTGCTGGGACTTAATTAAATTTAAGAGCTTTTACACAACAAAAAGAACCGCCAGCAGAGTAAACAGACAACCCACAGAGTGGGAAAAAAATCTTCACAATCTATACATCTGACAAAGGATTAATATCTAGAATCTACAATGAACTCAAACAAATCAACAAGGAAAAAAACGAACAATTCCATCAAAAAGTGGGCTAAGGACAAGAATAGACAATTCTCAAAAGAAGATATACAAATGGCTGACAAACATATGAAAAAATGCTCAACATCACTAATGATCAGGGAAATGCAAATCAAAACCACAATGTGATAACACCTTACTCCTGCAAGGATGGACACAATCAAAAAAACAAAAAATAGTAGATATTGGCGTGGATGCAGTGAAAAGGGAGCACTTCCACACTGCTGGTGGGAATGTAAACTAGTACAATCACTATGGAAAACAGTGTGGAGATTCCTTAAAGAACTAAAAGTAGAACTACCATTTGATCAAGGAATCCCACTATTGGTTATCCACCCAGAGGAAAAAAAATCATTATATGAAAAAGATACTTGCACACACATGTTTATAGCAGCACAATTTGCAATTGCAAAAATGTAGAACCAACTCAAATGCCCATCACTCAACGACTGGATAAAGAAACTGTGGTGTATGTATATGATGGAATACTACTCAGCCATAAAAAGGATTGAATTAATAGCATTTGCAGTGACCTGGATGAAATTGGAGACTATTATTCTAAGTGAAGTAACTCAGGAATGGAAAACCAAACCATATGTTCTCACTCATAAGTGGGAGGCAAGCTATAAGGATGCAAAGGCATAAGAATGACACAATCAACTTTGGGGACTCAGGGGGAAAGGATGGGAAGGGTGTGAGAGATGAAAGACCACAAATATGGTGCAGCATATACTGCTTGGGTAATGGAGGCACCAAAATCTCACAAATCACCACTAAAGAGGTAATAAATGTCTAGGCACTTAAAAAAAAATGTGGGTGGGGACACAGCCAAACCATATCAGTTACAAATTTTGTGTATATAAATTGTATTTCTATCTATATGCATATATTTAACTAATTACACATATATATGTTTATATGTACACATCTAAGGGATAATCACATATTCCTGAGAAAATAAAATGCGTGGCTCCTGTATTAGGTGACCAACCGTATGATTAGATCACCTTGATTGCTTAATAATATCTTTTCCCTCTTCTTCCTAGTTTCTCCTTCAGTTTCTTATCTCAGTAAATGGCACCATGATCATCCAGGCAGAATCTAGGAAACATTCCTATCCTTCCCTCCTTCTTATTTCTTATATCCAAAGCATCATTGAGGGCTTCTTGATTTTGCCTTCCTGACGTCACTCTGTTCTATAAACTCCTTCCTGTACTGCCACAGCCTTAGTGCCACCTTTACTTCATTTGTATTAAGGAAAATATTCTTCAAATTGCTTTATCCTGCCTCTACAGTTTCCTAGTTATTAATAAATCCTCCACTCTGAACACAGTGTGGCTTTTAAAAAAGGACAGCCTGGATCAGGCCACCTTTGCATAGAATATTTCAGTGGCTTTTCATGGCCCCTACCTTCAGGTGAAAGTCCACCTCTTCCATAGGACATACAATCTGTGCAGTGAGTTGTCAGATGAAAATACAGCAATGGCCAGGTATGTGCAAAGAGTCTAACTCAGAACCTTTGGGGATGCTGCCTCCTGGTTGATCAGAAAAAGGACGAATGATTAAATGGATCAAGACCAAGAAGAAGCAATCCAGTGAAGTTTAGGAAACCAGGAAGAAAGTGCTGTCAGAGGCCAAAGGAGAGAGAATTCGAAGTGATATGGGGTTTAAATGCTTCCAAAGGAGGTCAGAATGAATGAGGATTTATAGTCCCCTGGGTGTAGCAGGTGGGAGGTCCCTTGGGGAAACAATTTGAGAAGAATAAAGCACCACCTGCCTGCTAGGGACTGAAGAAGGGGAATTTAGGAAATGATGAGATGAAATATAGATTATCCCACCGGGACTCCTGATGGAAGAGAGAGAACAAAGTGGCCAGGGAGGATTCAGGACAGAGAGGGGTTATAAGAAGCACAGGTGATGCTGCCTCATAATTCTGACTTCTCAAAACTGCAGTGAAGCTGCAAAAACACCAATCATTCTTCTGCTTAAGTGCTTGGCTAAATTCCTCCTGCTGTAAAAATATCTTGCATAATTTATAGGTTTTTGCACTTAAAATATCATTCATACAAATATGAGGATTTCTGAGGTGAGAAGTGAGAAGAAATATTTACCTAAGCATGGCCGATAATGAGTTTTATATTTCTGATGTCTCTTAAAGTGAGATGAAAGGTTGCACTTTTTATCTTGAAAAATGATCTCAAAGCTCCTTCCAAGAGATTCTCCTTACCTAATAGGATTGTGGCTACCTGCTATTTTATTTCTTTTTCTTCTCTTTTCAAAGGAAATATCTGGTATTTTTCATTGCTCAAGTACTGATGAACAGGGTGTTTACTAAATAAATTCATAGAACATAGAAATGGAAGAGGCAATTGTGAAAACTTAGTGCCAAAATGTCCCTCCATTTCCAGCCACTGTGATTTCTTTGTTGAAAACCAGAGACTTTGCGAAGGGAATTGTCAAGCAAGTTACCTAAGGGAATCCATCTATAGCAATGATGAAGGACACCAGAATTGGCATCTGATCTTCCCTTTTCCTTTCAACATATAAAGAACGTAGTATTCTTTTTGAGGTCACAATTGCAACCATCATGACACAGTTGCAATTTTCTCTTTCTTTCTTTCTTTCTTTCTTTCTTTCTTTCTTTCTTTCTTTTTTCTTTCTTTCCTTTTTTTTAGATGGATTCTCACTCTGTCACCCAGGCTGGAGTGCAGTGGCACAATCTTGGCTCACTGCAAGCTCCGCCTCCCAGGTTCACACCATTCTCCTGCCTCAGCCTCCCGAGTAGCTGGGACTACAGGCGCCCACCACCACACCCGGCTAATTTCCTTTTGTATTTTTACTAGAGACGGGGTTTTACCGTGTTAGCCAGGATGGTCTCCATCTCCTGACCTTGTGATCTGCCTGCCTCGGCCTCCCAAAGTGCTGGGATTGGAGGTGTGAGCCACCAAGCCCGGCCGCAATTGTATTTCTGAACTAGAAATTTCCTGGTTATTCTTGATAGTGTCCAGTGTTCAGAGATCATCTTTGTATGTCCTTCAGGTCTTCCTGTTGAAGTAGTTACTGGGTTAATAACCAAACTGCCATTGATGCAAACAAGTGTTTTTGTGAAGCCGATAGTGCATCTTATAGTTGGAATGAAGCTCTTAAATGAGGTCTTTGGAATTTTTACTGAAACTGTTTCTTTGAGGGAAATGCAAACCCCCAACCATTTTCAACAAAGCATACCAGGGGTCAATGTTTCCAGCAGAAAACCCCATCTACCTGAAGTTAGCCAGTCAGCAACATACACCGAAAACCTGAAGTGAGAAAATCTTTAAGCAGTGTGCGTTTATGTAATGGTAACAGTGAACTGCCTCTTCAGGGGTTTACTCTCTTCGTTTGGGAGTAATGCACGCTCACACACACACAGACACACACACACACACACACACACAATTCATCCAAAGTCCTATTTCCAAAGGTACCAATCAACAAGCACAAATCAATGTAGTAAGAACAAAATGCTACTAGGTGGTGAGTGAAAATGGCAGGGGGTGACCCAAGACTCCAGTGGGCTGCAATTGCTGAAACGATTTCAATCTGATGAAATCATTCATATAAATCTGTGAGATTTTATATATTTGAAATGCAGATCCAGCCTTTTGAACATGAACGTCTCCACACTCTGAAACGACACCTGTAATAGTTCCCTGGGTGTAGCCTTGACTGTGTCATCTCTTAATGCAAGAAGCTGAACAGCAAACGTTCAACGAGTGTGTACCATCCATCCCCTTATTGTATTCTCATCTCCCCAAATACGTTCCATTTAACTTCAGTTATTTTATACTCGACTCTTTGGTTTCTGTCATCCTCCAGTGCTGTTAGTCAATAGTCATTTCATAATCGAATCTAATGCCTTCAGGCAAAAATCATTGCTGGAAGGAAAGGGAGGAGAAAAAATTAATGCACTCCATCTCTGTGGTTCATGGGCAAATTTTAAGGGCCATTTTCACGGTCGCATGAGAGGACACCAATGCAAGAGAGGTTGTTAGTGACTCAACGTGTTCATTTCCTTCAGGTTGCAGGAGACTGATTTTTAAGTGGCTTGTTGGGAAAAATGAGATCTGTGGTTACAGAAACATCTTGTATAAATGATCATTTCCCATATCTTAGGCAAAGGCATCATGGAAACAAAATATTTAATGTGCACCTAACATTCAGCAGCAATGTGAAACTCATCCTGCCAAGATTCATTTCTGAAGTCTCCATTGCAAATCATTTAGTGTCTTCCCTGACGTAGGCATAGTTCTTTCTCTCTGGATAATTTTCCATCCACCCTGCAATTCAGCTTCAGTTACCGTCCTCTCCTATCCAGACAATTGCAGCCTAAACACAACGGCCACCTCCTTTCCCTCTTCTTCTTTCTTCAAATCAGCTCAGTCCCACCAACCACTAATCCCAGATCAATCGAACCATATACTCCCTCTGTACTATCACCAGGCACATCCAACAGTGAAAATTCATGACTTTACTGCTCTCTGAGCACCAAAATTAACTGGTGGTGTGCACAATCCCGATGCTGCTGCCTGATAAAAGTCCCTCTCCCATTTCTCACACTGGCTTTTGCCAACATACTCCAATTCGTCTCAAGTCCTCCACTTCACCCCTCACTTTCAGCACACAATCTTTCTTTCTAATGCACAGAGAAACAGACATTATCAGGAATAACCTTCGTTGGTGTTTTGCATCTCCTGCAAAATGATCTATACCTGCATTCTTTCTTCACTGCCGCCTCTGGGGTGCATAGGATCCGAGATAAGAATCTCCCTCTCTGCTCTGTAAATTCTATCTCATCCACATGATGGTCCCCATCATTCATCTCTTTTCTCTTCTTTATCGCCAACCTTTCTAAGAATGGCACATCTGCAGATGAATTAGCTCTCTGTGGTTCTCAACATACTTGCCAAATGTCATCCATCAGTATGTTTCCAATTTTAGCACATCCATTGCTGGGCAAACATTCACAAATTTGTCCACACCTACTGTCACAACTTTTTCACTTCCTACTTATTCTACTTTCAGAATTGACTACTCTTCAAAAATAGGTATCTTCAAGGTCACTCGTCAATGACCTCCTAAATGCAACCTTAATCTCTTCTTTTAGTTCATATTCTTGCATGGTCTCTGCATGTGTCAAGATTGAAAAAGTGGTGTTCGTTATTTTTTTTAAGGGATTGTCTTAATTTTTTCAAAGGAGTAGAAAGTGTTAAACTGAACCTGAGTTGTTCAAACAGCATGCTCTCCTCCTAGGATTTTTGCATTTATTTAAGCTTTGGCTGAACAGCCTGTTCAGGTCTTTGAGACATACTGAACAACAAGTCTATTCAGTGATGTTTACTACAATGCTGCCTGCACCGTATTTGAGAATTGAGTACGTTGGATCTGACTGATTTTGATGGAAGGAATGATTTCATCAACAGTAATGTGACCATGGTTCTGCAATAAGAATTTGTATTAAATCTTTATGGTTGAACATAAAAGAAGCCTGCAGGAACCCCAGCAATTATTCAGACTCTGGGCCCGAGGGCTCTGTATTTCAGAGACAACTAAAAATGGATCTGGTACAGGTGTGGTGATTTGGACTCCCTGATTCAACACACATTTGCACAGTTTCTACCAGGTCATGACCCGTGAATGGCATCTTTATTCTGCAATGAAGATGACAGGGTTTATGTATGTCTGTATCCTATTACTGATGAGACCCCCAGGTGTCAAATAAACAAGTCCTGATATGGAAAGACAATTTGCTCTTATACAAAACAGAGGAGACTTATTTTTCCCCTCCAAGGTTTTTCTCTTCTTTTTTGGTGTGATGAACTGAAGGACATGTAGTAACTTAGAATGATTTTCATAGAACATCTTCACACCCATTTTTCTCTTATGTTCTCTGCTGCTAGTTCTGCAGACTTCAAGATGTGAGTCTAAAAATAAAGACGCATGAAGATTCAATCACTACTATTCTTTTATTTAAAGCTCTGGACAATTACTGAGAAAAAACCCCTAGGGGATAAAAAATAGATTAGAAAAATTGAATAAGAAAGTCGTTATGTACAATACATCACTTGGTATATGGTGCTTTGCGATTTTGAATTTTAATAATGAGTCAGAGACTAGTTAGAATTTTTACCGAGTATTATGATCCCGTAAAATTATTCCCACTGGGGCATTTTCATAAGTACTTCAAAGATTAAACTGATATTTAAATATACCTTTCCAAAGCAATGTGGGATATTATTTCCTGTATTTCCAAAAATGATTATGTTGTCTAATTAACATTAGCCAATGATCAATATACTCATTACTAATTGGAAAATTCTCTAAAATGATATGTATAGTTAATTGGGCAGCAACAGAGGAATGTCTATCCAAATTGAAAGAATTTTTAATATTGACAAGGGTCTCATGCATATGCATATACCTGAAAAGGTCAAGATGAGTCATAGGATGGCATTGTACCTTCTGAGAATAAGGGTGAAAAACCATGGCTCGTGTGCTTCCCAGCTCATGAAATCAGGACAAATTCAAGCACAGACACTGCCCATGTACTGAAACCAGAGGGGAAACATAATATCTTCCTTTGGGCATCAATAATTCATGTATTTATTCACTTATACCTTTACAAAAGTATGTATTGACTAGTGTACTCTACTTAAAAATGGCCAATCATGCCCGTCAAAATGGCAATTATTAAAAAGTCAAGAAACAATAGATGTTGGTGAGGTTGTGGAAAATTAGGAACACTTTTACACTCTTGGTGGGAATGTAAATTAGTTCAACCATTGTGGAAGACAGTGTGGCGATTCCTCAAAGATCTAGAACTAGAAATATCTTTGACCCAGCAATCCCATTACTAGGTATATACCCAAAGGAATGTAAATCATTCTGTTACAAAGATACATGTACATGTATGTTCATTGCAGCACTATTCACAATAGCAAAGGCATGGAATCAACCCAAATGCCCATCAACGATAGACTGGGTACAGAAAATGTGGTACATATACACCATGGAATACTATACAGCCATAAAAAGAATGAGATCATGACCTTTGTAGGGACATGGATGAAGCTGGAAACCATTATCCTCAGCAAACTAACGGAGGAACAGAAAAACCAAACACCACATGTTCTCACTTATAAGTGGGAGCTGAACAATGAGAAGACATGGACACAGGGAAAGGAACAACACACACTGGGGCCTGTTGGGGGATGGGGTGGGGGGAGAGAGAGAATTAGGAAACATAGCTAATGCATGCTGGGCTTAATACCTAGGTGATGGGTTGATAAGTGCAGCAAACCACCATGGCACACGTTTACTTATGTAGCAAACCTGCACGACTTCCACATGTGCCCCAGAACTAAAAATAAAAATAAAGAATGTTGTGTAAAAAAGAAAATGGCAAATCAAATATAGTGCCCAGTCTCTGGTCACTTAAGGTCTCAAAGGGGAGATAGAAAAATAAGTTTGTGGCACAAGTAAAAATAAGAGAAATTTCTCAAGGGAGGCACTGACAGAGAGTTCTTCATGTTCACAAGCATTAACCATTGATTCTGATTTGAGAGCTGGGCTGGGTAAGGTCAGAGTTGGAAGTTATTGAACACGATGCTGTTGGAGTTGCATAGGAAGAACATATAGGCACAGGGAGGTGCTATGTGTTCTTCCAATTTAAACAGCCTATAAGATAGAGCACTTCTTGTTGAAATTTCTTTAAGCAAGAAATTTCAGTTGTTTCAATTCCTAAGCCACAGCCCCAGGGGGGCTTTGTGATCACTGGATCTTGCCCCTCTCTATGGAAAAGTTCTGAGGAGTCAAGATTGGGTCAATAAAAGAGGACATGGGAGCCAGAGGGCAGTGACTCATGCCTGTAATTTCAGCACTTTAGGAGGCCAGAGCAGGAGGATTGCTTGAGCCCAGGAGCTTGTGACCAGCCTGCGGAACATAGCAAGATCCCATCTCTAAAAAAATTAATAAAATTAGCCAGGCATGGCAGCACATGCCTGTAGTTCCAGCTACTTCGGAAGCTGAGGTGGGAAGATTGCTCATGCCCAGGAATTCCAGGCTGCAGTGAGCTATGATTGTACCACTGCACTCCAGCCTGGGTAACAGAGCAAGACCCCATCTCTCTACAAAAACAAACAAACAAACAAACAGCATGTGACATCCAGGATACTGTTGTGTAACATATTTTGAAAAAAACCCACTGGCCACTTTCAGAAAAGAGGATCCTGTGTCCAGTTTTCATTTAGAGGTAGTACTGGTCTTGAACAATGCATAATAATGAGTTTCTGTGGTGTGATCTTTGTTGTTTACTCCAAGCTTTCTCTTGACACCTTGATTCATTTCCATTGGGAGCAATGGTCACAGTGCAGTGACCAAGACTACTAAACAATTTACCTCAAAGAAAGTACTGGCATGGGACTATCATGAAATGGAATCATAGATTCCTGCATGAATTCTGCAGATAGAAGACCCTATATGTGAGTTAAGAGAGTTTGTTTATTCGTGGAAGTCTCTATAATCAGCGGTGAGGAGGAAGTAAAGTATCAGTGCCAGAGAGAATTCAGTTAGTGCACAGCTGCATGGTAGAGTTTTAATTTCACCCAAGTACAATCACATTTGTACTTATGGCCCCATTCAACTCATCCTCTTTACAGAGTGTTGACACAGTCCTTGATACTGCCATCATGCTGCAATTTTCGAGCAGGACTATGTAAACAGGCAAAAAGCAGAGAAAGGGATATAAAAATATATGCACCAAGGATTGTCACAGTAGTTGCTGACTGGTGGCAGAAACTGGTTTTTATTTTCTTGATTCTTTTCGCCAATCTAACTCATTGATGATATTGTCTTTTTACTATTTATTATTATGATGATTAATATTTAGTTTAATATTTTTCTATTGAGATTGTTTTTATTGTTATTGTTGCTTCCATCTATCTAGGTTTTAAAATATTGCACCAATGATATAATATGAATAATTTTGCATTGTACATATGGCCTCAAGAGATACTATTGTATCATGCATATTGCCTGAAGAAGTAGTCTTGACTAGTGGGTCATCGCATAGCTGTTAGGGTCAGTGATGACTTTCGCCCCCCTGGGAAATACCTGTGAGATCTCGGATAGGATTCTTATCTCCTCCCTGCCCCAGTTTTGTCAGGTGTAACACAATAGCTTTAATAGTATATTAGGGCTATAATGAATATTTAAATAAAGTAATCCCTTACAGTGCCTGATCTAAGATACAGACTTAATGATTATCAGAATTATAAGAAATGTTTTACCAGGGTAATATATACACTTTCCATCATAATTTTAAATAGTTGCAAAAGGTTCCATCAAGCATACCTTCCATTGTAGCCGTAACACTTCTTCTATCTTTGAATCTATTGGGTCCAGTTTTATGCTGTTATATATTGTTCAATTATGAATACTTTTGTGCATAAAGAATTCTGCACATTGAAGATTCCATCCCTAGGCATAAAAACTCAGAAACAGAATTACCTGTAAAGCATCCAACATTTTTAACATTCTTGCTCTATCTTGCCAATTTGCTTTTTTGGAAATAATATGAAGTAGAAAACACTTTTTAGGAATGTTTTAAGGGGCACAGCAGTGTTTGTATAATTGACAAAATTGTCCTCCTTCAAACCTTGTGTGTTACTAATTCTTCCAAAAAGCATGTAGACAAATACCTGACACCAAGTCTAGACCTCATTCCCCTCAAGCCATTCAATTGCTGGATGTGTGACCAACAACTTTTGACCTCCATGGGGTAGCTAAGAGGTGCCACTGGGTGAGGTTCCCTAAAATGCCTTAGGATATTACATCATGAAGACACTGTGGTCGTTCCGATTACTACATAGATGTGGTCATTATAAATGACACCAAAAAATAAGGTGGGAATTATGAATTCAAGATTCTAGATCATTTTACTTCCCCTTATTATAACTTCCCTGTATGCCAAATAACAAATTGGCATTTTGGAACTTGGGGGTACTCCAGCTTTGCTGGCGCCCTGTCATGGCACACCTGGGGAAACTGTGGTTTGTGTTTGGATGATTTAAGTCACATGGCAAATGTGTGGTGGAGCTGACGTTGACACACCTGGAAATCTGGACTCCTGGGCATCCTGTTACAGCTGCAAACTATTGCGATGCTGACCTATTGATTAACTTGCATGCTCTCATGTCCCCATGTCCATTGAGTATGGCTTCAGATATAAATTCAACATATGGAACAAAGGAAATGAGATGTGAAACACAAAAGCAATGGAAAGCATGGAAGTGAAGATAAAACCAGGTTGTACGTATTAATAATCATGCAAGTCCTCATTGAGTTCTTTAGAGGGTGAAATGTGGAAGACCCCACCACCCCAAACCCTTTACATTAGCTGGTACAATCTTGGTAAATGGGAAACACTAAGTCAATGTTAGCCTGTAGCAATGGAAGCCACAGTGGCTTGTGTTGTATCCAAAACAAAATTTGGAATTTTATTTGTGATGAAACTTGTTGACTGGCTGGTGGGGCTGCCCTCAGACAACCACGTCTTATGGGAACCATGCAATAATGATAGAGACAGTCACTGCAATAAGAACAGAGTAATGCAGGCTTGAGCTTATTTTTTTTTTAAGTTTACCTATTTTAAAACAAATACAGATTTACAAGAAGTTGCAGCATGATGTACAGGAAGCCGTTGTGTATTCTTCATCCAGTTTCCCCTACTGAAAGCATCTTGAAGGAGAATAGGGCAAGGTCAACACAGAATGGTTCCCATTTTTCCAAACAAAGAAGTCCAGCATTTTAAAAGGGGGCTTTTTATTTTCCTAATTTTTGAAAACACTATATTTGAATATATGTGACTTTGTAACCTGAGCGGAAGCTATGTATTTCACTTTCTCAAACCATGTGTTCTTAAAAATAACTGTACCTGGTTCTCTTTAATCTGACTTAAGGATAAGCAGAATTTTTTTGTGTTTGTTTTTGGTTTTTTGTTTGTTTGTTTGTTTTGAGACAGGGTCTTGCTCTGTCGCTCAGGCTGGAGTGCAGTAGCATAAGCATGGTTCACTGCAGCCTTGAATGCCTGGTCTTACACGATCCTCCCACCTCAGCCTCCTGAGTAGCTGGGACTACAGGCATGTGCTCCACCACAACTGCCCGGCTAATTTTTATTTTTGTAGAGAGTGTCTCTAAAAAATATCTTGCCCAGGCTGGTCTAGAACTCCTAGGCTCAAGTGAGCCTCCCTCTTTGGCTTCCCAAAGTGATGGGATTACAGGTATGAGCCACCACACTCAGCCCAAAGATTTTTTTACAAAGGGCCAGATAGTAAATGTTTTGGCTTTGTGAACCACACAGTCTCTGCCATAAATAGGCAACTCTGCCATTATACAGCAAAAGCAGCCACAGACAATACCTGAATAAATTAATGTGACTGTTCCAATAAAACTGTATTCATAAAAACAGGCAGTGGGCCAGATTTGGCCTGTGGGCAGTGATTTGGGGACCTTGGCCTAAATCAACCCACTCAATGTCTGAATCCAGAAAAGGGTTTTGAGAGTTAATTCAGTAAATCCAGTTATATCATTTCCCTGTTATTTATCCAGAATCCTCCAACTATACACATTAAAAAAGAGGGAAGGCCGGGCGTGGTGGCTCACATCTGTAATCCCAGCACTTTGAGAGTCTGAGGCGGGCAGATCACTTGAGGTCAGGAGTTCAAGAGCAGCCTGGCCAATATGGTGAAACCCTGTCTCTACAAAAGTAGCAAAATTAGCCAGGTGTGGTGCCATGTGCCTGTAATCCCAGCTACTCGGGAGGCTGAGGCATGAGAGTAGCTTGAACCTGGGAGATGGAGGTTACAGTGAACCGAGATTGCACCACTGCACTCCAGCGTGGGCGACAGAGTGAGACTCCATCAAAGAAAGAAAGAAAGAAAGAAAGAAAGAAAGAAAGAAAGAAAGAAAGAAAGGAAGGAAGGAAGGAAGGAAGGAAGGAAGGAAGGAAGGAAGGAAGGAAGGATTAAAAAGAGAGAAATCTTTATACAAGCATGTAGTATTCTACTTTGAGGAGAAAAAATGGCATAAAAATGAGTTGATATTAGGAATTTACTTGTATGTAACTTTCCAGGATGTATCATGAAATCAGTCAATCAACTTATCTACCTACCTATACCTATCTACCTCCCTCCCTCCCTATCTACCTACCTACCTATGTATACCTATGTATCTCTCTACATATGTCTATATCTGTTTTTACCTATCTATTCATCCACCATCTATCTCTATATATCCCTCTATATATCTATATCTATCTTATCTGTGTATATTCATGTGTGCCTATGTATGTCTATATGTATAAATGTGTGTATATATGCATATATGCATATACAGACACATCAGTTTCGATTAAATTCACATACAAAGATATATTGAATTCCT
Organism: Pan troglodytes; assembly: GCF_028858775.2. Taxonomy (NCBI): domain Eukaryota; kingdom Metazoa; phylum Chordata; class Mammalia; order Primates; family Hominidae; genus Pan; species Pan troglodytes. Next base: position 7,192,032 of record NC_072421.2, on the reverse strand, counting down.
ATTGACTTCCTATAGATACATTCATTTACATATGCAACAGTTGCCATATGTATGCATGTGTGAATCCATTTTGGGAATGTAAACTAACACGTTTGAAGTCACATAGATAATTCTCAAAAACTGTGTTGGAATTTGTCAATTTTCCACTGGCTTAGAGCTGCAGAGGAAAACTAAGACTTGGAGGTACAAACAATTTCAGTCTCTGCCGAGTTTTTTTTTTTTTTTTTTTTGGAGATGGAGTCTCACTCTGTCGCCCAGGCTAGAGTGCAGTGGCGCGATCTTGGCTCACTGCAACATCTACCTCCCAGGTTCAAGCAATTCTGCTGCCTCAGCCTCCAGAGTAACTGAGATTACAGGTGTGCCCCACCACGCCCGGGTAGTTTTTGTATTATTAGTAGAGATGGGGTTTCACCATGTTGGCCAGGTTGGTCTCGAACTCCTGACGTCAGGTGATCTGCCCACCTCGGCCTCCCAAACTGCTGGGATTACAGGCGTGAGCCACCGCACCTGGCCTCTGCCAAGTTTTTAAATTAAAATGGCAATTATTCTATCAAGTGCATGTAAGTTTATTGTATTAGAACTCGTTGATAAGATGTCGTGAAAGTGTGGGATGAGGAGCACGAGAGGGTGTATCATTATCAGCCCTCTTGGTATTACTGACATGACATTTCAATGAATGCACTCACTTGGGCTCAACATGTGGCCTCTGGGCCTTCTCAGGGATCTCTGCAGTGGGTTCCAATTATTAATAAGGCTATTATTTAAATTTAATGTATGATCTTATGTTGGAAAAGGAAAAAGTGATTACAATACTGACAGGCATGCAAAAACAGATTCTTTAAATTCGCAAAAACCTTACTCTTAGGGACATCTCTAATGGTCCTTGAGCTTTATAAAATCTGATAAAAATAAATTTAATATTGAAGTGAAAAAGCTGTAATAATTCAGAAACAACTCTATAAAATAGGTATCCTTAATTGTTAAAAATATAATATTTTGTCTCCCTAGTTAAAGGTCCAACCATGTGTACAAAGAAGTGTCTATTCCATGACAACAGATTTTTGATCAATTATTTTCCCAATGGGAGAATGCTAATTACCAAGTTATCCTTTGGGAAAATACCAAATACCAAATAAAATATCAGATAAATAAAATAAAATAACAAACACCAGTGCTGCATTTCACAAAAATTATTACTTGGAAAACCAATTCCATGGAATGCAGGGTGACCACCCACCCCACAATACGGAAAGTTGCCAGGATATAGGACTTTCACTCCTGAAATTGTGACAGTATTGGGCAAACCAGGATGAGTTGATCACCCTAAAGGAATAGGGAATAGTAAAAATTACCCTGCTAAAGGTGTCTATGATCAAACATGACAGAGACATTCTGCGATACATAAAATTTGACCATTGTTTTTACTGTAACCGTTCACAAAATCTTAGTAGGCTAATAAATAAATGAGAAGAGCATCAGTTGAGCACTGCCTATTCCCAGGTTCTAGAAACTAAAATACTACTCCAAAAATAGCCAGGTATTAAATTTTAGCTCAGGTTCCATCCCTCTTGGAACATGAAGACAAGCTCAAAGTTTTACAGTAAAACTCCCTTGAAGATCAACAGATGAAGGAGGAAATATTTGGAGAAGAGAGGGAATATTTGTGCCTCTATCTAAATCACATAGTGGAAATTATTTGTAAGTTCATTCATTTTTTCTTTATCCTACTGTTCTCTTTCTAGGGCTTCTCAGCCTTGACACTATTGACATCAGGGGCTGGACCATTATTGTGGAGGGCAGTCCTATACTTTGTAGGATGTTAAGTGGCATCTCTGGCCTCTGCCCAACAAATGCTAGCAGCACCCCCGACACACACACTCTGCCATTTCCAGTTGCGACAACCAAAAATGTCCTCAGACATGGCCAAATGTCCCTGGAGAGGAGCAATGTTACTCCGAATTGATAACCTATTTGAGCCAGTCTGAAAAATAAGGTTCCACAAACAGAGAAGCAAGCTCAGGAAGCGGTTACTCAGAAAAGCAAACCCCTTTCAGGAAATTGTCCTTGATGGCTTCTAGGTCGCTGCAGCTTCCTAAGGGATGCCATGTGACTGTTGAGAGTGGAAGTGTTCCTATCATCCATGTGCACGATTTCAGCAAAAAGCAGGCCCTTCCGTGAACCATTTTCGAAACCTTGAAGAAACAGACATTGGTGTTCAACCGCAACACCTGGCATGTGAATGTGGCTCTATCAGATGATTAACTTGGCTCTCACAAACACAATTCAGGAAGGAAAAGAACATGCAAATAGTTGTTCTCATCACTCTCAAAAACTGCTAATTGTCCCCCTCACTAGCTACTAGAGGCACTCAGGGCTGCAGGAAATGGTGACTCAATGCAGGTGTTTGTACTCTATCTCTCTCTTCCTCTATTTCTTTGCTGTCTTCCCATGCGACCTTCAATTTGTCAATTAAATTCAAAAGCACCGAAAAAAAGAGGAAAGGCATTTAAAAATGTCTGGCAATGATTAATGAACCCATCAATGCAGTAATCAAATTCCCTGGGTTTGAGGCAGGTTTTCTCATTCTCAACTTTGACATTTGAGGGTTTGGGGTAGGTTTTCTCAACTTTGACATTTGAGGGTGAAGTCATTCTCTGTGGTAGGGGCTGTGCTGTGCATTGTCGGGTACTGAGTAACATCCCTGGTCTCTACCCAACAGATGCTAACTGGGTTATTGCAACCCAAAATGTCTCCAGACATGGCCAAATATCCCTAGGGAAAGAATAATCCCTGTAGAGTATCACTAGTTTATGGGATAAAGATGAAGAGAAAATGGACAGTTGCTCAAAACATTTAGGAAAAAATCTAAGGGTAACTTCCAAAAATACATATGCCTGGATTCCATGCTTGGAGACTTAGAAGTCATTGGTGTGGGATTCAGCTGGGGTACAGGATTCTTTAAACCTCCCCAGGTGGTTCTAAGGTGCAGACAGAGTTGGGAACTACTCATCTAGAAAAGAAGACAATAATGACCAGAGTTCCAATAAAGCTTCACAACACTTCTCAGAAATCGACACGCATGGCACCAACAGATTCCATTACATTGTTGCCCATCATCCATGATGGTTTTGTAAACTGTAGAATTGTCCTCAGTTCTAGAAACTGTGTGTGTTTCTGAGTGTCTAAGAACTCTTGTACATGGACTAAATTAGATGATGTGGACTGGGGGACCAACCACACCCCCTGGGATATGAGAAACCAAGAGTTGCATCAAGCACTGCCTGCACCTGCATCTGCTAGCATTGTCCAAGGTTTTCTAGGGTGCCATGATGGCATCTTCATCTACTCCTTTTTTTTCATATCCAGTTCATTAAGTCCTGCCTGTTGAACTTTAAAAACATATCCAGAATATGACCTCTTCTCATTAATCTCATCATGACCTTCTAGAAATTGCTACCATTGGGTCTTTCAGGATAATAGTAATACTATTTGTATTTTTTGCTTCAGTGCTTGCATCGACAGCACAAAGCCCTCAAGGTTATTCTAAACCCAGTTGATGGAGTAATCCTTTTAAAATAGGAGACAAAGTTGTGCCAACCTCCCAACCTGGAAACAGGAAATGGGGTGGGTGGCGCTGCTGGCATTTTTGGGCAGAGACCAGGGATACTTCTCAATATCCTACGATACCCTTCTCCTGCATCCTAAAATTTGAGAACCTTGCAGTGACATGCAAAGATGGGTCCCCGCCATCACTTCTGTGGCCCCACCTCCTACTACTCTCCCTCCCTCCCTCCCTCATCCACGGTCACTCTGGGTGCCTAGGGCATTCCAGGAATGCTCCTCCCTCAGGGTCCTAATACCTGCTGCTCACTCTCACTGCAAAGCTCTCCCAGAGTTATTACCAGGTTCTAGAAACAATCCCCTCCCCTCCCTTCTTGAGGTCTTCGCTCAAACGTTGCCTTCCCAGAGCAGTCTTCTCTCACCACTTTATCTAAATTGCAACTCCCTACCCCAAGCACTAGCTACTCCCCTCTAATGTTCTTCATAATATTTCTTGCCAACTGTATTTGCTTTCTCGGGCTGCTTTAGCAAATCAGCACAAACTGCATGGTTTAAAACCAACAGAAATGTATTTCTTCATAGGTCTGGAGGCCAGAGTCTGAAATCAAGAACAGATGAGCTGCCTCCGAAGGCTCTAGGGGAGGATCCTTCCTTATCTCGTGCAGCTTTTGGTGGTAGCTGGCCTTCCTTTGCTTGAATCTAAATCTTCCTTTAGCCTGAATCCCATCTTGAAGATCAGCACAGCACACAGATCTTTCTTTCTCTACATTGTCTCGTCCTCTGTGTGTGGCAAATGTCTCTCTGCCTCCTCTTTTTTAAAAAAACTGTTATTTTAGGTTCAGGGTTACACGTGCAGGTATGTTTAGGAAAATTGCCAGTTTCAGGTGTTTTGTATACAGATTATTTCATCATGCAAGTAATCAGCATAGTACCTGATAAGTGGTTTTTGAATCTTCACCCTCCTCCCACTGTCCACCCTCAGGTAGGCCCCAGTGTCTATTTCTCCTTTTTTTGTGTCTATCTGTCCTCAATGTTTAGCTCCACTTACAACTGAGAATGTACAGTTATTGGTTTTCTGTTCCTGTGTTACTTCACTTAGGATCATGGCCTCCAGCTCCATCCATTTTGGTGCAATGGACATGATCTCATCCTTTTTTATGGACGCATAGTATTCCAGGGTGCATATGAACCATGCTTTCTTTATCCAGTCTACCAGTGATGGATATTTAGGTTGATTCCATGTCTTTGCTATTGTGAACTGTGCTGCAATGAACATATGTGTGCATATGTCTTTATGGTAGAGTGATTTATTTTCTTTGGCTATATGTGCAATAATATCTGCTTTCTTCTTGTAAGGATACACATGATTATATTAGGGCCCACCTGGATAATTCCATTACCTCAAAATCCATAATTGCATTTTTCATATAAAGTATGAAAGAGCCTGTTTCATATAAAGTAACCTTTCCTGGTTCCAGGTATTAGGACCTGATATCTTTGGGGATAGGAGGGCATTATTCAGTCTACTAGACCACTTATTTATTTTTCATATTGATTGTTCATTGTATCTTCCCTCAGTATAATACAAAATTCACTGAGGATACGAGTTTAAATTTTTTCTTATTCTTTCACTATATTTCTCATCTAGAATACACTAGAAGCTCAATAAAGTTTTCAATGTTTTTTTTTCTTGAATGAAGGAATGAACATTTACAAATGAAGTGTGTTGTTATTGGTTTAGAAATACCTTAATGGAGTAGATTTTTTTTCCTTTTCTTGCTTCTTTTTTTTTTTGTGAGACAAAGTCTTGATCAGTTGCTTCAGTGCAGTGGCATGATCATGGCTTACTGCAGCCTCAGTCTCCCAGGCTCAAGTCATTCTCCCACCTCAACCCCCTGAGTATCTGGGAAAACAGGTGCATGCCACCCTGCCCAACTAATTTTTTTTTTTTAAATTTTTAGTAGAGATGAGGTCCTACTATGTTGCCGAGGCTGGTCTCAAATTCCTAAGCTCAAGCAATCCTCCCTATTTGGCCTCCCTATTTGGCAAGCTGTACACATCAAGTGTGTAAATGGAGTGTGAACAACACTATTGTAAAAGTATAAAGCAGTGCACGGAACAGATTAAAAGATTAATTCAAGAGAGGGATGAATTACTACAAGGTGGAGGGGAGTGAAGGTTGGTTGCAAAAGTATACACAGGAGACTGCAGTTGTTAGTAATATTTTATTTCTTCACTTAAGTGGGTAGATCATTATGTGAAACATTGTAGCTTCTATGTCTGAATTTATTTCTATGTGATACTTATGTAAAATAAGTAAATACACAAAGGGAGAAAGGTATGCAAAAATAAGTATATTTTGTTTCTATGGAGGTTTTATCTTTTCTGCTTTCCTCAGCATTTTTAATGACCTCATAACATTTTTTTTTATGTTGAGGCAAAACGTTTTCCTTCACTTTGCAGTGTCCGAGGTGGTTGGTCACTGAAAACATCTGGAGAAGAGGGCAGTGTGGACAGATCTGTGTCCCAAGTGTAGATGGTCTCAGCCCAACACTACCTGAACCATGAAAACATATTTTTATCTCTTTAACAGAATGCAATCTTAACTTGGTTAAAAAGAAACCAGCCTGCCCTGAGTAAAACTGGGCCTCTGAGAACCATGAAGTGTTGTGAGGAGTACAGGAAAAGTTCATGATATGCACCAGCTTCCTGAATATCACTGGCTCACATAGCAAAGTCATTGATAAGCAAGAGGTTAAATGAATTATTTTGATGTAGAACAGATTGTGGTTGGGAGCACTTGACTACTATGTAACCAGTCGGATCCAGCAGGCATTCTGTATTAATATGATTCATCCATTTGTAAATTGCTTGCAATGCATATTCCAGCTTTGTATTGATAAACCGCAAGCATCAGGCCTCCTATACGTAATTTGTCTGTGCACCTGATTCTCATAAATCCAAGAGAAGCCCCCAAGCACATGGCCTTTGCTAGCACTCCACTGCTGCAAAATCTAAGGCAACATTCTTTAATTTTTGTTTAATTATTATTATTATTAGAGACAGGGTCTCACTGTGTAGCCCAGGATGGTCTCACTGTGTAGCAGGGTGTGACCATGGCTCACTGCAGCTTCAAAATCCTAGGCTCAAGCAATCCTCCCACCTCAGCCTGCTGAGTAGCTGGGACTACAGGCGCACACCACTAATTTTTTTCATTTTGTAGAAATAGGGTCTTGCTACATTGCCCAGACTCATCTTCAACTCCTGGGCTCAAGCGATCCTTCCTCCTCGGCCTCCCAAAGCACTGGGATTACAGGCGTGAGCCAGCCCACCAGGCCTAATAATATTTTTAATAGACAAATCATAATTGTATACGTTTATGAGGCACAATGTGATGTTTTGCTATATGTATGCATTGTAGAATGATTAAACTATTAACATATCCATCATCTCATTTACTTACCATTTTTGGTGATAAGACGTTTGAAATTTAATCTCTTACCTATTTTGAAATATGCAATAAATTTTTATTAACTATAGTCACCTTGCTGCATAAGAGATCTTAAAAACTTATTCCTCCTGTCTAGCTGAAACTTCATACCCTTTGGATGACACTTCCCTGTTTTCTTCCCTCCACTACTCAACAAGGCAACATTCTTGAAATGAGATTTTTTTGTTGAGCTTTGCAAAGGTGGAAGCAGTCTGGATCCCTGTCAAGGCGGAAACAGCTGTCCCAGAAACGATCTTTGCTTGGCCAGGCGTGGTGGCTCATGCCTGTAATCCCAACACTTTGGGAGGCCAAGGTGGGCGGATCATTTGAGGTCAGGAGTTCGAGACCAGACTGACCAATATGGTGAAACCCTGTCTCTAGTAAAAATATGAAAATTAGCTGGGCATGGTGGCAGGCACCTGTAATTCCAGCTACTGCAGAGGCTGAGGCAGGAGAATCACTTGAATCCGGGAGGTGGAGGCTGCAGTGAGCCAAGATCCTGTCACTGCACTCCAGCCTGGGCAACAGAGCGAGATTCCATCTCAAAAAAAAAAAAAAAAAAAGGCTTTGCTTTAGGGCAGCTCCGAGTTTAAACTGTGGATCCCGCTTCTCATCATGAATTTGGCCCAATCTCTCACCTTTCTAAATCTCAGTGTGTTCCAATCAGATCCGCAGCCAAACCTTTCCTTCACCCTTCTGGTCTGAGCCGCTATGGACCATCTCTCTCCGGATTCCTGCAGAACCCTCCCCCAAACCAAATATCCTCAGCACAGCAGCCGAAGGGAGCCTTTGACTGGGAAACTCTGTTCATCTGATGATGTCAGCCCTTGACTCAAAACGCTGCAGTGGCTACCATTTCTCTAGAGTCAAGGCCAGAGTCCCCATGAGGTTCTGAGGCGCCGCCCCCATCAGGCCTCCTCCACCTCTACTTCACCCCTGTGACTTTATTTCCTCCTGCCGATGCCCCTAGCTCCTCCTTCCCATTCCTGGAAGGAGTCAGATCCCCCTGGATTGGCTGCTCTGGTCTGGTCTTCACCGGGACAGAAGCGTGCCTCTCCCGAGCAGACTGGCTGGCTCCCTCCTCTGCCTCAAGTCTTGCTCCTTTCCCCCATGCCATCTCCCTTAAAAGCCTTACTTAATCCTGTCACCTGGTGTCCACTCCCCATACCCAGCATTCCTGTCCCTTTTCCCTGTAGAAGACAAGGCTTCAAGCGTAAGTGGATGAGCTCCATGCAAAGGCTGGAGTCAGCACAGGCCCAGTGGCTCAATCCATGCCCCTTCTCATCACCCTGCAGTCTTTTACCTGGTGTTGGCTCCACATGCCACCTTTGGGCATGCAATTTGAGAGACCGTTCCTGAATGCACCATTGCTCCTTTGAAATGTTTATTTATGGTCCATGCAGGCCGCTGACATTAGCATCCTTTCCTGGCTGTGGACCACTAATGTATCTTTAAAATTAACCTACAGTGCAGGAAAGAAAAATGGTACTCAGTGGTTAGACTGGTTTCATAAAAAATATATGAAAATTAAGTGGAAGAAATTTATCAGAGACCTCAAATTACATACAACTTTATTAATTCATTTATCCAGTTATAGTCTCAACCATCTTATTTACAGTTACTCCCTCACTGATTTCTCTCCTCTCCTTTTCTTTTCCTTCCTTCCTCCCCTCCTTCCTCTCTTCCTCCCTCCCTCCCTCCTTCCCTTCTCTTCTCCTTCCTCCCTCCCTCCCTCTCTCCCTCCCTACCTCCCTCCCTCTTTCTCTCTCTTTCTTTCACTTACCTCACGTGTGCCTCTAATTTAAGCTAAAAAGAAAATATAAATTAATGAGTTTTTACTTTGTTCAAAAGCTTTTAGTGAGATTTTACATTTTAATAAAGAATGTGTGTGTGTGTGTATGAGAGTATGCACATATAAGCCCACACAAGTTTGTCAGGGAAAACAGTGGTTTTCCTGTGGTTGATAAAGGAAAACAGTTCTAAACCTACAGACACATGAGGCCTCCTCAGTGAGCCAACCCCAGGACACGAAAATGCAAAGCAGAGAGGGCAAATCTATCTTTGGGAGCCCAGAATAATAATTTTTAAGCTGACAGCATTCTGAAAGGTGCCTTTCATCTAATGATGCAAAATACTGGGGAGGAGAGATGCCTGGAACAGCCTCCTACAATTTCCCCCAAAAATTACTATCATAAACTGAACTGTTGAGAAAGTGATTTTTAAATAAAAGAATATAAAGGGATCAAACTATTCCCATCCTGCTCTCCAGAAATAACTTTTGACAATTAGTTGTGTATCTCTTCATAAGTGTTCTGGGCTTTGCATATATGTATTTATATATGAAATATGATGGAGTACAAACGGGACCTGTCTACAGTCGTTATATTGTAACTTCTCCTGCATTTAACATTATCTATTGGCATTTTAAATTATCATCACACTGAAATGTACAGGAACTCAGTATGAAGTACCGGAGGTTTTAATGTCCTTCCTTCCTTCCTTCCTTCCGCCGTCCCTTCCCTCCTTCCCTTTTCCCTCCCTCCCTCCCTTCCTTCCTTCCTTCCCTCCTTCTTTTCTTCTTTCCTTTGGTGGACATTAACTTCGTTTCCAGCTTCTGCTACTAGAAACAAAAACGCTGTGAAATATAATTATATGAACCTGTTTGTACATTTGGTTGAGTGTAGCTGTAGCTTATTTTGCAGGTTATAGTATGAAAATCACATTGTTATTTGAAAGGGCATATACATTTTGAATGTTGAACAGGAACAGCCAAGAACCATATTTTCAAGGGTATTTGAAATGTGTTAATCTTTGCTAATGGGATGAGTGACAATGGGTATCCCATTATTTTAGTTGGTTTTTCAGCAGTTTTTAGTCCACTGAGATTTTGTTAAGACTCAGACAGCTCGTAGCTTAAGACTGTATCCCCTGGGCTGGATGCAGTGGCTCATGACTGTAATCCCAGTGCTTTGGGAGGCTGTGGTGAGAGGATTGTTTGAGGCCAGTAGGTCAAGATCAGCCGGGGCAACATAGCAAGACCTTGTCTCTACAAAAAGTTAAAAGAAATTAGCTGGGTATGGTGGCACACACCTGCATTCTCAACTACTCAGGGGGCTGAGACAGGAGGATAGCTTGAGCCCAGGAAGTTCAAGGCTGCAGTGAAATATGATAGCACCACTGCACTCTGGCCTGGGCAACAGTGTGAGACCCTGTGTCTAAAAAAAATAAAATAAAATAAAAATAAAAAGACTACATCCCTTGGCAAGGGTTTGGACTATAGATGTTCTACAGTTGAGTAAGCCATGGCTTTAGAAACCAAGTGAGTTGGTACCCTGATATATTGATGTTCTCTATTGGAAATTAAAGATCCAACGTCAGCTCTCAAATCCCACTAGCTGCCAGATGTTTCTGTTCAAGTCTTGAGTCTTGAACTTCACAGTTCTTTGTGATGTGCTTTGTGAGTTTCTTTTCAGGTCTGTCACTTGGTGCCTCACTTCTAGCACTGTGGGCTCCAAGAATAGTGAACTTAGGTCTCAAGTCTTCAGCTCTTAGCATGGGTGGTTTCTTAGTTGGCAATAATTTACCTTTATATTGGATAACTCTTACTTATTCAACAAGATTCAGCAGAAAGGTCACCCCCTCAGCCAGACCTTCTCTGAACACCCAGCAGTGATATTCTTTGCTATTTCTATTCATAACCTCATACTGCAACCTTTGTTCTATTGACTTGTGGGTCTCGCTCCTAGACCAAAGGTTTCCCATGAGGGAGTGTGCTTCTCAGAAGCACACAAAACCAACTAAAAGAGGATGGGAAGACAGGATTGGAACTCAATTTGTTTTTCCCATCATTTAGTGATTCCCAGTTTTGTGATTGTGTAATGGCTAAGAACACACATCTTGTGTGAAAATCCATGCTCCACTCCTCCCTTGAGTGTAGGCTGTGCTTCGAGACTTATTTCCAAGGAGTACAATGTGCAAAGGAGAGGAAGAAGTCATTTTACAGTGGATAAACCTGACAGTCATGGCCTCAGCCAGGCGATCATGTCAGCATCATCAGTGGGAGGTCAGGGATTCTCTGGAGTGGGTGCTTCCAGACCTCACCAAATTTTCCTATTGGTTTGAGCCGTAAAGTTACCTCAAACTTTTACCAAGCACCAATAGGAGATTTGTCAAAGGTCAGGGGCACCTCCACTCATGTTGGGAATAACACTCAAAACCCTAAGGAAATTGAACACTGAAACAAAGGAGTCTTAGCAAAGCAATTTTACTTCTGCGCAGAGGGTGCTTCTCCTTGGCCAGTCACCGCGAGAGCACACCTGAACTAAGGGGCATGAAAGCCTTTATTCCTGATGCAAGTCCTGCCCCGGTATCCTTTTCCCATTGGCTGGGGTCGGGTGGCACAATTTGAACTAATCTGGGTTGGCTAAACATTTGAACTTTCTTTAGATAAGGTGGGCACGTAAGAGAGAGAGGGTAAAAGGGGAAGGGCTGTCTGCAATGAGCTAGAGAGCTAGTCTTGCTTCCAAATAAGGAAAGGAATGTGAGCTGGTACTGATAAGCCTGGTACTGTGGCGTGTCCGGGCATGTAACAAAGGCAGAAAGGAAAAAAGAGAAAAAGGGAAAAGGAGTGTGTGTGTATGTGTGGGGGGGTACTATGAATTAAAGAATAAAGGATTGATCAGGCTATTTGAAGAGAAACCTCATCATATCCCACAACTCAGAATCCCTCCATGGTTACAAAAATGTGAACCCCGGATATTTGAGACAGGTCTGAGTTAATTTAGAAAGTTTATTTTGTCAATGTTGAGGACACGTGCCCGTGACACAGCCTCAGGAGGTCCTGACAACATGTGCCCAAGGTGGTCAGAGCACAGCTTGGTTTTATACATTTTAGGGAGACATGAGACATCAATCAACGTATGTAAGATGAACATTGGTTTGGTCCGGAAAGACGGGACAACTCAAAGTGGGGACAGGGCTCCCAGGTCATGGGTAGATAAGAGACAAATGGCTGCATTCTATTGAGTTTCTGATGAGCCTCTCCAAAGGAGGCAATCAGATATGCATTTATCTCAGTGAGCAGAGGGGTGACTTTGAATAGAATGGGAGGCAGCTTTGGTCTAAGTGGTTCCCAGCTGGACTTTTCCCTTTAGCTTAGTCATTTTAAGGGCCCAAGATATTTTCCTTTCACATAAGTCGAGTTGAGAGTCGTACCCTTAATGTGATGTGAGGAACACGGCACTTTGCCTCTGTGGTCTTTCTCCCTCAAACACCTAACCTTAGTCTAATCATGAGAAAGGTGCTGGACAAGCCCAAATTGCAGAGCATTCTAAAAAATACCTAAGCAGTTCTTCTCAGAACCATCATGGTCATAAAAAGCAAGGAAATTCTGAGAAACTGTCACAGCCAGAGGAGTCCAAGGAGACTTGATGACTCACTGCAGCATGGTGTCCTGGGTGCGATCCTGGAATACAAAAGGGACATCAGGGAAAATCTAAGGACATTGGAATAATGTCTGGAGTTTACTAAAAGTAATGGGTGACTTCGTTGCAACAAATGTGCCATGGCAGTCCAAGATGCTAACAGAGGGAAAGGGATGTGGGGTAACCAAGAGCTCTCTTTAATAGCCTTTTCAATATTTTGTGAACATAAAAGTATTCCAGAATTAAAAGTTTAAGCCTGTATCTCACTGCCTACGTGACTTTGGGCGAGTCACATAATCCCTTTGTGCCCTGGTTTTCTCATCTGCAAAATGGGGATAGTATTAACATCATAAAGGGCTTAGAACAGTTTCGGGAAAATTGTCCAATAATATAAAGTAAATAAGCATAAGCATGTTGCTGTAAATAAGCATAAACATGATGTGATTGCTTCCTATGTTAGGATTGTGCAGTTCTAATGTCTAAGAGTGTGCGTATGTGTGTGTGTGCGTGTATGTGTGTGTGTGTTATGTTTCTCTATGTTGCCGAGGCTGGACTCAAACACCTGGCCTCAAGTGATCCTCCTGCCTCGGCCTCCCAAAGTGCTGGAACTACAGACTTGAGCCACCTGGTGGGAGATAATTGAATCATGGGGGGCGGTTTCCTCCATGTTGTTCTTGTGGTAGTGAATAAGTCTCATGAGAGCTGATGGTTTTATAAGGGGAAACCCCTTTTCCTTGGTTCTCATTCTCTCTTGTCTGCCACCATGTAACACATGCCTTTTGCCTTCTGCCATGATTGTGAGGCCTCCCCAGCCACGTGGAACTGTGAGTCCATTAAACCTCTTTTTCTTTATAAATTCCCCAGTCTCAGGTATGTCTTTATTAGCAGCATGAAAATGGACTAATACAGCAAATAAACCTCCTAATAAATAAACCTCCTAATAAACCTCAACCTCCTGATTGAGACTTGGCTCAGTCATTTTCTTTGATTTGCAGGCATTCAGTCTCAGGTTTCACAGTGACATCGATAGCTTCAATCTGTTTGTTCAGCTGAAGACCACCTGTGTCATCCTGTGCCACCTGTGCTGTTGCACCACCTCTCTGAGGGTGCCTAGCTCTGGGAAGCAGGTAGCCCCCCATAATTCTACAGCTGGTGTGCATGCTGGGATGACAGCCACACCCACTGGCCACAGGGATATAAAAATAGGTTGGCCATCTGACTAAGACAGCTGGTTTTAAAATTATTTCTTCTCCACCTCTGACCATGTTCCTCCTTCTCAAATATGATTGGTCGACTCATTAAGCCACCTGGATCCAACAAGACAGGAGTGCACACCCAGTAGTAAAAAGTGCTGAGGAATAAATTCTCCAAAATTCTTCGAAGGGGAAATTTGCCTTCTTTGAAGTCAAGATCCTTAACAACATGTTAGATTTCTTCCATGGTAATTGGTCTTTTTAGTTAGTCTAAATTTTCTTAATTTATAAATTTATATTTTAAGCATGGATTTTATACAGATTTTAAAACTTAATAGGATAGTGTTCTATTAAGTACTTCTAAGATTCTGTCATGTCATCCTTATCTATATAATTATAGCCCATTTATCAATTCTATTGTTCTCTACTTTAGCAATCTCTCTTTCTCTCCATCTCTATTTTTATCTTTTTTTCCTCTTGAACATTTTTAAGAGGGGGTCACAGATTTATACCTGAATCTGTTTATCAGTTTTATGATTTTTTCATTTTGTCATCCATTAAATTTTACCTGTGTGTTAGCATTATTTCTTCTTCTTTCCCAAGAAAAAATTTTCAAATATATATACCTTTAAAAAACTACATAATCGTAATTTATCACACTGGTGTAAGTTCTTTCAAGAATATAGCATTTACATTCCATTTTGTAATGGTGTTTCTTGGAATTATTTAGACTTTAAAGAGACCCTTTATTTAGCACTTCTCCTCTCATGCCTTACTGCCTTTCATAGTAAATTGTAAAAAAATTGAAATTGATTTTAATTGATTGGTCTCTTATTTAATATAATTTAATTGATGAAATGAATCGACTTCAATTGACTGGGCTCTCATTTTATTGGAGCACATCTCCAAGTGTTTATGTATTTCCAGGAAGGCTTCCTGAGTAATATGTTTTCAGTGTCCTTACACATTAAAAAAATCTCCCTTGGCTGGTTTTAGATGTGTGTGACATTTCTATAACTGTGTGCTTTATGACCATCTCAACTTGAGAAGAAGAAAATGTTAAATCATACCAGGATTTGCTTTAGAATATATATGTTTTCCTTTTATTTTTACTTGACAGGTAACAATTGTACATATTTATAGGGTGCAGAGGAATATTTTGATACATGTACACAATGTGTCATGATCAAATCAGGTTAATTAGCATATCTATCACCTCAAACGTTTATCATTTCTTTGTGTTGGGAACATTAAAAATCCTCTCTTCTAGTTTTCTGAAAATACACCCTAAATTATTGATAATCATGGTTCACCCTACAATGCTACAGCACACAGAAACTTATTCCTCCTATTTAGTAGTAAGTTCATATCCATTAACCAACCTCTCCCTAGTCTCCCCTGCTCTCTATGCTTCCCAGCCTTTAGTAACCACAGTAGAATGTATACTGTTAACATATGTACCAGAGGCCATGTTGGGACACATGGCCATACCCATTTTAATTCCTAAGTGTTGTTATAATGTGTCACCTTCAGCATGATCAAGAAGAAGGGCCACTGATGTTCAAACCTGCTACTTCTCTAAAGTAGGAGAAGTAAGGCAATGAGAGATAAACCATCCTCTGAAAGGTGAGAGATTTGAGAAGGGAGGAAAAGAGGACACGTTCCTGCTTGCTTTGTGTGTTCACGAGCTCCAGGGAGGATTATAAAATACCTTCATACAGGTGCAGGTGTCTTTTTGATACAATGATTTCTTTTCCTTTGGGTAGATGCCCAGTAGTGGGATTGTTGGATCGAATGATCATTCTATTTTTAGTTCTTTGGGAACTCTCCATACTGTTTTCCATAGAAGTTGTACTAACTTACATTCCCATTAACAGTGTATAAGAGTTCCCTTTTCTCTGCATCCTCACCAACATTTGTAATCTTTTTGGATTTTTAATAATGGCCATTCTTGCAGGAGTAAGATAATATCTCATCATTGTTTTAATTTGCAAGTCTCTGATGATTAGCGATGCTGAGCATTTTTTCATGTGCTTGTTTGGCCATTTTTATGTCTTCTTTTGAACAATGCACTATTCACAATAACAAAGATATGGAATCAACCTAAGAGTCCATCAGTGGATGATCAGAGAAAGAAAATGTGGTATATATACACCATGGTCTTAAGAGAAATAACTCAGAAACAAGAAGTCAAATCCCACATATTCTCATTTATAAGAGGGAGCTAAATAATGTGTACAGCTGGACATAGAGTGTGAAATAATAGATATTAGAGACTGGGAAGGATAGGAAAGTGAGAAGGGGGTGAAGGATGAGAAATTATGTAATGGGTATAATGTACATTTCTCAGGTGATGGATACACTAAAAGCCCAGACTTCACCACTATACAATGTACCCATGCAACATAACTGCACTTGTATCCACTAATATATACAAGACAAGACAATATATGCCTCCACTTTATCATAACCTTGGGAATTCCTCATCCATCCTGTAGGGATGATATTCTGAGAATCAGTTCCATTCTCTCTGCCCTCCCCTGGTGGCATCCTTGGGGAGGAAACACACCTGTGCCAGTTCTATCACCATCCATGGCCATGTCATTGGGGACCAACCGTGCTCGACCCAAGAGGAAGCATTTACAGACCATGGGCATGTGATGAAAATTAGGGGAAAGGACGGTTAGCAGTTGCCTCTTGTTCCATTGCCAGTTTGTTTATTTAAAAAGAACTCCTTCTTTTTCTTTCAAGTACCTGGTATTAAGAGTGCTCCATGCTGCCAGACTGCAGGGTTGGGTTGATTAGAAGAGACTTGTGAAAAGGTCTTCTAACTCCTTCAACCCATATTGATAAGCTGCAGTTTCTCCGCAGCTCATGGTGGATGGGGGGTGGGAACCCTCACTCTTACAAATATTTCTCCAAGATTTAACCGAGTGAGATCAAAAAGCCATCTGGTTAAACAATCCTGCATACAAGAGCAGTTCTTACTTTAATTTAGAACACTGCTTAATGCACAAATTATTAAAATATAAAAACTGGGAGATCAAATGGAGCTCATTTAAGATAAGTCCTGAAATCACAAATTTCACTTAACCTTGCAACGAACATATGCTAGCAGGATTTTCCTACTTTTGTTGGTTCCCCCACCCTTTCCTCCTTCCTTTTTTTTTTTTTTTTTTTTTGGAGAGAGAATGAGTGGTTTCTAATTCATGTTTTTGTATTTTTCTTTCCAAATATCATGAAAATGTCATGAAGAATAGAAAAGAGAAATGAAAACTGTACAGCATACAGTTGCAAACAGCAGCAATTCATAAGTTTTATGAAGTATAAGTTTGCTCATTTTAGTAAATGCATAATGAGATGGTTTTATTATTCCTTGACCTTTCAGGGTTTGAATTTATTCACTTTATTGTTTGAGATATTGTAACTCAGGCAACATGTTTTTGTAAGAAATTCTGAAATTGTGCTTTTTTCCATCTCTGCCATGGGATGTGACTTTTGACATTATTGCACATTAAATTACATTATACGTGAGGTTGCTTTTATTTGGAATTGTTATATTTTAGGCAGTGCCGTTTAACGGAAATAAAATGTAAGGGGAAAAGATTAAAATGCAAGATAAAATAAGGCTAATCTTGGAATAAAACAGTAACAGATTTCTTTCCAATTTTGAATTAAATCTGCCATCGACATATTTTGCTGAACCCAATCAACTGAGCTTCTTAAATTAAAAAAAATCTTTTTGAGTAATATGGGGAACATTCATAAATCCAACACTCATGTTTAACAAATACTAACATTTTTGCCGTATTTACTGAAGCTTCAATTTTCCCCAGAAATAAAATATAACATATACAGTTGAAGCCACACTTACATTTTCCTTTTTCATCCTCCCTAGAAATACCCACTGTCCTCAAGTAGTGTCAAGTAGTGCAGAATCTATCTTTCCAAATCAATCAGGCGTTTTTTTGTTTTGTTTTGTTTTGTTTTGTTTTTTTGGTGGGGTTTTGTTAGGTTGCCCAAGATGGACTCGAACTCCTCGGCTCAAGTGATCTTCTCTCCTCTTGCCTTAGTCTCCTGAGCCAATCACATTTTTATGTAATATGCATACATCTCTAAAAACAATCTGTAGTATAGCTTTCTCTTTTTAACAAAAATGCATAAATAATATCAAACTATATATTTATGCCACTTGTTTTTTTCTTCTCTTTTTTTTTTTTTTTTTGACAGAGCCTCTCTCTGTCACCCAGGATGGACTGCGGTGACACGGTCATAGTTTATTGCAACCTCAACCTCCTGGGCTCAAACAATCCTCCAACCTCTGCCTCCTGAGTAACTGGGAATACAGGCATGTGCCACCAGGCCTGGCTAATTTTTTTTTTTTTTTTATTGTTTTTTGTTCGTTTTTAGAGAGACGGAGGTCTCACTGTGTCGCCCAGGCTGTCATGTATACTTTTTGAGATGTATCCAGGTTCACATATGTACATCTATTCATTTATTTTTCACTGTTGTACATATGCCCTGACATTAAGGTTATTGTGGTTTTTATTTTAACTGCAAACAATACTTTGTGTATTGTTGGTTATTTATGAGCTTTTTTTTGTTTGTGTGTATGAAATTACTAGTTTGTAATATCACAATGAGGTACATTTGCAACTTTACTAGGTATTTCCAAAATAATTTAACAGATTTACAGAATTATCAAGAGTGTGAAAAATTTCATTTTCCACCATCTTGAAAACACCTGGTGCTATCCCATCTTGTAATTCTTTTAACCATTCTAATTGGTATCAAATGTTGTTTAAAGGCATACTTTCTTAATTTTTAGGGTTTGAACAAATTTTCATATTTTTAGTTGTTCAATCTCCTTTACTCTGAATCACCTTCTTATATTACTTGATCACTTTGTTCTAAGTCTTCTGTTTCCTTATTGATTTGCAGGAGTTCTTGCGGGAGTAGGAAATAATCCATTTAGGGTTTGATTCCTTTTAAACCTCTGTTTGTCTATGGCTTATCTTTTAGCGTAGTTTCCAATGTCTTCTTTTATACAGAAACTTTTGACTTTCTTGCAGTTTGGTACTCCAACATTCTCCTTTAAAATTTATGCATTTAGTATCTTCAGGAAACTTTCTCCAGTCCAAGATCATAAAAATATTTTAATATACTTTCTTCTAGTTGTTTGGGCATTTTCCTTTTAAATTTAGATTTTTATTTATTTATTTTTTTTGAGACAGTCTAACTCTGTGGCCCAGGCTGGAGTTCAGTGGTGTAATCTTGGCTCACTGTAACCTCTGCCTCCCGGGTTCAAGTGATTCTTGTGCCTCAGCCTCCTTAGTACCTGGGATTACAGGCGCGTGCCACCACCTCTGGCTATTTTTTGTATTTTTAGTAGAAATGGGGTTTCATCATGTTGCCAGGCTTGTCTTGAACTGCTGACCTCAAGTGGTCCACCCGCCTTGGCCTCCAAAAGTGCTAGGATTACAGGCGTGAGCCACCATGCCCAGCACAGATTTAGATTTTTAATCCACCAGATTTTTAATTCTTTTTTTTTTTTGGTAGTGCGATGAAGGGATCTGCCACCCTCTCCCCCCCATTTCTACACACAATTGCTTGTTGACTAGCCTGTTCCTTTCCCACCGTTGTATACCAAATTTCTGCCATATTGTCAATGTCTTTTTATATATTCCTCTATTTCCTGTCTCCTTATTCTGCTAAGTGTAGTCTATCCAGTGTTCCACCAATCTTTCTAATGTCTTGATATTTACTAGGAGATTTCCCCATCTTTATTAGTATTCTTCAATATATTATTAGTGATTCTTGGCCACTTACATTCCATATGAAATAAGAATCAACTTGTCCAGTTTAAGGATATGCTGTATTGTGATTTGATAGGTGATATCCATGGAATATAGAGCTTACTTTAAGGATGACAAACATCTTAAAGATATTGAATCTTCCCTTTAGTGAACATGACGCACCTATCCATTTGTTACATCTTCTGTTATGTCCTATAACACATAAAGTTATTTCTCCTCATAATGGGCTTTTATGTCCTATAGTAAGTATATTTTAGATAACTTTATATCTGAAATGTTTTGTATTTTTCCATTGCCCTCTGTTCTTTTAGAACCACAACATTTGGAGATTACCAACATGGTTTTCAGCCCTCAGCTTTGGCGAGACTTCTTCCTTTTCATTCTTTTCTGGGCAAATCTAAACCTTTGGAGAAGTAGATGAGTGAAGTCAATTGCAAAGGTAAGAGAGATATTCTGGGCTCTCCTATAACCTCTTTTAGGACAGAAATGGTTGGCAGGGATGTCTATCAATCATAACACCTTCACCTCACTTGGGATGTGTTCCATGAGCAGATAGCTTTCTGCTGTGTTGCAATTGCTTTCCGTGAAAAGCTGGCGTAATTTCTAAAGGAGGATTTCTCACAGAAACTTTGCAGGCCTAACTTGTGTTTTTCTTCATTTTTTTCATTAAATCATGTTAAATTTATCAGCCTGAAGAAAATCTCTCAGTTGTTGCTGTCACTTACCTGAGGACTGTAGTTAAAGGTCATATGGGTTATTTGCATCTTTTCTTTCAAAAATAAAATTAAATAAAGAAAGTAAATTTAAACTAATGAAAAGGAATTTGACCCAGGATATCATGAAATAATAATGTACCTCAAAGTGTGACACAAAGCTGTACCTAAACAGTTCGTTCTTGTGACATTTTCCCCAGCATGTTTTTCTTCTGATGGGCAAGGGAAAGTCTCTTTGGTTGGATTCCAGAAACAGACACTGAGGGAATCAGAGAACACAGGGCCATAGAATAGAAATATGAATTCTTTTATTCCCCCACCTTTATTGAGGTATAATTGGCAAGTAAAAACGGAATATACTTACTGTGTACCGTGTGAGGTTTTGATAAATGAGCACGTTATGAAACTTTTACTATGCACTAGGTAAATAACTTATCTATCACTGTGCATAGTTATTATTATTATTATTATTTGGGGATAGTGTGAATATTTGAGATCCACTCTCTTAAAAAATTTCAAGTAAACAATACGGTATTGGTAACTATAGTCACCATGCTGTAGATTGCATCCCCGGAACTTATTTATAACTGAAACTTTGTACCCTTTGACCAACATCTCTCCAGTGTCCCCCACTCCCCAGCCCCTCGTAACCACCTTTCTACTCTCTGCTTCTGGGAATTCAACTTCTTTAGATTCCAAATCTAAGTGAGATCATATGGTATTTGTCTTTCTCTGTCTGGCTTAATTTGCTTAACATAATGCCCTCCAGGTTCATTCACATTGTCCCAAATGGCAGGAATTACTTCTGATTAATGGCCAAATAGTATTCATATTTATGTGTGTGTGTATATATATATATATATGTATACACACACACATATATATACACATGTGTATATATATATACACATGTGTATATATATATACACATGTGTATATATATATATACACATGTGTATATATACATATATACACATGTGTATATATACATATATACACATATATACACATATATACACATGTATATATATATATATGAATAAATGTATATATGTATGTATAAACATTTTCTTTATCTATTCATCCATTGGTGGACGCTTAGGTTGGTTCCATATCTTGGCTATTGTGAATAATGTGGCAATAACATGAGGGTGCAGATACCTCTTTGAGACGCTGATCTTGTTTCCCTCTGATATATATGCAAAAGTGGGATTGCTGGATCATCAGATAGTTCTATTTTTAACTTTTTGAGGAACCTCTGTACTGTCATCCGTAGTGGCTGTGCCAGTTTATCAATGTGACTTATTTGAAGCTTACCATGTTGTGAAACATCCACTTCAAAATTCATCTTAAAGAATATTAATTGAGAAAATTATTGACTGTGGATTGGGCATGCACCTAATACACTAGACAACTCATGCACTAGTGATTTGCTAAGCATATTTCTTTCTCCCAGAAAATCTGGACTTTTGGAGAGGTGGACATACAGATCAATGGGACAGGGCAGTGAGATGTTCTAGGTTCTTTTGTAACCTCCTCTGGGGCAGAAATGATTGACAGGGATATCCACCAATCTTAACACCTTCACCTCATTTGAAGCAGGTTTCATTGATTTTCAATTGCTGCATAACAAGTTACTGCAAAGTAGCAACTTAAAACAACATACATTTGCTATCTCACAGTTTCTGTGAATCAGGAATCCCTAGGCATAGCTTAGATGTTTCTATGGACTGAACTGTGTTTCCCCAAAATTCATATGTTGAAGCCCTACCCCACAATGTGACTGTATTTGGAGATGAGGCCTTGGACCTTAAAGAGGTAATTAGGTTCAAATGAGTTTGTAAGGTGGGACCTAATCCAATCTGGTGTCCTCATAAGAAGAGGAGTTTGGGACACAGACTTGTGTGAGGACGCAGGGAGAAGACAGCGTCTACAAGCCAAGGAGAGAAGACTCAGGAGGAACCAGCCTTGCCCACACCTTGATCTTGGACTTCCAGCCTCCAGAGCATAAGAGAATAAATTTCTGTTGTTTAAGTCACCCCGTCTGTGGTAGTTTGTCATGGCAGCCTCAGCAAGCAAGAGAGCTGGTTTCCCTTCTTCAAGGTCTCACAGGCTCCAATCCAGGTGTCAGTCAGGGTCAAGGTCCCCACATAGGCCTCTCTCGGGGAAGATCTCCTCTCGTGCTTCTGCAAGTTGTTGGCAGAATTCATCTCCTTGCAGCTGTAGCACTGAAACTTCCCTTTTGGCTGTCAGCTAGCGGTTGCTCTCAGCTCCAAGAAACCACCTACGGTTTGTTCTTTGCCCTGTAGCTATCTTCATAAGCCCCCTCACAGGATGGGAGTTTGTCTCTTCTAGTCCAGAAATAGGGAGAAAGTCTTTGTTTTTTAAGGCATTTTTTGATTTTTAAAGTTTTTATAGGTTTACAGGGTACAAGTGCAGTTTTTTTACATGGATAAATTCCATGGAGAAGTCTGGACTTTTAGTGTAGCCATTGCTTGAATAGTGTACATTGTACCCATTAAGTAATTTCTTATCCCTCACTCTCCTCCCACCCTTCTACCTTTCCTGGTCTCCAGTGTCTATTATTCCACTCTTTATGTCCAAGTGTACGCATTATTTAGCTCCCACTTATAAGTGACATTGTGCAATATTTGACTTTCTGTTTCTGAATTGTTTCACTAAAGGTAATGGCCCCCAGTTCCATCTATCTTGCTGCAAAATACATAATTTCATTCTTTTTGATGGCTAAGTAGTAAATATTCCATGGAATATGTATACCAGATTTTCTTTATTCAGTCCTCTGTTGATGGACACTTAAGTTGGTTCCATATCTTTGCTATTGTGAATAGTGCGCAATGAACATATGAGTGCAAGCATCTTTTTGATGCAATTATTTTTATTCCTTTGGGTATATACCCTGTAGCAGGATTGTTGGATCGAATGGTAGTTTTAATTTTAGTTCTCTGAGAAATCTCCATATTGTTTTCCATAAAATCAACAGGGTGACCACACAGCCTACAAGGCAGGAGAAAATATTTGCAAAACTATATATCTGACACAGTGCTAATATCCAGAATCTACAAGAAACTCAAATAACTCAACAAGAAAAAAAAACATTAAAAAGTAGACAGAAGACATGAAAAGACGTTTGTCAAAAGAAGACATACAAATGACCAATAAACATGTAAAAAAAATGCTCAACATCACTAATCATATCAGAGAAATGCAAATTAAAACCACAATGAGATACCATCTCACATCAGTCAGAATGGCTATTACTAAAAAGTCGAAAAACAATAGATGTTGGTGAGGATGTGGAGAAAAGGGAATGATTTTATGCTGTTGGTGAAAATGTAAATTAATTAGAGAGAAAATCTTTGACCTCAGGGAAGGCCATATCTGCCTTTTACTGCTCCTCACCTAATCAAGTCAAATCCACCGAAGATAATTCCCCTTTTAGAGAACTCAAAGTCAACTAATTTGGAACCTTACTGACATCTGCAAAAGTTCTTTGCTGTGGCCATGTTCTGTTGGCCAGAAACAAGTCACAGGTCTCGTCCCTGCTGAAGGGGAGGGGATTATGTAGGCTGTGAGCACAAGAGGGCAGGGACCACAGGTGTTTACCACAAAGTGCTTCCAGGAGGAGTCTGGTAGGAAGTGCAGGAAGGAGGACAGAAGGAAAAGAAACCAAGAATAGATGTGAGGCCAGGTATCGGGTACTGACAGCAGAGAGGAGCCTCATCCTGTCAATACACTCAGTATTGTTCCAACCCAGAGCAGCAAGCTTTGATGCCCCATAGCTGCCAGCCACTAGTGAAAGGGAGATACAAAATCCCAGACACTTACAGCTCTCTGTGCATAAAGGGGCAATCGCTCCAGCAACCCAAGGGTATCATTCTGAAAAAGTGCCCCAGGTGCTAGCCATCAAAGGTGGAAGCATATTAAAGCCAAGATGGGAGTCCTAAAAATGGTTAAAAATGAGCCAATAGCACAGTACTTGCATTCTCTCCTACCGAAGGTGAGGATGAATCAGTCACTCTTCTTCTGGAAGTAACATATACTTCCTCTGATTATAAGATTTAATATATTCTGGCCAGGCACAGTGGCTCATGCCCATGGTCCCAGCACTTTGGGAGGCCAAGGTAGAAGGATTACTTGAGGCCAGGAGTTCAAGACACGCCTGGGCAACATGACAAGACCCTGTCTCTACAAAAAATTAAAAAATTAGCTGGGCATGGTTGTTTGTGCCTGTGGTCCCAGCTACTCGGGAGGCTGAAGTGGGAGGATCACTTGAGACCAGAAGTTCAAGACCAGCCTGGACAACATAGCAAGACTCCAGCTCTGCAAAAATTTTAAAAAAATAGCTAGGCATGGTGGTGTCTTCCTCTACTCTCAGTTATTCAGAAGGCTGAGGCACAGGGGTCACTTGGACCCAGGAGTTTGAGGTTGCAGTGAGCTGTGATTGCGCCACTGCACTCCAGCCTGGGCAACAGAGCAAGACCTTGTCTCAAAAAAAAAATACATACATACATAGAAATATATTTAAAGGAAAAGCAAATTTCAGAAATTCAGAGACTTGGTAAAGAAGGGAACAAAGATCATGTGTAATCCCATCAGCACATGGTTCACGTCTCAGTTTATCTGCTTCTGGACTTTCCTTTCGACATGCATATTTATTCTTTTCAGAGTGTCTAATTACAGAGTTGGATAGTAATTGCATTTACTATCGGGGTCCACCAAGCCATTCGTTGTAGCTGTCAGTCCCAGCCTCTGCACGCTGCTGTCTACCATGAATATTTTTTCTTCAAGCAGTTCATTTCACTTTTTATCAGCATTAAAGTAAATAATCAGCACAGATATGAATTCTGCTGACACATTATCTTCACAAGTAAGATGATGATTTACCATTCTGGGTAAGTTCAGCCCAGAGCCATTCCACCAGCTTACATATAATGCTTCCCACTGAAATAATCAGCATCTTCTCAAAAATGGGGAAGACAGCTATGGAAGCGAATTGGAGACCTTTTTTTTTTTTTTAGCTAACATATTCATTTAGGCTCACAAGTATGTATTTATCATTTTGGAAGAACCTCTAAGCCTTTCTTTTATTTTGGTGATTAATAGATATTAGATAGAATCAAGAACATGATCTAGTTTCGTGGGAGCCCTTCTCTGACATGCCTTGGGTTTCTGTTGGAAGATATTTCCCTGGTCCCTACCCCTGGCCTCTCACCTGGGTTCCCTGCCTTTGGCAGCTCAGCCTGGCTTCTCCCACACCCCACTTCAGATCTGCTATTAGCCATGCAAGATAGGGCAGTGGGTGGTTCTGTGCTTCTTGCAGTTCTGAGGGTAAGCCTGCCCACTTCTGGATCTCTATCCAGGGAACCCCAGGGCTGCTACGTACCTAATCATGGCCTCCAGTATTCAATTCACCAGTGATAATACCAACATTTTGAACTCACTTCGTCCTGAGTCCTCTGTCTATCTCAACTGATGCAAAACTCATGTTGTGAAGGAGAGCTATTTATTCAGCCTCTTACAAATGTTTGCTTGTTTATCCCTTTTAAAAAAAAGTCTAGTTATCTGCAATTACATAGTTTCACTGATTAAGGCATCATTTATTGAATACATTCCATGAGTAAGGCAATATACCGGCATGTATCATTAGCCATGACTTGACAGTGTCTGAGCTTAGTCTAACTACTGAATGTTGCATTTCTTCTATGCATCTTTTTCTCTCAGGGAGAAAATCTTTACCTGTTACTTGACACCATTTTGGGGGTGAGATCAGGTGCACAATTTTATTAGATTAAGGCCATTTAGCAAAACTAAGAAGTATCCAGAGCATGGATGATTAAATAATAAAAGCATAGCCACACAATGGAATGCTGCAGGGGCCACAAAATGATGTACAAATATTTATTGGGATGGAAAAATGATCATGATCTATCATTAAATGAAAAGATAATATGGGTCAAGGATGTCAGTTTATAAAATTAAAATAAAACATGATCAATATGAACTACCTTTTGGTAAAAAATATTTTTATAAAAATATGTGTGTATACATATTTATGTTCCTTTACATTTTATGTGTATATATACATTTTGATTTATAAGGATGTATGTCCTTATAAAATATGTACACACACACACACACATATATATATACACACACATACACACACATATCTATATCTATCTCCTGCAGAATATATATACATATCCTATTGGGTCTAGATTAACTGGAACAGGCAGTCAATTTAGGACACATAAGTTCTGAGTGGTGACAATGATGTGTTAAAGGAGGAATAAATGAAGGTTGGTTTGAAGAATCACTTGCAATACATGAGTCAACAAAATATATCCAATAGACAAGACACATCTTTATCTATACATATACATCTATATCTCTACCTATATCTATCTATCTATCATCAATCATCTATCATCTCCATTTATCTGTCATCTCTATTTATCACATCTATCAATCATCTCCATTTATCTATCATTCTATCATCTCCATTTATCTACGTATCTATGTATCTATCTATCATATCTATCATCTCCATCTAGCTATTGTATCTATCTATCATATCTATATATCATCTATCATCTCCATTTATCATCATCTATCATATCTATCTATACATCAAAAGACATATAGACTGATCTATCTATGCATCTATCCTTTCATTTACACACATGTGTATCCTCCGTCGTTTGTGTGTATCTGTCATACCTTGTTATCTACCTTTCTAGCTGTCTATCTATCCACTCATCACCTATTTATCCATGTAGCTATCTATCATCTAGCTATTGATTTATCTCCCTACCTCAATTTTCCAATGATTATTTCTTGATGGTTGAATCTAGATGAATGACCTAAACTTTTGCATTTTCTGTAATAAATACATACTATGGTTCATGTAAAATGAATAAATCAGTTGAGGCTGGGTATGATGGCTCACACCTGTAATCCCAGCACTTTGGGAGGCTGAGACGAGATGATCACTTGAATCAAGGAGTTGGAGACTAGCCTGGGCAGCATAGTAAAACCCTGTTTCTTCAAAAAATACAAAAATTAGCCGGGTATGGTGGTGTGCGCCTGGAGTCCCAGGTACTCGAGAAGCTAGGTGAGAGGATCGCTTGAGCACAGGAGGTTGAGACTGCAGTGAGGTAAAATCATTGCACTCGATCCTGGGTGACAGAGCAAGACCCTTTCTTTGTAGTAATAATAATAATAATAATTCTAAACCATTGGAGACTCTGTTGTTAACATTATTAGTTTAAAATGGGACCTGTTCCCTCTTAAGCTGTGCTCTTCACTTTTCCATCTGGAGACGGCTTCAATCTATGGATCCACAGTGCCCGACAGTCCCTTCCCGGGCTCCCAGACCACACCCTATGCCCTGGCCTGGTTGTGTCAGCCAAGAAAGAAAGGTATATCCCAACAGAAAAATGCTCACTGTGGCCTCTCCTGGGAGATACATAGATGTTCCTCCACTTACAATGGGGTTACATCCCGATAAGCCCATAATAAATATAGTAAGTTGAAAATGTATTTAATACATGTCACCTATCAAATATCATATCTTTGCCCAGCCTGCCTTAAACATGTTCAGAACACATACGTTAGCCTATGCTTGGGCTAAATCATCTAACACAAAGCCTATTTTATAATAAAGTGTTGAATATCTCATGAAATTTATTTCAGTATTATACTGAAAGTGAAAAAAAAATTGTATGATTACTCAAAGTATGAGTTCTACTCAATGCATATCACTGTTGCACCGTCATAATGTCCAAAAATTGTAACTCAAACCCTCATAAGACAAGGACTATCTGTAAATAAATGTAAAGTTTTGGAAATGGCATCTTGTTTCTAGACACTGTGCTTCAAATGGAAAAAAACAAAGTTAAATAATTAGTGATCCTTTCCATTAAGTTGTGAATCTCCATGGACTTGCCATTGTGCAAATTGTGGGGGATGTGAAGATGAAAAGACAGGATTCCAGGCTCAGAGGAGGAGGAGCCAGGAATTGTTTTCTGACCCCCATCATTAAGCCTTTTGGTGTTTCTTTTTGTTGTTTTTTTGAGACAGTCTGGCTTTGTCACCCAAGCTGGAGTGCAGTGGCACGATCTTGGCTCACCGAAACTTCCACTTCCTGGGTTCAAGCAATTCTCCTGCCTCAGCCTCCCGAGTGGCTGGGGCCACAGGGCACGCCATCATGCCCAGGTAATTTTTGTGTATTTAGTAGAGACAGGGTCACACCATGTTGGCCAGGCTGGTCTGGAACTCCTGGCCTCAAGTGATCCACCCGCCTCAGCCTCCTAAAGTGCTGGGATTACAGGCATGAGCCACTGTGCCCACCCCTTTTGGTGTTTCTTATGCAGAATTGCAAGGACCCAGGGAAGACTTAGTAGCGTGGGGCTTTTGACTTTCTTGAGTTTTGGAGTCCTGATCCTGTGAGGGCTGCTTCCACAGTATATGGCTCCCCAGAATCCCCAAGATGAACATGGTGAAGGTGCAGGACCCTTGTTCTTCTAGCCAAAATCATTGAACCACTTCATCTTACTGCCTGTTGCCTAGAGAGATGACGAGCTCCTTATCATTGCCCGACTTTAAGCTCTCATGATTTGTATATTCCAAAGCACTGTTTCCAAAATTCCCACTAGAATTTGGCTCATAGGCTGGGCGTGGTGGCTCATGCCTGCAATCCCAGCATTTTGGGAGACCGAGGCGGGCAGATCACTTGAGGTCCGGAGTTGGAGACATTCTGGCCAACATGGCAAAAACCCGTCTCTACTACAAATACAAAAATTAGCCAGGCATGGTGGCACATGCCTGTAATTCCAGCTGCTCCAGAGGCTGAGGCTAGAGAATTGCTTGAACCTCGCAGGCAGAGGTTGCAGTGAGCTGACATTACGCCACTGCACTACAGCCTGGGCGACAGAGTGAGATTCTGTCACACACACACACAAAATAAATAAATAGATAAATATTAAAATAAAATAAAATGTGGCTCCTTGAGGGCATTGCATCCTTTGGTTCCCTAGCCCTGCACCAATAGGTGGCATGCAGTTATTTTGTGGATGTGGAGAGCAGTTTAGAAATGAGTCAACTCCAGCCAGAGAGCCCAAGTATGCTGACTCCAGGAAAGAAACATTGAATGCTGCACATGCTGTAGATTGACAGTCTGAGGATGCGACTATAGGTGATCAGATGTAAAAGCAGAATATTGGCTGTGCCTGAGGCACCCAGGCCCTGTGAGCTGGACACAGTGGAGAAGCAGTGCTTCCTGACTTTGAGAGCACAGCAGGGAAGGTCCCATAAGCTGCGGTGAATTGGACACAATGAAGGCTTTGTGCAGCCCCACATGGACCAGAATTTACTACAGGGACAAAGCCTAAATCTTTTCTTT
Organism: Pan troglodytes; assembly: GCF_028858775.2. Taxonomy (NCBI): domain Eukaryota; kingdom Metazoa; phylum Chordata; class Mammalia; order Primates; family Hominidae; genus Pan; species Pan troglodytes. The sequence goes on along the minus strand of NC_072421.2, from coordinate 7,162,412 downwards.
AGCTAATGTTGTGCTCAGAGAACACTACCCCAAAACGAAGGCCTCAGAAGAAGCCTCAGAAGGAAAAGTTTCTTCCTCACCTTCTCCTGCCCTCCTGTCTGTCAGTCCCATTCTCCCTCCAGGCCTCATTAAAACTAGAAATTTTCCTCCCCAAGGTGGTTCATAGAAACCAGAGCCTCTTTTTCCCCAAAGCCAGACATAAAATCTAAAATAGGACTCTAACTTACCCTCCATCACCTCTCAGTGTCAAAACTGGCCGTAAAGAAATCCTCTGATCTACCTGGTTTGACTGTAGATCCTAAGACCCGCATTCCAGAGAGGGTCTCGCAGCACACCCGGAAGGAAGGAGCGCTGCTCAGAGAGAGAGGCAAGAAGAATCTACACAGACAGGCCTGGCTGGGTTTCCACCCTCAGTCCATTTGCTTTAGATCAGGCCCTTTTCCTCCAATGCTATTTCTACATGGATTTTGTTCATACCTGCTTGAACCTAAGCATAACAATGCACAGTTCGCCCTGTATCTTTGGGTCTTCAGTCTGAAGGCTCCTGAGTCACATAAAAATATTATGAAATAAATGTTTGTGCCTTTTTTCCTATTAATCTGCCTCTTGTCAGTGATTTTCAGTGAACCTTCAGAGGGCAAAGGGGATGTTTTCTCTTGTCCCTGACATTCTCAGTGATACTTCCTCACAGTTGGGATATTTCCACAAAAGGGAATTTACATACGTGATCAGTGCAGCTCCACACTTTTTCCCCCCTTTCTCCATGGAACCCAGTCTTCAATTGATGAGCTGTGTACTTTGAAGAGATTTACAACAATGAGGCTTTGGGTGTGTCACAACCTCCAGCTATGGAGGAAAACTGGGACGTACACAGTGTTTCTTATTGGCTTCGGAGGAAATTGGATAATCAAAAATAATTATAAATGAAACAAACACACAGAAAAACCCCAGACCTTTGGCACACAGTTATGTGCTCCTACTGTTTGGTCGAGTGAGCAGAAGGTGATTTTATTCTGCGAAATCCAGCGTCAGCAGCTCCTGCACTATTTGGAACGGCACGTCTGACATCCACCACAATGAACAGATGGTGTTAATAGTTCATTTAGTTGCACTTAATAATAATGACACTGCCAAAGTGTTGCTCCTTGAACATTTGACGCCAACCATTTCTGCTGGGTCCAGACTGATGGGAACAGGCGGCTAACTTAGGGGATGTGAGTCCTGAGAGGTCACAGCAATGCAGTCCATGAAGAGTGAGTGAGGCTTGCTTTCAAGACTCACCTCTATTTAACTCTGGGAATGGAGTGGAAGGGTGGCAAGGTCTTCAACTTAGCTACAGTTTTATAGTTTACACTGCATTGCCAAGCAGTGGTTTAATGCATGGGTCAAAGTCAACTGCCCTGTTTCGAGGTGTTACCTGCTTCCAGCTGCAGCTGAGTCTGTCTTGAATTGGTCAGATGATATGGACGATTATATCATTAATGTGGACTGAAGATTGGGAGTGATTAGAACATTTTGTGCTTAGAGTGTGCTAGGCTCCCAAATTCAGCTTTCATTTGTTTGTTTTTGTTTGTTTGTTTTGTTGTTGTTGTTTTTGGACAGGGTCTTGCTCTATTGCCCAGGCTGGAGTGCAGTGGCACTATCTCGGCTCACTGCAGCCTCCACCTCCCGGGTTCAAGTGATTGTCCTGCTTCAACCTTGTGAGTAGCTGAGATTACAGGTGCCCACCACCACGCCCGGCTAATTTTTGTATTTTTAGTAGAGATAGGGTTTCACTATGTTGGCCAGACTGGTCTTGAACTCCTGACTTCAAGTGATCCACTTGCCTTGGCCTCCCAAAGTGCTGGGATCACAGGTGTGAGCCACCACACCTGGCCCAAATTTAGCTTTTAAAACGTCCAGTTTCTCTGGTTGTGCCTTAGGTTTGAGAAAATAAGGAAACTTTACAAATAAAATGTATCTAAGTCCCTGACTTAAAAGCGAATTGTCCAACAGATGATGGAAATACATCACCCTATAGTCTGAGCATAAAATTGCATCATTTTAAGAACATCAGTCAGAAATACTCAATTCCACTCAAGCAACTTTTGTCGAATGTCCAAGGAAGGAGGGGGCTGAGACTTCTCACCAATGTCACTTTGAATTCAGAGACTGTCAATGACTCTCGTACTAAACCCAGTGATAAACGCTTCGGGTGATGGAGGCACCATTGTTGAGTGAGGGATTCCTTTTGTCTGGGAGATCAAGAAAGATTTTCCAAAGCAGGTGGACTAAAAGCTGGACTTTAACGGATAAGTGGACTTGAAGATAGAAGAGGAGTGGAGTGGAAGGACATTTGGGACTGGAGGATGGGTATAAGGGCCTGAGAGTGTGTGATTTATCAAGAGAATCATGAATTAAACAGAAGTGTGATCAGAGCACAGGGCACAATAACACCACACGCTGGGAGGTAAGATTAAACAGCAAGTGAGAGACCAGACCCTGGAAGATCCTGTGTGCTATGCTAAATACCTTGGGTTTTATTTCACAGGCAATGCAATCTCAGTGGGGATTTGAAGTGGGGGGAGTGACATTTCCTAATCTAAATCTTCTAAGAAGATGATTCTAGCAGCTTTACCGTAAAGCCTTGGAGTGATGTGCTCTTTTTCAGATCTTCCAATTCCCTGAGCCATGCTCATCTGTCAGTGTTTTTAGAGAACAAACTCTACATGCACTGTCTTGCTTAGAAGTGTGTTCAATATATATACCTGTGAGCACAGGTGCCTTCATCTAGGGTAGCTCTTGCCTTGAGGTCTCTGCTGTGTTTAAAACTGAGTAGATTAGTCACTACCACTAATTTCAGCACAGTTTAGAGGGTGTGGCAGGAAGACAGCATTAGGCTGGTCATACCTTTAGACATTTAAGGGACATTTCTTCTCGGAGAAACGAGGATTTCTGGGACCTCGGCCAGAGCTTGTTCCTTGATGCTATTCATCCTCAGAGGGTTGTCTTGGAACCTTGGTCATGGAGATCCTGGCAATAAATGGACCATGATGAAAACAACGGCAGCCAAAGAAACCGATACATTATTTATTTGCAAAGGTCATTTTCATTTGATGAAATGATAAAGAACCAGGAGAAGGAGTTACATTTTCTGTCATTGCTAAATAATCTAGTTGATGTGAGCGGTATTAGCATACAGGCTAATGTCAAAATGCAGCTAATTTTGTATGCAGTACATTTTCCCAGATCCCCCAAGGATTCCACAGATACAATCTCATTAATCTCCTCAGCATTTCTTTGGAGCTACCTGACAGCCATGGGCCATGGTTTATAGATTAAGGAAGCAAAAGGGAGACACCAAGTGTCCTACCTCGGGCTGCAGAGGCTTTTTCTACCCTGGCAGAGAGACAAGTCTTATTTTGGAAAATTCTCTCAACACAGCCCTTCTCACACTGCTTGGGGCATCCTTGCTTCCCAAATGCTACCAGAGGCTGTTGGCATTTCAGAAGAATTCTGTCTATGAGGGTGACAAAAAGATGACTCCCCCATTCAGGAATGTGGAAACAGACAGGCCATTCTTTCTTTAGGGCATCTCTCCTTGGTTGGTCCTTGTTTTGAGTTACTGAAAGTATTTTAAGAATTCAACTTGTTTTTTGAGGGGGTTAGGGTGGGAAGTGCATTTTCTGGGTAATCCAGCCAGGATTGCAGGAAATCCCACCCAAGTTTCTTGCTTTAAAGGAGCTTCGTCGAAAATTAACAGTGACATTGTGAAACAGGGCTCAACCGTGGAAAATAATATGGATTATGATGATAGGTGCTTCTCCACAGTTGCTACAAGGTTATAAAAGAAAGTGCCAACTTCATAGGCTGCCATTAAATTGTGTTTCCAACCATGTTTCTTGTTACTCTGTTGCAATCCATCCTGTGCTCTAAAGCAGGGATGCCCAAGCCCCAGCCACTGACGGGTCAGTGGCCTGTTAGGAACCGGGCTGCACAGCAGGAGATGAGTGGCGGGCTAGTGAGGGAAGTTTCCTGTGCATTTACAGCCGCTCCCCATCACTCACATTACCACCTGACCTCTGTCTCCTGTCAGATCAGTGATGCCATTAGAGTCTCATAGGAGTGCGAACCCTGTTGTGAACTGCACATCCGAGGGATCTAGGTTGTGTGCTCCTTATGAGAGTCTAATGCCTGATGATCTGTCACTTTCTCCCATCACCCCCAGATGGGACCGTCTATTTGCAGGAAAGCAAGCTTAGGGCTCCCACTGATTATACATGATGATAAGTTGTATTTCATTATATATTACAATGTAATAATAATATAAATAAAGTGTACAATAAATATAATGCGCTTGAATCATCCTGAAATCATGCCCCTGTATCCCCACTGCAGTCCATGGAAAAATTGTCTTCCACAAAACCAGTCTCTGGTGGCATAAAGGTTGGGAACTGCTGCTGTAGAAGGATGCACCCAGCCACAGGTCTGAGTGTGGTGCACTGCTTGGAATCCTCTAGTAGAATTTTTTACTAGTGAAGGACCCTCTAGTAGGATTTCTTCCTCTTTGCATGGGAGAAAAAATTTCCTCTACTTTCTTGGGTTGTGTGGATGAGCTTGCAACACAAACTGGCAAAAGACAAATTAACAGGAGAAAATCATAGATATTTTACTTGATGCTAAGCTTTATGTTACATTGTTGGTTGGTGGTGTTGGGGGGTGCTTCACAAAGAAAAGATCCCTCCTCATCCCCCAAGAAGCGCCTAGACTTGAAGGCTTTTATACCATTCAAAGAATGATACACTTGTAGGCAAGTGACACAACAAAGGACAAGGGTTTTTGGACTTTTTAGGGGCTGTAAATGATGGGAAGGTGAATATAAAGGGGATGCTGATGGTTGATGAGGGTTATTTGGTAAGGTGTGTTTATTAGATTCTTTTTGGTGCCATCTTGCCCCTGGTCGGGAAGAAGGGAAGCAAGGCAAAATTTGTTTTGCTTTTAGGCAGCTGGCAAAGGGCAGAGAGCCTCATCGTGTGTCTGCCTTTTCTCAAAATAATCCTTACATCACAGTGGCATATTTTGGGTGTCATATTCTGATCTTCTGCACCTTCACGGCACCTCACTTTTCTTTTGTGTATTGAATTCCACCCATCCTTTAAGAAATTATCATATATGATGACGGATGTCTACTCTGGTAATCTTTTAGAAGTTGTGGTAAAATATACATAACATAAACTTTATCATTTTAACCTATTTATTTACTTATTTTAGAGACTGGATCTCTCTCTATCACCCAGACTGGAGTGCAGTGGCACAATCGTGGCTCACTGCAGTCTTGAACTCCTGGCCTCAAGAGATCTTCCTGCCTCAGCCTCCTGAATGGTTGCAACTACAGGTGAGAGCCTGGCTCATTTTAACCTTTTAAAAGTGCATGGTTCAGTGGCATTAAGTACATTCCCCTTGTGCAATTGGTACTCCCATTCACTTCCAGAGCTTTTTTCTTTTCCCCAAAGTGAAACTCCATAACTATTCAGCAATAACTCCTCATCACTCCTTTCCCACTTCCCCAGCCCTTGGTAACCACGAATCTACTTTTTGTTTCTATGAACTTGACTATTCTGGGTACCACATGCAAGTGGAATCATACAATATTTGTCCTTTTGTGTCTGGCTTGTTTAACTTGGCATGATGCTTAGTTCACATGGCGTGATGTCCTCTAGGTTCATCCATGTTGTAGTATGTATCAGAATTTCATTCCCCTTTTAAGGCTGTATTATATTCCATTGTGTACATACACCACATTTTGTTTATTATTTAAGTAATCTGAATTTGTTTGTTTGTTTTGTTTTAAACTTTCTATGCTGATATTGTATTCCTCTGACAATTAAAATAATGGAATTGCAGAAGACACTCATCCTGTTTTGCCAATATTTCATGTGTGAATATACGGTTAACCTTGAAATAGTAATTGGTGCTTTCTAACTGAATGTTTATTAATTTCTTTTGCAGAGGCACAATTCTATTTAAGTGAATTTAAGGAAATAACAGAACAAGCCAAAGTCCTTTGTGATGGTTAATTTTAGGTGTCGACTGAATTAAGAGACACCTACATGGCTGGTTAAGCATTGTTTTCGGGTGTGTCTGTGAGGGTGTTTCCAGAGGAGATTGGCATAGGAGTTGGTGGACTGAGTGGTGGAAATTCTCCCTCAGTGTGGGTGGCCACTGTCCAATTGGCTGCGGCCCTGAATGGAAAACAGTGAGAAGACAGGTGAATTCTTCTCACTTCCAGAGCTGGGACACCCTTGTGATTCTGCCTTTGGACCTCAGAACTCCAGGTTCTCCAGCTTTTTAACCCCAGGACTTGCATTAATGCCCCACCAGTCTCTCAGGCCTTCAGTCTGGGACTGAGAATTACACCATTAGCTTGCTTTGCTCTGAGGCTTTCAGACTTGAACTGAGCCACACTGTAGGTTCCTGTGGGTCTACACGTTGGAAAAGGCCTCTCATGAGACTTGTCAGCCTCCTTCATCATGTGAACCCATTCCCATAATAAATCCCCTTCTACATCTCCACCTCTGCCTATCTATTTATCTGTCTATCTATCTATCTATCTATCTATCTATCTATCTATCTATCTCATGTATCTATGTATCTATCTTGTCTATTTCATCTATGTATCTCATCTCTCTCATGTATCTAATCTATCTTATCTATTTCATCTATCATTTATCTGTCTCATCTACCTTGTCAATCTACCTATCTCATCTCTGTACATATATCTGTCTATCTCCTCTATCTATCCTATCTATCATCTATCTAACTACATACGTACCTACCTATCTTATCTATCTATCTATCTATCTATCTATCTAATCTATCTTATCTATCTCATCTATCTCTATTTCATCTATCATCTATCTAATTTATCTAATCCATCTTATCGATCTACCTATCTCATCTATCTATCCTATCTAGTCTATTTCATCTATGTACCTCATCTCTCATATCTCTGTCTCGCTCTCATCTATTTCAGCTCTCTCATCTCTCTATCCCTATCTATCTCATCTCTCTATTTAATGTGTCTAATCTATTTATGTACTGATCTAATCTGTCTACTTATCTATCTATCTCATTTATCTATCTCTCTAATCTATCTAATCGATTTCATCTATGTACCTCATCTCTCATATATCTATCTTTCTCTCATCTACTTCATCTATCACATCTGTTTATCTCTAGCCACCTCATCTATCTATTTAATGTATCTTATCTATCTTTGTTTTTTTTGTTTGTTTGTTTGTTTTAGATGGAGTCTCGCTTTGTCGCCCAGGCTGGAGTGCTGTGGTGCGATCTTGGCTCACTGTAAGCTCTGCCTCCCGGGTTCACTCCATTCTCCTACCTCAGCCTCCCGAGTAGCTGGGACTACAGGCACCCGCCACCACGCCCGACTAATTTTTTGTATTTTTAGTAGAGACGGGGTTTCACCGTGTTAGCCAGGATGATCTCAATCTCCTGACCTTGTGATCCACCAGCCTTGGCCTCCCAAAGTGCTGGGATTATAGGCATGAGCCACTGCACCTGGCCTATGTATGTATGTATGTATGTATGTATCTATCTATCTATCTATCTATCTATCTATCTATCTATCATCTATCATTCTCTCTCTCTCTGTCTCTCTCTCTCCATCTCCATCCATCCATCCTATTGGTTCTACCTCTCTGGAAGCCCCTGACTAATCCACCCTTCCCTTTATACCTTCATCATCCTATAACCCAGTTGTCACACATGCTTCTAATTTGGAAAATAGTCAAGGGCACACGTGCTAATATAGGCAGAGCATGGTTTAGATTAAACCTCTCTCTGCAGGTTCAAACTGCCTCCCACATGAAAGGTTCAGTGAGACCCTCTGGGGCTCCCTATGTTGTATTTGTCAATAATTTTCCAATAGCTGAGCATACATTGCTTAATGAAGTAACCGTCAGAAAAATGAAGCAGAAAACTAAATTACTGAATGGCTAGTTAAGTAAGAAAGCAAGCAGATGCAAGCTATGTAGTGATGTTTTCAGGGTGAATGTCCATATTATTGAGAGAGGAAAACAACCTTGTCAACAAACAAGTCAAACTGAAACATCAGTGATAGCATTCCAAAATGTGGGAATGACCCCAGCCATATGTTTAAAAGCTCCTCAGGTAATTCTGATGTGCTCTAGGTTGAGAACCACTGGTTAGACAAGCAATGTGTTTTGAATTCTAATTGCAGAATAAATGAAAACCATTTGATTAGTCTTCATATCCACCAAGAAATAAACTAATGCTCTTTAAAACAAAGGGGGCCAGGCACAGTGGCTCATGTCTAATCCCAGCTCTCTGGAAGGCGGAGGTAGGAGGATTGCTTGAGCCCAGGAGTACGAGACCAGCCTGGGCAACATGGTGGGACCCCATCTCTACAAAAAAATTCAAAAGTTGGCCAGACATAGTGTCATGCATCTGTGGTCCCAGCTACTCAGGGAGCTGAGGCAGGAGGATCACTTGAGCCCCAAAGACTGAGAGTGTGGTAACTCATGATGGCCTGGGTGACAGGCCAAAATAAATAAATAAAAGATAAATCTGTAAGTCCAAATGAAAGAGAGAATATATTTGCAAATGTGACCAATTGTAAATATTAATAGAAACTTTTTTTGCAGTGATTTTTAGAGGATTGACTTTATAAAGCATTTGTTAAGGGAGGGGGAATGATGGGCATGACAGTTTCTACTTCTTCATCTAAGTCAATTAATTATGGAACATGCTTTATTTTAGTAAGCTTGCTGCACAAATGTTCTCAAATTAGATTACTCACAAAAATTATTTACAAAAATGGCAGGCCCCTTCTGACTAATCCATAATATCTACTCTATGGAATTTGGAACATCTGTAGAGTTGAATGCATCATGATCAGAGCTAAGCAGTCAATATATTTCTAATGAGCACTCATTTCTCTGTTGAAGGTTTTTGGTATGTGGGTGATTTTAGAGAAGATCTCAGAGACTGGCAATGTAAAAAACAGATAAACAGAACAAGAGACAATTATGTAACTGTTGTTCATTTCTAGTTATAATGTAGAGGCACAGAAGCAATGATTCTCTAAAGACGCAGGTGAATAAAAAATTGTTGGGATTCATTAATCTGGCATTACATTTATCTCGTTAATTATATTCTGTTTGTAGAGAAAAAAAGTAATTGCATTCTCTGAGTACTTTTTAAATGTGTTTTGGGATACAGCATAAGAATTTGGTGGAAGCTATTCCAAATGTTAGATTCACTTCTATGGAAAAAAAGAATCAAGTGATTTGTTTAAAGTCCCCAATTTCATTGCCAGATAATCTTGCAGCACAGTGGTTTCTATGCAATTAAGAACAAAGTTATATAACTGGATACTTATATACTTGCACATAACAAGTTTATACCTCTATACTTGATATATATTTTTAAAGGATGGGATTATCCTATACTTGGAATTTGTTTATTTCATTAAGAATATACCACAGATATTTATACAGATTAACACTTTGAAATCTTATTCTTTGTGGGTCCATCTTGAGATGAAAGAAAAAGTAAGCACACAAATCAAAACATTTTCAGAAAAGATACTTGGAAAATCACCTTAGGTTTTTGACAGTTAACTATATTGGACACAAAATAACATGTACATTTTCAGTTGAATAAAGAAGAAAAATAATTCACCTCTTTGGAGAGATATTTGAATTACAAAGGAGTGACTTTTTGACGATCAATTTGCAGTTTCAACAAACAAACTTAGAAAGAAAATATTGTAAGATCTCACAGAGGAGAGGCTGTGCTTTGTGCATAGCTTTTACTCTTCAGTTCCAGTCCTGCAGCAGATGATTAATAAGTGAAGATACTTTATTTTTATTTTTTTGAGTTAGAGTCTCTCTCTGTCACCCAGGCTGGAGTGCAGTGGCACGATCTTGGCTCACTGCAACATCTGCCTCCTGGGTTCAAGCAATTCTCCTGCTTCAGCCTCCTGAGTAGCTGGGACTACAGGCATGCACCACCACGCCTGCCTAATTTTTGTATTTTTAGTAGAGACGGGTTTCACCGTGTTGGCCAGGTTAGTCTCAAACTCCTGACCTTAAGTGATCTGCCTGCCTGGGCCTCTCAAAGTGCTGGAATTACAGGTGTGAGCCACCATGCCTGGCCAATAAGTGAAGATACTTTAATAATAAACATGAGTGGAGAGGTGATAGGCTGTAAAGCACAGACAGCGCTACTTAAACCACTAAATTCAGGTGTAGGGCAGAACTCAGAAAAGCTTGCTTCAATAACTCAGCTGTCCCCTCACATTGCCTTTTATAGCATCAACGTCATCATAGCCCCAGGCAGTTGCTGACAGCAACCAGGCCTTCTTCATCTGCATCTTGATAGGAGAGTTGACTGGCCTGTTTCCCAGGAGCCCCATCCCGTAAATGTCTTTCTGCCATGCATGGCAGAAGAGATGGGATTACCAGAGTTGGTGCATAATGGTATCCTGGGATAGAACATAGTCAGGTAGCCAAGAATAGGGAGCCACTATATATCTCCAGGCCGATGTTTATCTCTCTTGCTTTTAGAAAACATAACATGCTGTAATTTAATCTCACGAGGTTTATTCTGTCTCCATTAGCAGTGGGGGCAAGGTAACAAGATTTGGTATAGAGAAGACTGAGATACAAACAATGTAAAGAGATTTTCCCAAAGTAATTGCTAGTCAATGGTGGGCCCAAAAGAGAACTACAGGCTATAGCCCAGATATCTTAACATCTGCTCCAAGGACTCATTTCCCTCCCCACCCCACCCCCATTTTTTTTTTTTTTTTTTTTGACAGGGTCTCACTCTGTCACCCAGGCTAGAGTGCAGCGGTGTGATCATAACTTGCTGCAACTTTGATTTCCTGGGCTCATGTGATCCTCCCACCTCAGCCTCCCTAGTAGCTGGGACTACAGGTATGCACCACCATGCCTGGCTAATTTTTGTATTTTTTGTAGAGACAGGGTCTTGCCAAGACTGGTCTTGAACTCGTAAGCTCAAGAGATCTGCCTGCCTCAGCCTCCCAAAGTGTTGGGATTACAGGCGTGAGCCATCATCGCCAGCTCCAAGGACTCATTCCTGTTGGATTTTATATTGATGGCAGTAATGACAGATAAGTTTAGTGCCTGTTTTTACCCCAGCAGTGCTTGCAATGAGGGTTCTTGGAGATGGCTGATTAGTTGAACTGAGAGTATTCTTAAAGACAATAGCCATTGGAATCTAAACTCTGTAGGAAGCAGAGTGGACTGAAGACCCCAAAGAAGGCAACTTTATTGATAAGAGTTATGGGGAATTCAAAGCTTTAAAAATGTGTTCTCTTCCCAGTGCTTTTTTACTGCATTCACTACACACAATTTATTGCTTAAAAAAGGAAGTGCTTCAATAAGTGGAAATGTTCATTCAGAAATAATAATGTAGGAGAATATGAAAAATAATAATAAAATTTATAAAGCAGACAATAATAGATATTGATATAGATTATCTTATTTAGTCCTCTAAATAACACTCTGGTGAAGACAGAACTTGGAATCTTTTTACATATCACCTTTCTCTACATATCTATCTGCCTAACCATCCATCCATCCATCCATCCATCCATCCATCCATCCATCCATCCTTATATCTATCCATCCTTTTTTGTTTCTACCTTTTCTGCCTATCCATTTATCTATCTATCTATCTATCTATCTATCTATCTATCTATCTATCTACATACTAATGTTAAGGAAGGCAAAAAACTTTTCTTCTATCTCGTTGGTTCTGTGACTGGGGCCTGTGATCTAAATAGACAAAATATAGATTTAAAAAGGCATATGTTTCTTTATTAATGTTAATTTTTTATGTGCGTGAGGCCCCCACAGAAAAGAGGCCAAAAACTGAAAGAGGCAGTTAGACCCCAGGGCTTATCGACCACTTTCACAAGAGGTGATGAATTGTGAAGAAATGACAAGACAAAAAAAAAAAAAAAAGAGGTGGGGAGGGGATTTGGGCTTCTTGGGACAATAAACTGTGGGAAGGTGATTAGGAAATATATAGTAGTTAAGAATCGTTTAGTAAGGTTTATTACACCTTACTAAACCACTTATGGGAAAGGGGAACCCTTTACAAATAGAAATTTACATCAACTTTAAAAAGTGAAATTTATGTCATGATTTTAAGAGGGAGAGCAGAGATTTCTTTCCCTATCTGTTGCTTCTCAGGTACATTCACCTAAAAAATAATCCTTATGCCAAAATGGCACATTTGGGGTAGCATATTCTAATCCCCTTCACTATCTATCTATCTATCTATCTATCATCTATCTATCTGTATAATCTATTACTTATCATTTATATCAGTCATCTATATCTATCATCTATTATCTATGTATCATCTATTAGCTATCTATCACCTATATCTATCAATATCTATCTCTATCTACTTATCATCTGTTTCTATCAATCATTTATCTCTATCATCTATCAATCATGTATCTCTATCTCTCTATCACCTATCTCTATCATTCATCTATCATCTAATATCTCTATCTATCAATCATGTATCTATCTCTCCATCCTATCAATCATCTATCTATCTATCTATCTATCTATCTAATACCAAAACTTCAGCTCTCCACAATATACTTTCACATCCATATATGTAAAAATATTTTCAGGCCGGGCGCGCTGGCTCACGCCTGTAATCCCAGCACTTTGGGAGGCCTAGGCGGGCGGATCACCAGGTCAGGAGATGGAGACCATCCTGGCTAACACGGTGAAACCCCGTCTCACTAAAAATACAAAAAATTGTATGGTGGCAGGCGCCTGTAGTCCCAGCTACTCGGGAGGCTGAGGCAGGAGAATGGCGTAAACACAGGAGGCGGAACTTGCAGTGAGCAGAGATCGCGCCACTGCACTCCAGCATGGGCGACAGAGCGAGACTCCATCTCAAAAAAAAAAAGAAAAGAAAAAAAGAAAAAAATTTTCAGAATGTTTGCAACATGATTCTCAGTAAATACAGTGAGACTTATTATCATGAGTGTCTGCAGAGTCAAGAACTTACCCAATAGCAAATAGAGTTAAAAAACATAAAAGCAAACAAAACCCCCAATTTTTATTCTCTAACTTCCAGTGCAATGTGTTTGTATTATACCTGTATCTTGAATTTTTAGAGTGGAAAAAAGTGCTTTCTCAGGCTTAACTGAACTTCAAAGAAATAATCCATTTAGACTTTGTATCTTTAATTTGTTTCCAGGCCAAAATCTCCCCTCTCCAAAGGGGAAAAGAACAGAGATATAGAGAAAAAGAAAGAGGTGCACACTTTTTACATATATAAAACATAATTTGTTCTGTAACTGTGTAGACTAAGGAAATGACAGAATTTGCAAACCATTTCTAACCAGCTTAGAAGTAGCATAGAACTCAAAGAAGATCTGAGTGCTGGTATGTTAATCCTCCTGAATCCTGGAAGCCTCCTTATTCAAGGTTGCCTCCACTTGCTCTCTGTACCTTCGGCTGAGTTTGTTTTTGGTGGATTATGTAAGTCAAGAGGGTGCAGGGGCTCATTGTTATTGCTTTTTCTTCTTAGCATCACTGGACCCTTTTCTCCCAACTGAAGCTGAAAAAGCTATCCTTTTTGGTGCAGAAGAAATAAGTTGTAGATAATCCTGAACAGGGGAACATGCTTATGCTGATTCCATAAAGGGAATCTTTGCAGTCTTTCTCCATCAGTCCCACGATTCAGTCCAAGGGAACACAGGTTAAATGATAACTCCATATTTTACATCTACAACCTAAAACTACTCTGATAATACTTCTTTTATAGTGTGCATGACTCACTGATATCCTGAAACAAAAATAATCATCACTCTTCAATGGGAAAACTGCATTTGTTTTTTTGGTCTGGAGGGAAATTTCTAGATAAATTTGTATTCCTGGTTTTGAATAAACAAGTTAGTCAGCTTCATCACTGTCAATCATGTTTTTTTAATCATAATAGATTTATAGATGGGGGATTTTTTTTTTTTTTTTTTTGGTAGAGATGGGGTCTCAGGCTGGTCTTAAACTCCTGGGCTCAGGCGATCCTCCTGCCTCAGCTTCTCAAAATGCTGGGATTACAGGTTTGAGCCACTAGGCCTGGCCTGGTTGGAGAAAAATTTTGTTTTGGGATAAAATGGCAAAATGATGTCAAATAATAATGATGATAATGAATATCTTGTTTTGTTCTTGATTTTTTAGCCCTTTAATTACCTAAGAGATTTTGAAACAAAACATAAGTAGATTTTTGTCCTTTATTCTTAAAATAGATAGTTAATAACTTCAATGAGATAATTAGCTTTCATGCATTTGAGAAACGTTTTTATTTTATATAAGAAGTTTATTTTATATGTTTTCCTCACATTTCACATTTTTTGTGTCTAAATATATTAAAATTTACATGCTATGAAATGCACAAATCTTAAGTGTACAATTTGATGCATTTTGATAAATGCTTACTCTCATGTAACCAGCATTTTAAATAAAATGTAGAACATTTCCATGACCATAAGAAAGTTCCCTTATGGTTACTTCCAGTGTATCTCCACCACCCAATATAGGCATCAAGTTTTCTCATTTTCATCACCATAGATTAGACTCTTTTCCTTGAAGTTCATATGCACCCAGTAGGACCATATTTCACCTTCTATATTGTTCCATACATCAGTGGTTTGCTCATTTTCAGTGCTGAGTAATATTCCATTGTATGAGTATACCACCATTCTTCTGTTGATGGCCTCTGCATTATTTACAGTCTTTGGTTATTAGAAATAAAGTTTTTATGAATATTCTTGCTGAAGTATTTTTGTGGACATAAAAATATTATTTATCTTGGGTCAATACTAAGCATGGAAGTATAGACTATAGAGTCAGTATGTGTGGTTTTATAAGAAAATGCTGGTTTCCATCAGCAATATGGGAAAGTACCAATTTATGCAACTACCATTTTTTAAAATTTCAATTCTTGCAGTTGGTGGGAAGTGATGTTTTCATGGTTTTAATTTGTATACTCTGATGACTAATCATGTTGAGCATCTTTTTTTGTATTTATTGGCCATTTCTCTATTTTCTTTACTAAAATTTTCTCATTTTTCAGTGGATTGCTTTTCTTTTTATTATTGATGTTTTAGTTTCTTAAATCTTCTACATGGAAATCTTTTATCATAGATATGTATTGCAGCTATTTTCCTGTCAGTCTTTGGCTTATTTTTATAACTTTTTATAATAAACTGTTTATAACTGTTTACTAACAGTAAGCTTTGATAAGTAAACAATTTACCTTTGACAAAGTCTAATATGTCTTTTTTTCTTTTATGTTTAATTCTTTCTGTATTTCTAAGAAATGTCTGCTTTGGGGTAGCAATTTTATTGTCTGACTATATAGAATTTAGATGAACAATTTATAATTAAAGGTTCAAGGAAGATGCTATATTCTAGATAAGAAAATTATAGAATAAGAAAGTTTGCCCATTTGAAAACATGTGGAACCAAACAATATAGCATCAAACCCTATCAAGTATGACTGACAAAGCTTCAGGAAAAATTTTGTCTATAAGTAATTTAAGTTTGGAAATTGAAGAGATCAAACTGTCAAATAATAATAAATAAAGAAGTTCAGCTATGCAATGGGTTCGCCTTGCCCACTGCCTAGACAGAGCCGATCTATCAAGACAGTGGAAATGCAATGGAGAAAGAGTAATTCATGCAGAGCTGGCTATGTGGGAGACCGGAGTTCTATTATTACTCAAATCAGTCTCCCTGAGCATTCGGGGAGCAGAGCACTGATCTTAGGTTTTACAACAGTGATGTTATTCCCAGGAGCAATTTGGGGAGGTTCAGACTCTTAGAGCCAGAGGCTGCATGATCCCTAAACTGTAATTTCTAATCTCACAGCTAATTTGTTAGTTCTACAAAGGTAGACTGGTCCCCAGACAAGAAGGGGGGTCTTTTTGGGAAAGGGCTATTGTCAATTTTGTTTCAGAATCAAACCATGAACTGAATTCCTTCCCAAAGTTAGTTTGGCGTATGCCCAGGAATAAACAAGGGCAGCTTACAGGTTAGAAGCAAGATGGAGTCGGTTAGGTGTGATTTCTTTTAGTGTCAAAATTTCCTCAGTTATAATTTTGCAAAGGTGGTTTCAGAAGTAGAGATGTTACATTTTGAACAATACGATTCATAAGGATGCGTCATGAGATATACACTGAATTTTCCATCCACAATCTTTTTAAGATATTACATTTTAGAAAAATTAACGATGTCCTAGGCATGCAAGAAGTGTCAACATTTTCTAAAGAATCAGAATTGTACAACCTATGTTCTCTAGTCTTAAAGAAAAATGTAAAGTAATATAAAAAATGAGTTTAAATGTAATAAATTCAGCCAGGCAACTGCTTTGTTCTTGCCATCTCAGGCTCAAATTACCAAGGTGATTTTTTGCATGCTAAATTGAGCACTTGTGTTAGTTTCTTCTAATACTTATCCAAACAGGAAACGCTGGGTTAGCATGAAATGAGTTGGTTGAACACTTCAGGGCAAATCTGACAGAAGAACATGTTCAGGGAAAACTGCAAAGCATGTTTCAATGCACCAAGAGAAACAAAACAAAACAATGTAGCGTTTTCACTGAAGGGCTTTGGGTTCGTGATGCAGGAAAATGTCACAGGGCAAATCTGACAGAAGAACATGTTCAGGGAAAACTGCAAAGCATGTTTCAATGCACCAAGAGAAACAAAACAAAACAATGTAGCGTTTTCACTGAAGGGCTTTGGGTTCGTGATGCAGGAAAATGTCGGGGCTATGTTAACCAAGGTTTAGATTAAATGACAGTTATTTTCAGTATTTATATATGTGTTCAGAGCAAAAGCTTTAACTTTCCTTTTAAAAAGATAGTGCTTTTGTTCTCTAAAAATATAGCATTATTATGTACTACTTAGACATTGTGAATTTGATTAAGTATATTTTTCTCCACTTCGGCCTGTTTGAATTTTAAAAATCTTTGTTTTCAGCACTTCTGAGCCATTGCGCTAATAAGACTTTACCCACTAAGAATCTATTTGCAATCATTTATTGCCACTCCTAAGTCTATCTACAGCCCTGAAAACTGAAGAGAGAACTTATGCTTTCCATGTAGACAAACGAAAATCCCTCCAAAGATTAAATAAAAGAGAAATTACATTTAAATCACAGAAGGAGCGTGGACAGGGTTCTTCATTTAACCAGCAGAGAAAAAGACAATCATTTCCATTCCTGGTCTCTACTGGCATTTCCCTTTATTTTAAATGTTAACGGTGTCACTCACATTTATCTCCTTTTGCATCTCCTCAAAGCAGTTTCCTGTACTTTCACAGACAAACATGGCAGGCCGGAGTGTAGTTAACAATGCCAGGATTTCTGGAAAAAATTCCTAGGTCTTTTGATCTGTCAATTCAGTGAAGAGATTGAGCTCCCGCAATGTGGTCAAAGGCAGGACTCCACTTGAAAGGGGCAAAAGCTACTGAAAAAAAAAAAAAAAGAAGGAAAAGAATAAAAAGAAAAGTTTCATACACATTAAAATGTTCTTATTATATATAAATTATACTGGAAAATACATTAAATGTGAATTCAGCTCTTCAGTTTTCTTCCGGATGATAATCTTAGTGTTAAAGTGTTCATAGACAGGATTTTCTCTTTTTGTTTCTAATCCAAATAACAGTTGTTTCGGGTTAAAAGGCTTTTCTGCAGGTTTTGGTGTGTTCATTGCACACAATAGCTGCAAAACTGCTGGCTATGCCTTAGAGGGGCGACATTATTGTGCAATGAACATCCCACGGCCCCAACTCTGTGTAACTCTGAATCTTGTGGGAAAACCGCTGAAAGGGTTCCAGAGAAATAGTGCACGTGCGCCCACAAACACACACACACACACACTGTGCGATCACAGAACGGAAAAATATAGCTCTTGAAAATTAATTAAATAACTGGACATAGAGTAACATCCAGGGATCATGGTTCTCATAATCAATACGAGTTCTGATAAGAATGTCTTACGTGTGTGAAATATATATATATATATATATATATACACATATATATGTGTATACACACACATATATGTATATATATACATATATGTCTATACACACACATATACGTATATATATAATATAAAATATCTATTTAGATACAAATACATATTTATATTATATATATTTATATATTGTATGCATATTGTAGATTAAAATTGAATACCTGATATGTGTGATCTGGTATTCAATTGTCTTTCCTACATATGAGCTGTGTAATTTTAGGCAATTTGTTTAACCTTTGTAATTCTCCTTTTGTGCCTAGAAAATGGAGGTAGCAAATGTACTAGGGTCTTCATGTGTTACCCGAAATTCACTTGTTAAAAACAATTGTGAACAATTGTGGTTTACATCAAAATTAAGCCCCCTCTCCCCAACCATGGCATGAACTTCCTCCTCTGGGCCAGAGCACTCCAAAATTTAACCTGAAAGACTGGTTCCAGTTAAATGACCGGAAGTGGGGGGTCGGACATACCTCATTATGCCTTCCTCCCTTGTGGAATTCAGGAAAAGCCAACCAGCATTTAACATCAAGAGACCTTAAGTCCGACAAGAAACATTTACCGTCTATTCTCTCTGAAGCCTGCTACCTGGAGGCTTCATCTGCATAATGAAACTTTGTTCTCCACAATCTGTTATCCTAACCCAGACGTTCCTTCCTTTCTATTGATAATAAAACTTTTAAATCTACCTATAACCTGGAAGGCCTCCACCCCTCCCATCCCCCACCCCTACAACTTTGAGTTGTCTCACCTTTCTGGACCAAAGGAATGTA
The DNA here is from genome assembly GCF_028858775.2 of Pan troglodytes. Taxonomy (NCBI): domain Eukaryota; kingdom Metazoa; phylum Chordata; class Mammalia; order Primates; family Hominidae; genus Pan; species Pan troglodytes. The sequence continues at coordinate 7,143,516 of NC_072421.2, read as the reverse complement.
TATCTTAAATGTACTTGATTGATATCTCATGTCTCCCTGAAACGTAAAACCAAGATGTGCCCCGACAGTCTTGGTCACATGTTCTCAGGTCCTCCTGAAGGCTGTGTCACAGGCCATGTCACTCGTATGTGGCTCAGAGTAAATCTCTTCAAATATTTTACAGAGTTTGACTCTCTTCATCAACAGTTTAAATTCCTATGTCATAAAAATAAATCTAAAATGTACTCTTTGTTTTATGTCTATATACATGTAAATATAAATATACAGTCATGCAACATATAATATTTCAGTCAACAATAGACTGTATAGATGATCGTGGCCCCATAAGGTTATAATATCATGTTTTCACTATACTTTTTCTGGGTTTAGATATGTTTAGATACATAAATACCATTGTGTTACAATTGCCTACAATATTCAGTACAGTAATATGCTGTGAAGGTTTGCAGTCTAGGAGCAGTAGGCTGTACCATACAGTCTAGGTGTGTAGTAACTACACCTTCTGGGTTTATGTAAGGACATTGTGATGTGCACAATGATGAAATCTAATGACCCATTTCTCAGAATGTAGTCCCATTGTTAAGCAATGCATTGCTATATATACATATATAGTTACTGTATGCATATATATTTACTTACACAGTATATATTTATACCATATATAGTAACTGTATATATGTATATATGTACTCATTTTTATATATACTTATATTTATATATATTTATATGTACTACAAACAGCATGCTTTAGATACACTTTTATGACACTGTATGGATTAAAAAATAAGTTTTAATATATATCACAAGTTGTAATATATATCACAAGTTTTAATATATAATATATTTTATATATTAAATTATAATGTAAAAATATATAAATACAACATTTAATATAAAAATTATAGCAATATTATTTTATATTTCATAAAATATATTAGCTTATATACTTACAAAAACTTCCCCTAGCATATATTGCTTTGTCATCTATATATATTGCAATGTAGTGTATGTTACGTGTACTTTTATAACATCACATAGATTAAAACAACTATTAATCATGCTGATTTTTCCATAAATATATACTATTCCTGAAGTTTATAAATTTCTGAAGTGGTTTTGACATATAACCTTTGAACCAGTACCAGTCTCCCATGGCAATTCCAAATAGCATAGCCAGTCTTTAACAACATCAATTCTGATTCTCCTATTCAAGATGTAGCTTGTTTTTTGAAGACCCAAATCAGAGATATTTTAAATAAATATTGCCTGTTGAAGAATAAAAAATAAAACTGATTGGTATGCAATTATGTGTTGGGGAATAAAATATTATGCAAGGTTTGCAAAGGAACGCATTTTTTAAGAAACGCTACTGCTGCATTTTTAAAAAGCCATGAAACTATAAGTGATACAAAATGTATAAAATTCGATATTCATTTCTGGTAAACAACCTGCTGCCGTATATTTTATTGCACATCTACAAAGCGAACTTTTCATGTTTTGATTTAGCAGTTGCTGTGGGAGATATTTCCTTTGCTCTGTGCTTGAGAGGTTAGAGGCTTAATATGTAGAGAAGAGGCCATGCAATGTAGAGTAAGACAGATCTGGCATTCAATTGTCTTTCCTACATGTGAGCTGTGTAATCTTAGGCAATTTATTTAACCTTGTAATTCTCTTTTTGTACCTAGTAAATGGAGGTAGCAAATGTACGAGGGTCTTCATGTGTCCCTCCAAATTCACATGTTGAAATTTAATTGGTCATGTGATAGTATTAAGGGGTGGAGCCTTAGGTGATGAGGGTGGAGTGTCACGGATGGGACCATGACCCTTATAAAATGGCTTGAGGGAGTGAGTGTATTCTGTCTTGCTATGAGAGTGAGAGGTGACAGCGTGCTGGTAGTCCTCAGAGCCCTCACTTGCTCTCGGCGCCTTCTCTGCCTGGGTTCCCACTTTGGCAGCACTTGAGGAGCCCTTCGGCCCGCCGCTGCACTGTGGGAGCCCTTTTCTGGGCTGGCCAAGGCTGGAGCCCACTCCCTCAGCTTGCAGGGAGGTGTGGAGGGAGAGGCGCGAGCGGGAACCGGGGCTGCGCGCAGCGCTTGCGGGTCAGCTGGAGTTCCGGGTGGGTGTGGGCTTGGCTGGCCCCGCACTCGGAGCGGCCGGCCGGCCCTGCCGGCCCCGGGCAGTGAGGGGCTTAGCACCCGGGCCAGCGGCTGCGGAGGGTGTACTGGGTCCCCCAGCAGTGCCAGCCCACCGGCGCTGCGCTCGATTTCTCGCCGGGCCTTAGCTGCCTTCCCACGGGGCAGGCCTCGGGACTGCAGCCCGCCATGCCTGAGCCTTCCCCCGCCTCCGTGGGTTCCTGTGCAGCCCAAGCCTTCCCGATGAGCGCCACCCCCTGCTCCACGGCGCCCAGTCCCATCGACTGCCCAAGGACTGAGGAGTGCCAGCGCATGGCGCAAGACTGGCAGGCAGCTCCACCTGCAGCCCCGGTGCGGGATCCACTGGGTGAAGCCAGCTGGGCTCCTGAGTCTGGTGGGGACGTGGAGAGTCTTTATATGTAGCTCAGGGATTGTAAATACACCAATCAGCACCCTGTGTCTAGCTCAGGGTTTGTGAATGCACCAATCCACACTCTGTATCTAGCTGCTCTGGTGGGGCCTTGGAGAACCTTTATGTCTAGCTCAGGGATTGTAAACACACCAGTCAGCACCCTGTGTTTAGCTCAAGGTTTGTGAGTGCACCAATCGACACTCTGTATCTAGCTGCTCTGGTGGGGCCTTGGAGAACCTGTGTGTCGAAACTCTGTATCTAACTAATCTGATGGGGACGCGGAGAACCTTTGTATCTAGCTCATGGATTGTAAACGCACCAATCAGCGCCCTGTCAAAACAGGCCACTGGGCTCTACCAATCAGCAGGATGTGGGTGGGGCCAGATAAGAGAATAAAAGCAGGCTGCTGGAGCCAGCAGTGGCAACCGGCTTGGGTCCCCTTCCACACCATGGAAGCTTTGTTTTTTTGCTCTTTGCAATAAATCTTGCTGCTGCTCACTCTTTGGGTCCACACTGCTTTTATGAGCTGTAACACTCACCGTGAAAGTCTGCAGCTTCACTCCTGAAGCCAGCGAGACCATGAGCCCACGGGGAAGAACGAACAACTCCAGCCGTGCCGCCTTAAGAGCTGTAACACTCACCGCAAAGGTCTGCAGCTTCACTCCTGAGCCAGCGAGACCACGAACCCACCAGAAGGAAGAAACTCCTAACACATCCGAACATCAGAAGGAACAGACTCCAGACGCGCCACCTTAAGAGCTGTAACACTCACCGCGAGGGTCCCGGCTTCATTCTTGAAGTCAGTGAGACCAAGAACCCACCAATTCCGGACACAAGAGGGTGCAGCAAGAAGGCTCTCAGTAGACACCACATGCAGGTGCCTTGACCTTGGACTGCGCAGCTTCCAGAACTGTAAGAAATAAGTTTCTGTTTTTATACATTACCCAGCCTAAGATATTTTGTTATAGCAGCAACAACAGACTAAGACACTATGCCTACATAGCTGGCCAATGGATAAATGAATACATTTATATACAATTGACCCATGAACAATGCAATTGTTAGGGGTGCTGACCTTCTGCACAGTTCAAAATCTGCATATAACTTCTGACTTCCCCCAAAAACTTAACTACTTACAGCCTCCTGTTGGCCAGCCTTCCTGATAACATGAACACATACTTATGTGTTTATGTATAACACATACGTATGTGTTAACTGACTGTTTATCATATGTATGTTTATAACTAAACTGTTGGTTAACACATACATAAGTTAACACATATGTATGTATTAACCAACTGTTTATGTTATACACACACGTATGTGTTAGCCAACTGTTTATCATATGTACGTGTTATACATATGTGTTAACAAATGTGTGTGATTTATGCATTCGTGACATGAATATATTTTGTGAATTAATGACATGCCTTTTTCCTATTTTTTTTAATATTTCTAGGCCATGCAGTTTATCTGTGAGTTTTTAAAAATTGTCACAATCTCAATAAAAAAAATTCCAACATATTTATTAAAAAAAAATTTGTGTATAAGCAGACCCATGTAGCTCAAACCTAGATTGTTCTAGGGTCATCTGTGTACATCTATATGATATATGGCTCCATGCCTGGCACAAATGATGTGTTATTTAATAAGTTCTCTGATGTAAGGTAGAGTGTTCCTTCTCTATTAGTGTACTTTAGGAATGGTGAAGGCAAACCACAGAGGCCAGATAAATAAAGGACGAAAATGACATACGGTTTGGCTCTGTGTCCCCACCCAAATCTCATGTTGAATTGTAATCCCCAGTGTTGGGGGAGGGACCTGCTGGGAGGTGATTGGATCATGGGTGTGGATTTCCGCCTTGCTGTTCTCATAATAGTGAGTGAGTTCTCAGGAGGTCTGGTTGTTTAAAATTGTGTCACACTGACTCCTTTCGCTCTCTCCCCTCCTGTGCCATGGTGAGACGTGCTTGCTTTTCCTTTGCCTCTGCCATTATTGTAAGTTTCCTGAGGCCTACCAGTTATGCTTCCTGCTCAGCCTGCAGAACTGTGAGTCAATTAAACTCTTTTGTTCAAAATTACCCTGTCTCAGGTAAGTTCTTTTTAGCAGTATAAGAATGAAGTAATACAATGACCAACTAGGAAAAGACCATGGCTCTTCATATGGGGCATCAGCTCTTCCTGAGTGGAGCAAGGATTAGCAGGCAGGAATGCAGCTTTTATATTGCTTGTTCTCTGCATTTTTCAAGAACAGTCCCAAAACTTCAGATTTTATGTAAATATCCAAATTTTCAAATGTTGGCAACTGATTTGATTAAAGAAGAAAATACGTGTAGCACAAGCACATTTGAAAATAATATGAAAATAATAGAAACATCAGCACTTTATTGAAGAAGAACCGGCCCATAAGCTACTCATTTTTGACCTGTTTTCTTCATCCACCATGTAGATGAATGGTTCTCACCTGGGGGCCAAACCTCAACTGTTGTAGTAAAGAAGGCTGCCAAAACCCACCAAAACCAAGATGGTGACAAAAGTGACCTCTGATCATCCCCACTGCTCATTATATGCTAATTATAATGGATTAGCATGTTAAATGACACTCCCACCAGTGCCACGACAGTTTGCGGATGCCACGGCAACAGCAGGAAGTTACCCTATATGGTTTAAATAGGGGAGGAACCTCCAGTTCCAGGAATTGCCCACACCTTTCCTGGAAAACTCATGAATAATCCAAACCTTGTTCAGCATATAATCAAGAAATAACTATAAGTATACTCAGTCCAGCAGCTCAAGCCACTGCTCTGCCTATGGAGTATCCATTCTTTATTCCTTTACTTTCTTAAAAACTTGTTTTCACTTTATGGACTCACCCCAAATTCTTTCTTACATGAGGTCCAGGAACCCTCTCTTGGGGTCTGGATCCGGACCCCTTTCCAGTAGCAGAACAACCACTTGCTTTTTCATGCCTCTGAACTAAGAATAACTTTCACAGTTTTAAATGATTGGGGAAAATTACAAAGAAGAAGAATAATTCACAACACATGGAAATTATATGAAATTCAGATTTCATGCCTGTGAATAGAGGTTTATTGGAATGCAATCACTCATTCACTTTGTATTATCTGTGACTGCTCTCGTGCTACAAGAGCACAGTTGAATAATTGTGATAGAGACTATATGAACTGCAAAATGAGAAATATTTATTATCTGGGTTTTTACAGAAAAAGCTTGTGGACTCCCATTCTCACTGATTCTGATGCATGTTTAAGCTTGAGAACCATTGTTTTAAATCATGCCTTCTCTCCCATCATTGCAGTATAATGTCATGGCTGTGTTGAAATGGAAAAGGGAAGAAGAAAAATTGTTTTCAGTCTTCTTTGGTGTATTTGTCTGTTCTCACACTGCTGTGAAGAACTTCCGAGGCTGGGTAATTTATAAAGGAAAGAGGTTTCATCGACTCACAGTTCCCCTGAGCTGGGAGGCCTCAGGAAACTTATAATCATGGCGGAAAGGGAAGCAAACATGTCCTTTTCACTTGGTGGCAGGAAGGAGAAGTGCAGAGCGAAGTGGGGAAAAGTCCCTTATAAAACCATCAGCTCTCGTGAGAACTCATTCACTATCACAAGAAGAGGATGGGGAAACTGCCCCCATGATCTAATCACCTCTCACAAGGTCCTTCCCTCAACACCTGGGGATTAAAATTCAGATTGCAATTCAAGATGAAATTTGGGTGGGAACACAGAGCTAGGTCATATCACTGGGTACCTGATTGTGAATCCATTAGAGGCAGACAAGTTAAAAGAGCTTCAGTTTTTGCCTAAGATAGACTGAGTTCAGATTCTTCGGCCCTTTCTTGGAAGTTTAGATACATTATTTTCCATTCAGATTCCCCTTCTGTAAAGACACAATAAATGATCCACACCATGCAGGATTATTTTGAAGGTTAAATGAATAAAACAGATTATACCTAAAGTCCGTAACACATTTCCTGGCATATAGTAGGTGTTTTAGAAACAAGGTCATCATTTCAGTTTTAAAAGATTATTTTCATTATCTGGAGACTCTAGGAGAGTGTGACATACCAGGAACTGACCTACTGGAACTGAGTCTAGACTTGAAAAAAAAATTCATGGCAACATTATATATGTAGAAAAGCACTCAGACATGGAGGGAAATGCTGTATTTCCTTTTCAACTTCTAACATTACAGAAAACTCTTTTAACAGGACTCAAGGAAAATGAGCTTGTAGCGATATAGGTCTTAACTGATCATTTTCCAGGTGTCTCCTATCATACAAGGCACCTGTTTCAAGTAAGCATTTAATTACTCTTTACTGAATGAACAACATGTCTATTTTTAATTATTTTTGTGTTGTATGATGCATTGTTTTATTAGGCTACTCTTACATTGTCATATTCCACATCCTTCTCATTTTACCACTAGGAATTATTATCTTTTCCATCTCTCAGGACTAAACATGGTCCCTGAAAGAGACTACTTGATTGATTGAAGAGGAAAATGTCTGACATCTTTCATTTATTTAATCCGCAAAACTCATTAAAAAACGTGTTATTCACCACTCCTCCCTGATGGCCATGGTTATGTGGCTCCCACAAGATAGCCTTATACAGTTTTTCATCAGAACACTGCAGGGCATTCTGCAGGCACCCAGCGATCTTCCTGGCCACAGCTGGAAGTTAACTCCTTAGAAATGGACTTTGCCTCATTCCTGTTAATCTTTTCTAAAGTGTGAACACTTTTCTTCATGTCTGCCAATGCCTCCCTTCCTTGTTCTTTTCCCAAATGTATTTCCGTCTTTCTCTATTTCCAATGATAGGTCTTAAAAATAGCCATTGGGTTAAAAATTCCTGAAGTAAAAAATAGAATGGCACGACTAGAGTTTCCAGAGAGGGGACTTTGTAAATCAGAGAGATCACTCCATCACCAACTTGAGCAAGACATAATAGATTTCAAGTATTCTATTTTCTCCTTTAGGTGAAATTGGGAAATTCCAACTTATTGCCTGGAAAATTGTCTCAGTATGCCAGCTCCCTTGAAAGCAATTTTGAATTGGGTGGATGCACAAAAACCCCCTATCTTCTGAAATTTAAGTCTGCAAGATTATTTTACAGCAACATGTATTGATAAAAAAGGAATTTCTCCAGAGTGGGATACAGCAAATAAGATAGTGTTTGTATATTTCCTCACATTACTATTTTCTGTTTATTTAAAGCCTATTCTGTCATTGGAATTAATCTCTATCACCCCTGCTATTCCTCCTCTGCCAATATCCCTTTTAAAAAATTCACTGGTGAGGTTGAGAGTGAAATGCATTTTTGGCTTAATTTAAAAATTAGATAAAAGTCTCCAGGTGCAAATGCAAGCCCTAAATGGGAAATTCTTGGCAGGCGTATATAATTCATATATAGTCCAGCACCTGTAAATATAACACTAATGGACCTCATTCCACTTTCACATAAAGGGTAGATTTGAATATAGATGAAGAAAGAAAAAACATCTCTTATTTACTCTCTACATTCATTGTCTGTAACAGTCTCCACAAATCAATCTTTAAGCCTTGCTACAGATTTTATTATTTTCCAGAGCAAAAGTTGATCAATTTTTAATCTGGTCAAAAAATTATTCAAAAAACCAAATGGTTTATTTTTTAACAGAACAATAAAAATGTTTTTTGAAAGACTTTATGTATTAGTGAATGTAGCCCTGAAAAGTATGTGTAACCTTGAATTAATAATTTATGCTTTCTTTGCCAATGCTTATTCATTTTGTTCATATAAAAATATAATAGTTTACTCAGATTTTCTTCATTAAAGAATCATATTTTATTTAAATGAAGCATTTATGAAAATAATTGGGCTAAGAAAATGTAGTGTAATAGGGGTCCAAACTGAAAATTATCAGGAAGTTTACATAGAATCATGATTTATTTTTCATAAGAATCATATAAATTGGTGAAGACATACTTACAGTTTAAAATAAATCCAACGAATTACTCCTATATTACCCCTATACCCCACTTTATAATGCCATTCTTATTTTATATATGACAATCTATGCTAGTGTGAAAAGTTGTGTGAGATTTTTGTTCCTCTGTGGAAGCAAAGTTATGAGCTATAGTCAGATGAGTTATGAAGGCAATGAATTCTCACCTGTCAGTATTTAACAGTGAACAGTGCTTATTGAATTGTTGCTGTCTTCATTATTCTAATAGTTCTTACTCGTATTATTTCAACTGCTATAGAATGAATGATTTAATGTCTTTTACCCAGTAATATATTGCAAGATTTAGCAATTTGCCCATTATTGAAGTAGGCTGAAATTATCTTTTACTTTCTCCAACTTGACTTTTGGTCTGCTTTTCTTCCCTTAATAGGTACACAGTAAATTTTTGTTTCATAGTGTTTATATTCCTAACATCATATAAATAAGATGAATTTTATAGCTTAATTGTACTAAGTTATAAGTGACTGATACTGGTTCTGTTTGAAAAGTATTAGTGTATTTTATTAGAGGGAAAAGTCTTCAGAGAAAGGAATTAATTAAGCCAGGTGTGGTGGCTCACACCTGTAATCCCAGCATTTTGGGAGGCTGAAGTGGGAGGATCACTTGAGTCCAGATTTCAAGACCAGCCTGGACAAAACAGCGAGAACTTGCCTCCACAAAAAGAATACAAAAATTAGCTAGATGTGGTGGCACACGCCTGTAGTCCTAGTTACTTACTCTAGAGGTGGGAGGATTGCTTAAGCCCAGGACATCAAGGATGCAGTGACTTTACCCAGTCTCAGATATTTCTTTATAGCAATGCAAGAATGGTCTAATACAACATGTGAAAATGGTACTGAAACTCATCAAGCGTTGGAGAAATTTGCATTAAAACCACAAGGGGGGAGACATCTACACCACCACCGAAATGGCTAAAATGAGAAAGACTGACATCATCAAGTGTTAGCAAAGAAACAGAAAAATCGGACTTCACGTACATTGCTGGGGGGTGGGAGTTACCAGAAAGGGAGCATATGCTTTGGAAAATTGGTTGGCTGTGTCTTTAAAAGCTGGCCATAGAAGAAGCTTGAAGAAGCTGACCATTTTTCAAAGATTCCACTCCTCAGTATATACCAGATAGAAATGTGTGTTTATGTGTGCCAAAAGATTGGTTCAAAATGTTCATAGCATCAGTGCTATGGTTTGGATCTGTGTCCCTGCTCAAATCCCATGTCAAATTGTAATCCTAATATTGGAGAAGGGGCCAGGTGGGAAGTGACTGGATTACGGGGGCAGACTTCTCATAAACGGTTTAGCACCATCCTCTTGGTGCTGTTCTCATGATAGTGAGTGAGTTCTTAGGAGATTTGACTGTTTAAAAGTGTGTAGCACCTCCTCTCTCTCTCTTTATTGTTACTCCAGCCATGTGACATGCCAGCTTCCCCTTCATCTTCTGCCAGCTTCCCCTTCACCTTCTGCCATGATTGTAAGTTTCCTGAGGCCTCCCCAGCAGCCGAGCAGATGCCGGCACCATGCGTCCTGTACAACCTGAAGAACTGTGAGCCAATTAAACCTCTTTTCTTTATAAATTACCAGTGTTTATAAATTATTTTTAATATTTCATTTTTCTTTACAAATTATCCAGTCTTTATAAATTACTTTTTAATATTTCCTCATAGCAATGCAAGAATGGCCTAATATAATCACTATACATAAAAGCCAGGAACAGGAAAAAAACCTAAAGATTTGTCAACAGTAGAATGAATAAATAAATTGAGGTGTCGTCATACAACAGAATAGTATATAGAGATAAAAATGAATGAACTACCCAGTCTATACAACAATGTGACTAGGTCTCATTCACATAATGTTAAGTGAAAGATGCTAGACAGAATAATAAATACTGTGTTATTCCATTATATAGAGTTTGAAAACAAACAAACCCAGGATGTAAGTATTTTGGCATGGGGAGTGGTAATTATTGGAAGGGACTATGGGGGTGTGCTTTGAGATGCATGCAGTGCTTCATTTTTTGACTTTGGTGGTGGTTCTGTGGGTGTGTTTACCTTGTGATCACTCACTTACCTGTGTAGGTATGCTGTGTGCACTTTTCTTCAATGTCACACATCAACAGTACCATAACTTTTTAATGCCACTTGATTAAACCAATCACCTGTCCCCATATACTTTATGGACCTAAGGGCTGATTTTTGCAGGAAATAAAATCTCACTTGCATTTCAAACCTAAGGTAAACCAGAAGTTTTACGAGTTTTCTAGGAAATTTATTTTCTCCCTCTCTTCCCCTTTCTGGCCTGAATGGAATGTTCTTTTCCCTTTTAGCTTTAGGCAGCACTACAAAGGTACAACAATGCACTTTTTTTTTCCCCAGAAACTGCAGCTTTACACGTGGCCTGATTTTCAACCCATTCCTATTCATATGGAGAGTTCTGAAACTTGATGTGCCCAGTGATTTGAAACTAGGTGGGGCAAGAGGCTAAGGAGGATATAAATGCTATCTGTTTTCTCTCATCAGATTTCCATAATGGAGATGCTTGTTTGTTTATAATGTGGTACATTTTTTTGGATGGTTAGTTGAATAGAATCATTGACACTCACTAACTCTTTTCTTAGTCTGACCACTAAAGGGAAAAAGCAAATAAGAAAGGCTAGTATTTGTGTCTATTCACAGTGACTAATGCGATTATTTCCCTCTGAAGAGCCAATATAATGCTGACGTTGACATTTATCAGTAAATCGACTGAGTCAGTTCTCTGTAAGGCCGCGTTCTTCATACAGCAGAATAGTATATAGACGTAAAAAATGAATAAACTACCCAGTTTATACAACAATGTGGCTACGTCTCAGAAACATAAGGTTAAGTAAAAGAAGACATTTAGAATAATAAATATTGTATTATTTCATTTATATAGAGTTTGAAACAGACAAACCCAATCTATGGTATTAAAATGTAATTATTTTGGCACTGGGTAGTGGTAAATTATTGGAAGGGAATATGGAGGTGGGTTGACCTGGTTTGGCTGTGTCCCCACCCAAATCTCATCTTGAATTGTAGTTCCCATAATCCCCATATGTCGTGGGAGGGACCCAGTGGGAGGTAATTTAATCATGGGGGCGGTTATCACCAAACTTTCCTCATGATAGTGAATGAGTTTTCACAAAATCTTATGGTTTTATAAGGGGATTAACCCCCCTTCAAGCTGCACTTCTCGTTGCTGCCGCCATGTGAAGAAGGATGTGCTTGCTTCCCTTTCTGCCATGATTGTAAGTTTCCTGAGGCCTCCTAAGCCCTGTAGAACTCTGAGTCCATTAAGCCTCTTTGCTTTATAGATTACCTGGTGTCGGATAAGTACTTATAGCATTGTGAGAATGAACAAATACATGGGTGCTTGGAGATGCATGCAGTGCTTAATTTTTGGACTTTGGTGGTTGTTCTTTGGGTGTGTTTGCCTGTGATCACTCACTTATCTGGACAGGTATGCGGTATTTGCTTTTCTGATGCACATAGCTAAAGTGAACATCACTAAATGGACTGAGCCAGTTCTCTCTATGGCCACATTCTGATCTCTCTCTTTTAGTTCATCAGACTAGTTCTTACTGAAATGGTTGTTCACACACACAAAAAAAAACCCATGTCCCCCATTCTCTTTATCTCACCAGATAGAGCTTAGAATTAACCTTAATTTTTACAATGGATTAGAAACCATGTAGGAGAAAAGACTGAAAAATGGTCTTAAAAGATGAATTAGTTTTTTTAAAAAAAAAAAACAGGAAATCTACTACCTTCACCTTTCTATAACCTGAGTTCTATCCCTGCATTTCTGTTGATTTATTCAAACCTCCAAAGTGACATGTATAATGCCATTTTTCAATAAGAAGGTCAATGGTTAGCTTTATAACTTCCACCATTGTGGGGGAAATATTGTAGTCAATTTTGTAAAACATATTGAGAGACCACCTCAGAAAGGGCTATTTTGTTAGAAATAGCCAGCAAGGATTTAGGAGGCAGAGGTTTTTGTTAAAGCACCATTACAAGGGATGTTCAAAGATATTGTTGCCACTGGAGACAATGGCAGTTCACTGGATGCTATATGACGAGATTTTCAAACAGCTTTGGATAATGTTTTACCGGTTAAGGTATTGTTAAATCAAAGTGCCAAGAATCACTTGATAAGGAAAAAAAAATTGGTCAACACCTTAAACCAGCAGAAGTCAGTCATCTGTAGGAAATGCCAGCTCTCTTCTGACTTAGGCTAGGAATGAAGGCATGGAACTTACACTAGGAGCAAGGCTACTGTGTATCTTTTGAAAAAGTTACATGTCCTTTGAGGCTTCATTTCTTTATCTGGAAAGTAGAAGTTATAACCATTACAGGCATGGAAAGTAATTGCTATACATTAGCCAAAATACCATCCTCAGCACCCCCATAGATTACTTCTGTCTAGCTGTTAGGGGGGATGGAGGTTTCTCTTACGCCCATCACCATCCTGTCCACTCTACCATTGCTTCCTATATGTAGTGTCTATTTTTATTTTTAATTTTTTTTCGAGACAGGGTCTTGCTATGTCACCCAGACTAGAGTGCAGTGGTGTAATGACAGCTCATTGCACCTTTAACCTCCTGGGCTCAAGCAATCCTCCCGCCTCAGCTTCAGAAGTAGCTGGAACAGCAGGTACGCACCACTACTTCTGGCTAACGTCTCCTTTTGTTTGTTTGTTTGTTTGTTTTTGTAGAGACAGAGTCTCACTATGTTGCCCAGGATGTAAATATAATGTTTATGTTGTTTCTTCTAGCTCTGACTTGGATCATTCATAGCTTGTCTTGTTGCTAATCATTACCTAAACTGCCTGGTTCCTAGCACCCCTGGAGAAGATATTCTCCTTCCACATAAGCAACAGAAACAGGTGACTATGAGAGGTCAGTGCCAACCCTATAATTTGTACTCCTCACTGTCAAGGTCAAACTGGTGTTTGCAAATAATTATGATCGTGCATAGCAAGGCTATCTTTGTAAGCAGTTTACTTACCTGCCAGTCAGTAATCATTAACAGTATTTGTTGAATTGTTGCTATATGTGTGATTAAATTTGTTCTTACTAATAATTTGAGGTTGTTGCTTATGTTAGAGTTAAATACAGGGAACTATAAAAATAGGAGAATGTTTTCAAACTTCAAGCTTCCTATGTTGTTTTCTTAAATTCAAAAAGCAAGCAAACAAACCCAAATCAAACCGAAACAAAACCCTAGTGCTTCTTCTATCTTTAGATTCAGATCTCTCAGGAGAGCATTTCCTCTTTTATTTGTTCCCACAAAAATCCCAACCTCCTTTTAGGAAAAAAACCTCGGAGCTATGGATCTGGCTCTAGGATCATTCTTCCCTTATCCCCTCTATCCTCCTTCAGGGAGCATGGGAGAAAAGAGAGTTTGGACAGGGGAGTCCAGGCTGGGTTTTCTTATTCTCAGTTACTGTACCTGGCAAATCTCCCTCTCTGTGCATCATTTTGAGGTTCAGCTTTGCTTCCCCTTCCAACTGGACCAGCCAATGGGTGACCAAGGAAACCCAGAGACAATTCATTCTCAATTCATACTGAAAGAGAGAGAGAGAGAGAAAGAGAGAGAGAGAAAGAGAGAGAAAGGGAACAATTTTCTAAGCACCCTCCTTGCAGCTGATAGCTTGGAGGTGATGGGTCTTTGTCATCTGCCACACACTGTACCCTTTCACTCTGAACAGGTAGTGTGCAAGGGAGATCCCTGTGTGTCTCCCAGTGTAGCTCTGTGAGTAGTTTACCCAACCTAAGCAGACGACATCCTCACCGCCAGCAGTAAATACTCTTCTGGACAGCACGCCACTTTGGCAAAACACTCAAGTGAGCAGATAGGAGCCGCAATGCAAACAGTGTTTCGAGGCTCAGTGTAATATGTGAGTTTTATCAAGGGATTTGTAAGAGGAGTAGGCAGCCGTTGCTGGCATTGCTATCACAGGGATAAAGGAAGTAAGTGAAGAGTGCCAAAGCACAGCATTTAGGAAGTCATAGTAATAATAATAATAATAATAATAAAATGTGGAGTTCAAGGAGCTGCAATAAAAGGAAAAGAGCTTCATTCTTAAAACTAGGGCTCCTCGATTCATGAAAATGACAAATGCAAGGTGGAAAACGCACATGGTGCCACAGTTTAGGCACCTCTCCCAATATCAGTTCTGTTTACTTTCTTTGCATAAATGTATAGGTGAGTTGATAGAATATGCCCTGTTTACCACACTCACACCCTAATGTAAATATCTGTAAGTAGAGCTTGAAAATTATTTTCAATCCCTTGCAGTTGTTTCCCATGAACTATTTTTTAAATTTGTTTCTTTTTTTTTTTTTTGGCGTGGAGAGCTGCTTGCACTTTGTACACATTCATTTTGTTGGTGGATGGATTTACAGTCGCATTTCCATGCAGATAAGCTGTTGACGTTAGCCAGATGTTTTAATAAGATTCTGTTTACCCTGCTAGTAAGGAGAAGCTCTGATTCAAGGGAGAGAATAAAGAGAGTGGGATGGATTGTGCGAGGTCCCAGCTGGGGATTTGTCCAGAAGGCAGGTTAGCTAAAATGTGGCAGCCAAGTCCTCATCCTAGGCAGAGTAGGAAGACAGAAAATTCGTTGTCAGTACCGGCTCTGCTTCCTTCACCAGTCCTCTGTTGTAACGTTCTTTGCTTGCCTACCCCACAGCTTTAAAATTGCCTGTTGCTCTCATAATTTCTTCTCATCCCACCCCAATTAAAAACAACACAAAACAGAGCAACACTTTACGATTCTCTTCCTAGTAGCTACGGCTAGTGGACAAATTTGTCCTTAAGTGCAGAGAGTCGTGTAAGTGTGAGGGTAGATTTAATGGATTAATCTTGCAAGATAGCACGTGAAAAAGAGACGATCTCAGTTCATTCGAGCTCCTATTAGAAACGACCCTAGATCAAGTGGCTTATAAACAAGACACTTATTTTTTTTTAAAGTTTTAGTTGCTGGAAGTTCAAGATCTAGGTGTGGCAGATTCAGCGTCTGGTGAGGACCCATTCCCAGTTTATAGACAAGCTTCTTCTTCCTGTGTCCTCACACGGTGAAAGGGGCAAGGGAGCTCTCTGGGGTCCCTTTTATAAGAGCACTAATCCCATTTATGAGTCTCCACCCTTATAACCTGTATTAGTCAGGGTTCTGTAGGGGAACAGAACGAATAGGATAGATGTATACATAAAGGGGAGTTTACTAAGGAATATGGACCTACATGATCACAAGGTGAGGTCCCACAATAGACCGTCTGCAAGTTGAGGAGTGAAGAAGCCAGTCCGAGTCCCAAAGCTGAAGAACTTGGAGTCTGATGTTCGAGGGCAGGAAGCACCCAGCATGGGAGAAAGATGTAGGCCAGAAGACTAAACCAGTCTAGTCTTTCCACGTTCTTCCGCCTGCTTTTATTCTGGCCATGCTGGCAGCTGATGAGACGGTGCCCACCCAGATTGAGGGTGGGTCTGCCTCTCCCAGTCCACTGGCTCAAATGTTAATCTCCTTTGACAACACCCTCACAGACACACCCAGGAACAATACTTTGCGTCCTTCAATCCAATCAAGTTGACACTCAATATTAACCATCACATGACCTCATCACCTCCAAAAGGCCCCACCTCCTAACACCATCACCCTGGGGGTTAGAGTTCAACATACGAATTTTGGGGGAAAGCAGACATTCTGATCATAGCAGAAATCATGTTGTGCAGGGTGGTTCAAGAGCTACAGAATGCCCATTTCTCATGAAAAACATTATAATTTCTGTCACTGTGGTAAAATTTTCTTTCTATGTGTTCTCCTAAGATCCCATAGTTTTCCTTTGACTAGGCTCAATTGTGTAGACAACCCATGCTTTTCATTTCTAGTTCCCTGAAGGCAGGAGCCACATCTATCCTGTTGGGTGCAGTCTCTCCAATGACTGATCCAAGTGGTGGATACTACATAGATACTTTTGGTTTCAGAGGAGAAAAAAAAAGACTCCCTGCTGTGAAAAAGCTGCAATTCAGTCACCCTCAGTATGGAAGCCTCTTGTGTTAGGTAGGGTGTGCACACTGGCTTCCCTATGTACTGTTGCTGACTCTCTCAATGCCATTTCACCTCCTTTGGTTCATAACCCCTACGGGGAATTGACAAGCTTAAGAGACATCTGTCTTATCTATTCTGTCTTTTCAATTTTAATTTTTTGTTGTTTCTTTTTGAGACAGCGTCTCACTCTATTGCCCATGCTGGAGTGCAGTGGTGCAATCACGTCTCACTGCTTGAATTCCTGGGCTCAAGCAATTCCACCTGCTAAGGCTCCAGAGTAGCTGGGACTACAGCCACTTGCTACCACACCTGGCTGATTTTATAAATTGTTTTGTAGAGATGGGGGCAGGGGGTCTTTACTATATTGCCCAGGCTGGCCTCAAACTCCTGCTCTCAAGCAGTCCTCTGGCCTCGGCCTCCCAAAGTGCTGGGATTACAGGCCTGAGCCACTGTACCTGGCTGTATTCTGTCTTGGTGTTGCTGAAGAAGCGTCAGCATTGGTGAAGTTGGAGCAAAGTGAGATAATTAAACATATCTTCAGAGATCACTAATAGAGAGACAGAGGGGCTCTTCTATCCCCAGTAGAAAATGGCATGTTCATTCAACACTCTCTACTTGGGGAGCAGAGGCAAGGTACCCCTTTGGGGCCAGATGTTGACGTTGCTGGTAAGGGTGGGTTCTTTCTTTGCCAGAGCCCCTCCATACTCAATAGTTTTGCCTGAATCTCCTTGACTCTACTTTACACCGAGTAGCCATGTGTTCTCATACGACAGATGGTTGATCTTCTAGGGCCGAAGGCAATGAGAAAGTTGTTCATGCTCTTTACAGATTAACAGCAAAACAGTATTCTCAGTGTGAGTAAAGTTCCTGATGACCTGTCTTTCCTTCCTCTTTCCTATGGAGACAGATCATCAGAGACAATGGTCTGAAAGGTACCCACTCATGCCCTACCTTTAGAGGCCAAGGAGATAGAGAGTAACTATCCACCGACTATCAGCATGCTAGAAATTTCAAAATGAGCAAGAGAAGAATTTGTGAATGTTTTGCTTCAGGGCCCATTACTCAAACATATGTCTCTGCAAATGGACCATATGTTATGGTCTTTACAGAGGCAAAATTCCTGTGGAATCATGGGAGTTTCCGTAAGTAAAGATTAAAGTTCAGCACATGCTCTCAAAGCTGCTCCACAGGCGTTTGCAGCTGGCCAGCCCTTGAGTATATCATGCAATTAGCTTCAGATAAACTTATTGAGCTCCACTTCTCCTTTCTGTTGCCTACTGAGTTTCCCTTGGAGTTTACATTCATGGGAGAACTGTTAGTCTGTTTCACACATGCAATTTATTACGTACATCCCATGTCAGAAGAGATTAGAATAAAAGGCGTGGCTATCTGATTCAACCACACAGTGGCTCTGTGTCATTTATAGCTACTAATAAGCATGCCTCAGCCAGGTTCGGTGGCCTGTAATCCCAGCACTTTGGGAAGCTGAAGTGGGAGGATTGCTTGAGCCCAGGAGTTTGAGATCAGCCGGGGAAAGATACTGAGACTTCATCTCTACGAAAAAAAAAATTAGCTGGGCAAGGTGGCGTGTGCCTGTGTTCCTAGCTACTTGGGAGGCTGAGGTGGGAGTCAAGAGGTTGAGGCTGCAGTGAGCTGATGGTGCCACCACCCATCATCCTGGGAAACAGCGAGACACTGTTTCAAAAAAAGAAAAAGAAAAAGAAGAAGTACTCCTCCTCTTCTATTTTTGTGGTCATAAAACTTTCCAGGATCCTCAGAGTTATAATAACAATGAGATAAAATATATAGAAAGAATATTTGGCTGGCAAAATTGTAGGTGACTTTTGTTTAACACAGAAGGTCCAATATCCAATATGCAATGCGAAACAGGCAATGTCCTTTTTGAAACACCACCAAGAGATAGAACATTTTCAGAAATCTTATATAAAACAAGGTTAGTGAACATATTAGAGATAACACCTCCAGTTTCCACTGTCTCTATTTCCCTTTGACTCATCTTTTTCCTCGGCAAGGCACATAACTGGTGCAAGAGAAATTTCTGTCTTATCCTGGCTGAGAACTGTCTTCTACTTTGATAATTCAATGGTTGTAGCATTTCTGAAAAGTTTAGCATTGAGACTTGAAAAGCAAATTCAAAACAAGTGACTTTTATCATCAGAACTTGTTGTTGCCATAGGGATATAGGGAATAATGTTATTCTAAAGCAATTATGTAGGGCTACAGAATGGAGACAGTCAAACTAAGGTAAGGCTATTTCTTTCTCTGCGTTGAGTATCTTTGGTGGGTAATGGAGGAGGGCAGTCACATTGCAAATTTTCTGTCCTTTTATTAAATCTTCTAACAGCTAATTCTCCTATGAATTCTCTAAATGATTAATAAGATTTCTCAAAGTGTGCCACGAGTTTCCAGTCTCTAGTGTGTAGAATCTATCTTTCTTCCATACACCCAGATTGGATACACAGGTTAGCAGGGCAGCTCAGACTAACTGTGGGAATGGAAAGCCCACTAGACCATTATAGATTCCAGCAACCTAGAATAAACTCTCTTTTGTACAAATGTGCGTAAACTCATTAATCTATGCTTCCAAACCTCAATTTCCTTATCTCAATATTGGGTATATTAATACCTGCTCTACCTCACAGACTCTTTTTCTGGATTTAGGAAGACAAAAAGATGAAAGAGCCTCATGAGACCACAGAGCCCTGTATGACAGTAAGCTAGCATCGGTTCAGAGATTGAACACCTGAGACTTTGTGCCCAGGTCTTCATGAATAAAACAGTTCTTCGTAGTGGGCATTTAAACCATCCTTTGATATTAGTTATGATTAACATTGAATTGCTTTGTCTTAAATATTAAGTTCCACAATGGTGGAAAAAAGCCCACAGATTCTGGTGTGTATTATGGTAGTTCCTATGCATGTGTAGGGGAGAAGGAAAAGCATGTACTCTATCCACCAAACTGAGACATTCTGGGGAGCAAAAGGAAACACTCTTGATAATACCATTGGGAGGGCAACGTATACATCAAGACTTTCCTAGGCAAACCAGGACATGCGTTCACCTTATCTATAAGGATAGAACTTGGAAACTGATAGTATGATGATGACTGCATCCAGGTTGGGGGACTCTAAGTCCTAACTCCTCTCTCCATTCTAGTCTTGTGTTTATCTTCTTATCTCAAAGGTGATATATTAGTCCATTTTCATGTTGCTGATAAAGACATACCCGAGAGTGGGTAATTTGTAACAAAAAAAAAAAAAGAGGTTTAATGGACTCATAGTTCCACATGGCTGGGGAGGCCTCATAATCATGGTGGAAGGTGAGTAAAAGGCACATCTTCCATGGCAGCAGACAAGAGAGAACTTGTGCAGGGGATCTCCCCTTTATAAAACCATCAGATCTCATGAGACTTCACTATCATGAGAACAGCATGGCCAAGGCCCACCCCCATGACTCAATTACCTCCCACCAGGTCCCTCCCATGACATGTGAGAATTATGGGAGCTACAATTCAAGAAGAGATTTGGGTGGGGATACAGCCAAACCATATCAGGTGATGCTATGAATCCTTCAAAATGGGTGAAACCCTCCTGCCTCAGTCAAGCTAGACTAATACTTGATCATTTTAGTCTTTTCCTGATCAGTCATATCATATGTACTCTGTCTTAATGATCATTGTAATATACTCTATCTCTAAGTAACAACTGTAATAAAGGATCTGAATCTATTATTTTCTTATTTAGAGACTGGGTCTCACTCTGTCACCCAGGCTGGAGTGCAGTAGTGTGATCATAGCTCCCTGCAGTCCTGACCTTCTGGGCTTGAGCAGTCCTCTTGCCTCAACCCCCCAAGTAGCTGGGACTACAGGCGCGCACCACCATGGTTGGCTAATTAAAAAAATTTTTTTAGAGATATGGTCTCACTGTGTTGCCCAGGCTGGTCTTGATCTCCTGGCCTCAAGCGATCCTTTTGCCTCAGACTTCCAAAGTGCTGGGATTACAGGCATGAGCCATAGTGCCCAGCCTGAATCAATTTTTAATGGCTGACCACTGATAGTTTTCAAATTCTGTGCCTTATCCTTTCCTTTTTGTCCCACAGCTGGACAAGCCAATGAGAAAGCCTGGGAGCTACCCGCTTGGAAAGCAGTGGGGGAAGTTTAAGCCATGCACATCCTAATGCATGTTCAGGCAGGATGCTTCACCCTGGCCCTATCTCCCAACCACAAGAAAACTCAGAGCCACTGCCCCCAAACCCCTTGCTCTGGTTCCACTCTAGAGTGAAACTGAGCCCTTCTCTTTGGGAAATCCTCTTGCCATTTACTGAGTGTGTAATCAACTATTTCCTATCCATTGGTAACTGCTAGTCATCTGTCTGTACATCCATAAATCTCTGGTCGGGGGCTGACCAGAGTCCAGCGGGGGATGCTGGCCACCCACATAAAACATCAACCTTGCCAGGCAACTAGCTAACCATCATTAAATACATTTATTATGGAGTTTGCCACACATCCATACATAAACAAATAAGCTCAACCATTACCTGTAGCTGTTCTGAGCAATGATTTTAAGGTGCACAGTTCTAGCCCCTCAACCAGTAAAAAAGTTGGTGACCTCCCTATACTTTGAAGTCAAGACAACTGCAAACATAAATTTTAAGTCTGGCTAAACTTTATTTAGTTGATCTCATGTGATGTGAAAGCAAACCAACACACAGAATCCACACTTTATGTAGCTGCCTTGGGTTTTTCTCATGGGTCTAAATCAAGGATTTTAAACTCCTTGAATTCATGACCTATTGCTGTGTAACACGTAACTGCAACATTCTCAGCTTGAACAACACATATTTGTTATTTGACAGTTTCTGTGGGTCAGGACTCCAGGGGCAGCTTAGATGGGTCTTGTGCTTCAGGGTCTCCCAAGGCTGTAGTCAAAGTGTTGACCACAAGTGGGTTTCCCTGAAGTCTTGCATGGGGCGGGATCTTCTTCCAATGTCACGTGAATGTTGGCAGGATTCAGTTCCCTGCAGATCGTTGGAGAGAATGGCTCATTTACTTGCTGGCTATTGGAAAGAGGTCAGCCTCATTTTCTTGTCTTGTAGACCTCTCTATAGGACAGCTTATTTTAGCCAAAGCCAGCAGAAGAAACTCTACTAGAAAGACAGAAGCCATTGTCTTATGTAACTCACTGTGGAAGTGACATCCTGCCATCTTTGATATATTCTATATGTTTGAATCAAGTCACTATGGCAGTTCACACACCAGATTGAGGTTATTTGAGTGCCATCTTAGTGTCTGTTCACCATATTTCTTAAGCACCAGAACAAATACCAGAAGTTGTATTCTTCTGCACATCCATTTATCCATCTTTTCATCTTCTAATGACAGACTGTACGCTATAGCGCTTGAGAGTAAATGGTGTTACTCAATGTTCTTCAACCTTTCTTCATCATTGCCCACTAAGAAATATTTTACACATTTTTTAACCCACCCCCCATGCAAATTTAACAGATATACTCCTTATCTGTGTATGTCTGTATCTCTGAGCTTCGTACATGAATGGCTTCTTCACCTTCCAAGAACCAATTTTCATTCCCTTTGGGAAGATATTATCCCCATTAAAAATGCCGAAGGAGCATGCTATAGACTCAGACTGCCTTTGTTTCTTTCTGTCCCACCACTTATCAGCTTTGTGATAGGCAAGTTGCTGAACACCTCTGAACCTCAGCTTTCTTAACTGCAAAATGAGAATCACAATAGAACCTACCTCTTACTACTGTTAGGAGGATTAAAGGACACAAGATACCAGAAGTATATATAACAGACACAGTGGATTGTAGGAACACCATAAATGCAAGCTTCTATTACTGCAGTGCGCAGAACACTATGTCTAGCATCAGGAATTTTAAGATAATACCAAAACAAGAGTCTCAAAGAGGCCCACTGTTTGTTAAAGGAGATTGAAAGATTACAAAAGGTGTGAGATGTGCTATCATACAGTTATATTCAAGACGATTTGGCTGTAGAAAAAAAGGAGTCTCTAAAGTCTGAAAAAGAGAGAGGAGGGCAAAAGAAAGAAGGGTTTCTCAGAGGAAAGACACTTGAAGGGAGAGAAATAATTTGAGCTGAGGAATGAAGAACCAAACTAAAGCAATGGCAATGTTGATGATGACAGAGAGGAGGAGAAGGCCTGGAAATAAATGATCATGTGGTAGAATGCTATGGTTATTCGAAAGATTCACTTATGTAAGTAGGCATTTCTCCACTTGCTTGTTTATTCACCCATTCATTCGTCCATCTCCACATTCATCCACCCACTTTCCATCCATCCATCATCTATCCACACCTGGTTCCTCTGTCAATCCATCTACCTATTTATTCACCCATGTCTTCATTGATTCTTACATTCCACTCTTCTATACATCTGTCCATGCATTCATTCATCAATTCCTGCATTCATCCACTCACTCTCCATCCATCCATCCATCCATCCATCCATCCTTCTATCCTTCCATCCATTTATTCACACATTCATCTACCTGCTTCCTTCCATTAATCTGTCTATTTATTTGACCATCTCCTCATCAGTTAATCCATCTCACCCTTCTATACATCCATCCATGCATCCATCCATCCACGCATCCATCCATCCACACATTAATCTACCTGTTTCCTTCTGTCAATCCATCTACCTATTTATTTGTCATCTCTTCATCAATTAATCCATCCCACTCTTCCATCCATCCGTCCATTAATCCATTCATCCACTAGTCTATTCCTAGATTCATCCACCCACTCTCCATCCATTCATTCATCCATCTATCCTTCCTTCCATCCATTTATTCTCACATCCATCTACCTGCTTCCCTCTATAGATCCATCTACCTATTTATTTGTCCATCTCTTCATCAATTCTCCCATCCATCCCAACCTTACATACATTCATCCATCGATCCACACATGTGTCTACCTGTTTACTTCCATCTGTCCATCTATACACTCATTACTTCATCCTTGGCTTCATCAATTCATCTATCCCACCCTTCTATACATCCATCTTTCCATTCATACATCCATCCGTCATCAATCTATCCATTCATCTACCCATTCACCACTCATCCATTAATTCATCCATCTATCCACCCATCCTCTCATCCATCCATCTGTCCTCTATCTTTTTCCACAAAGGAAAAAGTGGTGTAGAAAGACATATAAAATAAATATAGAAAATGAATAATAAATGAGTAAAATATGAACAAACCAAACACTAAACTCAGGTAAGAATGGAAAGGAGAGAACTAGAATAAGGACATAAAGTAGGACCAGGGGTTTGATTTAGGCAAGTATGCATTCCATATGCCTGACCTATGAGGGCCAGACATTCAGTATGTTAGGATGTTGAGTTGTTTGTGCTCCCAAGGTAGCCCGTATCTGTACCAAACTTTCTACTGCTTAGAGTCTAAATGGAGGAATCTTTTAAGTTATTTACTGTACTCCACATCAAATGTTTGCTGGCATTTGGATAGACTTTAGCAAATGTAGTCCATCTTCTAATTTCTTCTTTATCTGCATTTAAAGGGCTTTGCCCTACAGAGATGAGATGATACTGATTAAAGGCAAGTCAGATTTCAAATACTTTCTCCTGAAAATCCATTTTACTCCTTTGCTGTTAGCAGCATTTACTACAGGAAAATGTATACTTAACATTTAGCCAAAAATAAAAACCTCTGCAAAATGCCTAAATATAGATTGCTTCATTGCCTTCAAATCAGACTGGAAAGAACACAGAGGCTGGTGCTCAGAAGAAACTGAGTGGTTGGAGACTGCAAAGCAGTCTGCAATCAGAAGAAATTACAATTATGGCACCGAGCACTAATCCCAGAAAATCTAAACACAGTTAGACAACCACTAAATCCCATTATAAAATATAATAATCATTATTAGAGCTTTTTTTTTTCTCCCAGAAAATAAAGAGTTGGAGACATTATGCCGTTGCTTAACCATTTTCCATAGCAGGTCATTATTCTTTATGATGCTACTAAATATACTCATCATCTTACAAATCCCAAGTTCACCTTCCAAATACATGATCTCGTCCTTCTGTGTAAAGTTAATCAAAGTTGTAAAAGTGCTTTATTCCGTATCTTTATTTTTCCCCACAGGGACAGGGGAATAAAAATGTGATGCATTGGAGGAGAATCACAGGACTCAACAAATAAACCTTGAGATGTCATTGTCACCTGTGTGTACTTTATGAGAATACACGTAGAGATTAACCCTTTCCTGGAAAATGAACGTCTATTGCTTCTTTTGGGGACAGCATGCTTTATAGTTAGGACATTCTTCTTTATATCCAGCCTGACTTCTTCATGCTGTACTAGCCTTCCAATCCTTAACTAAAAATTTTTTAAAAATGAATAAACACTGGGCAATGTGTTCTATGGGCTCTTTAAAATACTATGAGACTGTAGTAAAAACATCACAACACAAATGGCAAAGTAGTGAAGAATGGTGCTGATATGGTTTGGCTGTGTCTCCACCCAAATCTCATCTTGAATTCCCATAATCCCCATGTATCCTGGGAGGAACCCAATGGGAGGTAATTGAATCATGGGGGCGGTTACCCTCATGCTGCTGTTCTCATGATAGTGAGTGAGTTCTCATAAGCTCTCATGGTTTTATAAGGGGTTTTTCACCCTGTTGCTCGGCACTTCTCCTTTCTGCTGCCATGTGAAAAAGGATATGCTTGCTTCCCCTTCCGCCATGAATGCAAGTTTCCTGAGGCCTCCTCAGCCATCTGAACCGTGAGTTAATTAAACCTCTTTCCTTTATAAGTTACCCAGTCTCAGATAACGTCTTTATTAGCAGTGTGAGAACGGACCAATACAGATGCTGTGCTAAGTTTTCTGATTTTACCACCTCTTCTAGAACATGCTAGAACCAGTCCACATCAAATTTTTCCTTAAGGCACAAACTGCTTCCTTCTGTTTTGTAGCCAAACAATACAGTACATTTGTGGACCCACAATGAATATCCATAAATCCTCACAGAATGAGTGAGTCAGCGAATCAATGAACCATTACTTCCTGAATTCAATACAAAGCACTTCAGACAATGAAACCAAAATCTCCATCTCTCATCTCTTTCAATTCCCATTCTAATAAGGAAAGAAAACATAAACATGCAGTGAGTTCTCAGTTAATGAATTATTTCTAGATTGAACTACAAGAAATTGCCACTTTGGTTTATAGGTCAAAAACAGTTGAATATCAGCTGTATGCTAATATTTGCAGTCTTTGGCTGATATTTGGGAATTTCTTCTTTTCTTTAGCAACATCAGAAAAAAGTGCCTTAAGATGAGTTAGAGATATGTAAATAGCATCTCATTCTGGGAAAATAGCTAAGCAAAAATCAGAAAGGATGCCAAAATGCTCAGTTTGGGTGTGCACTCTTTTGATTACGCAATACATTTTGGTCATTGGTAAATGTTTCTTTTAATGTTCACCCAGCAAGATGAGGCATTTGGGACAACAAAGCAGTGGGTTCCTTCTTCTGATGACTTAGCCTGAGGAGCTAAAGAGTCAGTTAAGAATGAGTGTTGTCTTTGATAGAGGAGCCTTGAAGGAGATGGGTCTGTTTTAAGAGTAGAAGCAAGCCTGCGCAACATAGCAAGACCCCATCTCTGCAAAAAATAAAAAATTAGCTGAGTATGGTGACAGATGCCTGTAGTCCCAGGTACTTGGGATGCTGAGGGGGGAGGATGGCTTGAGCATGGGAGTTTGAAGATGCAATGAGCCATGGTTGTGCAACTGTACTCCAGCCTGGGTGACAGAGTGAGACCCTGTCTCAAAAAACAA
This sequence comes from Pan troglodytes, assembly GCF_028858775.2. Classification (NCBI taxonomy): domain Eukaryota; kingdom Metazoa; phylum Chordata; class Mammalia; order Primates; family Hominidae; genus Pan; species Pan troglodytes. The sequence goes on along the minus strand of NC_072421.2, from coordinate 7,117,009 downwards.
AACAAAACAAAACAACAACAAAAGAACTCTTGTGAGTACATCAGCACCAGATAATCCAGGATTATCTCCATATCCCAAGATTCTTAATCACATCTGCATAGTCCTTTTTGCCAGGTTATGTCACATGTTCACACCATCTAGGATTGGGATGTAGACATTTTGGGGGGGCACTATTTGACTGACCATAGATTCCCCTGGCCCTTCATTTAACCAAGACTGAGTCCAAATGGTTCAGTGTTTTGCTCATTGCAGAATCCAGCACTCATGTTGCGTGTCAAAGCATCATCTGATCAAGTAAAGTATGCACAGCAGAGTTAGACCTTGGTCAGGATTTGCCTCTACACTTTTTAAAAAATTGTTTAAATAGAGTCTTGCTCTGTCACCCAGGCTGAAGTGCAGTGGTGAGATCACAGCTCACTTCAGCCTTAAACTCTTGGAATCAAGTGATCCTCCTGTGTCAGCCTCCCAAGTAGCTAGGACTACAGGTGAGTGTCATCATGCCCAACTAATTAAAAAAAATTGTAGAGACTGGGTCTTACTGTGTTGTCCAGGCTGGTCTCGAACTCCTGGACTCAAGGAATTCTCCAAGTCAGCCTCCCAAAGCACTGGGATTACAGGCATGAGCCACTGCATTCAGCCTCAGAGTCCCTATAAGAAGGTAAGGGGGTCTGAGAAAAAGGTGTGATGATGGAAGCAAAGAGTAATTTGAAACACTACACTGCTGCCTTTAAACAATTGAAGAAAGGACCATAAACCAAGAAACACAAGTGGCCTCTAGAAGCTGGAAAAGACGTGGAGACAAAATCTCCCCTAGAGGCTTCAGCAGGAGCACAGCCCTGCTGAGACCTCAATTCTAACCCATTGAGACCCATTCCTGACTTCTGACCTCCAAAACTGTAAAATAATAAGTTAGTGTTGTTCTAAGCCATTGAATTTGTGGGAATTTGTAACAGCATCAGGAGACCTATACGGAATCTTTCTTAGGATCTATCACTAGGCATGTACATCTTCAGAGAGGATGTTACATGACAAGTTTAAAATGAAAAGTGGCTGGGCGGCATGGTGGCTCCCACCTGTAATCCCAACACTTTGGGAGGCTGAGGCAGTAGGATCAATTGAGTCCAGGAGTTCGAGACCAGCCTGTGCAATATAGTGAGATCCTGTCTCTATTTAAAAAAAAACTTAGGAAGATGAAATACCTTAGGGTACCTGTTGTGGGAAGTCAGGAACCCCAAATGGAGGGGCCGGCCGAAGCCACGGCAGAAGAACATAAATTGTGAAGATTTCATGGACATTTATTAGTTCCCCAAATTAATACTTTTATAATTTTTTACGCCTGTCTTTACTGCAGTCTCTGAACATAAATTGTGAAGATTTCATGGACACTTATCACTTCCCCAATCAATACCCTTGTGATTTCCTATGCCTGTCTTTACTTTAATCTCTTAATCCCATCACCTTTGTAAGCTGAGGACGATACCTGCTGCCTCGGGACCCTGTGATGATTGTGTTAACTGCACAAATTGTAGAGCATGTGTGTTTGAACAATATGAAATCTGGGCACCTTGAAAAAAGAACAGGATAGCAGCAATGTTCAGGGAACAAGAGAGATAACCTTAAATTCTGACCGCTGGTGAGCCAGGTGGAACAGAGCCACATTTCTCTTCTTTCAAAAGCAAATGGGAGAAATATCACTGAATTCTTTTTCTCAGCAAGGAACATCCCTGAAAAAGAGAATGCATCCCTGAGGGTAGGCCTCTGAAATGGCCTCTTCGGGGGTGGCTGTCTTTTATGGTCGAAGCTGTAGGGATGAAATAAGCCCCAGTCTCCCATAGCGCTCCCAGGCTTATTAGGACGAGGAAATTCCTGCCTAATAAATTTTGGTCAGACCGGTTGTCTGCTCTCAAACCCTGTCTGCTGATAAGATGTTATCAATGACAATGCATGCCCGAAACTTCAATAGCAATTTTAATTTCGCCCCGTCCTGTGGTCCTGTGATCTCGCCCTGCCTCCATTTGCCTTGTGATATTCTATTACCTTGTGAAGCACGTGATCTCTGTGACCCACACCCTATTCATACACTCCCTCCCCTTTTGAAAATCACTAATAAAAACTTGCTGGTTTTACGGCTCAGGGGGCATCACGGAACCTGCTGACATGTGGTGTCTCCCCTGGACACCCAGCTTTAAAATTTCTCTCTTTAGTACTCTGTCCCTTTATTTCTCAGACTGGCTGACTCTTAGGGAAAATAGAAAAGAACTTATGTGACTATCGGGGGCAGGTTCCCCCCATAGGTACCCAATAACTATCGGTCTGTTTAATGCTTTAATGTAAACTTTATCTGTCAGTGAGGACTGGGGTAGTCTATCTTCTCCTCCCCTTGTTCCTTGAATTAACTAACACACAGTTCTTTAAAGGAGGCTGTGGAGAAATAGCTTAGACACTGGGCCATTAGTGGTGGCTTTTGTTCAGTTAGAGAAACATATGGCTCATTTCTGAAGTGGGACAAATTGGAAACATGTAAAGATGGAAGGATTAAGTTACATAGGGAGCAACACACTAGCAAGAATTGACAATAAAGAATGCAAAAAGAAATGAAAGTATAATCTCTCCAAACAGGGTGACTAACCATTCCTGGTCTGTCCAAAACTGGGTCTCTCCCAGGATGCCAGACTTTCAGTACCCCCAAATCCCAAAAATCAGTACTTGCAAAACCTGAAAAATCCTCAGTAAACTACCAATTTCCATATAAAGATAACTTTGTCTATGGAGACAGAGGAAAATACCGCAATTAATAACTCAATAGGGCTATTAAATCATTCATTCATTCAACAAATTCTATTAAATACCTCTGATTTTCAAATAATGTATTAAGGTGCTTAGGATAAAATAATTGTGATCAAGTCTTACTTTCTGAAAAGGAAGAAATAGAATACGAAACTTAAGTGTGATACAAACACTAATCTCAGGAAACATGTTCTTTACTGGACATAAGATACATATATATGTGTGTGTGCATATATATGTGTGTGTGTATATACATATATATAAATATCACATACATGTGAGAAGTCCACTGTGCTATCAAAGTCTAATAAAAATATTACCCAAATATCTTGCATTAAAAAACAACTTCACTCTTTTTTCTTACTCTTTTCTGTCTACATTATATATATAATAAGATCAATTATATTACATTATATATGTATTATATATAATGTAAGTATTACATATGTAATGTAATACAGTGTATATGTTTAAATGTGTGTATATATAGTGTATATGTATATAATGTATATAATATGTATCGTGTGTGTTAAATATACTGTGTATACACACACTATATAAAAATATTTTATACAATATGAATTATATATAAATATTTCTACTTTATAAATATAAATATTATATACATTATATTACCAGTAGTACAGTAATATATTACTATATGTTATATAGTAATATACTATTTTATACAAATTATATTTTATAGTAATATAGCATATGTTACTGTATATATTACTATATGTATATGGAGAGAGAGAAGCTATGATAAACGTTAAACCGAAAGATAAATAGATTCTGAAGTTTTTAGTTTTTTAATGCAAGATAGTTGGGTAACATTTTTATTAGGCTTCGATAGCTCAGTTGGCTCTCATGACACAATGAGGATACTGCTAAAATAGATCAAATGTAGGAAATTGAAACAGATGTGCTACCCTACTTAGATAGGACATTTTGCTCAAACAACTTATTGGGTTCATTCAGGGGGAAAAATACCCACAGCAGGGCATTGGAAAATGGCAAAGTGCCGCATTTTGTTGAATGAGATATGTGGTTTGTGTGACCTTTTCCAGCTAGGTCCAGTTTCTAGAAGGATAAAACTAAGTTTAAAAAGACCATTTTCAGTTTCTCTCTCTGGTCCTTTTTCCCTCTTATTCATTTTAGGAGAATCAACCAGTTTGAAATTCTTTTTTCGTTTTTTGTATTTTGAGCGGATGGTTCGGGAGTTTGGGTAAGGATTGCTACGTTGGCCTATGCATTACCTCATTCACAGAGTTCCAGAACACCCTCCCAATGAGATACACATTGTTCCTTTCTATTCTTTTCCTCATTTCAAGCCAGCCTTTGTTTATGCACTTACATATTTAGAGAGCACTGCTGCTATGAATTCAAGGTTCTAAACTGTCATTGACCTAATTAACTTGAGATGGTTTGCCTGTTGATTTTCTGTAAATGAATATATTTATCAAAATCCATAATAAGTGTACAGGGTCCATTTTAATGTTTGCAGATAATGAGTTTAAGAGCAACCTGGAAAATGTCAATGATCTCTTCTATAGAGGACAATTGGTGAGCCATCACAGCACAGGGCTGTCAATTACTCACTCCGCCTTGCTAATTTCAATACCGTGGCCAACTTGAGATATTAGGAAAGCTAATTAACCTCTGTGTAACTCAATTTGCCAATCAGGGAAAGCTGCAAAATTGGATCATTCTCTCAACTGCACTTCTCCATCTCACAAGGACAGGTGCTCACTGACATCAGAAAACAAAGCATTAGAGTCGTGACAAGGTGGGGAGAAGAAAATACGGCCAAAAACAGGCAGCATGTCTTGGCCAGGTGAGGAACAGCTGAACTTTCTGCTTTCCAAATTGTTGACCTTCAGTCCATGTTGTTCTTCCCTCCTCATGGACTGTTTATAAGCTGGTCCTTTCAAAAGCATCAGAAAGAGATGGAAGAAGGAAAGGAAACTAGCATTTGTCAAAATCCGGATTTCAGAAAGAAGATGGTTAACCTTTGGTGCAGCAATATGGTGAGAAATAATAAGACACAGAAGCCAGGAGATACTGGATTGGCTTCCTAACTTGGCCTTTTATAATCTCTGTGCAAAGAGCAAGTTACTCTCCAAGTCTAAGCTCAGTTTCCACGTTGAACAAGGATAGTAATGCGTACCTTACAGCACTTGGGGAAGGCATATAATAGGACTATAGTGGTGACCAGCTGTAGATCACTTGAAGAAGTTTAGCCACATAGGTTGAGTTTGGCAATGGTGGTGCTGGAAGCAGATAGTATAGGAAAAAAATAATGTTGCTACTTTAGTCTTCAGACTCAGTGTGGTGCCCAGACCAGCTGCAGCAGTATCTACAGGAAGCTTGTTAGAAGTGTGAATTCTCCAGGCAGGCATAGTAGTCCCAGCTACCCAGGGGGCTGAGGTAGCAGGGTCCTTCGAGCCCAGGAGTTCAAGGCTGCAGTGAGCTGTGATTGCACCACTACACTCCAGCCTGGGTGACAGAGCAAGATCCTATCTCTTAACAAAAATAGAATTGCAAATTCTCACTTCAACCCCACCCCTGCATGCCAGACCTCCTGAATCAGGAACTCTGAGGTGGGGCCCTGCAATCAGTGTTTTATTAATAACAAGTCCTCCAGAGGCTTCTGATGTACATTTCAGTTTGCTTTAGAAAGACTTTGGTCAAGGTAAAAATCAACAAGAAGAAAGTAAGGCCCAAATCTTGAAGAAACGGGAGAACTCGATAGGTTGGCAAGAAAAGATTTTAGACATGGAGAGCAAGGCAAGACTTTTGTTATTAACCTGGGATATAAGATGGTGGAAGGTGGGGCAGGAATTTAGGCTTAGTGACTCAGAATTTCCATGACAAGCTGAAACACAGCCATGAAGAGATCATGTTGCAAGTTCACCTGAAGCTGAACCCAGGTGCAGAATCAGATGTACCTAGAGCTGATGTTAGGGCAGGACTGACTTTATATTTTTTAATTTTAAAATTTGTTTTTTATTTTGTATTTTTTTGACAAAGGATTTCACTCTGTCCCCCAGGCTGGAGTGCAATCATGAGATCATGGTGCACTGCAGCCTCGACCTCCGGAGCTCCAGCAATCCTCCTGCCTCAGCCTCCTGAGTAGCTGGGACCACAAGCATGCTCCACCATGCTCAGCTAGTATTATTATTATTATTGTAGAGATGGGACATCCCTATGTTGCCCAGGCTGGTCTGGAACTCCTGGGTTCAAGTTATCCTCCCACCTTGGCCTCCCAAAGTTTTGGGATTACAGGTGTGAGCCACCGTGCTCAACCTGGACTGACTTTATAGAAGAGAATCATCATTCCAACATTCTTCTCTTTCCCATTTTTTTTCTAGAACAGAGAGACCCTGACCTTTTTCAGTTTATTCTCATCATACCTCCCACTCACCTTCCTTCCACCTCAACCGTTTGGATATTAATTGGTTTATCTGAATGTTCTTTTAAGTTTGTGTGCATCTGTTGATATTTTCACTTTGAGTTGTTTTTCAGTTAATTTCCTGTCTGTCCTGAGGCTCGAATGCCAGCATTGTGCTCTGGGAATTACAAGTGAAGATACATTATAGTTGTACGGACAGATAGGATTATGTTTTCTCTTTGGTTTCCAACATTGTGACTTAGCACTTCTTGGCTGTCAAGGCGTCAACAGCGTGTAGGGGGTTGTCACCCACAAACAACAGTAGACAGAATCAAATTGGAGTATGTAGGGGGCTGGGACTCTGACACCTAGGTTATTCTTCTGTCTGAATCCACTGCCTCTGCAACCTGTAGGAAGCCTCTAATGTGTCAGGGCTTTCAGCTCTTAGAATAAAGATATTTGAGAAAAAATGTTTATGGTCCTTTCTAGATCTCAAGTTCCACAATCTATAATCTATTGGTTTCCATCCTAAGTCGTGAGTCCTACTTAGCGCCTGAACTTCACTCAACATTCTGTATGCATGGTTAAGAGTCAGCAATAAATCTGAACTGTGCATGATGTTCTTTTATTTTGCCATTTTGAACAAGTACAATTCCCAACCCTGAGAATTATGTGGTAGCTCTCTCCTGAATCTGCATGACTGACCTGACTCTGAAATTCAGAGTCTAAATCAAATCAGCTACTAGCAGAAGTTTTTTAAAAAATGGATAGAGGAACACAGTTCTTGCATAAACCCCATTTCTCAAACACCAGCAAAATCTCTCATTAGAGGTATATGCAGGTTAATTAAGTCTTTTGAAAAGAAAGATGACCTTTGAAATAAAATTGACATTGCTTAAGTCATGGACAAAACTGACTTGCTGTGTCATTTTACAGCATGGCACAGAATTTATAAGAGAATATCTGGTTCTATGCAAAGTGTGAGGGGCAGAATTATCACACAGCCTCTAAGATTCTCACCCGCTAGACTACATGTCCTGTATAATCCCAGCCTTTGAGTATAGGCAGGGCCTTTCACTGTGTTTGATGTCAAGACAGAGACTAGGTTATAATATTTAGCATAACTATGGGGATTTTTGTAGATGTCATTTTGTACATGTGATTAAGTTTCCTAATCAGTTGAATTTGAGTTAAGGAGATTATATTTGGGAGACCTCACTAATTTGATGAGCCTTTTAAGAGAAAGTCTAGGAGCAAGAGATCTGAAACAGCAGATCCCTTTAGTCATCATGCATTCTGCAACATAAGAAAATAAATTCAACCAACAGCCCTGAGTTGGAAAGAAGACCTGGGCTCCACATGAGATGATCACTGCAGCCTTCAAAAGCCAGCCAAAGACCCACCTATGCCATGCATGGACACTTGGCTTAAGGGAACTCCAAGGAAATAGACATATATCATTTGAAGCCTCCAAGTTTGTAGCGATTTGTTACGAAGCGTTAGAAAATGAATACAGTTAGCTTGTAGTTCCTTACTGGGAAAATGGATCATTTAGAGTATTTAGAAGAAGTGTACAGAAGACAGCATTCATTCAGTCTGAAGAAAGGAAAGATGATCTCACTGAATGTCATTATTGAAAAATAATGTGTTACATATTCTGTTGTTAATCTGGTAATAACCATCCAATTAATGGATGATATGGTTTGGCTGTGTCCCCATCCAAATCTCATCTTGAATTGTGCCTCCCATAATACCCACATGTCCTGGGAGGCACCTGGTGGGAAGTACTTGAATTATGGGGGCAGGTCTTTCCCATGCTGTTCTCATGCTAGTGAATAAGTCTCACAAGATCTGATGGTTTTCTAAGGGGGAGTTCCCCTGCACATGCTCTCTTGCCTGCCGCCATGTAAAATGTGCCTTTCCCTTCCTTTGCCTTTCGCCACGATTGTGAGGCCTCCCCAGCCATGTGGAACTGTGAGTCCATTAAACCTCATTTTCTTTATAAATTACCCAGTATTGAGTATGTCTATATTATTAGCATGAGAGCTGATTAATACAATGGACAAATGTGCAAACGATTGCATACAAAAGACAGCTTCACCAACAATACAAGAATCATCTTGAGTAATTGTTGCAGAGTAGGAAGGAATAAAGAAGAAAATGAAGACCTCCATTGAATTATAGCTTGTCCTCCAGTAAAAGTTAGGAGTATAAGGCTATGGCTCCCAAATGTCATTAAACAGGCTAGTGCTCACTGTTGAGGTGTTCTCTTCATGTTTTGACACTTCCTTCAGATCAGTTCCTAACTGGTGTCCTTTATACAGGCAAGGTTTTCCTCTATCTACAAACCCCTTTCCTTATTGCATCCAGCAAGCCATTGCCAAATTTCTTACTGGGTTAGTCTTAGTCTGTTTAGTGTGGCTATAAAAGAATAGCTGAGGCTGGGCAATCTATAGAGAAAAGAAATTAATTTGTTCATGGTTTTGCAGGCTGTACAGGAAGCATGGCACCAGCGTCTGCATCTGGTGAGGGCTTCAGGCTGCTTCCACTCAGGATGGAAGGGGAAGGGAGCTGGCATGTGCAGAGACCACATGGAGAGAGAGGAAGCAAGAGAGAGAGGAGGAGGTGCCAGGCTCTTTTTAACAACCTCTGAGGAACTAATAAAGTGAGAACTCACTTATTATTGTGAGGATGACACCCAGACATTCATGAAGGATCTGCCCCCATGACCCAAACACCTCCCACTACGGGATCAAATTTCAATATGAGATTTGGAGGGGTCAAACATCCAAACTATAGCAAGATTCTTTAAAGGAAAGAGAGAAGAAAGCCAGAGGCCTCATTTCTCAGAATATTCTTATTACAGCAAGGAAGGACTGAGAGTCAAGAACAAAAACAAAAACTGTTTGGATGACAAGCATTATCAATTTTTTAAAAGATTTATAACAAGCTTGACATTCAAGCTCCATTTCCAGTTTGCATTGGAAGAAAGCAAAGAAGGTCAGGAAACTGACAAACTTCATAGATGAGTGCAATATCATAGAACAGAGTTTTATCTTGTAATTGTTTTCTCCATGAAAAATTCAAATACATCTCTAGGGGAAAATAGATAGGTGTAAGTTTGTCAATATTTCTTCCCTGGGAAGTTTTTCCTTTCCTAAAACTAAGTCCACTCCATGAAAAATATCTTTTAAAGGATAATTTCCAAAGAAGGAAAAATTATGACTCTCAGATAGCTAAAAATAAACCAGTGTTAAAGATGTTATTTAACTCATTATTGGTGTGCGAACCACCAGGAAGGTCTTACAACACATTTAAAAAACAATCCAAAGAACAATCCTATTTATAGGTTTAAAAATATCAATATGTATGTGCAAATAGAGGCAAAACAGACTTTTATTTTTGTGGGTGGTGGGAGTCATTTGCACTTCCACAGGAGTAAATTTGCATGTCTAGAGACAAGAATTATTTTGCATTACCCTTGGCTATTTGCAATGTACAGAGTTGTAAAATAACTCAAAGACGATGGGTGGCACAGAGCTTTATAGAATCAGAATCCAATACCAGTAGGGGTGTGATAGAAACAACGAGCAGTTTTCTGCAGAAGCACACAATTTTGCCCTCCACATCCTTTATGCTATGAATTACAGTAATTACTTGGTACCCTTTAATTTTTTTGTTTTACTGGTAACCCTATGCAGGCCTCCAATTTTGGGGGGAAATATTACTTATGAATATGGTTCAAAAGTATATAATCAGGCCATGTGTGGTGTCTCACACCTGAAATCCCAGCACTTTGGGAGGCTGAAGTGGGAGGATCTCTTGAACCCAAGAGTTTGAGACTAGCCTGGGCAACATGGTGGGACCTTGTCTCTACAAATAATAAAAAAGAATTAGTTGCACGTGGTGGTGCATGCCTATAGTCCCATGCCTGGAGTCTGAGGCGAGAGGGTCACTTGAGCCCAGGAGGTTGAGGCTGCAGTGAGCTATGATGGTGCCACTGCACTCCGCACTCCAGCGTGGGTGACTGAGTGAGACTCCATATCTTAAGAAAAAGGAAAAAAAAGTCTCTGGAGGCATAGGGAATAGGGGATAGAATAATTACTTTTATATTAATAGTGTCAATGAAAAAACAAATCTGGACTACGTAAGAAAAGACTTCTTTGGAATAATTATTGCAAGGGTTGAGGAGGACTGTTCACCTATTATTTTAATTGGGAAATATGAATTATTGCAATAGCAAGAATGCTCTGACTATAGGTCTGCAAGTATCTGAAGAGTTAGGCAGAGAGGGTTTTTCTTTTATGGGCAAGAGGAAATGAGGCTAGAGAAAAACAGGAGAGGGGAAGTTGGATAAAGGGTGATATTATAGGACAGTAGTTCAGAGAATGGTTTACCTCAAGAGCAGGCTGTTTTCAGAAGAGGCCCTAAAGGAGGGGTGTTCTGTTGGCGTATGTTGAGGGTGAGCTAAAGTTTGAGGTCCTGGGGAGAAGAAGAACTGACCCAATGTTTGGTTCACAAGCATTTTGTTCCCATTGATTAGTGGGGACAAAAGGTTCACCTCGTCAATTATCAATTGTGATGCAAAGAATGGAAACTTGGAGGGTCTGGGTCTGATCTTTTCCTATGTAAACTGGGGGAATATTCATGATTATTATCTAAGTCATATGGGTAAGGATAGTTCTTTGCAGTAATCCATTTTCCAGAACTCAAAATGTGGGAGAAATTCTTTAACTGTTGCTGTTTCCAGGATCACAGGGCTTGGGTACAGTTCAACATCATCAACACAAACTCAAATACATTGTAGACTAGAATGCAAAGGCTGAGGGCTGCCCATCTTCACCTGCTTTCTCCTGAGAGCAGAGCCAGGGCCAGTGGCTTAGCGGACAGTGCTTCCCTTGGTCATGCCATCCCAGGCAGCAAGAGGGCTGGGGCAGTGAATTAGAGAAGACCTAGCCATGGCAAGAATACATTGGTCACCTGCAAGAGCAGCTGGTGGCCACCTGAAAAGTCAAGTGACAGCCATCTCAGGATAGTCTATCCAAGGAAAGAGGAGGAGGAAAAAATGAGACACATAGATCAATCCATTTCTTTCTCCCAAGAGTGAGAAGTTCCCTCCATGATTACTTCCTGCCCATGATGGAGCTCTGGGACATTTCCTAAGGTACTCACGGAGAAGCCACTGTGTGGGAGACAAAAGGAATGTATCATTGATTTGGCAAAACACACCTGGCCAAGTGCACCTGTGTGGAGCTATACAGTGTTAAGACAAACTAAATATGGCCTCAGAAGGACTCCGTACTTTTATATTTGAGTCCTTGTGGATCAACTGTAACCTAGCTTAATAGGCAGATAAAATTGAAAATCTAACTTAGTAGTATGCACCCGTAACAATAGCTAAGTCTTGACCAATCCCAGTGGCCATACTTCAACCATTCATACACCGCTAAGTGTTCAAACTGTGTTCAAATAAGGCATATGCCAAGCTGTAACCGATCCAGCCGTTCTGTACCTCACTTCCAATTAATTTCTGTACGTCATTTCCTTTTTTTGTTTGTTTCTAAATCTTCTTCCACCACGTAGCTACGTGGAGTCTTTCTGAATCTGCTGTGATTGTGGGGGCTACTTGATTCACAAATTGTTCATTGCTCAATTAAACTCCTTTAAATTTAATTCTGCTGAAGTTTTTCTTTTATCAGTAGGAACTGGTTGCTGAAGCTATGGATAGAGTGGGAAGCTGTCATAAGAGAGAAGTTCTGGGAGGACATCTCATACCATATTTTATGAAAAGATAATACATCTTTATAACTGGGCAACAACCCCAGGTTCCTGCTGGAGCTATTTCCTCACCTCTTCCAAGGAGAGCCATTGCTCATAGTGCAGAAAAATTTGAGACTCATTTGGGAGTTTTCAGCTTTCTTAACTGTGGGCAAGAACATTTAGGAGGCAACCGTATTAGTTTCCTTTTGATACTGGAACATATGACCACAAACATTGAGGCTTAAAACAATGCACATTGATTATTTAGAGTTACTACACATCAGAAATCTTGTGGGGTCCTCTGAGCTCTCTTCTAGAGCTTGCAAGGCTGAAATCAAGGTGTCTGTCAGGCTGCCTGCCTTACAGAAAATGCTGGGGATAAATCTCCTTCCAAGCTTGTATTTGTTAGCTTGGGCTGCTGTGACAAAATACCATAGACTGAGTTTCTTACACAATAGACATTTATTTCTGACAGTCCTGGAGGCTGGGAAGTCCAAGGTCAAGTCAGTGGCAGATTCTGTTCTTGGTGAGTACTCTTTTCCTGGTTTGTGGATGGTGCCTTCTTTTTTTTTTTTTTTGAGATGGAATCTCTACTGCCCAGGCTGGAGTGCAGTGTTGTGATCTCAGCTCACTGCAACCTCCACCTCCTGGGTTTTAAGCAATTATCTCTGCCTCAGCCTCCGGAGTAGCTGAGATTACAGGTGCTCGCCATCATGCCTGGCTAATTTCTGTAATTTTAGTAGAGATGGGGTTTCACCATGTTGGCCAGGCTGGTCTTGAACTCCTGACCTCAGCTGATCCATCTGCCTCGGCCTCCCAAAGTGCTGGGAATACAGGCATGAGCCACTGTGCCAGGCCAATAGTGCCTTCTTGGTGTGTTCTCACATGGCAGAAAGAGAGAGAGAGAGAGAGGGAACACATGAGAGAGTACTCTAGTGTTTCTTCCTCCTCCTATAAGGCACCTGCCTTATTGAAACAGGGTCCCACCCTTATGACCTAATTTAACTGTAATTAAAAGACTTTTTCAAAGACCCGATCTCCAAATACAGTCTCACTGGGGAATTAGGACTTCAACATATATTAATTTGTGGAAGGCCTAATAGATCCACAGCAAAGCTCATTCAGGTTGTTAGTCAAACTTAGTCCCTTGCAGTTGTATGGCTGCAGTGCCCATTTCCTTGTCTGGCTGTCAACCGGAGGCTGGTCTTTGCTCATAGAGGCTGCTTGCATTTCCGCTCAGTGTTTCCATGGGAAGCCCCCTTCAGCAATGGAATTTTGAGTCCTTCTCTCTCAAAAGAGATGAAGAAAATAAATTTGCAACCAATGAGGTTATTTGTACTTTGTGGCAGGCTTTAAAAATAATCCCAAGCATAGACTTGAAAACCTAGCTTGACCATTTACAGTGTGTTTAAGTGCTTCAAACAATGATTTTCTTCTTGATGGAGATAATGCACATCTGTGTGTTTACATTCTGTGTCATTGACAACAAATAAATTACTTTAACTTTAGAGTCACACGGTATTTAGAATGGAAATAGCATAGTGTTGGATTTATCACAAGTCAAACACAAACAGTGAGGTGTCCAATTAGCTGGGGATACAGTGGCCAAAAAAAAATGCTTAAGAATATGCATTTTCAACATAGAGCACACTCTCCTGAGTTACATGATTTTAGCCTTTGATTTTTTTCTGAATTATTTTGTAACTGTAGATTGTATTTAACAGATAGTATGCCAAAATAATTCTTAGAGATTTGCAGATTCTTTTCTGTCCCACATTGGCTGAATTATGTGGTATGATTGACTTTTTCCCCATTCCATATAGAGAAACCAGTTAAGACTCCATTTGTATATCCATTTCAGCCTTCCTGATCTATATATTTGTGATTTTTCAAAAAGCTTTTCCTTGGAACCAATCAATCTGCTTAGTTCCCTCAATCAACGAGTTATGTAAAGTTGCTTTAAAAAATAAAGTTATTAAAATATATCCATTTTGATATCTTATTATGGCTGTGATGACTTTACTCTCCTGTGAGTTTAACAATTTCAAGCACAATGCATTATTAGTCATGGAAAAAGACATAGCATAAGTACTTATTAAAGAAAAATTTAGTATTTTCCAAGAGATGGCCTCAGAGCTGTGAGCTGCATATAATAATCTAGAGGGAACTTTCCTTTTTTCTAGGCACTGTCCCTCTGGTGCTCACATACGTCTTCATAAAGTTGCCCAACGTCAAGGAAGAATCCTCTAGAGGGTGGAGTACAGTGTTACATTTTTCTTCTCCCCTTTCTCTTTATTTTGAACTTTCTTTTCTTCTTTGAACTGCATTTCTCTGGGATTGCTTTGAATTAATTTTCCCCCTTCAAGCTTATCTCCACCATGGCTGATGTTTTGAGATAAGCTTCCTGTCTTCTTCTGGAAGAAATACACGTCTCCTCTCTTAGTTTATCAGATGGTGATACGGATGGATTCTATCCAAGCTTGTGACTGACAAGACATTTTGGACCATGTACCAGGCCATGTTGGGGTGACCAGAGCATTCTGTGGATCGCAAAAAACAGAAGATGAGTTGGTAATACATTTAGTTTGGATGTGAGTGCCCACAGTCACTTCTTTGTAATGCTAAATTTTCCTAGCTTTCCTGGCCTATAATGGTTGGCTTCCAGAAATACACCTATTGCCTTTGGTCAGAAATACACCTGCTGCCTCATTCACCTGACGTTGTGAGAAGGGACAAGTATATGAATGTATCCTCAGTGCCCAGCAGTGGAAGCAGGTGGGTAAAGGAGGAGGAATATCCTTTCAAATATGTAAAGACAGAGCTATTCAGTAGGTCTCCCCTCTTCCAATTTCAGACTTATAATATTATGGGGGAATATTCAATTCTCACCAATGTCTGATAAAATAGAAGTTTTATTCTGTCAGAAATATACTACATCATACAATACATTAAAGGATAAATACGTAATTCAATTTGGTGAATCACTGTGTTTGTTGGTCAAAAATCCGCTGGAGTAGGACTACAAATGGCCAATGCATTTGTAACAGTTCATGCATATGAGAACTACTCGATCGCACTTTCCATGTTTGGTCCCATCTTGAAAATCTACATGATGTTATCTATAATGAGCTGCAACAGTGAAAGACATTTTTCAAATTATAATTAATGAAAATATGCAATCAAACCCTCTCACCCTAAAATAAAACGTGCATATAGCTATGTGAACACCAGAGATCTCCCTAGTACATGTGCTGTTTCTCTCTCTCTATTAGAAGTAGAGGTCAAGCCCATCACCATGGCACATGGGTAGCAGGGTGACAATGTTGAACATTACCTGAGCCCTAAGCTCCCAGAACATAGCAAGAGTTAACAATTTCCCCTCACAATTTTTTTTTTCTTTTTTTCTTTTTCAACTTTTATTTAAGATTCAGAGGGTACATGTGCAGGTTTGTTATCTGGGTATACTGCATGATGCTGAGGTTTGGAGTACAAATGATCCCATCACCCAGGTACTGAGCATAGTACCCAACAGTTAATTTTTCAACCCTTGCTCATCTCTTTGTCTTCCTCTCTTAGTAGTCCCCAGTGTCCACTGATGCCATCTTTATGTCTATGAGTACCCAATGTTTAGCTCCCACTTGTAAGTGAGAACATGCGGTATTTAGTTTTCTGTTCCTGTATTAATTTGATTAGGATAATGGCCTCCAGCTGCATCCATGTTGCTGCAAAGGCATTTAATTCTATTTTTATGGCTGCATAGTATTCCACGGTGTATATGTACTACATTTTCTGTATCCAATTCACTGTTGATGGGCACCTAGATTGATTCCATGACTTTGCTATTGCCCCCACATTTTTGAATTCCAGTAAAGGGTTAACTGAGTATCCCCAGATAAGGCCCACCTCCTTCCATCCTTGAGACTAGCAGATGACAAGGATGATTGCCCCCACACTTTTGAGTTCCGGAAAAGGGTTAAATGAGTATCCCCAGATAAGGCCCACCTCCTTCTATCCTTAAGACTAGCAGATGATAAGGATGATTATCTGTCGACTTCCCTCTACAAAACCCCAGGCTCCAATCCTGTCCTTTGAGATGTTCCTCATTAATGAACATTTTCCCTGTTGCAATGACCTGAATGAAATCAACTCTTTAATTGTACACTGCATATTTCTTTTCTTCTGCAAAGGCAATTAGAAATTCTAATGCTCGCTGTACACTGACAAAAGGTACAGAGAGTCTGTATGTGGGAAAACTTGGAGGTAGCATAGGAGAAGTAAATAAGTTTACAAACTTGGGGACCTTAGGAGAGAAATTAGGCATAGGAGAGTGCCATTAGCATGCCATTTCTTATATTCAAGTATATTCATATCACCACTGCTGTGCTCATATTTCTTATGAGCTCTTTATTGCCCAGAGGAGGAAATTGAGATTCCATAAATTACTGCCAATCCAGAGAAATTTCTACACAAATCCTAGGGCTCCGTCAGATACTGACAGTTGGTAAGAGATTCCTGCCTGTTTTGGCTTTTCTACTCTTGTACGCAAGCTTCCCTCTGCTTAAAACCCTTTTCCCAATCCTTTGTTGGGCTGTGGTTTGCTAGCCCCTCAAGACTTAGTCCAAAGCTGCTTTCTCTGGGCCTGATCCTTTAACTCTGTCTCCAATACTGTATCTGTCTTTCCTTGTTCATTTCCCCACTGGGTGGATGTGGATAAAAGGACACTATTTGCACATAGTCGCTATGATAAGGTTAGACTATGACAGAGGTCACCAATAAATGCAAAGTCTTGATTGCTAAGTAAAGGCAATTCGAATCCCACTAAATTTAAAAAGTTTTGGAGTAGGCAGAAGTGGGGAGCCAGAATAAGTGAAGGAGTCCAGAGTATGCATAAATATGATTTTCAGATGAGCGACTCAATTCTCATAAATCTCCTTTCTTGGAGCAACCAGGGAAGATGAACTCTTATCACTAGAGACAAGAAGTTGGCATAACACCAGACATTGTCACAAAACTGTTGTATTTATAAGGGCCCACTTGTCTTTCCTAAAAGTCATTATTTTTAAAAAGTGTGACCCCGTCTCTACCAAAAAAATTTAAAAAATTAAAAATCAGCTCTGTATGGTGGTGCCCACCTGTGGTCCCAGCTACTCGGGAGGCTAAGGCAGGAAGGTTGCTGGAGCCCAAGAGGTCAAGGCTGCAGTGAGCCATAATTGTGCCACTGCTCTCCAGCCTGGGCAACAGAGCAAGACCCTGTCTCAAAACCTTATCCCCTTCCCCTTCCATTGCTAAGATAGTATATAGGCCCTAAATTCTCTTTCCTTGAGTCATGTTTTTCTGTTAATTCCCACATACAAGTAAATAACGATCTGCTTTTTCTCTTGCAAATCTGTATTTTGTCAGTTTAGTTTACATATTCTCAATTTTAGGACTTAAGCGGGGACAGGAAAAGTTTTTCCTCCTCAACATGAGCCACAGAGAAGACAATGACTTGTTTTATTTCTGCATGGCTACATGAAAATGAAGGTTTTAATGCTGATGTGTATTGAAAGCAATTGATAAATGTCTTCTAAAAGAAATAATGAGGCTAGATGCAGTGGCACACATCTGTAATCCCAGCAGTCTTGGAGGCTGAGGTGGGAGGATGGCTTGGGCCCAGGAGTTTGAGATCAGACTGGGCAACAGGGCAAAACCTATCTCTACAAAAACTAAAGAAATCAGCCAGGTGTAGCAGCTACTCGAGACGCTGAGGTGGGAGGGTCGTTTGAGTCCTGGAGGCCAAGGCTGTAATGAGCTGAGATTGTACCACTGCATTCCAACCTGACTGACAGAGAGAGACACCATCCCCCTGCCACACACACAAAAGAAAAGAAAAGAATGATAATTGCCAAAATCTATATATACATACACATTTGTACACATACATGTAAAGGCAAAACATGAGATTCTCTTAAGTAGACCAAAACACTTTCTGGAATTCACAATATTTATTTTTCTTTTAATTTTTAACATCTTTATTGAGATATAATTTACATGCCATAATGCTCACCCGTTTAAAATGTGCAACTCAATATATTCCTACTTATTTTTTATTACAGTAAAAAACATATAACATAAAATTTACCATCTTAACCACTTTCAAATGTACAGTTTAGTGGCATTAAATATACTAAATATATTCACATTGCTGTACAACAGATCTCTGAAACTTTTTCACATTGTGCACAACTAAAACTCTACCCTCATTGAACATCTTCCCATTTAACCCTCCCTCAGCGCCTGATAACTACCATTCTCCTTCCTTCCTCCCCTCCCCTCCCCTCCCCTCTTCCTTCCTTTTTCTTTCTTTCTTTCTTTCTTTCTTTCTTTCTTTCTCTTTCTTTCTTTCTTTCTTTCTTTCTTTCTTTCTTTCTTTCTTTCTTTTCTTTCTTTCTTCCTTTCTCTCTCTCTTTCTTTCTTTCTTTTCTTTCTTTCTTTCTTCTTTCTTTCAAGGGGGAGTCTTCCTCTGTCAGCCAGGCTGGAGTGCAGTGGCACAATCTTGGCTCACTGCAACCTCCGCCTCCTGGATTCAAGCAATTATTGTACCTCAGCCTCCTGAGTAGCTGGGATTACAGGCATGCACCACCATGCCCGGCTAATTTTTGTATTTTTAGTAGAGATGGGGTTTCACCATGTTGGCCAGGCTGATCTTGAACTCCTGACCTCAAGTGATCCGCTCACCTTGGCCTCCCAAAAAGTTGGGATTACAGGCGTGAGCCCCGGCGCCCAGCCTAATGGCTGGTTTTAAATGACTATCACAGGACCAGAGTTCCTCCTCAGGTATTTTATGATAAACAACATCACATAGGGCCCGACATACCATTTTTCAAGTAAAATAATAGAATCACAAATAGTCCCCAAAAACCTGATTAGGTGAAAACATTGTAGAAATGAAAAATATTTGGAAATGAAGACACGGAAGCTACTGTAAATATAGAATTTGCATGACTTCCAGGGACTCCAGCTCCTCAAATTGTAATTGTCTCTCAGATTTCTGTTTACAAAGCTCTGGGGAAATAAATGTGGAGAAAGTACTCCTTTCCCTGGATTGTTATCTTATCTTTATCTAAATGTATCTAAGTGTCAGCAATTTCATTCCCCGAAGCTGACTTCAACTATGTTGCCCATTTTCTTTGAAAAAAAAAAATTTAAAAAGATTCAGCAATCTTTGTGTGGGGATATATATCCAAAAGAACTGAAATCAGGATCTCAAAGAGATATTTGCACACCCGTGTTCATTGCAGAACTATTCACAATAGCCAAGAAGTAGAAGCAACCCTAATGTTCAATGACAGATGAATGGATAAATAAAACATAGCCTATCTATTCAATGGACTAGTATTCAGCCTTAAAGAGAAAATAAATTCTATCACATGCTACAACTTGAATGCCCACGGGAGGGGTTGGCCATTTCTAGGAGCTGTTAGGAATGTTAGTTGTGCAGAATCTTGCTGCCTTTAGCTCAGCAAAACACGCAGAGCTTCTCCCCTTTCGGTGGTTTCCTCCTAGCCAGGCCCTGATATTGTGGCTGGATTGGGCCAGTGCTCCTGCCTGTCACTATGCTATAAAAATCTGATCTCTGTGGCCTGGCAGAAAGCTTCTAAAACCCTTGGCATTTCCTGAGTGATAGAGAAGTGTCTTTTGTTATTCATAAGGACCCCCTTTCCAGCATACCTGAGTTTATGCCAATGAGTGGTGAGGGGACCCCTAGATAGCCTCAGAGTGAGGACCAGTCACCAGCAAGGGCAAACCTGTGATTAGAGAATGGGAACTTTCAGCTCCATCCCCTGACCATAGGGAAGTGAAGCTGGGCACTGAATTCTATGAAAACCCTTAAGCAATGATATGCGGAGCTTCCAGGTGGGTGCACACACTGATGTGCTGGGAGGGTGGAGTGTCCGCAGAGGGTATGGAAGTTCTTGGCCCTGTGCCCCTCCTCACCCCCATGCCTTGCTCTATATGTCTCTTCCATCTGGCTATTCTTGATTGGTATCCTGTAAATAAGCCAGTAATAGTGATGTAATATTTTCCTAAGTTCTGTGAGTCATTCTAGAGAATTTTTATTGAGCCTGAAGAAGGCATTGTGGGAACCCCCAAACTTCTAGCCAGTGGGTCGGAAATATAGGTGGTCTCTGGGACTTGAAGTATGACAGCGCTGTGGGACTGAACCCTTAACCTGTGTGGTCTGTGCTAACTCGAGGTGTTAGTGTCAGAATCGAATGGAGCTGTTGGAAACCCAGTTGATATCAGAGAATTGCAGAATTGGGATAAGAAAGTGACACATAGATGGTATCAGAAGTACTGTTCGAAAATACTATATGATCACACATCTTGTTAAATTTGTAAACTAAAAATAAAATCCTAAGCTCTCCACCAACTGATCAGATCCTGTCTTGACTGAGGGAACCCCAGAGAATCCTGAAAAACTGAGTTCTGGCCATGACAGGAAGGGAAGTTGTATTCGTCCGTTCTCACGCTGCTGATAAAGACATACCCGAAACAGAGTAATTTACAAAGGAAAAGAGATTTAATGGAGTCACAGTTCCACACGGCTCAGGATGCCTCACAATCATGGTGGAAGGCGGAAGGCACGTCTTACATGGCAGCAGAGAAGAGAGAAGGAGAGCCAAGCAAAATGGTTTCCCCTTATAAAACCATCAGATCTCATGAGACTCTTTCACTACCATGAGAACAATACGGGGGAAACTGCCCCCCATGATTCAATTATCTTCCATGGGGTCCCTCCTCCAACAAGTGAGAATTATGGGAGCTACAATTCAAGATGAGATTTGGGTGGGGACACAGCCAAACCATATCAGAAGTGAAACATTCTTCTTGATACCTCTTCCCTTTTGGAATTTAGATACAACTGACCAGCATTAATGTTAAAAACTTCTCCACCGCAAGACTGACAAGACCCTGTGGCAATCAGACACCAAATTATAAATAGAACCTCAGGCCATGCCAGGCAAAGGTTAGATACAACTGACCAGCATTAATGTTAAAAACTTCTCCACCGCAAGACTGACAAGACCCTGTGGCAATCAGACACCAAATTATAAATAGAACCTCAGGCCATGCCAGGCAAAGGTTAAGTCATGCCTGCAGGCCATCAGTCTTCCCGTACAGTTTCCTTATCTTAATCTAACCATTCTTTTCTGCTGACTCCAAGTTCCAGAAAGAGTCTTAGTTCGTTAGCCTGCTGCAAATTAAAGAATCTCTGAATCCACCTATAACCTGGAAGCCCCTGCTTCAAGTTATTCCACCTTTCAGGTCAAACCAATATCTACCTTCCACGTATTGATTTATGTCTTTGCCTGTAACTCCTGTCTCCCTAAAACTAAACTGTAATCTGACCGCCTTAGGGTCACTTACTCAAGGCTTCTTGGGTTTGTGTTTTTCCTGGGCTGCGATCAATTATGAGCTCAGAATAAACATCTTTAAAATATTTTATGGAGTTTTTTTTTCCATTGATCAATTTCAATTTCATTAAATTCAGTCCAATGGTAACATTGGAGCAGAAAAACTTCTGGAATCTTTAACATGGCTGTGTACTGAATAGAACATGTGTTCATTCTTTGCAGAACTTTGTGAAACAGAGCCAGCCAGTTATCTGCGAGACAGAAAACACTTAGGATTTTTCTATCCAAAAAGATAAATCTAACATTCAAGGCCACCTGGATTTCTCAAAACCTTGAAATGAGAAGAGTAAATCTTTTTTAGTAAAATGATTTGGGAATGCAAAGTGGAATATTTTTTAAAGCATTACAATAGAAAAAGGGTTTTACATTAGTAAGGAGAATTTTGTTATAGCTATGCAGATAATAATAATTGTTGCATATTCTTTGGGTAAGTACCTCTTAACATCATAGGGTTCTCAAGCAATGCCAATTTTGTCCACCAGGGGACAATGTCCAAAGACATTTTAATTGTTAGAGGTAGGGGAGTGCTCTACTACTGGCTAGTGGGTGGACGCCAGAAATGCTGCTAACCATCGTGCAATGCACAGGACAGCCCCATCACAGAGAATTATTGTAATCGCCCTGTGGGTTCTTCTTGCCCACTGCACAGACAAAATCAATCTACTGAGACCGTAGCATTGCAGTAATGGAGAAAGAGTTTAATTGACATGAGACTGGTCCACGCAGCAGAACTGGAGTTATCACTGAAACCAGTCTCCCTGAAGGCTTAGAGGTTAGAGGGTTTTATAGACAATTTGGTGGGCAGGGGCATAGGGAATGGGTACTGCTGCTTGGCTGGGGATGAAATAATAGAAGTGTAGAAAGCGGTCTCCATGCACTGAGTCCACCTCTGGGTAGGGCCACAGGAACAGTGCAGTAATGAGTCCTGGGTCTGGGTGGGGTCAGCCTGAAAAACAACTCAGAAAAAAACAACAGTAGTGATGTTTTCTATAGGAGCGATTGGGTAGGTCACAAATCTTGTGAGTTGGCCACATGACTCCTGAGCAGTAAGGGATGAGAGAAACTATGTCTATCTTCTGACTCCTCATTAGTCTTACAAAGGTGGTTTTAGCCCCTAAAAGGGAGGGGATTATTTTTTAGGGAGGGACTATAATCATTCTTATTTCAAAGTTAAACCATAAACTAAATTCCTCCCAAAGTTAGCTTGGCCTATGCCCAGGAATGAGCAAGGACAGCTTAAAGGTCAGAAGTAAGATGGAGTCAATGATATCAGATTTCTCTTACTGTCATAATTTTGCAAAGGCGGTTTCATTATCAGGCCTCAAATATCAATAGTGCCAAGGTAGAGGATTCCATCCTGTTAGAGACTCCTGAAAAGTTGCCAGTCCCAACATTCTAGCTTCTCCATTGTCTTCTTCTTCTCACGATTTTACTATATTTGAATGAGGAGGTGGGTGTCACAAGAAAAGGATGTTTTTAAAGGAGGAAGGAATATTTTCAATGCAGTGTTGTGAATTCTTCAGTCTGAAACATCAATCCCTGAGATCCAGGCTTCTCTGAAAAGAGAGAGAAAGAAAGATTATTTTTATTGTTTTTAAATTTAAAAAAAATTAAAGGAAATCAGAGACAAGGTTTTACATGGGAGCTTTGATGGATATACTCCCTCAAAAGAGGGCTCCTGGGTTGATCTAGGAATTAAGTCCTACAAAGAGAAGGCAAGACGCTGACCTAACTATCTGTCTGCCCTAAATATTTAAACAAAAATAGAAATCAGCAGGTGTAGAAAAGCCAATACATCAGCTATGTCCCTGTTACTTTTGCAGTGTGGCCAACACCCAGCCTGTCCAAGAAGGAAGCTGAAATCCTGTGGTCCTTGACTAGTCTTTATGGGTCAGGGTCAGCATTTTGAGGGCAATCAACTAGATTGTGCTTGAAATTACAATTTGGAATTGTACCTATCAAATTGGGCCATAGAATTTCAGAAAACTGATAACCCACAAGCCCAGTTTAGACAGTCAGTAAAACCCCTTGGGGAGAAATTTTAAAAATGACAGTATAACTTAATTCTCCACTTTTATTTGTACAAATGGTTGGTTTCCTTTCTGCTTAACTGTGCAAACAAGAAGAGCTAAAGGAGAAACCACATGACCAGGTATGAAGCTGAAATATTCACTTTAAAGCAAGTTACAATGAGTTACAGAATACTCCCAATAAAGGCCCTTCCATCACTGATAATAACAGAACAAAAGAAATCTCTTTGAAATGAGCATTCTGGACTCCGAAAGGTATGTTACTTTAAAAGTCCACAGAAAAATGTCAAGTGGGGGGAATATTCTTTGTGGTTCAATGGGTGTGGGTTTCATTCTCCTTTGAAAATGTGGATTTATGAAGGCAGGCAGAGCTGAATTTTATAAATATCCTTCATTTTCACCAGGAGGGTCATTACTCTCCACGATGCAGTGTGGTTGAGGGCAATCTTGTCAATTCTAACTAAGTATGAAATCAAAGTTTTTTGAATCAAGATACATAGAAAAACTTACAAAACCAGATTTCTTCAGAAAATAATTTGTAAAGAGAGAGAAAAGTAGCTGGAGAACAGAGTTC
Organism: Pan troglodytes; assembly: GCF_028858775.2. Classification (NCBI taxonomy): domain Eukaryota; kingdom Metazoa; phylum Chordata; class Mammalia; order Primates; family Hominidae; genus Pan; species Pan troglodytes. The sequence continues at coordinate 7,093,006 of NC_072421.2, read as the reverse complement.
ATTCAAAATGCTAATTCTAATATATCAATTGTGGTTACTTTCAGACTATATCCTTGTCTGCCAAGTCAACCAGTTCAGTCTCAGCTAATTAGCTTTTTTTAAGCCATCGAATAACATTAGAACCTTCTTCCATGAATTAGTTACCTCTGTGAACCCCAAATATCTGAGACAGGTCTTAGTTCATTTAGAAGGTTTATTTTGTCAAGGTTGAGGACATGCACCCATGACACAGCCACAGGAGGTCCTGGCGACATGTGCCCAAGGTGGTGAGAGCACAGTTTGGTTTTATACATTTTAGGGAGACATAAGACATCACTCAATATATGTAAGATGTACATTGGTTCCGTCCGGAAAGGCAGGACAACTCAAGCAGGGAGGGGGCTTCCAGGTGACAGGTATGTGAGAGACAAATGGTTGCATTCTTTTAAGTTTTAAGTTTCTGATTAGCCTTTCCAAGGGAGACAATCAGATATGCATTTATCTCAGTGAGCAGAAGGGTGACTTTGAATAGGATGGGAGGCAGGTTTGCCCTAAGCCGTTCCCAGCTTGACTTTTCCCTTTAGCTTAGTGATTTTGGGGTCCCCAAGACTTATTTTCCTTTCACATCTCTTAGAAGAGTTATTTCAGTGGTTCAAAAAAGCAGCCCAGCTAGCTTTGTGTAATGACATGATTTGGCTTTGTCCCCACCCAAATCTTATCGTTAGTTGTAGCTCCCATAATCCCCATGTTTCATGGGAGGGACATAGTGGGAGGTAAATGAATCATGAGGGCAGGTTTTCCCATGCTGTTCTCATGATAGTGAATAAGTCTCAGGAGATCTGATGATTTTATAAAAGGCAGTTCCCCTGCACATGCCTTCTTGCCTGCCACCATGTAAGACATGCCTTTACTCCTCCTTTGCCTTCCACCATGATTGTGAGGCCTCCCCAGCCATGTGGAACTGTGAGTCCATTAAACCTCTTTTTGCTTATAAATTACCCAGTCTTGGGTATTTCTTCATAGCAGTATGAAAATGGACTAATACATGTACATTTTGTGGGATTCATGGCATTGAGAAAAGTGGATTCTTATTGGGCAAACTTGAGACTCAGATGTGGTGGGTGAAGCACCTTCCCTTGTGTGATTATGCATCTGTGGGCTTGCAGTGGAGAATGAACTTCCAGAGTGCTGTTGAATCCAGTGCATAAAAGAAATTCTGATCAGAGAGGAGGGCTGGGATTAAAAGTGCATTCTCATTTGAAAGATGGAATAATAATGCACTTAACAGCTTCCCCAAGGAAGTTATTCCTTTTCTATTCATATTTTTCAAATCAAGATTATAATTGCAAAACTATTTATAGGCTGTTTGCAGTAAAGTAACTAAATGATAATTCCACTTGGATATACAAGGTCAGACTGTGTGTTAGCGAGTTACCACAGAAAGCATGTGGATAGCAGAGTGACACATGGCATAGAGGTGGGGTGTCATTGCATGAGATTCACATGCCAGCCTTTTATGTCTACCCAATTTTATAATAATTTCCTTTCTGAACTAGAAATCAATTTTGCATAGTTTGCGATTTTGTAAGTGGCTTGTGCAGCTTAACTGTGGCACCTTCTTGGTGCCATCTAAACTGCTGGATTTCCATGCCTGGGTACAGTAGAATTCAATGAAGGACTGGTGTAACTGAACATTATTATTAACCCAGCGGATGCTCAATATTGTCTGAAGAGTCCGCCTCTTGTCTTGATTCTATTCAGACTGTTCCATTCAAAGTGCATGAGTAGGTATTTTTGCATCCTTGATAGTTTATTTTAATATGTGCCTTCTCAGTTGATGGAAAAGGTTTAATGAGAAAAATGAAATGCCATTCATGTATCATGCTTAGTAGAAGAGATATACAGATATATATATAATATATTATTTCTTATTCCTGTCTTATTCTGCTGTCTTCTGACTTTTTGTAACAACTGAAGCATGAAATCTGGATTTGAGAATTGGAACCATAGACTCTACAGTTATAAAACATCCATCTGACCTAGCAATCCATTACTGAGTGTACACCTAAGGGAATAGAAATAATTCTGTTATAAAAATACATGCACTCATATGTTCACTGCAGCACTATTCACAATAGCAAATACATGGAATCAACCCAAATGCCCATCAATGATAGACTGGATGAAGAAAGTGTGGTTCATATACATCATGAAATACTATGCAGCCATATAAAAGAACGAGATCATGTCCTTTACAGGGACATGGATGGAGCTGGAGACCATTATCCTTAGCAAACTAACACAGGAACGGAAAAACAAATATTGCATGCTCTCAGGTATAAGTGGGAGCTAAATGATGAGAACACATGGACACAAAGAAGAAAACAACAGATAGCATGGCCTGCTTGGGGCTGGAGAGTAGGAAGAGGGAGAGGATCAGGAAAATAACTAATGGGTACTAGGCTTAATACCTGGATGATGAAATAATCTGTTCAACAAACCCCCATGATGCACCTATGTAACAAAGTTGCTCATGTAACCCTGAACTTAAAAGTACACAAAAAAGCTAAACATCTATCTATTAGAAAATCTGAATTTTGTGTTTACTATTTTCATGGCAACAGGCTAGGTGCTGGGGGTAAATATCACATATAAGATATATGTGGTTCCTGCCTTGAGTGTCCATATATAAACAAAATAAAGCTGGACCCCTGCATCATACCGTACAAAAACTTACCTCAAAATGAATCATAGGCCTAAATATAGGAGCTACATTATACAGTTGCTAGAAGAAAATCTATGAATATTTCTTCCTGACCTTGGGTTAGGCAATTATTTCTTAGATTTAACACTAGAAGCACAAATGACAAAAGAAAAAAATTCAAAAATTAGACTTTATCAACATTAAAAGTGTTTGCTCTTCAAAAGACACAACCAAGAAAGTGAAAAGGCAACATACAAAGATAAAATATTGGAAAGCCACATATCCTATGGGGGATGTTATCCAGAATATATAAAAAACCCTTAAAACTCAATAATAAAATAATATATCACCAAATTGAAAATGCAAAGGAACTGAAAAGACATTTCTCCAAAAAAGATAAATGAATAGCCAATAGACACACAAAAGATGCTCAATATCATCATCATCATCATCATCATCATCATCATCATCACTATTATTATTTGAGAGTCTCACTCTGTTACCCAGATTGAAGGGCAGTGTTACAATCTTGGCTCACTGCAACCTCTGACTTCTGGGCTCAAGCAGTCCTCCCACCTTAGCCTCCTGAGTAGATGGGACTACAGGCACACACCACCATGCTTGGCTAATTTAAAAACAATTATTTTTGTAGGGATGAGATCTCACTATATTGCCTTCACTGGACTCGAACTCCTACGCTCAAGCAGTCCTCTTGCCTTGGCCTCCCAAAGTGCTGGGGTTATAGTCATGAGCCACAATGCTTAATAGTATTAGCCATTAGGGGGATGTAAATCAAAACCACATTCACACATCACAATCACTAGGATTGTTAAAATAAAAACGGCAGACAATAACATGATCATAAGGATGTGGAGAAGCTGGAGCCCTCATATATTATTTGGGAGTGTAATGTTGTGCAGCCTCTTTGACAAAATAGTCTGGCAGTTTCTCAAAATATTAACATAGAATTTGACACAGCAATTTTTTTTTCTTTTTTTTATTATACTTTAAATTCTAGGGTACATGTGCACAACGTGCAGATTTGTTACATATGTATACGTGTGCCATGTTGGTGTGCTGCACCCATTAACTCGTCATTTAACATTAGGTATTTCTCCTAATACTATCCCTCCCCACTCCCACCACCCCACAACAGGCCCCGGCGTGTGATGTTCCCCACCCTGTGTCCATGTGTTCTCATTGTTCAATTCCCAACTATGAGTGAGAACATGCGGTGTTTGGTTTTCTGTCCTTGTGATAGTTTGCTGAGAATGATGGTTTCCAGCTTCATCCATGTCCCTACAAAGGACATGAACTCATCCTTTTTTATGGCTGCATAGTATTCCATGGTGTATATGTGCCACATTTTCTTAACCCAGTCTATCATCGTTGGACATTTGGGTTGGTTCCAAGTCTTTGCTATTGTGAATAGTGCCGCAATAAACATCCGTGTGCATGTGACACAGCAATTTTACTCTTAGGTATTTACCCAAGAGAAGTGAGAACACTTGTCCATACAAAAACTTGCACATGAATGTTCATAGCAGTCATTATTGACAATAGCCAAAAGGTGAAAACAACCCACATGTCCACCACCTGATAAATGCATAGATGAATGTAATATATACACACAATGGAGGAAGGAAAGAAGTACTAATACATGCTAGGACATGGGTAAATTTTGAGAAGAAAGCCAGTCACTAAAAAAAAAAAAAAATCACATACTGTAGGGGCAATAGGAGTTCTTTTTTGTTTTTATTTTTTTAGTAGAGATGAGGTTTCACTATGTTGTCCAGGCTGGTCTCAAACTCCTGACCTCAAGTGATCCACCCGCTTTGGCCTCCCAAAGTGCTGGGATTACAGGTGTGAGCCACCATGCCAGGCCCGGAGTTCTTGTTTAAGAAGAGCTTTAGTTTTGCAAGATGAAAACAGTTCTGTGTATGGATGATTGTGATGGTTGCACAACAATGTACTTAATGTCACTGGATTGTACACTCTAAGGTGGTAATTTTATGCCATGTATATTTCATCACAATTAATATTTAAATAAAGATAGATAGATAGAATGTATAAAATATGATTTAATTTATATGTACTATCCAGGAAAGGCAAATCTATAAAGACCCAAAGTAGTTTAAGAGTTTGTTAGAGCTAGGGGAAGGGTGGGATGAAGGAAACAGGTAGTGACTGACAATGAGCATGAGTTTTCTTTTTACAGTGATGGACATGTTCTTTTTTAAATTTAATACTATTTTTTAGAGATAGCATTTCACTCTGTTGTCAAGGCTGAAGTACGGTGGTGCCATCACAGCTCACTAAAGTCTTGACCTCCTGAGCTCAAGCCATCCTCCCACTTCAGCCTCCTGAGTAGCTGGGACTAAAGATCCATGGCACACATCTGGGTAATTTTTTCATTATTTGTAGAGATGCGAGGGGGTCTTGCTGTGTTGCCCCAGGCTGGCCTTGAACCCCTGGCCTCAAGTCATCCTCCTGCATTGGCCACTAAAAGTGCTGGGATTGTAGGTGAGCCACTGTGCTTGGCTGGAAATGTTGTAAATTACAATATGGTGACGGGTGCACAGCTCTGTGAATATCCTAAATGTCACTGAAATATACATTTAATGCATGTAAATAAGATATGGAGGTTACGCCTCAATAAAGTTGTTACAAAACCAAACCACAATGGCATCTATATTTATTAAGCCATAATTATGGGTAATTGTCACCTTGGCTTAGTCGTTTGTAACCGGTTGCCATTTCATTGAGGAGAGGCTTAGGCACCCCAAATAAGAGGGTAAAAGAAGAAAATTGTTCATGATATGTGAAAACCATAAGGGTGAGGGCCAGATTCTGAAATGCCTAAGGCGAATGTCAAAATGAGTTTATGTAGGACCAGGAATGAGGAGACACCTAAAACAAGAAAAGAGATAAAAGAGAAGAGACGACAAAGAGCCTGTTTCATTTATCTGAGGCAAAACAAGCTCATTTCCAAATTATACGTCCATGTATTAAAAAAAAAACCTCATGCCATACGCCAACTTGCCACAAAATGAATCATAGGCCTAAATGTAAGAGCTACATTATACAACTCTTAGAAGAAAACCTATGAATATTTCTTCCTGACCTTGGGTTAGGCAATGATTTCTTAGATTTGACACTAGAGGCACAAATGACAAAAGAGAAAAATTGAAAAATTGGACTTTATCAATATTAGAAGTGTTTTCCCCTGAAAAGACACAATCAAGAAAGTGAAAAGACAACACACAGACTAAGATGAAATATTGGAAAGCCACATATCCTATAAGGGACATTATCCAGAATATATAAAGAACTCTTATAAGTCAATAATGAAAGAATAAATAACCAAATTGAAAATGCAAAGGAACTGAACAGACATTTATCCAAAAAATATACATGAATAGCCAATAGGCACCCGAAAGGATGCTCAATATCATCATCATCATCATTATTATTACTACTATTTGAGACAGGGTCTGACTTTGTCACCCAGGTTAAAGTGCAGTGTTATGATCCAGGCTCATTGCAACCTCCTCATGAAATCGAAGTGCGTCTCTAACTTTCCACAAGCCAAAGAAACCCACCACCAGCTGACTGATTTTCTTTGTTTCCAGGAACCACGGGGTGGAGGTACTTGGTCCTGCTTGTGACTCTAATGGCAACACAGGAAGAACAGATCTCTGGAATGCCGAGTAACGGCTTTCCTAGAAGGGATCTTTTCCACACAGGCACGGGCGATCAGTCATGAGAGGCCAATGTTGACCAGAGATGTCGTAGGCTAGTGGAGTAGACATCCTGCCATCCTGACCATGTGGGCCAAGGCTTCTGCTCCCTAAACAGAACAGATGTGGGAGGGAACACAGTGAGGGCCCCCAGCCAGCACTACAGACACATCCTGTTAATTCTTGCTTTGGATGGTATCCTTATTACTGGCTGGCGGCTGGGCTAATCCAGTACTGACACATAGTATACAATTCCTAAGATGGTGATAGAGCTTGGATCTGTGTCCCTGTCCAAATTTCATGTGGAATTGTAATTCCCAGTATTGGAGGTGGGGCCTGGTGGGAGGAGATTTGATCATGGGGGTGTGTTTCTCGTGATAGTTTAGCACCATTCCTTTGGTGCTGTCCTCAAGATAGTGAGTGGCTTCCAGTGAGATCTGGTGGTTTAAAAACTGTGTGGCACCTCCTCCTCTTCTCTCTTACTCCTGCTCTGGCCATGTAATGTCCCTGCTTCCTCTTCTCCTTCCACCATGATTGTAAGTTTCCTGAGGTCTCCCCAGAAGCCGAGCAGACACCAGCATTATGTTTCCTGTTCAGCCTGCAGAACTGTGAGCTAACTAAGGCTCTTTTCTTTATGAATAACCAGTCTCAGGTATTTCTTTATAGCCATGTGAGAATGGACTAATAGAGAGGGATATGCCATCATCGTAGATTTGGGTGACCCTTCACTGTAATTTTCATGACCTCCAGGAGCAGTCATCAATAGCTTAAGAATGGTAATGTTATCAGGGTGTGGTTACTCAGGAGGCTGAGGCAGGAGGATAGCCTAAGCCCAGGAGGTGAGGGCTGCAGTGAGCTATGACTGCACCACTGCACTCCAGCCTGGGCAACAGAGCAACACTCTGTCTCTAAATAAAGAAATAAAAGTAAATTTTGTTTTTGTAGATATATGAACCCTCAGACACTCCCCCACTTCCCTCAACTTTCCTGAATGGGTCTTGCAAAGAAATATGAATAGCTTTTTATGCTTGTCTCTTCTCTCTCTAATAGATTTCCCCACTTATTTCAACTCACATATCCCTGTATCTTTAAGTATTAACAACAATGGAAATCACTGTGGGCTTATGACAGAAGCCACTTCATTCTATGTTTTAAAAGAACAAACACATAATACCTATCGTATAGCTTATTTTTCACGAGTTTATCCCTAATAGAACAAGGGCCCAAGAACTCCTCATCAAGGTGTTCGTTATCAGAAAATCTTTAAGAGACCTATCCTCTGTGTAAAATCTACCCACCCCAGTCCCTTTGAGTTAAACTCCAAGATTCAAAGAGGCGTAAAAACATTTCTCATGATAGAATATTACAGTTGGGGAACCTTTACAGAAAATTTTCCCTAAGCCACATGTCCTGTAGATATTTTGTTTACCAGACACATGATCAATTTGGTTGTGCATCCCTGGTAGAGGCCAACGTTTATTGCTCCCACCTTCTCTTATTTTAGGAGCTCGAGTCTCTCCTCAGGCAATGACCGGACATCTGGACAGTTAAACCTACATAGAGCCAAGGTAATAATTACTGGTAATTACGACTATATATAATTGTGTTTTTTTCAAGGGATTTGAGCCCTAAGGGGTAGTGCTGAGTGTTGAGCTTTAAATACTGACTCTGAAACTTATTAGCCATAGACACAACTCAATCCTTATTCTCTTTAAGCCTTCAAATCACATAAAAATGAGAATAACAAGACGGTGTGTGTGTGTGTGTGTGTGTGTGTGTGTGTGCACTCCACATTTATTCAGATGTATTTCTGGTCAGAGGAGACTTTCATGGAATACTAGATATCATTTTTTCTTTCTATCTATCGATCTATCATCCATCTCCCTATCACCTATCAATCATCTATAATCTATCAACCTATCCGTATTATCTATATGTATACCTATCACCTATCAATTCATCTATTATCTAGCTGTCTGTCTGTGTATCTTTGGTCAGGATTTAGGCACTACATGAGAGTGATCAGCAACTGCTGTAATCTCAGAAGCCAAGTTAAGCATATTCCACGTCTATTACAAGTTCCTTAATTTTAAACCCATAATTTGGCAATTATTCAGTATGATTGCTGTTACTCTTCTGATTTGGGAAAGTTTGCCTGGTTAAATTTGGACAAATCATTACATTTTATAAAATGATCTTCGCAGCATGTTGATGATGTTTAATTGTTACATACGAGAGTGTTTCAACCTAAAATATATCTTTGAAGTTCCATGACATTTTCATTAGAAATGAATCTAGTGGATGATGATGCATTTTCTATGCCAAAGGAAGAAAAATATCCCACAAAAGAAAATTATGCATTTTGGGTCACACTTGATTATTTGAAGGCCATTTGCATAATGATAGAATTTCATTTGTTAAGAGTTCGAGTGCCTGCTGTTTATTCCCCACTTGAAGTCATAATCTTGTTTGTGATATCACAATCATTGCCACAGCAACCAATTGTGATTCAACAAATTGAGGATTATGACAGGAATCAAGTGAGAACAGAAGGTAGGATGGGGGGAGGGGAGCGGGTAAACTTCCCCAAAAAAGATTTTTTAAAAAATCTCAGTGTTTACTTTAAAGTAAAAGAAGTCTTGCTGGAAATATTGTCCAGTGAATCATGGTTTTCACCAACTATACGCTTCTTTCTGAATCATACTCACTAGCCTACAGGATGTGCAACAGAACTGCCATTTTGATTTGTTAAGATGTTGCTTCTAACAATTTACAGGTTGTGGTAGCGAGCCTTTTTCTTTCCTGAAACCGGCATTTCTCTGTCAAGCTGTTGTAAATTTGTAAAGGTATCCCCTCTAGACTTTTCCAAAGGATAGAGGTGAGTTCATTCTATGTTTAATTAATTTTCTAACCTCTGTGATTAGCCTTCCCCAAAATCACATGGTAGGAAATAAACTGGGCTCGATTTAAATTCTGATTTTGTGACTCTGTTAATAGTCTTTCAAGTAACCTACCAGTGGCAAGGGTCCAACTATCAAACGATGAATATATATATTATATATCTTTTCCTGACCTTCCTTCAAAATGAAGTTTGCTTCTGAAACATGGCTAATTTTTTTTTCAAGTTTTAATGTAATGTGTTTTCTAGAGACTGGGGTTTGAAAAATGAATCTTTCCATGTCTAAAGTTTTAAGATCTTTCCTCAGTCAGTGCTTTAGAAAAGTGAACTTAGAGAGGAAATGTTGATCAAGGCTCACTGACATTGGTTGACATTCTAGGCAACACTCACAGACACATGCATCCAATCCTACTTAATACTTTTAGAATACTCTGATGCGAAGATTGGTTGTTTCTGCATATTCATAGGAGTTCAGGCCAATCAGTTATTTCTGCAGGTAATAATGCAGAGGGATAGGCTGTGGAAGAGGGCATCGGGAACTGCACTCATATTTAAAGTGCTTATGACAGGCTAAATTTCATCCCCAAAAATTCGTGTGTGGAAGACCTAACCCCCAGAATTTCAGGATGTGACTGTATTTGCAAATGGAGTCTTTAAAGATGTGATTAAGATACAATGAGGTCAGTACGGAGGGCTCTGATCCAATAGAACTGATGTCCTTATAAGAAGAGAAGATGAGGACAGAGACCCACACAGAGGAATGACCACGTGAGGACACAGGGAAAGGACATCATCTACAAGCCAAGGAGAGAGGCCTCAGAAGGAACCAGCCATGCTCACACCTTGATCTCGGACCTCCAGCCTCCAGGACTGTGGGAGAATCAATGTCTGCTGTTTATAAGCTCCCCAGTCTATGGTATTCTGTTATAAGCCTGAAATGGACTAAGACACCCCATAAGAAGAGGAGATGAGGACACAGACACACACAGAGGGACGACCCTGTGAAGACACAGGGAGAAGGTGGCATTTATAAGCCAAGAAGAGAAGCCTCAGGAGGAATGAACCCTGGGGACACCTTGATCTTGGACTTCCAGCCTCCAGAATGTGAGAGAATACATTTCTGTGGGTTAAGCCACCCAGTCGGTGGTATCTTGTTATGACAGCTCTAGCAAATAAAGACAACAGCCAATAAATTTTTAAATTTTATTTTAATGAGATTCCATTCCTTATTTGGACAGTATAAAGAGTGAAAAGTGATTATGTCCTTGATTGTGAGGATAGGGCTTATGAAACAGAACAATTAGATGGACAAGAAGGTAGGAGAGAGGAAGTCTTCCTAATTCTATGATGAGCCTTCAGGGTCTGTACAGAATTGATGCTAAGGCATTCAAATTGTCTTCTGCAAAAGTCTTACAATGTGAACTCATAATGTGATTGCCCTGGGTCAGGAAACTGGGAGCAGGTTATCCCACACTTTTTTTTTTTGAGCGAACAGTACCATGAGGTTAAAATTTCAGCTATCAGCCTGGGTACGATGACTCACACCTGTAATCCCAACATTTTGGGAAGCTGAGGTGGAAGGATCACTTTATCCCAGGAACTCAACCCAGGTGAAAGAATTGCTTGAGCCCTGGGCAACATACTGAGACCTTGTCTCTGCAAATTTTTTTTTAAAAAATTGGCTGTGCATCGTGACCTGTGCCTGTAATCCCAGCTATCCAGAACGCTGAGGTGGGAGGATTACTTGAGCCCAGAAGTTGGAGGCTGCAGTAAGCTATGATTGCACTACTGCACTCCAGCCTGGGCAACACAGTGAGACTCTGTCTCAAAAAAATAATTCAGCTATCAAAAAAACAGTAGAAATTGCTTTAAATCCTACGAAAATATTTTAAGTGACTCCATTTATAAGCTTTGTTGTCTCTTCAGGAACATTTTATCATTATAATGTAATGTTCTGGAGGACAGAAGCAGGGGCAAGATTAATGAAGTAGAGCCTATGTAGGCCATTTTAAACATTTTGACTACCCAAATGTTAAATTAAAAAAGCAAATAAAATAATTGCAAGATTTTAAGCAGAGAAGTGGCCCAATCGCCCAATCTAAATTTTGTTTTAGAAAGGTCACTCAGGCTGCCTTGAAGAGAATGGATTGGAGGTACACATGAGGGGGTCTGAGATACCTTGCTGGGAGTCTACTGTAACAGTCCAGGCAGAAGAAGACAGTGGTGTGAAGTTGGGTGGTTGCAGTAAAAATTAAGAAAACGCACAAATTTGGAAAAAGAACAAAACAAAGTACAGGTACACAAACGTGTAATCACACATGTACACATACGTAGATATTAGATTGAAGAGAACTTACTGATGGTGCATGAGAAGGGATGAAAAGGTAGAGGAAAGTTGGCAAGGTCAGTCAAGGGTCCCTTCTGGAACTTGATGCACCTGCATGCCAGGTGGTCTTTCATGAGGGTTCTTTTGACTCTGAAATGAGTCAGAATTGAGGGCCAATGTTTGAAACCTGCCAGTCTATAGATTATAACTATGGGTGTTAGTTAGAGAAAAGAAGGTGGCTGAAATGAATGAAAGGGTCAGGAGACAGGACACAACTATTTAAAGCCAAGCACTGGAAACAATGATGTGAACCTATCATGTCCGAGGTAAAGACTCAAGAAAGACCTGGGAGGCTGGGTATCCCTCAGGCTGGCATTGGCCAGTGACCAGGTAAGGATGCTGATTTTTCTGGATAGATTCTGATGTAATAATGATTCCTAAAAATGGGTTCTGTGAACTACTAATAGAGCTAGGGTGTGTGACAGACAAATTTTTAAGTCCAAATGTCCTGTGCTCAGTCCTCCTTTGCATTGCCTAACTCTGAAACTTCATAATGCCATTAAATGAACTGGTTACATATTATTTTTTGGAATACAAAATAGAAAGCCATACACTTCCATAAAGATCTGATAGACAATCCAAAGCAAATGGTGCAAAATCCTTGCAAATCTCTAGGAAAAGTACAGGCTTGTGTGAATCTAGCACAGTGGAAGTGGAATTCGGCCTAAGGTTATGAGGACGGGTTGGAAAATCCTGTACAGTTTCTCCAAGGCCCACGACTTTGGGAATTTAGGTCGTTAGTACTCCTTCACAAAAGTAGGTCAGAGAGAGCAATCAAAGCACTATTTTTGTTTCTGGCTGAACAAAGGTGGGTGGTATGAAGAGATTTCTTTCTGTAGCAGCTGTTGTCCTGGGTAACTTAGAGAGTACACTAGAGAGATTTTCCAGGGTGTCACTAAAATATGTTACCTCCCAAAGACTTTGCTGAAATAATCAGGAAAATCAATTTCCATCAATGTGCTTTGAAGAGGTACAAAGTCATTAAGGATAGCATAAATTATCAGATCCTTAGGAAATGATATGAGAAACAATATCAATTTTTGTTAAAAATTTTTTTACAATCTATTTGCTCCAGCCTATATCCAAATTAGAAATTAAGGTTCACGGACATTAAATTAAATCTTTAATTGTATTCTGAATTGCTTCAGAGGACAGTTCCAGGATAATCATTGAAAAGATAATATTTTATTTTAAATATGTCATGTTTTATATGCAAGCTAGCAGAGCATCTCAATTCTAGGAAAATCGGCACAGAAACTCCATAAAGACAAGGAACTTACTGAAAAATATTTATTTAAAAATGTTTACCTTTTTTGTAGAAAGTTTGGAAAATACAGAAATCTTTAAAAGGAAGCAAAATTGACCTCCTTGGGAAGGACACAAGGGGGATTTCAAGGTTGCTCATTTTGATCCAGCTCTTGATGTGCATAGTGATTATACAGGTGTGTCCAATTTCTAAACATTTACCAAGATGTGCACCTATTCCTCCATTGGCTTTTGTTGATGAATAGTATTTGATATGGTTTGGCTATGTCCCCACCCAAATCTCATTTTGAATTGCAGCTCCCCAAATTCCCATGTCTTATGGGAGGGACCTGATGGGAGATAATTGAATCATAGGGGCCGTTTCCCTCATACTGTTCTATGGTAGTGAATAAGTCTCACGAGATCTCATGGTTTTATAAGGGGAAACCCCTTTCACTTGGCTCTCATTTTCTCTCTTGTCTGCCACCATGTAAGACATGCCATTCGCCTTCACCATGATTGTGAGGCCTCCCCAGCCACGTGGAGCTGTGAGTCCATTAAACCTCTTTGTCTTTATAAATTACCCAGTCTTGGGTATGTCTTTGTCAGCAGCGTGAAATCGGACTACTATAGTATTCATTGTGTGACTCTATTGCAATTTGTTTATTCATTCCCCTCTTCATAGACATGTGGGTTTTTTCCTGTTTTTCTTTATTACAAATAATCTTGCTGTAGACATTCTTGAAGAGTCTCTGCGAGGACTTGTATTTTCGTTCCTCTTGAATAAATATCTAGGAGAGGGAGTGCTGGGTCGTGGCATCATCGTATGTCTGACTTTATAAAAAATACTTCAGATGATTTTACAAAGTAGTCTTGCCATTTACTATCCAACCAAAATGTATGTGTGAATTTCAGGTAGGTATAATTCTACCACAGTTATTTTCTACCTGTTTCTTATTATTCCATTACTCATTTCATACCTTCCTTTGGATTGACTCTTTCTTAGTGATATGACTGTGTCCCAACCGAACTCTCACGTTGAATTGTAATAATCCCCACGTGTCAAGGACGGGGCCAGTGGGGATAATTGAATCATGGGGGCAGTTTCCCTCATACTTTTCTTGTGGTGGTGAATAAGTCTCATGAGATCTGATGGTTTTATAAATGGGAGTTCTGTACAAACTTTCTCGTCTGCAGCCAGGTAAGATGCAGCTTTGCTCCTCATTTGCCTTCTGCCATGATTGTGAGGCCTCCCCAGCCATGTGGAACTGTGAATCCATTAAACCTGTTTCCTTTATAAATTACCCATTTCAGTTATGTCTTTATTAGCAGCATGAGAACAGACTAATACACTTAGTATGTGGTTTTATCTACTCTACTAAAAAATACTCATATATGTATGTATGTACATATACATATATATGTATGTACATGCATGTATATATACATACACATGCATATATACCTATACATGTATATGCACATATACATGCACACACACACATACACATATTAGTGATTATTCTATAGCAAAGCTGTAGCCCACCACCTGGTTTTGTATGGTCTACTAGCTAAGAAGGGTTTCTACATTTTTAAATAGGTTACATTTTAAATAGTTATATATGTACCAACATGATATCCTTGACATTGCCTGTCAGTCTATAAATCCAAAACTATAGAACAGCAGTCCCTAACCTTTTTGGCACCAGGGACCAGTTTTGTGGAAGACAATTTTTCGATGGACCAAGCTGGGGTGATTGATTTAGGGAAGATTCAAGTACATGACATTTATTGTGCAGTTTATTTCTATAATTATTCCATTGTAATATATAATGAAATAATTATACAACTCACTGTAATGTCGAATCAGTGGGAGCCCTGAGCTTGTTTTCCTGCAACTAGACAGTCCCATCTGGGGTTGATGGGAGACAGTGACAGATCATCAGGCATTAGATTCTCATAAGGAGTGCACAATCTAGATCCCTCACAAGTGCAGTCCACAATAGGGTTTGCGCTCCTGTGAGAATCTAATGCTGCTGCTGATCTGACAGGAGACAGAGCTCAGGTGGTAATATGAGCAATGGGGAGTGACTGTAAATACAGATGAAGCTTCACTCGCTCACCCACTGCTCACCTCCTGCAGTGTGGCTACAGTACTGGTCCATGGCCCAGGGGTTGGGGACCCCTCCTATGACTATATACTGCCTGGTGTTTAATAGAAAAAGGTTGCCCACCTCTACCCTGGAGCTTTACTTTCCAATATGGTACTTGCTAGTCATATATGGATATTGAAAGAAAGTAGAATTAAATACAATTTTAAAAATTTGCCCCTCAATCACACCAGCCACACTTCAAGTGCTCACTAGCCAAGGTGGCTGATGGTTACCCTATTGAATGATGTAGAATACTTCTGCTATAGACTAAATATTTATGTCCTCTCACCAAATTCCTGTGTTGAAACCTAACCCCCAAAATGATGGTAGTAGAAAGTGGGTACTTTGGGAGGTGATAAGGTCATGAGAGTGGGGCCTTGTAAATGGGATTCGTGTTCCCTTACCCCTTCTACTATGTGAGAACACAGTGGGAAGTTGTCATCTATGAAGCAGGAAGCAGGTCCTCATCAGGCACTGAATCTGCTGGTGTCTCAATTTTGGACTTCCAGCCTCCCAGACTATGAGAAATATGTTAGTGTTGTTTATAAGCTACACAGTCTCTGGTATTTTATTATAGCATTTCCAACAGGCTAATGCAACTTTCATCATCTCAGAAAGTTCTGTTAAAAAGCATGACTGTAGATAATTCAATATTTATCTTTAACATATCACAGTCAACTTTAGAAAAATTATACTCCATTTGTTCCCCTTTACCAAAGGGGATATGTTCCAAGGCCCCTAGTGGATGCCTGAAACTGCAGAGAATACTTAACCCTATAGATATTAATACTATATTTCTCCTATATCTACATACCTATGACAAAGTTTAGTTTATAAATTAGGCACAATGAGAGATTAACAGAACTGATAACAAAGTAGAACAATTATAACAACATGCTGGCATGTCCACTCTTGTGCTTATTGAGGAAAATAAGGGTTATTTGACCACAAGCACTGCCATACCAGGACAGTGGATCTGATAACTGAGATGGCTCCTAAATGTCTACCGCATAGACATGCTGAAAAGAAAGTTGATTCATGTTCCAGGCAGGACAGAGAGGGATGCTGGCAGATTTCATGATGCTATGATATGGTTAGGCTTTGTGTCCCCATGCAAATCTCATCTTGAATTGCAATCCACAGGTATTTAGGGAGAGACCTGATGGGAAGTGATTGGATTATGGGGATGGTTTCCCCATGCTCTTCTTGTGATAGTGAGTGAGTTCTCATGAGATATGATGGTTTTATAAGCATCTGGCATTTCTCCTCCTTGCATGCTCTCTCTCCTGCCACCATGTAAGATGTGCCTGCTTTGCTTTCTGCCATGATTGTAAGTTTCTTGGGGCCTCCCCAGCCATGTGGAACTGTGAGTCAATTAAACTTCTTTTCTTTATAAATTACCCAGTCTTGGGTAGTAATAGTACTGTGAGAACAGAATAATACATACTACTTAGAACAACATGCAATTTAAAACTTGGGAATTGTTTATGTCTGGAATTTTTCATGGAATGTTTCGATGCTATTTTTCAGGTATTGCTGGCATGCCTATTTGCTCTGTCTCTCATGCCCAGCTTTCTGTACCTCAAGAGAACTTTCTCCACCTTGTGACACTGCCTTCAGTCTTTGGAGGGCTATTGTCCCATACTCTGTAAAGGTCAAAGATGACCATGCAGGGTTTCATTCAGGCTTCCTTCCCTGATCCCTACCTTCTGAGAGAGGCTGCCTTGAACTTGGGGTAGATTCCTTGTGTCTGCAGAGCTATGTCTCCCAGCTCTTTCCTCCTGTCTCCACCACATTTGATGTACTATCACTCTACCCTCTGTAGAGAGGTTTGGGAAGCAGGTGGCATGTGGATGAAGATATGTTCAGAGACTAGGACTCCTAAGTTGTCTAACCTGATATGCCTACCTGCCTGTGGTCACTACATTTTATAAAAAGTTTAGCTAGTGTCTCCTTTCCCACATTAGCAGCTTCCTCTGCCTCTCCAACTCCAACAGAGATGAAAGTAGTCAGGGGTATTTTCTTTCTTATATAGAGCTGTTACTTTTTGGAATTGAGTTTATAGGTGTTTCATTGTTTCCTGAGGTTTAATTAAAATTTTTAGCTAGGTGCAATGGTTCACGCCTATAATCCCAGCACTTTGGGAGGCCAAGGCAGGAGGATTGCTTGAGGCCAGTACTTCAAGACAAGCCTGGGCAACACAGCGAGACCCTGTCTCTATAAAATTATTTTTTAAAATTAGCTGGGCATGGTGGCATGTGCCTGTAGTCCCAACTACTCTGGAGGTTGAGGTGGGAGGATCCCTTAAGCATGGGAGTTTAAGTCTGCAGTGAGCTACGATGGTACCACTGCACTCTAGCATGGACAATAGAGCAAGACCATCTCAAAACGAAACAAAACCGAAAACAAACCTAAAAAACCACAAATGTTTAAAAAACTATGATTTTTTAACTTAAAACATCTTTTTAACAAATATCTATTGTTTTGTTTATTAAGATGAGAGTGATATTCTTTCTTGAACTGGAAGAGGGACTCCTAACAACTATATTTAATCCTGGGGTTCAATTAGGTAAGAAATGAATTTTTTTTCCTAAAGAATTAATCCAAATGCTTATAGCCTTGCATTAC
This sequence comes from Pan troglodytes, assembly GCF_028858775.2. Lineage (NCBI taxonomy): Eukaryota > Metazoa > Chordata > Mammalia > Primates > Hominidae > Pan > Pan troglodytes. The sequence goes on along the minus strand of NC_072421.2, from coordinate 7,075,272 downwards.
AAGGCAATCCAATACGCTTTTGCTTTTTTGCTTTTTCATTTGTTTTTTATTTGGCTACTTCATTTTTTGCATAATCAGTCACCACACAGCTATTATACTATAACATGATTTTAATAATTTGAAATTTATACCAAGATAATTCAAATCTTCCTCTCTCTTCCTGTATTGATCTTTTTACTCAAATTGCCATGACTGTGCTTGTATGTTTGTTGTTTCAAATGATCAGAAAAATCACTTCTTAATCTAAAGAACAGAGCAAAATTCCATTGTGGTTTTCATTAGTGTTGTGTCAAACCTGATATGCTAACTCTGAAATATCTAACATGTTAACAATATCGAAAAGTCTCATCCAAAATCATGCCATATGACTTCATTTATATTTGTGTCTTCTACGTCTTTCAGTAATGTTTGTATTTTTCTTCATTAAAAAAATTAATTTTGTGACAAAAACAACGGAGAACTGGGAAGTTTGTAGACGTCAGGGACCTTGTGGACAGTTCTCTGTGCCTAAGGCAGCCTTGATGAAAAAGGACATGTAGTCCCTGGTCTAAGTTAACCATAGTCTGCTCACTCTAACCTTGTATTACACTGCACATTGTTACCTTCTTTTCAACCCACACTCCAGCCTCAGGCCCCATGTATGTTTGTCTATGATCACTTGCTTATTTTCATAGAGTAAGTGAGTTTTTTTTCTTATATCAGCATTGAATAACTGATTCCTATTGTACACTTTCCAGAAATGGAAAAAAATTACTCCATTATCCTTTGAATATTAAATTTTCTAATATGCATTTTAATAGGACAAATTTTGATGGTCTGGTAATATACAACAGTTAGGATGTTCATGACAAATGAAGAAAAATGGATATAAGTATTAACTCCATGACCTTGTGAAATGTTGAAAGTGTAATTCTTCCTGAACTTGGTGCTAAAGATTATGGTTGTTAAGGTCTGGCAGAATCATTGCTGAAGAACAACTATTGCACCATTTTGCATTATTGAAGGGTATTATCATGCGCAGAGCAGAAGGTGAAAGAATGAAAAAGAAAAAAGAAAGATATCTAGCAAAGTCCTCTGAACTGATATTCACCTCTCAGCATTGACATAGCCTACAATGAAACTTGGATAGCAACTGGAAACCACTGTGGAAAGGTAGTCACTGCATCTTAACTTATTAGAGGCAATATGAAATCACTAAAATTTATAGGTCAGACCTAGCATAAATACCCAAGTGGTTTCATGCTGTGTATGTCCCAGAAATATAGGTATGAAGGCCAGCAGGTCATTCTCAGAGAAGGGTTGGAGTGGGCTGTGTTAACATATGTTATCAAATTTCAAAAGGAAGTCAAATCATGTCAAAATTCATGCTGTATGTATTAGCCTCTTCTCGCACTGCTATGAAAAAAATACCTGAGACTGGGTAATTTATAAGGAAAAGAGGTTTAATTGTGTTCGTGGTTCTGCAGGTTGTACAGACTTCTGCTTCTGGGGAGGCTTCAGGAAACTTACAATTATTGGAGAAGGCAAAGGGGAGGTAGGTCCATCTTCACATGGCCTGGAAGAAAGAGATACGGTGAAGGAGGAAGTGCTACACACTTTAAAACAACCAGATCTTGTGAGAACTCTATCATGAGAATAGCAAGGGAGAAATCCACCCCCATGATTTAATCACCTCCCAACAGGCCTCTCCCCCAACACTGGGGATTAAAACTCAACATGAGATTTGGGTGGGGACACAGAGCCAAACTATATCACTGTAAATACAGATAACTAACATCCAAATTCTATCTGAATATATTAGTCCATTTTCATACAGCTATGAAGAACTGCCTGAGCCTGGGTAATATTTAAAGGGAAGAGGTTTAATTGACTCACAGTTTAACAAGAGGCTTCTGGAGGCTTCTGGAAACTTACAATCGTGGCGGAAGGCAAAAGGGAAGCAAGGCACCTTCTTTACAAGGTGACAGGAAGGAGAAGTTCTGAGCAAAGGGGAAGAGCCTCTTATAAAACCATCAGATCTCATGAGAACTCACTTGAGAACAGCATGTTCATGAGAACAGCATGGGGGAATCTGACCCCACGATACAATTACCTCCACCTGGTCTCTCCTTTGACACGTGGGGATTATGGGGATTACGATTCAAGATGAGATTTGGTTGGGGACACAAATCCTAACCATGTTAATATATGTCAGCATATTCAAAGTAAAATATAGTTCCTCTTCAATTCTGAAGACCCATAAGATGTTATTAGATATGTTTGAAACAATCGCCTTTTCCAAGAACTGCAGATGTTAGACTTAAATAGTCCCATATCACAGAGAAAAAATGTTGGAGAATGAAATTGAAGTCAGAATACTGAAAGAAACTCTGTATGTGAACATAAGTAGGAGAATTTTTTTTTTTTTAAATCTAGTGGTCCAGACAGACATTTTATATGTAGGAAAGAGAATTATGTTATGAAAGTAAACACTTTTTCTTGCATATTTTATTGTTTATCTTTAGGGTAGAATTCCACATGGTCTCACTGCTCTTGGTATGGCATCTTCCTTCCTCTCTCCCTTCCTTGCTTCCTTCCTTCCTTCTTTCCTTCCTTTCTTCCTTTTCTCCCTCCTTCCTTCTGTCCCTCCATTCCTTCTTCCTTCCTTCCCTCTTTCCATCCTTCCCTCCCTCCCTCCTTCCTTCCCTTTCTCCCTCCTCCTTCCCTTTCTCCTTCCTTCCTTCCCTCCCTCCTTCCTTCCTTCCTTCCTTTCTTCCCTCCCTCCCTCCTTCCTTCCCTCCTTCCTTCCTTCCCTCCCTCCCTTCCTTCCTTTCTTCCTTCCCTCCCTCCTTCCTTCCTTCCCTCCCTCCCTCCTTCCTTCCCTCCTTCCTTCCCTCCCTCCCATCCTTTCTTCCTTCCCTCCCTCCCTCCTTCCTTCCCTCCTTCCTTCCTTCCCTCCCTCCCATCCTTCCTTCATTCATTTCTTCCTTCCTTCCCTCCTTCCTTCCCTCCTTCCTTCCTTCCCTCCCTCCCTTCCTTCCTTTCTTCCTTCCTTCCCTCCTTCCTTTCCTTCCTTCCTTCCTTCCCTCCCTCCTTTCCTTCCTTCCTTTCTTCCTTCCTTCCCTCCCTCCTTCCTTCCCTCCTTCCTTCCCTCCCTCCCTTCCTTCCTTCCCTCCCTCCCTTCTTCCTTCCTTTCTTCCTTCCCTCCCTTCTTTCCTTCCTTCCTTCCCTCCGTTCCTTCCTTCCTTCCCTCCCTTCTTCTTTCCTTCCTTCCCTCCTTCCTTCTTTTCTTCACTTCCTCCCATCCTCCCTTCCTCCTTCTTTCCCTTCCTCCTTTTTTCCTTCCCTCCCTCCCTTCCTCTTCCCCTCCTTCCTTTCTTCCTTCCTCTTCCTTTCTTTCTCCTCCTTCCTTCCTTCCTTTCTCTCTTTTAAATCTTTTCTTTAGTACTCATGAATGGCTTGTGATTTTCTCTCAATTATTTCCTTACTTAGTAGATATCATGGTAGTCATAAAAATATTAAACAGCAAGCATATCACAGACGAGGAATCTGTTTTGCTACACACTTTGCTCCACAAGACTATTGATCTTCTACAGCAGGAACTAACAAATGTTTTTGGTGAAGGGCCAGAGGATGTGTATTTTAGGCTCTTGGGGCCATGGGGTCTCCACAATTTCTCAAATCTACTTCTACAGCATGAAAACAGCAACAGGCAATGTGTAAACAAATGGTCATGACTTCATGTCCATAAAATTTCATTTACAAAAACAGAAGCAGGCTGGGTTGGACCAGTACCATCATTTGCCAATGCCTGCCTTAGAAAGAAGGAAAACTCAATACTGCTCAGGTTACAGCAATAATAGAAGCAATCTGTTAGTGGACTTTTGTGTTCAAATTACTTCATGAAACCTTAGTACTCAAGGAATGGAATAAGAATTTAGTATCAGCCATACGCATCCTAAAACAATAAGATAGTCCAGTGATAACATGAACTCAAAGAAGTAGAACATTATTCAACATGCCGAATAGGTTTCAGGCTGGAACTGAACTTTCTTAGCCACAGAGGCTAAGTGTTATGACCAAGCCTCCACCTCCTCCTCCTCCTTTTCTTCTTCCTCCTCCTCTTCCTTCTTTGCCACTTTTCTCTTTTTCTTAGGATGAGGAAATGTAGACAACCTTACAACCTACAAGATGTCTTTTATTTCAAGATCTATAAACTCTTGGATGCACAAGGCTGAGGTAAGTAACATTAACGATCAGATTGAGTTTGATATTATACAATAGAGCTCTCTGGCAACTGGTGCTAACTGGATAGGGAGTGGTTTCCCAGGTATAAAGGAGGCTGAATCTATTCAAAGTAGTGTCATGTGCATAAATGGTGTTAGGAATAAATAAACCTGCCCACTTTCCCCTACCTGCCCCCCCCCCCCCCAAAATCCCTGCACTAGATTTTGCTTGGAAATGAATACATGCATCACCAGACTTGGTTTCATTGTTCAACAAACCTTTTCTTTTTTTTTGAGACAGAGTCTCACTATGTCGCCCAGGCTGGAGTGCAGTGGTGCGATCTCGGCTCACTGCAAGCTCTGCCTCCCAGGTTCACGCCATTCTCCTGCCTCAGCCTCCCGAGTAGCTGGGACTACAGGCGCCTGCCACCACGCCTGGCTGATTTTTTGTATTTTTAGTAGAGATGGGGTTTCACCGTGTTAGCCAGGATGGTCTTGATCTCCTGACCTCGTGATCCACCCACCTCAGCTTCCCAAAGTGCTGGGATTACAGGCGTGAGCCACCACACCCAGCCATTGTTCAACAAACCTAAAATCCACAACTCAGAGGAAAATAAAATCAAAGAAAACACCCCCCTTGGTGATTTTGCTGCATCTCCATAGACTGGTGCCCAGGAATTCATTTTTCCTCCTCTACACTCTCCTTATGATAGCTCTGGCTTATTTTCTCCTACACCAAATGCTGTTTGAATTCTGTCCTTCCCTGTCACCTCTGCAATGACTCTCACTAATGTGACTGATGGAAGCCATACTATCAAAATGAGAGGGAGTTTATTTTAAGATGCAGAGGACTTGGCAATGGTTATAGAAAACTAGGAAACATGTTGAGAAGGAGAAAGACCAATAGATTAAAATATTTGAAGGAACCAGAGGAAAATGCTATGAGATCTGAAGTAAAAAAATAGTGTGTTGTTCATAGTTGGTACACTAAACATTGATGTTCTGCAAGATGTTCTCAATGGCTATGTGTTCATCTGCACCATCTATAAGGATGGTGTGCGTGTTGGCTGTTGTGTGAAGGACTTGCACACCCAGTTGATTAATAGCCTGCACGGATATGGCTATTTTGTTTTTCTAAGGCCAGAAGGCAGTCACAGATTCATTCAGACCCATTGTCAAACAGCTTGAACACCAGCTCTTCTCTGTCCTCAGCGCAGAGAACTTGGCCTCAGAACTCTGGATTTCTAGCCAATTGTCTACCACCCATTTCCATCTCAAATGTGTTACTGAGCAATCAATGGGCTCTTGTCTGACGCAAAAAGAAGCCAATTCCATGACACTGGCTTTTGAGAAAAGAAAAGCTTTATTGCAACTCAACTGGCAAGGAAAGGAGACAGGAGGAAATGCTCAAATCTGTCTCCCTGATTGGGAGATAGGTTGGGTTTTATAAACATGGAATAATGAGGCATGATCTGATTGGATCTTGCAATGAGGTGAGGCTGGGAGGTGTCATCTGACTGGATTCCGCCATGTGGTGACACCAGGGCTCAATCTGATTGGATCGTGGATCCTGCCATGCAGTGTCTGCTTCTTAATTCAGTTCCCATTCCTTGTTCCAAGGACTTAGGTTCCACCTTGGTTCATCTGGGAATGCCCAGGTTAGGTGACCTTAAACTGGGGATGCATGATAACTGAAAAACAACTCATAACTTTGTTACATAAAAGTTGAAACAGATTGCTCTGTCATGGTTACAAATGCAAGGTGTGCAAAAGAAAATATGTATTTATTCCCAGAACTGCTCCTCTGTGGAAGGACCAGGTGAGAGATCCACCATCCATGTAGTTGTCCTCCACAACCTGGGAATCAACCTGCTGTCTCTCTCCTCATCTGTCCTGTATTTTCTTCCTGTGGCTGCGGTAACCAACTACCATAAACTTAGGGGCTTTAAAAAACACCCATGTACTATTTTACTGTTTTGGAGATGAAAAGTCCTGCTTGGGTTAACATCAAGGTGTAGGCAGGGCAGTCGATATGATTTGGCTGTGTCCCCACCGAAATTTCATCTTGAACTGTAGCTCCCACAATTCTCATGTGTTGTGGGACGACCCAGTGGGAGGTAACTGAATCATGCAAGCAGGTCTTTCCCATGCTGTTCTCATGATAGTGAATAAGTCTCATGAGATCTGATGGTTTTATAAAGGGGAGTTTCCCTGCACAAACTCTCACTTGCCTGCCACCATGTAAGATGTTCCTTTTGCCTTCTGCCATGATTGTGAGGCCTCCCCAGCCACGTTGAACTGTGAGTCCATTAAATGTCTTTTTGTTTGTAAATTACCCAGTTTGGGATATGTCTTTATCATCAGTGTGAAAACAGACTAAAATAGCAGTGTTTCTTTCTACAAACTGTAGGGAAAAATCTGTTTCCTTGTCACTTCCAATGTCTATAGGCTGCCAGCATTCCCTGGCTCATGGTTTCCTTCTTCAAGATCAGATTTGAAGATGCTATTGATCATTCTTCTGCAATATCAATAGCACCTTCAAATCTCTCTCTGACTCTGACCCTCTTGCCTCTTTCTTATAAGGACCCTTGTGATGACACAGGGCCACCTGGCTAATCCAGGATCAACTTCCCATCTCAGGAACCTTAACTTAATCACATCTGCAAACTCCCTTTTGACAAGAAAGGTTGCGTATTCACAAGCTCCAAGGATTAGGACATGTGCATTTTTATTCTGCCTGCCGCATGCCCCAAACCCAGTTATTAGTCTCAGGTCATGCTTATCTTTAATATCCCTCCAACAAGTTCTTTTCTCTCTATGTTGATGCCCACAGCCATGGACTGCATCCACAATCTTACCTCCTCTCACTTGTATCACCCCTGCAGCTTTTTAATTTGTTGACTTTGATAAACTGCAGGTCACATTTGGCAGGGGTATTAGCCCATTCTCACACTGCTATAAAGACATACCTGAGACTGGGTAATATATAAAGAAGAGAGGTTTAACTGGCTCATAGTTCTACAGGTTGTACAGGAAGCACAACGCTGGAATCTGCTCAGTCACTGGGGAGGCCTTGGGAAACTTACAATCATGGCAGAATGTGAAGGGGGACCAGGCATATCACATGGCCAGAACAGCAGCAAGAGAGCCAGAGGGGAGGTGTTACACACTTTTAAACAACCAGATCTGATGTGAACTCACTATTACGAAGGCAGCACCAAAGTGGATGGTGCTAAATCATTCATAAGAAACCCACCTCCATGATTCAATCACCTCCCACCAGGCCCCACCTCCAACACCAATTTTCTGTGTGAGTCTGTTCTTGCATTTCTATAAAGAAATACCTGAGAGTGAGTAATTTTTTTAAAAAAGGTTTAATTGGCTTATGGTTCTGTAGGTTGTATAAGAAGCATGACAGCTTCTGGTGAGGCCTCAGGATACTTTCAATCGTGGCAGAAGGTGAAGGCGGAGCAGGCATGTTACATGGCTGGAGCAGGAGGAAGAAAGAGAGTGGGGGAGATGCGACACACTTTCAAACACCCAGATGTCATGAGAACTCCCTCACTATCACAATGACAACACTTGGTGAATGGGGCTAAACCATTTATAAGAAATCCACCCCCATGATCAAGTCACCTCCCACTAGGCCCCACCTCCAACATTGGAGATTACATTTCCATATAAAATTTGGGTGGCAAAACACATCCAAACTATATCAGCAGGCTTCCAAACTAACCTGCCTTAAGAAGGTCTTGTGATGCACGGAGACTCCATCTCTGAGCAAAGAATCTTAACATAAGTTTCTCAGACTGTTGACATACTGATTAATGCATAACCTACTGACATTGAATAGGATGCTGATTTACTTCTGAATTACAAAGTTTTGTTGATGTGTTTCGGAATGATGAAGTTTTACTGATTGTCTTGTTTGTAGAGCATTTTAGCCTATGTATTGTCATCAGTAGTCAATGATTGTAACCTCTAGATCTACTCTTATACACTTAAGATATTTTCAGACCTGAGAAACCAATCCCTGTCCATCTCTGCTCTCCTCCCATTACCCTTAAAGTACTCAGCAATGTGGCCTTAAGACACTGCGTGGCGTGGTCTTCCATTCTGGTTCCAAACTCATTTTATGATGTTGTCTCTCCTCTGTTCGTTGCCCTAGTCATTCAGGTTGGCTTTCAGTCTTCCAATGTAGCTAGCTTCTTCCTGGTTTGTGCTAGAAATAGTGTAGCTCTGACAGATTACCAGATATCATGTGGTTTCCTATATTTCTCAGACTGTCCCACAATTACATAGCACCAAGTACTAGTTCTGCCTGGTGAGATGTGAGCAGAAGGCACATGTGGCATTTCTACATGCAGGCAGTGAGTAGTCAATACTCCTTTTTCTTCTGTCTCTTTCCTTGTGAGGTGTCCCCTGTGAGGTCATGAGTTCCAGACAGCAAAGCTATAAGGCCTAGGGAGATGGCCCAGCCCCCATCAGACAGTGATGTGAGAAATTAATAACATTTGAAGCTGTGGCTATTTATGTCTCATGGATTTTATTTCAGCAGCAAAACCTAGCTTATCCTAACATATCTCATTGTATATGTTTATTCTTGCATTGCTATAGAGAACTACCTGAGACTAGGTAATTTATGAAGAAAAGAGGTTTAATTGACTCACAGTTCCACAGGCTGTACAGGAAGCATGGCTGTGGAGGCCTCAGGAAACTTTCTATGATGGCAGAAGGTGAAGGGGTAGCAAGCACATCTTACATGGTGGAAGCAGGAGGAAGAGAGTGTGAAGGGGGAGGTGCTGCACACTTTTAAATAACCAGATCTCATGAAAACTCTATGATGAGACAGCACTAGGAGGATGGTGCTAAACTATTAGAAACCACCCCCATGATTCAGTCACCTCCCACCAGGCCCCACCTCCTACACTGGGGATTAAAATTCAACATGAGATTTAGATGGGGATGCAAATCCAAACCATTTCACTCATGGTCTTCGATTTGCTGCCAACTCCACCAACAATGCCAGTGCCTTCTCCTCCTGTCTCTTGCTCCTGGATATTGTTTAGGCTTATGCTAAAAGTCACACTCTCTAGTCCTGCTCTCTGCCTCCCAGACATACCAAGGCCACATTGTTTTATTTCCCCATAGCCTTGTGCTCTCTACCTCAGAGGAAGTCATCACTCATAACCATCTGCCTTGCTTAACAATGCCTTTCTAGCCTCTAGAACATCTCCTACACTTAGTAAACCCCTGATACACATGGTTGCTTTATGAGTAGCACATGCTAGACAAATATTGAATGAATGGATGCAGGAAAGAATGAGTGAATTGAAGGTGGTGATTGTGGGATCTAATCATCTGGATCTAAACACATTATGTTCCTGGATTCAAACAAGAAGATCAGAGACTTAACCTTAAGATCAAAGTAATGCTTCAAGGTCAAAACATGTTCAACCTGATGACAGACAAAGCTTTTGAGCAACAGCATTCTGAAGAAGGAAGCCAGGATGATGAGAAATCAAAGTATGCATACTTTCTAACCCCAGGGGAGGAGAGAAGGCGGAGTTTCCATTTTCAATCCTAGAAAGAAAAATCACTAACTATGCACACAGATTTACCATAATCACTATGATTACTACGTTTTCTTTGGTATGGACTTCCGGAAAGACAGGCAAATGTCACTGGTTTTTTTCACATTTTCATCCATCCCGGTGATACATTTGTGCATACACTTGTGTTATCCTGGTTGACTTGAATCAATACCCATTAGAGATGAAAGGAGCTATTAAGTCACCTCCCCTCTGCTTTGCACACAGGTCAAGCTCAATCCCTCTTCCTCAGCCAAAACACTCATTGGATCTCTCTTTGCTTTTCGCAGCGACTGGGGTGTAGCTGCCGCCACCACCACCACCACCACCACCACCATCTTATCACCGCCAGCAATGAGATCTCAAGACATTCTGTAAACATTTCTTTGGCATGTATCAGTGTCCCTGAGAGCGTTGATAATCTACTTGAATGTGAGCTCAATGCTGGGACGGCCTCCCCGGACTTGGCAGGCAGCCCTTGAACAAACCTTTTGTGCCTGCATCCCTCTGATGGACAGGCACTGAGGATGCCGGTGACCCAGCTTCTAGAAAGAATCACAGCAGGGAAGGGGCATTGCTAAGTAGTCTTCCAACCTGGGGACACAAACTAAAAATGAGAGAAAACTCAGATCAAAAGTGCTGCTGAGCTTATTACGTTTAAGACGAAAAACAATACCTGATTAAAGCAACAAAACACCTGGATATTTTGCAGTTAGCCCCGTTAATCAGAGGAGGATGAGCCTTGGGGCTGTGGCTCAGGTTCCTAATCCTGTTGCTAGAGTTTTTCACTTTTGTTCTCATTTCTGCGGCTGACGTGGGATCCTACAGATTGTTTATCCCAAGGCTGTCTGGGCCTGGGCTCTGTGAACAGTGTCACTCTAAAAATAACAGGCTGTGCCCAGAATAGCAGACTTTCTCCTTTTTCCTGCAGAAGACGACTTCTCAGCTCCTTGGAGGGGTCGGTACAAGGTGAGAGCCATAGAAAGATGGCAACGAAAAAGAAAGACACATTCTGCAATGGGTTGAATGGGGTCTCCCTGACATTTACATCACCCAGAACCTCAAAATATGACCTTATCTGGAAACAGGGTCTTTTGAGATGTCATGGATGCTGCCGCCATCAGCAGAGAGACAGAAAGGTAAGCTCGAACAGGAGAATCAGGATGATTGAACTGGGTCTAATTTGTTTCCTTTTCATGAAAAAGAAATAAGATGATATCGTGCAGGACCCCAGGGTGAGAGCAGATGATTCACAACACAAACCCAAAAATAAGCTTGACTTTCACACAACCTTTTTATGCATCGAACCATGCTGCAACGGAAACAAGTTTAATGACTTTATGACTTGCACCTCGAGGTATCCAAATACTTTTACAAAATCTAGATTCTGCCATGCAGTGTCCTTTTTACAAAAGTGCCATCAGCGTTGTTAGGACCTGAGGTTATCACAGCTCTTTTTATAAACATGGCCGAGCCAAGGGGGAAGTGAGATGGGGCAGAAGGGAAATTTTGGAGGACGCAGAGAGATCCATCTTAGTTCCTCTCTATTTTCATCTACTTTCTGTTGGTCCACAGGTCTGCCCTCTGGAAGTCAGCTGAAGCCCAGTGCAAAGTGCAGCTGGTCAAGACATTGTGGTTCTCAATCAGGAACCCTTTGCAATGTCAGCCTCCCCTGGGATGAGTGAGCAAGCTTGGTGGGAATATGGGGGTGGTGATTATGGTCTCTCCTCTGGGACATTCAGAATCAATCTGTCCGTCACAAAATCGAAATAAAGTGGTGATATAGATGAGTCTGAGAACTTATCTACAACTCACAGCAGCAACTCTCTGTGTAAATGTTAATTGTACAATCAGGGTAAAAAAAATAACTCTAATACCATATGTGTATGTTAGGAAATTATCTAAGTGCATATGGAATCAGGAGCTCAGAGGCTGAAGGAACTGAAAGGATTTTCCATATAAAATTCTTTACTGCATGTTACAGGCTGAATTGTGTTTCCTCAAAATTTATATGTTAAATCCTAAACATTGGGACCTCAGAATGTCACTGTATTTGGAGATAAGGTCTTTAAAGAGGTGATTAAGGTAAAATGAGGTCACTAAGATGGGCACCAATCCAATAGGACTGGGGTCTTTATAAGAAGAGAATATTAGGACACAGACATAAATACAGGGACGACCCTGTGAGGACAAAGTGAGAAGACAGCATCTACAAGCTCAGGAGAGAAGCTTTAGGAGGAGCCAACCCTTCCCATACCTTGAGCTTAGACTTCCAGCCTCCAGGACTGTGGGAGAATAAATGTCTGCTGTTTGTAAACCACCCAGTCTATGGTGTGCTGTTATAGCAGCCTGAAATGGACTAAGCCATCTCATAAGAAGAGGAGACAGATACACACAGAGGGACAACCATTTGAGGACACAGGGAGAAGACAGTGTCTACAAGCTCAGGAGAGAGGCCTCGAGAGGAACCAGCCCTGCCCACACCTTGATCTTGGAATTCCAGCCTCCAGGACTGTGGAGAATAAGTGTCTGTTGCTTGTAAGCCATTAAGTCTATGGTATTATGTTACAGCAGCCTGAAATTGACTAAGACATCTCATAAGAAGAAGAGATGAGGACACAGACACACACAGAGGGACGACCACATGAGGACACAGGGAGAAGATGGCATCTACAAGGCTACGAGAGAGGCTTCAGGAGGAACCAGCCGTGCTCACCCCTTGATCTCAGATTTCCAGCCTCCAGAACCGTGAGAAAATAAATCTTTGTTGTTTAAGTCACCTGGTCTGTGGAACTTTCTTATGGAAGTCCTAGAAAACTAATATACTGCATGAAAAGAAACCTTCCTATAACATCATTCATGAGGATAAATTTAGCTTGTATTGTGTTTCTTCATCGTGAATAACTTAGAATAAAATGTGAGAAGAACAGTAATGTAAACATACTGATATTTACCCCAAATGGGAAAATTGTAGCTAGTATTTTCCCTCAAGAAGATCTGTTCCCTTTATTATAGAATTGCTATTCCAACCACTTCAATAGTATAATTCCTACTATCTTCCTTAACATCTCTATAAAATAAACCTTAAACATTTTCCATCAACATCTTGCAAATCAATTTGCAGGCCGAAAATTGTTTCTAACATCTTCCTGAATTTTTTCATATGATAATTTAAATTTATACTCTCTTTGTTTCCTTTGTGAAAAAACAATTCCTAGTTAGAATGAGAAGAAAGCCCCAATTATGTTGGGATTAAATGCCGGGAACAATTAAATGTTGGGAACATTTTAGTTCAAAAGAAGACCATGTTTCATTTCATTTACCCTTCAAGAAAGGTAAGGTGAATATTATCATATATTTTTCCTCAATTCCTTGCTATTCACCCATCAAGATTTTACACTTTTTGAGAACCATACCTAAGTTTGGGTTCCCCAAATGTAGATTCTGAGAGAAGAATTTTGGTAAAAGTAGTTTATTTGAGAGGTGATCCTTGTAGGTATGGCCAGAAAAAGACTGGGAGGTGAGGAAAGCCAACTGTATCAGTGTGCTATTGCTGTCTAACAAATTAGCACAAATGAAGTGACTTACAACAACACACTTTTATTAATATTACCTCAGAGCTTCCAAATGATGCCAGAGAGGTGAGCCTCAAAGCAGGGCTTAGCCTGCAAGGGTTCTTGGCTTTGCCCAGGAAGGAATTCAAGGGCAAGCTGGAGGTAGAAGAAAATTTACAGAAGCAGCAGTGTTACAGCTCCGTGGCTGCTCCTGCAGAACAGGGCTACCCCCTGGGTAGAGAGTGGCAGCTCAGGGCGATTTCACAGTCACTTTTATACCCATTTTTATTTGCATAAAGATTGAGGGGCGGTTTCTGCTGAAATTTCTAGAGAAAGGGTAGCAACTTTTGGATCATTGGGTCATTGCTGTGGAAATGGTTGGTAACCCCCGGGGGTTGCCATGGCAATGGCAAACTGACCTGGCACACTGGTGGGCATGTCCGATGAAAAGATTCTTCTGTCCGGGACCTGTTTTAGCTAGTCTTCAATTTGGTCCTGCATCCCGGCCCCACCTCTGGAGTTGAGTCCTGCCTCCTCTCTCACAAGGATCAGGTATCCAGGTAAAGGTTAGCAGCATCCTCTGCACAGGTCTCACAAGACTGCAGGGAAGGTATACTCATTTAAATCTCTGTGTTCTCTTTGTTGATTGATTTTTTTTTTTTTTTTTTTTTTTGTGACAGGGTGTCACTCTGTCACCCAGGCTGGACTACAGTGGCATGATCATGGCTTACTGCAGCCTCTAACTCCCAGGCTCAATCAATCCCCCCACCTCAGCCTCCTGAGTAGCTGGGACTACAGGCATGCATCAGGGTTCTCCTTCAAGCTCAGGTAGCTGTGGCAAAATTCAGTTCCTTTCAGTTGTAGAACTAGAGTTCCCAGTTTTCTGTAAGAGCTATGTTAGAGGGACCACTCTCTACTTCTCGAGTTCTGCCTGCATTTCATTGCCACGTTGTCCCATAAGCAGTTATAATCATGGCTGTTTGCCGACTCTTCTCCCTCTTAAAGTCTCCTCTGATTAGGTCAGACCCACCCAGGATAACTGATGGACTCAAAGTCAACCAGTTGGTAACCGGTTCAAGTGAGTGACATTCATCATATTCAAAGTCCTTGTCCACTCTCAAAAGAAAGGGATTATACATGTTGGGAACCCAGGAGGCTGGAATCTTGGGTTGCATCTTAGATTTCTACCATCTATAACAATACAAGATGTGTTGACAAAGGGCTACTTCTGTGGACAGTGAGATCTTCATCCCACTGGAGATTCCGCGAGGGACTATGGTGGCAGCAATCTCAGAATTGTCCAGCCCAGGGGAAAGGAAGCTGGAGCATTTATCTAGAAAATCCCATCCCTTAGTGAGTGAAGGTAGTTCCTGGGGTGTCCACTTACACCCGTAAGTTTCTAGACCCATGGGCCTACCAGGCCCCTCTATGTTATACTGCCTGAGAAGTTCCCAAGCAGAGCCACACAGGGCAGACCTTGTCAAGAACTCACTATACAGATGGGGCCGATTTACCACTGAATTGCAGCAGCTTTATCATTATCCCTGAGGCTACCTGCAAGTGTGATTTCTGACTCTTTGTCAAGTTAAGGGCTGTGGGATTTAGGATGTGCTGCTTAAAGTCTGAAGTGCCCCTGGAGACCCTCATGATTAATTTTTCCACTGATGGTTTGCAAAATTGGCCTAATCAGTTAGACAGAGCTGGTTTGATGACATAGCCAGAGGAGCTTTAAACGCTTGCCACAAACTTGTACTTTGCATTTTCCTGAAGAAGTCAGACTTTTTTGTGCATACCTTGATGGTTCAATTCTAAGGCAGAACAGGGTTTATGTGCAAATAATGCCCAAGGACTTTGTGTCTGGTCGTTGGAATATCTTTTGGATTCCTTATGTGTGCCTTCTCTGTCAATCTGTCTGTCCGTATCTCTCTCTCTCCGTCTCTTTCTTGATTCACCATACCTTTGCCTTTAAATGGAATCTCCCTTGATTTTGCTCTGTGGCATCTTGGGGAGTTCTCTCGTATACCCCCAAATGAAAACTCTCTGCAGTCTGCCCACCGGAGCTGTGGCTGACTCCTCCAGCAAACTGAAAGGTTATGATCCAAATGCCAACAACATCTGCTTCAAAGTCTGACTGCTTTCAGTGACCACATTGGCTTCTAGAACCCTTCTTGATATTAAATAAGTGTTCAAATATTCATTGAATTCACTGCCTTTCTTCATCTATTGGATTTTAGAAACAAAAATGGGTGATTATTGATTCCCCTCCTGCCATGTTTTCCTGGGTATCATTTGGCCATTCGTTTTGGTTGCTATCACTAGAAATCAGCCTTTTCCCTTGGCCTTTTTGCTCAATGGATTTGACACTCTTGTTTCCGTGGAGCCTCCTCAACTTTTCTGTCCTGCTCACCATGATTATTCCCCAGCTATCAATACACAGCATGCCTCAGACTCGGAAGCCTTGAAGTTGGCTTCAGTCAAATACACATGAGTGTCTCTTTCTTCTGTTCCCCATACAGAGGTTGTTTTGGCAGTCAGCTGTCATGTGCCCTTAACATCACCAGCTCATCAGAGCACTCTGTTGAGTTGCAATGCCTGCGGATTACCTGAGCTCCGCGACCTTTTGATGTCTTCATACTTTCAAAAAGAAATGACAATGCGTTTGAAAATTCAGCAGAAAAAAGGTTTCCTTCCATCCTGAGATCACACATAAGATGTTACCTCCAGGGAGATGTCCCCATATGTGGCTTATAAGTGTTACATAGGTAGGAATAATTGTTTCAGGGAAGAACGGGGAATTTGAGCCCAAGTTAAAAAAATTGGTCTTGGAGAGAGTGTCTGAATGGATATAGCTTAGGCCAAACATCTGCCTCTTTTCTTGGGAAAATCTGTCTCTTTGCACTCACCAAGAGGGAGGAGGCATATGGAGCTAACTTCTCAACAAATTTATGCACGTTGGGAGAAAGTATTTCCCCACAAAGAAAATCAGGGGCAGAGAAATGGATCCCTAGACAGTTTTTCCCCAGGAGCTGGAAGCAAAGACAAGAAACAGTGTAAGCGGAGTCAGGCAGGGAGAGAAATAACAATGGATACTGATGTAAATTGATTCAACTCAACTTCACAGCTCAAAGTCTTCACCATCACACCATAGTGCCCTTCATATATTGAAAAATGATTTGGAAAGTTTTCTTTTAAACAATATGTGACAGGAAAGGAGACCCATAATTTATGAACCCAATGCATAGAGTACTTAGCATATCAGTTATCTGGGGGAGACACAAGGATAAATAACTCACCCCTCCTGGCTTTAAAAGCTTGCATCTTGTGAAGATAGAAAGAAGCTGAGTTCAAACCACCGGGTTGCACAGTGCCTCCCATGGCAGAGCTATGAATCTGCTAAGTGTTTTGTGGAATGTGAGTGACATTTACTTTGTACAATTGTGGTGAGAATTAAATAGGATCATAGTTTTAAAGGTTATGATATGTACCCCTCGTAATATCGGGTCCTTCCTTCCTTTCTACCCAGCTAAGTCTGAGCTCCCAAAACTCATTGCAAAAGGGACCCTGATGAAGCCAGGAGTTAAATCTGTCATACTTTCTGTTGATGTTATTGATGGTGTCTCTGACTATCAATTTAGACCAGAGACAGAGTCAAATGCAGGAAGGATTTAAGATATGACCTTCCTCTTATTTTATTATTGATTGCTTTAATATTACCATGTAGCAATTTATTATCAAGCTGACATATTAACGCATTTAAAATTTACTTACATACATGTCTGGATGTGTTTACATACATATACTTATTCATGCATGCATACACATTCATACATGCATACACATTCATGCATGCATACGCATTCATACATACATGTGATTATTTGTACGGTGAATGGGATTATCAAAACCTTTTCTGCATCTTCATCAACAAAAGGAAATCTGGGTTAAAAGTCTAGTACTAATCTGTCATGTTGTAGTTGAAATTGTACTGGTTGCAAATGAAAAGTGTGGGTTCTACAGGTTGAATATCTTTTTATCTAAAACACTTGGGACAAGAAGTGTTTTGGATTTCAGATTTTTTTTTGGATTTTGGCATAATTGCATTATACTTACTGGTTTGACACCCCAAATCCAAAAAACCCCAAAATTTAAAACGCTGTAATTAACATATCCTTTGGGCATGATATTGGTGCTCAACAAGTTTTGGATTTGGGAGTATTTTGGATTTTGGAATTTCGGATGTGAGATGCTCAATCTGTATTTGAATCTCTGCAACAAACTTGTTGTGAGACATCAAACAAGTCACCCAAACAGTCTGGGCTCCAGTTTCCTTTTCTGCATAATTAGGGAGTTAGGAAACTGATCGTGCCCATCCCTTCCCATCTGTATGTTTGCAGATCGATTAAGAGAATTAACCTGAGCACTGAGGAACTCAGGTACATACTCTCTCCTGGGGGACACTGATTTGCATGGATTTCAGGGTGGAAGTTTTTCTATAAAGGTGAGGGCACTAAAGGGTGGATGTGTTCAATTCATTCTGGGTTTATATTTGCATCATATATTGCATCATGTGTTTAGATTTGCATCATTGGGCTGCCATAATTACAGTAACAACAATAACAACAGCAAACCATAGGATGGGTAATTTAAGAACAGAAATTTATGTTCTCAGCTCTGGAGGCTGGAAGTCCATTATCAAGGTCCCAAAAGATTGGTTCCTGGTGAGAACTCTCTCTTCCTGTCTTGTAGACGGCCACCTGGTCTCTTAGTCCTCATATAGCAGAGGGAGAGAGAGGGGGCTCTGGTGACTCTTCCTCTGCTTATAAGGACACTAATCCCATCATGAGGACCCCACCAGCTCGACATCATCTAAACTCAACTGTCTTCCCAAGGATTCACCTCCTATTACTATCGCATTGCGGGGATCAGGGCTCCAACGTATGAGTTTTGGAGGAAGCATAATTCAGTCCATGGCAATACTGATGCTGCCGCTCCTGAAAAGTGTAGCTTTATGAAACAAGTGCTTTTGTAAATTATAAATCCTTCCTCATCTGAACATTCGTGTCATAATTTTGAGCCATGACTTTTACTGGTGTGCAGTGGGCTTTTCACGTGGCTGGAACAGTCTCTGACATGAAGTGTTTGTTCAGCAAGCTGCTTTTCCCCGAGGGAAGAAGATAATGGTGTGTGTTTCATAAACCAGTCCACATATTTTGCTTCTGTGAATTGGAAACCCATGGATATTTGTATTCTGGTGGGAGACTGTTTTTTTCTTTTCCTTTTTCTCAATTGTTGGATCATCTTGGGAAACTCATTCCTAATTAGCTCACAAAGTAAACACTTGGAGTGTTTATGAGAAAAGCCAAACCCTGAGTACTACCATTGCCTGAGAGAGTTCCTTTTTTCTTTTTCTTTAATCTGTGGCTATAGGTTGAATTCCAATCAGTAGCTTCCATATTGGCCCAAACCAGTAATCATCCCCATAACTTGGAAGAATAGAACACAACAAAAATGAAATCACGTGGTTTGTGACATCAACTCAGTATTGGTATTTTTATACTGAAAGAATATAACATAGTGCCAGCAATATAATAATAATAATAATAGTAATAATAATAATAAGCATGAGAATACTTGTAAGCTGTCTGAAGAGTTTCACAGGGAATAACGGAGTGCATAAATGATAATTAGTTAACGAAACAAATAGCCTTAGTTCCACGAGACGTGATGGGAAGTGTTATCTATAAGAATGAGATATGCAGAAATGTTTCCTTTCTTCTCTTAGGAGAGTAAAACAACTCGGCCTCACCACCCCCCAATTTCTTCTCCCACTCTATGTCTTCGCAAAACAAACAAAAAAGCTATATATATATATATATATATTTCATTTTTACCTGAAAAATTACTGGTAAGCGATCAAAAGAAACTTTCAGTGCTTGGAATCTCACACAAAAAAAGTGAAAACAAAGGAGCATTAAATCCCATTAAAAAAGCTTAAATAAAATATGCAAAAAGCAGGGGAATATTTAAACTCATATGCTTCATATGTAAAATCTTTAAAAGGGAAAGCAACATAGTGATGTTTTTCTGTAATTTGACATATGCTTTATTGGGAGAGAATCATGCTATTTGGTAATTACCAAAATTGCTACTTCTTAAATTCTCCTAATGATTTTACGTTAAACATGTCAGTCTGGTCCCATTTTTAAGCAGACATTTTAAATGTTATAGGGTTTTTTTCTGGTAGCAAAATTGTGCAGATAGAATAGTACTTCACAGAATATGACTACATAACACGTCGGTTAATAGCATTATTTTAGGATATTTGTTCATCTCCTGGTTATTGAAAAAGCTCACAATGAGTACCCACAGCCTTGGTCATGCTGTCATATTATAGTTATTTGTGTGTGCATTCTCATGATCCTATATGATAGTGTCTTACATTTGTGCAGTATTTTACCATTTTCAAAAATCTGTGCCAGGATTTGTGCATTGTGCAGTGGGAATGTGAACCCAATCAATGTCATTTTGGTGTAGTCTAATTCTAATATCTTATTATATTTTATTTTATTTTATATTTTACAGATAGGCTGTGTTGCCTGAGTAACTATCCCCCAATACATAAATAGACTTCTTTCTCAATGTCTGGGTTAGCATTTTCAAAGGACCATTGAGGGATGAAGGTCACAGAAGAAATAGATACTGGTGGTCCCATTGTATCTCATCAGTGGATTGAATTTGGTATTCAGTCAAATATATGCTGACTTTTTTAACACCTGCTAGGAGCCAGGAATTACACTAGGTCCTAGAAATACAAAGGTGAATGACAGACCCTCCTTACTTCCCCCCATAAGAATGCAGTCAAGTGGGGTATACCATTCAGAAGGGAACTCAGCAAAGTAAAACAATAGGAAGTTTGTTGACAGGGAAAGGATGAGGAAGAAACATGGGAGAAGACAGGAAATGCTTACTGCAGGAAGAGTGAGTAGACATTTTGCAAAATATACATGTTGGTGGTAGATGTGGTGTTTCAAAACAGGAGGAGAAGGTAGAGAGTCTTTGGGGCAACATGAACTTCATGAGAGAAAGCCCAGAGATCTAACAGGCTAAGCCTCGTGTAGGAAATAGAAATAAATGCAATGTGTCTGGGATGAAATGTGAAGAGGCCAGGGGAGTGGAGGCTGGGCCATCAATAGGAAAGGACAAGGTAAGGGAATAGACCTTACCCTAAGAGATATGGAAAGCCGTCCAAGTTGTGCATGGTTTCCAAGAGTGTCATGATCAGATTTCTATTTTTAAAGGTAGCTTTAGCTATAGTTTGAAAAACGGAGCAGAATAAGGGAGAAACTAGAAGCACGGATATCAGTTAGGAGTCTCTCACAATAATTAGAGTAAGAGATAACGATGACCTGAATTGGGATGATCTTGGAAACAGCAGGTGTAGGACACTAGTATTATAGAAATGGTAGCTACAGTCTGAAGAGTCTTGGTGTTTTTTGCCACATACCTATTCTCACCTTGGAAAGAGAACCATGAGACTCTAGTTCCATTCCTTACTTGTAATTTCTATTATGGTTTTAACACAAAGCTGAAATTCACTGGATGACAATAATAGCACCCCTGTTGACCAACCCAACCAGAGTCGACTCCACAGTTTCACATTTTAATACAAATTGTCTCAAGAGAATAAAACAAACTCACACACAAACTCAAAGTGCTTTTCCTCTGCTCTCACACTGCAATGACAATCCACATAGAAGCTGTCTACAACCAAATGTGTGGGGGCTTCTCCCCACACACCAAGCAAGCAAGCAGTTCTGCAGGGGACACCACCTCAGTCACACAAGACTGCCTACTCCATCTCCCCAGTCACAAGTCTGGGCCTCCGGAAATTCTGACCAATCAGCTTCAACTTGGGGTAATTCCCACGACCTGCTCTTTGGGTTGGATTAATTTGCTGAAGTGGCTCACAGAACTCAGAAAAACACTTATTTACACTTCCTGGTTTATTATAAAGGATATTTTAAAGGACCAAAACAGTCACATGAAGAGATACATAGGGTGAGGTCTGGGCAGATCCAGAGCACAACAGTGTCTCCCCGTAGTGTTGGAGTGCACCACACTCCAGGCACATGGGTGAGTTCTTGTCCACCTGCCTGCCAGCCTCCACGTGTTCAGCTCTCTAGAAGGTCTCCAAACACAGTCTTCTTGGCCTTTTTGTCCAGATTTCATTGGATAGGCATGATTGACAGCTATGTAGAAATGTGATTGGACAAAAAGGCTATGATGTGACACTAGAAGGGTGAGTAAGAGGACACAGAACACTAGGGATAAAACTGTCAGAATTTTACTTAGATCTGTAGTTCAGTTAACAGCATTCTATCAATGATAAGTACCTGGTTTTATAATTGTACTATGATGACAAAAAACGTTAACATTAGAAAAACATTCTGAAGGGTGAGCAGAACTCTCTGTACTATTTTGGAAACTTTTTGGAAAGTCTATAGTTATCTTCAAACAAAGTGCTAAACAATAAATAAGGCTTAAATTATTAAGAAAAAAACATCCTGCAACTCTCTGGCATTTTAAAAGTGGGGCATACATTCTTTTTCCTTTGTTTGTCTTAGAGATTTTTTTAAAAGTTCTACAGACATTTACCTATATTCCTTATATGCTACCCAGTTTACCGGGTTCTGTTTCAGACTATTTTTATTGTAGAGAAGAGCTTCATTCTTTTTTTTTTTTTTTTGATGGAGATAAAATTCACATAACATAAGATTAACCATTTTATAGTGTAAAATTCTGTGACTTTTAATGTGTTCACAATGTCAGGCAACCATCACCTGTATCTGGTTCCTAAATATTTTCATCACCTTAAAAAGAAACCCCAGAACAGGTTTGGTGGCTCACATCTGTAATCCCAGCACTCTGGGAGGCCAAGGCAGGTGGATCACCTGAGTCTAGGAATTCCAGACCAGCCTGGCCAACATGGTGAAACCCCGTCTCTACTAAAATTACAGAAAGTAGCCAGGCATGGTGGCACACACCTGTCATCCCAGCTACTCGGGAGGCTGAGGCATGAGAATCACTTGAACCCAGGAGGTGGAGGTTGCAGTGAGCAAGAGTGTGCCACTGCACTCCAGCCTGACAGAGCAAGACTCTGTCTCGAAAAGAAAAAGGAACCCCGTATCCATGCAGCAGTCACTCCTCCCACCCCATCTTCACACCCAGCTCCTGACAACTACTAATCTACTTTCTGTCTCTATGGGTCTCTCCATGTGATTAATAGAAGTGGAATCACCTAATATGTGGCCTTTTGTGTCTGGCTTCTTTCACTGAGCTTGGTGTTTTCAGGGCTCATTCACGTTGCTGCGTGCATCAGTACTGCATTCCTTTTTAAGGCTGAATAATATTCTATTGTATGAATAGACCACAATTTGTTTATCCATTCATCTGTTGATAGAGATTTGGGTTGTTTTCACTTTTTGATCATTGTGAATAATGCTGCTAATCCCTGTTTCAGTTTCTGCTTTTATGTCTCTTGGGTATACACGTAGGGTTGGAGTTTCTGGGTAACATATGGTAATTCTATGTTTAACTTTTTGGGCCTCAATGTTTCCATGCCCCAATTCCATTTTTTTTTTTGACAGAAATTTTGCTGGATTACTGACTTTTTCTGTGACTATACTTCTCAACTGTTTTGTAATGTTATAATTTAGTTCTAAAAATCTAAAATCATAAAATATAATCTTCCAGAGGTGTAAAGAATGCATATCAGGATTATATTTTATAATTTTAGTCTCTTAGAACAATTATCAGGTATGGCTTTTTTAGAGTATGCTGGATTTTCTTTTTTTTTACAGTTACCATCTGATATGATTAGGCTTTGTGTCCCCACCCGAATCTCATCTTGAATTATAATCTCCATAATCCCCATTACTCCCATGTGTCAAGGGAGAGACCAAGTGGAAGTGGTTGGATCATAGGGCAGTTTCCCCCATGCCGTTCACGTGATACTGAGTGAGTTCTCACAACATCTGATGGTTTTATAACTGTTTGGCAGTTCTTCCTGCATTCATTCTCCTTCCTGCCACTTTGAGAAGAAGATGACCATTTCTCCTTCACTTTCCATCATGATTGTAGGTTTCCCAAGACCTCCCCAGACATGCTGAACTGTGAGTCAATTAAGCCTCTTTCCTTTATAAATTATCCAGTCTTGGGAATGTCTTTATTAGCAGCCTGAAAATGGACTAATACATCGTCCTTACATACTATTGACAATTATAACATGATCACATATCCGAGGTGTTTTAATCCACCCTTTATATTGATGAGCACACACATTTCTACCAACAATCTTTTTTTAAAAAAAAAACTCTAAACAAAATAACCCAGGCCTATGTTTTGCTTATGTCAGTATGAGCTCCATAGCAACCTACAACGTTGTTATCCTCACTGAAGAACATTTTTTCTGTCTTCCTTCTTGATACTTGTTTGCTATGACTTCCACTCATCTCACTGCATTCAATTGCTCTACAAGAAATCTGTCTTTTTATGTTCTCCCATTTCTTGCCTTAGGGACAGTTTTTGTTACCTTCCCTTCTTCTGTCTTGAATTCATTTAGGTAGATACCACCACTTCTATTCAAGTCCCCTGGAAGTAGCACGTTCTGGTCAGAGAACTGCTTCTGATTAAGTAATTTGCTTTTCATGTTTTTTTGTTTTGGTGGAGGAGGTGACAGGGTCTTTCTCAGTCACCCTGGCTAGAGGGCAGTGGTGCAGTCACGGCCCACTGCAGCCTCCAACCTCTGAGCTCAAGCGACCCTCCCACCTGAGCCACCAGGTAGCTGAGACTGCAGGTGTGTACCGCTGCACCCAGATAATTGTTTTTATTTTTATTTTTGTAGACGTGGAGTCTGACTATGTTGCCTAGCTTGGTCTCGATCTCTTGGCCTCAAGTATCCTCCCTCTTCAGCCTCCAAAAGCACTGGGATTATAGGCATGAGCCACCACCCCTGGCCTTTTTTAGGTTTATTTATATTTTGGTCACATACATATTTATCTATATTCCATATTGTTTTAAATATATTTGCATATTTGCATATAGCTACATTGAATATATTAGTAATATAAATATGTCATTCTACTTTTCATGTTTTGATATTACGATAAATATGATCGGACTGGACCAATTTTTCTTTGACTTTCTTAAAAAAATTTAACGTTATGCTTGTAAATTGCTTTAGGTTGGAATATTTAGCTGTAATTTATTATTTATCACTACTCCATTGTGTAAATCTATTCTATCAATAGACCATCTGAAGAAAAACTGATAGCTTTGTGATGTAATCATAAGTGGGTCATTATTGATTTGCTCTTGAATATTTTGATGTGCACCCAATTAAAGGATACTTTTGCCAGGTTAAACTTCCCATAATACATAGATTATGTATTTGAATTGTTGGGTTTTACTGTGAACTTCTTTTCCTACACTTAATTCTCTTTAATGTGAGGTACGAGTGGATGGAAAGCTGTCTGTTAGTAATGGAGTGTCCATGATGGTTTTCAAAATTGCATTCCTACATTCTGATTTCCAAATATACCCACTTTTGCTTAAATGAGCCATTTTCCTTTAAGGGTATATTCACAATATTAATGCCATGTCAGCAGCCATATTTTTCTCATTCTATTATTCTACAGAATTTAAATGAAATCCATGAGTTCTTTGAGTGATTTCAGTATTAGAGTAAAAATTATCCCCAATAATAGAGTATTAGAGTAAAAATTATTCCCAACAATAGGTCCATCCTACACTACTCATATCCATCCACAATTATGCTTTTATTCCCTGCATTCAGTTAATCATTACCCACTCTACTCTTGAGTTTAAAAATAATAATAATCAACAGTGCAACCAAATTGACAAAATAAATCGAAATATAGGGATTTCCCATTAGAATGTGCTGAGGCAAAGAAAAGCAGGTCCATTGTTCAAGGAATCATGGCTTTGAATCTCAGACTTTAATCTAATTAAAAATTGGTTTTTGTATGCCACTAAGAGGGTGATTTGCATTAGAGAGCTTTATATATTCTTTTTATTCCCCATATACCTTCTGGTATTCTTCAAAATACAGTTCATAGGTGCAGTGTTGCCTTTGAATATTTACAGCTACCCAAGATATCCCTAATGGCTAATTATGATAGAAACTGCAAGGCAGTAACATATTTTATCAAGGAATGCTAAAGGGGCTTAATGAGCCCGTTAAGAAGAATGAGGTGTTTGACTCTCTGAGAATACAAGATTGTGAAACCGCTCTCTGGGAAGAGGAAAATTTAAGATCCTTGACAAAAACTCTTAATAGAACCAAGTAGATGAATACGTTCATACGTCAAGTAAGTGGCATGGATAGATTTAAGGTTTCTCATTTTTTCCTTATACATCTCTAATTAATTTTAGAGTTTCCAAATACATGACTCTGTACACCTGGGTGCTATGGAAACTCTATCATTCATAAGCACATTTGGACTTCTGCAATCCTACTATCTCTTTCTAATACAACCTTAGCATTGGACCACATCTGATATTCACTGCCATCTAAACTTCCTTGATCTCAACTGAATCCCATCTTATGCTGTGAATTCAATGTCTGCGCATTGAACCTAAAAAAATAATGAAGCTGTTTTTGGATTGTGCTAAAATGTTGACTTGTCTTGTCCCAAATAGTTGTTGCTTTAGGATAGAGCGTTGGCCTTGAGCATCGCTGAGATGATAAATCAATAAATCCATTTGAACATTCCCATGAATGTTTGTTTTACCCACTTACTGGAGTTCATAAGAGAATGTAAAGCCAGACAGTGATTCAAAAGCGTGGAATTCAGAAGAAAAAGCAGACACGTTTTCCTACACTATCAAGACTGAACAGGGAGCATGGGAAATTTTATACATCAAAGAGATATATGAATGGATACTCTAATGGTTCTATCATTCTTCAAACATGGCCGGAATCAGGACTTTTGCTGGGATAGGTAAGAATGTGCCCTAGGCAAACTACAAAACCCAGTTTGTCATCATATGACATCTTAGGATCTACAGTCTTATCCAGTGATAGTCTCATTTCCTAAGAAATTATTATACAGTTAAAGAAAAAACTTCTTATCACCATTTTGTAGTGGAAAAAAACCAGCATCAGGCGAACTTTTTAGGATTCGCTCCAAATCCCCATAGGTGGTCAGTACCAAGGCCATGATCAGAACCCAGAACTTCTGAATCTTTGTGGAGTGAAGTCCTCTCCATCCTAGTTTTCTCTCCATCATATAGAGAAGGAAACTTCTAAAAACTGTACTAGTTAGAAAGAAAGAATAAGTTCTACTGTTCGATAGTATGGTAGAAGGATTATAGTTAATAATAATTTATTATATATTTCAAAATATCTAGAATTAGAATGTTCCCAACACAAAGAAAAGATAAATGTTTGAGGTGATGGATACCCCAATCACCCTAACTTGATCATTAAGCATTGTATACAGGTACCAAAATATCACATGTACCCCCCAAATATGTACAACTATTATATGTCAACAAAAATAAGTTAATTGATTTAAAATAAAATAAAAACTAATTTATTTTTATTGGAATCCATATTCTAATTGATTGGAAAGATTCATGTACTCAATTATCAAATGTGCAGGGCTTTCCAATATGAAAAATAAAACGGCATTATTGCACCTGAAGTCTGAATAAAAATGAGAAAAGCTGATATTAGCAAAAATTTAAAAATTGGGACATACTGCAAAAGCATCAACAATTCCAAGTTAAGAAAATAAAATAGGGCTTTATCTTGGGTTACTAATGAAGATTTCCAAAGGTACCTCTTTATAAAGGCATCTTCTGGTGGAATAGCTATTAGTTTTGACTCTATATTATTGGACCTAATCCACTTGGAAAAATAAAAATATTGTGGTGATAAAGGAGATAAGAAGAATTAGCTTTAAAGAGTTTCATGTTTAAAAGAAAAGTTGATTGTGAATCAAGTCTAGATTTCTTGGCATTGTCCCAAGATAAAAACATTTAATAGTGTTTTAAAAATATGAAGAACTGTGTTCATGAAAGCATTGATAGTATTATATTAACGTTTGCAGAGAATTGTCAGTAGGAAACCTTGTGTTTTAGTGGCCTTTTGGAGGGAAAATGAATAAGCTGAGTAACTCGGGCTCTTAAGTGTTTCAGAGGGAGAACGTGAAGACAGAGCCAATTAAGAAGGATGGTGAATATGTAAAAAAGAAGACGCTTCGAGAAGGAATTTTCCTAGAAACCAGTCAATAAGGAGCCATTTGAAGAACCTGGGAAGAAATAAAAAAAGACTTGGAAAGATAAGTCCTCTTCTGTTTGTGGTTTCTAAAGGGTAGTTTTAAAATCTCAGCAAAGCAATCCATAAAATAAAAGATTGATGTATTTCTTATAAAGTCTTGAAAAATGATTCATTGCTGTTCATGCAATTTTCTGGCTTTAAAGTTGTACATACATTATAGAGAAGCAATACAAAGAAAGCCAAGAAGAAATGTAAACCTCCCATTAGAATTTTTGTAGGAAAAAATCTACAGAATATCACTATTTTGAGAAGAGAGAATGGCTAATAGGCAGGAAGGTGAGCCCATCATTATGGAACTCATGAAGCTGAAAATGAAAATGATTTGTGGATCACGTTTTTAAATGGGATGGAGACAGCGTGACAGTTTGTTATAAATGTGCAGAAAACACCAGGAAGGAAAGTATCCATGGATAAGAGGGTTCCAGCCACTCTTGTGAATTTTCTGTGTCGTGCAACAGCAAAAGTAACCTTGTAAGTCTGAATGCCAAAAGGTTCCTCAAACACAGAGACTCTATAAAAGCTCCATAGAATATTCTTCCTGTAAGATAAAATGTCAACATTGTGAAAGCAACGATTAAGCCAACTAGGTTATCGAAACGGGGGCAATAACCAAACATTCATGCGCAAAAGAACTACAGACACATTAAGATACATAATTCTGTAGGTCTGTGGGAGATTTCTGCCCCACTGTAATCAGGACTTGAAAACTTCAGAGAGGAAAGAAATGTAGCACATCAGGAGTAGATCCTACCTCTTTGAGGAGCCGTAAGAATTCGCCTGCTTTGGGGGTTCTCAAAATGTGGTCAGCAGCATCAGCCTCAGCTGGAAACTTGTTAGAAATACAGATTCCAGGGTCCTGCCCTTGACCTAAAGGAATCAGGACCTTGGGAAGTGGGGCCATTCAGGTGATTGCAAATGCCTGCTAAATTTGGAGAACCCTGCTCTAGTTGACCTTTGCATCCAACCATGCTCCAAAGCACAATCTTATTTAAAAGAGCTTCTTTGTTGCATTTCTAAAATGGCAAGCTCTCAGTATTAGGGCATAATGAGTTTTCTGTTAACACTCAGCTCTTCCTGTAGGTTTTTGCTGAATAGTTTAGGTTCCTCTGCGCCACTCTCTAGGCACACCTGCTGGTGCCTGTTGCAAGAATCCTATGCATAATGGAATTGAAGCTGTGATAAGATCATCTTTCTAATGACATGCTGGAAATGAAATTGCTAAGAAAATTGCCTCAAGGTTAAAAAACAGAAGATAAGTAATAAATAGCACCTGGGTGAGTTAAAGACTTCTGCCTTATTTTTCTCATTAAACTTTTCCTTCTGAAAGATGAAAGTATTAAAAACTATCACGGGTGGAGTCCGATTACAAGTTGATTTTCAGGTGCAAAGAAATGCCATTCTTGCAGAAGGAAAAAGATACCCTTCTCATGAAACTCATTGTCTTTCATCAGGAACTTGTAAGATTATTGATTAAATTATTCATTGTTAAGATGTGCAAGCCTTATGGTAATATAAAGCAATGCAATATGAACACGGTGAAATATGAGAACTTTTGATATTGCAACAAAAGCTACTGCGATATATATTTTTAATACATCTTGCTTTTCTTGGGGGGTAGACATTTTAATATATCTTGCTTTTTTTTAGTGATGCGTGAGGGAAATTTTGAGCATATTGGGTGACTACAGTATGGAAAAACTGGTTCTATGGATGCTGATGGTCTCTCATGAGTTTAGTAGGTGCTTTACATGCACACATTCACATACACATGATGCATACAGCATACAAGAGCTTCACGAGCAAATAAAATAGGCTCCTTCACCAACAGGTGCCAAGGACTTTGATATGCTAATGATCAGCGCAAACGTCTACATGGGAAGACTTCCAGAATGAGGGATTGTCTTAGTTCATTCAGAACTGCTATAACAAAATACCATAAACTGGGCGGCTGAAATAACATTTATTTCTCACAGTTCTGGAGGCTGTAAGTCTGAGGTCAGAGTGCCAGCATGGTGAGTTCTTGGTGAGAGCGCTCTTCTTGGTTATAGACAGCTATTTTCTCGCTGTCCCCTCACGTGGTGCAAAGAGTGAGCTAGCTCTTGAATCTCTTCTTATAAGGGCACTAATCCCAATGATAAGTGTACCACCCTCATGACCTAATCACCTCCCAAGGGCCCTACCTCTTAATACTATTCTTAGGATTTCACGATGTGAATTTTGAGGGGACTCAAATATCCAAACTATTTTACTGTTTCTCATATTTATTTGATCTCAAGAATTTTAGTCCTGGAAACCTACATTAGGAAGTATTCTTTTATACTCTAGCTGATTTGAACTTTGTGTGTTACCTAAACTCTTCTAATCAATCCTAAATAGAACAGAAAATATATAGCACATCAAAAACCACTTAGTGCAAATCAAATAAGTAGAAGGCTGTGAGAAAATAATGCCAAAGCAGGCAGGCCTTCTTAAGTAAACAAACAAACAAATAAGTTAATACATGCAAAAAAAGCCATGGTTAGCCATCTACAAGAACTCACATCATTGCAAGGTATGTCACACAGATACATGTAAAATGTAATGAAGTCATTTCTTGAGTAAGTCAATCTTTACACTTTTTTTTCCCTTTTGACTCTAAAAATAGGTTAAATAAAAGATACGAGATAGAAATATGGGATGTTTTTCACTGCCAAAATATAGCTGTGATGGTCAGAAACACAATCATATCTTTATACAAAGAGTTATTTATAAAAGGAACAGCAAGAATTATAAGTCAGAGACCAACATGAGGTCCTCACAGGTCATGATAGTTCAATTATAATTTATTTGACCAGTTTCAGATGATAGAATATTTTAAACAAATTTATTAGAAATACTACTCCACAAAATAAAAAAAGTTGTAGTCGATATAAAAGTAGACATGGTAATGGAGTTTATCATCTTATAAGAGCACTTATTAACTAATAGGTGAAAAATATCTAACACTAGAACAAAATAATACCCAAGGGATACAGATTAGAAAAAAAAAGTAGATGGCTCTTAACCATGAGAAACAACCACATGCATTACAGTAAGAAAAGTATGAACAGATTTTTATCTAAGAAACTAGCATATCATACACTCCTGGTGGGACTGAGAACATTCTGAAATGTTCCTTTAAAGCAATTAGGGTATTGAAATTGAGTCTTTGCTTTTGACCAAGTAACCCCATTTTTAGAAATATTTCATACAGAAACTGTCAGACATGTAGTAAGAGATTTATCTTACTACCTGGATAGTCATAGTCATATTTTTATAATACCTATAATAAGAAGCAATCTAAATATGTGATAATATGTAAATTGACTAAGTAACGTGATAATATGTAAATTGGCTAAATATGTGATAATATGTAAATTGACTAAACAGCGTATTCATATAATGATAAGTAGTGGGGCCACAGAAGGAAAACACATACTATATATTACATGAAAAAACTAGGATATAAAAGAGTATACATGGTCTAATCCTCATTATAGTATTTTATGTTGGGATATCAATGTAAGTTTGGACATCTAAGCCCCATTGACTCACTCAAATTCTCCTTTCATAACCAAACAAAAATGGAAATCAAGTAACTTGTCTCACACCAAATATGGTATCTATATACTAGAACTTATGGAAAGAATCAGGAGAAGTTATTTGAAGATTTCTGGTCCATTAACACATGCATGAACATACACATGCACAATTCAAGATGAAAGCACATCTATACACAAGAAAAGGAAGTCATAGAGAGGTGATTTGAAGTCAGACACTCATGGATGGAGACAAAACAGAGAAACTCAGTGAAAACAGCCAAGGAGACAATAAACAGCAGAGTGGATACTAAAGAAAGCTGAATTATTGAAATAAAAACAAATGTGAGAAGGAATGCCAAGACAAAGGCAGTGGAAAAATGGATGAGAGTAATGGAAAAAAGATGAATGAATGATAGATAGATAGATGATAGATAGATAGATTGATAGATGACAGATAGATGATAAAGAGATGATAGATGATAGATAGATGATAGATAGATAGATAGAATGGATAAATGGATAGTAGATACGTGGATAAATAGATAACAGAGACGATAGAGATAATACTTAGATAAATAGAATAGATTATAGTTATAGGTAGACAGAATAGATGATAGAAATAGAGAGATAGATGATAGATAGATAGATAGATAGGCAGATATGATGGGTGGAGAGGTAGGTAGGTAGGTAGATTGATAGACAGACAGATGGACTGCTAATTTCAATGTAGGTCTAAGGAGAAACTTTGGACCAGGAGCCACAGAAGCAAACAAAGAAGAAGAAAGCTCCATAAAATTTATGAAAGACCTGAAAACTGCAGAGCAAGAGGACTTTGTCTAGGGCCAAATAATATTACTTGCACTAGCATAAAGAGTGTGCAATTTCTCCCACGCACCACAGAGCTCTGAGCAGAGGAGGAGAAACAATTCCAAAAATTTAAGGGGAAAAGTTCATGAGGAGAAAGAGAAACATCTAAAATGGCAGGAGGAGACTTTTAGTGTTGGGGCCAGAAAGTGGGTAGTTCCTGCATCCTCTGGTCACACACAATGGAAAGAAACCACTGCCTCTGTGCATTACAATGCAAAGGGCAGGTCCAGTAGGTGGCAACAATCCCCTTAGCGCCCTGCTTCCACCCCTTTGGGAATTGCTAGATCTTGCAATGGGATTCTGTCTTCTCTGCCTGGGTCACGAAGATGTTTCGTGTGGCCAGACTGAGATATTCCAGCCACTGGTCCTGATCAAGATTCTGAATTATTGAGATGATCTGGCTCCCGAGAAATATCAAGTATTCAAGAAACATATGAGATGAAACAGATTCACAATGAGCAAGGAGGCACGCTGTACTAGGTGGAAGTCTGGCTACACTAGGAAAGGTGATAGAAAGGTGGTTCTGCTCAGAGTCGTCTGCCATCAGCCACGTTACCTGATACTTCTCAGAGATTCAACTTCTCAGGCACCGCGTAGGACCTACTGAGTCAGAAGCCTTAGGGACAAGGTCTATTAATCTATGTTTTAAGAAGCAACTAGGGATTGTGAATAAGCCATAGATGTCACACTTGTGAAATAATTTTCCACTTATTCCTGCCATGTGCATTTATCCTATTATTTCAAGAAAAAAAAAAACTAACAGCAAATGAACGAGAGCAATTCAATCCTTCCCAATGCAGGGCATAGCTCAATCTCTTCTAAATTGAGACACAAAGTCTGAATGCAAGAATTCCTGGAGTTTCTTTATATTATTCAGAGAAATGAAAAGCACAATCATTAGCTTCTACACGATACTCAATTGAATGCGTGCTATGACACTCCTAAGTTTTACTGATGTGACAGGGCTTACTTGTATTCTTCCTGAATAACAGAAAACTTCACACAGTATAGTTTCAGCAAAAGTTTCATGTCTCATCATCTAGTGTCTGTTGCACTATTTCTGAAATAGACCCACAGGGAAGAAAGACAGGAGATTTTGCAATTTGTCATTGATACCATAGAACATGAAGTATAGTGTGAAAAATCAATTTATAGAAATCTCGCTTACAATTAGTGGATTTATCAGCCTTGGACATCCATATAGCTAAACCATAATAATCTGAAAGAGTGAGTTATGGACCTTGCCGAACTGAAATACACTTCAAATGGACATCTGGCCAAGGTTCCTGCCACTGAGAAATAAACACCCAACATATTGCTTTAAATAAATCTGAACCACTTAACCAGTAAGCAAAGGCTTTCTTTTAATAAGAGGAAGAAAAAAGAGAGGAGACCATATCTCCATGTCCCAAGCTTGAGGGGCATTATGGATACTGCCTTGTGTTAAATTTATGGGAAGAATACAGATTTCTGTTTATACAGTTAGAAATGGCCAAATACTTAAAGCATAGGTGCTACTGCTGTTGAGAAACACAGAGGTTGCATCTGTCTCCAACTGATTTTGTTTGGCTCTATGTGCCTACCCAAATTTCACGTTGAATTGTAATCCCCAGTGTTGGAGGTGGGGCCTGGTGGGAGGTGATTGGATCATGGGGGTGGTTTCTAATGGTTTAGCACCATCCCCCTAGTGCTGTTTCATGATGGATTTCTCACGAGATCGGGAGGTTTATAAGTGTGTGGCACCTTCCCCGTCACTCTCTCTTCCTCCTGCTCTGGACATGTAAAATGTGCTTGCTTCCCCTTCGCTTTCTGCCACAATTATAAGTTTCCTGAGGCCTCCCCAGCCATGCTTCTTGTAAGGCCTGTGGAACTGTGAGCCAATTAAACCTCTTTTCTTTATAAATTACCCAGTCTCAGGCAATTCTTTATAGCAGTGTGAGAACAGACTAATACACCCAGCGAACTATCTCTGTTATAGCTAACCAAAAGTAAAGAAAGTGAGAAAATCACAATAAATTTTAAATTTTAAAATTTATTTTTAAATTGGATATTTCAGTATCCAATTCTTAAGTTTGCCATTGGTCTTAAAGGTTATACTAGAGCAAGTCTTCCCTGAGTGAGTGGTATCCACTGAAATATAGAAAGAAAAAGAAACATACAAGAAAGATATAAAGATGGTTAAATCATAAGCAATTTTCAGACCTTCATACTGGCTCTTTAGGTGATGGGAGAACCTTGAAAGATGAAGAGTGTAATAATGTTTTCTGAGCAACTCATTATAAAATGACGCTGCAAGCTACAAAAACCTGAGGGGCTGGCACAAATAAAATTAGATTTAATGTGCTTATAGGTTTTAAAAATTTTATTTAAAATTCATACACTGCCATTTTCAAGATAAATGGAAACATTTACTCTTCAACTAAAATATAAAGTATAGGCCGGGCATGGTGGCTCATACCTGTAATTCCAGCACTTTGGGAGGCCGAGGCAGGTGGATCACTTAAGGTCAGGAGTTGAAGACCAGCCTGGCCAACGTGTTGAAACCGTGTATCTACTAAAAATACAAAAATTATCTGGGCATGGTGGTGGGCACCTGTAATCCCAGCTAACGGGAGGCAAAGGTTGCAGTGAGCCGAGATTGCACCACCACACTCCAGCCTGGGTGGCAGAGCGAGACTCCATCTCCAATAAATAAATAAAGTACAGTCTGTGTATATGTAATATAAAATATACTATGTACTATTGTTTAAAGCGTCTAAATATACATGAGATGTATATGATTTCTTTTTTTCTGTATGAGTTTGACTTACTATCTTGTGACTCAGATTATTTGGAGTAGGATTGTCTTACCCATCAAGTTTGAAGACAGAGCAAATTAGTTTAAATTTTAGGCAGTGACTGGGTTTAGAACTAGATGATTATGTCTAGACAAGGTTCTGGCTCTGAGCTATGTATTTCCTGTTGTGAGATAGCAAATGTAATATTTGCCTAGATACCCTCTTTGTTGGTCCTATAAAGAGGCAGTGGGCTGAATGATGTCCTTTTTCGTGCTTGGTGGCAGACAATACATTTTTGAGATTTTTTTTGTTTCAAAATATGCTTAGGGTCTTTGTATGACAAGTGTGAAATATTAAATTGTGGAATGTCAGAGACTAGGTGCGGTTGTGCATGCCTATAATCCCAGTGCTTTGGCAGGCTGGGGCAGGAAGATCACTTGAGCCCAGGAGGTCGAGGGTTCAGTGACCTATGATTGTAGCACTGCACTCTAGTCTGGGTTACAGAGCAAGACCTTCTTTCAGTAAATAAATAAATAAATACATAAATAGTCAAATATCAATAGTCCTGAATTCTACATTACTATGCTGCAGGTTGAAAAAAAAGTCCATTCTAAAGTGAATTAGGGCAGGGTGCAGTGGCTCACACCTGTAATCCCAGCACTTTGGGAGGCCGAGGTGGGCGGATCACCTGAGGTCAGGAGTTCGAGACCAGCCTGACCAACATGGTGAAACCCTGTGTCTACTAAAAAAATACAAAAATTAGCTGGACATGGTGGTTGGATTACAAATTCCAGCTACTCGGGAGGCTGAGGCAGGAGAATTGCTTGAACCCAGGAGGTGGAGGTTGCAGTGAGCAGAGATCCTGCCACTGCACTCCAGCTTGGGCAACAGAATGGGACTCCATCTCAAATAAAAAATAAATAAATAAATAAATAAATAATTACATAAGTAAATAAAGTGAAACTGTCCTTCTGCTTTAGATCTTGTCTTTAGGAAGATGAATGGGCATCTAGATTTTCTCATGTTGCTTGGCAACATATTTTTCTATTTGTGATGAACAGGACCAGCTACGCAATTTGTGGGGTTCAGGAAAAGTGAAAACGAGTGGCCCAGTGTTTATAAATTAAGGACTTCAAGACCACATTAGCAGAGCATTAAACCAAGCATGAGCCCTTTGAGCTGAGGCCCTATAGGACATGGGTCTCACCCTCATGAAGTAGGACCCACTTGATGAAGAGCAGGTGCAAGCCTGGTGAGTTTCTGAATATGCTAACCTCGGTCCCCTGCATGAGGATTAAAATAGATGCAATAAATTCTATTTGGTTCACAAAGCTGGTATGCAGTCTCTCCGTTTAAAAAGGGACATGCTTCTTGACTCTGTACAATTTGCCAACCTATTGTTTGAATTTTAAATCTTCTATTAACTCAGCACAATTTTGGGTATTGTCTATGTACCAGGCAATGGGTAATACCTTTGGTGACGATGTCCTGCAAGAGTTTGTGGCTTCTCTAGGGAGACAAGGAGAGGAGGCATAAAACATGTGATGGTGGATGCAAACTGGAGGAACACTTTCACCTGTCTGGAGGATTTGGAAGCTCTCAGGACAAGAAGAAAATTAGAGAAAGATCCAGAAGGCAAGTGTGATAAGAGAAAGAGAGATCAAAGCAACCATGGAGATAGAAATAAGCATAAAACCAAACCAGATAGGTTGTTATGTTTTTTTCTAGTAACCGGCACATATATTCAATGCATTATCACATGCTATGAGAAGGATACAGTGAGGTGCTGGGAAAAGATCGTGGAGACAGACCCAAATTGTTTTCTAGATAGCTTCAAATTAAAGTCTTAATAAAGTTTGTATTTTATCTGAAATATCACCTTTGCACATGAAGATAAAACACTCCGACGTTTACCTTTTTCTCATGTAGTTTGAAGTACATGGCAAGCGCATACAATTTTTATTTGTCAATGACAAAAGCATTCTAGATAAAATAGAAATATAAATAAACTACCTTAAAAAAAGAAGTTCTACATGAACTCTGTGTTGTTCCTTTTTTTCTCTTCACTCTTCCATGTAAAATATGTTCAGCAAGGGCAATCTCCATCTGTATATCCACTTTATAAATTGTCTTCCTCTCTCCAACATGTTGGACGCCGGCTGCGTCCAACATGTGCAGCTTGATGAATTTGCCTGAGAAAATTCATGTCACCATTCAGATCAAGAAACTGGACATTTCCAGCACCCAGTAACTTGCCCTTAACCTCTTAGAGTTACCACCCATTCCGAGCACAGGCACACACCTGATTTTAGCAACCTTGATTAGTTTTGCCTATGTTGTGAACTTATTTAAAGAAAACGGGACAGCATGTAACCTTTTGTTTCTGGTGGCTTTTAGATAACATTGTTTAGGGATTTATTCATATTTTTTGTGGAGTTGTAGTTTATATTTCCCTATTACTGCAGGGTATTTCCTTGTATGAATATAGCATAAACTGTTTGTCCATATTGATATCGGTGGACATTTGACTAGCTTTGGGGTTTTTTGGGAGTTAATATGTCTGTTTGGGTGAATGTATAAAGCTAATTTGTCTGGGTATGGAATTGCTGTGTCACAAGTGGTTGTATGTTTAATTTTTGTGTAAGCTACCAGTTTTTCCAAAGTAGCTGCCCAGTTTTCATTTCCAGCATACGTGAGTGTGATTTCCAGTTGCTCTACATTTTCTCCAACATTTGATATTGCCATATTTTCAAATTCTAGCCATTATGGTAGACAGTAGTTTTCATTTCTTCTCTCTGAAACTAATCAAGTTGAACACCCTTAAAAAATGTTTATCAGCCATTTGAATATTCTTTTTTTGCAGGATCTGTCTATTTTGGATTTTTCATGTGTAAAAATCTCGAGGTATCAAATATAAGCTTGTTTTTTCTCCTGGCCTTACTCCATTCATCCTTTTTACCCCAAGTATTTGGAAATGTAACAGTTTTAAAAGTAGGACTGAATGTTTAGCAAAGAACTCTTTTTCCTTTTGGAGTTTTCTCCTTGTCAACACATCACACAAATCTATGTAAATCCAGTGGCTTTTGAATTGGGAAAAAGTCTTACGTAAGCAATAAGGCATGGGGAAAGAGTAAAGGTTTGGAAATGAAGGGCTTGTCTTGGCTCCATCATTTATTATCAGCTGTTACCTTGGGCAAGTTATTCAAACTCTCCACACCTCATTTTCCTTATCAATAAAATGATGCAAAGCGTTGCTGGAGGATTAAATGAAGTAGTATTTATAAAATTTCTTATAATGTGTATAGTTACTTATTTGGAATAGAAACTCACCAAAGTCGATGTTAGAATAGAATCTCACAAAAGCCAGTGTTGCAAAAGTTGGTGTTCTATCACATCTTGCGGCCAGTTACTATATCCTGAACTTGTATGGGATTTCTTTAAATAGTGTGTTAAGAGAGTAAAGGATGAACTTGAAATCACCATCAAGGCATTTTTAAAGAATCTACTTTTATTTCATAGCTTTCACAAATTTTGAGGATAAAAATTCCATATATTACATAAATACTACCAGTCACAAGGCCTTTAAACACTGTGATGGGACTTGCCTCGCTGGACATGAAGAAACTGCAGGAAGAATGAATAACTCCTAGAAAGCTGTATCTCTTCTTTGCTTTGTGCAAAGAGCATCTCAGAAATAGACTGAAATATTCTTGTATGGGCGGAAAACAATAATTAGAGGCATCTGGTTGGTCCGATCCCCTAGGGGCTTAAGGCTGATCCCAGCAATACTATTGCTAATTAGTAGAGTGTTATTTTTCTTCATTTGATTTGTTTCTTCATCTGATTAAAATGAAGTTGAATACATTTCGGGAGGAAAGATTTTAGTATTACCCACCTGAGTTTTAAAGGCAAGCTGGTTTAATAAAGTTCCCTATTTTAGGAAAACCTGAATAACCTAAGCAGCATTTGAGAGGTTGCTCTAGATTTTTCGATTTGGCATTTCTTGTCTACTCCCTGGAGGGACCAGCAGGGGGCACGGTGCAGAGTCAAAGCCAGAAATGGCAGAAACAGTTCAGAAGCTTGATTGGAAGAGAGCCATCCCCAAACCCACCCCTCTTGTGTCTGTGCCCTGCATATTAGTTTCCTTTAAGCTCTTTCTCTATATTTGACGGTAAGTTAGAATTATAAGGAAACAGATAAAGTTGGAGGAATGAATCAAAAATATGACTAGTCTCAAAAAAAGCTTTCAAATAATAAGAGTAAAAACCCGTCTAGAAGTGTTGCAAAGAATGAAGCCATTCTTTTCCACTTTCCCCTCAACCGTCTTTCAGCCACTTTCAAATGAAACGTTTATGTCAGAAACCAGTTTACTCTTACAAAAGGAACCTTTTTTATAGGCAAAAACATACTATAACTCCTTTTAAAACTTACCCTGAAAAGCTGAGGCCAAAGTTGTATAAAGGCAAGGATGGCCTGATAAAACATTAATAATGCATAAACAGTATCCTTTAGAGATGTATCCCAATTTTGAGTCCAATATTCATTTCACATGAATGTAAAGAGCACTTTAATTTTTAATTTAAGAAATTCTGTAGTATTTCAAGGGCTAAAGTAGAACTTTGCAATCACACCTATTCAATATAGAACAGAGTTAACATTACTAGTACAAGTGCTCTGGATACTTTACATGAATAGCTCTATGATTCACACTAAAATTGATAAACACCATAATGGTCTAGGACTGAATTATTATTGCTGGACTTGGAATGAAAAGAAAAGGAAGATTAACCTGCCACTTCAGGAATATCACCCTTCTATTTTGTTTTGCTTTCAGACTGAGGTCATTTAAGTCACTTAGGAATTCCTTGATGTTGATGAGAGCAGTCATCTAGGCTTACTTTTTGCATGAAAGGATACCATATGCCAACTGGGGTTGGACTTTCCATGTAGTTGCATGTGTTGTCAAATTATTTTTAACCTCACACATAAATATTGGACCAAAGAAAACCCGATGTGCAAGTTTTCTTGCCTGCACCATGTAAGACGTCCCTTTGCTCTTCCTTCGTCTTCCACCATGTATGTGAGGCCTCCCCTTCCATGTGGAACTGTAAGTCCATTAAACTTCTATCTTTTATAAATTACCCAGTCTTGGATATGTCTTTATTAGCAGCATGAGAACAGCCTAATACACTGTAAAACAGGGATAACTCCTTAGGGAGGTGGTAAAATTAAATACGGCAATGGTCTATAAACATGATCTGTGATTTTCACCACTTAAATTGGGTCACACCAACTATGATATCCTCAGAGCTTTTAATGGAAATATATCTCTTCTCCAATTAGCAAGTTAATGGTTTTGCTGTGCCATTCCTCTGGTGAAAAACATAAAAATAAATTAATTGTAATTCTCCCATGTTTCTTCATACTCTATTAAGCCTTGCAGATACAGCAGGAACATGCCTTAAACTTGCATAGAACGTACAACGCATTGGAGTGGCGGAGATCAGCCACGACACAGATAACTATGCAAATCAATAACCAATTTTAATAGGGGCAACAGTGATTCAGAAGAATATTTTAGAGGTGAGAAAGAAGGGATCAGAGGTGGCAGGTGGCACTGCAGTTTAAAACGACACTTATCAAAAAGACACATCCCGTTTTTACCCATTCATGCTTTATTAATGGATATCACTAGGTATTGATTTAAAAGACATATTAAAATTATCTAGTGGAGTCATTGAAAGCTTATTATCTAATTTCCTAGATAACATCAACTGGTGGAAAATAAAGCATAAAATGATAGATAAATAAATCCCAAATTTCTGATGTATTTGGGATGAAGAGGTAGCTACAACAATG
This sequence comes from Pan troglodytes, assembly GCF_028858775.2. Classification (NCBI taxonomy): domain Eukaryota; kingdom Metazoa; phylum Chordata; class Mammalia; order Primates; family Hominidae; genus Pan; species Pan troglodytes. Next base: position 7,034,494 of record NC_072421.2, on the reverse strand, counting down.
ACCTAAATATCCACATTGAGTTTAGACACTGGATCGAGAAATGACACACAAGTTTTATAGAAAAACAATCAAAGATGCAAAATTGTAAAGAATGAGTGATCATATCCCACCCTCTAATTTTCTTAAATTTTGGAATCAGCATCCTTTATTATTCAGCATGCTCTATGTCCGTCTAGTGAGCCAAAAGCCATTTCTACTTTTATAGATGTGAGGCCATTTTTACTCTTTATTTTTCAGGCATTAAAATGGATTAGTGAAATCTAAGCAGTCCATTTCCAGGTCAGTCCTTACATTATGTTTTTCACAGGAGGGTTTTTTTTTCCCAGCAAACCCAGGCAAGGTAAGAAAACTAGTACACCCCAGGACCACTCAGTTATCTTTAAAAAACCCTACAGTAGATAAAGTGTTCCAGAACACTGTATCTGCTACCTTTCACGACAATGCCCAACACTGAATATTGACTGCCTTATGAAACCAACAAAAACTTATTCATGATAAATTGCCACCTACATTTGTTTCATATTAGAAGGGTTTTTTGTTTCTTTCTTTCTTTCTTTCTTTTAGAGATGGGGTCTTTCTCTGTCACCCAGGCTAGAGTGCAATGGTGTGATCATGGAATCACACCTGAGCTCACTATAGACTCAATCTCCTGGGCTTAAGTTATCTTCCTACCTCAGCCTCCCAAGTAGCTGGGACTACAGGTGAGCACCACCACATCTGACTAATTTTTTAAAATAATTTTCTTTTTTGGTAGAGATAGAATGTCACTATGTTGCCCAGGCTGGTCTTGAACTCCAGGGCTCAAGCAGTCCTCCCACTTTGGCTTCCCAAGGTGCTGGAATTAGAGGCAAGAGCCACTGCACTGAGACATACAGGTTTTCTTTCATCCTCCAAGTTAAAAAAATTGAAAGCAAAAATTCTGAATTTAATATGTTCTTTTCTAAAAAGTATCCCATTATGGTAATTCTAATATTGATGGCTTAAAAGCAATCCTAACTGTTATGATTTTCCAACTAATTATACTTTATTCATTCCTTGGAGTTAGAACAATTTTTTTTTTCTGTGTTATATTCAGACTGGGTGATCACTGGGACTAATTAGTATTCTTTTGAGTTCTGAAGAATGAGTTCAGCAGTTTAAATTCAGTATTAAAGAGTCTACTCCACCTGAAGCATTAAAGGGACCCATGATGAAACATTGGGGCACCCCAGGAATGTGCAAATAAATCCCTGATTTCAAGGTTCCAATGATCCAATCATGTTGTGTTTAGAATAATCAAAAAGTAGGCTGTTGTGCCCAAATAAACATAAGTAAAATTTTCAGTGTCTTCAAATACATTTCTTCAAAATGTCTTTGAGGTTTACACACCTTTTTCTATCAGATTAAATGTAATTAATTTCATTAGTTCAAAAGCCTTCATGAAAAATATAAAAAGAACCCAAGAGAAGTCCGAACAAGAAAAAGTACAAATGCCTTTCTTAATGAGCAAAGTGAGAACAAAAGCCAATCTCTAGGCTCTGTGAGGTCAGAAACAGGGTTTGTCTTGTTCTATTCCTGGTGCCTGGTGCCTGCCTCTTAGATGAACAAATGAATAAACATAAAGTACCCCACACTGTGGGGCTCATTCGAGGAATTTCAGTTCTGAAACTGCTGACCCTAAAATCAGAACCTCTCTGCCAAGGGTTGATGCCCAGTGCTGAAGAATAAATGTCTTTTTTAATATTATCAAATTTCAAAATTATTAGGAGACTTAAAACTGTTTCATTCTGTAAAATATAAGAATGAATCAATATTTATTAATGTCATTCTCCACAATAATAAATCAGAGAAGATATAAACCATGTGATCTTTGTGTGCCAAAAGGAATCTGATAAAACTCAATGTGTATTCTGATAAAAATGAGTAATAAAAATGGACTGATAATTTTGTTATAAAAATACACATTTTAAGCCGTGAACCAGCACCTTAATTCATATGAAAACATTAGAAAAAAATCCTATTAACGTCAGTGCAAGATAAGGATGCCCATTGTCCTTGTAATAATTTAATGTTGTTCTGAAATTACTAGTCAATTTAGTGGGAGAAAAGAGAGAAATATGGAAGGAATATTAGGAGAGAAGAGATGGAATAATTTGTAGATATGAGTCTATATCTGAAAAATGTCTAGACTGTTATTCCAAAACCATTGGAAACAAGTAAATATATACATATATACAATTTGTATTATATTATAAATATAATATATAATTATATAACATAAATTATGTATAATATAAATTGTGTATTTATATATAATACATAATACACCCAAATATATTGTTTATGAATTTAAAGAAGTATATGAACTTTATAGAAGTTCATACATATTAAGTTCATATGAAAAAAAAGAATTACCAAAACATTTCTGAAAGCATTGAGATAGGACTGGTGTATGTAATATGGAAGCATGGTATTAAGCAATATTAATAAAAATTTCATATAGATGTGTAATTAGATCTATAGAGGAATGGAGAATCCTGAAACTGCCTTCAGTATGCTTCAAAATTTTATTTTTAGTAAAGATAGCAATTCAAACCAACTTGGAAAACATGGATTTTTCCATCTATGTATTGAGTCAAATAAGTAACAATTTGGGAAAAAAGAAAAAAAGGGTAAGTTCACTTGTTCCAGTAAAGATAATTATACATAGACCAAAGATTTAAGCATTAAAGAAGGAAAAAGTCCTTTCAGACTAGAAGAGATAAGATGAAATTTAAGAGTATCACAGGCATTTCTGATACTCAGAATGGTATTTCAGATACCATTTTTCTTTATGTTATCTGAATTTCTGCTTTAGCAGAAAAATTGATAAATTTGATGATATAAATTTGAAAAACAATAATTGCTGCCCAAAACAGGAAAAGTCAAATCAATGCAAGATATTATATATAGTGTATATATATATGTGTGTATGTGTGCGTGTGTGTCCCATATATATATATATATATATATATATAGGCATATATATATATATATAGGCATATATATATAGGCATATATATATAGGCATATATATATAGGCATATATATAGGCATATATATATAGGCATATATATATAGGCATATATATATAGGTGTATATATATATATATATATATATATGCCTAAATTTTCTTAGCAGTGAAAGAGTTTTTACAGTTTACTGAGAGACCAAAATCCTGGCAGAAAGAATGGACAAAAGATAGGAACAGATATTTCACAGAAAAATAAACCGTTTACTTATAAACATAAGAAAAGTTGCTCAATAATATTCATAATATTAATTGGCAAATTAAAACAGCAAAAATTCTTCTTAGCCTGTTGTTTCAAAAGTTTGAAAATATTTACATTAATGGCAAAGATAACAGGCTCACTCATATGGCTGTTGGTCACGATGTAAACTGGTTCAACCTCTTTGGAAAAAATTTGATATAGCAATTGAAAATCTCAATATGTAACTACCCATATATTCAAATATGCACAAAGCCCTACAGACACAAAGGTTCATTTTGACGTTATTTATAAAAGGCTGGAAACAACCCAAGTGGACATAATCGGGGACTAGTAAAATAGAGTACTCTCGCACAAAGGATTACTTTGATGCTATAATGTATGTGTGAAGATATGAAAAGGTTTTCAAGATAAGCTATTGAAATAAAAAATACGGTACAGAAGATTGTGTATGTGTCTCCAATTGTGAAAAGATAACATGCATAAATATATATATAAATACACACAGACACGTAGATACATATATACATACACATTCATATACACAACTAAACACAGATGTCTGTTCACCAGAACAATACACAAAGGGTATAGAAAGAGTTGTTCATCTGGATTTTGACAGTATTATTCTCCATTGCACACTGCTTTTTTCCCTTGAGATTTTCCTCCCATGTATGTGCCTGACTTTTAATTTAAATTTAAAAGCAAGTTAAAATTAAAACCCAACGAAAGCAGAAAAAATAGATAAAAGGTATTTGTCACCTTACTGCTCTGATTGTTTTTTTTAAATAGCTTTAAAAAATTTTTAAACCCAATATCATTCTCTTTTGAGAGGCAAACAAAAGCTGACAACCTCTGGGATATTTTTCCACATAAATACAGAATAGTTACTGAAGTATAAACTAAAATCAATCTCACTTTTGTCCTGAGTGAATTCATAATTTAGTATTTCTTTGACAACTCAGGAGATAGATTAGAAACTTTCAGTGTCTTGTACTTGGTCTTATGACTGTCAATTGTTGTTGTGCATTAGATGCGCTGAAGTCTATGTTAAAAATGTTGAGTACCTTTTGAAGGAATGCTAATGAAAGCAGCACTTCTTGATGTTATCTATAGCTTTTTATATTTTCATTGATATTATATTTTTACTTTATCTCCCTCATCACACTGAGGATATGTTATATCCGTATATCTATGTATCTCTCTCTCTCTTTCTCTTTCTCTAATCTCTATATAATTATATTCATTGTAAGACGCAATATTTGGGAATGAAATATATAACAGACACATACCTAACAATTTTAAAACAACATTCTTGGTAACAACGATTTCCTCAGTCTAAAAATAAAATCTGATGCTCACTGGTAGGAATTTTTCAAGCCATAAAAAGTCGCATCTGACTCATTTGAGTTCTGTGAAGAATGGTACTATAGAAATACAAAATACTACTATCATACTACAGCACCAGGTTGTCAGTCTGGTAACTTCACTACCCTCACCTTTATAAGCCTATCATTTGCAAACATCCGCTTCCCGCCTGCTTTCTCCTCCTAACCCAGAGCTTTACGACATCACATTAAATATCCGTGTAGCTCCACCACAAGATGGGCAGATGAGAAATTAAAGAATTAAAACTGTCCTGCATTTTACTAGCATCTATATCAACTGCAATAAACATGTGTGCAGGCTTCTTGACGATGGTTGCTCCTGCGATAATGGTTCTTAGAGCTTGGCAGCACTTGCTGACTCTGCTAAGTAAATGACAAATGGAAAGACGGAGAATGCAAGTGAGGAGGGGGTGGGGGTGGATTAGACTCTGTGACAGTGGCATGCATTTTATATTTAGGTCACTTGTCAGGAACATAAATCAGACCACTCATTTCCCTATGTTTAGATGAGGGACCATCAGCTCTTCTAGGTTTGGCTGCACTTGGAGGCTGTGCAAACAGATCCTGAGACATCTTTGACGAGGGAGCACAGTAGAACACGCCTGGCTGTTGGAGATGGGGAGATGCCAGCAGATGAGGCATCAGGACCACATGGGAGAATGTAGGGAGACCCCCTGAAACTATTGCTATGGAATAAAAGATGAAATGCTCCTGAGTATTGTAAATACAAAATTGCATGCAGGATTGTGTAAAGACAATGCCAGGTTGGACTGCCAGAACGAGCCAACAGCGCGTGATGTGCTTCCCCCTGCAGAGAGCCTATGAATGGACATGCAGTCAGGGAGGTTTCACATCACCAAGATTCCTATCCCAGAAAAGCAGATGTTCATAGCTCTGGGAATGGAATGCGACCCTTGTGGAAAGCCTATAAACAGATGCATGGGGGACACCTGTCCATATGGATAAGATAGGGCTATAAACGCCCTCATCTTGCTGCGGCTCTTCTAGCCCTCTTTAGGGTTAAAGCATACTCCCTTCTGAGAATTTCTGGTCTAACCAGTTGTCTAGCTTCACGTCCTGTTTCCATGGATTGTTTGTAACCAGCTTTTGTTGCAATTGTTACTGCTGATTAATATCTTGCTAATCATAGGTTATGGAAGGACTGTGTTTCTGTTCTAAGGCTCTCTTAGAACTTGCTGACGCAAACACTATATTGTAAATTCTTATCTCTGTATACTGTACTTCTACATACAAATGTACTGTACTTCTACATACAAATGTTATGTTGAAGAATTACTTCGTCCCCATATGACCATCTCACCTAATAATCAAAAGACCCTAAATCCCTCACTAACCTACCCCCGCCCTCACTAAACGTAATAATAAATGCTGGTATATCCAGTGCATTGTTGGCACCGTGGGAGCATAACGCGGTGACCCCCCTGGACCCAGCTTTCACTATATTGTGTGTCTCTATTATTTCTCAACCTGCCGATCCACCTAGGAGCAGAGGGAGAGCCCCGTTGCATTGTGGGCTGCTGGCCAGATCCCACAATAGGGGAAGGCTAGGGGCACCAGGTGGAGGAGGAGGGTACTGGGATAATAAGTTTTAATTGTTTTTCATTCTATGTGTGTTTTTTTCCGCATTATTATTTTTTCTTAGGGACTGTTTTTTAAATTTTAGGTTTGAAAGTGCATGTGAAGGTTTGTTGCATGGAGGTATTGTGTAATGGTGGGATATGGGCTTCTAGTGAACCCATCACCCAACAAAGTAATGAACATAGTACCCAATAAGTAGTTTTTAAATCCTTGCTCCCTCCCACTCTCCCTTGGTTTGGAGTCCCCAGTGCCTATCATTTCCATCTTTATGACCATATGCACCTACTGTTTAGCTCTCACTTATATGAGAGAACATGTGTTTGATTTTCTGAGTTATTTTACTTCAGATAATGGCTAAGTCCATCTATGTTGCTGTGAAACACATGATTTCATTCTTTAAATGGCAGTGTAGTATTCCATGGTGTAAAAAAAAAAATCCCATGTTCATGGATAGGAAGAATCAATATTGTCAAAATGACCATACTGCCCAAAGCAATCTACATATTCAACACAATTCCTATCAAATTACCAACATCATTCTTCACATAATTAGAAAAAACAATTCTAAAATTCATATGGAACCAAAAAAGAGGCTGAATAACCAAAGTAATTGTAAGCAGAAAGCACAAAGCTGGAGGAACCGTATTACCCAACTTCAAATTATACTGCAAGGCTATAGTAACCGAAGCAGAATGGTACTGGTAGAAAAATAGACATATAGATAAATGGAATAGAGACCCAAGATATAAAACCACACACCTACAATCATCTGATCTTTTGCAATGACAACAAAAGTAAATGGGGAACGGACACCTTATTCAATAACTGGTGCTGAGAAAACTGGCTAGTGATATACAGAAGAATGAAACTAGACCCCTGTTTGTTACCATATTCAGGAACTTTTAAAAAGTAACACAGAGATGTTTGAGAGGAAGAGACTGATGGAAGGACATCTCTGTTGCAAATGTCTCTGAATGAGGCAAAGGAAAACTGTTCAAAGGCAGAAGTAGTAAGAATGTAGAAGAGAGGCTCAATCTGTGAAACCCATGAAAGGAACTAAAACAATCTCCTAGGAATGCCAGATATCTTTCATTCAGATGCAAAACCAAGACTGAAGTCTTAGGGGAGAGCCTGATCCTGCACACAAGAACAGACATTGTAGAGCCAAGAGCAACTATCTCAGCTGCCCCTTTGCTGAAATCTCTGCTTATTGATTCAACTCCTTCCCAACATAAAGCCACCTCTGACCTGTTAGACACCAGCGGGTGTCTAAATTTCGACATGCAGCTTCAGAAAAGCATAAACATGCCTGTCTCACTCCTTGTAAAGGCTGATGAAAATATTTGCAAGCTATCCAAAAATTGAGAGAAGCAAGCTCAAAAAGCCAACTCTATTTTTCCCTCTATTATTACAAAATGGAGGAAAAACATTTATGTGGACACGTGTTTTTTAAAATATATTTTTGTTGGTATACAGTAGTTGTACGTATTTTGGGGGTAAATGTGAGATTTTGATACCTGTATACAATGTGTAATGATCAAATCGGGGTGATTAGCATTTCTATCACTTTAAATGCTTGTCTTATTTTGTGTGTCAGGAACATTTCAATCCTTTTCTTCTAGCAATTTAAAAATATGCAATAAATTTGTGTCAATTATACTTTCCTTATCTGGTATCAAATACTAGAACTTATTCCTTCCATCTAACTGTATTTTTATACCCATTAACCAACTTCTGTTTATTCCCTCCTCCCCACTACCCTTCCCAGCCTCTGGTATCTATCATTCTATTCTCTACCTCCATGAGATCCACTTCCTCAGCTCTCACATGTGATTGTGACCATGCGATATTTGTCTTTCTGTGCCTGGCTTATTTCCCTTAACATAATGACCTCCAGTTCCATCCATGTTGCTGCAAATGACAGGATTTCATTTTTATATGGTAAAATAATATTTCATTATGTATATATACATATATATCACATTTTCTTTATCCATTCATTCATTGATGGACATTTAGGTTGATTTTATACATTTTCTATTGTGAACCCTGCTGCAAAAAACATGACAGTACAGATATTCCTCTAATATACTGATCTCCTTTCCTTAGGGTAAATACCTAACATTGGGATTGCTAGATCATATGGTAGTCCTAATTATAGCTTTTTGAGGAACCTCCATATGGTTCTCCATAGCAGCTGTACTATTTTACATTCCCACCAACAGAACATAAGAGCTCCCTTTTTCCACATCCTTTCTAGGATCTTTTATTTCTTGTCTTTTTGATAATAGACATTTTAACTGGGGTGAGGTGATATCTCACTGTGGTTTTGATGATGCTTGTCTTATTGTCACAGAGAAACTTCTTGAAAGTGTTGTCTTTAGTCAGTGTGTGAATTTCTCAAATTGCCAATCACATCCACAACCATGATCATGTTCCCTGTCTTTAGCTCAACATCCTATTGAAATTGATTTCTAACTTGGCTTTAGCCACACTGGCTTTTTAATGTCTCAGAACACACTCACCTTTTCTGACACGCTGGGCTTTTGTTTGCCATCCTGGATCCCTCTCTTTTCCTTTTCCGTCTGATATTCTCTGATCCCTCAAGGCCCACACCCAATGTGCCACCTCTATGAAGGTACCCAGGCTCCCCTAGAGAAGTAAATCCTTGTCCTGGCTCCTAGAGGCTAGGGTTGCCCCATTATTAAATTGTACAGTATTGTAGTGTGTATGATGGGATTGTTTGTTTTGACTTGTGTTGAATTAACTGGGCTATGGGTTGCCCAGGTTGAACATTATTTCTGGGTGTGTCTGTGAGGGTGTATTAGTCAGGGTACTCCAGAGAAACAGAGCCAATAAGAGATAGATAAATAGGTAGATAGATAGATAGATAGATAGATAGATAGATAGATAGATGATAGATAGATAGATAGATAGATGTAGAGATAGGTAGATGTAGTGATAGATAGAAAGATACATATTAATAGATACAGAAATAGATACAGAGATAGGTATAGATAGACAGTGTATTAGTCCAATTCACTGAGAGCCTGAATAGTACAAAAGGAGGAGGAATTAGGAATCATCCCTTTTTTTCTGACTTACTGCTTGAGGTAGGACATCCCATCTCACCTTCTCTTGCTCTTGGGCTGGTTGACACTCCTTGGCTCTTGACTCTCCTGGTTCCCAGACCTTCAAACTCAGAATGAATTACAAGACCAGGTTTCCTGAGTCTCCAGCTTGCAGATGGCAGGTCATGGGAATTCTCAGCCTTCATAATTGCATGAGCCAATTTATCATAAATCTGTCATTTATCTATCCATCTACATATCTATATCTGTCTATCCATCTATCTATCTATAGCTATCTATATCTGTATCTATATCTCTATATATCTCTATGTCTATCTATGCCTCTATATCTATTTAAGTTTATCTATCTCTATATCTATGTCTTTATATCTATCTGATATGGTTTGACTCTGTGTCCCCACCCAAATCCCATCTTGAATTGTAATCCCCATGTGTTGAGGGAGGGTCCTGGTGGGAGGTGATTAGATTATGAGGGCAGTTTCTCCCATGCTGTCCTTGTGATTGTGAGTGAGTTCTCATGAGAGCTGATGGTTTTAAACTGTAGCACTTCCCCTTTGCTTGCTCTCTGTGTCCTGTCACCATGTAAGACATGCCTTGCTTCCCCTTTGCCTTCCGCCATGGTTGTAAGTTTCCTGAGGCCTCCCCAGCCATGCAGAACTGTGAGCCAATTACACCTCTTTTCTCTATAAATTACCCTGTATCAGGTAGTATCTTTATAGCGTGTGAAAACAGACTAATACACTATCTATCTACACCTATCTCTACATCTGTTTATATCTATCTATCTCAATATCTAATTATCTCCCTATCATCTATCTATCTATCTATCTATCTATCTATCTATCTATCTATCTATCTATCTTTTTATTGGCTCTGTTTCTCTGGAGTACCCTGACTGATACATGTGGTTACACATCTACTTTCTCTGCTGAACTTCAAGTGTTGCATGAGCATTTTACTTTGCTTTTTATCCCCAGGCCCTATCATAGAATTGAAGCTCTTTAAAAGTTTATTCAAACAAAACAAAGTTAAAAAAACAAAATTTAAAAACTGAATTAATATTTGCAAGATGTGATGAACCTCCAATTCATATTAGATTTATTACAAGCATTATATTAGTTAAGGTTTTCATTAATTTTGTTGTGCTGTTTCCCCCACTGTGTGTCAGAATTATCAAAACTGAAGTGCAGCAGAGTTTCTCGAGATCAACACTATTGACACCTGAGGCCAGACAATTTTTGGTTTTGGAGGTCTGCTATGAGCATTGTAGGATGTTTAGCACCATCCCTGGCTTTTACCCAGTAGTTCCTTTTCTCCTCAGTTGTGACAATCAAAAATATTGTCTCCAGACATTGCTAAGCATCTCCTGGAGAAGTGGTACAAGATCACCCCCAAGTTGAGAACTACTAAGTACCACTAAGTATCTTGTACCACTTATCTTTCTTCTCTTCCAGAGGAATGAGAAAGGAATAGAATTAAACAGAGACAAACATAATAAAGACATTTCCAACCAATGGGCCTTGTTTGGGATTCAGGCTCAGAACATGGGCACATATCATACAAAAGCTTGGTTTGGAGTCAGCAACTGGGGAGTGGAATGGTTTAGGTGCTCTTTAGTCTTGACTGTATGGCCCATTGTGCACACATCTCCCTCCTGAATGGTCCTAAATGTTCTAGGGTCTGAATTCTGTCTTCTTCACATCTATATTTTTGTACAAGTCATAGAACAATGCTTTGAACATGAATTGGATTAACAGCCTTGTCAGTCTTAAAGGTCAGATTTACTTTCATTTGAATTAGAGGTATTACTGACAAGCAACAACAAAACATTTTTCTTAGAAATCACATAATTTCTTAGAAATGGTACATCATATATTCACCATTCTCGATTTAATGGGCAATGAGAGAGATTTACTATAAAGAATTGGTTCATATGATTGTGGAGGCCGTGAAGTCCCAAGATCTGCAGTGGGAAAGCTGGAAAGCCAGGGGAGCCCATGATGTGAGTTCTGGTCTGAAGGCCTGAAACCCAGGAGAGCCAAGGGTATGAGTTCCAGTCTAAGTCTGAAGGCCTGAGACCCAGGAGAGCTGTTGGTGTGAGTTCTGGTCTGAGTCTGCAGGCCTGAGACCCAGAAGAGCTGAGAGTGTGAGTTCCAGTCTGATTCTAAAGGCCGAAGACCTAGGAGAGCCAAGGATGTGAGTTTCAGTCTGAGTTTGAAGGCCCGAGACCCAGGAGAGCTAAGGGTGTGAGTTCCAGTCTATGTCTGAAGGTCTGAGACCCAGAAGAGCTGAGGATGTGAGTTCCAGTTTGAGTCTGAAGACTTGAGACCCAGAAAAGCTGAGGGTGTGAGTGCCAGTCTGAAGGCCTGATACCCAAAAGAGCCAATGGTGTGAGTTCCAGCTGAGTCTGAAGGCCTGAGACCCAGGAGAGCTGAGGGTGTGAGTTTCAGTCTAAGTCTAAAGGCCTGAGGCTCAGGAAAGCCGATGGTATGAGTTCCAGCCTGAAGGCATGAGACTCAAGAGAGCCAATGGTGTGAATCCCAGTCTTCTGGCTAGAGACCCTGGAGAGCTGAGGGTGCAAGGTCCAGTGTGAATCTAAAGGTCTAAGGATCAGTAGAGTCAACAATGTTATTTTTAGTCCAAGATCAAGTCTGAAGACAGGAGAGGACCAGTGCCTTAGCTCTAAGACAGTCAGGCGGAGAGAAATAATTCTATCTTACTCAGTCTTTTATTGTATTCAGGTCTTCCATGGGTCAGATGATGTGTACCCACAGCAGGGAAGATAATATGCTTTACCCAATGTACCAGTTCAATGCTAATTTCAGCCAGAAACACCCTCGGAGACACACCCAGAATAATGTTTAATCAAATATCTGGGCACTCTATGTCCTTGTCAAATTATTGCACACAAGTAACTGTTGTAGACTTTATATACCCTTTTAATACTTTTACATTTTTATAGGGAGAAAATTTACATTATTTGTGACAATAAAAGAGAAATCACTGGGGTATGAAATCTTTAAACCATTTAAAATCCTCAAATTATTCTATTTGAAACTTGTTCCCTAAATTTGCAAAATGACAAATTCTGACTATGATTTTGCAGAGATCTTGCTGTTGTTCTCATGCACATTTGAAGGTATTATTAATTAGAAGGATAAGCAAAGATCATAGTGTGGCTATATAAGCCATATGGCTAACCACTTAAAAAGAAATCTCATCCCTCATCCCCCATCCTATACCCATGAATATCTATATAATATGTACATAGATGCAGACATATATACTGTCATACAGACTTCACACGGGCACACACATACATATATCTGAAAAATGGAATAATAGAAATTAAAAAGGTTTTCACCAGGTGCGGTGACTCATGCCTGTAATCCCAGCATTTTGGGAGGCCGAGGCGGGCAGATCACTTGAAGTCAGGAGTTTCAGACCAGCCTGGCCAACATGGTGAAACCGCATCTCTACTAAACATACGAAAAATTAGCTGGGCATGGTGGTAGGTGCTTGTAATCCCAGCTACTTAGGAGGCAGAGGCAGGAGAATTCCTTGAACCCAGGGGGTGGAGGTTGCAGTGAGCTGAGATCCCGCCATTGCACTCCAGCCTGGGTGACAGAGAGAAACTCCATCTCAAAAAAAAAATTAAAAAATTAAGAGTTTTACAGAAGTTCCTTGAAAACAAATGCAATGTGCTAACTCAACATATTTTTTAAAATAAAAATATGATTAATGTAAATTTGCCTAACAAAATTCAAAAACCCTAATTATTTCCCATTTATGAGATGAGAAATGTTGGTCTCAAAAGTGTAACTCTCCTTTTCCTTGTACTCTTCAAACATATTTTCAATTGACAGAGGATTTTATGCCAATTCCATTAAATATTGCAAATTTGTCAGATGAAACGATAGACTTGTCATGATATTTTATTGTAATTTTACAAAACATTCAGAACAATTCACTTGAAATCGTGAGACAAAACACATGCACACATACACACATATACACACATCTAGGTATTTGAAATATTCCTATTTGAGAGCCATCAGTATATGTAGAAGCCAAAATTTGTTATAACTCAATATTCCTATAAACTACCATTTTTATTCTTGGATTAGAAACAATTCTATTTTAACGGAGTCTTCAATATGTGATTTTTTTTTTCCTTTGGAGAAATCATTTCTACTGGTGATAAGTACTCTGCTGTTATGTGGTACCTTAAATAACTTAGAACTATCAAGTTTGAAACCCTGACTTTTAAAAGATCATTTCAGGCCATCAGATAGCAATGCAGATTCTATGAAAATGTTTGTTGGGAGACTATCAATCACACCAGTGTTCAGAGTGTATCAGGAATGGTGACGTGCTTTCTATTACTGGACTCCTCATTTGTGTGCATTTGCCCTTCACACTCTCCTTATTCTAAAAAGCCTTTTATAAGTCTTGAAGCTCTTCACCTTTTTCAACCCAGGGCTGTTTCTCCAGATTTGCAGCATAAGTGATGCAGCAGAAGGTCAAAGGAGACACCCAGTGATGCTCGAGTAGATCTTCTGCCCTGAACTCTACCCTGTTACCACTTGAGTGAATTAAGTTGCCTACAACGATGGTCCCTCTATAACTAGTGATTCAGGGATCTCAATCACAAGAAGTATAATTAGATTTACCTGGGATGGTGATTCTGATGTGCGGCCAAGATAAGGGATCTACCACCATGGAGGAAGAGCCATTAAACAATGGCTAGTGGGCCAAATCTGTCTGGCCATGTGTTCATTTAGGGCCCATTGGCTAAGAATACATTTTCATGTTTTTTAAATGACTGGGAAAAGAATCAAAAGGAGGCTTATGTTTCATGACAATAAAAATTATACGATATCCAAATTTCAGTGTGCATAAATGGGAAAACTACCATATTCATTCATTTTCATATTGCCTGTAGCTGCCTTCTCCATATGACAGCAAGGTTGAGTAGCTGCAGCAGAGACTGTGGGGTCCAGAAAGCTGAACACATTATCTGGCTCTTTCCTCCAAACATCTGCCAACTCCTGCACTAGAGGAAACCTTAACTTAACCCTTTGACTTTTAACCCTTTGACTCTTAACCCTTTGACTCTCTCCTTAATACACAGAATAAACACAAAATTCCCAGCATCAAATGATAAAATAATAAACAGATGTGTTCTAGTCATAAGAGTTATTGAAGTCCAAGCATATAGGAAACTGGAGATAGCATCCACGCTCAAAAGTACACTCCCCAAAGCTGAAGTTTCCAAGCTTAGCAAACAGCCCTATAGTGAGACTTCATCCATGCTCAAGGTCTTCTCACCTCTCACTCTCAAGGTTTTGTGCATAGTGTAGGGGGCATCTGCTCATGGCTTCTCCTGCTTTCCTAAATATTTTGGTTGCTACATGGTTCTGAAGAAGATCACCATGGCCCTGGATTTCCAGGTTGAGTATAGGCAATGTAGATTAATTGTATCATAATATTATCTCCCCCTGAGCTCTCTGATTGGCCGGGAATGTTGGGGTAAGTGAACTCATGCCTCTTTTCTGGACGTGAATCAAGAAGCAGTGAAATTGGAAGTGACCTTAGGCCATCAATGGAGTCAACTTTAAGATGAATGAGACAACAGGCAGGCCAGTGTGAGGAGAAAAACCAAGTGCTTGGTTCATAAAGGAGTTGCTAGATGAAGTTTCTCCGAAGTATGCCCAAACTCTGAACTTTCCATTTAGAGTTGTCAGAACTAGTAAATGATACAGGACGACCAGCTATATTCAAATTTTAGATAAACAACGAAAAACTCTTTAGTATAAGTATTATAAAAATAAGGAACTCAAAATTAAAGCTGTTGGAACTTTAATTTTGTTTTAGACGTAAAGGAATGTAATTATGAGAACTGAGTAACCTGACAGACAGCTATAACCTACGCAGCTGCAACATTTGTTCCGCTGATTATGAAATAGCCTTTGCTTTACCTACATTGTTTTGTAAAATGTTGTGAAAGACTAAAGGGCACCAGGGAAGATCCCTTTCCCACTGCACTGTTGATTTTCATTATGGATTAACTTCTCTCTTACTTCTCATACAGAAAGACCTCACAATTACCACATTGTCTAAGATGAAATATTAAATATATTTTTAATTGGAAAAGGAAAATAAAACAGCTGTAATTAATCAAATTGCTGAAACTCATAAACTAGCCTTGTAGAAAAACTATTGTAATCCTGTTCAATTTTTTTGTGTTTTCTCCCCATATAAGCAAGACCTTAGCGTTCCCGTTTAGAAGCAATGATCCCATTTCTTCAGAATCTGTGTTACCTGAATGGTTGTTCTTAGCTTTGCAACTGAATAAACTCTTTTATACTGGATTCTGAGCCTTTTGATGATTTTAGGTTGACAGTATGTTGTATGATAGTGTGTATGTACATGTGTATATATGTATATGTGCATATATGTATATATATGTGCGTGTGTACACTAAACTCTTCTTTTTTCCCCTACTGCCAGTTCTCATTTATTTGGATAACATCTTGAACATCTTGTTACTACCTGTTATTACTGTTCAGAAGTTTGGCAGCAAAAGCAGATATTGAACCCAATTAAAAATTCTAAACTTGCGTAAATGCTAAACTTGCATTAGCTAAACTTACACTTATTCTGTATTTTTTAGAAAAACAAATCATTTGCCAAAATGAGCTCTAAATACCTAGAGGTGTTCACTTCTTAGGGAAACCTTATCAGAATCACTTATCAAAAAAATAGGTGGCACAACTCTCTGGACTTGCCATTTTAAAACCTATGATCTTTATCTGTGAATTACAAGTAAGGTGTTTCACTGACAGACTTTTTTTTCTACAATGAACCACTCTTCTTGGTATCAAGGCATGTCCTGGAGCCTGACTTCCATATCCCACCACTTTTGAGTGGGTAATTGTGACTGATGATAACTCATTGTGCTGTCTTCTGGAGGCTGCTGCTTTTTAAAAATTTTAGCCAGTAAATATTTGCATAGAAGAGTAGATAAAATGTCTGCATTTTGCTTAAAAATGCATACAGAATTCAAGAGGTGAAGAGTCACAAGAATAAGAAGCCCACTTAATCTATGAAAATCAATAATTTGGTTGAAGGAAGAGGGGATGAGTGTATAAATGCAATCTAACTCTGCTTTGGGAATAATTCTCATATACAAATCAATAGTCGGGTTCAATTTCAGCCCAAGAACCATGGCTCTCTGAGCCGCGCTTCAAAACCACTTGCCGTGAGGAATACATGCACTAAACATCTACTCTTTTCAGCTGTGTCTTCATCTATTTCCATTAGGGACTCTGCAATCTATTTTTTAAAATAATGGTGTCCATATGAAGTGGCTATGTTTCCTGGGGTATATACCCTGAGATGCGTCATCGCATGCCAGGAAAATTTAGAACACGGACACACATGAGGAGTTTAGGATGGAGGTTTAACAGACAGAAGAGAAGAGAAAGAGAAACAGCTCTCTCTGTAGAGAAAGGGGTCTCCAAGCAGAAAGGACCGGCTGGCAGAGAATGCGCCAGATTTTATAGACAGGTTTGAGGAGGCAGTGTCTGATTTACATAGGGCTTAACAGATCGGTTCGATCAGGTATGACATTTACATAGTGTGGGTTCGGGGGGAGACTGGTTGCCCCACCCTAATCTTATTATGCAAATGGGCTTTCCAGTTGATCAGTGCCATCTTGTCTGCTCCTTATAGTACGTGTGGCTGACAGAAAAGGGAAGATGGAGCTGCCATCTTGAACATGTCTAGTCTTAAGTTCCTGCCAGCATTCACTCGTGGAAGCTCCCAGCTTGCTTGTCTATGTCTGCAGCTCGACTTTACAGGCTGCTCTTTCCTAGAAAACGATTTGCGGCTGCTTTTCATTAAAAAGGAAAGCCTTACTGAGGACTCCCATACCCTTACTATCTGCCTAAGTGATTTCTTCTTAACTCCTGTGTCACATATACCAATGAGGTAAGTCTCTGCAGAATACACACACTTTAAAAAATCACTTGTTGTTCAACCAAAATTCAAACTTCACTGGGAATCCTAAAATTTATCCCTCAACCCCAATTAAGTCAGGGAAGCCAATGCATCCATTCCCTTTTGTTCAGACCATGCCTCTATGATTCTTTCTTGCATGCAAGGAGAGAATTTGTTTAAAAAATAAAAAGAAAAAATACGAAGGGGAGTATTTTTCCATGTTCCCTGCTCCTGCATGGAAGAGTCTTTTATCTGTGCTCATTAATTTTTCATCCTTCATAAATTTATTTAATCTCAATAGCTGTCTTAGTGTCCTATGGTTGTCACAACAAGTTACCACAAATCCAGTGGCTTAAAACAACATAGACGTATGTTGTTGTATTAGTCAGGGTTCTCTAGAGGGACAGAACTGATAGGATAGATGTATATATAAAGGGAAGTTTATTAAGGAGTATTGACTCACATGATCACGTAGTGAGGTCCCACAATGGGGCGTCTGCAAGCTGAGGAGCAAGGAAACCAGTTCAAGTCCCAAAGCTGAAGAACTTCGAGTCTGATGTTCACCGGCAGGGAGCATCCAGCACGGGAGAAAGATGGAGGCCAGAAGACTAAATTAGTCTGTCTTTCCATGTTCTTCTGCCTGCATTTATTCTGGCCACGCTGATAGCTGATTAGATGGTGCCCAACCAGTTGAGAGTGAGTCTGCCTTTTCCAGTCCACTGACTCAAATGTTACTCGCCTTTGGCAACACCCTCAGAGACACACCAGGAAGAATACTTTGCATTCTTCAATCAATCCAATCAAATTAACACTCAATATTTACCATCACAGTTGTCTTACAGTTCTATAGGTCAGAAGTCCAAAATAGGTCACCAGGGCTGCATTTGTTCTGAAGGCTCTGAAGGAAAGTCTGCTGCCTTACCTATCCCATCTCCCACAGCCCGCCTGCATTCCTTGGCTCATGGCCCCGCATCACTCTGACATCTCTTTCTATTCTCACGTCTCTGTCTCTAACTCTGACCCTCCTACCTCTCTCTTATAAAGACCTACCGGGCTAGCCCAAGATGATCTCCCCATTTTAAGATCCTTACTCATTTCCTTTTTTCCAGGTACAGTGACATTTTCATAGCTTCTGGGATTAGGATGTGAACAACTTTGGGGACTGTGGATTCAACCTCCCACCATTACACAAAAAGAATTTTGATTTAATCCTTTTTTTTTTCCATGGTGTGTCCTAGATATTGTGTGGACAGACTTCTTTGGTCACATAAGAAGAAAAGTGAAGAATAGGGGTCATATATTTTGGTCCCATTTGTGATAGAACCGGAGAGATCTATCCAGCATTAATTATTGACATATTCTTACTGAGAGGTAGTGTGGTGTCTTGGGAGAAAAATGATGGTTTCCAAGCCACACAATAAATATTTAATTCTTTTACTAACCAGTTAAGCAAAATTGCTTAATCACTGTGATCTTCCTTTTCCTCATATATACTGGAGGAATAATCAATACTTTACAGAATTGTTGTGAGCTGAATGAGATAATATATATGATGTTCAGCTTGAAGCACATTGAAAAATCCCCTTACCAAACAGAGAGGCAACCTGATTTTGGGTGCATTGCAACTCTTGGCAGGTGACAGGGTGCTGAACGTGCAGAAGCTTCTGGATGAACAAGAAATCATCTTAGACTTCAAATAGGTGTCAGGTAAGTGAGGCAGATGTATAACCTGGTCCCCAAAAAAGATAACAATTCAAATGTTGACTGAGAAATGCGACTAATACTAAGAAAAATGTAGTTTCTTTCAAAGATATTTAATAGGGCTGGGCTGATTGTGGTTTAAAGAAAACAATGAGATGGAAGAAGTGAGAAACTAGAGAAAAATCAGGGAGGTGCAAATACAACGGGGTGGGCAAGTGCTTGATGAATGCAAGGAAAAATCGAGAGAAGAATTCAGAAGAGACGTTTGAAAGCTGTAAATAATAGATTTTGACAACCAATTGTATTGCTGAGTGGGTGGATGGGAAGGAGACCATGATAAAACAAAGCGAAATGTTGAGTCTGCAGGCAAGGAAGGTGGTTTTTGTTTGTTTGTCTGTTTGTTTTCTTGAGACAGAGTTTCACTCTTGTTGCCCAGGCTGGAGTGCAATGGCACGATCTTGTCTCACTGCAACCTCTGCCTTCCGGGTTCAAGCGATTCTCCTGCCTCAACCTCCTGATTAGCTGGGATTACAGGCATGCGCCACCACACCTGGCTACTTTTTGTATTTTTAGTAGAGATGGGGTTTTGCCATGTTTGCCAGGCTGGTCTTGAGCTCCTGACCTCAGGTGATCTGCCCACCTCGGCCTCCCAAAGTGCTGGGATTACAGGTGTGAGCCACCGTGCCCGGCCCTTTTTTTTTTTTTTTTTTTTTTTTTACATTTTTCAACTTTTATTTTAAATCCAGGTTTGTTACATGAGTATATTGCATCATCCTGAGGTTTTGTGTATGGTTAAACCCGTCAGCCAGGTAGTAAGCAGAGTCCCCAGCAGGTAGTTTTTCAACCCTTGCACCTCCCTCTCTCCCTGTTCTAGGAGTCCCCAGTATCTATTGTTCTCATCTTTATGTCCATGAGTACCTCATGTTTAGCTCTTGTTTGTAAGTGAAAACTTGTATTTGGTTTTCTGTTTCTGCATTAGTTCACTTAGGATAATGGCCTCCAGCTGCATCCATATTGCATCAAAGGACATGATTTCATTATTTTTTATGGCTGCGTAGTATTCCATGGTTTTATTATTAAATTAGAGAACACAAATAAACAATCAAGACTGCAAGAAGAGAGTAGGCAATCATGAATTTAATTTTAGAAGTGCTGAGTTCCAGGTGTAGGTGTTTGGCATTTAGAAATGAGAGCAGAGAATCACAGATTAGGGACTTAGCAGCAGAGAACTCATGGTGGAAGCTATAGGGATGGTTAGGAGCCCATAGAAAGCAGAGTTTGGAGGCACAGGCTGAACTCAGGCATAGCTTTGGGAAATTCTGACTTATAAGAAGTGTTGTTGAAACAGAAGTCAATGAAGAAGGCAAACAGACTCAAAGCCACAGAGCCATGCCTTGAAACTGAGATGCAGGTGAACAGAGTCAAATACTGTAATGTCAATAATGGACTAAGAGGAGTTAACGGGATCTGACTGCATTTTCTGAGGTCACTGGTAACCTTGGAGAAAAAAAGTAGATTCAAAGGGGTGGTGTTGATGTGCACTGGGGGATTGGTGGGAAAATCAGACAGCAAGAGGTTACAGGTATCAATCAATAGGGACAAAGGTGGATGCTGAGAGAGTACTGGGTGATCCCAGCAGAATCTGGTGGAATTATTGGACAAAGCAGGAATGAAATCCCAAACCAACAAAAACCTCAAGACAAGACATGGGAACTGAGAGAATCCACAGATGACCGATGGAGCTCTGTGTCTCTAACGATTTGGGGAAAGTCCTAAATCCCACCGAGTGCACTTTTGCTGTTCCTAGATCGATAGATGTACGGCTTGGACAAAGGCTGTGTCAAGCTTCTTCTGACCCCGAGCCAGGGCTAGTCCACCCCAGAAGTCCCCTGAGCCCAACCGACCATTGCTCATTTGCTCAAGGTCCAGGTGCAGTGTGTCACTGTGAACTTACCCTGGGAATTGCCTCAGTGTCTAAAGTCGTCGTTATTCTCTCTCTCCAGGCATTTTATCTCGTTGTGCCTTGAAATCACATCCTGGGATAGGAATTCAGGCATTCTGTTCTATCACAGAATCTATCCTTATGTTTATTGTGTTTTAACATGCATTCTAAAATGCTCCTTCACCTTCCACATTACACGGAGTTGTATGATTTTTAGTCTCACTGGCATACTTTCAATCCAATTGCCTGTTTGAAGAGTGTGTATGTATGCATAAACGTAATTTATTTCCAAGTTATATCCTTTTTCACAATAAGAATGTCAAACACAGTCAAAATCACATGTACCACATTGTAAATATCCCACTCAGAGCAATACTACCTGTTACCTTATCTATATCTATATCTATCTGTATCTGTCTATCTATCTATCTTAAATGGAGAGGTGTGTGTGAAAGAAAGAGAGAGAGACAGAGACACAGAAAGAAACAGAGAGAGGCAGGCATAGAGAGAGAGAGACAGAGACAGAGAGAGCAAATGCTATTTCTATGTTATTTACAGTTTTCTGGAAAATATTTTATTACTTACTTAAACTGATGTGAATATTCAAGGTTTCTAAGATTCTCTTTATTTTGTCTTCTATCATAATTAAGTAAAAAAAAGGATTCACTTTCGCGTTTCAATTACCTTGAAATATCCTGTTTCTGGTGTATCTTCCCTTCACTCTCACTTTACTGGGAAGACTAACTTTCACATCCACTTTCCTGCTGCTCTATGATTCTCCTGTGTCAAACTCCCTCAACACACTCACACAAATATTCTATACGATTTTCACTTCTTCAAAATGGAGAGATGGCTCATCTGAATGTAGCCTTTTGGGTATAACCAGATGAGAAAACAAATTTTATTCTCTGATTGCAATCCTGTCATTATCGAGGAGATAATTTAATTTCGTGTTGCATTCTTTTTTACTAGAGCTAGGACTGTCATCAGTAATCAACTCAACAGGCTTTATGCAACACATACGGCTGGGTCTGCAAAGCGGTTTTGAAATCTAAATAAGCTTTGGAAAATGGGGACACGGAGCCTACTGGTCTCACTCTTTTCTGGAAATCAAGAGAGACGGGAGAGTAAACTTTTCAGTTTTTCTCTGGAGTTCACCCGCACCCCTTCTCCAGGTCACCTGTGTATCCAACAGAGACGCATGGCTTTGCATCTCCCAGGGTGGGGCTCCAAATGAAGGTTGATTTCATCCTCTGGGAACATATTAACTTTTCCTGGAGAGCAGCTTGAGCAGCCAATTTAGGGACGAGGCTGTTACCAACTGCTTCAGGAAGGGAAAACTCAGCACTGATTCCAGGTTTTCCCCAGGGGCGTGATCAAAAATGGGCTCTCCTGCAGCCATTTTCCGCAGCCAGGTTTTTTCCAGATGTAATTTATTAGCTGAAAACCTGTTATCACTAAGGTTTAATAATAAAATGCAGATTTCCCAATAGCCAGTCTCGTTAAGAAACGATTAAAAGGTTACATGTTCGGTTCTCCAAAGTAGTAAAAACTATATTCTTTCTATACAATTGTCACATTCTCTATGAAACTACTCACAGAGCTAGTAGAGTAAATGGTTTCGTGTTAGCCATATTCTAGCAGAAGTTTTGCATCTGCATCTCTGGGAGGACTTGTCGAAATGCAGATTTCTGGGCCTCACTCTGGAGCGTTTGATTTAGCAAGTCTGACTGGGGTGGGACCTGAGAATGTGCATTTATAAGCAGGTCCCAGATGAGCCTGTTTCTGCTAATGTGGACACTGCTTTGAGAACCTCTTCTCTAACACTTGTTTCTCATAATTTATCTAAAAAAAATGTGTAATAAAATGATTCTTTATTTTGGTCTGATTCCTAATGATTAGCTCCATTACAGATACTCACCTTCTCAAAACTTCATAGTTTAACTATCCTCATCTTGGCACTTTAGGATACTTTAATTCTAGCTTGTAAGAGAATCAAGTTAAGAAAATCAATGTAGGCATCTTCTGATGTGCCCGTCACAGACATAATGTCTTCTTAGAATTTACCATTACAAGTTATTTCTCCCTTTATTAAAATTAATTTTTAAACTCTTCTTTATCTGTTTGAAAATACACTAGGAACACCTACCTACCCACCAATATCGGAGGCACCTATACAGTCTACTCATTCATGGAAGGCCTGTGTTAGCTGAGGCATGCCTATAGTTCATCTTTAATGTGTGCTTATTAACCCAGGGGTCTGGGCGAGCTGTCTGGGCGGCTCGTTACCTCACCTAAGCAGTGGAATTTCAAGTGGCTCACTCCTCTTAACAGAATCTCCCTCACCTGCAGGACAGTATCTGAATTTACATCCTCTATTTGATTACCAAGTCTTTTATTCAATAATTGGAACACAAAGTCAAAATGTAAGTGTTCATTAAAGAGATGAGCTATTGAGTAAAATTCATAATTATACTACAGGACAGTATTCATTTCCTAGGGATGCCAGAACAATTTACCAAAGGCTGTGTGGCTTAAACAACAGATATTTATTCTCCTGCTTCTGGAGAAAAAAGTCATATCAAGGTGTGGAGAAGGCCATGCTTCCTCTGGAGGCTCTAGGGAAAGAATCTTTCCTGCCGATTCCAGCTCCTGGTGACTCCAGGTGTCCCTGGGCTTGTGGCCTCATCACTCCAGTCTCTGCCTTCATCACCACGTGGCTTCCCCTCTGTGTGTCTTCTCTTCTCTTATAAACTCATGACAATGAGGGCTTACCCTAATCCAGAATGACCTCATCTCAAAGTCCTTAACTCAATTACATCTGTAAAGACCCCTTTTCCAAACAAGGTTCCATCCACAGGTTCTGGGCGGACATGTCTGCATGGAGATACTATTCAACCCATTACAAGGACAAATGACAGAAATGACTAGACTGTATGCTCTGCCTCATGGGGGATATGGAACAGGCAGGCTTTACAAGCAGATATTCTGTGAATACAGGCTACATAGAGAGGAAATGGTGCTCCTATTGGAAGGGAAAGTGGGACTTGAATGTTGATTTTCTATCTCTGCTGTCTGTCATGATCTATAGAAGCCCAACAGACACACAGGATGCCAGAGATGTCATTTGTGAGTGACACTAAGAACATAGAACTGTATTATCTTTTGACTTATAGGTAAATGGAAGAGACGATGGCATATTGCTTTTGCATAGTTCATGCTAAAAGACTCATATGGATCTGTGTATTCAAAACAGCCACCGAGGCTGGGTGCGGTGGCTCACACCTGTAATCCCAGCACTTTGGAAGGCTGAGGCAGGTGGATCACCTGAGGCCAGTAATTCGAGACCAGCTTGGCCAACATGGTAAAACCCCATCTCTACCAAAAAATACAAAAATTATCCAGTCTAAATTAGCTAAAGCTTTAGCAGAAAAATGCCCAAGAAAGCTTCACCAGAGAATCCTTCTCCACCACTACAACTGGCGTGGCGCACGCCTTTAGTCCCAGCTACTTGGGAGGCTAAGGCAGGAGAATCGCTTGAACCCGGGAGGCAGATGTTGCAGTGAGCCGAGATCACGCCACTGCACTCCAGCCTGGGCGACAGGGTGAGAATCCGTCTCAAAACAAAACAAAACAGCCACCGAGAATATAAAAATGAGAGATTGTGAGCAATGCTTGCAGACATAAGCCCTCCCCTTTCCTGAATCATATCATGAACTACATTTGGAGATTGAGTTAAAAAGTAGAAGTGGGAAGTTAGCAGGATTTTATCAACAATTTCTTTTTGGGAGCCCACATGGAGAAGCTGTGTGAGAAATTGTCTAGCTTATCCTTCAGTCGCTTATTTTGTAATTATGAGGATGTCTTTTCTTAGTTGCACTTTCAGTGTGAAAGAGGATCTCTTCTTTGCTACTGTTTACTCACACAGTAGGTGTTACTCACACAGTAGGTGTATCCATTTTGAAGGTAGCAATGGAAAAAATAAACAAAGAACACTCTTTTGAATGAGACATAGAAAAGAAAAATAGTTCTGGACCCTGGTAGTGGGGAGATTTGAGACTTGGCTAGAGGAAAACCAGAAGAGACAGCGCCTGATAAATACTCCATGTCCAAGTCTGATCATATGCGAGATCAGGGCTGGAATTAGGCAAGAGATTTCTCTCTCCTGATGAAAGGTACAGCCAGGGAAAGGGCCTGGCAGTGGGAAGTGGCTTATTCTATTGAATGCATATAAAGAATTCCTCTGCCGTTAGACATGAGGGGACTTCAAAAAGTTCGTGGACAAATGGAATTAAAAGATAAAAATGTAAAAAATATAAACTATATTTCTCAACTTAATCTCCATCAAGTTCAAGTTCTGTAAGTGATAATACCAGCCATTTTAGTCCATTCCTAAAGAACTCAGACTCCTGGGAATTTAACCATCTCAATGCCATCTTTTCTACATTATTAACTAAAGAAAAATGGGTGCCCTTTAAGTGGGTTAAAAAAATAAAAGTGCCCTTTAATTTTTTTTAAGATTAGGAAACAAAAAGAAGTCAAAAAGAGCCAAATCAGGACTTTAAGATGGATGCCTAATGATTTCCTATTGAAACTCTTGCAGAATGGCCCTTGTTTAATGAGAGGAATGAGTAGAAGCATTGTAGTGGTGGAGAAGGACTCTCTGGTGAAGCTTTCTTGGACAATTTTCCACTAAAGCTTTAGCTAATTTTTTCAAAACACTCTCATAATAAGCAGATGTTGTTGTTCTTTGTCAATCCAAAAAGTCAACAAGTAAAACGCCTTGATCATTCCAAAAAACTGTTGCCATGATCTTTGTTTTTGATCCATCCACTTTTGCTTTGGCAGAACCCCTTCCACCTCTTGGTAATCATTGCTCTGATTGTGCTTTTCCTTGAGGATGGTACTGGTAAAGCTATGTTTTCTCTCCTTTAATGGTTCTTCAGAGAAATGCTTCAAAATCTTAATGTCACTTGTTTAAAATTTCCATAGAAAGCTTTGCTCTTGTCTTCAGTGGATCCAGGTGCAACAATTTTGGCACCCATCTTCTGGAAAGTTTGCTCAACTTCTGTTTTTCAGTCAGAATTGTGTAAGCTGAGCCAGTTGAGATGTTTATGGTGTTGGCTATTGTTTCTGCTTTTAATCATCAGTCCTTTTCAATTAGGGCACAGACAAGATTAGTTTTTCCTTTCAAATTGACGTGGATGGTCTTCCATGCAAGCTTTATCTTCAACATTATCTTATCCCTTCTTAAAATGAGTTATCCATTTGTAAATTGCTGATTTCTTTGGGAGCATTTTCCTGATAAAACTTTCATAAAGCATCCACGATTTCACCCTTCTTCCACCCAAGGCTCATCATAAATTTGATGTTTGTTCTTGCTTCCATTGTAGTGAAATTCATATTGCTCTGATAGGGGCTCTTTTCAAACTGATGTCTAATCCTTCTTCGTGCCTCAAACTCGACACATGTTATAACAAGCTAGTATGAGTTTATCTTGGTGGAACAAAAATGTGAAATCCATGCATAGTTTGTTCATAACACAATATTTCCATGAACTTTCTGAAGTCTCCTTTTAGAGTGGACAATGATGGTGCAGAGGATAAGATGGAGTTGCATAAACCAGGGCCAAGTGTTCCCAGTGCATTTCAAATGCAGCTGTACATTGTTGCAGAGGTATGAAACTGCCTTCATAGAATTTTAAAAGGCCACAAAATTAAAATTATGGTAGGGGCCTGAATTTCAGTAAGATATTTTCCTTTCTCTCTGATGTTTTCCTCCTCCATGCATGATTGTTTGTGCATAGTCATTTCAGTAAGTGGTAATCACTAATAATTGATTATCTTCCTGTCCTAGCCCCTAGGCAGGCTGCCCGCAAGATTAATGAACTTGTTTTTTCTTTTAAAAAACAGGGATCCTTAGATCATGCAGACCCCCTCAATGGCTTCCAGAAGTTGAGCTTGCCAAGGGGGGTGCCAGGCAGCTTTGATTACTGGAAATATCACCTCCTGAAAACTTTTCTGCTATACTCCAGGCATAGTAAACGATAACCTACCACTGTTTCCCAGCTTGCTTTCCATAGTAACTGGCAGTCACAAAAGGTATTGTAAAACCTAAAACTGGTCTTTGGGATATTTTTCAGACCTGGCTCACAAGTGGGCCAACTGACAGCAACCAGACTAGTGGCCTGTCACCCCAACCAATGAACTGACTTGTCTGGTGTTGTGACTCCCTCTCTTTCCAGGAACTGATTCAGTGCATGAAGACAGTTTCAACACGCCTATGATTTCATCCCAGATCAATCAGCAGCACCTGCCACTAGTCCCCCTGCCTGCCAAATCAACTTTAAAAGCCCTAGCCTCTGAAGTTTTGAGGAGGTGGCTTTGAGAAATATCTCCTGTTCTCTTTGCTCGGCTGCCTTGCAATAATTAAACTCTTACTTTACGGCAACATCTCTGTCTCAGTGTTCAGCTTTATCCAGGCAGTGAGTGGGCAACAACCTGGTCAGACATCAACAGGCTTAGCAGCAGAGAGCATGCTATGGTTTATGTTTTTAGAGAAATACCCTGGCCTCTGAGCTGAGCACAGATTGCAAGAGCAGGAATTGCAGAACTCAAAATGAGGGAGGCTTTATGACAGTCTAGGGCATGTCTGCATGACTCCCAGAAGCCAGAATCAAGTGGGAGTCATGCAGACATGCCCTAGACTGACACAGAACCTCCGCCAGGAACCTGCAGAAGGAAACATATATTTCCATATATGAGGATCATAGAGAAAGAACTTTTCTCAGGAGTCCATAGCTATCCTAGATGCTTCTTAAACTTTTTAAGGCTCCTGGGACATCAGAGAGATTTAAGTAAAAACCTATGTCCTCATTTTTCAGAGTTAGGATATACAATTTTAAAACTTTTTTTTCTCCTTTACAGCAAACACTTCCTTCTCTTTGGCCCCTCTGGCTCTAGGATGTGTCACCTACAATGTGTTCTAGTCTCTGTAGTCAGAGTTTATAGAATTTTCTAAAACAAAAATTGGATCATGTCATTTTCCTGCATAAAGCATTTATTGGTTCCCCATGGCTATTTGAAAAAAAAATTTTTTTACCTGGCCTGTAGACTCAGCGGAGCAGATGACATGAAGGGTGGCCATTAATGTAATACACAAGGATGCCCTCTCTCATCACTCTTATTCAACACAGTATTGAAAGTTCTGGCTGGGGCAGTCAGGCAAGAAAAAGAAATAAAGGGTATTCAAATAGGAAGAGAGGAAGTCAAATTGCCTCTGTTTGCAGATGACATGATCCTATATCTAGAAAACTCCGTCGTCTCAGCCCCAAAGCTTCTTAAGCTGATAAGCAACTTCAGCAAAGTCTCAGCATATAAAATCCATGTGCAAAGATCAGTAGCATTCCTATACACCAACAATAGACAGGCAGAGAGCCAAATCATGAATGAATTCCCATTTGCAATGCTATGAAGAGAATAAAATACCTATAAATACAGCTAACAAGGGAAGGACCTCTTCAAGGAGAACTACAAGCCACTGCTCAAGGAAATCAGAGAGGACACAATCATTTCATGCTTGTGGATAGAAAGAATCAATATCATGTAAATGGTCATACGGCCAAAGTAATTTATACATTCAAAACTATTCCCATTAAACTACCACTGACATTCTTCACAGAATTAGAAAACGCTACTTAAAAATTCATATGAAACCAAAAAAGAGCCCATATACACAAGACAATGCTAAGCAAAAAGAACAAAGCTGGAGGCATCACTCTACCCAACTTCAAACTATACTACAAGGCTACAGTAACCAAAACAGCATGGTACTGGTACAAAAACAGACACATAGACCAATGGAACAGAATAGAGATCTCAGAAATAAGACTGCACATCTACAACCAAGTGATCTTCAACCACCTGACAAAAACAAACAAATGGTGCTGGGAAAACTGGCCAGCCATATACAGAAGATTGAAACTGGACCCCTTCCTTACACCTTATAGAAAAATTAACTCATGATGGATTAAAGACCTAAATATAAAAACCAAAACTATAAAAACCTTAGAAGAAAATGTAGGCAATACCATTCAAGACGTAGGCACAGGCAAAGATTTTATGATGAAAACCTCAAAAGCAATTGCAACAAAAGCAAAAATGGATAAATTGGATGTAATTAAACTAAAAAGCTTCTGCACAGCAAAGGAAATTATCACCAGAGTAAACAAGGTAACCTACAGAATGGGAGAAAAATTTTGCAATCTATTCATCTGACAAAGGTCTAATATCCAGAATCTACAAGGAACTTAAACAAATTTACCAGAAAAAAATCAAACAACCCCATTAAAATGTGGGCAAAAGACATGAACAGACACTTCTCAAAAGAAGACATTTATGCGGCCAAAAAACATGAAAAAATGCTCAACATCACTGATTGTTATAGAAATGCAAATCAAAACTACAATGAGATACCATCTAATGCCAGTCAGAATGGCAATTATTAAAAGGTCAAGGAATGACAGATGCTGGTGAGGCTGTGGAGAAACAGGAACCCTTTTACACTGTTGGTGGGAATGTAAATTAGTTCAACCATTTTGGAAGACAGTGTGGTGATTCCTCAAAGACCTACAACCAGAAATACCATTTGACCCAGCAATCTCATTACTGGGTATGTAACCAAAGGAATATAAATCATTCTATTACAAAGATGCATGCATGTGTATATTCATTGCAGCACTCTTCATAATAGCAAAGACACAGATTCAACCCAAATGCTCATCAATGATAGACTGGATAAAGAAAATGTGGTACATATACACCATAGAATACTATGCAGCCATAAAAAGAAATGAGATCATGTCCTTTGCAGGGACATGGATGGAGCTGGAAGCCATTATCCTCTGCCATCTAAGACAGGAACAGAAAACCAAACACTGCATGTTTTCAATTAGAAGCGGGAGTTGGACAATGAGAACACATGGACATGTGGAGGAGAACAACACACACTGGGGCCTGTCAGGGGAATGGGGGGAGGGAGAAAATCAGGATAAATAGCTAATGCATGTGGGGCTTAATACCTGGTTGATGGGTTGACAGGTGCAGCAAACCACCATGACACACGTTTACCTATGAAACAAACCTGCACATCCTGCACATGTATCCCAGAACTTAAATTTTAATTTAATTTAAAAATAAAATAAAATAAAGGCACATTGCTTGTTTTAAGGCAGAAGTTTAGCCCATATGTCCATATATATATATACACACACACATATAAATATACACACATATATATACACACATGTACACACACACATATATATGGGCTGATGGAAACTTGTCCCCTACAGAGTATATCTCAATGTATTTTACACTCTGTATTTTATTATTTCAAGACTGCTTAAACATTTTTTTCTTATTACTTATATCTGGCATATACAAAAGATATTGAAATACTTTAGAACAATTCAATTTGCTCAACCATCTAATAATAGATCATCATGCTTTTACAGCAGACATTCGGAGAATCTGCAAATAAATCTAATTTTTCCTTGTCATTTCCAATATTTGGACCTTTCATTTCTACTCCAAATCTTAGTTTATTGTGCAGAATTTCCAATAATCATATCTATATGGGGATCTTTGTTTTGTTCTTTTGGTTGAATGAGCCTATCTCGATTTTGTTCAGTATAATTGGCTTTGGGTATGAGGTCAATAATCATCATGTTTAAGATCTATTCAAAAACAAAGCGAGCTTTAACTTCTTTCGGTAGAATTTAAGGCAGGGTAGCAACTGGAGAGACGAGAGGCAGGGAAATTTGTGCAGTGCATGGTCAAGTTTTTCTGATTCAGCTTCTTGCCAGCTATAGAAACTGCTATTATATGTTCCTTCAATGCCTGTGTTCAAATACTGTTGGACACATTTTAAGAAGTAAATATTATCAGTTTTAAGTGGGTCATGTAGCCAGTATCATTAGTCCAGCTGTTCTAAGTGGACTAAGAATTATTTTAATTTGTATTCAGGTTATTGCTACCTCAGTCAATATCATACTTGTGCAAAGGCTCCCAAAACTTCTGGGTTGTTAGTTATCAAACTACAACAAGCAAATGAGCAGCAAAGCTTTCTGACTATTTTTGGCCAAATTCAACCATCCATCTAGTACCTCATTTCCTGGCTATACAGAATTTCTCCCAAGTCTAGCTCTCCCAGAATATTGCACTCCTGCTCCCAAAACATTACCTCATTCTGCATAGTTACAAAATCATTCCCGAGACGGTATTTCATGACTTATTACGCATTTGAGAAATTCTGCATTTATTTATGCAGACCTTCTTAGAACCTTGAGTGGACTGGTGTACATTTGGTTAGTCAAAGATGAGCATACCCTCAGGAGCTCTCATCAAGAAAGTGGGACAGTCTTCAGGAAACATCAGCCCAGTGGAAAAGGACCAAGTTCTCCAGCTATGTTTGCTTCACATCCTTGCCTTAAGAAAGAAGCCTCATTTACCTTCTTCTCCTGTTAACCTCTGCAGTTACCCAGCTGGAAATCATCTCTCTATCTTCTGGAAACCTCTTCCAGTATTTTTGATAATTTTGTTATTGCCCTGAGTTTTAACCACGTGAAAAGGTTTCTTTTTCTGTTAGTTGCACATAGTAGATGCTCTAAATCAGAGTTCTGCAAACTTTTCCTGTAAAGGACCAGACAGGAAGTATTTTAGGCTTTGAAGACAATATGGTCTCTTTTACAACTACTCATCTCTGCCTTTGTAGCAAAAAAACAGCCACAGACAATATGTAAATTAATAAATGTGGCAGAGTTTCAATAAAACTTTATTTACAAGAACAGGCAGCTGTCAGTTTTGCCTCATCGACCACAGATGGGTCTCCATGAACTTAAAATAATGAAGTCACTAAAGATGCATAGTTTTGTCAATTTGATGTTGTGATTATTTCCTATACATTATGTGTATATTGTCTTCTGGGATACCAATGCATACATGCATATTTGTCCTTCTTGTTTTGCTGTTATTCTTTGATGAAAAATTAAATAAATGCTCTGTTAATATTTCTGCAAAAGGAGCATTTGTTATGAGGCAGGTTTTTGAGATGGAAAAGAGAGGAATTATAACAATCTATTAATCTAAAGGAGTTTAAAGCTACCCATGGTTTTTTGACATAGCATTATTTATTATAGTAAACTCGGTTCAAAAGGAAATAATTTTTGTCTAGACAATAATCTAGGAATGTCAGGACAAGGCAAAAAGAGAAGCTCAATCCTTTCAGAAATTCTGTGACTGACTGAGCATTGTGGCTCATGCCTGCAATATCAGCACTTTGGGGGAACGAGGTGGGAGGATTACTTGAGCCCAGGAGTTAGAGACCAGCCTGAGCAATTGTATTAGTCCGTTTTCATACTGCTATAAAGAAATACCAGAGACTGGGTAATTTATCAAGAAAAAGAGGTTTAATGGACTCACAGTTTCACATGGCTGGAGAGGCCTCACAATCATGGTGGCAGGCAAAGGAGGAGCAAAGGCACATCTTATATGACAGCAGGCAAGAGAGCATGTGCAGGGGAACTCCCGTTTATAAAACCATCAGCTCTCATGAGACTTATTCACTACCACAAGAACGGCATGGGAAAAACCTGCCCCCATGATTCAATTACCTCTCACTGGGTCCCTCCCATGACCTGTGGGGATTATGGGAGCTATAAGTCAAGATGAGATTTGGCTGGAGACACAGACAAACCGTATCAGCAATATAGTTAGACCCTGTCTATAATAAAAAAAAAAAAAGAAGAAATACTGTGACTGATATGAACACATTAGTTAATTGACCATTTCCCAAATTGTGTGTATTGCCTGCCAATAAAAACAGGATTAGTTTAAATGAAGACATGAATGGACTCCACATAATTTGGCTATTTTTGTCACTTCATATAATTAATCAAGAAATGATTGAAAATATATAAAATGAACAAAAAAGTATAGCATATATTAAAAAGAAGATAAGAATCACTCCAGATCTCTCCACCTAACAGTAACTCTGTCAGCCTTTGGAAGCCAATTATGTCCAAGAGAAGGTGTATATTAGTCTCAGAGTCCAGTAACACAAATATACATATATATTTCTATTTAAATAATCATGCTATGTTTGAAACCATTTTCTATTCAGCCTTTTCTACTTGGCATCATCCTCAGAGCTATTTGTATAATGTTATAAATTTCATCTTGGCAAATCCAATAGATACTATGCTGCATCTTCTTTTAAGTCCGTTTAAGCATGATTTGATGGGAGCTAAATGGGATCCCTTCCTAGAATGCTTCTCTCTTGGAGTTGGTAACTTCACATTCTTCTGGTTTTCCTTCTACCTCTCAGTGTTCTCCTTATCCTCCTTTCTACAGGGTCCTGCTCTAATCAGTTCCTAAGTGCTGGACTTGCTGAGGGTGTGTGGTGGGTACTCTCAGCTCCCTCCACAGAGTCTCCATGGATAATCTCAACTGTTCCTCATCACCTTGCTGATGAGGTATGCATTGACTTCTCCTTCTCAGACCCATTTTCTGAGCTCCCACTTCCTCCTTGATTTCTGCAAGTATGTGTCTCACAACTCATTATGTCCAAATGTGAATCCTTTAATTTCATCTTATTATTATGTTTCACCATTCCCAGTTTCTCTAGCTTGATAAGGAGTCTACTACCTATCTGGCACCTTATGTTAGAAGTCTGGAGTCATCATGAAGACCACTTCAATAGTTGAATTCCATTCCATTTTCCATTTTCATTTTCCATTCCATCTTCATTGCACATCTCTTCAAAGTGGTCTTGATTTCCGAATATCACAGAGACAAATGTAGGATATTTCAATGTACTGAGTTGTAAAACAATCCTCAGATCCCTGCAGCTGACAGAGCAGATCAGACAGAATTCCACTCGGATTCAGATAACAGAAAAGCAACATTATTCCAGCTTCAGTGCTGAGCCGTGAGCTGGTGTGATGGCTCAATGATAACCTTAGGTAGCTAGGCTCATCCCCTCCTTTCCTAAGGATGAAGCAACCACATCCCTAGGCTCCAGGCTTTCGTCCTCAGGCTTTATGGTTACAAGATAGTGCAACAACTCCATGCTTCAAGATCCCTAGTCCAGAAAAAAGGAGAAAGAGCAAAGGAGTGAAGGTTTTGCAAGTAAATCTTTGTCTTTTTATATCAAAGAGTTTGTAGTCTCAGCCACCCAAGGCAGCAAGGGAATCCAGGGGCATTGATGGGTTTAATCAGTCTTATTACTTTTCTGAGCGAGCTTGAGGTCTGTTTATTGAAAAAAAGAAGGAGATATGGATAGTGGGTAGGCAAGAGACAGTGGTTGTCCTGGTGAGTCAGGCACTAATGAAATTATTCAACATCACTGCTGTCTCCGAAGTAAAATCCCTGATGCTCAAGTATTGAAGCCTGCTGAGAAGTGCTCAATGCTCTGACAAACTCTGTCATCATCATCATCATCATCATCCTATCATCAATAACATCTTCTATATTAACAGCCCAAATCACAGGGAAAGGATGAGAAAAATAATTAATATCTGGAATTCAAGCTTGCCTCTTGATGGGAGCTGTATTAGGGGAGGTGAGATATTGGTCAGGTGAAAGCCTTGAGTAGTAGAGTCTTAACGTCTTTGACAAACGCACATATTTCATGGCGGTGGCCATGACCTATATCCCAAATTAATTTGGAATGCTGAATTGCCTGGATACTCCCAAAATTGTTCTCATTCTCAGTCTGAATCATTTTGTAACACAAATTCAATTTAGAAAACAGAACTATGAGGATTTTTTCATCAACTAGACACTGCCAAAGAGGTGAAGGATAATTCTGTCTCTCAACAGATGGTTAAAACATAAGCAAAACAAACAAAATATTCTCTCTTTCCCGGATGGAATTGCTCCTGCTAACCAAACATGGTGGCGTATGAACTTGGAATCATAACAATGTCAATAAGTTTACAAAGTATCATCCATGCTGTCTTCCAATAAGGCTATGTGAGACAACGATGCATTATGAGATACTTGGCCAAGGTGAAGAGTTCGAAATGTGGTTGGGAATGTCTGGACCCATCTTGTTTTCTTGTCTGTTTGCAAACACTCTCTTCTCACTGGATGGATTTATTTCACTGGCCTCATGAATACTCAGCCTTGACCAAATGCTTCAACACATAAACGAGTGTTAACCTCTGAATAATTTGTCATCTACAATGAGATACCTCTTCACACCCAAAAAGATGGCTAGAGGAAAAAATCAGATAATAACAAGAGATGGAGAGGATGTGGAGAAATCAGAATGCTCATACACTGCTGGTGGGTATGCAAAATGGTATGGTGGCTTTGGAAAATATTCTCACAGTTCCTCAAATTATGTAAATTACTACAGCCACTATGGAGAAGATTATGGAGTTCCTCAAAATCCTAAAAGTAGAACTACTATATGATCCAAGTATTCCACTGCTAGGGAAAGAAACAGAGAAATAAATAAATAAATAAACCTGTACATCAAAGAGATATATCTGCATGCTCATGTGTACTGCAGCATAAGTCACAATAGCCAAAATATGGATTTAGCCTAAGTGCCCATCAACGGATAAATGGATAAAGAAAATATGGTGTATGTACACAATGGAATATTATCCAGCCATAAGAAGAATGACATCCTGTCATTTGCAGCAACATGGATGGAACTGGATGTCATTATGTTAAATGAAATAAACCAGGCACAGAAAGACAAATATTGCATATTTTCACTCATTTATGGGAGCTAAAAAAGTGGTTCTCATGAAGATAGTGACTATAGTGATGGTTACCAGAGGCCAGAAGGGGAAGGGGGGATGAAGGGTAAATAAAAGAATATAAATGTATTTATTACCACTGAACTGCACACTTACAGGTGGTAAGGAAGGTACGTTACATATGTATATTTTACCTTGATAAAAATAAATTTCAAAATAAAATCAAGTTCTTCTCACCACTTACTGCTGAGTTATTGTTGGAATAATGAATTAGTACTACACGTAAGGCATGTACCTACGTAAATAGTAAAATAGAGACAACAAGAATAGTTCAGTGGAATGTAGAACATAGGGAATCTAGTCTCGTCAAATATAATTTTATTGGTGTTGAGTTATATACAAATTCTACTTAACTGGGCTTTCCCATGAAACATGTTACATAGAAACAGCTAACAATCATTACAATACCAAGTGAACCTGACCCTGAAACTCATGTTCTTTGCAAATCTCAATTATTGATTTTAGTTGGGATAAGAACTTAGAAGGATAGGTGCTGAGTGTTACCCAGGAAAAAAGGTACAAAGGATAACAGGAGATAATTTGAATATCTATGTGATGCCAGGAAAAAGCAAAATCCTTCCTTATCATTCTACTGTTTTGTTGGGATAATAAATTACCACAGACATCTGGTGGTAAACATTTAATTAGCAACCTAAAGATTGCTAGAATTAACCAGACCAAGTAATTGATCCCAGGAAGCTGAAGATAACTGGCCTATGCCAGGGAGTTCAATAACCATTTTCCTCAATGCAAAATTCCAACCTCATGTTAGAAATATTACCTCATACAATAGATATCTACTTTATCCAAGTGAGTAATTAACTAGAGATAACTAGATGAAGCCAGTACTTGAAATAAACAAATTCTTTTCAACACTACTTCTTATGTCTTAGTGACATAAAACTAGACATTTAGTGGTACCTAGGCAAACAGTTGAATAAAAAACTAGCAATTACTGGGAAAACTGGTTAACATAGAAAGTTTAGTAACAATTCTAGTCAACTCTGTGTTCTCATTTTTTTAGGACTGTTGACTAGGTACGATGGATATGGTAACTAGAGTTATCTGAGTAAGAGTTAAATACAGAATCCTCCATAAAACCAGAATAACTGGTTGAAGATAAGAAGCATAACATTGCATTTTCCTCAACATTTCTCATCTCTTTTTGGAATAATGAGTTAGTTCTGTCAGTGGGTAGTAGTACCTAGATTATTACAAAGCAAGAAATAAGAAGAGATGGCTAGAATAAATATTTGATACCAGAATGGTGAAAAAAAAAACATTCTTTTCAAATAGAAACTCTAATTTTCGGTGTGATTAATGAGTTAGAATAAGTTAGTACTGGAGATATCTGTATAAGATGTGGATTTCATTGTGGTAGTGGGGTACCTACTCAACAGATGAACTGCTGGGTCACATGGTAGATCTACTTTGATTTTCCAAGGAACCATTACACTGTTTTTCATAACGGCTGTACCAATTACATGTCTGTCAACAGCGTGCAAAGGTCCCCTTTTCTGCACACCCTAAAAGGGTTTGATTTTCTCCACACCTTTGCCATCATTATCTTTTATCTCTCGACTTTTTGATAATAGCCGTCCTAACAGGTGTGAGGTGATAGTTCATTGTGGTTTTCATTTGCATTCTATGATTATTAATGATGTTGAACACATTTTCATATACCTGTTGGCCAGTTGTGTGTTTTCTTTCGAGAAATGCCTATTCAAGTCCTTTGCCTATTTGTTAACAGGACTATTTATTTATTTGCTATTGAGCTGTGTGAGTTCTTTATATATTTTGGATATTAACTCATTATTAGATATATGGTTTGCAAATAGTTTCTCCCAAACCATAGCCTGCCTTTTCATTTTGTTGATTGTTGACTGTGCAGAAGCTTTTAGTTTCCAGCCTGCTCACTTGCCCTACATATTTCAGCTTCCTAGACCCCCCCAACATTGTGTGAATGTGTGAGCCAATTGCTTAGAATAAACTGTATCATATATATAATATTATTCATAAATCAATACTACATGATAGTAAATACATATTTATCATATATATTACACACACACACACACACACACACACACACACACACAAATATCCTGTTGGTTTAGTTTCTCCTTCTCTGAGGAACCCAGCCGGATACCGATACCCAGCTGAGCGAGTGTGTTTGCTGATCTTGACCTCTGGAAGCCAGTGCTTTAAACCATGAGCATGAAAAATTGTGAGGCACTATGTGGATGCTGGGAGAAGTATGTGAGATGGAAAAGTTGTTTCATGGCATCCAAGAAGTGAATGATCCTCAAGGTGTAGCAGAGGAATTTGTAGGAGAGAGGGATGACTGACGTCTTCGTATAGCCCTCCATCCATCCCAGTTAGCATGGAGGGATTTTAGGCAGGTCATACAGAAACTGGGTAATGATGGCAGGTGTGGAGGAACAGAATGTACCACTGAATGGGAGGTCCGGGGGAAACATATGGCGGAAATATTCTCCCGTGCCACGTGATCTGCCAAAATTGAACATGGGGAGTTTAGGAGGGGCGACATGTCAGTTTGGGAACTATCTTTAGGGGTGCTAACCCAAATCTCCCTTTCTCCAACTAGAGCACCCTGCCTTCCTCATTAGATGTCACCCCCCCCCCCGCCCCCTACTTCATCCGCCATGTCCTGATGGTGCTTTGTGACGTCGTATAAGGCCTGCCTTCCCACCCAGGGCTACCATTGGCTGGGTAGTGGAGTGTTGACCAATCACAGCTCAGGGGCGTGATTGTCTCGTCCTGGGATCGCGAGAGGGGTATATACAGGGAGGCCAGACAGCCTGGAGTTAGTCGACCGTTGCGAGACGTTGAGCTGCGGAAGATGAGTCCAAAGCCGAGAGCCTCGGGACCTCCGGCCAAGGCCGAGGAGGCAGCAAAGAGGAAGGCCTCCTCTCAGCTGAGCCCCAGTGGCCCGAAGAAGAAGGTGAGTGACCCTCCCAAGCTCCTCCTCGTCTTCCCCTCGCCTCCTTCCTCACAAGAAGCCTCTCCTGTCCTCACTTGGCACAACCCCCCAACCCGGTCCCCACCGCTTCTGAGGACACGTCCCTGTTCCCAGCCTCCTCCATCCTCGTCCCTAAACCACAGCCCTTCTGTGATCGTCCCTGTTGTCCTTCCAGACTGCCAAGGTGGCCAAGAAGGGAAAAGCGGTTCGTAGAGGGAGACGCGGGAAGAAAGGGGCTGCGACAAAGATGGCGGCCGTGACGGCACCTGAGGCGGAGAGCGGGCCAGCGGCACCCGGCCCCAGCGAGCAGCCCAGCCAGGAGCTCCCTCAGCACGAGCTGCCGCCGGAGGAGCCAGTGAGCGAGGGGAGCCAGCACGACCCCCTGAGTCAGGAGAGCGAGGTGGGGGAACCACTGAGTCAGGAGACCGAGGTGGGGGAACCACTGAGTCAAGAGAGCGAGGTGGAAGAACCACTGAGTCAGGAGACCGAGATGGAAGAACCACTGAGTCAGGAGAGCAAGATGGAAGAACCACTGAGTCAGGAGAGCGAGGTGGAAGAACTACCGAGTGTATAGACGGCCAGCTACTCCCCTATCTCCGAGAGCAGCGGCTAAGTTCAGGCCCAGCCGCCAGACCTCAGAGATCTCACCAGCGGGGTGCTTGCCATACTGTTGATAATAAAATGAATGTGTTGCAAATTGATCTGAGTGACTCCGTGTTCTCTGATGGTGGGGAGGGAGGGAGGGAGGGGGGCAGAGGTGGTGTGTGGGGTGGGAGGGAGGCAGGAAGAGGAGGTGTGTGGGGAGGGAGGGAGGAAGGAAGAGGTGGTGTGTGGGGAGGGAGGGAAGAAAAGGAGGTGTGTGGGGAGGGAGGGAGGAAGAGGTGGTGTGTGGGGAGGGAGGGAGGAAGAGGTGGTGTGTGGGGAGGGAGGGAGGAAGAGGTGTGTGGGGAGGGAGGGAGGAAGAGGTGGTGTGTGGGGAGGGAGGGAGGAAGAGGAGGTGTGTGCGGTGGGAGGGAGGGAGGAAGAGGAGGTGTGTGGGGAGGGAGGGAGGAAGAGGAGGTGTGTGGGGAGGGAGGGAGGAAGAGGAGGTGTGTGGGGAGGGAGGGAGGAAGAGGAGGTGTGTGGGGAGGGAGGGAGGAAGAGGAGGTGTGTGGGGAGGGAGGGAGGAAGGGGTGGTGTGTGGGGAGGGAGGGAGGAAGGGGTGGTGTGTGGGGAGGGAGGGAGGAAGAGGTGGTGTGTGGGGAGG
Source organism: Pan troglodytes (assembly GCF_028858775.2). Classification (NCBI taxonomy): domain Eukaryota; kingdom Metazoa; phylum Chordata; class Mammalia; order Primates; family Hominidae; genus Pan; species Pan troglodytes. Next base: position 6,994,457 of record NC_072421.2, on the reverse strand, counting down.
GAGAAAGGAAAGAAGGAAGGAACAAGTGGTATGTGGGGAGGGAGGGAAGTGGGGTCCCGTGGGGTTGGGGTCACAGGGACAGGTCACAGTTAGCCAGACAGGAGGATAAGGATTGCGTCATGGCTGAGAACTGGAGACAAATTTCCCCTTCACAGGATGACTCCGCTTCTTATACGGTTTGTTTCTTCATGCAATCTTGCTAGCACATACACCAGGTACCAAGAACTGGATTCTACCTACTTAGGTTTCACTGTCAAAATACCTTTTCGGTTATAGAAACCGATGGAAGAATCGTTTCCATCTCTTTCCTTTCAGCGTCCCCTCCCTACAATCTAATATAATTAAGAAGAAAAATTCAAAATAGAGCAAAATCTATCTACTTGATAAAAGCCTTTTTATTTTTGCAACTGAGGACACAAAAAGTACATTTCATATTTCCATACATTAGAAATACACGTCTTTTCTATATATAGTAGAATTTAGTATATACAAATATATGTAAATAAAATATAATATGCACCTATATTTACTATATACAAACCTATACAGATTATATATATATAAAAAATATGTAAATACAAATATAGAAATATAGATTATATATTTATATAATATACAAATATAAATATATAGATATAGATTGTATATACACGTTAGAAATACATAGGTCTTTTCTATATATACTAGAACCTACTATACATATTTATATATTAATATATGTATTTTTATGTTTTTGTGTAGATTATATATATTTATATATAAATATATATTTTATGTATAAATACATATATAAAACATATTTATATGTAAATATGTATTTTATGTTTAAATACACATAAAACATTTATATGTAAATATATATTTTATGTATAAATACTTATGTAAAACATTTATATTTATATATTATATATAATCATTTATTTTAGAAGGTAAGGTGTTAGTATTGTTCAAGCATGGTTCTCAGGCAAAACGAGAAAGGAAATTATTTTAAGAAGAAAAGAGTACAAAATTCTCCCAATTTAATTTCCAGTTGTTACTAATTACACGGACAGAATAACTCATGCCCTTTAATCTTATAATGAACAGCACGTTAAACTTTTATGTGATTATGAAAATATGAATTTCCATATAATAAGGGTTTGAGATGTAAAGCAGTAATTTTATAGGCAGTTTTCACTTGTTACATAGATTGTTCTTAGAGCTTTAAAGATGTTAAATTAATGGTGGCTTTGAAGAGATGGTAGCATCATTTGAGAAACAACAAATGGGTTCTGTTTCTTCCTTTCCTTGGTGCAGTCAGGGCTTCACTTCATTAGCTTAGGAAGGGATTTCAGAGCTTTGCACGTTGAACTTGTAGCTGCCTCCTATGGAATCCTACGAAATCTAGGCCACTATACCACAGAAACAGGGCGTTGCCCCATGTCCTGAACACCATCATTTTGTGGTATATTTCTTTTGTATTTCTTGTATGGAAATACCATATAAGAATGAGCATGCTTGGTATAACTCAAAGCCTGTTTATTTGCAAGGCTGTATTGAACCTGGACAATAAATACTTGTGTGTTACGGATGGGAAACAAGTCTGCATGAAAAGCTCCTGCTGTCTTTTAGGACAGCCTCTTGGCTGTGGTTGTATATCTCTTTCCAAAGGGAAATTGGTGAACTCTCTGCTATAGTTTTTTCCATAATCACAGCATAAAAACTGAAATAAACTGAATCTTGTCAGTGGTCACTTTTGGGATTGGTGTATATTAGGGAGCACTTTTGCAGTGTGTTTCAAAATTACATTCAAGAATTAATTTTGTGCACCTTATTTTAATGCCATATTTCCATTCAAGCTCTGCATGTCACAACAGTCTGTGATGATTCTTTTGGCATTGAAATAATTATCCATGGCACTTAAACCGTGTTTCTTTCATCATTTCGTGGCAGTAGGAGCTTCAACTGCTATTTGTTGGGAACCCATCCTGACTAGCTCTTTCACTAGGGCTTCATGTTTTATTGTGATGATTGGCAGACTTGTGTTTCAGACATTTTCAGATTTGGAAAGTTACTATGATTTTGAAATTATAAATGCAAAAATATCAGTGAATTTATTTTCACAAACTGTTTTAATTCATTATAGACAATAAGTGGTTTAATCAGAAATCAATATTTTAAATAATATTTTAATTTGTTGGAGCATTCACAAATACTACATCTTCCTTTAAGTCTTTCTTTATTCTACATGTTTTATACATAGTTAAATTAATAAATAAGAGTTTTAAATATTTTCCCTCCTTTTCCAACTACACACAAGCTCGGGGTTAAAATAAACAGTGGAATGAGTAAAGACCTGAAGTAATAGCAGTAAAACTGTAGTTGATTTTTATAATAAAATAATAGATATCAAAGCTTCCTAGCATTATAGGCAAATCTTCCTGTGTCCCTAAAAGGCAGATCCCTTTGACTGCAGTCATGAACAACAGGTGATCTTGAGATTCTCATCTGTCAAAGACAGTTGGTGGGAGAATTTGAAAACACCTTGTACATATTAAAGACCTAAGCATGAGATGATGCATACATACATATATCTCTGTCTCATTAGACCGCAGGAAATAGGACACATGGCAGGAAGGCGCATGTTGATTCCCCTTGACCATGGAGCTTCCTCTGCTCCTGACTCCTAAGAACTTTCTGACCTATTGGTCATTCCCAGCTTCAGATCCCCACGCATACAGATTGTTTTTGGCCCCACGTCAGTGATACACAGGACACAGAATTGCTCTCAAAAAACACTCCGGAATTGAAAAATGACAGGAGAAGCTCAACGCGATGGCTGGGTACCGGAGGGAAGGCCTTCCGCTGTTTTGAACACTGATGCTAAGCTCTAGAATAACTGCAGCTGCAGCCTGTTGGACCTGGCATGTGTCAGGCAGGGTGTGAAATGCTCTCCATGCACGACCTCATTTCTCCCTCACATTACCCCTATGGATTAATCGGGGCTCTAGAGAGACGCTACCAACAGGTTATCAGCAAAGACAGATGAGAGGGGATTTATTAGGGGAATTAGAGGGTGAAAAGTCTCAGGACAAGCTGTCTGCAAGCTGGAGCCCCTGGGATGCCAGGAGTGTGACTCAGTCCACACCCAAAAACCTCAGAACCAGGGAAGTGGATGGTGTAATTCTCAGTATAAAAAGAGCCTGAAGTTCTGATGTCCAAGGGCAGGAAAAGAAGAGTCTCAGCTCCAGGAGAGAAAGGGAGGAAAGTGCCTTTCCTCTGCCCTGTTTCTTCTATCTGGGCCCTCAGAGAATTGAATGGGGCCTGTCTCTATTGAAGACATCTTCCCCACTCTGTCCACCAGCTCACGCCAATCTTCCCAAGAATACCTGTGCAGGCTCACCTAGAAACAATGCTTTACCAATTCCTGACGTATTCCTTAAGGCAGTCACGTTGACACCTGAAATTAACCATCACACCCTGTAAAATGAGTAGTGTCCCCACTGGACAAATGAGACAGACAGTTTGAGTAACTTTCTTATACTGCTTATAGGTTATAGAGTCAGGATTAAAACTCAGGTCTGCAAAGATCAAATTCTAAACTCCACCCTCTTAAGGACTGCTGCTCAACACTGTGGAAGCAGTACTGTATTAGACACTGTACAAGGATTGAAGAGGCATTCGAGACACATCCCCTGCTTTAGGGACCACATCCTAGCTTGCATTCATGACAGGAGTCATGCTTCTGTGACTCTACTGTAGACCCCGGAACCAAGTGTGAATTGGTACGCTTTAGGTGTGCATAAGCTCTGCAGAAATCCTAAGAAAGAGCCAGATAATTATAGGCTCAATTCATATAGGGAAGTTTTTACGAAAATAGCTTTTAGCCAATTCCTGAAAGAAAATATTTTTACTGGCAGAAAAATGTTCTGCTGGAGAATAACTAGTTGAAGGGCTTTGGGGGAAGGGGCCCTGGACATATGTACACAGAAGTGGGGGAAAAAGACACACAGAATAGAAACAGAATTGAGGACCCTTCAGGGAGAGAAGTAAGGAAAAGTGCTAGCCCAGCAAGCTGATAAAAATATATCTGCCCTGTATTTAAAGTTAATTCCATCTCTTGATGTTTTTTTCATATTATTCATTTTATTATATTTGTTAGTATAGTATTATCCATCTTATTGTCCCATATATTATGGCATTTCCCCCTATATGTGAATATATTACCACATAGAAGGAAATGACCTCATTTTCCTAATACATAATTAGACTCATGGATTTATTCCTTTACAAGCAAAAATGTGTCTCCTCCATTACGTATTAAAATGAATAAAACCATATAATATTCCTGAGTTGAATCTTGTAGCTCAATACTTGGACAGAAATGTTGCTAATTTGCACATTTTATGTGGTACTGATGACTCCCACATTAAGGAGTGTTTTTATTGTCTGCTTGGTCACAGACCTCAGTGTTTTGATGAAAGTTCATTCTTAGGAGGCCACTGTCATCAAATCAACTTTGCATATAGAAAACTTATGAAAACACAAACCATTCTGTCCTCACAACTTCTGTTCACAACATTGGCGAATGGAGTCACACCTGCATGCTCATAGTTTATCACCACAAACTATGAAACTACTAAAAGAAAACTGTGGGGAAATGCTTGAGGACACTGGTCTGGGCAAAGATTTTTTGAGTAAGACTTCCAAAGCACAGGCAGTAAAAGCAAAGTCAACAAATGGAAAAACATGAAGCTCAACAGCTTCTGCATGGTAAAAAAAAAAAAATCAATGAAGAGACAACCTAAAGAATGGAAGAAAATATTTGCAAACTATACATCTGACAAGAGATTAAGAACCAGAATATATATATATAATATCATATATATATATAAAATGAGCTCAAACAACTCAGTAGCAGCAGCAGCAGCATCATCATCATCATCATCATCATCATCATCATCACCTGTGTGTAGACAACTGAATCAGGCTCCGTGGCTCCTGGAAACTGGAAATGTTCACATAAAGGCAGAGAAAACCCTTCCAGAATATTTCTACACTATTTCCTACGCGAATCACTCGAGAACCATTTCCAAAAGCAATAAAGTATATCTGGCCAACCCATGCTCAGCACCATGCTCTTGCAGAATTTTGACTTTGCCTTTTTGATACTGACCTTTGATTTTTTAAAATAATTGTTTTGTCCTTTTGCTTCAGAAATTTACAAAGCAAACAGAAAACATTATTTAGGAATGACTGACTCTGTATTACTGAATCAATTATTAAATTTTGCTGAATGATTGATCTTGGAAAATAGAGATGTAACTACTTCTTGATGTCAACTGTAATTCAAATCTCATCTCGGTAAAGAATTAATGAAATGCTTAGCCAGGCATGGCCAATGGAATCAGAACTAGCCCAGTCTTGCCATAACTTTCTGCTTCCTTACCATCCTGAGTTTCAGTGGGCAACAGATTCATTTTTGGAGATTACTATGGAAATCTCTGCAACAGTTTTTCCACTCATAACTTAAGGCGTTCATAATGATTGCAGAAGTTTCTCAGTCTCTCCATGTGAAATTTCTCTTAGCTATTGGATTTTAGATATTTCACAGTTCCTTTTGTGCTTTTAAACACACAAGCCCAATTCTGCTTCTTTAAGTGGTTTTGTGTTCCAGTCGCCTGCTCAGAATATGCCTGTTTAATCCTCCTCCTATAGTGATTGATCTGTTTACACTATACTATACTAGACTGGGGACGTTTTAAAGTTGAATCCAGCTTTTTAGAATGCAGACAGCTGCTAAATTGGTGACAAAAATGAGATGCTACCTTAAAAAGTCTATCCAAAAGTACCAAAGGTACTTGCTGTATGAGGCATCATAACTTCCTGTGAAAATGAAAGCTATGCACTTTTTGAATTAAAAACAACAGTGCACATAGATATACATACACTCCTGAGCATGCATCAGGTGTGCCGCACACATTCACACACACGCCTCCTCCCCCGCACACACACATTATCTTAGAGTGTGCCTTGGCATCCTTCTTCACATAGACATACGACATTGTTGAAGAGACCCAGCTCTGTGTGGTCAGTCTGTGTGCCCAGCATCACCTTTGTCCCTCCACAGCTATGTGCCCACTTTGTGTGGTCTTTATATTTTTCTGAAGAAGAGTCAGGTTACTCATTCACTTTATTTGTGTACACACTTCAAAAAATATATATTATAACATTTCTATAATATCCAATAAAAGGATGAAATTAGAGGATGTAACTTCTGACCCAAAAAAGGACAAAATAAAATGGTAATAATCAAGCTAAAATAAAACAAACACAAACAAGATAGAATAAAAGTGATATGAAAAGCAAGTATACTAACAGAAAGTACAATATAAGATGATAGAAATGAGTCCATAAACACAATGGATACAAACAGATTAAACTCTATAATGAAAAGATGAAGACACAAAAGGTTTGAAAAGAAAAAGATGGAAAACAAAATACCAAACATGTATCAATCCAAGGAAAAAGGCTTAATTGTATCAACATCAGATAAATTAAATATTAATGCAAAAGTCATTCTTATTGGTAAAACAGTTATCCCTATGGGAAAATCTGTTAAGTTCTCAGATAGCTATAACAATTTAAATCTATATGCATCTAATTAAATGGCATTCATATATAATATACATAAAAGAAAAATTAACAGAATGAAAATAGAAATGAACAAATCCGCCATTATACTGGGATAATTCAGCATATTCTCACCAGCTGTGAGAATGGTCTATGACTGGCATAGAGATCAAACTAATATAAATATAAAAGATTTAATAGTTTAATAAGCTCCTTGTAATGGACATATATAGAAAACTACATGAAATAATTGGAGAACACGTTCTTTTCAAGCGTTCCAGAAAATTTTCTAAAACTTGGTTACCCACTTGACATAAAGTATGTCTTCTCAAATTTCAAAGAATCTGAAATTTTCTAACTATAATACAAAAATTAAAAAGTTAATGCCTAAAGAAAACCTTCAATGGCCCTGTATATTTAAAAATGTAAAAAGACACACAAAGATCACTATGAGTTAAAAGAAAAATCATAATAAAAATAAAACTGTGTCTAGGAGAGTTTGATAATAATAACAAACTCCCTTTACTCCATTCATAATTTAAGGCTTTTATAATTATTGCAGAAGTTGACAAAGTACATATTTAAAAGAAAAATTTTACCTTTAATTTTTATGCATGGATCTTATTTGGGCCATAAGCCAAGCACATGAATATGTGTGTGTGTCTGTGTGTGTGTGTGTGTGTGTGTGCATCTGTATATATACAAGATATTCTACTCTGGGGCAGGCAGAAATGTCTAGGAGTTGGGATGAAATGGAATTGGCCATGAGTTGATGACTGCGGAAGCTTGGAGAAGGTCTGTAGCTGTTTCTTGGACCATTCTCTCCCTCTCATCCTTCACCCCAACGAGTCCTGTATCTAGTCCCATATAACAACACCACACACTGAGACAAATATTTTTGTCAGCTTCTTACATACACGTTGAGATGACTTTATACATTTACAAGAAACAAGTAAAGGCATATATGTATTTTCCCTTGTTCACATAATATATAGTATATCGTACACGTCCATTTACAACCCACTTTTTTCACCTAACATCATATCTCAGAAAGTCTTCCTTATCATTTGATTGTAGTGGCATTCCCACCATTTGGACACACAGTATTTTATTGAATCCTTCCTCTCCTGAGGAACATCTAGGGTGTTTGTAACTCTGTGCGAAGGCTAGGGCTGCCGTGAACAAAACTGTGCATCTGCCACGTCATCCATGGGCAAGTGTCTCTGCAGGAAACATTCTCAAAAATGGAACAGCTGGGAGAGCTGGGTCCCATATCTGATCATTAATACATTTTATTACTGGTGGATATTACCAAATATTTCTCCTCGGGGATTGTACCAATTTATACTTGTACCAGAAGTGTGCAGGAGTTATTTGCAATACTTTAATAACCCAGTGCTTTTGCCTCCTTTGCCTGGAATATGCATCCTACCCTCATCAGATGCCATCCTCTGGGAGATGATTTAAGAGGGATGCCTTCCATGACAATACCTCCTGGGCTGCACTAGGAGACAGACACGTGCCCCTAGGGGTCCCGCAAATGCATGTCTCACAACACTTCTCACACTGCATTGTGATTGCCAGGGTTCTTCATTTTCTCAAGCTCCAGAATACCAGTTCTGTCTTATTTGTCTTCTTTCACCTGTACTTCCTACCATGCCAGACCCACAGGAAGCTATTGGAGTGTTTGTAACATGAATCTTTAAAAATGGGCTGAGGTCTCTATGGATTACATATACTTCCTAAATCAATTTCCAAATACAAAAAAAAAATTCAAGCAAGAAATAAAAAGCACATATTTTAAAAGAGCATTACAGTGTGGAGATTCCTTGAAGAACTAAAAGTAGAACTACCATTTGATCGAGCAATCCCACTACTGGGTATCTATCCAGAGAAAAAGAAATCATTATACGAAAAAGATACTTGCACACCCATGTTTATAGCAGCACAATTCGCAATTGCAAAAACATGGAACCAACCCTAATGCCCATCAATCAACGAGTAGATAAAGAAACTGTGGTATATATACACAATGGAAAACTACTCAGCTATAGAAAGGAATGAATTAATGGCGTTTGCAACAACCTGGATGAGACTGCAGACTATTATTCTAAGTGAAGTAACTCAGGAATGGAAAACCAAACATCACATGTTCTCACTTGTAAGTGGGAACTAAGCTATGAGGATACGAAGGCATAAGAGTGATACAATGGACTTTGGGGACTTAGGGGGAAAGGGTGAAAAGAGGGTGAGGGATAAAAGACTACAAATAGGGTTCAGTGTATACTGCTCGGGTGATGGGTGCACCAAAATCTCAAAATCTCAAAAAAGTAAAGAACTTTCTTGTGTTACCAAATACCATGTGACCAAACACTACCTGTTCCCCAATAACCTATAGAAATAAAAAAATTAAAATAAATGTAACAAAAAAGCATTACAAAATCAAATTCAGAAAAAGAGATATGAACATAAAAATGACCCCAAAATAGCAACTTTCAAATTTTGAACACAAATAAGGATGGAGCTATTTTGTTTGTTTAAGTGCCTATAGAAATTGTATTATAACCAAACAGGCTTTTGTAGTCATTTGTAGAAAAATAAGTACAACATAAAGTGAATACAGTAATAAAGGAAGTTGTATATCTGTTATAAATAAACATATACATTTTTCATATATGTCTATAGGGCAATGTCCATCATTCTGGAGAAGTCGTATGGAGCTGTTTAGTACATTTTAACTAATGTTCCTTAAAAAAAAAAAAAAAAGAGGCTGGGCGCGGTGGCTCACGCCTGTAATCCCAGCACTTTGGGAGGCCGAGGCGGGTGGATCACGAGGTCAGGAGATCGAGACCATCCTGGCTAACACGGTGAAACTCCGTCTCTACTAAAAATACAAAAAATTAGCTGGGCGTGGTGGCGGGCGCCTATAGTCCCAACTACTCGGGAGGCTGAGGCAGGAGAATGGCGTGAACCTGGGAGGCGGAGCTTGCAGTGAGTCGAGATTGCACCACTGCACTCCAGCCTGGGCGACAGAGCGAGACTCCATCTCAAAAAAAACAAAAAAAATTTCTCCTAAGTTCAGACACTGCTTCATTGATTAATTCATTTGTTAATCCATCCACTCACTCAATATCTCCGCAAATATTTATGGTGGCCTTTTTTTTTTTTTTTTTTTTTGTAAAGGACTATGCTGGGCCAACATGGTGGCTCATTCCTTGTAGTCCCAGCAATTTGGGAGGCCAAGTGGGAGAATCACTGGAGCCAGGAGTTGGAAACTAGCCTGGGCAACATAGTGAGATCATGTCTCTACTAAAAATAATAGCTAAATTTCAAAAACATATTTTAAAAAAGGACTATGTTAGTGCTATAAGGTATCCAAAATTTATCTGATAAAAATTCCAGGCTCTGTAAATTTATAGAAGAGGGGAAGATAATTTTCTTTTATCAGTAAATTATATCATTGTACTTAAAATGTTTTTCATTGGCTTTGATTTTAAGAAATGTAAGGAAAACAAAATGGTTTACATTAATCATATATTGTATATATTCATATGCAAATATTTACAATATGTATTTAAATGTATATGTGATATATTATTCAATCTTGTTTGTGGATTTAGAAAAAAAAAAGAGATTGATACATTTTAAGAAAACTTCCCTGTATGAAAAAAATTTCTGGAAACCGTAAGTGTGAGCTATCTACATTAGTGTTTCTGTGTTTGGCAAAACAGTATTACAGCCCAAACGGGAATGGTTGAGGACAGATAACTTGGCCAAATCACCCTGGCTAGAAAAGTGAGGAGATTGCATCAAACTCACTCCGAAAGCCAATCAAAGAATAACTTGAAACCGCTTTCAGTCACTTGGACTTTGCTTCCTGGTCCTTAGTGGCAGCTAATGAGGTTTAGAAATAAGCACATGTATGTGTCTATACTGAAGGGAAGAAAATAAATCCACTATGGCACCAGTTCAAAACACTGCATGAGCAGTCGAGAGAAACAATTTACCAGAACATGCTTAATGGTAAATCAGAAATGACATGTATGAAAACATGGGGCTGCAACTTGAAAATATTGGAAAATGAGTCATCTAAATTTGCAGAACCAATCAGATCTTGGACTGATCCACTTTGTAAGTTGCAACTGCTGGATACCATGTAGCTATGTGATCAAGAGCATCTGTAATGATGAATGCTTCATGTTCACACAGCTTTAAATGCCTGCTTTCTGAAATGATCAATCATTTATTAGCTGTAAGGTAAGGGCAATGACGTATACAATCTTCTCCTGTGCTTAGAGATGTTAAAATTCATTTATGGTACTACAAAGATAAGAACATGCAATAAAAGTTCTAAACTATGTAATAAAATCCAAGGTAGGATTTTTGTGGATTATGTGTTAGTAATGATATTTTAAGAGAATATTAACATTTTGTTAAGCAAATATATTAATATATTAATTATTCAATAATTTTAATTATGATTAATTTTATCATAAGCATTTTCTTTTCTATTTACACATAAGACCCTTACAAATTCAAATAATAAAAAAAGATGTTTTTAAACTGTACTCAGGAATAGACAGACATATGTTTTAAATAAAGAGAGTCTATTTCAACACGGCAAAACCCCATCTCTACTAAAAATACAGACATTAGCTGGTCATGGTGACACATGCCTGTGGTCCCAGCTACTCATGAGGCAGAGATGGGAGGATCACTTGAGGCCGGGGGCAGAGTTTGCAGTGAGCTATGATTGCACCACTGCCCTCCAGCCTGGGTGACAGAGCAAGACCCTGTCTCAAAAAATAAAATAAAAATAAAATGAAATAATAAAATTAAAAACAAAGCACATAGGTCAGCTGGATGCAGTGGCTCATGCCTGTAATCCCAGCACTTTGGGAGGCTGAGGCAGGAGGATCACTTGAGGCCAGGAGTTCAAGACCAGCCTGGGCAACGTAGTGAGACCATGTCTTTACAAAACACACAAAAAAATTAGCCAGCATGGTGGCACATGCCTGTATTCCCAGGTATTCGGGAGGCCTGAAGTGAGAGGATCCCTTGAACTACTGTATACAATTTGCAGCCAGGTGGAAGACAGTACAGACTTCAAAGCCTCCATTAACTCAGCGAACCCGTTCCTCAGCCCATGGACACATACACAAAGACTTACACTCACATCATTTGCTTATGGGAGCCAGCGTTTCTCCTTAGGAGTAGCAAGGGATGAGCTTTTTATTGTCACTGTGGCTTTTCAGTTTATGCAAGTCAACACTTTTCAACAAGGGCTGAGACCAGGATGGAATCCACGCTATCTCCCTCTTTATAATGGTGCCATTTAAAAAATTATTTTGTACAGATGAGATCTTGCTATGCTGGCCAGGGTGGTCTCAAACTCCTGGCCTCAAGTGATTCTCCCATCCCTGCCTCCCAAAGCGCTGGGATTATAGGCATGAGCTACTGTGCCCACCTAAAACAATGCCATTTTTAAGATGAGGTGCATTTAAAGAAAGGGTGTATTTGGTAGGCAAAATAAGTACCCTCCAAAGATGTCCAGGAACTCATCCCTGGAACCTGTGAACATGTGAGACGACAAGGCAAGGGAGGAAATGAGTTGGAAGGTGCTATTGACAGGTACCAATCAGCTGACCTGAAGCATGGATATTATCTTGGGTTATCTCTGGGGGAGTCCAGTGGAATCCCAAGGGTCTTTCTAAGTGTAAAAGAGGCAGGAGAAAGGAACCAGAAAGACAGCCACATGAGAAGGATCCGACCCCAAAAATGCTGGCTTTTAAGATGGAGAAAGAGGCCATGAGACAAGGAATGGTGGGAGCTTTCAGAGTCTGAAAAACACAAGAAAACAGCTCCTCCCCTACAACCCCCAGAAGGGACACTGCCCCACTGTCATCTTGAAAGTTAACCCAAAGGCACTCAGTCCAGACTTTACATGAAACTATAGAACTGCAGGGCAATAAGTGTATGTTTTTACTTTTAATTCCAAACATTTCACTAACTTATTTTAATTGACGAACTTAAATGGTATATACCATCTACACCAGGTTGCTTTGAAATATGTATACATCGTGAAATAGCTACACCGAGCTAGTTGACGATTGCATTACTTCACCTAAGTATAATTTTCTTTGTGGTGAGAACTCTTAAAATCTACCCTCTTAGCAATCTTTAAAAATACAATATTATCATTAGCTGCTGTCACAGTGTTTTACAATAGAGCTCTTGAACTTACTCCTCCTGTCTAACTGAAATCTTGTACCCTTTGGCCAACATCTCCCCAACCTTCCACCTCCCCCGGCTCCTAGAAACCACATTCTATTCTCTGATTCTGTGAGTTCAACTGTTTTAGATTCCACATAGGAGTGAGATAATGCAGCCAGGATCAGTGGCTCATGCCTACAATCCCAGCAATTTTGGAGGCCAAGGCAGGAGGATCACTGGAGGCCAGGAATTTGAGACTGGCCTGGACAATGCAGGGAGGCTTCATCTCTAGAAAGAAAAAACGTGTGTGTGTGTGTGTGTGTATATAATTATATAATATATATATCATATATAAAATATATATGATATATATATTACATATTATATATTATTGATATGATTATATCAATTATATGATATATGTAATATATAATAAATAATAATACAAATTATATATAAAAATATATATATTTTATATATATATAAAATTTGTATTATTACATATTATATAATTATGCTTTACATATTATATATATCTAATATATTAGATATATATAATATGTAAAGCATAATTATATAATTATGCTATAGATATTATATAATTATGCTATAGATATTATATAATATATAATATATTATATTATGTATAATATAGAATATATATTATATTATGTATAATATAGAATATATATTATATTATGTATAATATAGAATATATATTATGCATAATATAGAATATATATTATGCACAATATAGAATATATATTATGCACAATATAGAATATATGTTATGCACAATATAGAATATATGTTATGCACAATATAGAATATATGTTATGCACAATATAGAATGTATGTTATGCACAATATAGAATGTATGTTATGCACAATATAGAATATATGTTATGCATAATATAGAATATATGTTATGCATAATATAGAATATATGTTATGCATAATATAGAATATATATTATGTATTATATAGAATATATATTATGTATTATATAGAATATATATTATGTATAATATAGAATATATATTATGTATAATATAGAATATATATTATGTATAATATAGAATATATATTATGTATAATATAGAATATATATTATGTATAATATAGAATATATATTATGTATAATATAGAATATATATTATGTATAATATAGAATATATATTATGTATAATATAGAATATATATTATATTATGTATAATATAGAATATATATTATATTATGTATAATATAGAATATATATTATATTATATATAAGTTGGATGTGGTGCACACACCTGTGGTACCAGCCACTCTGAAGGCTCAGGTGAGAGGATCGCTTGAGCCCAGGAGGTCAAGGTTGCAATGAGCTATGATCGTACCACTGCATTCTGGCTGGGCCAGAGCGACACCTGGTCTCTAAAAATAATATGACTTCAAGTACACAGTTACTCATTTGAGGTAGTAAGGGGTGGCATAAACATCAACTGTTCCATCATTAAGTACATTGTGGCCTCTTTCTTGTCCTTCCACTATAGAGTAAATAGTAATCAGATAACCCAGGATGTACAACAGAACTCAGACATGGACCTCTGCAGTGCTTATTTTGGCTCTGTAACTACTGAAAGAGATCTCAAATAAGGATCTTTTTAGAAACTTAAAGTAGTACTTCATAGTACTTAGTAGTACCAACACACCCTTTGGGTAAAAGGAAAATCCTTTATGAAAATGCAAACTTTAGGAATTAAATGCTCCCCATAGGGACTCACTTATTGCTGTATACATGACTGCAGGCAGAAAAACACAATCTGAATGAACTTGTTTTTTTTCTTAAACTTGGAAAACCTAGAAAAGATGAGTGGTATACAGGGGCCAATTAACATAAATAGCACGAGGAAAAATGAGAGGAAGTCACTCCTCTCCTCCCAATGGGAGTACTGTGTTTTGAAGGATTCATGAATGGAATTTCAGAAACTTGGCAAAAGAATACATTTACTTCACTTACTCCATATATATTCTGAATTTCATATTTACTAAATAAAGTGTTTCCAAATGAACATTTCTTTTTTTACATGTTACATGTAAAATTGTTTTACATGTAAAAACATGTACATCTTTTTAACATGTTACATGCAAAAAATCTTTTTACATGTTGTTATATGTTGTTACATGTGAAAACTGCACATTAAAAAAAGGAAAGGCAGGCGAATTCATCATTCAAGTTTTTAGATGTCCATATAAACTTCCACATAATCCACGAATATTAAACTGGATAAACAAAGCACTCTACATAATTTACCTTGCCACAGATGTGAAATAATTGTAAGCGTACATAAATGTTAACAAAATGCTTTCATTCAATTCTAAGGGGAGGTATCATTGAATGCTGGACCAAAACAAACTAAATAGCATTTTGATGTCTGTGGAAATGACATACCCACAAACCAGTGGCTCAGCATTGATATTAATATATCTTGCTCAGTTGCCTTAATCATTTACAGCAGTATAATTTTTTTAAGAACACAGACAGTAAGGTGCTTTTAATAATTTTGATATGGCCATAGAGTATATCTATTTTTTGAAGTCCTACTTTCATTGGAATTGCCTCTTTATCCTAATGAGTAAATACAAAAGAACGCACAGATAAGATAGCTTTTGTCTTCTTCTTGTTTTCTGAGACAGAGTCTTGCTCTGTCGCCCAGGCTGGAGTGCAGTGGCACAATCTTGGCTTACTGCAACCTCCAACTCCCGGGTTCAAGAGATCCTCCTGCCTCAGCTTCCTGAGTAGCTGGAACTACACGTGCGTGCCACCACGCCCGGGTAATTTTGGTATTTTTAGCAGAGATGGGGTTTCATCATGTTGTTCAGGCTGGTCTCAAACTCCTGACCTCAAGTGATCCACCCACCTTGGTCTCCCAAAGTGCTGGGATTACAAGCGTGAGCCACTGTGCCTGGTCAATTGACGTCTTCATATAGCCCTCCGTCTATCCCAGTTAGCATGGAGGGATTTTAGGTAGGTCATACAGAAACTGGGTAATGATGGCAGGTGTGGAGGAACAGAATGTACCACTGAATGGGAGGTCCGGGGGAAACATATGGCGGAAATATCCTCCCGTGCCACGTGATCTGCCAAAATTGAACATGGGGAGTTTAGGAGGGGCGACATGTCAGTTTGGGAACTATCTTTAGGGGTGCTAACCCAAATCTCCCTTTCTCCAACTAGAGCACTCTGCCTTCCTCATTAGATGTCACCCCCCCCGCCCCCGACTTCATCCGCCATGTCCTGATGGTGCTTTGTGACGTATAAGGCCTGCCTTCCCACCCAGGGCTACCATTGGCTGGGTAGTGGAGTGTTGACCAATCACAGCTCAGGGGCGTGATTGTCTCGTCCTGGGATCGCGAGAGGGGTATATACAGGGAGGCCAGACAGCCTGGAGTTAGTCGACCGTTGCGAGACGTTGAGCTGCGGAAGATGAGTCCAAAGCCGAGAGCCTCGGGACCTCCGGCCAAGGCCGAGGAGGCAGCAAAGAGGAAGGCCTCCTCTCAGCTGAGCCCCAGTGGCCCGAAGAAGAAGGTGAGTGACCCTCCCAAGCTCCTCCTCGTCTTCCCCTCGCCTCCTTCCTCACAAGAAGCCTCTCCTGTCCTCACTTGGCACAACCCCCCAACCCGGTCCCCACCGCTTCTGAGGACACGTCCCTGTTCCCAGCCTCCTCCATCCTCGTCCCTAAACCACAGCCCTTCTGTGATCGTCCCTGTTGTCCTTCCAGACTGCCAAGGTGGCCAAGAAGGGAAAAGCGGTTCGTAGAGGGAGACGCGGGAAGAAAGGGGCTGCGACAAAGATGGCGGCCGTGACGGCACCTGAGGTGGAGAGCGGGCCAGCGGCACCCGGCCCCAGCGACCAGCCCAGCCAGGAGCTCCCTCAGCACGAGCTGCCGCCGGAGGAGCCAGTGAGCGAGGGGAGCCAGCACGACCCCCTGAGTCAGGAGAGCGAGGTGGGGGAACCACTGAGTCAGGAGACCGAGGTGGGGGAACCACTGAGTCAGGAGAGCGAGGTGGGGGAACCACTGAGTCAGGAGACCGAGATGGAAGAACCACTGAGTCAGGAGACCGAGATGGAAGAACCACTGAGTCAGGAGAGCGAGGTGGAAGAACTACCGAGTGTGTAGACGGCCAGCTACTCCCCTATCTCCGAGAGCAGCGACTAAGTTCAGGCCCAGCCGCCAGACCTCAGAGATCTCACCAGCGGGGTGCTTGCCATACTGTTGATAATAAAATGAATGTGTTGCAAATTGATCTGAGTGACTCCGTGTTCTCTGATGGTGGGGAGGGAGGGAGGGAGGGAGGGGGGAAGAGGTGGTGTGTGGGGAGGGAGGGAGGAAGAGGTGGTGTGTGGGGAGGGAGGGAGGGAGGAACAGGTGGTGTGTGGGGAGGGAGGGAGGGAGGAAGGAAGAGGTGGTGTGTGGGGTGGGAGGGAGGAACAGGTGGTGTGTGGGGAGGGAGGAAGAGGAGGTGTGTGGGGAGGGAGGGAGGAAGGAAGAGGTGGTGTGTGGGGAGGGAGGGAGGAAGAGGTGGTGTGTGGGGAGGGAGGGAGGGAGGAACAGGTGGTGTGTGGGGAGGGAGGGAGGGAGGAAGGAAGAGGTGGTGTGTGGGGTGGGAGGGAGGAACAGGTGGTGTGTGGGGAGGGAGGAAGAGGAGGTGTGTGGGGAGGGAGGGAGGAAGGAAGAGGTGGTGTGTGGGGAGGGAGGGAGTGAGGAAGAGGTGGTGTGTGGGGAGGGAGGGAGGAAGAGGTGGTGTGTGGGGAGGGGGGGAGGGAGGAACAGGTGGTGTGTGGGGAGGGAGGGAGGAAGAGGAGATGTATGGGGAGGGAGGGAGGAAGAGGTGGTGTGTGGGGTGGGAGGGAGGGAGGAAGAGGAGGTGTGTGGGGTGGGAGGGAGGAAGAGGAGGTGTGTGGGGTGGGAGGGAGGGAGGAAGAGGTGGTGTGTGGGGAGGGAGGGAGGAAGGAAGAGGTGGTGTGTGGGGAGGGAGGGAGGAAGAGGAGGTGTGTGGGGAGGGAGGGAGGAAGAGGTGGTGTGTGGGGAGGGAGGGAGGGAGAGGTGGTGTGTGGGGAGGGAGGGAGGGAGAGGTGGTGTGTGGGGTGGGAGGGAGGGAGGAAGAGGTGGTGTGTGGGGAGGGAGGGAGGGAGGAAGAGGAGGTGTGTGGGGAGGGAGGGAGGGAGGAAGAGGTGGTGTGTGGGGAGGGAGGGAGGAAGAGGTGGTGTGTGGGGAGGGAGGGAGGAAGAGGTGTGTGGGGAGGGAGAAAGGACAGAAGGAAGGAACAAGTGGTATGTGGGGAGGGAGGGAAGTGGGGTCCCGCGGGGTTGAGGTCACAGGGACAGGTCACAGTTAGCCAGACAGGAGGATAAGGATTGCGTCATGGCTGAGCACTGGAGACAAATTTCCCCTTCACAGGATGACTCCGCTTCTTATGCGGTTTGTTTCTTCATGCAATCTTGCTAGCACATACACCAGGTACCAAGAACTGGATTCTACCTACTTAGGTTTCACTGTCAAAATACCTTTTCGGTTATAGAAACCGATGGAAGAATCCTTTCCATCTCTTTCCTTTCAGCGTCCCCTCCCTACAATCTAATATAATTAAGAAGAAAAATTCAAAGTAGAGAAAAATCTATCTACTTGAAAAAAGCCTTTTTATTTTTGCAACTGAGGAGACAGAAAGTACATTTCATATTTCCATACATTAGAAATACACAGGTCTTTTCTATATCTAGTAGAATTTACTATATACAAATATATGTAAATTTTTATATAAATAAAATATACAACTATATTTACTATAGACAAACATGTTTACATATAATATATATACATATAGACAAAATATGGAATATATATTTATATATAAAATATATAAATATAAATAAATGTAAATATAGATTATACACATTAGAAATACACAACTCTTTTTTGTACATAGTAGAACCTATTATGTATATTTATATATTAATATATCTTATGTTTTTATATTTATAGATTACATATACAAATATATTCTATATATTATATATAAAACATATTAAACATATATTTATATTTATAAATAATATATCAATATAGACATCAAATCTATATATGAAACCTATCTATATAAATACATGAAAATAGATATATAAATATAAATATATATAAAATATATATTCTATATGTGATCATTTATTTTAGAAGGTAAGGTGTTGTGATTGTTGAAGCATCCTTCACAGATAAAAAAAGAAAGGAAATTATCATTTTAAGAAAAATAAAATAAAAATAAAAAATAAATAAAGTACAAAATTCCCAGTTGTCAATAATTACAATGAGAGAATAATATAGAACTTGCTATATATAGAAAGGATGGGTATTTCTAATGTGTATATATGTAATGTACATTTATATATATAATTATATAAATGCACAGATCTTTTCTATATATAGTATAATGCACTGCTGTATTTCTAATGTGTTATATATATTAAACCTATATTTATATATATTTATATAAATACACAGGTTTTATACATATTTATGTAAATGCACAGGTATTTATATAAACATATAAACACACAGGTCTTTTCTATATATAGTAGAATTTTATATAGTAGAATTTATGATACATTTAGAAAAGACCTGTGTATTTCTATATTTATATTTAGAAAAGACCTGTATATTTCTAATGGATATATATATAGTTTGTATTTATATGTATATTTATAGATAAATATATAATCTCTGTATATTTATAGATAAATATATAATCTCTATATATTTATATATCTATTTCTATGTATTTACATTTAGATAGAGATCTATTTCACATATAGATTATATAAATAGTTATATTCTATGTAAATATATAAATACATATATAAATATGTAAATATATTTATATTTATATATAATATATAAATAATATATAAATATGTAATGCATAAAGATAAATATACAATATATAAAATATATATTCTATATGTGATCATTTATTTTAGAAGGTAAGCTGTTGGTATTGTTGAAGCATGCTTCTCAGGCAAAAGGAGAAAGGAAATTATCATTTTAAGAAGAATAAAGTACAAAATTATCACGATTTAATTTCCAGTTGTTAATAATTATGCAGACAGAATAACTCATGTCCTTTAATCTTACAATGAATAGCACGTTAAACTTTTATGTGATTCTGAAAATATGAATTTCCATATAATAAGGGTTTGAGATGTAAAGCACTAACTTTATAGGCAGTTTTCACTTGTTACATACATTGTTCTTATATACCTTTAAAGATGTTAAAATTAATGGTGGCTTTGAAGAGATGGTAGCATCATTTGAGAAACAACAAATGAGTTCTGTTTCATCCTTTCCTTGGTGTGGTCAGGGCTTCACTTCATTAGCTTAGGAAGGGATTTCAGAGCTTTTCATGTTGAACTTGTAGCTGCCTCCTATGGAATCCTACGAAATCTAGGCCACTATACCACAGAAACAGGGCGTTGCCCCATGTCCTGAACACCATCATTTTGTGGTATATTTCTTTTGTATTTCTTATATGGAAATACCATATAAGAATGAGCATGCTTGGTATAACTCAAAGCCTGTTTATTTGCAAGGCTGTATTGACCCTGGACAATAAATATTTGTATGTTACGGATGGGAAACAAGTCCGCATGAAAAGCTCCTGCTGTCTTTTAGGAAAGCGTATTGGCTGTGGTTGTATATCTCTTTCCAAAGGGAAATTGGTGAACTCTCTGCTATAGTTTTTTCCATAATGACAGCATAAAAACTGAAATAAATTTATCTTGTCAGTGGCCACTTTTGGGGTTGGTGTATATTAGGGAGCACTTTTGCAGTGTGTTTCAAAATTACATTCAAGGATTAATTTCATGCACCTTATTTTAATGCCATATTTCCATTCAAGCTCTGCATGTCACAACAGTCTGTGATGATTCTTTTGGCATTGAAATAATTATCCGTGGCACTTAAACCGTGTTTCTTTCATCATTTCATGGCAGTAGGAGCTTCAACTGCTATTTGTTGGGAACCCATCCTGACTAGCTCTTTCACTAGGGCTTCATGTTTTATTGTGATGATTGGCAGACTTGTGTTTCAGACATTTTCAGATTTGGAAAGTTACTATGATTTTGAAATTATAGATGCAAAAATGTCATTGAATTTACTTTCACAAACTTTTAATTCATTATAGACAATAAGAGGTTTAATCAGAAATCAGGCCAAGTGCGGTGGGTCACGCCTGTAATCCCAGCACTTTGGGAGGCCAACGCAGGCAGATCACTTGAGGTCAGGAGCTTGAAAGCAGCCTGCCTAACATGGTGAAACACTGTCTTTACTAAAAATACAAAAATTAGCCAGGCGTGGTGGTGTGCACCTGTAATCCCAGTTACTTGGGAGGCTGAGGCAAGAGAATTGCTTGAGCCCTGGAGGTGGAGGTTGCAGTGAGCAGAGATTGCAAGACTGCACCCACTGCACTCCAGCCTGGGTGACAGAGCAAGACTCCATCTCAAAAAAAAAAAAAAAAAATCAATAATTTAAGTAATCTTTTAATTTGTTGGAGCATTCACAAATACTACATCTTCATTTAAGTCTCTCTTTATTCTACATGTTATACACACAGTTAAATTAGTTAATAAGAGTGTTAAATACTTTCCCTCCTTCTCCAACTACCCACAATCTCAGGCTTAAAATAAACAGTGGAATGAGTAAAGACCCAAAATAATATAACAGCAAAGGTGCAGTTGACTTTTGTAATCAAATGATAAATATCAAAGCTTCCTGACATTTTAGGCAAATCTTCCTGTGTCCCTAAAAGGCAGATCCCTTTGACTGCAGTCATGAACAACAGGTGATCTTGAGATTCTCATCTGTCAAAGACAGTTGGTGGGAGAATTTGAAAACACCTTGTACATATTAAAGAGCTAAGCATGAGATGATGCATACATACATATATCTCTGTCTCATTAGACCGCAGGAAATAGGACACATGGCAGGAAGGCTCACTTCGATTCCCCTTGACCATGCAGCTTCCTCTGCTCCTGACTCCTAAGAACTTTCTGACCTATTGGTCATTCCCAGCTTCAGATCCCCACGCATACAGATTGTTTTTGGCCCAACTTCAGTGATACACAGGACAGAGAATAGCTCTCAAAAAACACTCCGGAATTGAAAAATGACAGGAGAAGCTCAACGCGATGGCTGGGTACCAGAGGGAAGGCCTTCCGCTGTTTTGAACACTGATGCTAAGCTCTAGAATAACTGCAGCTGCAGCCTGTTGGACCTGGGCATGTGTCAGGCAGGGTGTGAAATGCTCTCCATGCACGACCTCATTTCTCCCTCACATTACCCCTATGGATTAATCGGGGCTCTAGAGAGACGCTACCAACATGTTATCAGCAAAGACAGATGAGAGGGGATTTATTAGGGGAATTAGAGGGTGAAAAGTCTCAGGACAAGCTGTCTGCAAGCTGGAGCCCCTGGGATGCCAGGAGTGTGACTCAGTCCACACCCAAAAACCTCAGAACCAGGGAAGTGGATGGTGTAATTCTCAGTATGAAAAGAGCCTGAAGTTCTGATGTCCAAGGGCAGGAAAAGAAGAGTCTCAGCTCCAGGAGAGAAAGGGAGGAAAGTGCCTTTCCTCTGCCCTGTTTCTTCTATCTGGGCCCTCAGAGAATTGAATGGGGCCTGTCTCTATTGAAGGCATCTTCCCCACTCCATCCACCAGCTCACACCATTCTTCCCAGGAATACCTGTGCAGGCTCACCTAGAAACAATGCTTTACCAATTCCTGACGTATTCCTTAAGGCAGTCACGTTGACACCTGAAATTAACCATCACACCCTGTAAAATGAGTAGTGTCCCCACTGGACAAATGAGACAGACAGTTTGGGTACCTTTCTTATACTGCTTATAGGTTATAGAGCCAGGATTAAAACTCAGGTCTGCAAAGATCAAATTCTAAACTCCACCCTCTTAAGGACTGCTGCTCAACACTGTGGAAGCAGTACTGTATTAGACACTGTACAAGGATTGAAGAGGCATTCGAGACACATCCCCTGCTTTAGGGACCACATCCTAGCTTGCATTCATGACAGGAGTCATGCTTCTGTGACTACTATAGACCCCGGAACCAAGTGTGAATTGGCACGCTTTAGGTGTGCATAAGCTCTGCAGAAATCCTAAGAAAGAGCAAGATAATTATAGGCTCAATTCATATAGGGAAGTTTTTATGAAAACAGCTTTTAGCCAATTCCTGAAAGAAAATATTTTTACTGGCAGAAAAATGTTCTGCTGGAGAATAACTAGTTGAAGGGCTTTGGGGGCAAGGGGCTCTGGACACATGTCCACAGAAGTGGGGAAAAAAGACACACAGAATAGAATCAGAATTGGGGACCCTTCAGGAAGAGGAGTAAGGAAAAGTGCTAGCCCAGCAAGCTGATATGTAATTTTGAATCTTAACTAGATTGAGAATTTGGATACAACTCAAAACTAGAAAAGAGTAATTGCACTAAAAAAAATGGTGAAGAGCAGGGTAAAATAAAATAAAAATTCATTAATAATGAATTAAATTATTCATTCAACAAACATTTATTGGGCACCTACCATGTTCCTGGTAGAGGGCTAGATGCTAATCAAAAAGTAATAATCACTGCCATGACTGAGCAATGCCTATGAGTCATCCTTAGAATGGTGCTGGAAGATAGATGGGGCTGTCTTATTCCATCCTGAGTTTACAAGAGATGACCCTGAGGACCAGCCAGGCTAAATAACCTGTTCCAGATCACCTAGTACTTGAACTGAAGCTTGTCTGACTCCAAAGCCCACACATTCTCTGATACGCCATGCAGCCAGAAAAGGGCAGTGAAGTACTAAGGTTTGCTAAGGTGTTGAGTATATGGAATAAGATACTCAGGAGTATTTTTAAACTTGTGGTAAAACACACACGACACGACATATACACTCTTAACAAATGTTGAGGTGCATGGTACAGTATTGTTAACTATATGCCCATTGTCCTACAGTGGATCCTTACAACTTTCTGGGATGGTTAATATTGTCAACTTGATTGGATTGAAAGATGTAAAGTATTGTTCCTGGGTGTGTCTGTGAGGGTGTTGGGAAAGGAGATTAACATTTGAATCAGTGCATTGGGAGAGGCAGACCCACCCTCACTCTGGGTGGGTAACATCAAATCAGCTGCCATTGCGGCTAGAATAAAGCACACAGAAGAAACTGGAAGGAACAGACTGGCTGAGTGTTCCAGCCTTAATCTTTCTCCTGTGCTAGATGCTTCCTGCCCTCGAACGTCAGACTCCAAGTTCTTCAGCTTTTGGACTCTTGGACTTACACCAGTGGTTTGCCAGGGGCTCTTGGGCCTTTGGCCACAAACTGAGGGGTGCACTGTCGGCTTCCCTACTTTTGAGGTTTTGGGACTCGGACTGATCCACCACTGACTTCCTTGCTCCTCAACTTGCAGATGGCCTCTCGTGGGACTTTACCTTGTGATCATGTGAGTCAATTCTCCTTAATAAACTTCCTTTCATATATGCATCTATCCTATTAGTTGTATCCCTCCAGAGAACCCTAATACAGCTTGGTACACCAAGGTTGCTGTGCAGTTCTAGGCATGACATGGGGGGAAATATGTGATGTGGAAGCAGAGAGACCGTCTCCTCTTGTGTATATCTACTAGTTAGGAAGACACATCTCACAAGAGCCTTGCGGAAGACATTCTTCCTCATCTTATTAGCAACAATAAGTTTACTTGCCCAATTCCTGAGCTGGTCACCAGCAGGGGTACAGGGATTGCCTGTGGTTTCATCAGGTATCCCATGGAGATGCACATAGCATCAGCTATTTCATAGATGCTGCGCTGGCTACATGGGGATAAAATCAGAGGATAAGAACATGAACAGAATCACACATCAAAGTGGATGAATCAATGGGGAAATACATCCTGGAAGGCAACTGCTGATGTTCCAATGCATATATCTACAAGGGATTGTTGGTTTTTGTTTTTGTTGCCAACAGAATAAATTTTCTAATGGTATAAGACTATGAATGCCTGCTTTTGTTAACATCAAATTGAGCAAAAGTTTAAAAGGGTTAGGAAAAAATAGCATGATAATGTTTATGCATTCTTTGGATTTTATTGTCACTCTGCTGAACATGACGGAACTCAGTAACAACGGTCCTCTTCATATAGCAAAGTTCTTGCAAGAGGAGGAATGAAAGTAACCAAGCTGAAATAATAGCTGAAGACTTCCCATCCCTAACATGCATTGGACTTTGTAATTTTCTCATAAAAGAAACTGACTCCATTTGAAAAGTCTTTACACAAAATCCTCCCTGTTGCAGCCGTTGTCACCAATGGTCCATTTGAACAAAGACAAAGCAAATAAAGTATCATGAATTCAACTTAATTAGTCTCAGGGCATTTTCTTGGTTTTCTCCATGTAACTTACTAGTACCTCAGAATGTGAACTGGGAGGATCTTTTCTTTTTTCTTTTCTTTTTCCTTCCTTCCTTCCTTCCTTCCTTCCTTCCTTCCTTCCTTCCTTCCTCTTTCTTTCTTCTTTCGTTTTTGAGATACAGTCTTGCTCTGTCACCCAGGCTGGAGTGCAGTGGCACGATCCAGGCTCACTGCAATTTTTTCCTTTCTTTTCTTCTTTTTTCTTTTCCTTTCCTTTCCTTTCCTTTCCTTTCCTTTCCTTTCCTTTCCTTTCTTTTCTTTTCTTTTTCCTTCCTTCCTTCCTTCTTCTTTGTTTTTCAAGATAGATTCTTGGTCTGTCACCCAGGCTGGAGTGCAGTGGCATGATCCTGGCTCACTGCAATTATTTCTTTTCCCTTCCTTCCTTCCTTCCTTCCTTCCTTCCTTCCTTCCTTCCTTCCTTCCTTCTTCTTTGTTTTTTGAGATAGAGTCTTGCTCTGTCACCCAGGCTGGAGTGCAGTGGCACAATCCTGGCTCACTGCAATTTTTTCTTTTCCTTCCTTCCTTCCTTCCTTCCTTCCTTCCTTCCTTCCTTCCTTCCTTCCTTCCTTCCTTCCTTCTTCTTTCCTTCTTGTTTTCTTTTTTTCTTCCTTTCCTCTTTGAGATGGAATCTTGCTCTGTCCCCCAGGCTGGAGGGCAGTAGCGTGATCCTAGTTCACTGCAGCCTAGAACTCCTAGGCTCAAGTGATCCTCCTACCTCAGCCTCCCAAGTAGCTGGGACTTCGGGTGCACACCACCATGCCTGGCTAATTTTTGTATATCTTTGCAGAGAACAAGATCTTGCTGTATTACCAAGCTCATCTTAAACTGAACTCCGGGCCTCAAGAGATCCTCCCAACTTGGCCTCCCAAAGTGCTGGAATTACAGGTGTGAGCCACTTCGCCTGTCCCTGAACTGAGAGTTTTTATACCCATTTGCACTGAAGGATTGAGAAGAAAATTTGAGCATTCCTATACACAAATCAACCAAATGAAATGTGTCAGATTGTAGCACAGTGATGAATGTTTCCAATAAGCCCTAGTAGTATTTTTGGATATACAGCAACTTAAATGGGTTATTCTGAACTAATTAGCAAAGTACCTATAATTCTAGTTTTCAATAAACATAGATTTTCACTAAATTCTTTTCTTTGACTTTACCTACTCATAGACAAAGACGTTCCTTCCTGCAAAATAGCTATTAGACCTCCATGATTCAACAGGAGTGGCAATACTTGGGAGGGAAGCTTCACTCACAATTTTGATAGAATGACCAAGAGAAGTTTCATTTTTATTCCTGTATGTGTAAATTCCTATTTTTATTACTATTTATTTAAATTTTTATTTATGTATTTATCCAATTCCCATCAGGAACTGCTGTTTACTCAATGCCTCCTCAATCCTTTTGCTTCTGTTTCTTCAGTTCTCATCTGGCCTCAATAGGAGCACTATCTGAATTCACTCTGGATTCATGGCCTGTCCTGTAATTTCTGTGTCCTATAAAGAAGGTGTCTTGTGACTGGGTGTAGTGACTCATGCCTGTAATTCCAGCACTTTGGGAGGTTGAGGTGGGCGGATCCCTTGAGGTCAGGAGTTCAAGACCAGCCTGGCCAACATGGTGAAACCCCGTCTCTACCAAAAATACAACAATTAGCCAGGTGTGGTGGTGCCTGCCTGTAATTCCAGCTACTCTGAAGGTTGAGGCACAAGAATTGCTTGAACCCAGGAGGCGGAGGTTGCAGTGAGCCGAGATCACACCACTGCTCTCCAGCCTGGGTGACAGAGTGAGACTCTGTCTCAGAAAAAAAAAAAAAAAAAAGTGTCTTGTGTTGCTTTGGGAAATCTCAATAATCAAATAGCCACTGCATGTCCTTGTATCTAAGAGACCTTCAATGATAAGACACACCCCTGTTGTTGGCCTCTGAAAGAGACTAAGTAAACATCGTCATTTAAACAGATGATACAATATTTTCTTATCGTTTATAATTTGTATTTTATACTTATTCAAACAGCACTTTTTTGTTTATTTAGTTACACCAATTTTGTGTATATATAAAAGAGAAATGAGATTAAAAAATAAATTGGGTAAGGGATCCCTAAAACTTTTTAAAAACTCAAAGCAATCAGAGATTACTCTGAGTTATTGAAGTTTACATTCTTGGACTCTATGGCATAATTTTCCACGTCATTAAATGCACTACTAACATGCCGTTTTTTGCTGTGTTTACCATTTATATGGAACTATAGCATACATACAGACAAGTGCACAAATAATTCATATGCAGCTTGATGAATTATCACAAGAGAACACACCTGTGCATGTACCTCCATCTTTGAAAAATGGTCAAGAATCTGGCAAGCAGATCCTCTCACCACTAACTCCTCTGCTTCCTCTCTACCAGCCTCCCAATTATGACCGCACCACAGACAAGTTCAGTATCTTTTTGATACTCAGTAAATTAAATCATAGAATAATTATTCTTTTGCATCTGGCTTCTTTTGCTTAGTGTTATGGTTTTGAGATTCGCCAATGTTGTGTGTAGTGGTGGTTAGCTCATTTTCATTGCTATGTGATATTCTATTGCATGAAAATACTCATTTATTGATTGATATTACTACTGATGAACACTTGGTATGTTTCTCACTTGGGGATATTGTAAATAATGCTGGTGAGCACAGTTTTGAACATGTCTTTAGG
This sequence comes from Pan troglodytes, assembly GCF_028858775.2. Classification (NCBI taxonomy): domain Eukaryota; kingdom Metazoa; phylum Chordata; class Mammalia; order Primates; family Hominidae; genus Pan; species Pan troglodytes. Next base: position 6,966,442 of record NC_072421.2, on the reverse strand, counting down.
TATATACCTAAAAGTGAATTTGATGTGTCTTGGGGTATGTGTACATTCAACTTTAGTAAATAATGACATAAACTCTTCATAGAGTTTGTATTAATTTACACTTCCACCAACAGTGGAATTCCTATGGAGGTTCTGTATCTGCTCTATCCCATCTGGTAGCCACCAGTCACATATACTTGTTTAGATTTAATTATAATAAAATAAAATTAAATATTAAATATTTAGCTCCTTAGTCCAAGTAGCCAAATTTCAAGGTCTACATGGCCTCATGCAGCTAGTGGCTTCTATATTTAATGGCACAGAATGACCATTTTTGTCATCACAAAATGTTTTATGGGACAGGACTGTTCTAAGTCCTTGCCACACTCAGTATTGTGAATGTCTTTAAATATGGAAATCCAGGTGAGTGTGTGATGGTATCACTTTATGGCTTCATTTGCATTTACCTGGCTGCTAATAAGTTTGAACAACTTTTCATGTTTCCTGCCTGTTTAGGAATTCTCTTTTATACAGTGCCCATGAAAGTCTCTTTCTTTTATTTGTATTTGGTTGTCTTTTATTTCTCTCTGATGGATTTGAAGCCGCCCATTATATATTCTACTATATCAAGCTCTTTTGGGGGCTATAATTGTTGCAAATATCTCCTTTCACTTACAGCTTTCCTTTTCATTCACTTAACTGTGACTGCTTTTATACAGAGGTTGTTTGTTATCAGGCAGCAACAATTTACAATCTTTAACTGTAAGGTTAGTGTTTTTGTGCACAGTTTATAAAAGCTGGTCTACCCCAAGGACATGAGCTCTTTGTTTATTGAGATGGACACATTAATGAGTGCTGTATAAAAAAGAAACCTGTTAGATATTCAGGATAAATAAGAAAAGTAGAAACAAATGGATTTCTGCCAAAAGGAGCTTTCATAACATGGTGCCATGGCCAAAACCGCAGTTACTTTTGCACCAGCCTAACAGACCACTGTGAAGGAGGCAAAATCCTTCCATGAAGATTCTAGAAAGAGTGCCATGGTACAAGTGATCTTTTAAAAAATATCTTATTTTTATCTCAGTCATATCTTTAATATGAGTACTCATGACATCTATTAAAGACCTGATATGATTTTATGATACACTTTTGCATTTTTATGACTAAAATTACATGCATTACTTCTGTGTATAAGTTAATTCTAATTTCATTGACATTATTTTATAGGCACGTGAGACCAGCATATTTACCAGAATTTAATATATGATGAGGCTATCTTTTAATAATAAAAGGGCAAACTAACCATTTGATGGGAAAAAGCAACATCAGCAAAACAGCAATTAGATAACTAGATCCCTGCCTCACATCCAAGAGTAAATACATTTCAAGATGGAAATGCAGGTAAAAAAATAATAATAAATACATTATAAAATATAGATAAACATTGATAGAATTTGGGAATGTAGAAAGATTTTCTAAGCTCGACTCTAAATATAGAAATCAGAAGGAAACCACCTACTTCGGCTACGAGCACACACCCAGTTCTGCCATCCACCTCACCTTCCTCCCACCCCAAACCCCTAATTCCCCCCACACACATAATGGACACCAAGTCATCCTTCAGACAGTAGCTCCAACATCATTTCTTGCCCATATACACCAACTCTATAGATTATAGAATCTCCCCGGGGAAAATTTTGATATCCCTTTATAACATTTATGAAAATTATTAGCTATATATTTATTTCTGTAATTTTAAAAATCTACCTTCCTGTCTCCAACACTTTAAGGCCCTCATGAGAAAGACAAGGTGTATTTTTTATACAATTAATACTCTGGTAATAGTGTCTCTTGCCCATAGACAGGGCTCAACAATATTTTTTTAATGAAAGAGAAAATACTTATAAGTTTTACTATACAAATAAATGCTTCTCTATAACATAAAGGACATGTACAAATATGCAGAGACTAGCTTTTTAAACATGTGGCTTACATGTATTGAACAATTATTATATAAAGAGTTCTTAACATCAATAGAAAAGTATTAATAAAATAAAATGTTGGATAAGGCTATAAAAAACTATTTGCAAATGCATTTATAAGATGCATAAACATATAAAAATGTTTAAAGTCACTGGTAAATAAAAACTGCTAACATTTAAACACTACATAAGTTTTCCATGATGAAACTGAAATATAATGGTAAATCATAGACAAGGTGGGCCAAGATATAGGGAAAAAGATACTCTTGGACACTTTTGATAAATGTGTTTAACATGTATTTATTGTAAGCCATTAGGAAATATATAATAAAGACCTTAAAAAGTCTTAAATGGGTTTCTGTAAACATAATTTTAGGAATTTAACCAGAAAAAAATAGCAGAAGTGGGAAAATCAATAATACGAAGGAATTTTGCAACACCAAAATATCAGAATGAATTTACTCTCCTATGATAGCTATTGATTAATTAGTTATGACACATTTATGTAAGAAAACACTGAGAATGAACACAGATATAATCATTACATGTTGTTTAGTGGCTGGAATAAAAATAGAGCCCTAAATAAGTTTGACAGTTTTTGTCTCTAGTGTGGTAGAATAGTGGGTGATTTTTTTTGAAAATTGGTTAATGGTATTCTCATTTTTCTACAATGAAATTATATATATGCATATATACACATATACATATGTATATATGATTAAGAAAATGTGGCACATATACACCATGGAATACTATGCAGCCATAAAAAAGTTGAGTTCATGTCCTTTGCAGGCACATGGATGAAGCTGGAAACCATCATTCTCAGCAAACTATCACAAGACCAGAAAACCAAACACTGCATGTTCTCACTCATAAGTGGGAGTTGATCAATGAGAACACATTGACACAGAGAGGGGAACATCACACACTGGGGCCTGTTGGGGGGTAGGGGGCTAGGGGAGGGATAACATTAGGAGAAATACCTAATGTAGGTGACAGGTTGATGGGTGCAGCAAACCACCATGGCATGTGTAAACCTATGTAACAAAACTACACATTCTGCACATGTAACCCAGAACTTAAAGTATAATAAAAAATAAATAAATAAAAAACAGCTTTGTTGAGATATAACTCACAGTTTGTACAATGCACCCATTTAAATTGTACAGTCCAACAGCTTTTATTCACAGGGTTGTGCATCCATCACCATGATCCATTTTACAACTTTTTACTGCCCCAGAGAGAACCCAACATCTCTTAGCCATCAACCCCTCAACCCCTCCCCCACCCAAATCTCTCCAAGGCCTGGACAACCAATGGTCTACTTTCTGTCACTATGGATTGGTCCATTAAGGATATTTCAGAAAAATGGAATGATATCATATGTGATCTTCTGCATCTGCCTTCTTCTACTTAACATAACATTTTCAGGTTCATCCATGTTGTAATATGTATCATATATAATACATATGTACAATACATCCATGTTGCATATGTACATATATCATATGTATTCATATTATATATGTGTTACATAATATGAACATAATATATTCATTTCTTTTTAATTTCCAAGTAATATTTGCACGGATATACCACATTTTATTCATCTTTACTGTTTAGGTTTATATCTTTGAAACTTTTAAATATCTGCCTTATATACTCAACGTTATATAACTAAAGTTTCTGTAGATTACTAAATATTCCACGTTTGTATTGATTGCTTTATAATATTTTATTATGTGGTTATGCCCAATATATAAACATTGGGCATATATATTATTTCATAGTATCATTTTTATTAATTGTTACACTTTTATAAACTATACTCACATCCTGTCAAAATAAGTTCCTTCCTTCCATTCTTCTTCCTTTAATTTGTTTAAAAAATTTGCCCTTTTCTGATAAAATTAGAAATATGTTGTCAAGGTCCAATAAAAATCAATATTATATGTTTTCATACAATTTTTTTAATAAATGGCAGTAACATGTAAAATTTTGCTGTGAGGAGCAAAGGCAATATGGATTGGTCTATTCGGGATATTTCAGATAGAGTACAGCAGGATGTTTATAGCAGCTTTCTTCATCATTGCCAAAATTTGGAAGCCACCAAGATGTCCTTCAGCAGGTGAATGGATAAATGTACTGTTGTGCATCCAGACAATGGAATATTACTCAGCACTATAAATAAGTGAGAATCAAGCCACAAAAAGACATGCATATTACCAAGTGAAAGAAGCCAGTCTAAAAAGTCTACATGCTGTATAATTCTAACTATATGACATTCTGGAAAAGACAAAACTGTGGAGATAGTAAAAAGATAGTCAGTGGTTGACAGGAGTATGCAGGAGGGATGGTTTAATAGGTGGAGCAAAGAGGATTTTTAAGGAAAGGAAACTATTCTATGTGATACTATTAGGTTGGTGCAAAAGTATTGCACCAAAGTATTGGCGAAACCCATAATTACTTTTGCACCAACCTAATATAATGATGGATGCGTGTCATTATACATTTGTTCAAGCCTCTAGGATGTATAACACCAAGAGTGAACCCTAATGTGAACTACGGACTTCAGGTGACAATGATGTGTCGATGTAGGTTCATCAGTTGTCACAAATGCACCACTCTAAAAGGGGATGTTGAGAGTGGGGGAGGCTTTGCGTGTGTGGGGGCAGAGGCATATGGATACTCTGTACCTTTTGCTCAATTTTGCTGTGACCCTAAAATCACTTTAAAAAATAAAATATATTAAAACTGTCGAGCCAAACAAGGAAAGGAGGCTCCCAGGAAATGGCAGTGTCATAGTTAATCCAAAATAATAACTGCAAATCATGACTGCTTACATTTTAGAAGGGTGTGGTGGAGGTTGTATGTTCTCAAAGAGGTGGTTTGTTGGTGGAGACAGAGGCTACATGTGAATTGTCTGTATTTTCTCCTCAATTTTACTGTGAAACCAAAACTTCCTTAAAAAATAAGTTCATAAAATAAAAAATTTTTACATAGGAAAATAAATTGTTCTACCAAAAAACACCTACACTTGTATATTTATCATAGCACTATTTACAATAGCAAAATCATGGAGTTCACCAAGGTCCCCATCAACAGTGGATTGGATAAGAAAATGTGCATATACACTGTGGAATAATACACAGCTGTGAAGAAGAATAAATTCGTGTCCTTTGCAGCAACATGGATGCAGCTGGAGACTATTATCCCAAGTGAATTAACGCAGGAGCAAAACCCCCAAATACCTGGGGTTTTGTTGTTGTTGTTGTTGTCCCTGTGTAAATTCACTTAGAATAAGTGAAAACCCAAATACCACATGTTCTCACTTCTAAGTGAGAGCTAAACACTGGGAGTAGATGTACCTACAGATGGGCACAATAGACACTAGGGATTACTAGAGGAGGGAGGGCACAAGGCAGGCAAGGGTTGAAAAACTAACTATCGGGTACTATGTTCAGTACCTGGGTGACAGCACCGACCGTACCTCAAACTTCAGCATCACGTGATATATATCCAGTCATTAAATCTGAATATGTGCCTCCTGAATCTAAAATAAAAGTTGAAAAAAAGTCTTCATGTAGATCAGGCAACATTTTAGATAATCTTTCAAGGCGATTTCATTTGCTGTTACTACGTTAATAAAATCACTTAAAAAAATTTGAGTTTCTTTTGTATGCAGAGATTATCTGTGTGCATCTTGAAATCCAAAAATAAAATATAATGTGAAAATCCTGCTTTGAAATATAGGATTATGAGGAATTAATCTTGCATGCTTTTTTCTTTCCTGAGGGTAAAATGTAGTCATTTAAAATATATGTAAATTGTTTATACTTCTACCCTTTGTGTTCACTGGTAAGGAGGAATAAATAAAAATAACAGATTTGACCAAATCATAGTATTAACTGTATTTTCAGTTAATTTTCTCAGTGAATTGAATCTCATAATGAGATGATGTTTGTGAAGTGGTTTTGAGATTTGGAAAACAATGGAAAAATTTAAGAGTGTTTATTTAGAATGATCCTGCCCCAGTAAATACATTCATGGTACTCTCTGTGCGTCTACACAATCCACTTCACCAGAAATCATTCCAAATAATTTCGAAATTGAAACAGTTCTTCTCTTACTGCAAGAGGAGAAAATAGAATGAGGGAAATTATTTCCCTGAGGACACATACTTAGTGCCGGAACTGATTAAAAATGGAGCCCAGAACCAGGGAAATGAGCAGTCCTGTGGGAAGAGAGAATGTGGCAGCTTACCAGTATTAAACATTTGATTAAAGGAACTACTTTGAGACCACTGAGCAAACGCGAACTTTCTTTTTGTTTCTAATAGCAGTTTTTTAGAATGCATTCTTCAATACTTTTATTTTTCATGAATGTCGGTAGACCTTCATGTATACTGTGGAGTAGGAATTTATTGAGTGAGTTTAAGTAAATTCAGAATTAATTTTTTTTAAATCTGAACTTACTTGTCAGTAAAACACCTGAAAGCAGTATGAATTACATCATGGGTCATTTTAAGTAAAAAGAATTAATTAGCCATGGTAACTAGAATACCCCTCCCCCTTTTCCCCTATAAACATCTCAGAAATCATAAATATCTATTGCATCTGTAGCAAATTGAATTCATGAGAATGAGATAGGTAAACAAACCAAGCAATCCCTCGGACTCTCCATTAATTGAAGCCTTGAAAAACAACAAAATTGGTATTCATGATAAAAAGCCTTAATAATTCATAAGTAGCTCCTTTTAATTCAGCCATATTTTGTAGTGTTTTCTTAATAGAAGAAAATCAGTGTGTACACTGAGATCCTTCTGGAATACTCTATCATCTTGTTGGATCATCCCTTGTTAGATGGGTTAACTGATCCCCATAATCCATAAGTGGGAGTCTGTGTACAGGAATTGCCTGTGAAACACACTGAAAAACGGTGCACCGTTGTAAGGCCCTGTCCGATACACTCTCTTATTCCTCCCATGTGCCCTAATCATAGTCTTCATTTCTGCTGAACTGGACTGTGCAGCACAGCTTCCCATTTAGGCCTACAGCCTTAGACAGAGAAATTGGACCCAGTCTTTCTCCTCTGGCTGTGTCCCGAACTCTGTAGTATCATAAGCTAAGACTGTTTTCCAAAGAGAAGGCACAGTGCATCCCAAGTAAACTGAGAACAAGAATTCTCTCCTGTTGAGAAAATATATATATATAAATATTCAAAACTCCCTCTACATTCTAAAAAAAGACGGTTCAGTGAAAACATCTCTGAAAAACCTGGTAATCCTATGTCTTTTACACAGTCTTGTTTCCTACTAAATGGCCTAGCCCCACCTAGTGATATCCACAACTTGGACCAGGATGATGTGGGATAGCAAGAGGGTGGAATAATGTGAAGAAATAGAAATGTCTGTCTTACTTGCTATGTTAAGAAGGGGCATCAGTCTAAAATCTGCCTTTTTGTCATTTTGTAATGATTTCCCCTTTATCCATTGTGTACTCTGTTTGCCACTTTTTCTAATGTGTATGGACTTTCTTCTCCCTATCTTCTTCCTTTAAATACATCAATGATCACAAGCTCCTCTGAGAAGAGTTCTGGTCCTCTGGGTGCACCCCATCTGGAGCAAGAGGCAGACAAATTAAAAGATGGTAACATAAAATCCAAGTAGTGCCAGGATAGAGAATGCAGCCCTAAACTGACGGTTTCAACCCACAAGTCAGAGTCGACTTGTCAAAGAGTGGAAGAAAGAACTTTTCAGCCAGACGGAACAGGGTGTGCAGAAACACAGTGAAGTAAACTGCACGGTGCACTTGGGGTAATTCGGAATAGCATGAAAAATACTGGAACATATACTGGGCAGCTGTGACATGAGTGGGTCAGGTAGGCACATTAGGAAGTATGGAGTCAGGCATGATGGCCTGCACCTATAGATCCAGCTACTCAGGAGGCTGAGGCAGGAGGATCCCTTGAGCCCAGGAGTTCAAGGCTGCAGTGAGTCATGATCGCACCACTGCACTCCAGCCTGGACCACAGAGCAAACTCCTGTCTCTAAAATAAAAATAAAAAGTGTGAACTTTATCCTGAAGACACTACAGAGACAACAGAGGACTTTAGCTGTGATCCTAGGGAAATATATATAGCAAATCATTTTACTTATCTGCTCAAAATAACAGTAGGCTTTTCATCTTTCTCAGTCTCTGTTATAGTTTGGATCTCTGTCCCCACCAAAATCTCATGTCAAATTGTAATCCCCAATGCTGGAAGTGGGACCTGGTGGGAGGTGATTGATCACAGGGACAGATTTTCCCATTGGTGCTGTTTTTGTGATAGTGAGTGAGTTATTGTGAGATCTGGTTGTTCAAAAGTGTGTGGCATCTCCCCGCCTCTTCTCTCCTGCTCTAGCCATGTAATATGGGCATGCTTCCCCTTCTGACTATAAGTTTCCTGAGGCTTCCCCAAAAGTGGAGCAGATGCCGGCACCGTGTTTCCTGTACAGTCTGCAGAACTTTGAGCCAATTAAAACTCTTTTCTTTATAAATTACCCAGTGTCAGGTATGTCTTTATAGCAATGCAAGAATGGACTGATACAGTCTCCATACTTTTATTGGACAGTAGATGCACTCCTTCCTTGGGACCTTTCTTGTGTTTTCTGCTTTTCACAATTACCTTTTGGAATTTTACTCAAAAGACATTTTCTGGGCAAATCTTCCATGTGGACTCCTTCTATAACCCCTTCTCCCATTCAATACACATACTCACATTCTTGGTTATGTGTTTCATTTCCCTTTAGGACTATTCTCTTTCTAACAAACTCTAAGTCCTCTACATTGTACATATATACATACCTTTTTTCTCTTTTGGTCTGCCTCCCTTAATAAGGTAGGTGAGAGGAGATGCAATCTATGCAGAAGTGGAAGTGCTAGCATGAGTGAGGATCTCTGGTCAACAGTGTTTAAAAAATCTGCTCTCTCAGACAAGAGGAAATAGCATTGCATCTATTTTATAAAATGCATTGGTTTTGTTTTTCATTTATTAGGTTGGTGCAAGAGTGACTGCAGTTTTTGCCATGAAGAGCAGTGACAAAAACTGCAGTTACTTTTGCACTAACCTAATAAAAATCATACAGTTTTATTGCAAACATTTTGAAAAATGTGGACAAGCAAAAAGGAATAATTTAAACTCTTTGATATTTTTGCTTGTCAAAGATGAGCACTTTGTCATATGTTTAAATTGTTTATATGATGTGCATTTTATGCATGATAGGTGATACATACATTAGATGAAAATGTTTTAAAAAGTAGGTTCATACTGCATATATAATTTTGCATTCAGGTTTATAAAATAATGCTATACTTTCAAAAAATTCCATTGTGATACATATTTTAATCTGCATTTTAATGGCTAAATATTACCACTAAATTTATTCAACTAATTTTATATTGTTGAGCATTGGGACTTGTTTCTGATGATCACTATTATCAATACAATTGTAATAAACATCTTCAGACATAAATCTTTCTGTAAATCTGATTATTTCTTTAGGGTAAATTTCACATTGTGGAGTTGCGATAGCTTTTAAATTGCACTGTTTTCTTTTCCTGAATCTATGCCAGGTTCAAGAATAACTCAGCCCTAATAACCACATGCTATTTTATTTTCTCTGTATTTTTAGATATGCCTGAGGAAATGAGAGAGTGGTCATTGTCTTTAGTTAGAATGTTTTCTTTCAGTTTAATAATTCAAACTCAACATTTATTCAATTTGCCCAACAATGCAATGTGTTTATTTCTGTATTATTTAAGCATCATTTCTTAGTAGACAAGGTTCCAGTTTAAGTGATTAAGTACATAGATGAAAAATTGAGAGCTCTTCCCTTTGGAAATATTCATTTATATTGTCATCCGTAATGATCAATAGTTATCTTAATTACTTAATTTTCTAACAGAAAACATTGGTGCTTACATGACTATTAAGAAACTCAAATTAATTTTAATTACTTATTCTAGAGTAATCATGTCAGTTGCTAAGACTTTAAATTGGGGAAAAAATGTCTGGAAGGTGAGTCATTCCTTCTCCCAAACTGAACATCAAGACTTCACTAAAATGATATAATGCCCACCAACGTTTACTGAGCTTAGTACTAATGTCAAGCATGTGCATGCTAACATACATCCTAAATATTTATGAAAAACTCAGGAAAATAATAAATGAAGAACTCCATTCAATAGAACCAACTTTGTAAAGAAATGATTTCAAAGTGATGATGCATATCAGATCTAAAATGAGAGAGGACAGTAACTTGAAAATTACTCTGAAATGGAGAGAAGAAGAGAGAAGGGCATTGAATGAAGTTGGTGTTCACTCTTCAAATGGAGATTGGCTTATTCAGTTTCAAGAAAAATCCTGTTTCAAATGAAGGAATATATTTTATGCCTAGAATGGCAAATTGGCTTACAAATCTAATTCTGCTAGAAATAGGGATATTGGAATTTGAGGGGGAAATGCCATTCAAATTAAGATTGAATGAATTAACTCAAAAGACATTTTGTTCATGAATCTTCCATGGCAACCCCTCCCCAGACACCGTCCTCTCCTACTTAGCACATAGACCCACATTCTTTGCTCTATTTTTGTTTATCTTGGGGACTATTCTCTTTCTAACATATGGGTAGCTATGTTCATTTATTCATTGATACATATTCAGGACTTAGCTCAATCACAGTCCTGTAGCTGACGCTTGAGAATATTTCTTGTATAAATGTTTGAAAAACTTTAAATTGATCCCTAGGTGCAAAAAGTCAAGCTTTTACAGAAATTTCTTCTAAGATGAATAACCTAAATCAAAACTATCCAGTATTTCTGTTAAAGTAGTAAGGCATTTTAAACTTCAATCTCTTTCTCAGTAAAATAAGTGGAAGAAAACTTCATCTTTAATGAAAGCAAGAAACGATGACAAGTTCAGACCACTCAACAAGCCACTTTCTGGCTAACTCTGAAGTCTTCTCAAGAAGAGGGAGATATTGACAGCCTGTCTTCCATCAAAATAAATAGTTTCTAGAAAAAAGTGTAAGAGATCTGAAAGGCAGACCCAGTAATTAGGCAGAAATACAAATGGATGCGTGTAAATCCTTTCTCTTGACAAAGCCTGTCTATCAAGATGATATTGCTTGCTCCAAAATCCTATTTTGAATGTTGAAAGCTGACTGTAAACTCCCTTCCACCTCATCCTCCCAGAGATGCTTATGGGGGGCTCAGAATACAATCATACTGATGAGAATAAAAGTGGGAAAAGCATCTGAAATTTTTGAAAAACTGTCACCCCCATTATTTTCCTAAGACTTAGATACTGAACTCTACAAGGCTGCCTTAGTTGAAGCAAGTTAAATAAATTTGGGGAGGAAGTCATCGCAAGATTACAAATACACCCACAGAGAAACGATGGGATAAGGGATGGTGTGGTTTGGCTGTGTTCCCACCCAAATCTCATCTTGAATTGTAGCTCCCATAATTCCCACGTGTGGTGGGAGGGACCCGGTGGGAGATAATTAAATCATGGGGGCCGTTTTCCCTGCACTGTTCTCGTGGAAGTGAGTAAGTCTCATGAGATCTGATGGTTTTATAAGGGGAAACCCCTTTCACTTGGCTCTCATTCTCTCTAGCCGCTGCCATGTAAGACGTGCCTTTCACCTTCTGCCATGATTGTGAGGCCTCCCCAGCCATGTGGGACTGTAAGTCCATTAAACCCCTTTTGCTTTATAAATTACAGTCTCTGTTATGTCTTTATCATATGTCTTTTATCCTTTTGTCTTTTATGTCTTTATCAGCAGCGTGAAAACGGACTAATACAAGGGGTTTTGCTGTCATCTACACCAACTCTCTAAACTCTTGAATCTGAGAAGAGATATGCACCCAGGACAAAGAATAACGGATTTCACAAGAAGAAGTTTAAAGTAACAAACTAAATGAGAGCTGTAGAACAGATCCCTTCAATTTTAGTCTGCACGTTGCCGATGATCTGTTCTAAGACAAGTAAACGTCAAAATAGCCACCAGAAAACTCTTGCTTAAAAACTGCAAAGAAGGCAGGTGGGGTGGGGTGGCAAGATAAACAGTCAAAAAGAAAATTAAAAATATGCTTCACATAAGCAAATAGTGATTTCAGAAAATTCTTCAAGTATCATTTTTCATACTCCACAATACATTTTCAACACATGATTTTTCTGTCAACATGAGTTGAAAGAAATACATGTCTTTAAGAAAAAAAGAGAGATTACAAAACAACAGAAGCAACAGATCACTTGATTCAAATTAAGTTGGGAAAGCTCATAAGAGCGGAAAAATAAGAACAAGAAAGTTGACAATGCTATTTAGATTACAATAAAATAGAATTTAAAAGACTGAAATACTGCCAGAAACACAGTGGATAGATTTTAGGAAATCACTCCAAATGACACAAAGAAAGATAAGCATGTTTAGCATTGGATTAGATAGCAATAAAAGACAAAGAGGATACAATGTTTGCATAACTGACATTCCCTTTTTTAAACTTTTATTTTAGGCTCGGGGTATATGTGCAGGTTTGTTACATTGGGAAACTCGTGTCATGAGTGTTTGTTGTACAGATTATTTCATCACCCAGGTATTAAGCCTAGTACCCATTAGTTGTTTTTCCTCATTCTCTCCCTCCTCCCACTCTCTACCCTCCAACATGCCCCAGTGTGTGTTGTTCCCCTCTATGTGTCCATGTGTTCTCATCATTAGGCTCCCACTTATAAGTAAGAACATGTGGTATTTGAGGCCGTGCGTGGTGGCTCACACCTGTAATCCCAGCACTTTGGGAGGCCAATGCGGGTGGATCACAAGGTCAGGAGATCGAGACCATACTGGCTAACATGGTGAAACCCCGTCTCTACTAAACAAAATATAAAAAATTAGCCAGGCGTGGTGGCAGGCGCCTGTAGTCCCGGCTACTCGGGAGGCTGAGGCAGGAGAATCGCGTGAACTTGGGAGGTGGAGCTTGCAGTGAGCTGAGACTGCGCCACTGCACTCCAGCCTGGGCGACAGTGACTCCGTCTCAAAAAAAAAAAAAAAAAGAATGTGGTATTTGATTTTCTGTTCCCACATTAGTTTGCTAAAGATAATAGCCTCCTCCTCCATCCTTGTTCCTGCAATGAACATGATCTGGTTATTTTTTATGGCTGCATAGTATTCCATGGTGTATATGAGCCATGTTTTCTTTATCCAGTCCACACTGATAGGCATTTAGGTGGATTCCATGTCTTTGCTATTGCGAATAATGCTGCAAAGAACATACACATACACGTATCTTTATGGTAGGATTTATATTCCTTTGGGTATATACCCAGCAAGGGGATTGCTGGCTCAAATGGTAGTTCTGTGTTTAGCTCTTTGAGGAATAACCATACTGTTTTCCACAGTGGCTGAACAAATTTACTCTCCCACCAACAGTGTATAAGTATTCCCTTTTCTCTGCAACCTTGCCATCATCTGTTATTTTTTGACATTTAATAATAGCCATTCTGACTGTTATGAGATGGTATCTTACTGCGGTTTTGATTTGGATTTCTCTAATAATCAGTGATGTTCAACTTTTTTCCAGATGCTTGTTGGACATTCCTGAAGACAAGAACAGAAGGAAAAAATAAAGATATAACATAAGAGGAATTTAAAAAAATAAATCAGACTTCACTCTAGTGGTTCAAAGTTGATTTTCAGAAAACTGCTACACAATAAATTTCTCACCAAAACATCACTTAGAGATGCTACCAAACATTGAAAATAAAGATGAGGGCATTAACGCAGAAAAGGAAGTCCAGTAGAACATGGAGAAAAAGCAGGCTGGCCTTAGATGCTCTATGTCAGAATGGAATGGGGCAACAGCTGTAAAGATTGAAACAAATATGTTCTTCACAATTGTCCTTGAAGTATGAAGACATATGACAGCAACCAAGGTTTCTTCTTGAAGAAGAGCTACTTAAGGGTGAAACCCATTGAAACAGATGGTGGGAAAATTACTCTGAAATTTAGAAGGCTTGATCTCATGAGTGCTAGTATGAAACAAATCCATCCCAATTTAGTTGTAAGATAAAATTATGAAAGGAATTTTGGAAACTGAATTTAACTGTTACAAAATTTGGCCTTTTGAAAAATGACAATATAACAACAACAACAACAAAAAACTGGTAAGTTGGAGAGAGTGTAGGTACCAGGAAGATATCTGTAGAAAGTGTTTCATCTTTCATGGTAGATAGTCAATGGATGCCCTTAAAGCTAAAACATGCCATTAACAAAACATAATGTCTCAAACCTTTTTACAGACTTTTTAATTAGAAGACTCTTTTTTTTCTCACAAGACATTTTACTATTTATTTTCATGTTAATACCTATAGATTCTAGTTCATTTATTTTAATTGCCTGATGCAATTTTATGTTATGAGGATGTAACATTTAATCAATTCATTTCATCTCTATGGAAAAATACTAATGTGCCTTCCACTCATTAGCTATGACAAGTAGCATGGGAACTTCTATACACACATTTTCTTTTTTAATAAAAAAAACCTTCTATTTTAAGTTCAGGGATCAATGTGCAGGTTTGTTACATAGGTAAGTTTGTATCTTGGGGGTTTGTTGTATAGATTATTTTATCACCCAGATACCAAGCCTATTACCCCATGAGTTATTTTTTCTGACCCTCTCCCTCTTTCCACCTTCCCCCCTCTAATAATCCCCAGTGTGTGTTGTTCTCCTCTATGTGTTCATGTGTCCTCATTATTCAGCTCCTACTTATAAGTGAGAACCTGTGATACTTGGTTTTCTGTTCCTCCATCAGTTTGCTAAACATAATGGCCTCCTGCTCCATCCTTGTTCCTGCAAAGGACATGATCTTATTCTTTTTTTATGTCTGAATAGTATTCCCTGGTGTATATATACCATATTTTCTTTATCCAATCTGCCATTAATAAGCATTTAGGTTGATTCCATGGCTTTGTTTTTGTGAATAGTGCTGCAATGAACATTCGTGTGCATGTGTCTTTATGGTAGAATGATTTATATTCCTCTGGGCATATATACCCAGTAATGGGATAGCTGGGTCAAATGGTAGTTCTGCTTTTAGTTCTTTGAGGAATTGCCACACTACTTTCCACAGTGGTTGAACTAACTTACACTCCCACCAGCAGCATGTAAGTGTCCTCTTTTCTTTGCAACCTCGCCAGTATCTATTATTTTTTGACTTTTAAATAACAGCCATTCTGAGTGGTGTGAGACAGTGTCTCATTGTGGTTTTGATTTGCATTCCTCTAATGATCAGTGATAGCAAAATTTTTTTCACATGCTTGTTGGCCATGTATATGTCCTTTATAAAAAAGTGTCCGTTCCTGTCCTTTGCCTACTTTTTAATGGGGTTGTTTGTTTTTTGGCATGCAAATTTGTTTAAGTTCCCTATAGATGCTTTAGTTTTTAAAAATCCCTAAGTTATAGCATGTTTACTGTAGGGAGCAAAGGTGTTTTACTTTATTGCATTGACATTTGCCTACTCTTCTTTGTCTCTCTGTGGGGTCAGTGTCATCCATTTGACATTATACTTATATCTGTCTATATTAAGTAAGAAGAAAAACCAGCCTTGTTAGTTGTCTTTCTGTTATATACAGAGCTGTGGCCTAACTCCTAGAAAACAGCAACAAAACAGCTTTTGATACTATATGGCTAGTGGGAGTTGAATTTAACCTCTGAGACCATTCTGCTCAAGGGCCTTATTAAATAACGACAAAATCCAACGTCCATAAAGTTTGGAATCTTACCCAATCAGCACACCTGGGGACAAAACCCAAACCTTTCTACCAGCCTACTTTTGAGAATCCAATGGTTGTGTATGCCTATTGTTACTGCCCATCTCTGAAAGTGAGAACAAACCAGGCCCGTTCTCTTTGTGTACAGTAATCCAATCACTGTGATGATGGGTTTTGCAAGAGAGAAAGAGTTTATTCTCATGAGGCTGCCAAGCAAGAAGGTGGCAAAACAGCTCTCAGATCTACCTGTCTGAAGATGGGGTTTTAGGGATGTTTATGGGAGAAAGAGGACAACAGTCTGCGGCATGGGGAAAGGTGACTGGAGGGAAGAAAAAGTGAGGGAGTCCACAGTCTGCACATGCATAGTCAAGCTTCATGGCTCTTCATGGGACACACGTGAAGAAAATGAGGGCATTTGTATGATTTGAGGGAGGAGTTTTTGGCCCTCTGACATCAAACGATCACTTCTCTTGCATGCACACAGGCCCAGATGAAGGGTCATGGTCTCAATTTGGCTTGAACTGGACAAGACCTGACCTCAAGTTCCTGATAAACAACTTGAAGCAACTGTTAGCATGGTGACCCATGTGTCAGAGATATTATCTATAGGAAACTAGGGGATTGATTAGCTATGTGACTTTCAGCTCTGTAAGTTTTAAGACTAACTAGACATAGACAGTTAAAAGCAAGGAAGGCAGGTGATGTTTGGCAGGCTTAATCAGGTTAGTCCTCAGTTTCAGAGGGTAGCATTATAGCATAATGGAAAGAAAATGATCCATTCCAAACCAAGCCAACTTGAGTAGAAACCACTTTCTCTTTCCAAGAACCCATTTCCCTCTTCATAGACTTTTCTTGAAGGCCAAATCTGGTAAAATATTTAAAATGTCTCACACATTGCTTAACATAGGTGGTTAAGTCTATTCAGTTGTTTTTTTCTCACTCCTTTTCCGACTCTTCTTTTTCCACCCCCATCCCATGATTGAAAGAAAACATCACCTATCTTTAATAGGTGGGTGATGATATTTTTCTTTATTTCTCCTGGCTTTACTTTTCATGGACAGCGAAAATTGGAACTGCAATTTATGTATACTCATAAGTATTCAGTCCACATAGAGGGGTGTTCATTAAGGTAAAATGAATGCTGTATAAATTAATTAAATTCAAGCTGAAGCTGTATATTTTCATTTGACGCGGGCGTTTTAAGGGGCTGTGATTGATACATCATTAAAAGAATTAGGTTTGAGGTTAAATTAGTTATTGAACCACCTCCAGGCCGACGCTCTCTATTGTGTATGTGAGACTGGACAGGCCACTAACTGCCCAGCATAAATCAGGGAATCACACCAGGCCTGCTCCACTTACTTCTATCATGCAGAGAATAGAAAGAGATTTGACACCTTAGCAGATGAAATAGTCATTGAAAAAAATTGCAAGCAAGTTAATTTCCACCACAAAGGAATCTCTGTAATAGCTTAAGCAAATGTATGTCCCCAGTAACTGCACATCCAGGGAGTACAATCCTATGTCTTCTACCCTTTTGAACACTTGGATGTCCATGTGATGAAGCTATCTAGTATCAATTTTAGTGACGGAAGTTCAAACAACACCTTAACAGTAAAAAGTTTTATTTTAATGAAATCCTATGCACCATTTTTAAAAAGCTAATCTTGAAATGCAATTCAACTTGGAAGGGGAAAATGATGACTGCAACTTAGATTGGGTGACTTATTAATCACCGTAGCTCCACTATGATTTAGGCTACAATATGAGAATGGTACACATGAAGAGACTAACCACTTAATAAGTGTCTGGGGCTCAGCAAACAATACCCCTACACGCAGGCCTCAGCAACAGCCTCAGAAGCAAAAGTTTCTCTCTGACCTTCTCCTGCCTCCTGTCTCTCAGTTCCATTCTCCCCTGAGGTGCCATAGAAACTAGAATCCCTCTTCCCCAAGGCATGCCCTTGAAACCAGAATCCCTTTTCCCCAAAGCCAGCCATAAAACCTAAAGAAATGAGTCTACTCACACCCACCTTTCTGTGTAAAAACAGGCCATGAAGATATGACCTGATGTACCTTGTTTGACTGTAGGTCCTAAGACCCTGTTCCAGAGAGGATCCTGCCCCACACCTGAAAGAAAGGCAGCACTGCTCAGAGACCCCAAGAAGAATCTAGACAGACAGGCCCGGCTGGGTTTCTGCCCTCAGTCCATTAGCGTAAGATCAGGCCCTTTTTATCCAATCCTATTTCTACATAGCTGTCCATACTTTGCTGAACCGAAATATAAAAATGGACAGTTTCCCTGTATCTTTGGGTTTTCATTCTGAATGATCTTGTGTACATGTTAATAAAATTTGTATACCTTTCCTCCAATTAATCTGCCTTTTGAGAGCTGATTATCCAGCAAAACTTCAGAGGAGAAGGGGAAGTTTTGCCTTAGCCCTTGCATGAGGAAACCCTGAAGAATCAAACAGCATTCGTCTACATTACCTAGACATCAGTGATGTCTCAATACACATTCAACTGATTTATCAGAGTGATACCATGTTTTCTATGTGTATTCAGATAAATGCTTCATGCACCCAAATGGGACAATAACAATTAAATGGAGTCTATGTGAAGTAAACATTATTTCAACAATTATTCACTGCATGTCCCCACCCAAGCTCCAAGCATCCTTCTAGGTAATGGGATAAAATGATGAGAAAACAGAGGACATCTCTAGTTTCACAGATCTTATATTTTACCGAACGTGGAGTTATCTAGCAAGAGATGAACAGACAAGTACGTGATCAAGCCTCTTTTAGATAGGCTGAATGTAGTTAAAGAAAATAAACCGGCCGGGTGCGGTGACTCACACCTGTAATCCCAGCACTTTGGGAGGCCGAGGCTGGCGGATCATAAGGTCAGGAGATCAAGACCATCCTGGCCAACATGGTGAAACCCCATCTCTACTAAAAATACAAAAATTAGCTGGGCGTGGTGGCATGTGCCTGTAATCCCAGCTACTCCAGAGGCTGAGGCAGGAGAATCACTTGAACCAGGGAGTAGGAGGTTGCAGTGAGCCAAGATTGTGCCATTGTACTCCAGCCTGGCTACAGAGAGAGGCTCCGTCTCAAAAGAAAAAAAATAAAAAGAAAGAAAAAAAAAAAAAAAAGAAAAGAAACCCAGGTAAGGAGAGAGAAGGCGAAATATCCTAGGGGAAATTTAGGTCAAGAAGTCATTGAAGATGGTACCGGAAACCCAGTGGTAAAGAGATGCCATCCCAGGAAGATCTGAGGGCTGTGATGTCCAGCCAGTGGCTGGAGTAATCAAAGGCCCTGAGATATCCATGAGCTTTATGGTTTCAGGAAAGAGGGAGAGAAGATCGGTGTTGCAGGATCACAGTGAAGAAAGAGGCATTGTTAGACTTAGGGTGAAAGGTAAGAAGGAAGCCAGTCACACAGTCCTCATAGACTCCAAAGTGGAGCTTAGCTTGCATCCTACATGCTACAGTGAGCCTTGTTAAGCAGGGGATTCATAATAGTTTAATGCTGATAACTCCTGGAACTGCTTGGATATAGCCCTGCTATGGCCACCTAGGACTCCCTGTAAGACATAATGGCAGCTTGGATGAAAATGGCAGCATCTGGGCATGTGAGTAGGTCTGGGGTGTTTTGGGGATTTCATGCCAATACAATGAATCACTTCCAGGTTTTTTGCTTTGTGTCAAGCACATGAATGTGTTATTTACTCAGTGGGAAAGACTGACAAAATACCTAGTTTGTTTGTGGTGCAAAAGTGAGTCTAACTGAGCCATGTGTTAAATTTAGCCTGGCCAGGAGTGGCAGCTCATGCCTATAATACCAGCACTTTGGGAGGTCAAGGCTGGCAGATCACTTCAGCCCAGGAGTTCAAGACCAGCCTGAGCAACATGGTAAGACCCGGTCTGTACAAAAAATACCAAAATCAGTAAGATGTGGTGATGCACACCTGTATTCCCAGCTACTTGGGAGACTGAGGCAGGAGGATAGCTTGAGCCCAGGAGGTCGAGCCTGCAATGAGCTGTGATCATGCCACTGCACTCCAGCCTGGGTGACAGAGTGAGACTCTGTCTCAAAAAAGAAAAACAAGTTAAGAAATTATGTCCCCGTTTTCTCTTTTTTCTTTTTTCTCCTTCCTTCCTTCCTTCCTTCCTTCCTTCCTTCCTTCCTTCCTTCCTTCCTTCCTTATGTTTGGTTCCCTCCAGGAAAAAAAGACAAACAAAAGAAAGAAAAAGAAAATAAATACTGAAAGTTTGCCATTCATTGTTTCCCCTTAATTACAGTATCTTTAACAACTAGAGATCACATAAAGCTCCAAAGAAAGGAAAAACAATTAACAAATTCATTAACTGTTTGCTTATGCTTTTAGTCTTAAGGATAATTGGTTGTCTTAGATGAAGACTTCTGCTCTTATTAATGCCTTTTGCATGAAAGCAGCCTATACTTCACAAGTATTTTGCAAAATATATCAAGAGCAGCCAGCCTTGTAAATGGGATAATGTGATGGCATCGTTGAGTCAAGCAAAGACCATATTGACGCAGCTAAATTTGAGTGCTGGGGTGGAAACAGAAACACATCTCATGAATTTGCTAATGTTTGAGTTTCTGCGGGGTTGATCTGAAGTACGTAATTTCATCATTGGGGAGAGAGGCCTTGCATAATGATAGCAGGAACTCTTTGTGATGTAGATTTCTTCAATTATTTATATGGCCTGATAATATTTGAGAAACTTGGTAATAATTACTGGTTGATCCAAATTTATATTTGAGGATCCATTGAGGCAAATTATTAATTCATTAAGCAGATATTTGTCTTTGTACCTATTGGGAGTTCTAGAGTGAAAAATGGAATATGACAGTATAATTAAGGTTAAAAAGCAAAAACACAAATAGACATAATACAAGGTAAAATATAAAGCACGTAATTTAGAAAAAATAGCAGTATATTGGCTTTTAGAGAAAAAATATTACTTTTTAAAGGTATCTTTAACTTTTATTTTGGATTCAGGGCATACATGTGCAGATTTGTTACCTGAGTATACTGCATGATGCTGAGGTTGAGGGTACGATTGACCTCACCACCCAAGTATTGAGCAGAGTACCCAACAGTTAGTTTTTTGACTATCGCCCCCCTCCATCCCTTCCTGCTTTAGTAGCTACCAGTGTCTACTGTTCCCATTTTTATGCTCACAAGTGTCCAATGTTTAGCTTCCACTTATCAATGAAAACCTGTGGCATTTGGTTTTCCATTCCTATATTAATTCACTTAGGATAATAACCTCTAGCTACAACCATGTTGCTGAAAAGAACATGATGTTGCTCTTTTTTATGACTGTGTAGTATTTCATGGTCCATATGCACCACATTTTCTTTATCTAGCTACAACCATGTTGCTGAAAAGAACATGATGTTGTTCTTTTTTATGACTGTGTAGTATTTCATGGTCCATATGCACCACATTTTCTTTATCTGATCCACCAGTGATAGAAACCTGACTCTATGTGTTTACTATATTGCACTATAGCACTGTGATAAACATACAAGTGCATGTATCTAAAATAGATTACCTCTAAAAGAAAATCAGGGCATCTTGGTGAATGAAGTGACATTTGGCTTGAACCCAGTAAAACAGGGGGATACTTGGAAACAGCAAAATTTGAATTTGGGGGTGAGCAGACATCGATGATATGGTTTGGCTGTGTCCCTACCCAAATCTCATCTTGAATTGTCCCTACCCAGATCTCATCTACCATATTCCCACATGTTGTGGGAGGGATCCGGTGGGAGATAATTGAATCATGTGGGCAGTTTCCCCTATACTGCTCTCATGGTAGTGAATAAATCTCACAAGATCTGATGGTTTTATAAGAGGAAACCCCTTTTGCTTGGTTCTCATTCTCTCTTGCCTGCCACCACGTAAGACGTGACTTTCCTCCTCATTCACCTTCTGCCATGATTGTGAGGCCTCCCCAGCCATGTGGAACTTTGAGTTCATTAAACCTCTTTTTCTTTATAATTTACCCAGTCTTGGGTATGTCTTTAACAGTAGCATGAGAATGGACTAATACAATCAATCTAATTGACTCTTAAAATGAAACTATTTATAAAGCAGCCCATGAAGAAGAAAGGAAAGAGGGACATTCCCCTCATTGACAAGTTGTTCTAATATCCTTTGTCTAGATGATACCAATTTTATCATCCCAGGCACAGTTCCTTGGGAAATAGTTGTTTTTCTGCACAAAGTCTCTTCTCTGCATTTCAACTTATACATTGTGTTAAAGCTATCAGACTTAGTCTCAAATAATATCATTTAGCAATTGCAAGTGACTATGACCCACTGACTCCTGATACACTTCCCAGAATTTAAATCTTAGGAGCAAAAGTACAATTTTGATATTTGAACGATTTAAGAAATAAGCCTTTGGGACCAAAATTGCTAAACAGCATAGTTCCAGGAAGAATTGAGGGCTGGTGACCTTGCCATAAATTCCTGTAAAATCTAGGATGAAGACGCAATTTTTCAAATCTAAACCCAGATCATTTGCTTCAGAAGCTGACTTTAAAATACCATCAGGATGGAGGAGGGACTAGGGTCATGGATAGCAAAGTCTGCTTAATCTGTGTGTGACTATGAACAAGGTGAGTTATAAATTGGGAGCTTTCTAAATTTTACACAATGGTGTTGCTTCATAGGAAGCAGGCTCTTTGCCTCTGACCTTGAGGAACCGTTGTGTTAAATGCAAAGAATAAGCGAACCTCTTTAAATAACCCACGTTACAGTCACAGCTGATTCTGTAATGAGATATCATTGTTTTAACTTCCAGGATAGGACAGAATTATCCAAAGTCTGAATCTCTTGGAACAAGGTATATTTATATATCCAATATCCAGTGCAGGGTGTCTCCTAGGAAAGCAGTTTTATTATATTGAGCAAGTCTAAATGGAGCAATAGGACTGTCCTCATGATTTGTTACTGATAGTCTTTGAGGCAAAGGACAACAGATAAAATACAAGGTTTCATTAGACCAAAGGGCAGTGTCTCTAGGAGAGGTTGACAGTGCACCACGTAATACAATAAGCATTTACTTTTTAAAAAGTCTCTTTTATAGACTGAGTCTCCCTAATTGAGGCAGTAGAAAGGGATTCCTGTGATTTTCATATAACTAAATGCTGCCTCTTCAGTGATAACCCCTATGATATAGTAATTACAATGAAGGTAGCTATTACAGTATGATAGACCTTGCTGAATTTCAAATGCAAACTCATCTTTCATTTCCTTGTTACCTATTGCTTCCTGACCCTAAGATTGGCAACAATAGAATTCGAGAAAAAGAAATGTGTATTTGAAGGTCAACGAGTGAAAGGGAATGCATAGAAATATACAATTTATGTAGCAAACCTCATTTCGATAGGTGGATATTTCTGTGAAGGGTTCCTAAGTTCAGGAGATTTTTTTTTTTAGCACATTTCAGGAAAATATTCAAAAGTGATCCCTTTTTTTCATATTGTATTATATTTAAGGAAACACTACTTTCCAAAGAAGGTAATTTTCTCATGGTCTGGTTTAGGAAGCAGTTTGATATTTCTGGAATCAGGAGTGGATTGCCACTGTTTTGTTATCTGATGGTAGACACTCTACTTACCATGTTTATCTTTCACCTTCTGTAAAATGATGTACAAAAAAATCTGTGTCCTACTCATGAACTTTTTGTACAAGGAAAGATTAAAAATAGTAAAACTGTAAAATTACTAGACACCTAATTAACGTAGAAAGTTTACTCACAAAATATCATTCACTTGGCCACCAACCACCTAGCCTGAAATTTCTTGAATAGTGAACCAACAGTGTTTGCCAATCATCAATCAACTCTACAATGTGAAATTTCTGACTGCAAACATGAATTTAGGTGGTAGAAATATTGAAGACACTTTTTTTCCTATTTGTATGTGAAAATAACACTAGAAACAATCCAATCCTTGGGCACCCATGTGACATACAGCTTATCATACCCATTAGCATGCTCTTGAGAATAAAAAAACAGTTTTGTTTTAAGTTGTGTCAGAAAGACAGGTTTAAACTGAGAAGTGTGGTTTTGTTTACCCACCCATTGTACCCCGAGAAAACTCTGGTCCAAAGAATTAATTGACTTTCCTAAGAGAAACAAGGACTCTGCAGAATCTATCCCCCAAGTTTAAACTGTTGTGGCCAACTGTGAAACTCCAATATAGCTTCCTCATGGTTAAGAGCAACATAGCATGCAAGGTTGAACTGAAAATGTGATAGTATTTATCGGATGTATTTCTTCCACCTCTAATGCACCTCAGACATTCTATTATTGTTTTCTGTCTTCGCATCTCATAATGTTCTGTAGATATAGGCAATTATTTGTCTACTTTGCTAACTGTGACCAGGGACTGCACTGTGTTGAATTAGCAGTCAAACATATGCTCTGTCCCTTCAAAAAAGCACCATGTCTGGTCAGTTTTATAGGTGAATCTTAGTAAAATTTCATTAAAGAGAATACCTTAACTTTATAAACTTTTTCAAAAATATAAAGTGTGTGAAACCTTCTTGGCACATTTTATAATTCTGGTGGCCCTTTGATATAAAAATTGTCTATGTATAATTTGCATATCTAAAATATTTCTTCCCATTTCAAATAAACGAAGAAGATAATGCCCCCATGCAACCATAAAATAATACACATTAATATTATTTAATCCTATGTTTAGAATAAACTGTCTTAGCCATAAAACCATAGCAAGAACCCATCATTGTAAAGATATATAGGTTAATAAACTATACAACATATTTTATAAATTTATAGACTTATAAACTATATAAAATTTACCAATGTACTACACCCAATGTAATCCGTAAGCAAACCTAAATGCAAAATGAGAACCAGCACAAATATTTGCAACACACAATTCTGCCTTAGTGTTTTCTGACATTATACTTATCTCTTCCCTTTCTCATCTAGACAAGAGGTTGGCAAACTTTTTCTATAAAGGGCCAGGTAGTAGATAATTTTAACTTTGTGTATGATAGAGTCTCTGGTGCACCTACTCACATCTGCCATTGCAGTGGAAAAACAGCTACCCACAGTCTCTAAGGGAGTGGGCATGGCTGAGTTCCAATAAAATTTTAATTACAAAACAGGCTGTGTCCATGGAATATAGGATGCTGACGATTAGTCTGGATCTTTCATGGGTTTTTTAAATTTTCTAAAGACAGACTGGTCAAATGTTGTATTTGCCCTGTATCAGTTGTTACTCACCAACAAAATATATGTGCTTTTAACCTTCCCTCTGAAGATTAGAAACTTTAATTATCTGAAGTATCTCCAATCCTTCCAATAGTATGGCTCGCTGAATATTGATGACTGTGCAAATGACAAACAGGCTGACATTGGCCTTCCACCAAGGCCCTCCAGAGAATACGAGGGTGACTCTTCCAAAAGCAACTGATGTGAATCTTTTCATAGCTTTTGCTGAGCAAGTGAGTGCCAGCTCATATTATGTGAAATGCATTTAGGCCTTTACTCAGGCAAGTAACATTCCAAATTTCCAAATAAATCTTGGGAGTCACTTATAGCAAAAGGGCCTCAAATAGCTGGCTTGCTTATTATTCAGGCAATGCAAATATGGCCACACATTTTTGCTAGTCTTGTGTCTCATAAGACAGACAGATCATTACATAACAGTGACCAGGTGCTCTGGCTCCATAACAATTCCCCACTTTGGCTGATAGAAAGAGGGCTCTACACTGGCCAGGCTTGATCTACTCTGATCAAGTCTATGATCCCTGTGCTTTGGGAGGTCAAGCAGGAGGATTTCTTGAGGCTGTACTAAGTTGAGCATGCACTGGTATATTGGGACAGATTTGTCTTTTGTGCCAACATTTTCTCTACTAAAGGTGTCAACACCTGCTTCTGCTCCTGACGACTAACATGAGTGACAGGCATAATTCTCAATCTTTGGGGTTTATTCAGCCATTTTAGGGCATGCCTGGGAAAAATATGAGCCACAGACACATCTGTGGCTGTTTTTCCAAAGAAGTTTTCAGGAGGTTCAGTATTTATATATTTCCTTAAAGGTGGGGAGGCATGGAGGAAGAGGGGCAGGTAGGTGGTTAGACAAATACTATATTTTGCATTTGATAAGGTGAATGTCTGAAGAGAAAAGGTTGTAAAGGAAGAGTCAATTATGCAGATGTCTCTGCATAGGTAGAGGAAAAAGTCTTGACTTTGCACCTGGGGGGATAAGCTTGTAGTAGACATTATCAGTGTGGCGTCTTAGGAGCTAGACTTTGATGGATTGTAGACTGAAGTTATGATTGGCATGTCCTTGTTTCTGGGGAGCCTGCAAAGAATTTACTTGTGAATGACCTGTGGAGGCTCTCCTTCCCAGGTGCCTGAGGACTTTCACTCCTCTACAGGATCCGGCTGGTACGCAATGTAAGAGCTATTCATTTGGAAGAGGGTGCTGCAATGACCTTCCCTTTCATGTAAGATGTTTGGGAGAGTGGGTCCTGAGATTTATAAAATTTTTCTTTACATTCTTTTTATTAAAAAAAATTTTTTTTGAATGCCAGCTATACTGAAAGCACTATTCTATGTGCTGGAGAAATAGGAGAGAATAAAATACAGTCTTTGTCATAAGGTCACTCATTCCACTGGGGGAAATCAGACATTTGAAAACAAATGAACAGATGTGTTAGTCAGTTCTCACACTGCTATGAAGAAACACCCACGATTGGGCAATTTATAAAGGAAAGAGGTTTAATTGACTCACAGTTCTGCAGGAATGGGGAGGCCTCAGAAACTTACAATCACGGCAGAAGGAAAAGCAAACACATCCTTCTTCACATGGCGGCAGCAAGGAGAAGTGCCAATCAAAAGGGGGAAAAGCCCCTTATAAAACCTTCAGATCTTGTGAGAACTCACTGTCATGAGAACAGCATGGAGGTAACTGTACCCAAGATTCAATTACTTCCCACCGGGTCCCTCCCATGACACGTGAGGATTATGGGAACTACAGTTCAAGAAGAGATTTAGGTGGGGACACAGCCAAACCATAGCAACAGATATACCGTCTATCTGGAGACGATACAGAGAAAAATGACATAGGGTCAAATGGCATACTTAGACAGTGATGGGGAAGAAGTTGCTATTTTAGAAAAAGGACCCAAGAAAGATCTTTTGAATTAGATGACATTTAAATAGAGACCTGGAACAAATTGGGGCACTATTTATCATGCATGTCCAATGGGGGAACCATGCAGATATCTGGGAAATAGCACCCCAGGTAGAAGAATTAGAAAGTGCAAATGCATAAAACAGGAGCCTATATATAGTTAACGACTTTACAAAAGACCATGGGAGATTTTATGGCTGGACTAGAATGAGCAACATAAGGAATTGGGGATAAGACCAGAAAGGTAATAGGATTCCATGTCAAGTAGGGCCTTTAGGCCATTGTTAACAGTTTAACTTTTATTTTGAGCAAGATGGGAAACCATTCAAGAGATTTAAGCAGAAAAGTGACACAATCCCATGACCTACATTTGCAGAGAACCCACCTGGCTGCTGAGTTGTGAATAGGCTGCCGGTTGGCAGGTTGCCTGCAAGACCTGGGGGAGAGGTGATGAAGACTTGGACCAGGTTGGGATGGAGAAGGTGGGGAGAAAGGGTGAGGGTTTGGATTGGTTTTGACCCTGGCTGAAGAATGTGTAAGGAAGAAATGAGATGTGGATGACTCCATCTATTTTTGGCCTCAGTAGCTTGAAGAATAGAGTAGCTGCTTTCTAATTCGGGAAAGACTGAGAAGAACATATGGGGCAGAACAGAAGGGGGTATGGGAGGGGGTGTTTAATGCACAAACCGTAGCTTGGGGTCGATAGAGACTTTGGATCTTTGAAGATACTTTGAATTATATTCTATAGGCATGAAGGGCTTCTCTTACAAAAATCTGTATTTCCCACCTCTCTGATTTTACATGGCCCAATTTTAGGAAAATCATCTCTTGCTTTTAGGCTTACTGAGAACTTTAGGAAGTAGCTAATTCACTCCAACACCCTACATTTTTCCTCCCAGCTGCCCTAAACCTTGATAGGCACAGAAACTGCATCCCAAGAAATAACTTGTGATTTTTTTTTTGACAGAGTTTTGCTTTTGTTGCCCAGGCTAAAGTGCAATGGTGCAATCTCGGCTCACGGTAACCTCCACCTCCCAGGTTCAAGCGATTCTCCTGAGCAGCTGGGATTACAGGTGCCCTCCACCACACCTGGCTAATTTTTTGTATTTTTAGTAGAGACGGGGTTTCACCGTGTTGGCCAGGCTGGTCTAGAACTCTGACTTCAGGTGATCCACCCACTTCAGCCTCCCAAACTGCTGTAATTGCAGGCGTGAGCCACCGCTCCTGGCCACTGGTGATAATTTAACTAGTGTTTTGTAACTTCTTATCAATAATAATCAACTTAACATCCCAGAATAGTGGAGTTCTCATTGTTTCTGTCTTTATCATTGGTTCAACCAACCCAACATTTTAGATGTGTGAATTATGGTATACCACTTCTTGAGACATTATTCCTTAGTTAGACAATTTGGGATGGCAAGAAACATGGAAAAACATTACTCAAACTTGCTTAAAAAAGAGCTACGTGTGTTGGTGAATGTAACTGAAATTCAGATGTAAGACAATTTTCAGGGTTGGTTTAACCAGCAACTCCTCCTCCATTTTTTTCTGAGATTTCTTTGGTCTTGCCTTTTGCAGGGAGTTGGCTGCATTTTCAGCCTACTCCCGTTCATAGTGTTAAAGTGGCTATTGTGTACAAGCCATCACACCGACACACCAGTGTGTTCATAGAAGAGAAATGCTCCTACCTAAACATGGTCAGCTACAGTCCCAATATTAGCTCCAATTGGACCACTTGGGTCACATGTCCTCCAAATGTTGATTGGATTCAGCCAACTGGGTGCAGCATAGCTGTAGGGGCAGGTTCAGCCTCCATCGAGGTATATGGCCAATGTGGACAAGTGGTGGATACTAAATGAAAATATGGGTGACATTAAGAAAGAGGATTAAATGGATCATGGATTGGCAACCTACAATGTCAATTCATATTAAACACACACACACACAAAATTTGTCTGCTTTCATCTCTAAACAAATGATATGGTTTGGCTGCATCCCCACCAAATCTCACCTTGAATTGTAATCATCCCCACATATCAAGGGCAGGGCCAGGTGGAGATCTTTGAATCATGGGAGTGGTTTTCCCCATATTGTTCTCATGATAGTGAGTAAGTCTCATGAGATCTGATGGTTTTGGTTTTATAAATGGGAGTTCTCTGCACAAACTCTCTTGCCTGCTGCCATGTAAGACATGACTTTCTTCCTCATTTGCCTTCTGCCATTATTTTGAGACCCCTCCAGCCATGTGGAACTGTGAGTCCATTAAACCTCTTTCCTTTATAAATTACCCAGTCTCATCTATGTCTTTATTAGCAGGATGAGAACAGACTAATACAACAGTCACATCCATTCATAAATATTTACAAATATAGGATAAAGAAAATGTGGTATATATACAGAATGGAATACTATTCAGCCATAAAAATAATGAAACCATGTCTTTTGCATTAACATGGATGGAAACAGGGTCATGGAGGTTATTATCTGAAGTGAAACAAGCCAGACCCAGAAAGACAAATAGCACATGTTCTCACTCATAAGTGGGTGCTAAAAAATGGGTATTCATGAATGTAGAGAGGAGAATGATGAACAGCGGAGACTTGGAAGGGTGAGTGGGTGGAAGGGAGATGAATGATGATAAATTACTTAATGGGTACAATGTTCATTACTCAGGTGACGGATACCCAAAAAGTTCTGACTTGTCCATTATACAATCTATGCATGTAATTGCACTTGTACCCCAACATTACATGCATAACTCTGCCCTCCCCCAAGAAACAAATATGCATTAGTTATTGCAATAGGCAACATCTATGAGGGTCTCCAAATTATTTTCCCCTGTGATATTTATACCCTCATGCAGCTCCTTCCCTCCAGCCTGGGTTGCACCAAGGAAGTTACTTCAATAGAATACAGCAAAAAAATGGGCCACCATTACTGAGATTAGAATTTCATCTTGTGTGTCAACTCTCACCTGCTTCCTCTGAGGGACACCATTTGCAACCATTAGAGATGTCCTACGATGAAGACCACATATAAAAGAACTGCCGTCTCTGGCCAACAGCTAGCAAAGACCTGAGAGTAGCAAAAAGTGACATCAGTGCACCTGGAAGCAGATTCTTACCCAGTCAAGTTTTCACACAAAACCTCAGACCCAGATGACATTTAATTGCAACTCTATAGGAGTCCCTATGCCAGAGGACTCAGCTCATCTGCTCCTAGATTCCTGACACACAGAAACTGTGATGTCAATAATTAAGTTGCTAAATATTGGGGGGATGTTTTAATACAGCAATAGATGACAAATACAAATATAATATCTCAAAACTGGAAACAATTTTAATATTTAACACTATGGGCTTGATCAGCCAACTTAACCTAGATCTATCTTTTAAGAAAGATGAATCAGTGGCTCACACCTGTAATCCAAGCACTTTGTGAGGCTGAGGCAGGCTGATTAACTGAGGCCAGGATTTCAAGACCAGCCTGGCCAACATGGTAAAACCCCGTCTGTACCAAAATAATACAAAATTTAGCCAGGTGTGGTGGTGCACCCCTGTAGCCCAGCTACTTGGGAGGCTGAGGCAGGAGAATCGCTTGAACCCGGGAGGCAGAAGTTGCCCTGAGCCAAGATTGCACCACTGCATTTCGGCCTGGGTGACAGAATGAGACTGTTTCAAAAAGAAAAAAAAAACAAAAGAAAGAAAGAAAAAGAAAAAGAAAAAAGAGATGAGTTAGACCCCTTGATGCCATCCACTTACTTACTGAGCATGTCACTGTGGCCAAGAAATTTAGCCTTCTATGATATTTCCAATTCTTTAAAAATTACAGTACCTATTTCATAAGATTATTGTGAAGACTAAATGACACAATCCATTACTCAATAAAGTGCTTGGCAGAGAATAAATAATCAAAGTAAGATTTCTTTTTTTTTTGAATTACTGTGTACCTATTATAAATCATACTCCTGCAGAACATTCATGAATATGGGAAATGCTCACAATATATTGTGTAAACTTAAAAGAAATATGTGAATGCATAGGCCAAAAAGCTAGGGGTTTTTTCTGTTAAAACATAAGCAGACTAATATTGATTGTGGTGATGGCAGCACAACTCTGTGAATTCACTAAAAACCACTAAATATGGACTTTATGCAGGTGAATTGTATGGTGTGAGAATTATATCTCAGTAAAGCTGTTAAAAATGTACACAGTGCTTTTGTTTTCTGTTGTAGAACTTTGTTTGCCTCCTTCTACATTTTGATATTCTCTATTGTGACCATATTTTTGTTTGCTTGAGACAGTGTTACGCTGTTGTCCAGGCTGGAGCGCAGTGGCATGATCTCGGCTCACTGCAACCTCAACTGCACAGGCTCAGGTGATCCTCCCACCTCAGCCTCCCAAGTCGCTGGGACCACAGGCACATGCCACCATGCCCGGCTAATTTTTGTATATTTAGTAAAGATGGGATTTTTCCATGTTGCCTAGGCTGGTCTTGAACTCCTGGGCTCAAGCAATCTGCCCGCCTCGGCCTCCCAAAGTGCTGGGATTACAGGCGTGAGCCACCACGCCCAGCCAGCCACCACACCGGGCCGTGTTTTTTAGTAATTGGAAGGTCTTATTAAAAATCTAATGAGTTTAATTTAAAAATACATGCAGTAAACAACTGTATAGTAGACATGCTTGTCCATCTTCCATTATGAAACTTTATCTCTAACTATACACAGTTTTATATGGATTTATCATTCCTCCAAGCTAAACAAACAAACAAAATTGTTTTGTCTTATTTTTGTTAGTCTATTAAATAGGATAGGTCAATGGACTTAACGACAGTTGGACAGAGGTCTCTGCTCTTTGCTGTGCTAGCTTCCAACACATGGCAGTTTGCATCATCAAAGTATTCAATTGAAAAAGGCAGTAGATGTTGCCTGCTACTAAGATGGTGGCCACATACCTTTCTGACCCAATCATGGAAGTGACATCTCATCATTTTTGTAGTATTCCATTTATTAGAAGGAAGTCATTAGGTCCCACCCACACACAAAGAGGGAATTATAACAAGGGCGTGGCTATTCAGGAGGTGGGGTTATTAGGAACTCTCTCAGAAGCAGCTGAGCCCATAAACCTGGAACATGAGAATGAAAAGGTTCCCAAAGAGATAATAAATCCCAGGCCTTGAACAGACTTCTGGGTAGAGAATAACCCACCAATCAATAAAGCATACTGAACCTATATCTGTTGTGTTTTTTAATAGTTCTTTCTCAGTGTTTCAGGGTAGGTTATAAGCAAAGTTACTTTGAAAATACTGGAAAATGATTTCCACTGCTTTTCTTTTCCCTTCACATGATATAATACTCCTCATGGCAATCAGATTTACTTACGCCCCTTATAAAGTTTTGGCTATAATAGAATAACAAAAATAAGACAAAACAATTTTGTTTGTTTAGCTTCCAGGAATGATAAAGCCACATAAAACTGTGTATAGCTAGAGATAAGTTTCATAATGGAAGATGGACAAGCATGTCTACTATACAGTTGTTTACTGCATGTATTTTTAAATTAAACTCATTAGATTTTTAATAAGACTTTCTGATTATTAAAACAAATGGCCAGGTGTGGTTGTTGGCTGGGTGTGGTGGCTCACGCCCACCAACCTATAAGAAATCAAACCCTGCCAGCACCCGCACGAGCTGAAAGTGGATTCTTTCTCTGTTAAGCCTTAACAGGATTATGGTGAGAGAACCAAGCTAAACTGTGCCCAGATTCCTGACCATAGACCCGGTGAGGTGACACACGTGTGTTGATCTAAGCCACTACCTTTTGGAATAATTTGTTCTGCAATAATCAATAACTAATATGGTCTATTACTGTGTTTACCAAGTGGGAAAGACATTATGTTGGGACAACCAAAGGGAGTGCCTTTTTTATATAAGTGGGGAAAACTCCTCAATTTCTTATGCAAAGAGGTGTTCTCACCAGGAAATAACAGTATTTCAACAAGTTGTCAGATTTTGATAAATGGGTGGTTGATAGGGACTGAGGTTAGAGCTCTGTTTTGAAAGCAAACTGAGCTTACTGTCTTACAAAATGTCTCAAGGCACCTGTGTCTGACAGAATCCTAGCCTCAGGCTGTCATTTTTGCCACCACCACCACCCACCCAAGTCCATGCCCCTCCTTGTTATGGTAAGAATCAAAGCCTACAAGTCTTGGTTTCCACACGGGAACTTTTCACCATGTAATTCTGAATGCTTCTATCTTAATTTGTAAGAATTTCATGGGGCTAATTTGAAGCCTGTGTATAGGCTATGTTATGTACACACTATTAAGATAAGACTGTTTTTGCTCTCTGAGTGGATTCTTCATGGGGCTTCAATAGCAATGATGCCTTTTGGATAATAACAGGTTTACATCTGAGCACTTTCCATTGTGCAATGAGATAAATGGCCAATTACCCCAGCTGTACACTGCGTGAGCTGCGTATTTAGAAAGTCTCAAGTCATCACTCTGACCACAGCAAATGTACATATATGGAACGTTTTCAGGGAAAATATTGTTACCCCCACATAATACCTCAGAAAGTAAAGCTGGACTTGAACTTTGCTATGTGTCCAAAACATTATTGTTAAGACATAAGCTTTTTTTCCCTCTGTAGATTTTCATTCTCAAGGAGTAAAAGATGTTTCTTCCAGCTAACCTCAAAATTTATTCAGGATTTTTCGTATGTAAAATGTAGAGCACTTTATAGTTCACAAAATGTGTTTCCACATGTTTTCTCCCACAAACGTGTGATATATGCGGGAAGTATATTATGTATCTACTCTTTAGAAAAGAGTAATGGGAAACTGTTTTCAGGGAAGTGGTCAATGTCAGTTATATAGATGTAAAACAGCAGGCAGCCAGAGTTAAGTGAGAATATTCCAGCCTTAAATTGCACATGGTTCCCACGATATCCCCCCATCTCTGCTATCTGTATTGGGTATTATATAATAAAATAATGCTTCTCAGCCGAACGAGCAGAAATGGAGTCATTTAGGGGAGAAGAAGATTTCAATTCCCTAGCAACGCTTCTCCCTGGTAATGCCCATCTCAGAATTTGAGGCATAAACATCTCGACCAGCCATTTATTATTTTTTGCCTGTTACATTGTTCTTCTCTTTCAATGCTATTAAACCAGTGTTTTGCTTCATCAGTATAAAGAAGATGCATATTTGCATTCTACATGGTTCTAATTGGCTTAATATTTACAGTAAAAGTGTTTACTCCCCTAATTATTAGATAAAAACATTAGGCTATAGATTTAAATATCTTTTGCTTAAAAATATTTTAAGTATTTACACACTTCTACCCCTCAAAAAATTGTGGCGATTTTTAAGACTACAAACCTTAAGTGCCATTTTTACTTCAAAAGTGTAAAGTTAGCTATTAGTAATTTCTAAGACAATTGAATTCCCAAATCCCGCTCAGAATACTACCTCTGTATTTTTCAGTCTTCAAAGAGACTGAGTTTATAGATAAACGCATTTTTTCTGTGTGTAAATTTAAATTCAGCTAATAAAAATTAGTTATGTCTAATTTCTTGACATACATAACTTCTAAGGAAAAGGTAAAACACAAAAATAGCACAATTTTCTACACAATAGTTTAACAAGGTGTCCAGGTGATAGTTTACTTTGACCTAATATAACACAATGTTTTCAGAATACCATAACTATAAGTACATAAAGTTGTCATAGGTTATTATACAGATTTTTAGTTGTCAAAGCCACATTAATATTGTATGCCTATGAGAGAAAAGTGAGGTGTCTTATGTTGATCATATATAAATGAGGACCAGTTAAAAATACTAGATGAATTCAAAGTGAAATAAAAAAACGTAATATGAGTTTCTCTTCTACATAAATCATCATTGAAAATCTAGTCAAAGAGGCAGTCTAGAGTTGCCATGGACACACAGCTATTTTTATAATAAAGATAAAACCAACGTCATTGCTTTATAATGATGTTTTGTGAATGTTTTGAATATTACTGAATTATCCACTCTTCTAAGACAGTGAAGTTATTAACTAAAGGTGACCAACTAGAGAAGAGTAAGAACAGTTCAAAAAGAGGCTTTATTTGGATTAATGAAGATGGGGAAAATCTTTTTCTGGAAATTATACAAACTCTGAAGCTTGAGTGAGTTGATCTATAATATTTCATTCAAGTATACATACCCCAAACCTTGCAGCATTAAACCCAAATAATGACAAAAACAGAAAGGAAGAGTGAACTCAAAATTTCCACAGTTCAGTTGAGATCTTTCTTTAATTATTTCGATAGGTAACCGCAATGATTGCATCCACAAAAGGTGCACCTTTTTCCCCAAATAACTTAAGTGTCCTTGTTCATGAGCAGCTAATAAATTAAGTTAGCTACAAGTAGTTACAAAGTAAGTAATTTGTTCACAAAGATATTGGAAGTCCTGTCATCAGGCAGACTTTATGCAGGAAGAGCACAACATAGACAGTTGCAGAACTCAAATGTTAAAAGCAAACACTATTCCTTAGTTCTGTGATTTTGAGAAAACCACGTCTCCTCTCTAAAACTCAATGTACTCAACTGTAAAATGAGAAAAACAAAGACAGGAACTCCCATGATAGGGATGTTATGGATAAATAAGTTAATTGCATGTAAAACTTTTAGTGTAGTGGCTGGCACGTAAGTCTTCAATAATGAGCGTTGGTATTATTATTGTGAACTTAGGATAAGATTTGGCCAATGAATAGCAATGTTCTATGAAGTATATGCTGCTTAAATATGCTGCTTTCTCTTGCTAGAAAAGGAAGGAGTAAGCAGGATTAGGAGCTGGCAAAAATTGCTATGGGCAGAGGATGCCATGTCTGGAAATATGCTTGGAGGTTGGGCATACAAAGAGGCTACTAAATGAAGGGGACACTTTTTGCTATTTCCTGGAGACAAAGTGTGTGTGTGTGTGTGTGTGTGTGTGTGTGTGTGTGTAATTAGGAAGAAAAGAAATCAAGGTCAATTTCCTATAATCAGATCAAATTGGAGTGACTGGGGGGAGACACAGAGACCAGAAGAGTTAACTAGCATTGATGTCAACAAATCAATTTTTGCAGAGACATAAGAAGAACTTTCGGAGCTTCTAAGGCAGGGCTTAGTGTTTGGTTGTCACCAGGTGTGGATGAATAATTGAAATGGTGTTGAAACTGCCTTTGCAAAATTATAACTGAGAAAATTATGACAGTGAAAGAGATCAGACCTAACCAACTCCATCTTGCTTCTGACCTTTAAGCTGTCCTTGTTCATTCCTAGGCGTAGGCTGAACTAACTTTGGGAAGGAATTCAGTTCGTGGTTTGACTCTGAAACAAAATTGATAATAGCCCTTTCCCAAAAAGGCCCCCTTCTTGCCTGGGGACCAGTCTGCCTTTGCAGGACTAACAAATTAGCTACAAGATTAGAAATTACAGTGTAGGGGGCATGCAACCTCTTTCAGGAACAGAAGACAGCAAGAAAAACTCACTTTGACCCCCTATGATTACATCTCCAACATGACCAATCAGCATTCCCCACTTCCCGAGCCCTTACCCACCAAATTATCTTTAAAAACTCTGATACCTGAATGCTCGAGGAGACTGATTTCAGTAATAAATAAAACTCTGGTCTCCTGCACAGCCAATTCTGTGTGAATTACTCTTTCCATTGCAATTACCCTGTCTTGAGAAATCGGCTCTGTCTAGGCAGCAGGCAAAGTAAATCCATTGTGCAGTTACAGTGTCAAGCCTGGAGATTGGAGTTTGTCTTTCATTGTTTGGAGAGAGCCATTCGGACGCCATGCACAAATGTGATGGAGCCACCATTCATGTTCGGATACTGGATCTTCAGTGGAAAGAGGAGACTCACGGCCAGGCTTTGCCCTAACACGATGAAGAGCTCCTCACATAGGGTGGTGGAAAATCACAGTAAAACAAAATCAGTTAGCTTGAAGATGACTAGTTCAGCACAAAAACAACAAGATAGTATTAAATAGGTATTTTTTTCATTTCCAAGACTCTTGATTGTGATGGCTAAAAAGGGAGACAAAAGATGAGCAGAGAAAAAACATGTTTTCAACTTTGTATTTAAAGATGCACTTTAAAAATTAATTGGGAGAAGTCAATTTCTTTTTTTTTTTCTTTCTAAATTATGGACTCACTAAAATTTCCCTAGAAGATAATCCACAATATCAACAGCCTTCAGTTAATAATGTGAATAATATGTAAAGAAATCATTATCTGGTATTTAACAAAGAAATCTTGCAACTGATGAGTAGGTTGATGTTTCCACTGTATCAGTCATTTGGGAGAAATATCTTTAAATATGAAATTGCAAAACAGGATCTTGTGTATTTGTCTTTGTCTTTGATAATGTTCAAAGATCAAGGCAAATAAGTATGATCTTCAATGAAAAGGGGCATAATGGGAAAAAGTGAAATATCTTCTGAAGGTTTTTAATATTAAACTCAGGACAGGCAAGGTGGCTCACGCCTGTAATCCCAGCACTTTGGGAGGCCGAAGCAGGTGGATCACCTGAGGTCAGAAGTTTGAGATCAGTCTGACCAGCAAGGTGAAACTCCATCTCTACTAAAAATACAAACACTAGCCAGGTATGGTGGTGTGCACCTGTAGTCCCAGCTACTCCAGTGGCTGAGGCATGAGAATCACTTGGACCCAGGAGGCAGAGGTTGCAGTGAACTGAGATCACACCACTGTACTCCAGCCAGCCTGGGCAACAACAGAGCAAGGCTCTCTCTCAAAAAAGGAAAAAGAAAACCTCGAAGGCATACATAGTATTGCAAAAGTTGCAGAATCACTGAGAAGCAAACAAGGTAAAAAAATAAAGCCTTAGAAAAAAATGTGGTAATACAGGGCAAAGTGAATGAATACAGAAATAGCACCAGTGTATGTTACTTGCAGAAAAAAAATAAATGAATCAAAAGCATGAAACAAATCTGAGAACTGCTTACGGAGTACTGTCCTGTGTAAATAGCCTCCCGGGTTTTGTGTTTGTCAATAAAGTTACAAATTGTGATTCTTAGTTCTGCCCGGGACAATACACCTATGTCCTACTTTTTCTGTATATTTCTTTTGTTTTTGTATAATTTCAGAGGACTACTCAATTGGCAATGTTCTCAGTCAGTCAGGATAAGCTTCTCACTACATGGAAAAATACAACTTGGTTCTCAGATTATGGAAAATTGAAAGCACCTGAATTTCAGTGAGATGACTAGATTTAATTGGAGCCCAAAGGAGAAATTCCCCGTTTGTACTAGCTCCAGTCTTCCCGAAGTTTTAGGGGCTACATAGAGATCAGAGCAAATTGGCTCTCTATTTTCAGTGCTTCATCATTTTCCACCCAACAAAGTGTACTTTTGGTCTCAAACGCTGAGATCATATAGTTTTTTAAAAAAATTACATGGAGATAACAAATGTTTTACCTTGCCTCCAAACCTAAAAGTATTATGAAAATTGTGATAATATTTTTAAATAAATGGTGCACTTTTTTCTTTTTTTAATTTATTATTTATTTTCATTTTTAATTATTATGAATATATAATAGTAGTACATATTTATGAGGTACATGTGACATTTTGAAACAAGCACACAGTGTATCTCTTCTTAAGTTATGAATTAGTAATAGTAATAACTGTCTAGTTCTAGGGTAGAAAAAAGCCTCTTATTAATATTAATACACACTTATAAAGAACCTAGGGGATATAGTATGCTCTGTACCAGACAAAGAAAGTGAAAGAACGTATCTTTTTCTTTAGGTGATTTGCATTCTCTTGAAGATAGCAGAAAAACACAAAGATGCATAACAGACTGGCATATGCCATGCACCACGAGTGTCTAAATTCTGGACTGTTGAGTGAATGCACAGGACAGGATTTTAGGGAAACAAGCAGGAACTTTGAAGGAAGTCTTCAAACAGAAAATAGAATTTGAGATGACTCTCCCTGTCCTCAATATTTTATTTAAGAAAAATTTCAGATATAAAGCAACATTGAAAGAATTTTAAAGTGAGTGTCCACCTACCACATAAATTGTGTTAGGCGGATGCTGCCTTTAAATTACTATGAATAGTCTTATTAAGTTGGTGGATTACTATAGTATTTTCATGAAATATCTATTCACCTATGCATCCCTGTATCCATTCATTCATCCATCTTATTTTTGTATTCATTTCAAAGCAAACTGCACACATTAGTATATTACTTTCTAAATTCTTCAGTATGCATAAGAGGAACTAGATTTTAATATTTATGTATAGCTGTTGATGTAGGTTTTACATGAAATGGGATGCACACAGCCGGGCTCAGTGGCTCACTCCTGTAATCCCAGCACTTTGGGAGGCCGAGGTGGGTGGATCGCCTGAGGTCAGGAGTTCAAAAGCAGCCTAGCCAACGTAAGGAAATCCCATCTCTACTAAAAATATAAAAATTAGCCAAGTGAGGTGGTGGATATCTGTAATCCCAGCTACTCAGGACGCTGAGGCAGGAGAATCACTTGAACCCGGGAGGCGGAGGTTGCAGTGAGCCAAGATCGTGCCATTGCACGCCACCTTGGTCGACAAGAGTGAAACTCAGGGCCGGGCGCGGTGGCTCACGCCTGTAATCCCAGCACTTTGGGAGGCCGAGGCGGGCGGATCACGAGGTCAGGAGATCGAGACCATCCTGGCTAACACGGTGAAACCCCGTCTCTACTAAAAATACAAAAAATTAGCCGGGCGTGGTAGCGGGCGCCTGTAGTCCCAGCTACTCGGGAGGCTGAGGCAGGAGAATGGCGTGAACCCGGGAGGCGGAGCTTGCAGTGAGCCGAGATCGCGCCACTGCACTCCAGCCTGGGCGACAGAGCGAGACTCCGTCTCAAAAAAAAAAAAAAAAAAAAAAATAGAGTGAAACTCCGTCAGAAAGAAGAAAAAGAAAAAAGAAAGAAAGAAGAAAGAAAGAAAGAAGGAAAGGAAGGAAGGAAAGGAAGAACGAAGGAAGGAAAGAAGGAAGGAAGGAGGGAAGGAGGAGACGCACACCTGGTCGAAAGA
Source organism: Pan troglodytes (assembly GCF_028858775.2). Classification (NCBI taxonomy): domain Eukaryota; kingdom Metazoa; phylum Chordata; class Mammalia; order Primates; family Hominidae; genus Pan; species Pan troglodytes. The sequence continues at coordinate 6,926,372 of NC_072421.2, read as the reverse complement.
AATGAGATGCACACATTTTAGCATTCATTCCCTGAGTTTTGACATACATATATATCTGCAAAGCCAAACCCCTTTCAAGATAGAAAACATCACCATCCCAGAGATATCCTTTGTTTCCCTTCCCAGGCAAGTCTAGCCTCAGCAACACCATCTCAACCCCCTTCAGAGGCAACTGCTATCTTCAGGTTTTCCCAGTGTAGATTAGTTTTGTCCATCCTGCAACTTTAAGTGGAATAATACACTACACTCCATTCATCTGTGGATGGACATATGGGTTGTTTCTATATCTTGGCTACTATCACTAATGCTGTACTTGGACAATTTTAAATTTGAGGCTATTATGAGTAAAGCTATGCCAGGAACACTCTTATAAAGTCTTTTTGGAGACATATATTGCCATTTCCATCTGATACTGATAGAGTCACTTCAGCATATTTGTGCTTGCTGCTTGCACTGTGTATTTTTTCCCATCCATTTGCATTCAGACTACGCATAAAACACTTGTTTGTAGACTATATTGGTTTTGCTTATTGATCCATTGTGACAATTTCTGTGTTTCATTGAATTTTTTATTCCATCAGTATTTATTGTAAGTTAATATTTATCTTTTAATTTTATTTTTATTCCTTTTTTTCTTGACTACTTTTGTGATTTTATTCTTTAACTTTATTATTTATTCAGGGGTACATGTGCAGTTTTGTTACGTAGGTAAACTTGTGTCGTGGGGATTTGTTGTGCAGGTTATTTCATCACCCAGGTATTTAGATTCTACTGTCAATTATTGACTGGCTTTTGAGCTATCTTTAGTGGCTGCAATAGGGAATACACACATTCTTAGCTTTTCATAGCCTAAAGTTAATATTGTACCGCCACACAAAAAATGCAGAAAACTCACAACTATTCAGGTTCATTTACTAACTCCCCCCCAGCTTACTGTACATTACACAGGCTTTTACATTTACCTAGGTATTTACCACTTCTGATATTATTCATTCTTCCTGAAGATCTAAGTTTTACCTTCAATTCTTAGGTTTTCTTATCATTCAATTTTACAAGTGATGCATTTCTAGTTTTCTTTTCCCTGAAAGTATCTTTTGTTACCTTCAGTCTTAAACAATACTTTTGCTTGATATAAAATTCAACAATTTTTCACCAACACTTCGAAAATATGGCTCCATAGTCTTTTTGTCTCCATATTTGTGAAGAAGACTGGGCGATTATCCGAAGTTTAAGTAATGCATCATTTTCCTCTGGCAGCCTTCAAGATTTTCTTCTTATCATTGTCTTCCAGCAGTTTGACTCCACTGTGTCAAAATAAACAAAGTGTTTATTTTGCTGATGCGTATTAAACTTTTGCATGTGTGAATGTATGTCTACCACCACATTGGGGAAATTTTATTCAATTATATTTAGTGTAGCATTTCCCCCTCTCTTCCTGGGTTTCCAACTACATGTTAGTTAAATATTTCTTACATTGTGTTACTGATTCAGGTGGTCTGCTTATTTTCTTCAATCTCTCTTGTCTCCCTCTATCATTCTTGATGATTTCTAGAAATCTGTCTTTATGGTTGCTAATTCCTTTCTGTCCATTCTGCTGCTAAATCCATCCAGTTAATTATTTCAGGTATTGTATTTTTCACTTTCAGTATTTCTACTTGGATTTTCTTTTCCATTGTTCCACTTTCTCTGCCAAGATTCCCTATTTTCTCAGTCATCTTGGACATATATTCCTTTTCCATCTGAAGCACATTATAATGGCTGTTATAAACAACTACTTTGTCTGGTAGTTCCAACATCTGGATCCTCTTGATAGGAATGGGGGATGGTCTCTGTTGATGGTCTTTTTTCTTGAGAATGTTTCCCATATTCCTTGTTTGTTATATGTTGAGTAACTTTGGATTTTGTCCTGAATATTGGAAATTTTATTTTGTGTTCCTGGGGGCCCTATTCATTTATGTGACTTGTGTGTGTGTGTGTGTGTGTGTGTGTGTGTGTGTGTGTGTGCTTTGCCAGACAATTGCTTTTGTTAAGGAAGCAGGTGGCTGGAAGAGCCAGAGTGACACCATTTAAAAACAACTCCATCTTAAAACTAGTAAGGCACATTTCTTGCCAGTCATGACCCATAGTCAGAAAATGTTTATAGTTGAGAAAATGACCTAAAGATACCTACAAGGACACACTCCTACAACAACAGAAAGCCCAGATGTCCCAATACCCATAACAATATGTGCTTAACTGACTTGCTTCTTTTACCACACTCTGTGATTTGCCTTAAATGCCTTCCTGACAATGGGGAAAGGATTCCCTATTTAATAAATGGTGCTGGGAAAACTGGCTAGCCATATGTAGAAAGCTGAAACTGGATCCCTTCCTTACACCTTATACAAAAATTAATTCAAGATGGATTAAAGACTTAAACGTTAGACCTAAAACCATAAAAACCCTAGAAGAAAACCTAGGCATTACCATTCAGGACATAGGCATGGGCAAGGACTTCATGTCTAAAACACCAAAAGCAATGGCAACAAAAGCCAAAATTGACAAATGGGATCTAATTAAACTAAAGAGCTTCTGCACAGCAAAAGAAACTACCATCAGAGTGAACAGGCAATCTACAAAATGGGAGAACATTTTCACAACCTACTCATCTGACAAAAGGCTAATATCCAGAATCTACAATGAACTCAAACAAATTTACAAGAAAAAAACAAACAACCCCATCAAAAAGTGGGCAAAGGACATGAACAGACACTTCTCAAAAGAAGACATTTATGCAGCCAAAAGACACATGAAAAAATGCTCACCATCACTGGCCTTCAGAGAAATGCAAATCAAAACCACAGTGAGATACCATCTCACACCAGTTAGAATGGCAATCATTACAAAGTCAGGAAACAACAGGTGCTGGAGAGGATGTGGAGAAATAGGAACACTTTTACACTGTTGGTGGGACTGTAAACTAGTTCAACCATTGTGGAAGTCAGTGTGGCGATTCCTCAGGGATCTAGAACTAGAAATACCATTTGACCCAGCCATCCCATTACTGGGTATATACCCAAAGGACTATAAATCATGCTGCTATAAAGACACATGCACACGTATGTTTATTGCGGCACTATTCACAATAGCAAAGACTTGGAACCAACCCAAATGTCCAACAATGATAGACTGGATTAAGAAAATGTGGCACATATACACCACGGAATACTATGCAGCCATAAAAAAGGATGAGTTCATGTCCTTTGTAGGGACATGGATGAAATTGGAAATCATCATTCTCAGTAAACTATCACAAGAGCAAAAAACCAAACACCGCATAGTCTCGCTCATAGGTGGGAATTGAACAATGAGAACACATGGACACAGGAAGGGGAACATCACACTCTGGGGACTGTTGTGGGGTGGGGGGAGGGGGGAGGGATAGCTTTAGGAGATATACCTAACGCTGAATGACGAGTTAATGGGTGCAGCACACCCGCATGGCACATGTGTACATATGTAACTAACCTGCACATTGTGCACATGTACCCTAAAACTTAAAGTATAATAATAATAAAATTAAATTTAAAAAATGCCTTCCTGAGTGGGATCCAAGAACCCTCTCTTGAGATCTGGATCAAGACCCCTTTTTTACTGGGTAACACTTTCACTAGATTCCAAATGCCTACACAGTTTCTGGATGGCAGATAAAATCTCAACCTAGTTATTTTATTTGTGTCTGAGATGACTTGTCTCTGAATTGTATGTGCATGTGTCAGCTAAAGAGTTGAGACAAATTTATACACAGAATTTAGGGCTCCTTGTATGTGAATATTTTCATTTTGGGATGTACCCCTTCACTTTCCAAAGGGTATAGTTGCCCCAAATTCTTTAGTTTCTTCTGGCTAGAGAAACCATAGGTTTTGTACTGGAATTTCAGTTGAAGTGTTAACTGTGATGTGTTTTCTGACTAAAATCTGTAAGAACGGAAAAATTCAAACTTGTGGTTTGTTTTATCCATGTGTCCACTTCCCTCCAAAATCAGCCTGCTTGTATTTACTTTCTTCTGACTTCAGATAGTAGATTTGTGTCTCTTCCCTAGATTTTATTTTTATTACCTGAGCATTTGTTGGTGCAGTATTGGCTTCACTGGACACACAGAAGTGAAATTCCTGAACTGAATTTCTACAGAATTTGTTACTTAATTAAGCAAAAATCAGAGAGTGATGAACTACATGCAAGATAAATATGCCTATCAGAGATTCTGGGGCACATTCGAGTGTGCTCCATGTGCAGTGAAAGAAATATGGTAGCCCACTTTGGTTTAATACAAGTGGGAAGCTAGATATCAAGGCTGGAAGAAAATCATGCCCTTATAATTGTCAGGGGTAAGTGGCTATATTGGGTTTTGTCCAATGACTGAAAATTAGAGCTGAGAGATCAGAGGAGCTGACTGTGAATCTTCACACCAAGAATTGTATCAGAGGGATGGGACCACAGTGATTGAGATAGGGAAGCATGATGGAACAGATCTTTTTAACTAACATAAGGAACATGAGGTTGTATATTGAGGGGCACTGATAAGCGGAGTGACAGCGCATCAACTAATGAATGGATAAATATAATGTGATACATTTATACAGTGAAATTTTATTTGGCTATAAAAAGGAAAGACACACTGATGCATGCTACATCATGGATACACCTTGAAAACATCACAGCAACTGAAAAATACAGTCAATATAGGCACCCATTTATCGGGGGACCTGCCCCGATAATCACGTAGGTTCTTTTCTATTTTCCTAAGCGTCGGCTGGCTTGAGAAATAAAGGGACAGAGTACAAAAGAGAGAAATTTTAAAGCTGGGCATCCGGGGGAGACATCACATGTTGGTAGGATCCGTGATGCCCCACAAGCCACAAAAACCAGCAAGTTTTTATTAGGGATTTTCAAAAGGGGAGGGAGTGTGCGAATAGGTGTGGGTGACAGACATCAAGTGCTTAACAGAGTAATAGAATATCACGAGGCAAGTGGAGGCAGGGCGAGATCACAGGACCACAGGACCAAGGCAAACTTAAAATTGCTAATGAAGTTTCGGGCACCATTGCCATTGATAACATCTTATCAGGAGACAGGGTTTTGAGATCAACCAGTCTGACCAAAATTTATTAGGCAGGAATTTCCTCTTCCTAATAAGCCTGGGAGCACTATGGGAGACTGGAATATATTTCACTTCTGCAGTTTCGACCATAAGAGACAGGCCACGCCCAGGGGGGCTGTTTATAAGCCGATACCCCTAGGTGCGCATTCTCTTTCTCAGGGACGTTCCATGCTGAGAAAACGAATTCAGCGATATTTCTCCCATTTGCTTCTGAAAGAAGAGAAATATGGCTCTGTTCTGCCCAGCTCACCAGCAGTCAGAGTTTAAGGTTATCTCTCTTATTCCCTGAACAATTGCTGTTATCCTGTTCTTTTTTCAGGGTGCCCACATTTCATATTGCTCAAACACACATGCTGTACAATTTGTGTAGTTAAGGCAATTATTACAGGGTCCTGAGACAATATACAACCTTCTCGGCTGACAGGATTAAGAGATTAAAGTAAAGACAGGCATAGGAAATCAGAAGGGTATTGATTGGGGAAGTGATAAGTGTCCATGAAATCTTTACAATTTATGTTTAGAGATTGCAGTAAAGACAGGCATAAGAAATTACAAAAGTATTAATTTGGGGAACTAATAAATGTCCACAAAATCTTCATAATCCATGTTCTTCTGTCATGGCTTCAGCCGGTTCCTCCGTTTGGGGTCCCTGACTTCCTGAAACACCCATTGGACAAATCCATTTGCATAAAATAAAAGAGAGAGAAGAAGAGGCAAATGGCTGTCTCTTTATTTTCTCTTACACTGGCATTTTACAGAATAAAACCCCTGCATGTTTACTCTTGTCTTGACATCTGCTTCTCATGGGACATGGGATAAAGTGAGAATCCATCCAAGCATCCTGAAGTTTTCACACCAGCATCTTATGGCAGTTTCTTCCTCCAGGTGCCATGGCACTACACCATCACCCTTCATTTATTTGTCCATCTTTCTTATTTGATTGCAAGATCTTTGAAACCAGGAATGTTTTCTTATACTTCAAACCTACTACTCTATGTGACACAGTAGTGATGCTTAAATACTGTAGAAAGAATAAATAAAAGAACACAGTCTGTCAAGCTTGCATAAGAGTAAATTACACAAATGCTGGTGAGGATGTGGAAAAAGGGGACCACTTGTGCACTCTTAGTGGGATGTAAATTAGTACAGCCACTATAGAGAACAGTCATTTCTAAAAATAAAACTACCATATGAAGCAGCAATCTTACCACTGGGTATACACCCAAAAGAAAGGAAATAAGTATATTGAAGAGACACCTACAGCCCCATGTTTACTGCAGCACTATTCACAATAGCCAAGACATGGAATCAAGCTAAGTGTCTATCAACAGACGAATGGATAAAGAAAATGAGGCACATATACACAATGAAATTTATTCGGCCATAAAAAATAATAAAATCCTGTCATTGTCAAGAACATGGATGCAACTGAAGGATATTATGCAAAGTGAAATGAGCCAGGCACAGAAAGACAAATTTTGCATATTCTCACTCATATGTGGGAACTAATTGTTTTTTAATTGAACTCATGAAGATAGAGAGTAGCATGGTGGTTATCAGAGGCTGGGGAGGGTAGTAATGGGGAGGGGAGGATAAAATGGGGATTGTTAATGGGTGCAAAAATAGCAGTTAGATAGAAGGAATAAAATCTAGAGTTTAGTAGCGCAATAGGGTGACTACAGTTAACAATAATTTATTGTATATTTCAAAATAACTAAAGGAGTGGAATTGGAATGTTCCCAATACAAAGAAATAATACATGATTGAGGTGATGGATACTTCAGTTACCCCGATGTGATCATTACTTGTGGTATGCTTGTATCAAAATATCACATGTACCCCATAAATATATACAACATTTATATACCCATAATAATTAAAAATAAAGAATTAAGACAAAAACAGTAAATTATAATAATGTCTGGTTAATTTCAGAGCCAACTGTCCTTCTCCATAAATCACTGTCATAACACCTAAAAAATCAGATTCAGGGTGTTGTGTATACTTGTATGTAAATTTGTGTCATTCTCTGTTAGTGGCCTCTGCAGATACTGCAATGCTTCTCATTATAGGCCATTCTTCGTGTGTGTGGCTATTTAAACCACTTAAGGCCTTTTTTTCATATGATTTGAGAGGGAAACATGAAGTGTACTATATCAGCTTCACTACTCCTCTTTTCTCACGGAGAGAATAGCTGAATAAAATAAGTCATCCATTCTAAGTGGGTGATATCTTTAGGAATGCCGCAAATGTAGTAACAAGAAAATTAGGAACCGAAATTGCTATTTCAATTCTAGTCAACATTTTCCAAATATTAGTGAGCATATAGTCTCCTTGGAAATCTACATTAGGAGAAATAATAGCTAAAATACTAGCCATAGACAATAATTTGCTACATACAAACTGATTATTTTTGTTACAATAAAGAATGAATCATAATTTGTCCTAGGTAATCCATGAGTAGTTTGAAGGAAACGTAACTTCTGCTAACTATGTTAGATAGTTTACCTCCAGCTCCTATATTTCTACTGCCTAGATTCAGGAGAATGTGGTTGTACAGTAAAATGTACCTGTACTCCTTTATGAAATAAAATACATTGGATCAATCCAGATAATGACTGTGCTGTTTTGCTCAAAGTTTTTGTGATCATCATAGAGTGAAATATGGCTCATAGTATTAACATCTCTAATAAATGTACATATGCAGGATGTTTTAAGAAATAAACTTTGCTTCTAGTTATCTCAGTGTGGCTGAAAAGGTCAGAGTATTTTTCTTTAATTATAATGAAAGAAATCTCAATCTTGAACTGTATTCACACAGTGTCAGATTATAGAAAATTGAGCTCATAATGAGACACTCTCTCTTATTTTATAAACCAGCATTGTTGGCTTTGTGGGCATATACATTAAAAACGAGAATTCTCCTGTGGGTTATAGTTAATGATATCTTTAATCCCGAAGTCTCTATTAGCTGAAAGTTTCCAAAGTGAGCTTTTACAATATACAGCCTTTTTTTTCATATGGAACCAGAAACTAAACGGCAAAAAAAAAAAAAAAAGTTCTTGGTAAGATAACGCTAAGAACAATTTACAGGACAAAAAGTTTTTTATCCAAGACCCAAGAGGCAAGCTGTCTGCTCAACTGTGTGTCTTTGGCATTAAGCTTTATCTGCCACGTATTCTAAGAAACATTATCATGACTTTACCAGATCATCATAGATACCAGACAATACTCACTATTTTTTTTTCCAAAATAACCTCAAATCTCATAAGTTTTAGAATTCCATTTTTTAAAACGACACAGATGTCATGAACATAAACCATTTGCCTTCCAACTGCAATATCTGCATGATGCTGAATGGCCCTGCTATTAAATGTAGAACAAAGTGTTATTTCTGAGTGAACCTCATAGCACATTACAAAAGCCTCTATTTGGTAATTTCTAAAATTTCTTCTTTTAGCTTTTTATCAAGACGCTTCAGGCATCACTTTACCCGGGGGATTTTCTGGAAATTGCTCACTTTCTTTGGAAAACAGAAGAAACTTTTTTTTTTTCCAATTGAAGAATTTCTGAATACAAATGTGGAGTATCCCTCTGTGCTGTAGCCTTTCTCATATCATGGCCACCTCATAATAATTTAGCCCCCCAGAGAGTCATCTAGTTTCAGATGCATGAAGGCAGGAAATAAAGTGAAGGAGGAGGAAAAGGTAGGTCAGGAAGAAACGGGGGAAAAATAAATACACCAAATTCAAGCAAGCTTTCAGTAATAACAAATAATGATTATCAGATAGCAAAAGCAGTTATACATGTGCTAAAAGTAGAACATAAATAACATGATATTTATTTGAAGAGTCATCATGCTTTGTAGAATGATTAATAATTATGTTGTTCCCATAATTCACACCTAATCTTGCAATTACTTTTCTATAAAGTATTACCTCCTGTAAATCTGTAATAGTGGCCATTTTCTCTACCCATGCCAAATCATATATTTAAGTTAATCTTATAATAAAATAATACTGTACTTTTTCTAAAATTATTCCATCATCACTAAGGATTTTGAATTTCATACCATTTGTTCCTAATGACATTCAAATTAATCTGTTTTGACCTATTAGTTTATCCTTCAATGGATAGTCACCTTAAAATTTTCTTCCTTTAATTCTATGTTTAACATATATCAGAAGAAGAGGAGGTAGGGTCTTGCCACTGTACAATCATTGAACTTCTACATACTAGTTAATGGTTAAACATAAAGCTACAAGATTTAATGACATATTAGAAGCATAAACGCAGTTTAAATTATAATATCCATACATACTTTAAAGCCACCATTACAGGACCACATAAATATATCTAACCTATTTTCCAATGAAACATGAGAAAGTAGAGTTAATAAAAATATTATAAAAATTTAGAAGACAGAGTATAGCAAAATAAGGACACAGTATTATAGGTAGATTGAAAAACAATCATACATTTGAGTTGTATAATGTGATGCTTTGCTATATGTATATATTGTGAAATGATTACCACAATCAAGTTAGCACATCTATCACCTCATATAGTTAGCATTTGTGTGTGTGTGTGTAGTGAGGACACTTAAGATATACTCTCTTAGTACATTTCAAGTATACAATACAGTATTGTTAACTATCATCACCATACTGTACATTGGGTCTCCAGAATCTGTCCATCTTTTATAATAACTGAAAGTTTGTACTCTTTGACCATCATCTCCCCAAGTTTCCCACTCCCCAGTCCTGGTAACCATCATTCTACCTTCTGCTTTTATGTGTTCAACTTTTAAAATTCCACACATCAGTGAGATCATGCATTTGTCTTTCTCTGCCCGATTTATTTAGATTAGCATAATGCTTGGTTGCAAATGACAGGATTTACTAAAAGTGCTAGAATCTCCTTTGATAAGACAGTTTGAGATGTAAATGGGAATGCATAGATTGCCTTCCTATGGGACACATGGACTACAACTAGGATAACATTTGATGGTGGTCAAACAATACAGCCATTGTTGCTATAGAAATTCAGTAAATTGGAATTGAGCATGCCGACTTCCCTCTGCCTTGCATAGAAAGGGACCTTGCTTTGTGACTCACCCTCAGGTAAAGAATTAACTATGGAAGTCTGCTAATCTGTGAGCTCAGCTTTTATCCTAAATATAGGCTGTCTGACTGTTGGTCATCACATTATCATCACTGTCATCATCACTGTCCTTATTGCCATCATCATAATAATTACCATCATCCCCATCACTATCATCATTATCACCATCACCATCATTGTCATCATCACAATAACTATCATCACCATCACCATCACCATCATTATCACAATCATCATTATCATCATTGCCATCACCACCATCACTATCATCATTACCATCACCATCATTACCTTCATCCCCATCATCATCCTCACCATCACCATCACCATCATCACAATCAGCATCACCATCATTGCCATCACCATCATCGCCATCATCATCACCATAATCATTATCATCATTTACATAGCCATCATCATCATCACAATCATCATCACCATCACCGTCATCATCACCACCATCACCATCATCACCGTCATCATTACCATCACCATTATCATCATCACAATCATCATCATCAGCCATCATCACCATCACCACCATCATCACAATCATCATCATTATCACCATCATACCATCACCATCATCACCATCATCATCATTATTGCTATCACCATTATTATCACCATCACCACTATCATTATCACAATTATCATCACCCATGATCACCATCACCATCATTACTACCATCATCACAAACATCACCATCATCATTATTATCACCATCATCATGATCATTGCTATCACCATCATCATCATCATCACCATTACCATTAACATTATCACAATCATTACCATCATCATCATCACCATCACCACCACCATCATCACAATTATCATCATCATCACGATCATCATCACAATCATCATCATCACCATCATCACCATCATCATCACAATCATCATTATCATCATCACTCGTGTATTTTTTACTGTTGACCAAGTATTTTCATAGGTTTTCTTACTTGAAATGAATTTTATGAATTTCTATCTTCAAGAAATTGTCTGTAAAATGGATAGACAAATTGAGACTGAAACACAAGTAGTGAATATGAGTTAAGTCCTTGAGCATCTTGCAGTGAACAGGACTTAAGTGCTTGATTATGCTATAGAAAATGCTGGGTAGGGCAGATGGAGCATTTTAGCATTGGAAAAAAACTAGAGACATCAGAAGCAAAGTTCTTGGAGAAGTGGAGTCCTGAAATGCATTCACTGATTCAGCAAATAATTTTTAAGTGCCTGTTTTATTCCAAGTTGTGTGGTAGTTGTGTGGTAGTTGTGAGGAGCTGCAAAGATATGTGAGTTAAAAGCTTCATCTTCAAGAGAAACATGCAGGCTAATGAGGAAGAAAGATAAACAAATAGTGTGATTATTGTCTTACCTAAGCTTCCCTTAACAGTGGCAGGAAAAGCTTCTAGGTGGATACTTTAGGTAAGAATGTAGTTCCAGGAAGAAGGAGTCTAGAACAAAGGGAATAAAACAGAGAACACTCAGTACAAGGATGCTTCATTGACTCATCCACCTCCAGAAAAGCACATGTTCAATCCTGTCAGAGACCTTCTGAAAAGCCTCTGAAATACACCTTAAAATTGTCTATCTGGGACATCAAAGGGGTAAGCCACTTATTTGACAGCTTCTGATAAGCAGTGGCCAAGGACGGCAGCATTGGCACTATGATTTGTGGCTCCCCATGGGTGGTGGGCTTTGCAGATGTCTCATGCTGAGATGTCAGGGAAGCCCTAAGCAAAGCAGCATGAAATGTTGTTGCCAATTATACTTGTGTAAAGCACCACAAAGATGTGATGACATAAGAGTTGGAGAAGAAAGGATGTTGAGGAACATAAAAGACTTCAATACAACAACTCTGCAGAAGTCTTCCTTTCATACTCTAATAATAGCAAAATCTCAAACGAATGTACATGCTTTGATAAAGCCAGTAACGATCACATTTATTTGGTACATTTTGAAATTTAGTTTCATTTTGTCTTGACAGGTAACCACACAATACTTATTCTCTAAGATAAAAATATTTCCACTAGCTTTCTAAGAATTAGAATGTTACGAAATTAATAAAACACTCATTTTGTTTGCATATTCCACAATTTATTTTCAAAATAAGCAAATCTGTGACATATGCCCTTAACAAGGTTTTACACCAATTTTTTAATAAAACATAATTTGAGTTTCACAACACTGAAGTGAGAATTTTTAGAGTATTTTCTAAGATGAGTATTCTTCATTTCTTAAAGGATCATCTTTCTATTTCAAATCAGAAACATGTCTTTAGGTAATATAAGATTGTTTGGCAAGGAGAAATATGTTCTACATTTTGTAGAAATGTAGTACCTGAAATACATTCTCCCAAAAGGAAGGAGGAAAGGATTGACAAGAGAAAGTGGTTATTCCATGAATATGGTACATCTTGGACTTAGGATTGATATTAGGTGAATGATGGTAGGTCTATACAAAGCCAACTTAAGTGAAAAACAGTGTTGAAGCTGAAAGAGTGGTTCTTATCCTTGGCTGTACATTAGAATGACCCAAGGAGCTCTTCGTGTAAAATCCTGACGTCAAGGCCACCTCTTAAAGCAATAAAACCAGATGCTGACCTTGATTTACAATGTGCAGCTATAGTTGAGAGCCACTTACCTAGAAGAGTTCTTCTCGATCTTTAATCTGTATGGGAACCTTCTTGTTATCTTCTTAACATGTAGGATATAATTAACTCAGACTGGGGTGAAGGTTTGAAATTCTGCATTTCTAACAAGCTCCTGCGAGGACCAAGCTGATGTTCTAATGACCAGTCCTGGAGTAGTGTGATTGAGTCTTGGCAACATTGAGATTACTCACCCAACTCGATTTTTAAATACTTCAGTGTGTGTTTATCCGTGTCCGCTTGTAACCTTTATTAATCACCCACAGAACATTCAACAGTCATACAAACATGACTAAGACATGACCCCTGCTTTCAAGGTGGAGACTAAGTGTGAAGAGTTGTCTACACCATGGCATGGTGCCTGGGATACGCTTATCTACACCAGACTGCAGTTCTCCACAGCAACATCAGAAAGGTAAGGTTGACTCCTTCTGGAAGAAAGAAGCATGAGTCCACTTGCAATGTCTGAGAGCAGTGTTTTCAGAGCAAGTATTTGCATGTGTTTGGTTTTTTTCTGGCTGCTGTAACAAATTACCAAAAGGAGAATGGCTTAAAACAACAGAAATATATTACCTTACAATTCTGGAGCTCGAAAGGCAAAACTGGTCTCACTGGAGCAAAATCAAGCTATTGGCAGGATTGTGTACCTGCAGATGCTCAAGGAAAGGTGGTTTCTTGCTTTTTCCAGGTCCTAAGGACTGCCAGCTTTGCATGGTTCATAGTCCCTTCCGTTCATCTGCAAACCCAACAACATAGCCTCTCTCTGACTCTGGTGCAGTCCTCACACCTTTTTGTCTGACCTCTTCTGCCTCCCTCTCCCATTATGAAGGACCCCTGTGATTACACTGGTCCCATCTGATAATTCAGGATGATCTCCCCATCTCACAGTCAGTGGATTAACAGCCTCAATGGCAGCTACAGCTTAACATCAAACCAAAACATTTGGTTTTTATTTGATGTTAAGTAAATAAGTGTTGAACACTAAAATTCAGAAATAAAACGGAGCAAACATATAAACTATATTTCCTGTACATCTCAATCATCACAGAAACAAGTAATTACGTTATAGGCTTGCTGTTTGCCCATGAACACAAAATTACACATCTAGTTAGAAATCTAACATCAAATAACATCAACCTAACATCAAATAAACAACAAATTTTTCCTTTGCCATGTAACGGCATAATCGTAGATTCTGAGGATTAGGACCGTGGACATCTTTGGGTGGGGGGTCGTTATTGCCAACTTTAATCAAAAAGGTCAGAATCTAGTTTAAACAGGGTTTACTCAAGCACAAGGTTTAGGACAGGCTGCCCTGGGAAGCACAGATTCCAAATAATGGAAGTCAGTGTTTCAAAATGTGGAAGTTTGGGATCACTTATTTAGACAACATTCAGAGAAGTTTAACAGAATTTCAACATCTTTCAATATGATGTTTGATGCGGTCACAGTGATCTGATTAGGCAACATAGTCTTATTTTTTGAGGAAAGGTGTATTTAACATTCCACACTTAAGATATGACTGAGAAGCGGTTTTGGACACCATCTGGTCTGAGTTAGGTACAGGACAATAAATAAAGGAGACAGTTAATCTATAACAAAGATCAGTAATTGGAAGGGGAAGGCCTAGTCTCCGGTCTCTCCTAGTCATTTACAGAACAAGAGTAGTAAAGAAGAGAGTTAAGCTATTATCTAAGAAGCAGAATTGCAAGCATGCTACATGACTCACTTTCCAGGGCTTAACTCCCTCCTTGACATCATAAATTTAGAGGGTCCTGAAATTGTATTTTATTTTCTACATTATTGTGCCAACCACAGCATGGGCACGAAACCCACGGTTCTTCTCATCACTCACTCCCTTCTCTGTTCCCTGTAGTACTTTTCCCTTAGGGGGATACTTGAGAGTTGAATATATACTTTTTTATATTGGTATCTTTTACTTCAGCGAAATCTGGCTTTCCCAGTAGAGAATAAATGCCTTAATGTCAAAGGCTAAAAGGGAATCTGATAGTCAGGCATTGCTTAACTAGAGGGATACATTCTGAGAAACAGTCTTGAGGTGATGTCATTGTTCAAACATCATAGCATGTGCTTACACAAGCCTAGACAGCGTAGCCTACGTCACACTTGTGTGATATTGCCTATTGCTCCTTGGCTACAACCTGTACAGTGTGTTACCATAATGAATATTACAGGCAATTGTAACACAATGGTCAGTGTTTGTGTATCTAAACATATTTAAACACGAAAAGGTACAGTAAAAATACAGTATTAAAATCATATTTAAACAAAGAATATGTAAAGTAAAAATATGGGATTAAAGTATTTCTGTGATTAAACATATTTAAATACAGAAAAGTTATAGTAAAACTACAGTACTAAAATCTTATGGCACCACCACTGTTTATGTGATCTGTCATTGACCAAAATGTGGTTATGTGGCATGATTGTATTTTTTTCCTTATCTTATGAATCTCAGTCTGGTATTGTTTTAGACCTGAAGATAACCATTTCTAGAGTTGACTGGCAGCGATGCTAAATTTCAGAAAAAACGACAGAGAAAGACACTAATCAGTTTTTAGACTGTCTTACATATTGACTTTTATTACTTTTTTTTTCTGTTGGGAAAAACCCAAACCTATACCAGAAACAGGAGCTATATGTTGGGATAAGAAAGATTTGTCAAACCTAAATTCAATGAGCCCTTAAAAATTAAAATTTATATTTTAAAAAATAGAAGTATAAATTTTAATCAATATTGTGGTGACAGGATTATGATGTTCTCATGCAAAACAAACAAACAAAAATAAACAAAATAGTTAAATGTCATCCTTAGAAGGCCGGGCATGGTGACTCATATCTATAATCTTGGCATTTTGGGAGGCCAAGGAGGGAGGATCGTTTGAGGCCAGGAGTTCAAGACCAGCCTGGGCAACATAGCAAGACCCCGTCTTTACAAAAAAATTTTAAAAATTAGCCAGATATGGTGGCACGTACCTGTAGTCCCAGATACTCTGGAGGCTGGGGCGGGAAGATTGCTTGAGCCCAGGAGGTGGAGGCTGCAGTGAGTCATGATTGCACCACTGTACTTCAGCCTGGGTGAGTGTGAGACCCCATCTCAAAAAATAAAAAAAAAAAGTAAAAAACTAAAAATCATCTTTAGAGTATGTAGTATCCTGGTTAAAATTTTTTTTCTTATTAACCAAAAGTTTGTTCTATAATTATTAGAGTTTGTTTCTCTCTCATGTATCATCTCGTTTTGAAAGGAGTCCTGTCTTGCCTAGCTCTGTACAATTTTCTTCTCATGGTACTCTGTGTTTTTGTACACAACAGGTGCTTAATAAATGATTTTACAATTATTTGTACTAAGTCTCTGATCTTGTGGATTAACGGATGTGAGTTTTCTTCCTCTCTGAAGAAGAGAGAATTCCTCTGTGCTTGGGTGTATAGTTACAAACTCACACTCGGTAGACCCACCTGGGTACCTAATCCATCTCCTTGCCTTACTTAAATTTGGATTCCAGGCAATTATCTAATGCCTCTCCACCTCAATTTCCTTCTTTGCCAAGTGGGCATAATAGCAACAATCGATTTGCTGAGTGGTTTTGAGGATGCAGTGCATATAAAGTTCTAAGAACAGGTAAGATATCATTGTGGCCATTATACTAGATTCATTTCAACCTTTAGGTGATCGCTTTACATATTTTGAGGGTCTATCTAATTTTCTTTTTAATGCAGGAATATAAAGGACCAGTGCTAGGCTATTTATTCCCAGTCTATTTATTTTCATAAATAATCAATATTTATATTTATGATATGTTAAAAATATCAATGTTTTAAGAGAATGGTTTTAAAGCTTTGCAACCTTTCAGAGAAAGTCGAGTGGAATATTTTTTCTGTTGTTCATCCCATAATGAAAATGTTCCTCTGGTTGAAACCATCACTTTAAATATTCATGCAACCTCAGTTTAAATATAGTTAAAGAGTCATTTCCTCACCAGTAAATAAAACATAAGCCCCAAAGAAAGCAATCTGAATGTTCAATGTAGAAATTAGATATTATTCTTTTACCAGTGTGTGCCCTTAGAAGTGGATCTGTCATGTTATCCTAATTCCCTCTCTGTGGCATTCGGACTAAAATATTCCCAGTACTATTAATAAAAACATTTAACCTTTGAATATCGTATTGAAAATACAACAAATGCTCTGCACGCTGATGAAGAGATATTGCATCAGAAGTCTTTAGGATAGGATAGCAGCATTTGTTTTTCAGTAGAAAAATCTTCACCATTAAAACCCAGCACAGCACAATTTACTCTGGTTTAATAGCAACTGATTAACTACCTGGATCTGATTTGCAATAACTCATCTTTAATGGAAATAGTCTACAGATCTTCAATTGAAGAGGAGGTAAAATCCCAATCCTTCCTTTTAGAAGAGAGGATTTATGTGCATCATTATTTCACTGTAAAAGGCTCATTGAAAAACATATGTGGAGGGGAAACTTAGTCCAAGTTATTCAAATGATGAAAAATTGATTTCAATATTGGAAGTGAACAATGCTAAAAGGGACAGGATGAATCACTTAAATCTCCAAGTCTCTTTCCAAAATACAAATATATATATATGTGTATATATGTGTATATATATACACATATATATTTATATTCTATATATACACTATATTATATATATACACGCTATATTTTATATATATATATAAATGTTGGAATTTAACATTCCAACCGATCTTAAGGAATATACTTGATATCCTGGAGTATACTTGATTTCCATGTTCAGATGATTTAAGATTTTTTCCCCAATAATTTGAATCATTTGGAAAAGCATTGTCTGTGACTTTTAGAAAACAGCTAAACGGGTTTGAGTCATCTCAAGACCGACTGGTCATACACCACTGAATACATGTTATGGTCTTTTTCAAAGAGATGCTCACTCTTAACAAGAAATTATGTAGTCTATTTCCTGAGTTCATTCATCTTGATTTGATTAAGAATATAATTGCTTTGCCCGCGAACTCAGGGTAAATCATTTGTGTGCCTGCTGAATAAATAAATGAGTGTGTGCACCCCTGGGAGAACCTGGAGGGAGAGGAACAAAAGCACAAAAGTAGAAAAGTGGAGATTGATGGAAGAGTAGGAGGAGGTGGTTGGTAGAGGAAGAGGCAGAGAGTTGAACCACATGATCACTCAGCCCCACTGTCATTTCCATTTCCCTGTGGCACAGATTCCCCAGGAGGGGGCTGTAGGATTAAGACATTCATTTTCCCCTCTTTGCCTCTGTCATTTGGAAAAAAAAAAAAAAAAAAAAAAGTACATATTCACCAAAATCACATTTAGACCTTTGCTTTGTGTATTCTGGGAAGGAGATAAAAGAGGCAGCTTTGGTAATTCATAGCTGACAACGTCATCCCATTTGGGAGAGGAATCACATAATTAAAATATGAATTTCACCTAGTCTTTAGAAAGGGAAAGGGGGGTTTTGGAGGGGCTAGAATGTATTGTATTGTTTTGTTTTGTTTAAAATAGAAAACGTTTGCTTCAGAGATGTTCATTTCCCTCCCAGCCAACCACAGTAACTACCTCCCCATGTTTTGTTCCAAAAGATCCCACTGCTTTGGAAAAGACGCCATTCCATCGTAGAAGTAAGGATACAAATATTTTGGGTGAACCAGTTTTGCCCTTGCTTTTGTAACACGTCCATCTTGGTGCGTTCCTTTTTGTTCACCTCTACCACGCTGGCCTCTGTTACTAAATCATTTTTTTTTCAACCGCCAGTTGCTATGGTTTATGAATATCAGATTAAAGTCATCTTTTCAGTCAACGTCCCAGAAACAAACTCCTCACCCTTCATTGCACCTGCCAGCCTATGACCACAGAGTGATCTGAGCTTTAGCTTCCAAGGACGAGGATGCAGGATAAGTTCAGCCTGCCCCTTCTGCAGCTTTTCTCAACAAGAGCCAACATAGCACGGAACATTGCAAACCTGTACATTTTACACTCCCTGGCACGGCCCATTTGTCATCTAGAAAGATACTTGGCCACCTCCGAGCATGCACAAGGAAAAGGCAGCCAGGACCTTCTCCTCTGGCCCTGATTAGCCGGCACCCATAAGTAACTCCCACTGCTGAATCAAGCCATCATTATTCATCTGGCTGAGTACTGCGGAGAATCCATTAATCCATTATTTGTGGTTCAATATATGCTTTCTAAATCAGACCATCTAGAAACCTAATATGTTTCTTTGCAATTTGGTTGTAAGTGTTGGTCTTGCTTTGTGGATAAGGAGCTTCTGCAAAGTATTTGACATCTCAGTTGGATGCATTTTAAGGACAGGTAAGACAGAAAGGGGAGGGAAAGGGAAACCATGCTGGTTAGCCCTCTTTAAATGTTTTTCTTGCCAGTGGGCATGCAGAACTTGCTCGGGTTTTTGTTTGATTATCAAATAAATCTTCCTTAACAGGCTACTCTATCATAGGAGCAATTGCTTGTACTTATGCATGGGGTTTGATACAGATGTACCTTCCTTCTCATCATACTGTGATTGCAAAAAAAACCGCCAAAGACAGCAACCACAGAGAAAATGGAAGGACGTCATTTTGACTTTTACTTGCCATTTTGCCATCTTGCCTCAAACATAGAGCTCCCTTTGTGTCTCAAGTTTTCTATGTTTTACTCCAACCCACACCCAGCAACTGAATCTCTACCTTCTGGTAAGAAAACATCATGACAGGTTGCAGTTTTTCACTGAGGTGACGGGAGTGAACGCTCATCTTACTTTTCTAGATGTCTGTCTTTTTGTCCTCAAGTTTTATTGCTTTGACATCCGTGAAGCACACTGCCTCAAAAACTAAGAAACAATCTTTTTATTGTGGTTATTTTGGGGTAAAAATGTAGAGGACAACAAGACTGGAATCCAGTGCCAGTGGAATTTGACCCTTGTCCTACTATTAAGTAGGAAAGTTAGAGAAGTTAGAAATGTAGATCTTACCTTAGAGAAGATCATTTGACCGCTTTGAGATTCATTCTGAACATCTGAAAAATGGGGATAATAGTACCTATTTTATAGCAGATCTTCCTAATGGTATACCAGGGTAGAGAGACGGGGCTCAATAAACTCACCCATTTATCCCAGTGCACAAGGCAAATATAAGTTGTGTGTGTGTGTGTGTGTGTGTGTGTGTGTGTGTGTACATGCAACATTACATGTTAAGGATGGGTAGCCTTGACTTTGAAGGCTACTGAAGGAACCAGAAGTCATAAATGCAATTGACAATGTTAAACTATACCTGTGCTCCAGGAAAACAGTAACGATGAAGAAATACCCCCTCTACTTTTTGGTGTGTTCTGAGAAACCGGTTACTCCATAAACCACCCTTCCCCCTATGCCTTAGAAAAGATTCATGGATGCCCTCCCACTGTCATTTTCACTTACGACAAAGACATACGCAAACCCTTCAAATTCCTATTTTTTGCCTCATAAAAGGTTAGCTAAACTATTGCTCCCCACAGATGCATCGGAATGCAATGCTCATTCACAGGATTGGACCCAGTTCATTTACATCTCTGCTTTGCCCAGAGGATCCTGAACTTTGACCCAATCTCAGTTTGAGCCAGGACACAGACCCTCTTAAGGGCCTCTCCTGAGAATTAACTGACCTTACCACAAGGAAGACATTGTCTGGTCCAAGTATGTCACCCACTCGCCCACGTCTGGTCCTTTCCAGTGGATTGTCTCTAAATTCCTTTCTGCCTGACCTTTGACATGCTTGAAGATCTTACCCTCTGTGCAGCTCCGCATGCCAATACCCCCCTTCCCATTATTAGAACAGTACCCCTCCTTATTGCAATAATCTTTTTGAATAAAGTTTTCCTTTCCTACATCTAGATGTGTTTTTACCTGACATACCACAATGAGTGCTTGTGTGTCTAGTACCACAACCTACATGTTAGATAGCTTTGACTATTACAGTTTTCCTCATTTGCAATCAAACACATGAGATACGCAATTTAAACCCCTGCCTGCTGCCCACATACTGCATTTTGAGTGAGTCTGTTTGCACTACTCTGTATATCACGGTGACCTTTGCTTTGGATTGTTCAAGTGTTCGTTCACCTGACTCAAAAGGAAGCATGTGTTTGCACCTTGCATAACCATGCTACCCTGCATTTATATCTTTCAGGGCATCAGCAAAGGAATAAGGACATAGGAGTAGAACGTGACGTCCCTGTTTTTGAGGAGGTTACTGTCTAGATAGGGTGGTGGTGGTGACCCACATGCATGGAAGGACAGGAAACAATATAAAAACCACATCACTGAGCTCTCAACTCTATCTTCCAACTAAGAAGAAAGTGATTAACATGACCAATCAGCACACGAAAGACTGCAAACAACTCCCGGTGCAGTTGGGCAGTGAGGAAGGCTGGATTCTCCTTGAGGGTGTAAACCAAAAAGTATCTGACACAGGTCTCAATCTACTTAGAAGTTTATTTTGCCAAGAAGAAGGACATGTCCAGAAGAGATCAACATGAATCACAGAAATGCTGTGTGGTCTGTGCCTTACTCCAAAGATGATTTTGAGGGCTTCAATATTTAAAGGGGAAATGTGGGCTAGAGGGGAAAGAGGGAGGATATGGTCACATTACTCAATCTACAGGTTGCAAGAGAAAAGGAGCAGGTAGAGGAACAGTCAACTGTACATTCCTCTTGCACTCAGTAAATGGGCACTTTACGTAAGATACGGTGAACATAGAGCAGCCACCTGTGGCGATGTTTAACCTTTTATCTGTAGCTATCTGCTTAGGAACAAAAGGAAAAGGCCACTTCTTGCATGACTCAGCTTTTAGCTTAAATTTTTGTTTTGTTTTTCTTTTGCATAGCAAATTGGGGTCCTGAGTTTTTATTTTCCTTTCACAAGGGAAATTCTTGGTTCCTGGAGTGGAAGCTGCCTATAAAATTGGAGCGTGAGAACGAGCTGGGAGCCACAGGCATGATCTAGAAAGAGGAGGATGATCTGTGATCCATGTCTTTTTCTCTCTGCCCTCTGATGCCTAGACATCCTGCAGCAAAAGCTTGGCCCCTTATTCACAGAGCTGAATGCACACCGGAAAAGGAGTCCAGTAAAAGGTAGAGCAGCTTCAGGTCCCATGGCTACCCCCATGCAAAGGAGGTGAGGCCACAGGTAAGAGCTAACATGCCTGAGCTACCACAGCTGTCATTTGTTTCCCTAATTTTGACTGCAAAAAAGCAATATGGCTGCAGCTTCACTTTTGCCCTGATGTTGTTACAGAACCGAACTGGGGTCTGTTCGCCTGGCACAGCAAAGTCAAACACTAACATTAGGATGGCAGCGAGAGGAAGTGAAGCATTTATTTGCAAGCACCAAGCAAAGAGAGTTGGACAGTTGATGCCTAAGATCCCACCTGCCCAGTGGCTTGCAGGTAAGGGTTTGTAAACACAGGGGTAAATGTCAGGAAAGTAGAAGCTACAGGCAAAATCTTAAATCAATACAAGGAGGTTATACATTGCTTTTGACCTAAAAGGCAGGATATCTTGACGCAGAGGACTCACAGGTCATAGGTAGATTCAAGGATTCTCTGATTTGCCATTAGATAAGGGAAAGAAGTTTTTTTAAAAATTGGGGTCAGCAGAAAAGAATGTTAGCTCTGACTCATGGACATGACTTCCTCCAACCCCCTCAGGAAGACATTTAAAATAAAGAATGGTGGTTAGAGTTCAGTCCTCGGTTGCCCCGTTGCCCCGTAACTGAGGTCTACATTCCAGTGGATGCATTTTGTGGGGGTCTGGGTTTCTGAAAAACAACTCAGGGACTTATGTCAAGATGTTATCTTTAGTTCCTATAGGAACTAAAACTAGTATCTCCTGGCTCTAGCTTCCTTGGTTGTTGTTTTAAAGTACCATTACCTTCTTGGATATCAAGTTACTCATTTACTTTTCAAGGCTAGCCAAATGCCTGGAATTTCCCCTGAAGGAACTCGAGATTTTTCTTCACTTTCATAAGGCCCTTAAGGGGGGTCCCGGCTTCATCATAAAACCAGGATAAAAATGGCTTTTGTGGGACACAGAAGATAGAAACACACAGGTGGGAGGATTCTAGGAAAAGTAATTTAGTCTAGGCAGGTTGATACATTACAAAATCACAAGGCTGAAATCTTATCCTTATATGAGTAATTTGACATTAGGCAATGTGTTTTAAAACCTGTCTTTTTGAGAGATTTACTTTATATATTTATCCCATTATGGAGAACAATAGTGAAAATTCTAAGATGGATGTTAATTAAAAGAAAAAAAATTTAAAATGTCAAAAACTCAGTTATGCAGGTGAGGCTCTCTTTTCAATGGCAGCATGAGAAATTAGTGTCCTACGTCTACTTTTTTGAAATAACAGCCCCTGGTGGTTTCAGGGATGTGTGTTGGTCACAATAAATGCTACAGAATACAATACCAATGTGGGAAGATGACAGAAAGATCCCGGAAACCTCAACCCCACCTCATTCTTCAAGATACAGCTCAAAAAGCTCTCTGAATAACGCAGAAAAGCTAAGCTGACTACTCCTGCTTTGATCATGATGATGTCTTGCTCAGAATTATAGGATAGTCCAGGGATCACCGAAAGAGATCACCAAACTTTCTCTATGAAGAACCAAATACTACAAACTTCCGTCTTTGCCGGCCACGTGGTCTCTGACTCAACTGCTCAACCTTTCACTAACGTGAAAGTAGCCACGGACCATATGCAAAAAAATGGGAGTGGCTGTGTTGCAATAAAACTTTACTTGTAGATGCTGATGTTTGAGTTTCACATAATTTTAATAGACTTTATTTTCTTAATATCAGTTTGAGGTTCATAGCAGAATTGAGAGGAAGATACAGAGAGTTCCCATCTACCCTCTACCCCTCCACAAACAGTCTCCCCAACTACCAACATCTTCCACCAGAGTGGTGCATTTGTTACAATCAATGAACCTACATAGACATATTATAATCCCCTAAAGTCCATAGTTCACATTAAGGTTCACTCTGTCTTTACATTCTGTGGGTTTGGACAAATATATAATGACTACTATAGTATCATACAAAATGGCTACACTACCCTAAAAGTCCTCTGAGCTCCACCCTATTTCTCCCTCCTCCGAATACCTGGCAACAACGACCACTGATCTTTGTCTCCAAGCTCTTGGCTTTTCCAGAATATCCTATGGGTATAACTACATAGTATGTAACCTTTTCAGATTGGTGTTTTTCACTCAGTGCTATGCATTTCAATTTTCTCCATGTCTTTTCATGGCTTGATAATTTATTTCTTTTCAGTGCTGAGTAATATTCCATTCTCTGGATGTACCACGGTTTGTTTATCCATTCGGCTACTAAAGGGTGACGTCTTGGTTGCTTCCAAGCTTTGGCAATGATGAATAAGGTTGCTGCAAACATCCATGTGCAGGTTTTTGTGTGGACGTACATAAGTTTTCAACTCCTTTGCAGAAATACCAAAGAGTGCAATTGTTGGATCATGTGGTAACAGTAGTCTGATATAATGTGCATGTCACAAAATAGTGTTCGATTTTTTTCCCAATTATTTAAACATGTAAAAAATTATTTTACCCATCATACAAAATAAGCATAAGATGAATTATGGCCTACAGTTAGAGTGTGTGGACATCTGGTCAACACTATGATGTAATGTTAATACTTTTTTTTTTTGAGACGGAGTCTCGCTCTGTCACCCAGGCTGGAGTGCAGTGGCGCGATTTCGGCTCACTGCAAGCTCTGCCTCCCAGGTTCACCCCATTCTCCTGCCTCGGCCTCCCGAGTAGCTGGGACTACAGGTGCCCACCACCAAGCCCGGCTAATTTTTTGTATTTTTAGTAGAGACGGAGCTTCACCATGTTAGCCAGGATGGTTTTGATCTCCTGACCTCATGATCCACCTGCCTCGGCCTCCCAAAGTGCTGGGATTACAGGCGTGAGCCACTGCGCCCGGCCCTGGTAATACTTTTTAAAGTGTGTATTTCCCTAATGACTTTAATCCTCTTGAGGGTAAGGATTGGGTCTTATTCATCTTTTTTTAAGTAAAAGCAAAGGAAGTTTAGAGCTACAGAGTACAGGAAAATGGCTGTTTCATAGACAGCCGGGGTACCCCATAGGCAGAACAGCCCATATTCATCTTTACACTATGAACAGTTAGCATAGTGACAGACATAATTACCAATAGAAAGACTAAAATATAAAATGAAAATTCTGCACTTTCATCAGTGATAACCACTGAAAAAAAAGACCCTGACTCAAAGAAACAATCCACAAATTTTTTCTACAACAATGTTGGAAAGAGATTTCTGCACCACCGTGAACCAAATACATCTATACTGTAATGCCAATAGCTTAAAGGGATATTCGGTATTGAATTTTAGTAGTCTCCCAATAATAAATAAATTTCCTCAATTGTGTCTCCATTATGCATTGAAAATGCCAGAGCCCCAGAAGATTCCATAACAATTGTCAAACTGAAGCCACTGAACGGATGGAAACCAAGGTGGGGTTTGATGTCCTACTTTGACAACTGTCTTACAGACTTGTTTGTGAACATGCACATTAGTTTAGAAAGAAGCACATTGAGTTTTGGAGGCCTGATGCAAATTAATTAATTAATTCAGCCTACAGCAACAACATCTATATCAAAGGACTGCAGTGGTGCCAGAATCATCAATATTTAAAACACGAGTTTCCATTTCATTTTATTTTTAGAGCATCGCTTTCAAGAATTTATTCAATGCCCTAATAATCTATGCTAATTTTCAGGTTGATATCAGGATCTTGGTATTTTTGGGCCCAAGCTAAAGGAGGGTTCATGTGAGTCTGCCTCTTCCCTAGATTGTCGGAAAAGCCCCCAAAATATTTTCCAAAGACTTTGATAATCAAATAGGTCTCGCCAACCATGTTGGTTCCCAATCTCTCCTACAGTCTGACCGTGACCTTGCACCTGCAAACCTTAGCTTACTTCTTTTCCCCATGGACTCACTCCTAAGTTTCCATTTTAGGCAGAAGGATTTAAGAGACTTGTCAACACTCTGAGACTCAATCTTCTTATTGTTGGTTCCTTGGCTCCTGTTCTGATGACTTTTGGCCTTGGGACCAACATCCAAACCTGAAGACTGCTCTCTTTGCTCTATATCTGAAGACTTAGTGTTTTGCTCAAGCCTTGTCTGATCCTAGCACCCTAATCTTATCAGGGTAGGGGTCCTGCTTTGGTCTCACCAGATCCCTCCTCAGAAGGGAACCCAGTTCTTGGACATGACCCATTACACATGGCTCCATTAACTCTCAACACACATTGCAGCAACAAGGTGTCCTCTCGAGTGTGTGAAGCGTGGCCGTTGCAGACTCTCCTATTGTCTTCCAAGAGAAAGGCTCTTGGAATTTTCTTTATACTGATGTACTGCTTCAGACTTCCCATCTCCTCCCAGCCAGGCAGCTGGGTTGCACCTTCCTGGTCTTCCAAGGTGGGGAGGGTCTAGCTCCATGCCTTAGTTCTTGCTGCCTCTGGTTGGTCAACTTCCAGAAGCTAGACCATCCAGGTTCAATAAATGACAATGCTTACCTGGTGATAAAGTGTGCCTGGAGGTTTTAGATTTAGGGTGCATGTTTATAACATTGCTACATAAATTTCCAAAACATTATCTCAGTTGGCGATTACTAGGTGTAATGAATTGAATTGTGTCACCTACATATTCAAATCCTAACCTTCGGCACCTGTAAATATTATGCCTCTTTTTGGAAGTAGGGACTTTGCAGGTATAAGCATGTCAACAGGAGGTCATATTGGATTAGGGTTGACCCCAACACAACAACTGGAATCTTTTTATGATAAATTAGAAGAAGGTTTTGTTTTGTTTTGTTTTGTTTGTGACTGAGTCTCACTCTGGTGCCTAGGCTGGAGTACAGTGGCATGATCTCAGTTGACTGCAACCTCTGCCTCCCAGGTTCAAGTGATTATCCTGTCTCGGCCTCCCAAGTAGCTGGTACTACAGGCGTGAGCCACCATGCCCAGCTATTTTTTTTTTTTTTTTTGAGACAGAGCCTCGCTGTGTCACCCAGGCTGGAGTGCAATGGCACGATCTCGGCTCACTGCAACCTCTGCCTCCCGGGTTCAAGCAATTCGCCCTGCCTCAGCCTCCCAAATAGCTGGGATTACAGGCACACACCACCACGCCTAGCTAACTTTTGTATTTTTAGTAGAGACGAGGTTTCACCATGTTGGCCATGTTGGTCTCGAATTCCTGACCTCAGATGATCTGCCCTCCTCAGCCTCCCAAAGTGCTGGGATTACAGGCATGAGCCACGGCGCCCCCACCCCCATATATATATATATGTATATATATATATATATATATGTATGTATATATATATATATGTGTGTGTATATATATATACACACACATATATATATACAATATATATACATATATATACACATATATATACATATATATATACACATATATATACATATATATATATACACATATATATATATTTGTACATTTTAGTACAGACGAGGTTTTGCCATGTTGGCCAGGCTGTCCTCGAACTCCTGACCTCAGGTGATCCACCTGCCTTGGCCTCCCAAAGTGCTGGGATTACAGGCGTGAGCCACCACGCCCGGCCTTAGAGGAAGGTTTGAATATAGAAACACACCAAAAGAGCCCCAAGGGATGATGAGTTAGAGAGTGCAGTGATGCATCTACAAGACAAAGAATGCCAAGAATTTCCAGCCACCACCAGAAGCTAGGAAAGGGGGAAGGAACGGATTCTTCCTCAGAGCCTCCAGAGGGAAC
Source organism: Pan troglodytes (assembly GCF_028858775.2). Taxonomy (NCBI): domain Eukaryota; kingdom Metazoa; phylum Chordata; class Mammalia; order Primates; family Hominidae; genus Pan; species Pan troglodytes. Next base: position 6,898,582 of record NC_072421.2, on the reverse strand, counting down.
CAACTGTGGAAACATCTTCATTTCCAACTTCTGAGCTTTAGGGCTGGGAGAGTATAAATATCCATTGTTTTAAGCAAATGGTCTTTGTGTTGATTTTTTTTTTTACAGTAGCCAGAAGAAACCAATATATTAGAGTAAAGGATGATTAAATGAGGTAGCTCTGGAGAAAGAATAATCATTTTATTCCCAGTACATTCAGTTAGAAAGGCTTGATTCTGCAATGCTGGGCAATATGGTTTAAACTTCAGGTTTCTCCTTTCTCTTAATTGTGGGTTTTTGTGATGGTTAGTATTGAGTGTCAATTTGCTTGGATTGAAGGATGCAAAGTATTGTTCCTGGATGTGTCTGTGAGGGTGTTGCCAAAGGAGACTGACATTTGAGTCAGTGGACTGGGAGAGGGAGACTCAACCTCAATCTGGGTGGGCACCATCCAATCAGCTACCAGCCTGTTTAGAATACAGCAGGTAAAGGAACATGGAAGGACTAGAATGTCTGAGTCTTCCAACCTCCATCTTCCTCCTGTGCTGTATGCTTCCTGCCCTCGAACATCAGGCTCCAAGTTCTTCAGCTTTTGGACTCTTGGACTTAACACCAGTGGTTTGCCAGGGGCTCTCAGGCCTTTGGCCACAGACTGAAGGCTGCACTGTCAGCCTCCCTACTTTTGAGGTTTTGGGACTCGGACTGGCTTCCTTTCTCCTTGGCTTGCAGATGGCCTGTTGTAGGACCTCACCTTGTGATTGTGTGAGTCAATACTTCTTAGTAAACTCCCCTTTATATATACATCTATCCTATTTGTTCTGTCCCTCTAGCGAACCCTGACTAATACAGTTTAGTCTTCCTAATTTAAAGAAAATGAAGAAACTATTTATGCTTTTGCCTTGAGTTATCATCCAGCCTAATGGCTTCCAGGAGCATCTTTATGTGCTGACCTCCAAATTTATATCTCCGGTCTGTTCCCCTCACCAAGCTGCAGAAACATGTATTCAACTGCCTTCCAGTAGCTGTTGTTTATGAGCAATGAATGTAGGTCATGATTCTTACAAGCATTTTATAAATTAACTCATGCCAGTCCTTAGAGGTACACATTGTTACTTCCTTCCCACTTTCCAGATAAAGAAACAGAGGCACAGAATGGTTACGTTCTTGTCCGAGTTCATACCACAGTAAATGAAGTATCAAGAAGTAAATTGATGTAAGATGGCTATCAGTCACACTCCCTGTACCTGCACCAGACAAGCGTGGTTTAATATTAATTTATTTAATTTAATTAATATTAACTAAGCAGCATAGTTGCATTATGACTCAGTCCTTGGAGTCTTGACTCAATAGCTCAACTTTTCTTTTTTTTTAAAGAAATTTTTTTAGAGACGAGGGTCTCACTCTGTTATCCAGGCTTGAATGCAGTGGTACAATCACAGCTCACTGCAGCCTCCACCTCCTGGGCTCAAGCTGCCTCAGCCTTTTGAGTAGCTAGGACTGGAGGTGTGCACCACCATGCGTGGCTAATTATTTTCTTTATTTTTGTAGAAATGGAGTCTTGCTATGTTGCCCAGGTTGGTTTCCCACTCCTGTCCTCAAATTTTTCTCATGCTTCATCCTCCCAAAACTCTGAGATTATAGGCGTCAGCCACCACTGCACCCGGCTGACAACTTAACATTTCTATTGGTCAGCTTTCCATACTTGGTAGAGAGATGCCAATTCTCCATTTATATGAAGTGGTGATGCTCATTACACCCATTTCATAATGTTGCCTCAAAGATTAAATATCTGGCATGCATCAACAGCATAATAAGTGTTATCATGACTGCTATTATTATCATTTGGAGGACGTTAATAAAAATCACAATAATTATACTTATTATGGATTTTTTTAGTATGATGTGTACAGGGAATGCTCATTATCTGCAGAGGACAAAGAGCATTCCAGGGTGTAGTCTTGACTCATAATAATAATCACAGAACTTTATTGTGGACAACAAGACAAACTGATTTCCAACCTCTTCCCATTGTTGAAGCAGGGGGTTTATCATGGAAGAGAAAGAGTCAAAGGGGAGGGGTCTGCAGAGAGAAGGGGACCTGAGAACCACACAGAAATGGTACTGAGGGCCAATCTTAGAAGAGAGCCCAGAAGGTTCCTGAATAGATAGACTTAAAGTAGATATTAAAGAAAGAACATGGCCAGGCATGGTGGCTCACCCCTATAATCCCTGTGCTTTGGGAGGCTGAAATGGAGAATCACTTGGGTCCAGGATTTCAAGGCTAGCCTGGGTAACATAGCAAGACCCCATCTCTACAAGGGGCAGGCACCTTTAGTTCCAGCTACTCAGGAGGCTGAGGTGAGAGGATCGCTTGAGCCCAGGAGTTTGAGACAAGCCTGGGTGACATAGAAAGACCCCATTTCTACAAGGTAGCTGCACCTTTAGTTCCAGCTATTCAGGCTGAGGTGGGAGGATCACTTGAGTCCAAGAGTTCGAGGACACCCTGGACAACATAGTGAGATGCCGTATCTACAAGGTGGTAGGCACCATTAGTCCCAGCTACTCGGGAGGCTGAGGTGGAAGGATCACTTGAGCCCAGGAGTTCAAGGTTGCATTGAACTACTATTGCACCACTGAACTCAGAGTGAGACACTGTCTCTAAAAATAAAAAAGAAGGAAAGGAAAGAACACACCAAGAGAACCATGGTGAGAAGGACCTGCCTCTGTAAATTAAGACTAAACAGGTAAGGTCCCTGGAAAGTCTAGAACCCAACTGGTAGGTGCTATAAAAGTTACAGTATAAGGTTTTTGTGCTGAATTTTCCAACAAGATCTAGGGATATGTGCATCTGTATAACTTTAAACATCAGCTGCATCTACATGGTGAGGCACAAAACCAGCACAGAGTGTGGGGTTGGTCACAGTGAGTACAGGGAGTTTCAATGTCTAGGATCAGAGAAGACTGATTTCAGGAACTCCTACAGCAATGGGACAGAAACACCATATGTGCGTTATTCACAATATGTTCATTATGCAGCACTATTCACAATAGCATGTTCTTGTCTTGTAGGGAGGGCCCTATAATCATCTCTGTGTGCATTTTATAACTATTAGCAGCATTTCATTAGTAATAATATCGAGCTGGAAGTTGGTAGCTGTGTGCTGGTGTTTTGCCTCACCACACAGAAGCAGCTAATGTTTAAAGTTCTGCAGATGGATACATCCCTAGATCTTGTCAGAAAACACAGCACAAAAACTTAATACTGTAAATTTTATAGCAGGTACAAGTTGGGATCTAGATATCTCGCTTTTATTTACACTAGATCATAACATCACAAGCATGATTTAGGAAATAAGCCTCCACACTTAAAAAGGATGAAGTCTAAGCAAAGTATGTTTATGGTGTTGGCTCTCAGAGATTATATAGTCTTTCTTATTCAATTTTTGAAAAGTTTTCTGCAACAGGCTTCTGATAATAACTTCATCTTTTAATGACAATGCTCTTCTAAATACTTTAAAGTTTCCAAATCAAAAGTGGATAGGTAATAAACACCTGGAAGGTAGAATGAATTTGATAATTATTTCTAGACTATTTCCAATTCTTAAAGTTGTGGACAACTATTGTTAATCTTCCATGAGACTTTAGAAACTGTATAAATAAGAAATGTAGGGTTTTCCTTCATTCCAAACAAACAATATAAGCTAAAAAGAGAAATTATATGATTGGTAAAGTAGGAAAATGTTACTTTATAAACATCAAGTGTTAAAATTAAGGAGACTTAAGGGGAGAGAAGGACATAAAGTGTTAGATGGTAATGTCCCCTGGCCAACTATTATATTTTTGGCCAAACATTATTAGATGCTATACACCAAGAGTCTACAATCTATATCCCAGGGCAAATCTGGCTGTAGTGTTATGACATTTATATATATTGGTTTTCATGCACAGTTTCTGGCTTATAACTCCTAAAATCCTTGGGATCTCCTAAGTGCTGTCTTTTATATGTCTTTTGTCTGATAGGTTCAGGGTAGCACTGGTCACCAAAAAGACCAAGGCCGGATTAGAGGGTAGGGACTTTTAGCTGCATCCCCTACCTCCAGAGAGGGAAGATGGGCTGAAGATCAAGTTGATCACCAATGGCCAATGTTTTAATCAATCATGCCTACATCCTGAAGCATCCAGAAAAATCCCAAGGACAGGGTGTGGAGGGCTTCTGGAGAGCTGAACACGTGGAGGTCAACAGAAGGGGGATGAAGAGCTCATCCATGTATTGGCACAGTGTCACACCCCAATTCCACAGGGAAAGAACTCCTCACTCCAGACAGTTCCAGACTTCACCCTATGTGTCTTCATCTGGCTGTTTACCTGTATTCTTTAAATTTCCTTCTTAACAACCACTATACGTGTTTTTCTGAGTTCTGCGAGCCACTCTGACAAATTAATCAAATCCAAAGAGGAGATTGTGGGAACCACAACTTGAAGTCACTTGGTCAGAAGTACCGGAGGCCTGAACTTGTGACTGGGGGAAAGAAGAGGGTGGTCTATGGGACTGAGCCCTTAACCTGTGGGATCTGATGCTATCTCTGGGTAGAGAGTGTCAGAACTGAATTGGAGGACAACCAGATGGTGTCCACTGTTTTTTGTGTGAGTAAAAACCCTACACATTTGTCTTATTCTTCTGTGTTGATGATTGTTGTGGTGGTGAGAGCAGAGGAAAAACATGGTGACAGAATTTTTACCTACATACCGGCCCACAATTGCTTTGTGTAAATAAAGTTTTATTGGAACACAGATGTACCCATTTGTTTAGATAATGTCTATGGCTGCTTTCAAGTCACAATAGCAGAGTTACATAGCTACAACAAAGTCGGATGGCCTGCAAAGCCTAACATATTTACAATTTGGTGTTTTACAGGAAAAGTGCACAGAGCCTTGGTGCTTTATATGCATCAGATTTAGTACTTCCAACAACCTGGATTGATAGTTGTTTGTGTCTGTAGTTTTAATCAGATGCTCAGAATAGTTTAATGACCCACCCAACACCAAACATAAGGGGGGTGGTTGTGTCATGATTTGAGGTCCTAACATTTTAATTCTAGAGCTTTCTTCTACACCTCTGAGAACAAAAGATTAGAAGGCTTCACCATGTAGAGGCAGGGATCTTACAGTGTTGGATATATTTTGGGCTAGAGAAAAATTGTAGGTGGTAAAATGCTTCCATGTTATTGATGTCTAATAGATGGAGACTTGACAGGATACCAATGATGTGGGAGTTCTCATTCACATGCAGAGAAAATCTTTACATACCAGTTTTGTACACATGGAGTCACACAACCAGGGAGATAGGTACAGGCTTAGCCATTGCTCACTTGAAACATACCTTTACATTTGGAGAATACTGGACTTATAAATACCAACAGTATATTCACCAAAATCCAGGTACACAGATATTGATCAGGCCATGAGCTGCCAACATTATCTAGACAGCTGCTACATCATACTTGAGACAGTCTTGCATACTGAAACCTCAAAAGAAGGGCTCCCTCATATTTTTGTGGGATAATGTGCAAACTTCGCTATGGTTTTTAATCTAACCATCACTAATCTTGAATACCTTGGAATACAAAAAAGTCAACCAAATCTTATTATTTTTAGTGTTAAATAATCTAAATTTCACCTTACTATTCAGGTTAATGTCAACTGGTAAAGAGATTTTGTTCTTTCTGATAGAGAAGCCAAAAACAGGCTGTCCTTCACAGTTCCACTCCTCTGTTTCTATTCATATAGCTCTCATTTCTAGATTTCCATGGTGAATCCACACATTAGCACTGTCAGCACCAGGAGGTATACAAAGTCATCACTTGTTTTTAAAGATCTGTCCAGCTTTAAAATTTGTCCTAAAACATCAATGGGTTATGTGAATTCAAATAAAACTTATTTAAGCATTTGGTGGTATCCATAAATAAACAAATGTAAAGGACTTTTATGAGGTTTCGCACTTCTTTGACACCTAGCAAATACACAAAAGCTCAAGGTTGCATTAATACACTCTGAATTACAGGGTTTTTTCTCTTTATATAAAACAATGACTGTGTCTGCATCAGGAGGTAATTTTCACAGTTCAGCAATTTTTACTTGAACTTCTTTAGAGAAATACCAAGTCTCAGAATGATCAACTGAAAGCCAAGCGTTTGGGAGTCTACTGGGTGTAATCCATCATTATTGGATGAAAACCAGTATTACTTGCCTGGAAACCTGTCAGAACATTGAACCAAGCACACGAAGCAGACAGATTTCTCTTCTGTAAATTATGTTTCCTCATTGATTGACATCCTCAGTATAAATGGTGGTCTTAATTTCTTTAGCTCTGTATTTAATAGATAATTATCCTTTATATAAATTAATCAACATAAATATTGCTGTAATAAGAAATCTTTATCCAGACTGTAATGTCCTTTATCAGGATACATGAGCTTGAGGGAATCACGTCATTAAAAGATCAGAATATTACTGTCTAGACTGGTGTTCTCCAATAGAGCTCCCTGTGATGATGGAAATGTTCCATATTTATGAGGTGAAGGATCAAAGCCATCAGTCACACATGGATATTGATATAAGGTGGCTGATACATCTGGGAAATGAATTTTAAATTTTGTCTCTTTTTAAGTCCTAATTTTAGCTTAAATAGCCGTATTGGCTGATGGCTACTCAATTGGACAGAACAGAAGTTCTTCACCAGGTGACATTAACCTTAATAATAAGATAAAATTTAGATTATGTAACACTAAAAATAATTACATTTGGGTGGCTTTGGCGACTTTTTTTTTTTTTTTTTTGTATTTCAAGATATCCAAGGTCAGTGATGGTTAGATTATGAATCATAGGTCCAGGCGCAGTGGCTCACACCTCTAATCCCAGTACTTTGGGAGGCTGAGGTGGGTGAATCATCTGAGGTCAGGAGTTCAAGACCAGCCTGGCCAACATGGTGAAATCCCGTCTCTACTAAAAATACAAAAATTAGCTGGGTATGGCAACGCACGCCTGTAGTCCCAAGGGAGGTTGAAAGAGGAGAATCGCTTGAACCTGGGAGGCGGAGGTTGCAGTGAGCTGAGATGATGCCACTGCACTCTACCCTGGGCAACAGAGTGAGACTCCGTCTCAAAAAAAAAAAGAGAAAAAGATTATGAATCATAGCTTAGTTTGCATATTATCCCATATAAGTATGAGGGAGCCCTTCTACTGGGGGTTCAGGAAGGCAGATTGTTTCAAGTATAATGGAGAGCTGTTTATGAAAAACTTTTAACATTGATACAGAAAAATGTCAGGAATTTTGGGGTATTAGTTCTCATGATATACCCAAATACTTGCTGTTTTTCAAAAGTTCAACTTTGTGGTAGGCTAAATAACATCCCCTCCTCCCAGCATCCATGTTTTAATCTCCCAAACCTTTGATTATGCTATGTTACATGGCTTTTATAAGCTAAATCATGTGCTCCCCAAATTCACTTGCAGAGATCCTAACCCCTAGGACCTCAGAATATGACTGTATTTGGATAGGTCCTTGAAAGAGGAATTTAAAATGAGTTTCAAAATCAGAATTTAAAATTTTAAATGAGGTTACTAGAGTGGGCCTTAATCCAATAGGATTAAGGAGAGGAGATTAGGACACAGACACACACAGAGGAAAGATTATATGAAGACACAGGGAGAAGATGGTGTCTACAAGCCAAGGAGAGAGACCTCTAGAGGAAGCAGCCCTGGCCACAGCTTGATCTTGGACTTCCAGCCTCCAGGACTGTGGGAGAATAAATATCTGTTGTTTAGGTCACCCAGTCTGTCGTACTTTGTTATGGTAGCCCACGCAAATTCATACAATGGCCAAAGGCTCTTTGTACACACCTATACCATGGCCTTTAAAATGGAAAGATTATATCCTGAATTATCTGGGTGAGCTCAATCTAATCACATGAACCTTTAAAGGAAGAGAACCATTCCTGGCTGTGTTCAGAGAAATGCAGCAAAGAGGAGGCAGGAACAATTTGAAGCATGAGAAAAAGTAGGTCAGCTGTGGCTGGCTTTGAAGAAGGAGGAAGGTGGCTGTGAGCCAAGGAATGTGGGTAGCCTCTAGAATCTGAGAATAACCCTCAGCTGTCAGCCAGCTAGCAAAGGGGGACCTCCATTCTACATCACAAAGACCCGCATTTTGCCAAAAATCTCACTGAGCTTGGAAACAGATTTTCCCCAGAACCTCCAGATAAGACTCCAATCTAGGGATCACCTCGAGTTTGGTCTTGGTGAGACCTAGTTCAGAGAACCTGTTGAGCCACCTGCCACCTAGATGACTCCTCCTTTTCCTTCTTCTTTTTAAGAGACAGTGAGACATTCCCAGGCTGGAGTGCAATATTGTGATTATGGCTCACTGCAGCCTAGATCTCCTGGGCTCAAGCAATCCCCCCACCTCAGCCTCCCAAGTAGCTAGGACCACAGGCTTATACCACCATGCCTGGCCTTTTTTTTTTTTTTCGGTAGAGGCAAGTTCTCACTATGCTACCCAGGCTGACTTCTTATCTATAAAACTGACGGACAATACTTGAGATTTGCTTTAAGCTGCTAAGTGTGTGGTCACTGGTTACAACTGCAATAGAAAATAAACACACATCTAGATTATTGCTATTCAATAATAATAATTCCTGGCACCATCCACGCCAGTTAATTTACAGAGCACTTAAACTAACTAATTAGTAGGCAAACTACTGAGAGCACTGAGATTGTCTTCCTTTACTGGTAAAATCACTGATGCTTCCTTTTCATACTTTAGGCACATAGGAAGGTGACCAAATGCCAACATGCAAAGCATAGGCAAAGGTATTTTAAAGGGTTTTGTGCAAATTGCAAATTGCTCCTCTGGGTAAAATACTACTTTTGACAAGGACTCAACTCAAAGCAACCAAGGATGGCTACAGAGAGTTTTCAAAACCTCATTTACCCACACAACCTTAATGGTAGAGTGTGTGATAAATCTCAGTTCTCAAAGGACCAAGGCTCCAGTGGCAATCTTTTGTTCTTGACGTTGTCCATGGAAGTCATAGTATTAGTTACAGCAAATTAGCTGCAACTCTGCAGACGAAGTGTTGATTTTTATTTCCCCCTGGGGTTGACTTGTGGCTTTCTCAGGCATTCTTCTTCTGGCTGCCTTGGCTTAGCAAGTTAACATACCATAAATATTTAAATTTAATTGTACTTTTGTGCTTTTATTATTCACAAAAAAATCATTTAGCCCTAAAGAAATGCTCTAAACTTTTGAGTTCACTAGGTAACCACTAAAGCTGCAGCATAATAATTATGTGTGCCTTTCACTAGCAAGGTTCAACAACACGATTTATCACTGACCTGCTATTTAATTTATCATAATAACACTTCATTCTGCAAATATTGATTTAGTGCTGACCATATCTCAGGAACTGTTGAGAGGCTGCATAGAAATAAAGATGAAGGAGCTACAATCTAGAGTTAAAGATAGGCCGGCAAAAAGTGCAATGTGTACTCCAGGGAATAGAAGAGTGCAGGCGCTGTAGAGAAACACTGAAGCAGATGCAGCAAATGTGGCCAGGGAGGACTAGTAAAGGTTTCCTGGAAAAGGGAACTCATGCCTTCTCTTGGAGAATGAGTTGGAGATCTTCAAAAACATTCCGTGAGAAAAAGCAATATTCTCCAGTGGAGAGAATATTGAAAGAAAATACTAGGATGTGTAGACCAAAAAGGGACTGGGGCAGATCTCAGTCGATAAGAGGTTTATTTTGTCTAGGTTGAGGACGCACACTGGAAAAAACATATCACAGGAACATCTGCGACCTGTGCTTATTCCAAAGGGGGTTTTGAGAAATTCAATATTTAAAGGTGAAAGAGCAAACAGAAGGGGAAGGGGGAAAGAAAAAAAAAAGGAAGATGGACAAGCAATGAGGCAAGTGGGTTGCATTCAATGAGGCTTTGATTAGTGCTCAGTGAATCTACATTTTACAGTGGAAAAGGGAGTAGAGGAAAAGTCAATCCTGCATTCATCCCTACTCTGTAAATCTACATTTAATATAGGATAAACATGTGGAAAGAGGGAGTAGAAGAAAAAGTCAGTCCCACATTTGTCTCGGGATGAGTGTAGGAATGATTTCTAGACTTGTCTTTGTCCCATACCTGGGAAGATAAGCCAGTAATTTACATTGTTAGGAAGAAATTCAGCAGAGTTTGGCTTTAGTGCTACTTTATACTGGGGATATGTATCCTGAAAGATTTAGGGGCTCACAAGGAATTTCCTTGTGAGCAATTTGTGAGAGAGGCCATCTGGGGAGATACATGGCCTTCTATAATTGCAGGAACCTGGCTTATGGATGAGGCAATGACACAGGGCTGTGAAATTGCAGTTTTGGGAACAAAAGAAAGGCAGTTTTTGCATGACTCAGCTTCCAAGCTTCACTTTTCCCTTTGGTATGCTGAGTTTGGGGTCTTGAGATTATATTATCTTTCACAGAGGTAAATGCGTAGCATGGCATGAGTTTCAATGCTGCTAAAGAAGAGTAGAACAGAACACAGAGTAGGTACAGCTACTATCTCAAGCCGTTTGCTGCATTTACTCTCTACCTCAAAGGAGAGGGATCTACATTTCTTCTTCTGAATCTGTATCTGAATTACAAGAAGAATCTGAATCTAAGGATCACATGGTTTAACACCTAGCATTGATTTCCCCCCATCTTGCCTCTGGCTTCTGCTATCATTCCATTGTTGGTTTGATTTTGGCTTTAGAGATTTCCCTGGACATGGGACTAACTGCTCTCCATCTTGGTGGCACACTTCAAAGACGTCCTCCCAAGAGTCTTTCCCCTGGTTATTCACTCAAACACAACTCCAAAATCTGCCGTGAAGGGACCTTGCAGATGGAGTTAAGGTTACTCATTGGCAGACCTTAAACTAGAATATCCCAGAGTATGCAGGTAGTCCAGTGTCATCACATGAGCCCTTAAAAGTCCATGAGGCCCTAGAGAGATGTGTGGAAGAGGGAGGCAGAGTAAGAATGAGGCAGAGAGATTCCGAGCATGAACAGGACTTGACCCATCATTGCTGGCTTCAAAGGGAGCCATAAACAAGGAAATAGCAAGGACCCCTGGAAGTTGAGAACAGCTTGTCAATAAACAGAGAGCTCCATTCTACAACTGCCTTCTCCCAAACCACCAGGATGATTTTGGAAACAATTCTCTGCTCAAGCTCCCAGAGAGGAAGACAGCCCTGCCTCCAATTTTATTTTCTTCTTGTGACTCAAAGGAGAGAACCAGCTGAGCCATACTATGCTAGGAGGTCCAATCCACAGAAACTGTGAGCTCATAAATGGATGTTGTTTTATGGCACTAAATTCATATTGATTTGTTACATTGACCTAGAAAAAGAAAATCCCATCTTCCAGAAATCCCTGGCAACATAAAATAAAAGTGGTTTCAAATAGTAGCTGAACACTGGGGGAAAACACCATGGAAATCCATCGTTTTGATGTTTGACCTCATATTGTACCATGAGGAATGTCATAAGAATTAAACCTCACTGAACACTCTACTAGACATATGCCTACACTGTTCCATTGCAACTCCACCAAAATTATGTCAGCCTTACCACTTACTCAGCTTTGAAACAGCATTCTATGTTTAGCAATATCATATTGACAGGTATGGATGGAGTGTATCCCCTGTGCACCAAGAAAGAGGATGCAAATCATATAAGTAAACCATCAAGGTCATGACCATGGGGCTTTCCCATACAATGGGATGTAAATTTACCTTTACAGAAGGTCAATTTAAAAGACAACCAAATAATGAATGGGCATGAAGCTTTAGTTAAGCAATATGAATAAGTTGTAGAGATCTGCTATACCACATTGTACCCAGAGTCAACAACATTGTATTGCACACATACAAATTTGTCAGGTTAACTTTGTTAGGTTAAAAAATGTTAGGTTACCCGGGCATTGTGACTCAAGCCCGTAAGCTCAGCACTTTGCAAGGCCGAGGCAGGACGATCACTTAAACCTAGGAGTTCAAGAGTAGCCTGGACAATGTAGGGAGACTTTCTCTTTACAAAAAATTGAAAAATGAAAACTAGCCAGGCTTCTGGTAGGTGCCTGTACTCCCAGCTACTCAGGAGGTTGAGACGGGAGGGTTGCTAGAGCTCCAAAGGTAAAGCCTGCGGTGAACTATGACTGTGCCACTGCACTGTAGCCTGGGCAAGACCCTGTCTCAAAAAAAAATTAGGTTAAAGTATATGTTATGTGAAAATTTTATGCTGTGTTAAATATATGTTATATTACTTTATGTTAAACATTTGCTCAGGTGGGATTTTTACTCCCAAACAGAAATGGAAACAATATTGCTGACAGGGAAAATAGCATGAGACTGAAGAAAAACTCCAGATACTTTAAGATATTGTAAGCCAGACAGTGGGGATGCTAGGGCTGAAAATATAGTTGAAGCAGGATTGGAAAGGTCTGTGGAGGATGAAAAACAGGAAACTGAGGAATGTCTTTCAACTAACAAGTGGTTAGTCAAACCCATGGTTTAAAATAATTACTTGGTGTGGTCCTAAAATGTAAGAGGTACAATATGGGGCAGAAAAAGAGCAAGATCATTGAGAGCAAGATCATTGAGGAGGCTACTTAGAAATTAAATTAAAGGAAGACAACTGGATTAATGGACACAAGATTAAAAGGGAGAAAAAAACTCATATGTGAGAAAACTTGCATTGAAAGAATAGATAGTAGTTAGGAACATAAATTGAAAGAAATTTAAATTCACTCATCATTCTTATAAAGAGGATTGGAAGTGACCTGGCCATTCCTAGTGATAGAGTACAATTAGAACCTGGGCACTCCCGACCTCAACTCCTTCCACTACAATGAGAAAGACTGACTGAATTTGGTGGAAAAGGGAAGGCTTGGTGCAGAAAAAAAAGAAAAATTAGAAAGGGTTGGTTACCCATATACGACCTTCTTTACAATCAAGGAAAGAATGAGAATTTGTATTGTGTTGTATTTCAAGTTATCCACATGGGGAAGGCAGAGTTCTGAGATTTTGAAACATGCTGACCAACAAGAGAGATATGGTATTGATAGAGACAGGAGGGAGGGAAATTCTGGGCAGAAGAGGGCGGGTCCCCAGTGAGGGCCCCACCCTCAAGCCTAGAACTGAGGCCCAAAGTGAGAACTTACATTCCTGTTTTCCTGCTTGAATGTTGCCTTTTCCAAAACCACCCATGGCCTGCCGCATCCCCCAACCTGTGCCCATAAAAACCCCAGGCTCCACCAACAGAGAGAAGAAGAGGAGAAGCAGCTGGACATCAGAGGCTACTGTTGGACATTGAAGAGCAATAGCTTGAATTTAGAGGGATGGCTTGATGGTGTAGCTTCCAAAGATTACCTTCCTGCTCTGTCTCCTTTCTCAGCTCCCACTCCCACTGAGAGTCACCTCAATGGGCAATAAAATCTCCCATCTCCCATCCTCCACACTTACCATCTCCAACGTGTTCATGCGACCTCATTCCTATTGGATGCCGGACAAGAACTCGGGTGCCATAAGTGTGGTTGCAAAAGGCTGTCATACTGACTCTCCACTGTGCTGTTAACACTTAAGCCACCCATGGATGGCAAAACTAAAGCAGCACTGACTGTAACATTCCTTCTGGGGCTTCAGGGGTCATGGGCAGCCCCCCAGATGGTGCTGCAGGGCCAGCATGGAGTTTGTTCCTACTGGCACCCAAAAACATGCCCAAAAGCACCCCAGCTTCTGTACCCACTCACCTGTGTGCTCCCTCCCTTGAGGGGTTGAGCGCAGCAGGTACTAGTGAGCGGAGTTTGCCCCTGCTGGCACCCGTACACTCCAGTTCTCACCCGTGAAGGGGTCAGGGAAAATCTCCTGCTTTAGTATGGTACATAAGTAAGTGTGTGTGTGTGCCTGTGTGTGTCTGTGTCTGTGTGTGTGAAGAGAGACTTAAGGGTTAGGTAATCCATGGTGGTGAAATTAAGTGTGATTGGTGGGTCCATTCTAAGTGAGAACATCTAATTTCCTGTAGCAAAATTCTGCAGCTAAAATGAAGAAAAGTCCAATTACCTATAGCAACAAAATGAAACAAAACAAAACATTGTGTGTTTTACAAGATTTTCTGTTATTATATACTTCATGGCTACAGGCTACCTTCCTTACAGATTAAATTTTTAAAATTGCAGTTAACAGTTATAGATCAAGGAGAGTTCTTTCTTCCTTTCTCTCTCCCTTTCTTTCTTTTCTTTCTCTCTTTCTTTTTCTTTCTTTCCTTCCTTCCTTCTTTTCTTTCTTTCTTTCTCCTTCTTTCTTCCTCCCTTCCTTTCTTTCTCTCTCTCTGTCTCTCTTTCTTTTTTTTTTTTTTTGAGACGGAGTCTTGCTCTGTCTCCCAGGTTGGAGTGCAGTGGCGCGATCTCGGCTCACTGCAAGCTCCGCCTCCCGAGTTCACGCCATTCTCCTGCCTCAGCCTCCCTCTCTCTCTTTCTTTCTTCTTTCCATAGAAGAAAGAAAATGGATACTAAAAAATAAGCATATCTTGTACAGTTTAAACTTTAAAAAGAAACTCAGCCCCCCACCTCACTAGCTTCTCTAGAGGACATCTTCCTTGTTCATCGTGTTCTTGTGGTGCTGGAGAATTCTTTTTTTTTTTTTTTTTTTTTTTTTTTTTTTTTTTTTTTTTGAGACGGGGTCTTACTCTGTCACCTAGGCTGGCACAATCAGGGCTCACTGCAGCCTCAACCTCCTGGGCTCAATCAATCCTTCCACCTCAGCCTCCCGAGCAGCTGGGACTACAGCTGCATGCCACCATGCCAGACTATTTTTTATATTTTTTTACAGCTATGGGATGTTTCTATGTTGCTCAGGCTGGTCTCCAACTCCTGGGCTCAAGTGATCCACCCACCTTGGCCTCCCAAAGTGCCGGGATTACAGGTGTGAGCCATCGTGCTTGGCCAAGAGAAACATACTATATTCTTTAACCTCCTTTACCCGCCTCACTCCAAAGAGAATTACTCAATACAAGATGCTACTTCTCAAGATACAAACTTTTTCCTTCCTAAGACATATTTACCAAATACCATAATTGCTTTAAAAATTTATAAACAAGGCTTGCTTAAATTTTAGTTCGTTATTTCCAGTGTTTATATTTCTGTGCTTAAGGTCTAAGTAAGAGAGCCTCAGATTCTCCATTGCAAATTAAATGGGATTCGAAATGTTTATGGCATTTTTTAATTGTTTAAAGATACTTATGCTTTCATATTTCAATTTGACTTTAAGTAACTTTACCTGAGACTGATGAGTTAATTCGATTTTTTTTTCCAGATAACGTGTGCCATCTGACACATAGCCTCCTGGATCTCTGCCTCTAATTTATTTATTTTGGCAAAAGCACCATGTACTAGTAACCTATTGCTTTTTTTTTTAAGAACCAGGGTTTTACTCTATCACCCAGGGTGGAGTGTGGTGGCACAATCATAGCTCACTGCAGTCTCAAACTCCTGAGCTGAAGCAATCCTCCCACCTCAGCCTCCCAAGTAGCTAGGACTAGAGGTGTGTACCACCATGCCTAGCTTTTTTTTTTTTTATTATTTTTCAGAGATGGAGTCTCACTATGTTGCCTAGACTGATCTTGAACTCCTCAACAATCCTCTTGCCTCAGCCTCCCAAAGTGCTGGGATTACAAGTGTGAGCCACCGCACCCAGCCACCTATTGCTACATAACCTAATTATCCCCAAATTCGGCAGCTTAAAACAACAGCATTAATTATCTCACTATTTATGTAGTTCAGGAGTCCAGGCACAGCTTAGCTGGGCCTTCTGGTTCAGAATCTCTTAGAAGTGTCAGCCAGCTCTATAGTTATCTCAAATCTCCACTGGAAATCTTTCAGGCTCACTTACGGGGTGGTTGGGAGGATTCATTTTCTTGCAGGCTGGAGGACTGCAGGCCTCAAATGCTCACTGGTGTTAGCTAGAGATCACCTTTATTCCTTGCCAGTTTGTGTAGTGCTACATGGCGGCTGGCTTCACCAGAATGACTAAGTGAGAGGGCAAGAAAGGATGCAGTGGTAAGATAGAAGTCATGGCATTTGCTATTTTATAATTTAACCTCAGAATAAGTGTCCTATCCCACACTTCTATTCAGTAGAAGCCAATCTAGCCCACACTCAATACACAATGGCGTGAAGATCAGGAGGTGGGGATCATTGAGGGTCACTTCCAAAGTTGGCTATGACACCCCACTCTTGCAAGCAATCTGTGGTTCTACTAAGATTTGACTTGGAGAGGTTAGATAGGTGGACAATCACAGAGAAGGCAATTAACAAGTTCAAAACCTGCTTTACATCATGCAATATTCCCAAGTAACAAACCTGCATGTGTACCCCCAGAATCTAAAATAAAAGTTGGAAAGAAAACCTGCTCGTGACTATTTAAGAAAAAAACAAGTCCTTAGTTTACCCAAACCCCAAGGATTTCCTAGCTTCATGTTTCTCAGTTATTTCTCTCTTCTCTTCCCTTTCCATCATTTCTCAACACAAGGATTGATCAGCAAGTTCTCAAAAATATTGTTTTCTTATACATATAATTAACTTTCCACAGCTTCTGCCAAAATTTTGCACCTGAAAATTTACTTGGGGTTTGGAGCCAGCCAGAAGGTCTTCTCTTTCCCAGTCTCCATCCTTAGCAGGTGGTTTTGACAATAGAAGATACATTATTTCTAGCTCTTACATCCATTTCTTGTCTTCTTAACACTGAAAGGACAACATATGTATGTATATATGTGCATATATATACACACATGCATACAGATTGAAGAATGAATTTGAAAAACTAGGTCAGCCCACTAGAAGCAGGCACATTTTAAAGACAAGGAAACTGAAATTAAGTTACACCAAGTTAAAGGGTCAATGAGTCAATTAGAACAGTGTTGTTCCAACTTATTCCTGAGAACTCTTGTTTAAGGGAGGTATTTCAGGTGTCCTGAAAGCATTTGATACAAATATGTGAAAACGAAAGTTGAAGAAAGAATGAACCCACCATAAAATTGCTTCTAAATGACACATTTGTTAAAGAAACTGTATTGTTTTTTACTGATTGGCTTTATTAAGAAACAGTCATAAATGTAAACTAAAAAATCAATGTCTTGATCAAATACTGTATTTACTATTTTATATGTTGATCATATGCAAATGGTTTCATTTTTGCAGCCGGTGAAGAACCAAGAGAGACACTCAATCTTGGAGTTATGTATCTTTCCCTGAGTAGCAACGCTTCTGGTTCTTGCGTATAGTTATCCAAAACAATAAAGCGGAATGTTGAGCTTTGCTTGGGAAGTTAGTTAGAGCAAGCGTTACCCTTTGTCCCCATAGAGCAGTGGGCATTTACGCCAAGCCATAAACATCTTTTATAAGCCTTGCAGGTCTATGTCTTGCAGGTGTTAGCACGCAAAGTCTTTGGCTAAAAAAAGAAATCAGGGACTAAGGAATGTCACCCATTCCGATGGCCAGTGTTTGCCTGGCAGAACATTGTCTCAAAGGCTGCCTTCAACAGTTTTTTTGGTAGGGTAATAACTTTATTAAAATAAAATTCATAAATCCCACAATTCACCCCCTGAAATGTACAATCGCATGGTTTTGAGGATATTCACAGGTTTGTGTAACCATCACTACAATCAACTTTAGAACATTTTTATCACTCTAAAAAAGAAACTGTGCCCTGTCCCTTGGTCATCCCCTCCTAAGATCCTCCATCCATCCCCACAACCTTAGGCAACTACTAATCTCATTCTATGTCTGTATGGATTTGTCTATGTTAGACATTTCGTGAATGGAATCATACAATATTTATCCTTTTTTATGATGGACTTTCCCTTAGCATATCGTCATCAGGGTCTGTCCATATTGTAGCTTGTATTCATTCTTTCAATCCTTTTTATGGCCAAATACTATACCATTGTATGTATATAGCACATTTTTATATCCG
Source organism: Pan troglodytes (assembly GCF_028858775.2). Taxonomy (NCBI): domain Eukaryota; kingdom Metazoa; phylum Chordata; class Mammalia; order Primates; family Hominidae; genus Pan; species Pan troglodytes. The sequence continues at coordinate 6,880,556 of NC_072421.2, read as the reverse complement.
TTTATGAGTCAATGGACATCTGGACTGTTTGCAGCTTTCACAGGTCATTTTTATACAGGACAAATTTCTCCTTCTGATGTGAACCATGCATGATTTTACTACCATCGTTCCCACAGGCAATACCCAAGTAAACTCAGAAGGGTGTGAGAGATGAAGGGCTTGCGTGCTACAGAGTGTGAAGTCAGATTTCCATTGGACATCTCTTCATACTGGTGCATGCGTTCTTACTAAACAAAGGTAACATCACAGCCATGGGAACAACTGAACTCTTTGGATATGGGCAGTTAAAACAGAATCAGACTCCGAGGGCAGAATATGGAGAATGTTGCATACAGGAGTCAGAGTTTGGGTGAAAGAAAAATATTACAGAAGAGGAAAGGTAATAAAATATACTACTACTATTTCATAGATACTGGTGGGCATCAGGCAAAAGTGGGATGATGATTTTAACAAGAAGAAAATGAACTAGAAGTCAGAAAAATTGTGGCCAAGTTTTCCCTCCTCCTAGTTTAAAAAATAGAAGTTAATTTATAAGATTCCTATGCAGCCATAAAAAATGATGAGTTCGTATCCTTTGTAGGGACATGGATGAAGCTGGAAACCATCATTCTCAGCAAACTATCGCAACGACAAAAAACCAAACACCGCATGTTCTCACTCGTAGGTGGGAACTGAACAATGAGAACACATGGACACAGGAAGGGGAACATCACACACCGGGGCCTGTTGTGGGGTGGGGGGAGGGGGGAGGGTTAGCATTAGGAGATATACCTAATGCTAAATGACGAGCTAATGGGTGCAGCACACCAACATGGCACATGTATACATATGTAACAAACCTGCACGTTGTGCACATGTACCCTAAAACTTAAAGTATAATAATAATAAAATTAAAAAAAGATTCCTGTGACTCAGTACTAGAGGTGTTAATGATGATTATGGGAAAAAATAATCCTTGGAGAAGCAACTCATTAAAGAATACAAAAATTGTATTATTTCCTAAAGGATGACCTTTTCTGCAGAGTTCTTAGTTATTTAGCCTGCCAGTTCCCCAAGTCTTTTCCTTGTATTTGTTTTCTGTTGAAAGTACCATCATCTGACCAAACCTATCCACTGAAAAGTGTACATTTATTCTACATATAATGAATTAGTATTTGCTCTTATTTCATTCCACTTCATGAACTTCTCACTTTTTAGCAGCTTCTAAGAAATCACTTGATGCTTTAATTTCTGTATATATAAGTGCTTATGTACATAAAAATGTAATTCTACATAGATGCATGATGTATTACTTAATGCACCACTTTTAAACAAATGGACCCAAACTATACATCCAAGTGTTATTTGTGAATGTCATGTTACTACTACGTTTGAAGTTCTTCAGGAGGAATAACTTCTACTGTTCTATATAGCATTGTAGGATGACTGTAGTTAACGATAATATATGATATCATTTCAAATAGCTGGAATGAGAATATTGAACATTTCCAACACAAAGAAATGATAAATGTTTGGGGAGCTGGGTATGTTTGGGAAGCTAATGACCTTGATCTTATCACTATACATTATTTGTATGGAAACATCACTATGGACCCCATGAATTTGCCAATTAGGAAAATCAAATTAAAAAAAACAAGATAACATACGACATACCAAAAACCATCCATCTTCTTGTTTCAAGAATATCTGAATTTTAGCAATGACAGTACTTCCCCGTTTTCTGGTATTTGTTATGTCTGGTTCCTGTATCACATTATAAGTCCCATCATTTATGTTGACCTTCACTAATGCACAGCACCTTTACATGTGTTGTGTTAGCTCATTACCAGGCATATAAGAAAACTGAGGCAGGGAGATTCGGTTACTTGCTCCCTGTCCCATGATCATGAGTCTTTGAGCTATATCTGAGCTCATAGCCTTTGTCAAATTTTCCAACTCTCTTTCTATTCGCTCCCTACTGTGCCATGCTGCCATTTTGATAACTCACCATATTCACAGGGGTTGGCTTTGAATGCATTTGGTTATTTCCCAGAATGAAAGCCACTGTCGGAGACTAGAAAAAAATAATTAGTGAGGATTTAAAAAAAAAAATCAGTTTCTATGTCTGCAAACACCTGGAATTGTATTATAATATATAGACAATATGGTGCAACCAAATCCTAGGTATAGCTGGGCAGGGAAGCGGTGCTACAGGAAGTACTTCATAACTTTCCATTACTCCATAACTCTCTGTGAGAACTGGATTTGCATTTGATCCCCTTCCCACGTTTTTATTTTGAAAAATGTCAAATCTGCAGAAAAGTTGAAATAGTAATACAATAAATACCACTATACCCTTCATTAAGATTTACTAATTATTATTTTACCATTTTCTCACATTTGCTTTCTCTCTCTACAATTTTTGCTTATGCACTCTCTAGTCGATATTATATATGTATCCACAAATACATATATAATACACATATATAAATTAATATAGAATGCATAAATATAATGCATATATATATAGTCACAACCTTCTGAATTACTTGAAAGTAAGGACACTTTACTGATACTTTAGCGTGTATCACCTAAGAACAGAGACATACTTCTGTGTAACCATAATATAATTATCACATTGAAGACATTTAAGATTCATACAATAATATTATCTATTGTACCATCCCATATTAAAAAGTGCCCCTTGTCACAAAAATCTCTTTTCTCCATATTTAAATTCAGGCATCCTTTAATGAACATGCTTTGCATTTATTTGCAATAGGCTTTTGCAAATCTAGAATTGCTTCTCCACATTTTTGGTTCATTGTTTCATAGAATTGACATTTTTAAGAGTCCATGCTAGTTGTTTCATAAAATACTGAATTTGTATTCAATCCAGTATTTGTCTTATTGCTTCCTCATGATTACATTCAGGTGAAGCTCTTTGGTAAGAACATGACTTAGGTGATCTAGAGCAAATTACATCCGGAGTCAGATAATGTTCGTTTCTGCATTTGTTCTAAAGGATTCTTTAATTTAAGATATATTATAATATATACGTGTATTCACATGTGTATATATGTGTGTATACATATATGTGTATACATGTGTATATGTGTGTACACATGTGCATATGTGTATACATATGTCTACATATATGTGTTCATTCATGTGTGTACATACGTTTGTGTTTATACATATGTAACATGTGTACATATATTTGGGTTTATACATGTGTGTATACAAATTTGCATATACACATGTGTATATGTGTGTATACATGTGTGTATATGTGTATATACATAACTGTGTATGTATGAGACTAACATTGGAAAGAGATGCTGGGGAAATTAGATTCTGATACAATTACTTTTTTATATCTTTATGTCATACATAAAAAAGAAAAGAAAAGAAATACCAGAGTAATTTTATTAAATAACACACTGACCCAGTCTTGGTGAAAAATTGACTGACTCTGAAACAGGTTTCAATATTTTCTAGTCAAAATGTACAAAGAGAGAAAAGAGCATGGACACAGTTGTGGTGATCTAAAGATACACTCAACTTGTAGCTCAGTATTAGAAATCTCAAGGTCTCCAGGTGACTCTTACTGTACCAAATTGGTATGATTTCCTTCAAGACCTAAATGATTTCCTTGCACACACCTCTAAGAAGTTTCCAAAACTCAAAATACAAGCAGAACTGAACTGTCCTTTTAGATCAACCTGAAATCCAGGCACCTTTTTTGGAAGATTGCTGTTAAGGATTTCATAACAAATAAACAATGGCTAGCCCAGGACATGGCTGGAAAGATAGGTTCAATATATGCCCCTCCCTTTTCAAATTCTTCAGCATCTATCCTAAGACAGTTTACAATCTATAGTATTACTGGAGAGTTGCATGTTATGTTGTAAAGAGAGCAGGGGAAAAAAAGAAAAGGGACATGTTGGTTTTTACCAATCAAACATGAAAAATTCAGATCTTGCTATCCTCATGTGAACAATGATATATTAATATATTTGATAACATGTCCACACATTCATCAGAAACTCAAATATTGGACGTGCAAAATCCTGTGGTTCATTCACAATGTTCAAATAGTAAAGAAAGACACTCTCAGAAAACCTAACTATGTAGCAGCTAAATAAAATCTTTTTTGTTAACAATCTATATTGCGGCTTTATTACTAAAGCAGCTATGTTAAATTTAAATAATTACAAAGATAGTTTCTATAGCTCAGTGTTCCCATTTTTGAGGGAAAAACAGAAGTGTTTCACATTACATGTTGTCTAAACATGCCCCTAAATGCATACTAAAAATGCCAAAATTCCTGCAACTTTACACTTATAAAAATGTGTGTGATGTGATTTATTCCTTCTAAATACTTATCATTGTGTGTTTATTTTCATGACCAATTCTTGACTCAGAGAGGTCACTAAGCATTCATTTAAGTCACACATTAAAATATCCTCTAGACTGAAGATAGCATTGGCTGAATTATTTTAAAAGAAAATACATTATTTCTAAAGCTCTTTTCTAGTGCCACAGCCTGCAGAATGTCATGCTTTCCGTCTGTTTTTTCCTTTATGATTTCCTCCCAGTCAAAATGTAGAAATGTTGACCACCACAGGCTCAACCATCCTTATTCAATCTTACCTATTCTTCAGGCTATCATGTCTTCAATTCACTTTTCTATGTTATTGATTTTCCAGTGTAACTGTGGTACTGGTATTTTTCATTCCTTGTTGGAGGTCACCTTCGTTTAAGAATTGAATAGCCAAAGCAGTTTTAAGTACCTTTATCTTTTCATGAAGAACACGATTTTTTTTTTAAAGTCGCAAGATCAGAATTAATGTTTGATCTCTAAGCTGCAAGTCTTCATGTTATATTAACTATAACAGGGTGCTGATGGAGGATGGAGTTATCATTCCGAGAGAGAATCGTGTCCTAAGGAAAAAGCCCATGTTTTGCTCTTAAAAAAGTAAATTCTTTTTCTTTCTGTAAGCCTTTTAAATCCAAAATTAGTTAGTTTACACTTTGGAGGTGTTTCAATAGATTCATACTGATTTTCTTTAAATTTCAGGCTCCATATGTGTCTTGCTAAGCCTTTTTCATCAAATAGTCTACTCCACTATCTGAAATAAAAAGTTTTCATTTGTGGATTCTAAGATTGAGACTTTACAATATCGTTTTTGTTATTCCCATGGCATTAATAGGGAATGCTTTCACACAAAAGTAAAAAAGTGGGTTACTCTACCAACCACGTAAGATTGTTACAGATATAAGTCAAATAATATTTGTAAGGAAGCTATTGTGTACAAAACATTGTTCTTGTTCCACCTCCTTAAGGGTATAAATTGCACCCACCTTTGTGTTTTGTACAATGCTATGTAGCTAGAAGGAGCTCAGTAATTACACGTCATTGCATCCGTTGATTTTAAGAACTGATTAAACATCAACCCAGTAAATTACGCCTCATCAATTTTCAAATTGCACAAAATAAAATGTCAATCTTCCATCTCCTTTATCAATTGTGAGACTCAGGTTCTTATGGAAGAACAGATTAGGGCATTTACAATGTCTTTTGACAACTTCCTTTAAAAGAAGTCTTAAATCATTTCAAGCCAAAAATATATCATCTCTCTTCTTCCATAACCAGACCTCCAGTTACTCAGTGACTCTTACAATGCTTGAGATGATTCCTGTTTCAGTCTCTTCCCTAGATAAACCCCGTACCCACCCACCATTTGCCCTTAGGCTACATTTTTCTTTTAAGTAAAAACTAGTCAAGGGACAGGAAGGAATCTCATTTTTGTGCCAAGGAATTCCTGGGCTGGTAGAGAAACTGTCAGGTTCTCCTGAGTGTGTGCGAATAAATTAATTCACTTTACCATTGTGGAAATGGCCGGGGAGGCTTGTTTTTCCTCCAGCTGGAGAGAAGCAGTTAATTTCAGCTCAATGAATTGAGTATTGGATCTGGAAGCACAGCCCACTCCGCCGGCGTTCGTGAACAAATAATCCTTCTGCAGAAATGGCAGGTAATTGAGTTGGTGCCGATGGGGTATCAAAGCGGCGCTGCCAGAGTTCAAGTGTCTACTAAATTTTTCCCAAAGTGGAAACTGCACGAATGATCACTTTCCTAGGTATCCTTCCCGGCATTTGGGGCCCTGCTGTTTATGTTAAAGATGGCTTCTACCATAGGCAACCTGACTGAGGAGAAGGGACAAATGGAAAGGAAAGAGTCTTATTAGATATCAGCCTTGTAAACAGGATGACATCTGCTTCCCTATACTCTTTCATTATTCTTTTAAATTAAGTTAGGGGATCTTACATTGCTTTTCTTAGCCAGGTGCAGTGGCTCACATCTGTAATCCCAGCACTTTGGGAAGTTGAGGCACACAGATTACTTGAGGTCAGGAGTTCGAGACCAGCCTGGCCAACATGGTGAAACCCAGTCTCTACTAAAAATACAAAAATTAGCCGGGTATGGTGATGCATGCCTGTAGTCCCAGCTACTTGGGAGGCTGAGGTGGGAGGATCACTTGAACATGGGAGGCAGAGTTTGCAGTGAGCCGAGGTGGTGCCACTGCACTCCAACCTGGGCAATAGAGTGAGACAGTGTCTCAAAATAATAATAATAACAATAATAATAATAATAATGATAAGTAAATAAATAAATTGCTTTTCTTACCAAATGCATCAAATGCATAATATGCTTCACAAACAAATGTAGCCTTATTAGTATTTTTATTTTTCTTTCTTTCTTTTTTTTTTTAGACAGGGGCCTGCCCTGTTGCCCAAGCTGGAGTGCAGTGGCATGATCATACCTCACTACAGCCTCAATTTCCTGGGGTCAAGTGATCCTCCTGCCTCAGCCTCTCAAGTAGCTGGGACTGCAGGTACACACCACCGTATACAGCTAATTTTTTATTTTTTGTAGAGACAAGGTCTCGCTATGTTGCCCAGGCTGGTCTCAAATTACTGGGCTCAACTGATTTTGCCACTTCTGCCTCCCAAACTGCTGGTATTACAGGCAAGAGCCACTGTGCCCAACCCTTAATAGTATTTTTATAGTAGATGTGGAAACATTTGGTCCATGGATCTGAGTCTAACTTTCAATTCTCTCCCTTAATAACAATAGGTCTTTAAGTTAATCACTTATTTCCTCTGAGCCTTAGCTTTTCAATTTGTAAAGTAGGCATAGTAATATCCATTATTATTACATACTAGTGTCATAATAAAATGTATGTGTTTAAAATAAAGAATGAAGAGACTGGGTGCAGTGGCTCACGCCTGTAATCCCAGCATTTTGGGAGGCTGAAACAGACAGATCACCTGAGGTCAGGAGTTCGAGATCAACCCGGTCAACATGGCGAAACCCCCTCTCTACTAAAAATACAAACAATTAGCCAGGTGTGGTGGCACATGCCTGTAATCCCAGCTACTTGGGGAGCTGAGGCAGGAGAATCGCTTGAACCAGGGAGGCAGAGGTTGCAGTGAGCAGAGATGGCACCACTGCACTCCAGCCTGGGCAACAGAGTGAGGCTCCATCTCAAAAAATAAATAAATAAATAAAAATAAAATAAAGAATAAAGAATTCACATTATAGTCAAGCAAAATCAACTAAAGAATGCCCCCATTGGAATTTTAACCTTAAAGGTTGCCAGGGAAAAGATCTGCTTTTCACACTATTGATTTTGTCAAAAGCCAACACAGACTATGCTGCGTTAAAAAATAAATAAAGAAATAAATAAATAAATAAAAAGAAGAACACAAAAGCCTTTTTATTAGAATAAAATTTGACCATGGATATTTGCAGGCAGATATATCTGTATATGTGCACTTAATTATTAATGTCTAGAATCTAGAGCAGTTGTGGTCAAACTGTGACCCTCCACCTGCTCTTCTGTAAATAAAGTTTTACTGGAACACAGCCAGGTCCATTTGTTCATCTATCATCTATGGCACATTCACACTACAACAGCATAGTGGAGTCATTGTGGCAGAAACTATGTCCCACAAAGCCAAAAACACTTGCTATCCAGCCCTTTCCAGAAAAAAGTTGACAAACCCTCATCCAGAGTTCATACACATTTTTCTTCTCAAGAAGTTTTCACTTGATGGAAATCATCCGAAACCTTCCGAGTTGCTCAGATAGGGAAAACTGACCATAAAATCAAGCCAGATTATTACGATTGTTACTTAAAATAGATCTCTCCCAGCTGGAAAAAGTATAAAGACCAAAATGCCACTATGCAGATTCAGCCTAGAGCCTAAGTAACTGGACATCTTGGGAGAGAAGCCTTGAGTAAAAGTCAGATAAAACCAGCCAGGAAGCTCATTTGTCTGCTTTATCTTTGTTATTGTTTCCCTGTATCAGGAAGAACAACACATGACAATGACCTAAAGCTAAAGACAAAAGCAGGGAAAGCAAGTAGCGGATAAACATTTCAGATGGTAAATGTATCTCTGATTGAAAATTATCCTGAAGATACATGCTCAAGATGTTTGCTCTCCTATTTCCTGAACAGGGAGTAAAGGAGAAAAATGAAGCATATTTCTAGATGCTTTTAATTTCCTTAAAACGTATGAAACATTTCTAAATTGACCTTCTCAAGTACACAAAGCTCTCCACAATCTAGGATCCTGGAATCCTTTCTCTCAATTTTGTCTAAATTACTGGACTGTTTGAATCTCCATAATGTTGGATTAGTTTATCACTTAGTGTCTTTGCACGCCTTGGAGTGCCTCACCCCAGATCCCCTCCTCCCCATTCTCCAGCTCTGTTTTGCATCATAGGGAGCCTAAGCCATGCAGACACTATTTTCAAAGATTCATGTCACCAGGCTTCCTGCTAGAATGCACCAGCAGGAGATTCGCTGATGGGAAAAAGGGGAAATCCAGAATATTTCTCACCCCTCTTATAATGTACCTTCTCCATGCATGGCTCAAAATCCTGCTCTTTTTACTGTTGCAGCCTCCATTGAGTTTATTAACATCGCCTTCTCCGTTTGACCATCAAGTATAGTGTTGGTGTCAGCTTTCCACTGTTACTGGGCTCTGAATTCCCTCACTCTGTTCACGTTGACAGCACTTGTGTTATAAATCCCTTCTATCCATTTCCCTCTATGGTACAATCAGTGGTACAATTCCCTCTGTTCCTGGTTGGCTCCTAACTGATACATCACCTTGCTTTTGTGATAATCATTTGGGTGCATTTCTTAAACTTGGTTTCCCCCTTCTATAACCATCTTAAGGATCTATCTGTGTCTGACCATCTTTGTGTATTCCACAGTATCCAGAACACAGCTCAGCACATTGTAGCTGTGCGATAATTATTTATTGAATTAATTTTGGTTGAAATGCTCACGGTGGTCAAAGACTCAAGGGGATAAGATGACTCATTGTCTTACTGGCAGTATTATTTTCTAAACTGTGGACTGGTAGAAACCACCAGCATTCTGCAAATGTATACTGCACTTATTGGATGAAGAAGGGATCACAGCTAAACTGAGAAATCAAGAGTTTGATGGACTGAGAAACCCCACTGGAGATCGATCGCACACAGCCATCAGAAACTGATAACTATTTCTATGCATTATTTCAGTGCACAATTCCTAATACAAGCATAGGAAGACACTTTTCTCATTGGATAATCATCTGATGTACATCATTCTCTTATATTCTGTATTAGGCAACTCAGATATCTGTAATATCTGTAAATTTACATATCTGTAAATATACCTGTAAATTCGACCTTTTGCTTTGTATTTCATGGCTACATTGAAAAAGTCTCCCAAGCTAGTTGAAGAAGACATATTTCCTTTATCTATAAGGAACACTTGGTGCTTGCAGCCATCACAACTTGAGTTTACCCCGTGTGCTTGTCTGAGCAACACTAATTTTGGGGCTTCTTTAAGTGGGCTTACATCTACAGTTTTGTCACTCCTTTCTTAAAGTATCAGAAGAGGAGAAGATGAGTTAAAGCAGTCCAGTGAAAAAAATCCTGCTTGTAGATAGTAAAGTTTGAATCCTATCTCCACTGTTAGCTAGCTCTGTGATCTTCAGGGAAGTTACTCAAGTGTGGTATCTTCATCCTTAGAGTGAGTGTGGTGGAAACTATGTTAGATAGTGTGCTGGGATTGAAAGGAGATGACACACGTGAAAACATACAGCACAGGATTTCACATATGAGTTCCACAGAGGACACTGGCATACGCTGGCCTCACTCTGCATAGAATACAATCATTTCTGGGTAGCCCACTCTGCTGAGACCCACATTAAGAAAGACATATTACATTTTTGCTTCCTCTTCAACTCTTTCCCATTTCTCTATGGCAAATGGGGCATGTCCCAGAAGGAACCACCCCAGCAGAAATTACTTTTCTCATCTTAAACAATAAAATTAGATTTTTAACCTGGGTCCATAATGTAATTGGAGTCCCTATGATGTGTCTCCTGTGTGTATGTGGGGTTTTCTCTTGAAGGAATATTAAACTATCCATGAAATACATTAACTGGGTCCATAGCACCAAAAATTGTAAAACCACTACTGATATTCATTTTCCTTACTAAATCCAGTTATGGGTGAGCTCCAAAATACTCAACAATTTTATAATGTGAATTTTAGTTACAGGCCATTTTTTTTTGAGAGACAGTCTCGCTGTGTTGCCCAGGCTGAAGTCCAGTGACACCATCATGGCTCACTGCAGCTTTGACCTCCCAGGATCAGATTATACTCCCACCTCAGCCTCTCAAGTACCCGGGACTACTGGCATGCACCCCCATAATCAGCTAATTTTTTTTTTGTAGATACAGGATTGCACTATGTTGCCCAGGCTGGTCTCAAATTCCTGGGCCCAAGCAATCCACCAACCTCAGCCTCCCAAAATGCTGGGATTACAGGCATGAGCCACCATGCCCAGCCTACAGGCCATTTTCAAGAACTATGCTACATTTTCTCTTTTTTTGTGTTGTTTTCCTTAACCTCATTGAGGGGGATAACAGCTGTTTGAAAGAACACATAGAAACAGCGCTAAGAGATTGCTTTTCATGTTCTTACAGAACTGCATTTCATTCTTAAGGATTCCCAAAAATAAAGACCAGCAAGACTTCCTCTGCACTCATTAGCAGAGCTGTCATCCAGTTATCCTACTAGACTTAGATTCCATTACTTTCTATCATATATTATATGTTTCAGATGAACAACACATCTTAGGGCTTAGAGAATAAGCTATAAAATGCCCTGGATCTTTGACCTTCAATGTGACCTTCTCCTGGAAACCTTGTTTCCCACAATCTAGTTACTGAGCTCATGTGTCATCAGGGGGACCTGATCAAAATTCTTATCTCAATAGACTTTACTAATTTTCTGTAGTCAGAGTACAGAATACTTTTCTCCAAGCTTCTATGAAATGCATGTTGTGTTGTCCTTATGGTCCTATTGGACCATTAAGTTCCTGAAAATAAGGTCCTCTTCTTTTCATTGTTGAGACACTTTTCTTTCGACTTAGGGTAATGAGACTACAAGAATGAGCAAACTGGTAGCCACTAATTCTTAGAGTGTTAGGTTCAGTCAATCACAATGTCCTAGGCTTTCTCTTGGGAATGATGACCCCATGTTGAGGGAAGAGTCTTTCTTCCAACTCAGGTTCAGAGCCTTAAGAATGAAGCCCAAAGCCTGGGTATTAAGGCTTTACTAAATCTGCATGATTCGGCTCAGCCCAGGCTAGACAGCCTTTCTCTCACCTTTAACATTTTTATCTATCTTAACTCTTATCCCTGGTGTAGAACTTGTTGGAGAACCACAGTCCAAGTAGTATGACTCATTCCTATACTGTTGATAGAAATAGAAGGCAGGGAAATTCTGGGCAGAAAAGGGAGAGTCCCCAGTGAAGTCCCCACCCTCAAACCAAAAAGCCTGGAACCATGGCCCAAAGAGAGAACTTACACCCTTCTTTTCCCCCTCGAATTTTGCCTTCTCCAAAACCACCCATGGCCCACCCCACCTTCCCATCCTGTGCCCATAAAAACCCCAGGCTCAGCCAGCAGAGAGGAGAAGCAGCTGGATGTGAGAGACTACAGTTGGACATTGGAGAGAAGCAGCTTGACTTCAGAGGAACAGCTTGACTCCAGGGGAAGCTTACCTTTGTGCTCCATCCCCTTTTCAGCTCCCTTTCCTACTGAGAGCCACTTTCACCAGCAATAAAAAAATCCCCTGCATTTACCATCTTCAGTTCGTTAGTGCAACCTCATTCCTCCTGGACGCTGGACAAGAACTTGGGTGCCATGAGTGTCAGTACAAAAGGCTGTCACACTGACCCTCCACTGAGCTGTTAACACTTAAGCCGTCTGCAGATTGCAAAGCTAAAAGGCCACTGTAACACTTCCTCTAGTGCTTTAGGAGTCACAGGCACCCTACCCTAGAGGCAGCCATGGGGCCAGCATGGAGTTCACTGTTGCTAGTACCCAAAAGCACTCACCCTGGCTCCTGCATCTCCTCACCTGCACTCCCCCTCCCACAAGGGGTGGAGCAGTGAATGAGTGGAGTTCACCCCTGCCAGCACCCATGCACTCCAGTTCCCACCCATGAAGGGGTCAGGGAAATATCCTGCCTCACTGTTAGCCTTAAATGACCTGGCACAGTTGAATTCAGGTACCCCAAGCAAAACTATTTATAGGGATGAAATGGCCAATGCAAAGAAGAGGCTGCCTACTGTCCTAGCTCAACCATGGGCACCACCCCAAACACAGAACTATCCTGTGGCAGGTACACATCTTTACCATCATTAGCCTGGCTTTCTACATCCATCACTCACCCAGTGAAAGGTGGAGACAGGAATGGAATCTTGCAAGATATTCTGAATGTGTGGACAGTGGTCTGTGGTAGCTCATTCACCCAAGTCGTTGGTGTGGCTTGTGGTCTTCAGTTTTTTCGTCACCTCTAACTTCAAGAGCTGGAGGATAAAGTAGAATCCAATATGATACTGGGAACTGGTTGGTCGATCCCAACCCCTGATCTTCTTCCCATCACCAGTGAAAAAAAATCATCCAATTGTGTTTTGGTTAATTTTTCTACTTTAGCAATGCTCTTAAGATTATTTGTAATACGAAGCAGCAGAGAGTGAAGAGTACTCCATTTGTCTTTCCAGTAAAACACCTGGTAAATAGGAAATAATTAATCATTTATTATTGAACGCATTGACTACATTGCCTGTTCCCTGTACTATAAGTATTCGCCTAAAACACGTATTTCTTCTACAAAAAGTATTCAGCTGATAATACGGAGACTGTGTCTTATTTACACATTTCTTAGCAGGGCACTTTACATATGGAAGAAACTCATTTACTATTTGCAAAGAGCTTATTTCTATTTCTTAATTTTAAAATACTTTTTTTTCCCCTAAAGACAGGGTCTCTCTCTGTCACCCAAGCTGGAGTACAGTGGTCTAATGACAGCTCACTGCAGCCTCAAACTCCCTGGCTCAAGGGATCCTCCTGCCCCAGTTTCCTGAGTAGCTAGGACTGAAGGTGTAGACCACCATGTCTGGCTGGTTTCTTTAAAATTTTTTTTTTGTAGACACGAGGTCTTGTTACAACTTGCCCAGGCTAATCTTGAACTCCAGGGCTCAAGCAATCTTCCTGCCTTGGCCTCCCAAAATGCTAGAATTACAGGTGTGAGTCACTGTACCTGGCCCCAGACAGCCTGTTTCTAAATATCATCTGCCATGCATTTCAGAATGGATCACAACCCTGCTCTGTCCTTCTTCTGGTGCAGCCTAAGCCATCATATTTACCATTCCTGAGTTCTATCATTCATGCTGAGGTATTTGAGAAGATAATAGCTGTTTGAAAGAACACAGAGAAACAGCACTGAGAGGTTGCCTTTCATATACTTACAAAACTACTTACATTTCATTCTTAAGGATTCCCCCCAAAAAACGACATGGAAAGTATATTTTATTCAGCTACTTTAACTTTTTTCTCTAGCCTACATCTATAGGACTACAGTAAATATAGCAAAAACAGGTGGAATAAAATGTCTGTTACAGATTGTCTTTGCTCCAAAGCACAGAATTATGTAATAGAATCCAAAAGCACAATATTTCTCATCTTGAGGAATGAAAATAATGAATTCTGGTAAGCTTTACGTTCTTACTTCTAGTAAAAGAATTCCTGCACTAATATGCTACACAAAAAGTCATATGAGCTTCCAATATGCAAAAGAAATGCATTCAAACATTAAATTTACATAATCCCCTGGTAGGATTTACCTTAACTGCATTGTCCACAAATGATCAAAAGTACTTGAGCAAACTAGCCCCGTATGAAAAATATAATACTACTAAAACCTAATGAACCTTTATATGCAACCTTTTCTACTCCCTACTTCCACTCTGGAAACCTGGGATATACCTGAAAATAGATAGTTACTGATTTCTTGGAAGCAACGAATTGATTGTAAAGGTTGCGTATTGAGAATCACACATATGTCTGGTTCCACATGCTTTGAGATAGTTATGGGGACTTAGGCAATTCACTTTAATTACTGAGTCTAATTTTCTTTCTTTGTAATAAGAGCCTGCAAGGACTAGTTGTGCTTCTGATGGAAAATAAAGTGAGCTGTGGAAGTGACAATAGTATTGTAAGAGTTGAGTGATTTCTTCACCCACATGCTGTCTTTTAAACCTACCAGAGTGGAAACTATTCCGTTCTGCTACTGTACAAAAGCAGTCATAGATGAGGAGTTCCAATAAAACTTTATTTACAAAAGAGATGGTCAGTTGGATTTGGTCATGGGTCAAAATTTATCAACCCCCTTTTAAAGGATGGAAAGCAAATTGTTCAGTCATACCTTACTTGGGTTGCTAAACAAGATTTTGAACACATACTAGGTGTTCTTGTTCTAGTGTAGTGAACGTGTTCTTGTTCACTACACTAAGTCCACTGTAAAAACTTTGGAAATTTATTTTAAAAATTAAAGAAAATGACCACCTTTCATCTTCTAGAGATCTTCCATCTTCCAGAGATAACCACGAATAATACTTTTGTATAACTCTCTTTAGTCTTGGTTAAGTAGACTTTAGTGCATGGTTAAGACTGTGTTGGTGGTAGATTCCTGTCTAGTCTCTGATTCACTTAACACACGTCATAACCACTTTTCATCACTATTAAAATCCTTCATGGACATCATCTGGATGCAGCGATTTTGCATGCCCTGGAGAACATAGGTCAGCTATTTTGCCTCAAGATGGGACTAAATTTGAAGTGCAAGTTGAAATACAGCTCCGGGTGGGACCATATCCAGTCTAGCTCTCTGCTCTCCTGTCCCTAGCCTGCTGTCCTGCCCTTCTCCTGAGAGGTCTCCTTCAGAAACTCATGTCCATTGATGATTTACTGGGTAAAGAAAATGTGGTGCATATACATAATAGAAAACTACACAGCCGCTCTGCCTTTCTGTGCCAAGGCGGCGCGTGGTCCACGCCGAGCGACAGAGATTCTCAGGCTACGCTCTCAGGATGACCGAGTGGGAGACAGCAGCACCAGCGGTGGCACAGACCCTTGACATCAAGCTTTTTGGGAAGTGGAGCACTGATGATGTGC
Source organism: Pan troglodytes (assembly GCF_028858775.2). Classification (NCBI taxonomy): domain Eukaryota; kingdom Metazoa; phylum Chordata; class Mammalia; order Primates; family Hominidae; genus Pan; species Pan troglodytes. The sequence continues at coordinate 6,864,974 of NC_072421.2, read as the reverse complement.
AGATCAATGACATTTCCCTGCAGGATTACATTGCAGTGACGGAGAAGTATGCCAAGTACCTGCCTCACAGTTCAGGGTGGTATGCCCCCAAACGCTTCCACAAAGCTCAGTGCCCAATTGTGGAGCCCCTCACTAACTCCATGATGATGCATGGCCGCAACAACTGCAAGAAGTTCATGACTGTGCGCATCGTCAAGTATGCCTTCGAGATCATACACCTGCTCACAGGCAAGAACCCTCTGCAAGTCCTGGTGCATCATCAACAGTGGTCCCTGGGAGGGCTCCACACGCATTGGGCGAGCCAGGACTGTGAGACGACAGGCTGTGGACGTGTCCCCACTGCGCCATGTGAATCAGGCCATCTGGCTGCTGTGCACAGGCGCTTGTGAGGCTCCCTTCCGGAACATCAAGACCATTGCTGAGTGTCTGGCAGATAAGCTCATCAATGCCACCTAGGGCTCCTCTAACTCCTATGCCATCAAGAAGAAGGAAGAGCTGCAGCATGTGGCCAAGCCCAACCACTGATTTTCCCGGCTGCTGACCAATAAACCTGTCTGCCCTTCAGGGCAGCAAAAAAAAATAATAATAAAAGAAAGAAAGAGAGAAAGGAAGAAAGAAAGAAAAAGAAAGAAAGAAAGAAAGAGAAAGAAAGAAAGAAAGAAGGAAGGAAAGAAAAACGAACTACAAAAATAAAATAAAATCAAGTCTTTAACTGCAATATGGATGAAGCTGGGAGCCATTGTCCTAAGTCCATTAACTCAGAAACAGAAAACCAAATACTGTATGTTCTCACTTATAAGTGAGAGCTAAACAGTGGGCACACATGGGCATAAAAATGGAGATAATAAACACTGGAGACTCCAAAATGGAAGAGGGAGGGGCGTGAGGTTTGGAAAATTACCTATTGGGTACAATGTTCACTATTTGGGTAATGGGTATGCTAGAAGCTGAATCCCCACCATTATGCAATATACTCATATAACAAACAAGCAGATGTACCCCCTAAATCTGAAAAAATATATAATAAAACCTGCTTTATATGATTATTTTGAAAATTAAATGAAATAATACATGTGAGGTGTTTAGCATTATGTCTAGCACATACAAAGGCTTTAATAAATATTAGTATTATTATTACTGAAAAAATCTAATGCACAAGAACCCTTCTCCAGGCTCTTCTAGAAAACTTGACCTAAGACACTGGGTATATACATTTTTAAAAATCAGTTTGGATCTTGGTTTTATGATCCTAATTTTATAAAATATTAGTTCTAAAATTCTTTATTTTTAGTTCTGATCATTTCATATAATTTGAAAATGAGCTAGAAAGAAAAATCTTTATGATTTCCTAAGAAAAATCTAACAAGTTGCCATAAAAGCTTATTGACCTAATCTCTAGCTTTTGGTTTGAGAAAAATCTGTTTACTGAGACAGATAATGGCTCTGTCTCCTGCGTATTCAACATCATCTGACAGTACATTAGTAAACTGCAGGCTTTATTGTTGGGAAAAACAAACTCAAAAGATTAAAATAAATATAATAGCCAGAGACCAACTTAATTTAAAAGTACCCCATGGGAGAAACATAAAAGTGGAATGTTTAGTTCTTGATCTTCAGTACAGAATACAAAGAATGTTAAAAGCGTGGGAAGGAAATAAAACATCTCCACAGTTAAAAAAATATGTCTACCTACTGCATTCAAGACAGAATGTGATCTACCTTCAGAATCCATTGTTCCCAACTCCACATATTTTTTTTAAAATTTTGAGACAGAGTCTGACTCTATTGCTCAGGCTGGAGTGCAATGGTACGATCTTGGCTCACTACAACCTCTGCCTCCTGGGTTCAAGCAATTCTCGTGCCTCAGCCTCCCCAGTGGCTGAGATTACAGGTGCGAGACACCACAACCGGCTAATTTTTGTATTTTTAGTAGAGACGGAGTTTCACCAGGTTGGCCAGGCTGGTCTCGAACTCCTGACCTCAAGTGATCTGTCTGCCTTGGCGTACCAAAATGCTGGGATTACAGGTGTGAGCCACCGTGCCTGGCCCAAACATTAACTTTTTAAAGGTATTATTTCCCCAGCTCTTACTAAGTTAACTATGCTAACTAGGTTTTGTTGTTGTTGTTTCTTTTAATGTCTTCGAATAGAAATTTATTTATCCAAGCAAGTAACTTTGATAAATAAATTTTTCACTAACGTTTTAAACAAAAGGAAGGCATCATTTATTATGGTGACATTTTTCATAACGGGTTTTTAACTCATCTGAAAACAAACCTGAGCCTCATAGAAGGTCTGTTCAATGCAGTGGGGGTCATTGTAATGTCCATCCCCATTGATGTTGTATTAGTCCATTTTCACGCTGCTGATAAAGACATACCTGAGATTGGGCAATTTACAAAAGAAAGAGGTTTAATGGACTTACAGTTCCACGTGGCTGGGGAGGCCTCACAGTCAGGGAGGAAGGCAGAAGTTTCATCTTAGATCACGGCAGGCAAGAGAGAATGTACCAGCAGGGGAAATGCCAGATGCTTATAAAACCATCATAGCTCCTGAGCACTCATTCACTATCAGGAGAACACTATGGGGGAACCGCCTCCATAATTCAATTATGTCCACCTGGCCCCACCCTTGACACGTGGGGATTATGACAATTCGAGGTGAGATTTGGGTGGGGATACAGAGCCAAACCATATCAGATGTGTTACCGGCAGGGTTCATTTGAGGTCTGCATTTCTTAAGAAGTTCCCTTGGCTACTGGTCCCAAAAATGCAGTGCTAACATACCTTGCCAAAATTCATAGAAAAAAAAAAGGCCTTAGGTGTATCTATGCTGGTAACTTTTGTTTTTGCTTGGTTTTCTTTTTGTAGTGACCGTCTTTTCTCTTATTCAGCATGACCCTGATTTCAACCCTGCCTACTGTCAGTAGTTTTGAAATTAAATAAATCCATGGCTATCCATGGGAGCAATTTTGCTCTCAAGATGACATTTAGCAGAGTTAGAGACCATTTTTGGTGGTTGCAGCCTGGGAAGCTGGTGAATCCTACTGGAATCTAGTGGGTAGAAGCTAGATAAGCTGATAAATATTCTATGATAAACAGGACTGTCCCTTCTCTTCGCAAGAATCATCCACACCCAATGTCATTGGTACTGGAGTTAAGAAATCATAGTTTAAAGCATTTGAGGTGTCTGTTTGCAAGTCAATATTTTCTTTAAATTAGTCACAATCATCGTTACCACCCATTAACTGTGTTGCAGGAAAGATTGAATCAGTGCTTTAAACCAGTTATTCTTGGGCATTTGGGGCACAAGGCTGAGAAAGGTTTAGAACCCTAAGAACAGGGGCAGAAATTAATTGACAGTATCTTCTTGAATGTCCTCTGCCCCTCTATTGAGTTTCCATCACACACTTTTAGCCCCCTGAGGAAATCCCCTCCTCAGAAACACCAAATGTATTGTCTTTAATGAGTTTGGTCTAGAAATTAAAACCAACAAGAAAGATGCTGTCTTGAATCTGTTTATATGGGTGTTGACGTAGAAGAGTTTAGAATGCCAAGAATATGTGTTGAAAGATCAAAAGCAGGCCCCAGACTGGAAACCAGCCAAGCCTGGATGCCCTGGAGCTGGAATCCTGCATGGCTCATAGACAAAAGTGGGTTTTTGGATGCTCTTAAATGAGAAATCATTTTTTACCAGTAAAAGAGAAAAAAGTACCAAGTAGAGAATAATGGGGATACTACCTAAGACACAATTCCCTTGGAGCACAGCTTTGCTTCAGGTTGACCTTTTGTATAGAGTATAGACCCTGTCTTCTCTGGCAAGTGATGTAACTTTCCATCAGCTTCCTTCTTTGTTAATTTAGTTTTTATTCCACCTGTTTCCCTTTAATACTGTCTCTCTCCTTTGGATGTGATTACCTTAATATTGAATCTAGATGGTGGACTTAACTTTTTGGTTGCATTAATCAAAATTTCCATGCAAATTAGTGTAAAACACAATTATGCATGAGTTTCCATCCAGGGTTTCTTAGGTCACCTATTTGATGGCCATCTCTGAATGTCATTAGCGTGAAGCTCAGTCTTTAAACACTGGCATCTAAGAAATACAACTATACTTTTTAAACTCTAATTTTCTAGTTAAAGTGAAATGGAGAAAATATCATCCCAGTTCATTTAGCAAACCAACCATTGCCCACAGTTTTCCCTGGGGTGCTTGTAAAATGCAAAATCTTCCACAGAGAGGCAGTGGTACTTTCTGGTCTTCAGCTTCTGCGGCAATGAATCTGGACTTTGACTTTGGTCCATGTAAGGAGATGAGATTTGCTTTGTCCTGCTGTGGTTTCCAGTTCTGATTTGTGTTGAATGTCAGGAAATGGGAGGCCACCCATGGCCCTCTTCACCTGGGCACACCTTGCAGCCAAACCTCTCTAGGGCCATGTCATCTCCCTGTTTTTTTGTTTGTTTGTTTGTTTTTGTTTTTTTCCCCAGAATCAGAGAGCAGGACCAAGTCCTTTTGCAACACTGAATGTCCTCTGACTTTCTATCCATTTCCTGCTGTACACTTTTAGTTCCATGAGGAAAATCCTTCCTCAGAAATACAAAGCATATTGTCATGGATGGGTGTGATCTTCTAGAAATTAAAGCCAACCAGACAAGTGCTCCCTTGAATCTGTTACATGGCTGTTCCCTTAAAGCCAATGTTTCTATCTAAAAAATCGGTAAGAGAAAGAAGTAGGTTAGCTAATCTTTCAAAAATAAAATATTGCATAAAAACATACCATCTTAGGATAGTTTCTTTAGCCTTTTGCAGATTTTTTTTTTTTTTTCAGATAGAAGCATCTTACTGAGATATTGGCTTTTCTGGCTTCACGGCTGTGTTTTGGGAAATACGAACTTTCACTGAACAGCACTATTCTAGCTGGGGTGTGGTATTACAAAAATATCTATTCTTTAATACATGCATAATTTTCCCCGCTTTTTACAACAAACATAAATGCTCATCTGAGGCCAAATTTTTCCCTAAAGGAGAAAAGCTGCATGTTTTTCAGCCCTGTTGTTTCCCATGGATGCTCTGATCAGTTCAAAGAAAGTTTAGTTGGATTTACTCTAATGCATGAATTATCTCTCTTCTGCCTCTGCAGAGCTCTATATTTAGTAGACTGCTATAAGGCTGTCGGTATTTCCACAATCCTTTCATTCTCCTCATTTGTATGATTGCAAGTGCCAATGACTTCTTGGCATGAGGAAAGCTGTAAATCTCATGAGAATCAATGCTGGTGGGTGTACACTCCCAGATTTGAAACCTAGTATCTTTCCCACATGCACAATTCTGTGCTCTGACAACTTCATTTTATTTATTTATTTTTTTTACAGATTTTGTATTGGGACACCCAACACAGGACCTCACAGTTATAACTTAACTGGAGTTACAATATGGATTATGGAAGCTTCCTAGATTTCCCTTTTTATCAAGATAGTTATTCTTTCTTTTTTAAAGTATGTATTTAGGGGGTACATGTGCAATTCTGTTACATAGATATCTTGCACAGTAATGAAGCCTGGCTTTCAGTGTAGCCATCAACTAAATAGTGTACTTTATACCTATTAAGAAATTTCTCATCCCTCAATCCCTTCATAAGCCTCCAATTTCTATTATTCCACTCTCTTTGTCCATGTGTACATTATTTAGCTTCCACTTGTGAGTGAGAATATGCAGCATTTAATTTTCCTTTCTGAGTTACTTCACTTAAGATAATGGCCTCCAGTTCCACCCATGTTGCTGCAAAAGACATGATTTTCTTCTTCTTATGGCTGCGTAATATTGCATGGTGTATTATACCACATTTTCTTAATCCAGTCCACCATTGATGGGAACCTGGGTTGATATTATATCTTTCCTATTGTGAGTTGTGCTGCAATAAATGTACAAGTGCAGGTATCTTTTTTATACAACAATTTCTTTTCCTTTGGGTAGATACCCAGTAGTGGCATTGTTGAATCAATGGTAGTTCTATTTTTAGTTATTTGAGAAATCTCCACAGTTTTCCATTGAGGTTCTACTAATTTACATTCCCACCAACAGTGTATAAGCATTCCCTTTTCTTCACATCCTCACCAACATCTGCTATTTTCTGAGTTTTTAATTACAGCCATTCTGACTGGCAAAAGATGATATCTCGTTGTGGTTTTGACTTGGACCACAATGGTGATGATTGTGGTCTCTGATGATTTGAGATGATGAAGATTTTTCATAGACTCATTGGCTTTTGTATGTCTTCTTTTAAAAAATGTCTACTCATGCCCTCTTGCCCAATTTTTCATGGGGTAATTTGTTTATTTGTTGTTGAATTGTTTTAGTAGACTTCATGAACAGGCTTTGTCTATGTGGTTTGACTTCAGTCAATGGTGCTCAGACTTGCTTTACATTCAACACCAAATTTTGGGGGGAACTGGTCGAGTTCATCTCCTCCCAACTACACATTCAACGACATCACACTGATCACTTGAAATCAGTCTCAGTGGGAGTATCTACACCGTAGAAATTGACAAACATTGCAAATCAAACCTCCACCCCAAGTCCTCTGGAGAGGCAGTTACTGAGGATTTACTAGCCCTATATTGCCTGCGTTTCTGACACAGCAGGAGTGATTAAGAATAAGACTGAAAGTAAAAATAGCCTTGTGTGGAAGTACAAAAGGACTGAGATTCTGCTGAAGATGCCAACAGCAGAAATTCTCACTGCCAATGTGTAAAATTGGCAAGATGGAAAAGTGTAAAGATACACCAAGTCCCAAAGAGGATACATCAATCACTACAGAAGAGAGAGAAGAGGTATTCAAGATGCACCCAAGGGAAGACTTCGAGGCAAAAAATTACCTACCCCTGATCAGATTTGGTGCAAACGTATCCTTCAATGACTCCAGTTTTCCTGCAGTCTCGAATGTCAACATCACGGCATAGATTTGTATAAGTAGTGACATTTCGTTTTCACGCATGCGAAATCAGTTATTTTGAATTATACTAACAAGGTACTGTGTGGTTTGTATGTGTTATTCCTATATTCAATACATATAGAAGGCTTATACTGAAGTGGAAAGATCTGCTATCATCTAGTACTAATTCTTCTTTCCAAATCGCTTTAAACCGTTATCTTCCTTGTATTCGCTTCTGTATTTCTGCACATATAGACTGTCAATTGTTCTACAACCAAGTCTGCCTTCTTTCTTAATGTCTACTTTATATTCTGTTCTTCCCATCTATTCTACCTGTAAATATTTCCTAAGATTACTCTAATTCTAGTTTATGTCAATGCTTTAAAATATTTTACATACACCTGTTACTATTAAGTACATTTTAGGTGTTATATCAAGTCAATATTCAACCAGATATATCTGCATTATAATAAAAATCATTGAACCTAGGGCAAGGACTCCAAGGCAAAATTTCCTGATTTTTTCCAAACCTATTATCCAAGAAAGTGGGAATGATTGGTGAATTTTAAAGAAAATTGAAGTCTCATGAAGGAGTGTCTTGAGGTGCTAATTTGGAGCATTTTCCAATTTCCATGATGTAAATATTCCTATCATGTCTGAATCCAAGTTGCAAAATGTTGTTATTGAATTTGGAGATGGGAGGAGATGACCCCAGTTGGTTTCCATGAACCAGTTCAAGCTAGCTTCAGCCAACTGTCCTTACAGAAGGGACATTTCTTGGCTTGTTTGCTTTTAAGTTTGTTTTTTCTATGTTCATTTCACATAATTAAATTTACAATATCTAATATTCTCATTACATAGAATTGAATCTAATAATTGAGATTTCAATGCTTCATATATTTTTAAAAACCCTTTTGCTTGTATATTTCTCTTTACCTCTCAGAATCAAAGCCATTTCTTTTGAAAACATTAAAATTAAATTATCTTGGCTGCCCAGACATAGAAAGGGAGTTTAACATTAGACATAAGTCAAATCTAGGAGCAGCAAGGATGATTCACCAGAACACTGAGTGTATAAGGACTTCTAATTCCCACATTTTCACACTGGACAAAAACATCTCAGGGACACCTGTGTCACTAAACTGTAAGCTCCGCAATGGGCAGATTTTCTAAATTTTTCTTCATTCCTACTTTGAATGGAACGAATGCTGACCCAGAACACAACTTTCTTATTCATTTTGATTTTTTTGTTGTTGTTGTTGTTGAGACGGAGTCTCCCTCATGTCGCCCAGGCTGGAGTGCAGTGGCGCGATCTCGGCTCACTGCAAGCTCCACCTCCCGGCTCCATGCCATTCTCCTGCCTCAGTCTCCCGAGTAGCTGGGACTACAGGCGCCTGGCTAATTTTTTGTATTTTTAGTAGAGACGGGGTTTCACCGTGTTAGCCAGGATGGTCTCGATTTCCTGACCTCGTGATCCGCCCGCCTCGGCCTCCCAAAGTGCAGGGATTACAGGCGTGAGCCACCGCGCCCGGCCCCATTTTGATTCGTTAGCATTGAAAATTCCCCATTCATCTGTTACCTCCCACAAAAAATAGCCTGCCTAATTATTTTATCGATTTTTTCACCCTAATTCTCTCAGAGACATCTACATGTGCTTTTGATGAGTGCAATTTAAATATATTCATGGCTGATCAAGCCCTGTGACAGGCATTTTGGGAGAGACCCAAGCAAGTACATCTAGCCCTTGCAGTCAAGGAGTTTAAATCTAGAAGATAAAATAGAAGATTGCTTTATAATTAAATGATAAATTTAACCCCCTTCCTTTCATCTCAGGGTAGCTTATCCCAATTAATGTGCACATTATGGCTACTTATCACTCAACAGAAAAGAGAGTTTGATTTTCAATAATGACTTAAATGTCCACGCTAATTCTGTGATGTTCAGAATTGACTCTAGGCTGATTGTATTACAGCAAATTAATGACAGCATAATATTAATGACTTAAGGGTAACTGATGGAAAAGGTCAGTCTAAATTAGTGAAAAGTATGAATTTCTACAATGCTCATTGAAAAATTAAATGCTTAAAATATTTGCCCATAGTGCTGACTATAATGAACAAACATGCTCATTTATAATTATTGAATTAATTATAGTCAAATCTATAGGCTTTTCTTTCTTTTGTTTTAAACTTTCTCACCTGACCTAAGCCAATTTAGCTGTTCATCAGTTCCCAGGTTCCTTGGACCATATCAGGAGGCTCCCAATATAAGACCAGCCCCAGAACTTGGCTTTCTAGGGGATGCTTTACTATGGAGATCAACCCTACCAACAGAACAAATATTTATTAGCCTACAGACACACTGTGATAACCTCAAGAATAGTCTCCGTACACAGGAGATTTTCACAAAAGATACCCATTGACATAGAAAGAATGATATTCCAAAGTCAGATTTATACATGTTTAAGGTTGCTTTGGACAAAAGTCTCCCCTGGAAGTGTAGAGGGTGGCGAAGGGTGGGCTACATGGGACTCACTGGATTATAGAACATGAACATTGGCCGGAAGCTACTTGGTGCTGGGCTGCCCACATTCTCAGACACATACAAATTATGTGTATTAGTTCTTTATGGTCAGTGTAACAAAGCATCACACACTTAGTGGTTTAAGACAACACAAACTTATTGTCATATGTTCTGAAGAAATCCAGCATGGCTCTCAATGTGTTAGTATCAAGGTGTTGTCAGGGCTTCGTTCCTTCTGGAAGTTCTAAGGGAGAAAATGTTTCCTTGTTCTTTCTAGCATCTAGAGACCACCTATATTTCTTGAGGCATGGCCCCAATTTCCATCTTCAAAGCCAGCAATAGCAGGTTTCATGCCATTATCACTCTGACCTATTTGTCTTTCTCTTCCACTTTTAAAGATTCTGTGATTCCATTGGGCGCACCTAGATAATCCAAGATGATCTCCCTATTTTAAAAATCTCCCTATTTTAATTCCATCTGGGACCAGAATAGCCTTTTGTCATGCAAGTGACATATTCACAGTTTCAGGGAATTCGTATATGAACATCTTTGGTAGAGGCATTATTCAGCCTGCCACACTATATTACCATATATATAGTCACTGTCCATGTCACCCACCAAAAAAACTTATTTCTAATACACCTTGTGATAAATAAGGAAACTCTGTTGTTGATTCCAAAAAGGATATTTGGAATATAAACTTTTGGATATGTTTGGATTTCTGATTAAGGTTCTTAAAATACTAAGGCTCTAGACTGGACTGCAAATAAAGTTAATATTCATACACACATACACCGTGCAGTTTATAAGAAGGCATTTTAAAGCCAATTATCAAACAAACAATATTAGACCATGCACTCAGTTCAATTTGCACTATGAAGCAAATGGAATTTTATCACTTCAATTTTATTTAGCTAATGCTTTCTGAATTAAAAGTGTCCAAAATACAGGCTTAATGGAAATCTCACAGTAAGAACAGCTTGTAGGTAGATTTAGTCCAATCCTCCTATGTTAAAGATGAGAAATGTCAACTGAGAGAGATTAAGTGACCAGCAGAAAGTTAGAGGTGAGACCTAATTCTTCTAGATCCAAATCTAGTTCTGTTACTAAAATATAACACAAATCCTCATTTCTGATAGGGACCTTCGAGTGTCTCCAATTTAGAATTATTACATTTTAATGTGTCAGAGTAAGTCTCTACTTAAAATTGTTTAAATAGAAGCAATCAGCCATCAGGCTGTGGTCTAACTTGAGGTTTCCACTAGTACCTCATTGATTTTATTTTGCACTTAGTGAAATAGAAGGTAAGAATAAAGAGTAAGACTTGGCACTAGAGTACAACCAACCCTTGTCACTCTCTTGTGAAGAGGATCGTAAAAGGTGCATTTGGAATTGTGGGAGAAAAGACCAAAATACGTCTGCTTTACTCCCTGGGTAGCATTTTGTGCATTCTTGGACACACAATGCCATTAACTGTATGGAAACATGAAAAACATATCAATCTCCATAGCAACCATGTTGTGTTCTATTATGATAAATGTGGATGTCAAACATTGAGCAACTGGGAAAAGGGTAAGTGATTTTAAATGTCTGCTGTTCCTGAAACTGCTTGAAGACATTCTGAAATGATGACTGTGTGAAAAGTCACAGTCAATACTCATAGCATTGAGATAACCAAAACATAATATATCTTTCATATACTAAAACAAAATAATTGTGATGTACATCGGCAGATATTCATCTCTGTCAAGGTACTAAGTTGATATGATTTGGTTGTGCCCCCACCTAAATCTCATCTTGAATTGTAGTTCCCATAATCCCCACATGTTGAGGGAGGGAACTTGTGGGAGGTGAATAGATTATAGGGTGGCTCCCCCATGCTGGTCTCATGATAGTGAGTTAGTTCTCAGAATATCTGATGGTTTTATAAGGGGCTTCCAGCTTCACTGGGCACTCATTTATCTCTCCTGCCACCATGTGAAAAAGGACATGTTTGCTTCCCCTTCCACCATGATTGTAAGTTTCCCGAGGCCTTCCCAACCATGTGGAACTGAGTCAGTTAAACCTCTTTCCCTTATAAATTACCCAGTCTCAGGTATTTCTTCATAGCAGTGTTAGAAGGGGCTCATACATAAGTCAAACCTACAGCTTTGGCTGAATGTCCTCAAACTAAGATTTTAGGTGTAGAGTCATCAGAGCTTACAAAGCACTTTACATGCTTTTTAATTTTGTCTTCTAAACAATCCTAGGCAGAGTTCTTCTCATTTTACAGATGAGAAAACTAAGAATCAGAGAGGTGACATGCCCGATCTAAGTTTACTGAGTTAGTAGATGCTTGAGCTAGGGGTCTCACTTAGTCTAATGACTCATTCATGACTGTTTTCCCCTCCAGAAGAGCTATTGCCTTCTAGCTGGGTTGCACTTGCCCTTGCCCCTATTTTTTCTACTTCCTGGTGCATGTTTTACCCAGTGCAGAGTACTTGCAGAATCAGGTGGTCTTTGTCACTCAGAAAGTGTCTTATCTTTTGGTTGCAGAAGCTTTTTTGGAAGGTCTCTCTATGATTTGGATACTGCCCCTATTGGACCATCAACCTGACTCACTGGTCTTCCAAAAGCACCTAAAAGCCATCTTTTATTCTCCAGCCAAATGATGCCAAGACAACAGTCTAAATTCAACCAATGGTCTGATATTCTGATCCCTGTTCCCATTGAAAACCTGCTTTGGAAGATCATCTCAGCAACCCATCTGTTCATTTATCTAACAGATATGTATTCAACAACTGCTGTGTTCAAAATATGCAGGTGAATCAGCATGAAAGTTTTGTTTGTGTCCTCAAGAGTCTTCCAGCATAATGAGGACAGCAGTCATTTAGAAAAATCCAATGCAGCTTAGTTGAGTTTTATTACTGAGGCACTTAAATGAGCTACAGTACCAGGGAAATCCCATACAAATGTCGTTTCCCAGGGCAGGGGATTTGTTTTTGTTCACTGTGGTAGACCTAAGTTTGCCTGAGATAGTTAAGCAAGGGTTCCAGAAAAAGGGAGCTTATGTTTGCTAGAAATAGGAAGACATTCCAGGTGAGAAGAGATGGACTTTGCAAAGCAAAGGAGTATTACGGCATAGCGTGGAACATGGTTGAACACTTCATATCATGCAGAAATTGAGAAAAAGTGGGTAAGAGAGGAGACAGAGAAAGAGAAAGAAAGAGAAGGAGAGAGAAGAAAAAGATGAATAAGGAGGAGGAGAAAGAGGAAGAGAAGAAGGAAGATGTGAAAGAGGAGGAGAAATAAAAAAAGTGGTGAGGGAAAGGAAGAGGAGGAGGAGGAGGATGAGAACAAAGAAGAAAAGAGGAGAGGAAAGGCAAGGAGAGGAGAGTAAAGATAAAATAAGGGCCAAACAGAGCTGGGAATGATGGGTCATACCTGCAATTCCAGCACTTTGGGAGACTGAGACAGGACGATTACTTGAGGCCAGGAGTTGGTGACCAGCCTGGGCAATATAAAGAGACCACTGTCCTAGAAGAAGAAGAAGAAGAGGAAGAAGAGGGGGAAGAAGAAGAGGAAGAAGAAGAAGAAGAAGAAGAAGAAGAAGAAGAAGAAGAAGAAGAACAGGAAGAAGGAGGAGGAGGAGGAGGAGGAGGAGGAAGGGGAGCGGGCAGGGGAAGGGGGAGCCCAGATAGAGACTGCTGAATTCCGAAATAGCCTTGCATTCTAAGCTTCAGAGTTAAGATGGTACTCAATAGAGATGTAAAACAAATAGTTTTGTTTGTTTTTTTCGAGACAGAATCTCGCTCTGTCACCCAGGCTGGAGTGCAGTGGTGCGATCTCGGCTCACTGCAAGCTCTGCCACCAGGGTTCACACCATTCTCCTGCCTCAGCCTCCCGAGTAGCTGGGACTACAGGTGCCCACCACCACACCCGGCTAACGTTTTGTATTTTTAGTAGAGACAGGGTTTCACCCTGTTAGCCACAATGATCTCGATCTCCTGACCTCATGATCCACCCGCCTTGGCCTCCCAAAGTGCTGGGATTACAGGCGTGAGCCACCGCGCCTGGCCTAGACTTTTAAAACTCAGTTCCAAGTTGATTTTGAACTCAGAGAGGTCGAAAACATCACCCTAGTCATCCCACTCAAATGTAAATCTCATAAGTGTAGGAATTTGGTTTTTCATTTTGTTTTTTTTTTGTTGTGCTTTGCTGCACAATTCCCACTGCTTACAACATTGGCACTGCTGTTGAATAGATGACTTTCTCTTTATCTATGCAGTCCTTAATAAAATGCCTAGCTCAAAGAAGGTGCTTAATAAATTTTAGGTAAACAGATGGATAATTGGAATCAGGACAGATGGATGAGTGGATGAGTATCTGAATGAATGCATTAGAATATAAAATAATAAAGGATGTGTATGAAACAAAGAGAAAGAGAGAGCACTTTGAAGCTGAAAGGAAGAGTTACTAATCATAGAAGAAGGAGGATAAATTATCATGACTCTTCAGTTCATGGCATAGACAAGAGGAATAAACTGGACAACAGAAGATTGAGAAGACGTTTCTGAGGCTACAGATTCTGATAATGTCTTCCCTATCTCCAATACACAACATTGCACTCTACTTATTACAACATTTGCCTTCTTTGATTCGAACAATGCATACCTGATGCAGTTTGTCTGTCTCCAGTTTATAACATTGAAGTTAGTGTACATTTTTTCCTATATTCTGCACCGCTTCAAACCATTGACATGCAAGAAGTTATTATTTCAGGTATTAACAAGAAACTATTTGCTTAACTATTTTTCCACACGATGAATCCTACATATAAACTCAAATGTGCTAAAGAAAAGATATACATATTCAATGGATTCAAATGAATGCTTAAATAGTAGAGACTTATTGAGTGATTTGCGAGTTCTACATTCAACAATTTCAGTAGCATTATACAATCATCATTATGTCCTCCAGAAAAGTATAATGCTGAATTCCAGGCATTTCACATGGTAGGTGATTATATTGCATACAAATAAATTGGCTTTCCTGATTTTGGAAGGCTTTGAGGCTTGTTTTCTGGTTTCAACTTATAGAGAAATCAGGAATACAGATTCATAAATACAGCTCCTTGTATCAATGTGTCAGTAAGCAACATTTTTAAAAAAATTATTTTAAATTCCAGGATACAAGTGCAGAAAGTGCAGGTTTGCTTCATAGGTAAACATGTGCCATGGTGGCTTGCGGCACCTATCAACCCATCACCTAGGTATTAAGCCCGGCATGCATTAGCTATTTACCCTAATGCTCTCTCTCCCCCACCCTCCCTGCAGGCCCCAGTGTGTGTTGTTTCCCTCCTTGTGTCCATGTGTTCTCATTGTTCAGCTCCCACTTATGAGTGAGAACATGCAGTGTTTAGTTTTCTGTTCCTGTGTTAGTTTGCTGAGGATGATGGCTTCCAGTTTCATTCATTTCTCTGCAAAGGACATGATCTACTTCCTTTTTATGGCTGCATAGTATTCCATGCTGTACATGTACCACATTTTCTTTATCCAGTCTATCACTGATGAGCATTTGAGTTCTATGTCTTTGCTATTGTGAATAGTGCTAGTAAGTAACATGTAAAAATAAAAGTAGTCTGGATTTTTCACTAAACCACTAAGGTAATGAGCTTGTTCTTTGGGAAACCAAGAGGAAACTGTTGTAAAAATTTAGATTCTTGTGGAAAGAGTACTTTTTTTTTTTTTTTTTTTTGAGAAGGAGTCTCGCTCTGTCGCCAGGCTGGAATGCAGTGGCACGATCTCAGCTCACTGCAACCTCTGCCTCCAGGGTTCAAGCGATTCTCCTGCCTCAGTCTCCATAGTAGCTGGGACTACAGGCGTGTGCAACCACAGCCAGCTAATTTTTGTATTTTTAGTAGAGACAGGGTTTCACCATGTGGGCCAGGAATGTCTTGAACTCTTGACCTCGTGATCTGCCCACCTCGGCCTCCCAAAGTGCTGGGATTACAGATGTGAGCCACCGTGCCTGGCCAAGAGTACTCTTTTAGAGCAATTAAGAAGGTAGGTGATTAAGGTATAATGCTGGGTCCTTTGACCTCTTTGGATCCCTTTGCTATTTTGCTGGGTTCTTAATAACCCACTCGAATGAGGCAGACAACACTTAGCTATGCCCATGGTTGCTTAAGGTGAATGAATGCAAGCTCTTATTGTCCATCCCCCGACTCTTCTATGTTGGTTCTTATGAATCTCATGAACGCAGAAACAAGTTGACATTTTTCAACTTGCTTTCATCCCACTTGTGAATAGAAAAGGTTCTTCTTCTCAAAAAACTTCTTACAATTTCCGGTAAGGGAAACTGCTGTGTTTCCCAACTATGCCACCACCTACCAATTCACACAGGACACTAGCCTACCAGTAAGTAGCCTAGTCAAGTCATATGACCAACTTTTATTTTCACCAATAATTTCTGATTGACTGGCTGTTATTTCACACAGAAGGCTTTTGTGGAGAATCAGTCTCGTGGATTTTCAGAAGGGGGTGTTTCCATTCAATGATTGCAAGCGTGGCCAGTTCTCAGCATTATTCTTGGCAGATAAATATGAGTTCAAGGAAAAAATAATAAAAGATATGCAGATTCATTAGAGGCAAAGGGAAGTTAAAAGGATTTTCCTCTTTCAGAATTTATCCAGCTGGATTTATAGTTAATCAAATAATTGCTTTAATCATAGAGCATAACTCAGGGCATCTTCCCTCCCTCTCTCTCTCTGTCTCTCTCTGTCTCTCTCTCTCTCGCTCTTTGTCTCTGTCTCTGATAGTTCCAGGGAACCCAGGACTCAGAGATCCTTTGAGTTATAATCACAAGGTCTGACTGAATGAACCAAGTATGTGCTGAAGACTTTTACAATCATAGAATACCAAACAAGATACTGGCATTGTTGTGAATATTTGGGTGGTAGATTCTATTCTTAAATAACATTTAGGATCATCTTGAAGGGCTTATTTTTTCAGAAATAACTTTTTTAAAGAAGAATACCACAAACTTGATGAGGGAGGGTTATTAGAGCCTATTAATTTTTTTTGGCAATTACCTCTAAGAGAAACTGATGGCTTTACATGGTCAGATAGTTATGGGTCATTCAAATCTCTGCAGATCACTTTTAGAGTAACTGTGGGATGTCTTGATAGTCCTCAAGATCAGCGTCTCAAAGCCATTGTCTTAGGAGTATTATTCCTATAGAATGTTAATGGGGATGTGTTATGGGCTCAATTGGGCCCCTGACAAATTCATATGCTGAAGTCAAAACCCGCAGTACCTCAGAATGCATTTGAAGACAGGGCCTTTAATGAGGTAATTACGGTAAAATGATGTCATGGGGTGGACTCTAATCCAACGTGACTGGTGTTTTTATAGTAAGAACAGATTAGGACACAGACACACACAGAGGGTCAGCCACATGAGGACACAGGGAGGAGATGGCATCTACAAGCCAAGGAGAGAGGCCTCAGGAGAAACCAACCCTACTAACAACTTGATCTTGAAATTCCAGCCTCTAGAACTGCGAGAAATGAGAGAAACAAATGTCTGTTGTGTAAACCAAAAAATATATACAGTTAAACACCTATGTTTTCAACAACCTTAGCACTTTGCATAATCTTGCGTGTTATTTGTGTGTTATGTGTGTTATGAAACTACAAGGATTTTTTTTTTTTTTTGAGACAGAGTCTTGCTCTGTCACCCAGGCTGGAGTGCAGTGGTGTGATCTCAGCTCACTGCAACCTCCGCCTCCCACGTTCAAGCAATTCTCTTGCCTCAGCCTCCTGAGTAGCTGATATTACAGGCGCACACCACCATGCCCATCTAATTTTTGTATTTTTAGTAGAGACAGCGTTTCAGCATGTTGGCCAGGCTGGATTCGAACTCCTGATCTCAAATATTCTGCCTGTCTTGGGTTCCCAAAGTGCTGGGATTACAGGTGTGAGCCACCAAACCTGGCTGAAACAATTATTATGTGCTATGTTTTCTAAGCTTTTTTTTTTTTTTTTTTTTTGCCATAGATCCTTTGAACTCAAATGATTTTGAGAAACTATTGTTCCAATAGAATGCTTTTGGAAACATCACTCTACATCAAGCAGCTCTAATTAATGGGAGTATGCACATACCCCAAATTCTCTCAGTTCAGATGTCAAGTTTTGTCAGCATTGCATTTGGTTTTGCTGGGTGGGATTATCAACCAGGAAGAGGGCCCTGAAAAGAAGTCTTGTCCTGGCTCTTTGGTGAGACTGTGTTTTCCAATGCAGGTGGAAACTTTGCCTGTAAATTAAAAATAACAAATATAATGCTTCCTACTCTCAGAGTGGTTTGAGGTTTAGCCCACTTTAATAAGTATTAATTGATCCCAAAAATGTTGTGAAAGAAGGTGGATTTTTGTTTAACAGAGAAGATGAGAGAATAAGCTAAAAAATGCTAGATGGCTTATGGGTGCATTTGAGAGCATGACTTCACAGTTAATTCCAGCAACACCAAGTACTCTGTCTAGGTGAATCAGCTAACCCATCTGAGTCTTCGTTTCTTTATCCATTAAGTGAGAGAAGATAGAAAACACAGTTTTGCCACCCCCCAATGGATAAGATAATTAAATGAGCTGACAAAAGGAGGCTGTTTAGCAGACAGCCTTGTATAATAACCACTCAGTAAGTGTTTCATGTGGTCTTTATCAAGGTTACCCATGAAGGAGTGGTATAGCTGGCTCCCTAATGGTGTCTTCTGATAGTCAATCTCCTATTCATGTCATTGTATATTTAATTTATACTTTTTTTTTTTTAAGAGTTGAGGTCTCACTGTGTTGCCCAGGCTAGACTCAAACTCCTGGGCTCAAGTGATCCTTCCATGTTAGCCTCCCAAAGACTGGGACCACAGGTGAGCCCCACCACGCCCAGCTGCCTCTTGTATAATCACACTTTTGAGACTTGTTGCTAAGAAGGAATTGCCCAGAATTTAATCCTAACTAAGTGAACAGATAAAATTGCTATTATAATCCTTAAAACAAAGATCTATACCACCAGTATAGAAATTGTCAAAACCGTGGTGCCCCTACATATTTATAAAGAAATTCAGAAATTCAAAAATTTATCTAAAAAAGTAGTAATGTCCAAAAGTTCATCAGAGAGACCGGTGAAATTTAATAAAGATGTCTTAGTGAAAATTGCCTAAACACCACAGAAAACAAAATATATATTTGGCACGGCAAAGTCAATTTCTTCATCTTGTTTCGTGACTCTCAAATTTTATAATTCAAACAGTTTTGTTTTGTTTTGTTTTGGTTTGGTTTGATTTGGTTGTATTTCACAGTTAGTTTGGTACATGCATTTCTGGGTCTTTGATAAGGGTTTCATCTAGCTTCCTTTTACACTCTTAGTTCATTTTCATGCTCCATGTCTACATTTTTGTTAAAAATAATATTACAGCATGTCAAAGGACATATTGCCTTAGAAACCAGTAGGCAACTTCCACTAGCTCAACATTCCTGTTCTCTCCTTGCTGCCTAATTGTGGGGTATTCACCTCTGTGCTTGTTCTGTTGTGGGATTTTCTCACCCATATTGCTTTTCACATCAATTTTCCTTTCTGGGACCCTGGCCACACTTGAGTTTCAGACCCCTGTCTCAGAGTTCCTTTGAGATGTTACAGAACAAAACTAACTTGCTTATGTCTGGGAAGCAGAAAAAAATGTCAAGAGTGTTGAAAATGAGAGTTGAAGAAGGTTCTGGTTACAATGGAAGTAAAAGTAGGTAATGAAATCCAAGGAGTGAGAAAATGATGAATGTATCATGGCTTATACAATAAATCGAAAGATGGAATAACCCTTAGGGACTAAGACAGAATCGTGTAGCAAGCAGAAAGTGCTGAGCTTGTGCAATCGACAAATCAGAAAGAGTGAAGGAAAGTCGTTGAAGATTTTTAAAATTCACTTCCAGTATAAGACCAGATCTGTGTTCGTGTCAGATGGCTGTTAGCTCCAAGCCTGTTGAAGAGCAGGCTTCAGTTCATCACGGCTCAGTTTGGGCTATGTTCTGTTGATGGCACAGATGGTCAAGAGTTGAGGACTGTTCAACTCAGAGTAACAAAAGGAGAATTCCAAAGCACCATTCTGATGTCACAGATGTTGAGAAGGACTCCACAGAAATTCTATCAGGGAAACTGCAAGAATAGACCTCACCTGGCTCAGTCTAAAGTGAATATTGATGAAATTGGCATGCTTTAGGCATGGGCTAAGACAGAACATTTATGAGCAAGAAGGATGTGGGTGCCTGGTTTTAATGTTTAAAGAATGGCTTACACTATTCTAATGGAGATGGATATAGGAGTAGGAAGCTCAAATTCCTCTTGGTTGCTGTGGAGTTAGGAAGCACTGACATACAAAGAACTGGCTTATTAACAGCTTTCATGAGTGTAGTGTATTTGAAATGGTTCATACCTGCTTTTTCAGTCCCTAATTCTGTCTGTCAACTAGAATCAGCACAACCCGAGTGTATGACATTTATACATTCTGGACACTCTCTTATTCCATTCTGGCATTTTTCTATATTAGCATCCAGCCTGATGGAACTGTATGCCTTACCTGTGTCTGAAATTCTGTGCTATCTGGTTGGGAGGCATTCGTAGACACGCAATTTTCTGGCAATGCAGAGAGATTCTTCCTGTCTTGCTCATATGCAGATTTCTCCTCATTCAGCCCCATATTGACGAATTACCTCATCTTTTAAGAGCCTGAACTTGTCATTTAAGCCTTTCACCAAAAACTAAGGGTCTTCCAGGCCCTGTTGTCTGTATGTGGGATACAGCACAGTGCTGGCCAAGAAAATGAGCTACTATCCACAAGGAGTCCACCATCAAGCCACACAGAGATAAACAAAACACTGAAATTTAATAAACACTACAAGAATGCAACCTGAGTGTATAGGTGGCCACTTTAGAGACTCCATTAAATTAGGGTCAGGGAAGACCACCCCAAAAAAGTAATGGATGTATAGAAGTTGGTCAATACATATGTTGTGGGAAGCCAGAACTAGGAACACCAAATACCATTAAAGCCCAGGGCAATGAGGTGCAGTGAAGGCATTTGTTATGCCGAGCAGTAGCTCTCAAATTTCAAGATGCACATGAATTTTCCGGTGAGCTTGTTATAAAGCCAGTGTTCTAGTTCTGCCCCAACCATTGTCTCTCCTTAGGGCAGGATGGGGCTCCAGGCAGCTGGAATTTACAAGCAGCGATTTAGGATTCTAAGGCTGGCTGTTAATTAGAAATTGGGTTGGAGCAGAGACTGCAAGGGGGAGAGTGATTATCAACCTTGTGTAAACCCATGAGTCTATATGGAAGCAGTTTAGAGATTGTCCTACTAATGGCACACCATAGTAGACACTTCAGTAGGGGAATATGAGATGTATTTAGTAAGATCCTTGGCAACAGTGTACAGAATTGGAAGGGAGCAAGTCTGTACACAATTAATTGGGTAGAAAGTTTTGTAGTTATATCGGCAAGACATGTTGCCAACTTCGACTACAAAGTGTCACTGGTATAGAAAATTAAAGGATTTGAGAGATGTTTGCAGGAAAAAAAATGAAGACCATTTCCATCTTTATGAATTTATATAGATGAGGGATTCATTGTGGTGAAGTAAAGAATGCGGAAGGCAGAAGTTTAAAAAAAGAAGCCAGTTAGTTCCTGAGACAATGTAAGTTTTAGGTACCAAAGATACTGTAGTATCTTTTAATAAAGCTAATGATCTAGTTCTGCCCCAACCATTCTCTCTCCTTAGGAAAGGACCAGGCTCCAGGAACCTGGATTTTTATAAGCCGCAATTTAGGATTCTCAGGCTGGTTGTGAATGAGAAATTGGATTAGGGAACAGATTACAAAAGGGAAAGTGAAGATCTCCAGGTGATTGAATATGTGGACATAGAATTCAGAAATAAGATTTGGAATACAAATGGGGACATTTTGGAACCAGTGGAACTTGAAATTCCTCTGGGTGGGGGAGGTATGCAGAATGTGAAAGGAGCCTGCTACAGAACAAGGAAGAGGAACAACATTTTAGGATACAGCAGAAGATGAAGAAGCTAAGCAAGACGGCTGGGCAGGGTGAGTCACTCTTGTAATCCCAGCACTCTGGGAGGCCGAGGCGGGTGGATCACTTCAAGTCAGGAGTTTAAGACCAGCCTGGGCAACACGGTGAAACCCCGTCCCTACTAAAAATACAAAAATTAGCCAGGCGTGGTGGTGCACGCTTGTAATCCCAGCTACTCGGGAGGCTGAGGTGGGAGGATTGCTTGAATCCGGAAGGCAGAGGTTACGGTGAGTCGACATCACACCACTGCACTCCAGCCTGGGCGACAGAGCAAGGCTCCATCAAAAAAAAAAAAAAAAAAAAAAAAAAGAAAAGAAAAGAAAAAGAAACTAAGTGCGACTTTCCAGAGAAGGAGGGCGAAATGCAGAGAAAAGGGTGACCCAAGAGCCAAGGGCAGAAAAAGCACATTTCAGGATCCAAGACAAACTGCAGCACATGTTTCCAAGAGGTGCAGCCATACATATGTGTAAGAGAGCTGTCAATTTTCACTTGGATTTTAGCTTCACCAGGCACTTGAGTTCCACTTCACAAATGTGAAGGCTGCTCTTCTGAGGATATGCGGATTCTTGTTGAACTCAGTTACAGAGGAGTATGGAAGGAGGAGAACAGAAGACAATGAGGATCCTATTATTGTTTCCCTATGTAGCTTCCCTTCTTGCAAATCCCTCACTGCTCCTGAGGCACAAACTCCTTTAGGAAGAAACAAGTGATTGCCATGACTCCCAGCAAGAGGCTCATGGTGGGGTCCCCACTTCCACAGCACCTCCCTTCTTTGTTGTGTAAAGAAATAGGTCTGCGAAATTTCAGAGTTGCAAGATGGCACATAGGGTTAGAAGCACAGAATAGACACAGGTTTCCCCAAGTTTTAGTTGAGTGGTTATTGCATGGCTACCATAGCGGTGTGGACTCCTTAATCAGTACCTCTGTGTACATTCATTGTTCATTGCTACTATTAATAACCCTTTTATATTGGTGCTGGTATCGGAGAGTGTTTGCTGTGCTGTCTCTCCATTAGATGCTAAAGCCAGACTAAGCCTTTCAATTTCCATCTCACCATATTTAACCTCTTTGGAGGTTTAGCTTAGTGTTGTTAATGGTGCATAGCATGTTCTTTTCCATACTCAATTTGACAAACTACGGGGAATCTTTGATCTTATAATTTAAAGACATCATGTCTTATTTCGGCAGACAGATAATCTCAGAACATTTAAGATTTAATTGAATTGGACATGGTAAAAACATGTTAGCATTATCGAAATACTAAAACCCCTAAATAAAGAAGCATGCATAAACTACAGTGGCTTTTTTTTTTCTGGCACAGATGGTTTATATTTTTATTTTCTGTAATTGAAAAATTAATCTGTCTTTAGATTGCCCAAGGGAGTTACAAGAAGCTTAGCTGCTTTAGATTTTTTAAAAAAGTATTACAGAGTAATTATAAATAGACAGTAGTAGTATTAATCAATCTTTCTAAACTGTTGCTATTTGGATTCTGAATTGTTAATTGACTAATATTATACAATGATAATGTAATTTTATTTTCTCTTCAAAATGTGAAGATATGACAAAAATGTAGCCCCCAAAACATAATTACTTTTAGAATACAATATTCTCTATTATTGAACAAGTCTCATCCTTTAAATTTTGATTCATTCATTCTTTTATTAGTGTTAGAAAACTGGACGTTAACTTTTTAATTAACCCTACTTTGTTTGAGGGGATTGGTAACAATTCATTTACTATGTTTTAATAATTATTTGTAGAAAAAAATGTATGATTTTCCCGGGATCCTATTCTTAATACTAAGTAATTCAAGTAATAATAATAGCAAAGTTAGTACTTTTAGGTAAATCCAATTACTGGCATTTGTCTGATTACTGAGAATTGTTGAGAAAAATTATTGGTCATATTTGTTAAAATAATCTACTTTATTATATCTGCCTGATAATTTTCTAGTTAATACAAGCTTATCAATCATTTGCTATGCTCATTATATAAAATAGCTTCCATTGATTTAATAAATATATGCATGAAAATTTTGAAGGGCACGTAATCTCAGTAGAAGGTATCCTATATACAGGCATGCAATGCATCATAAGCACATCATGGAAAATTGAGTCTCCATCCCCTCAAACATTTATCTTTTGTGTCACAAACAGAAGTAAAAACTAAAAATAAACTTTAAAGTATCATGTGTAGTTATTTATGCAGTTCTGTTCCCCTAAATGCTTATATTCCATCAATTTTCAAAGGGACTTTCCTAACTGTAGCTTTTGCTAACCATGGTGATTAGTTTATATCATCTCAGGGTAGACGTATTGTGGCAGGAACTTACTTATTCCAAATTTACTATGTTCTGTATTACAATTTAAAATCAACTTTGGGGCTGGGCATGGTGGCTCATGCCTGTAATCCCAGCACTTTGGGAGGCCAAGGCTAGCAGATCACCTGAGGTCAGGGAGTTCAAGACCAGCCTGGCTAACATGGCGAAACTCCGTTTCTACTAAAAATACAAAAATTAGCCAGGCGTGATGGTGCATGCCTGTAGTTCCAGCTACTTGGGAGGCTGAGGCAGGAGAATTGCTTGAACCCGGGAGGCAGAGATTGCAGGGAGCTGAGATTGCACCACTGCACTCCAGCCTGGGTAACAGAGCAAGACTCCATCTCAAAAACTAAAAACAACTTTGGGCATTTAAAGTCTACAGTGATGGTGTAATATGTACATTTTCTTCAAGTCTAGTTGTGTGTTTTTTTGCAATAGTGTGTGTTGATCTTGTGACCTGAACCTTTTTACTTATGTGACCCCCTCGGTAACAAGGAACTTGGTGACTATCTCATCAGGTTTTGATGTCTTTGATTCAGGACACAGAACATGTAAGACCACAATTAATTCACTATTGCCTTGACTAGTGCAAGTCTTGTGTATCTCTACTGGAGTTCTCTAGAATTGCAGATGATTGAACTTCTATGAGACTTTCAATGGTTATTGAGCTTCCTGAAGCCAGTGTACACATGGATTTTTTAGAAGGGTAGTTCCGACTAGGGGTATAAGATTTCTTGTATTGAACTATAGTTATGATGCTAAGAATAGACAATCCAACCAACTTTACACTTACTGAAAAAATAAACAGCCCACCCGAAAGTAATGGATGAAGCTCAGTTGTTAAAGTTGTTACTTGGACCTGAGAGTTGTGTAGCACCTGAGGGGACAGAATGAAATGGGGAGGTCATTGTGTCGGTGAAAATATTAACATAGAGTTGGACTGGGCGTGGTGGCTCACACTTGTAACCCCAGCACTTTGGGGGGCCAAGGAAGGAAGATCACTTGAGGCCAGGAGTTTGAGACCAACCTGGCCAACATGGCGAAACCCTATCTCTACTAAAATACAAAAAGTTAGCCAGGTGTGTGGTGCTCACCTGCAATCCCAACTACTCGGGAGGCTGAGGCAAGATAATTGCTTGCACCAGGAAGCAGAGGTTTCAGTGAGCCGAGACCACACCATTGCACTGCAGCCTGAGCGACAGAGCAAGATTCTGTCTCAAAAAAATGAAAACAAAAACCCTGCAATATTAACACCGAGTTATGTGAAAATTGTCTGTCTGTGAGACCAGAACACAATCTCAGTTCAGCAGAGTGTGTGCATTGAGAGGTGAAAGGTGATAAAAGCAGACACAAATGTGTTAGCAAGATTTCCTACAGTCTTGAGTGACAGGTCAAGAGGTTAATTATTGATATGGAGGAATAGCAAGGAAGTGATACAAAGCAGAGAAGAATTAAAGCAGGTTCAACTCAGGTGGTTTACAGAAAGAAAGAGAACAAGAAGTGTTTTCTAATATATAATTTTAAATTTGTCTATTTGCCTTAAAGAAGGCATACTGCCTAGTGCTAATTCAGAAATATGTTGGAAAAGGTAGAGATGCATTTTGTTATGCAGACAGAAACAAGAAATATGGAAATAGATGTAAAAGGTGGAAGATTAATTTTGGAAGAGGAAATGGTATCAGTTAATTATAGATTTATTATGCTTAATGCATCACTATATTCAGTGGCAGCTGTATAGGTTGGAAAAAAAAACAGACAAAAATCAAAGAAGAGAGAGAGAAAAAAAGAGAATACTTGCATTCAAGAAACCATAAGAATATGCTAAGTAGACAAAGGGAGTTTGGTCAAATGGAGCCAAAAGAATAATAAAGATGAATGTTCCATGTTCCTCTTAGGGCATTTGTCTTAGAGGACTTCTCATTAAAATTTTGTAATAATAAACCAGAAAAAATTATGTCAGAATGAGGTGACAAACTGGGCCTCATGTGGTTCAAGTAGCTCTGCTTTTTGCAGAAGGACAAGAGAGAATTTGTGTAGAAAGAAGATGCTTCCCTCACCTTACATATGTAGCCATGTTTTAGTTACTTCAAATCTACGTGATGCATCCTCAACTGACTTGGTCCCAGTCAAATGTCACTCCAGTTGATGCCCCTGAATCCACCTTCCATCACCTGCTTTATTGGTGGCCTCCAGTGGTGGGATGGGGACCCAACACCTGGGAACTGTAGGGCTCACTCTCCCCACATGATGGCTTTAGAATTGGCTGGCGTGGTTGGCTGTGGCTAGTTTCCAAAGAGTGGTCTTGCTCGCTCTTTGTACCCTCAAAAATAGTTAGAAGAACCAAAAGCATTACTAGAAGCTCTACTCTGATGATTAATTGTATGTGTCAACTTGACTGGCCTAAGGGATGCCCAGACAGCTGATAAAACATTATTTCTGAGTATGTCTGACAGAGTGTTTCCAGAAGAGATTAGCATTTGAATCAGTGGACTGAGTAAAGAAGATCACTCAACAATGTGGGCTGGCACTGTCAAATCCCTTGATGGCCTAATGAGAACAAAAAGGCAGAGAGAGGAAGGGTACATTCTCTTTCTTCTTGAGCTGAGACATTCACCTTTTCCTGCCTTGCAAAATCAAGGCCCTGTTTCCCAGGTTTTGGGGCTCCAGGATTTGCACCATCAGCTCTTATGGTTTTCTGGACTTCAGTCTTGGATTAAATTACACAATGAGCTTTGCTAGGTCTCCATATCTTGCCATAGCATGAACCAATTCCCATAATAAATCTCCTCTCTCTGTATCTATATCTATTTCTGTATCCACCTATATATGTATCCATCTATTTATATCTATATTATTTATATTTAATTTATAGATAAATAGACATATGTATCAATAGGATAAGTTTATCCTGTTGATTGTATTTCTCTGAAGAATCCTCATACAGTTATTGAAGACAGATTATGAGAAACAAAAATCATCCAAAGGAGCTCTCCATGGTCCTTGGTTGACTGTAAAGGGCCTGGATGAAAGTGAAGACAGAAAGAATTATGAGATCCGGAGCCAGATGTGACCTGACAGTTACTCTCATGCAGGTCTCATTATGTGGAAGAGCATTCTGAGGTCCAGACAGGTTAAATCACTTGCAGAGGTCACATGGTGAAGAAATGATGAAGCACCTTGCAGATCAGATGCTGGCTCAGCAAACCCATGTCTTCTTCATCCCAGGCACACAGGCTACATGCACTTCCAAGCCTCCCATGTGCCAGAGGTCTTTGTGGAGCCCAGTTCTCACCAGTGGGGTTGGGTGGGGCGGTTGTGTGCTGTGTGCTACTTATGACATGCAAACCTTCACGCTCTTTTCCGTTCCTTGCTGGCTGCAATGAAAAAAATCCCCAATTTGTTCTTAGATGTCTCACGTTGGAGTTGGGAGAACCACAGTGTAGAAGAAGTCTGGTTTCTAAGATCAGCCATTAACAAAAGCTCCCTTTTCAGTAATGCCCACAGAATAACATTCTCTGAACGAAGAAAGAGCGGACATAAACCCCTGTAATTTCTTCAGTTACTTGTATTTTTCTGATGCCATTTATGTTCATTGAGCTACTGTTATTTGAGGCTGATCTGCTGAAGCCACTGGTATTACTGTAACTGATTCAGTCAGCGGATTAAATGTCTCACAACATGGCCATCTGCTAGAAATGGGGGAAGAGCGATGATGCCCTCAGGCTTTGACAAGCTTCTTGGCTGGCAGAAGAAAGTGGAGTCAGGCTTTGAGACTAGGGATTTAGGGGGGTAAATGAGGCCCCCCAAAGTTGATGATATCATAGCCACACTTTACTATTGTGCCTTGTACTGAATTTGCATGGAGATGGCATATGTCGAGGATTTCAACAGGGCTGCTAAGTTTCTCCAATTGCCTTTCCAATGATCAGCCAAACATCGTATTGGTCAGTACATATATGATTTTAAAATGTAGAATTAGAGAGAGCAAAATAGAGAGAGAGAAAGAAAGCTAACTATAAGAGATATTTAGATAATGCATGTTTTGCAGTGAGTTTGACATTATAATTGAATGACTTTAGACATTACAATGGCATCTGATAAAATGTTTTCCACAGGCTGAGATTGCTGCCTTGCCCTTGGTCTACCCCCAAGTTTCTCAACCATCCCACTGTCAGAGGCGTTTGAACCAGAGCAACTCCACTATCTTGAATAGGGGCTGGGGAAAGTAAGGCTGAGATCTGCTGGGCTGAATTCCCAGAAGGTTAGGCATTCTTAGTCACAGGATGAGATAGGAGGACGGCAGAAGATACAAGTCATAAAGACCTTGCTGATAAAACTGATTGCAGTAAACAAGCCGGCCAAAACTCACCAAAACCAAGATGGCAACAAAAGTGACCTCTGGTCATCCTCACTGCTCATTATATGCTAATTATAACGTATTAGCATGCTAAAAGACACTCCTGCCAGCGCCATGACAGTTTACAAATGCCATGGCAACATCCAGAAGTTACACTACATGGTCTGAGAAAGGGAGGAACCCTCAGCTCCAGGAATAGCCCACCCCTTTCCTGGAAATCTCATGAATGGTCCACCCCTTGTTTGGCATATAATGAACGAGTAATAATAAGTATCCTCAGTGGAGCAGCTCAATGGAGTAACCATTCTTTTTTTTTTTTTTTTACTTTCTTAATCAACTTGCTTTCACTTTACTCTATGGACTCACCTCAAATTCTTTTTTGTGCGAGATCCAAGAACCCTCTCTTGGGGTCTGGATAGAGACCCCTTTCTGGTAACACCACTACTGACATTTGGAAGGAGATATTTCTTATGATGGGAAGCTGTCATGTGCCCTGTAGTATCGCTGGGCCTCTGCCTGCTAGATGCCAGGAACAACCTCCCAGCGAGGACAAATAAAAAACGTGTCCAGATATTGCTAAACATCCCTAGAGGACCCAGTTGCCTCTGATTTCCCCTGAGTAGCTAAGCATAGCCAGAACTTACATTTGTATAAATGAATGAAAGAATGAATAAGTCATTTTCCTAACAATGGTTACTTTACATTTGAAACACTAGAGCCCTTTCCCCACTTCTCTTTAAGAACACAGAGATCGCCTGGAAAAAGTCTATGCACTTAACCCTTCTACTAGGTGGCTTTGGGTATAGAAGAAAAAAGCCCCACACCCCGGAGCAATCAACATTTAGGAAAGTGAAATCACAGGAGAAAGAGGGTGTCATACAAGTCGCTACTAATTTCCTTGACAAATGCTGTTTTGAGGAGCACTGTTAACTCTCTGAAATCTCTGTTTTCTCCCTCCTGAAAGATTTTTAGAGAGGATTCCTTTCAAAATTGGGTTCCGGGACTCCGTGTTTCCAGTGGAATGCTGTCACCATGAGACCCCGTGACGCACTAGCCCAGGAATGCCGGCAATAGCCAAGCAGAGAGACCTGTGCCTGTTCTCTTCCTGGCACAGAGGCACACAAAACCCAAGCAGGCCCACCCAAGTCAGATCCTGGGCTATGGGAAAGCCTTTGTGAATGAGCTCATTGAAGTGGAGAGATGAAAATGAGGGAGCTCTGAAACTGGCAGGGCCTTCAAAGGATTCCTAGGGGCAATTCCTCTGCCCAGAAAACAAGGTAAGGAGCCTAAAGCCCAAACAAGGACCCTCCTGCTTAGTAGGGAGACAGAAAGCTCCACTCTCTTCACCTCGCCCCCGCCCCCCACCCCATAAAACAAAGCTATTCGGGATGCTTCAATTGCCAAGTAGTGCAACAAATCACTTTGCCAAACGTGAACTCTGAAGTCAGGGGTGCTCAGCTCCGGCAAATGCCACTCTGTGTCTGCTCATCCATGCAAGACGCTTTGCAATGAGAATGTTTACACTAGCCCTCCATAAAGCACACAGTTACAACCCATCAGGAGGTATGCAATCAGCAACCAGGATGCACTGTCTGCTCTGGGCTTAGAGGCTATGAGCTAGGGCCATTTGCATAACTGAGTCAATGAAGGTGGTGAAAAGGGTTTTGATTCCTATCTTGCATGTGGAATCTCATTCTCTCTTAGAGATAATGAGTTATGGGGTCATCTATCCTTCCCTTGGAAAATGATCTGAGATGACACTGTAGCTCCCCATCCTCTGGGATCATTGATGTCTGTAAGATTTTATAGGAAGCAATTGAGTTGAGTGTACCCCCTTTCCCCTGTCCTCAATCTAAGTGATAATCTCTGGCACCCCAAAGGGTGTCAGACTGCTTTGTTGATCTTAATTCTGGAATCCCTCTAATCCCTAACTGGGCTTCCCACAATACCAGTGCCCTGGCTTAAAGGAGGTTTGCAGTATGCACACATCTCTGAGGATGGCTCAACTCTCCTGGCCCCCAAGGAATTCCAGGTATTCCATCCCTCTTAATACCTCCTGAAGTCTCTTAACTTCCACCAGACATCTTGTAATTCAGCCTAGATGACCAGATTTGCGTTTGCACCTGTCAATCAGCCTTTCGAGTTCTTGATGGAGAGAATGGAAAACATTCCATTCTTACCAGACAATTCCTCTCCATGCCACAGAGCTGGCAGAGCACCTAATAGTGATGCTGGGTAAAGTGGCTCTCCAGGGGCACTGGGCTGCTACAGTTTTGAGGACAAGCACCCACACACAGCCAGTGGGCCCCAGGGCAAGCGCACTGTGAGGCGTGAGACTCTACCCAGTAAAGCTGGAGCCTTCAACCCCATAACCCCACCAACATTTGAAAACTCCAATTGCCTCTGGAAGATACTGCCGCTTTCTTCTCCAGGAAAGCATCTTCTGTCTGCTGAGAGTAATATTGTGTGTGGAAAGTCCCTTACCACGTAGTGTTCAGTCACTGGAGAAAGGGAGAGGGAGTCATCACTCTGAGAGAATCCACGAGAGATCTGTGAAGCTGATGGAATTTCAGGGCGCAGGGTGTCCTATTCATACAGTAGACCTGAGTGTGTTCTGCTCATATTCCAAAACAACAGGACAGGGGAGCTAAGGACCTATATAGAGAGCCTCTGCCTATATAAATCAGCTTTCCTTCCAAACCATAAAGCCAAGGAACACTAGAGCTGTGAATCCTGGGAAGCATTTTGATTTTGTGTTCTTTCACATCTGTCTCATTAGCATACGAAATAAAGTTAGTTAGTTGCAGGTTGTTTCTTTTTAAAAAAAAGAACAAGACAGGTGTAAAATCTATAAACACCTGCTAGATCAGTAACTGCCTCTCAACAAGACCAGCTGGCACATCAACATCTCCAGGAGATCGTATCTTAAATGTAAAGTGAACAGTTAATGTTCCTGAACTACCTCTTATTTTAAAGCCATAGGAAACCTTTTGCGGGGGGGTGGGGGGCATCTCCCCAAACTCCTGCGCATGACAAGAGCTCTGCACAAAAGATAGGAAGACCCGGTCACCCTAGGCCGCCTCAGCAAGGCGGTTGGTTATGTTCTGCTGAGAAGCCATGGAGCGATTATGTGAAGAAAGCCTGTTCTCTTTACCGGTGCCAAGAAAAAGATTAGATAAGAAAAGGTCACTGGGGCAAGGAGGGGTGAGTGGTTGTTTAATTTTTAACAAACATTGCGCACTCCATAGCGTGGCTGTTTCCCCCACTGTATGATGTTTCAAACATTAATTGAATAAAGGGATGGTCTAAGCAAAGCTAAAAGTAGCCCTAAACAGAATGTTCCTTTGTGATCGGCGAGAATAGTTTGGGACTACATAGTCATGGGGCCTCAGCAGGACAGAAAGTCTACAACCAAGTTTGTGTTTTTTTAATGATTAGATCCAATCTGTGGGTATTTGATAAGTTGCCAAAACATTTCTTTAAATGTGTCGGCTGGGTGCGGTGGCTCACGCCTGTAATCCCAGCACTTTGGGAGGCTGAGGTGGGAGGATCACTGGAGCCCAGGAGTTCGAGACCAGCCTATGCAACATAGGGAGACTCCCATCTCTACAAAAAAATAACAAAAAATCGCCAAGCGCCTATAGTCCCAGCTGCTTGGGAGGCTGAGCTGGGAGGGTCGCTTGGACTCAGATCAAGGCTGCAGTGAGTTATGATCGCACCACTGCACTCCAGCTTGGGTGACAGAGCAAGACCTTGTCTCAAAAAAAAAAAAGGACAGATGTTGCAGGGATGAAGAGTAGGATGAGGTGGGTGGAGGACATCTTTGGGGAAATGACAGGGAGCCGGTGAGACAGAATCCAGAGATGTAGAAGGGAAGTCAGCACAGACATTGGCCTAAGCCCTCCTTGTAAGGGACTGCAATGTAAAACGAAACCTTTCATACTACAGGAGACTCCACGGACTCCTTAACCAGAGCAATAAGGGGAAATCTAGCAGCAGTTGTAATCTTAAATTCCTTCTAAGAGGCAGAAAAGATAAGACACATACACAGAGGAGAAGGCCACGTGGAGATGGAAGTAGAGAGTGCAGTGATGTGGTCACAAGCCCAGGGAAGCCTAGAGCCCCCAGGAGCTGGGAGAGGCAGGAAGGTTCCTCCTCTAGCATCTCTGGAAAGGACTGGATACAATTGTAGTGGATTGAACAGTTGCCTCCAGAAAGATAAATCCACATCATAAAGCCCAGAACCCGGAATATGACGTTATTTAGAAAAATAGTCTTTGCAGATTTGTAATTAAAGTCAGATCTGGAGATGAGATTATTCTGACTTACGGTGGCCTTAATTCAATGACCAGTGTCCTTCTAAGAGACAGAAGAGGAGACATGGACACAGAGGAAAATGCCACGTGCCACATAGAGACAGAGGCAGAGACGAGTGATATGGCCACAAGCCTAGGGATACCTGAAGCCCCCACGACCTGGGAGAGGCAGGAAGAGTCCTCCCCTAGAGCCTCCGGAGGGCATGCCACCCTGCCCATACCTTGTTCTCAGACTCCTGTTCTCCAGGACTGGCAGAGGATATAATTTTTATTATGTTAAACCACCCAGTTTGTAATAATTTGTTACAGCGGTCCTAGAAAACTAAAACTAATAAACTAGTACAGATTCATGACACTACTGTGTTGATTTGCCTCTGCAGAGAAGTAGGTACCATCCAGGCAAGGATTCAAAGTGGCTGGTAGAGAGCTGGGCTCAGAGCAAGAGGAAAGGCCAGGCTTTTGCTGAACTCCTGGATGGACACAAGCTGTGGAAAGGTCACCAGCAATTGGCTGCTAAGAAGACAGGTCAGTGTGTTTACCTGATAGACCCAATTCAAGATCAAAGGAAGCTTCAAAAACAACGCACCAGTTACTTCCAGCAAGAATTCCACGAAGACCCTGAAAATCTTCTATGTCTGTAATGTGGCGGACTCTGGCTGAATACGACCCTGCAAAGGGCGTATAAAATGTATCTTGTGTTCCAAAGCTTCTCAGTGTATCTTTTCATTTGTGCCTTTCAAAAACCAACGTGATTCCACAGGGCTGGCCTGTCTCTACAATGTGGGCTGTAAGACAGCCTACTGTACCCCTCTGAGAGGTTTTTCTTAGCTGATTGATTGGGAAGGGTACAGGCACAGCCCCCTTCATGGGAGGAAGAGGCGTCTGCTTCAATAAGTATATGACTGTGGCTGGCAGATTAAACAGACACTACAATGGAGTTACTTGGATTCTTAAAGTTACCCAAACAAATGAGCAAAGAAAATTCATATAACCCCACCAAAAAGTGGGCAAATGCCATCAATAGACATTTCTCAAAGGAAGATATACAAATGGTCAACAAACATGCTCCACATGCCAACAAACAAAAAATGCTCAACATCACTAATCATCAGAGAAATGCAAATTAAAGCCACAACGAGATACCAACTTACCCTGCAAGAAGGGCCATTAATAAACAGTCAAAAAACAATGAATGTTGGTGTGGATATGGCAAAAAGTGAATGCTTGTACACTGCTGTTGGGAATCTAAATTAGTACAACGTCTATGGAAAACAGTATGGAGATTTCTCAGAGAACTAAAAGTAGACCTACCATTTGATCCAGCAATCCCACTACTGGGCATCTACCCAAAGGAAAAGAAGCCATTATATGAAAA
Organism: Pan troglodytes; assembly: GCF_028858775.2. Lineage (NCBI taxonomy): Eukaryota > Metazoa > Chordata > Mammalia > Primates > Hominidae > Pan > Pan troglodytes. Next base: position 6,831,043 of record NC_072421.2, on the reverse strand, counting down.
GGACGCCTGCACGCATATGTTTATTGCAGGAGAATTCACAAATGCAAGATATGGAATCAACCTAAGTGCCCATTAACCAATGAGTAAATAAAGAAAATATGGTATATATACAGCGTAGAATGCTACTCAGCCATAAAAATGAATGAAATAATATCTTTGTGATGGGGCTGGAAGCCATTATTTTAAGTGAAGTAACTCAGGAATGGAAAACCAAATACTGTAGGTTCTCACTTATAAGTGGGAGCTAAACTATGAATACGCAAAGGCATACGGAGTGGTAAAATAGACACTGGAGACTCAGAAGTTGGGAGGGTGGGAGGGAGGTGAGGGATAAATAACAACATACTGGGTACAATGTACACTATTCAAGTGACAGGTGCACTAAAATCTCAGACCTCACCACTAAACAATTAATCCATGTAGGCAAAAATTACTTGTACCCCAAAAGCTATTGAAATAAAAAATACATAGTTTTAAAAGTTACTACAACTATAGTTGGTGTGATGGTTAGTTTTATGTGTCTGCTTGGCTAGAAACTGGTGACCAGTTGTTTGTCCGAACACGTAGTCTAGATGTTGTTGGGAAGGAACTTTTTTGTTTGTTTGTTTTAGAGACAGGGTCTTGCTCTGTCACATAGGCTGGAGTGCAGTGGTGCAAATAATACAACTCACTCCAGCCTCAACCTTCTGGGCTTAAGCAGTCCTCCTGCCTCAGCCTCCTGAGTAGCTAGGACTACAGGCACAAGCCCCAATGCCTGGCTAAAGTATTAAAAATTTTATAGATATGAGTCTCACTATGTTGCTCTGACTTCAAGTCATCCTCCTGACTCAGCCTCTCAAAGTGCTGGGATTACAGGCATGAGCCACCAAGTCCAGCCAAGGGAAGAGATTTTTCTTTTGAGATGTGGTGAACATTTACTATCAGTTGAGTTTTCGTAAAGCACATTGTCCTCCGTAATATGGGTGGGCCCCATTCAGTCAGTCCAAGGCCTCAAGCACAAAGACCAATGTTTCCCAATGAAGGAGAAATTCAGCTTCCAGACTCCAACATAGAAATGCAGCCTGGGTTTCCAGCAGTTAGACACAGGACTGCGTCATCCACTGTTTTCCCGGTCTCCAGCAAGCCAGCCTGCTTTGCACGTTGTTGCCAGCCTCTGGCACAATCGAATAAACCTTTCTCCCTCTCTGTCTTTCCTCTTCCTCTGCGTATATAGGTTGGTGCAAAAGTAATTGTGGTTTTTGCCATTAAAAGTAATTACTTTTGCAACAATTTAATACATGTATCTGTGTGTGTATGTATATCTACATATACATATATGTATATGCACATGTATATGTGTGTATATGTGTATATACACATACGGATATGTATATATACACATATACACGTATATATATATACACATATACATTCATCTATATATGTGTATATATACACATGTGGGTGTGTGTATTATGTGTATATATGTAATGTATATATACTGTATGTTTGCATACATACATGCATGTATATATGTGTATATATACATACAAATGATATATATGTGTATATATACATGCATGTATATATGCACACACACAGTATATATACACACTACATATATATACACACCCATATCCTATTGGTTCTGTTTTTCTAGAACCCTGACTCATATGGGTGGCTAAGGTATTTTCTTTTTTAATTTTTATGGGTATACAGTAGGTGTATATATTTATGGAGTATGTAGGATATTTTGATACAGGCATACAATATCATATCATGTAAACTTTGGTATCTATCTCCTCAAGCACTTATCCTTTGTGTTACAAACAATCCAACGATACTCTTTTAGTTATTTTTAAATAATAGTTAAATTGTTATTGACTGTAGTCACCCTGTTGTGCTATCAAACACTAAATCTTATTCATTTTTTCTACTATTTTTTGTACCCATTAACCATCTCTACTTCCCCTCTCACCACCACCCCCACTACCCTTCCCAGCCTTTGGTAATCATCATTCTACACTCTATTCCCATGAATTCAATTGTTTTAATTTTTAGCTCCCACAAATAAGTGACAACATGCATAATGTTAACTCTGCTGAACCACTTTGTGTGGGGGGGAGAGACCGAGAGATACAGACAGAGAGAGACAAAAACAGAGAAAGAGAGAGATAAGAGACAGAGATAAAGAGACAGAAGGAAACAGACAGAGAGCTGTGTTTTTTTTTTTGTATATGAAGCATATATTTCTCGTCATCTCTGAATGAAGAATTGTATGTATTAAACCTTTCCAGAGTGGTTTTGTTGTGCACTGTCTTAGCTAACCTAGGACTACACCTTACAACATCCTCTTCTGTCTGTTTCAGAGCCATTGCATCACTCAGACTTCAAAGCTTTCACAGACATTGTTGCCTTTTATTCTTATAATACTTCTCTAAGGTCAAACTAGGTGATATTTTTATTGCCACTATCATCACTTTCTTGTTGTCTCATTTATAGATGAGAATGCTGATAGGAACAAAACCAGAATTTGATCTTTTCATGTTGACTTCTTATCTTTTTTATTACACTGTGCTCCTAGTATTATGAGGTTCCTATGAGCATTCAATTCATGTGTCTATGTTTGTAACACAGTGTCTGATACATAGGATCCGGAATAAACAGCCTTGATAGTAACAATTAACAGTTCACATCAAAATGCCACTCACATTTAGTGAAAAAAAAAAGTGGATATATAAAAAGGAAAAAATATAATTTAGTGGATTATCGATGTTCATCTATACCATTTTCATATAGGTCTCGTGTGAAACTGGCCAAATGCATTAATCTGGCAGGTATAAATGCAAGTTTCCAAATGTGTTCTTTTCCTAGAAATGTATGTATTGTTTAAGTCATTGTGCCATTGTGCATGCATGCTCCTCCTGGGAAGTTCAGAGTGACAGAAGATGTTTAAAGACAGACACGAATCTTTGAAAATTGCATTCTCTGAACTGTAAGGCAGATTTCTCCACAATCCCTTGAGTAATGCAAAGCTACGCTTTCAAGCACAAGAGAACTAAAATGTTCCTGAGAGACTGGCCCACAACCCATCACCCTCTTTAGAAAGGCATTAGGCTGATACCTTAATAAGGACTCTGTAAATAGCATTAAAGAACGATTTAAATTGTTTCCTTGAGAACACTAACTTCTGTGTCACCGAAACATTTTGCTAGTAATTATTTAAGAGGGAAATTATCAACGAGCAGAACAGAGGTGAAATTCTTTAGGTTACAAAATGCTTTTAACGTATTCTAGAAAAGAGACCACTCACAAACTTGGAAGTCTCTTTTGCAGAGTGCTCCATCCACTCAGCCTCATACGGATTCCATAGCGAAAAATAAATGACATGATGCCTGCTGTCATCTCGACAAAGTACCAGTAGATGATAAATCATTAAACACTATGGCAGAAGATGCATAACTCGTTTCTTTGCAATGAAGTGGAACAAGTCTGAACCCTCAGGTCCGGAAGCCCAGCTTCCAGTGGCATTGTCTTTACTGAACAAAAGCTCAGACTCATTTTAAAATTATCTTTGACACAGAGGCTGCAATATCACCCTCTCTTCAGGGTTCTTCAGAAGATCCTTTGAAGCTCTTTTTGAATTTAAACATACATTTATAAAGCCATGGTTGTAAGGCAGAGTTCTGCAACCCTTTTGTTGTTGTTGTTCCCCAAGAGCCAGATAATATTTTAGACTTTTCAGTCTGTATACCCAAGAAGCAATGCTGAGAAGATTATGTAAGTACATATACAACCAATTAAGGTTTTTTTCAACTTTTGCATTCAGGGATACATGTGCAGGTTTGTTTCATAGGTAAATGTGTGTCATGGGGGTTTGCTGTGCAGATTATTTCATCACCCAGGTATTCTCATTAGTTATTTTTCCCAATCCTCTCCCTCCTCCCACCCTCCACCCTCTGATAGGCCCCAGTGTGTGTTGTTCTCCTCTAGATATCCATGTGTTCTCAGCATTTAGCTCCCACTTATAAGTGAGAACATGCGGCATTTGGTTTTCTGTTCTTGTGTTAGTTTGCTAAGGATAATAGCCTCCAGATCCATCCATGTCCCTGCAAAAAAACATGATCTCGTTCTTTTTTATGTCCGTATAGTATTTCTTGGTGTATATGTACCACATTTTCTTCACGCAGTCTGTCATTGATGGGCATTTAGGTTGATTCCACGTCATTGCTATTGTGAGTAGTGATGCAATTAACATATGAAACATTCTTAACACACCAGTCATTAAAAACACTGTAACAAACACAGAAACATGGCAGCAGGTCAGATTTAACCCATGGGTCATAGTTTACTGCCCTCTGTCTGAAAGTATCAAGAATGGTCTAAGTTGCCTTATGAATAGTAATTTTAGTAGTAATAATACTATTAAAAATAATCCAAATAACTGAAATTTACCTGTTGAAGCTTACAGAATCATTTCACATGCATTACCTTATTTGATTTAGGTGAGTTCCTTCATTTCAACCATCATTGTACGTGCTATCTCCATTGGGAGCCTTAAGGAGGGGACTAATTTGATTTAATTCCATGCGGATAGAACCATCTTTTGTCTGAGATGTTCATAAAATGCTTTGTGGGATCAGCTGGCAATGAAGGATGGCCCAGCAGTTCTGCATGCTATTTTATTGACATTGCCTTCTACAAGACAGGATTTAGAGAAAAACAATAGGCAGTGCATAATACCACTTAATCCTCAGAAGGATTTTAGAGGATAAAAGATGTGTAGCCAGGTTTCCAGTAGGGACTGTGGAATTTCACCTATTTGCTCTTATGATCACTCACTCAGTCGCATGTGTTACCTCTCCCTGCACAAATGCAAGTTCCATCAGAGACACTTCTCTATTGTTTGCCAGCTCAAATACAAACAAGCCCAAATTCATCTTGCAAAAATCGTTCTTATGTCTGAAGCAATAGATATCGTTCAATGCAGTAGGTTGGACGTAGGTTGCATAGGTAGATTGCAGAGTGCTCCATCCACTCAACTTCATACGGATTCCACAGAGAAAAATAAACGACGTGATGCCTGCTGTCATCTCGACAAAGTACCAGAAGATGATAAATCATTAAACTCTGTGGCAAAAGATGCATGACCAGTTTCTTTGCAATGAAGTGGAGCAAGTCTGAACCCTCAGGTCAGGAAGCCCAGTTCCCTCATGGCCTCACTGGTAAAGGATCATCCTGTGGTTATTAACCTGTCTTTCCCCCTTCACTCCACATGCAGGAATAGGAAGAGTTCTAAGATTTCAGCAAGATAGAAACCCTTCAACGATTTTCTCTTTCCCAATCCTTGCTTTAAGAATGTAACTGCCACAGGGTGTGGTGGCTCACGCCTGTAATCCCAGCACTTTGAGAGGATTGCTTGAGCCCAGGAGTTCCAGACCAGTCTGGGCAACATGGCAAAACCCTGTCTCTAGAAAAAATGTAAAAATTAGCTGGGGATGGTGGCATGAACCTGTAGTTCCAGCTACTTGGGTGGCCGAGGCAGGAGGATCAATTGAGCCCCCAAGGTTGAGGCTACAGTGAGCCATGATCATGCCACTACACTCCACCCTGGATGACAGAGTGAGACCCTGTCTCAAAGCGAAAAAAAAAAAAAAAGAATTCAGCTCAGAAACTACTAGATTCATACGAGCCAGCATGTGGCTGCTTGAATACTACCACGACGACTATTCCACGGAATCTGCCTTGGCAATAGTCATGTTTTTTATTGGGGTTCATTTAAACATGCAGCACCATAAACTCCTGGAAATCAATACTCCAGGTAATAACACTTTCTCTTTTGCTTCCCCACATTATTTTTGTTCAGTGAAGATACACTTATTAGTTTAAAGGAACTTTGAAAAGTTTTTTAATTATGGTAAAATACACGCAGCCTAAAATGTGCCATTTTAACCATTTTAAAGTGTTCAGTAGTAATTAAGAACACTCACGTTGTTGAGAAAGCAAATCTCCAGAACTCTCTTCTTTACTTTTAACTTTAATTTTAGGTTCAGGCATACACGTGTAGGTCTGTTATTTAGGTGATATTTTTTGGGTCTCTGTCCCCACCCAAATCTCACCTCCAATTGTAATCTCCAGGTGTCCAGGGAGAGACCCGGTGGGAGGTGATTGGATCATGTGGGTGGTTTCCCCCTTGCTGTTCTCGTGATAGTGAGGGAGTTCTCACGAGATCTGATAGTTTATAAGTGACAGTTTCCCCTGCTCTCCCTCTCCTTCCTGCCACCTTGTAAAGAAGGTGCTTGCTTCCCCTTCACCTTCCATCATGATTGTTAGTTTCCTGAGGCCTTCCCACCGGGGCAGAACTGTGAATCAATTAAATCTCTTTATAAATTACCCAGTCTCAGGGTATTCTTTACAGCATCGTGGAAATGGACTAATACAATAAGTAAACTGCGGGTCACAGGGTGTGGCGTACAGATTGTTTTGTCAGCCAGATAATAAGCATAGCACCAGCTCAGTGTTTTTTCTGATCCTTTCCCTCTTCCCACCTCCCACCCTCAAGAATGTTCCATTGTGTGGTGTTCCCCTCTATGTGTCCATGTGTCCTCATTGTTTAGCTCCCATTGATAAGTGCAAACATATGGTACTTAGTTTTCTGTTTCTGCATTGGTTTGCTTAGGATAATAGCCTCCAGCTCCATCCTTATCACTGCGAAGAACATAATCTTGCAGAATTCTTTTCATCTTGCAAAATGTGGACTCTGTACCTATTAAACAACAAATCCCCATTTCCCCTGCCCCAACCCTCAGGAAACACCATTCTATTTTCTGAATGAATTGCATTCCACAAATCTGATGACTTTAGAAGCCTCCTATGAGTGGGATCACGTATTTCTTTTCTTGTGATAAGTTTATTTCACATAGCTTCATGTTCTCAAGGTTAATAAAGGGAATTTGTTTTTTGTTTTACTTTTTAAAAGCTTGTTTCACAAGGCATAAAATTATAGAATACAATTAACCCCAATGTAGGAACATTTTAGACAAACTTGGGTGGAATATATTTTTCTAAAATCTAGTGATTGGCTCTGTTGCATAAAGATGAACAACATAATTAAAATTCATGTATTCCCTTTTCAAATGGCGTCCACATCGTGTAAAAATATGGGGGCAGTTTTCACAGTTTAGTCTGGGGATTTAATTAGGAACATGGCACTGAGACACAATGTCTGCCAATTAAAAAACTAGAGCACAGGGTAATAACTAATAAAAATGATTTAAAAGTACTTTGGAAACATAGCCTGAAATGTCTGTGCAACAGGATAATGGTGATTTTGGTGGTTATGGGGCAGTTGTTTCCAATAATAGTCGAATGTGCTCAATCCAGAACAATGATGTAAGATGCTTTTAAGATTGGTTACCTTCTTAAAGGGTTATCCTGGTTTTATCCTTATTTAATAGAAAAGGCTTTGTTAGGCACACTTTAAGTAAGACATGAAACACCTAAAAAACAACATCATTAAAGAATATGTATTTTTCCCATGTGTTTTTACCTTTTCTTATTTCAAGGCTTCTTGTCTAATTATTTATATTAAAGAGAAACAATGAGTGTCACATTTGGATTATGAAAAGAACATTCTCTGCTGAGGATAATGCATCTACCTGGAGGAAGAGTGTGTTTGTTTTATCTTCATACAGCAGGGTCATCTGCACACAAGTGTAAAGGGGATGGTTTTGCAGCAAACTGCAACACTTGGATTTTAGTTAGTGCCTCCTTGCCTCAGATGGGCCGTGTGGCTTTTCTACATCATGTGAAATGAGGAAGCTGCATGGATCATGAGTCTTCAAATAAAATTGTGGCTGAAACTGCAATCCTTTAAAAACAAGAACAACAGAAATCCATAAGATTCTGAGCAATGGATTCAAGAGCAATCCATAAAACAATCAGAAAGCACTTCTATCATTCATAGTCTCCACCTCTATCATTAACAATCTCCACCCCTCACCCTTAGGCCAAGTGGTGCTCAGAACAGAGTTTGGAAATCTCTGGGCTATGTCAGCTCTCAGATACCACCCAGCTTGGATATACAGTTCAAAGACCTGGTAGTAATAAACAAGCAAGCTGGAGAAAAATCTGCTGGTCATTGGTTGCAAATTAGAAAACATATTTTGGAAGATGCCAGGGATAGCAACTTAATGGCCTTAGTCCCTTTGGTATTCAGAAACCTTGCTAGAGATATAAAAGGAGGGAGTAGGGCATCTGGGGTCCTGAACCTATGGGGGAGTTCTCTGGGCAACACCTAGGAGAGGGCTTTAGGACCAGCCCCTAGTGGCCCATACTGGTAGACCTCTCTAGTGCATTGCCTCGTGGAGGTTTTCACCTCGTTGCTTGGAGTGGGTTCTTCTCTGGGCATCTTCCTGAGTGCGTTGACACAACTGTTCCCCAGGCAGAACCCTGTGTGCCTAATGCATACAAGAGGATGACCATTTTCCCCTCCTGATCCCTATAGAGATTGGGAAGCAGAAGCCTCCCTTTACTTCTTAGGGAAGGGTGGACCTCACTTGAGCAGGTTGTTGCCTACTGGCCTATTAAACTGCTCCATCTTCTACTGCCCACCAGAATGAGAGATGGTTGGACACAATGTCTCATGCCTGAAATCCCAGCACTTTGGGAAGCTGATGTGGGTGGATCACTTGAGCCCAGTGGTTTGAGATCAGCCTGGGCAACATGCTGAGACCCTGACTCTACAGCAGAAAATAAACAAACAAACAAAAAAATTAGCTGGGCATGTTGGTGTGTGTGTATAGTCCCAGCTACTCAGGAGGCTGAGGTGGGAGGATCCTTTGAAGCCAGGGGCTTGATGCTGCAGTGAGCTGTGATTATACCACTGCACTCCAGCCTGGGTGACAGAGTGAGACCCTGTCTCAAAAAAAAAAAAAAAAAAAGAGAAGAAAAGAAAAGAAAAAAGAATGAGAGCCTCCTCTGGTAAGCTGCTTTGTTTGGTGCAGAGGAAAAAATCAATTAATTTAAAAAATTATTATCTCATTTAAAAATGAGGAAGAGACACTATCAACATCTAATGAGGAGGATATAATCGGAGAGACAAAAGAGAGAGTACAGATGAAAGATCTTGTGACCACCAAGGAGATAAAATGAGGATATTTTTTAAAGAGACTTTCTGAATTTAAGAATGATATTGGTAAAATTTAAAAATCAATAAATAAGGCAAGTTAAAAAGTGATGAGTCACTGCTAATAAACTACATTGATCTTTTAGAAACACAAATGAAAAAATTATCTCAGGAAGTAGGAGGCAAAAATAGAAAAAAAAAGGACAATTCTTATTAAATTGATTAATCACAAAGGCACAGAAAAAACCTTATAAGCCTCCACAAATGAAGGATTACCTGTAATAAAAAGAAAATTAGTCTTGAATCAAACATACTCATCACCATACAGGAATCTAGAAAACAGTTAATATTACATACTATGACTGGAAAACAGCTGGGATCCAAGCATCCTATATACACTAAATATTTTACTGGAAGGAAAAAGGAAACAGAGAAAAGAAAAGAATTTTTTTTAATATATGCAGCATCTCAGAAGATTTACTTTCCTTACTGAGACTAATATGCACAAAAGTACTCAATATAAACAAACAAAACCTCTGGCCAGTGCAGTGGCTCACATCTGAAATCCCAGCACTTTGGGAGGCCAAGGCAGGAGGATCACTTGAAGCCAGGAGTTCAAGGCCAGCCTGGGCAACACAGCAAGATTGAGACCCCATCTCTACCAAAAATAATTGTTTCAAAAATTAGCATGATGGTGGCACACACCCCGAGTCCTAGCTACTCAGTAGGCTGAAGGATAAGCCCAGGAGTTTGAGGCTGTCGTGAGCTATGATTGCAGTCTGCATTCCAGCCTGGGCCACGAGAAAAACAAAACAGAAAAAGTCTGAGTAGAGATAAAGGAAGATGGTGAGACTAGAAAACCATTTTGAGCAATGGATCTCATTACATAAAAATATGTTTTTAAATATTCATATTTAGAGTTAGATTATAAATATATTTTTAAAAAAGAATGATAATAGTATTAGTGGATATTATAACATGCTCTCTAAAATAATATATATACATACAGAAAAATATGTGTAAATATATAAACAAAAACATATGTGTAAATATGTACACACATATACAGAAACACATATGTGTAAATATATACATATATAGAAACATATGTGTAAGCATATACATACATGTACAAGTACATGTGTAAATATATACACACATATACAGAAACATGTGTAAATGTATACATGCATATACAGGAACATATGTACAAATATATATATATACAGAAACATGTGTAAATATATACATATACAGAAACATGTGTGTAAGTATATACATACATATACCAAAAACATATATGTGTAAATATATACATAAAAATACAGAAACATATGTGTAAATTTATACATACACATACACCTAAACAGATATATGTATCTTCTTGCAAGAAAACCATTTACATATATATATATATATATATATATTTTTTTTTTTTGAGAGGCAGTCTTGCCCTGTTGCCCAGGCTGCAGTCCAATGGTACGATCTTGACTCACTGCAACCTCCACCTCCCAAGTTCAAGCGATTCTCCTGCCTCAATCTCCCGAGTAGCTGAGATTACAGGCATAAGCCACCACATCCAGCAAATTTTTTGTATTTTTACTAGAGATGGGGTTTCACCATGTTGGCCAGGCTGGTCTCAAACTCCTGACCTCAAGTGATCCACCTGCTTTGGCCTCCCAAAGTGCTGGATTACAGGCATAAGCCACTGTACCTGGCTCATTAATACATTTTAAATTCTCTCTGCAAAATCCTAGGAGTTGAAAGGTAGGGAACTAGTAGGCTCATAAAGAATCTGGATATTGGAAATTAAAATACCTGGATTGAAAATCCCTCCGTGTTATTTAATTTTGAGGTAGTAACAGAGATAAAGATGTTTAGCTACTTACTCAACAAATATTTATTAAGAGCCTATATGGGTAAGGCATTCTTTTAGTCAAGATGATACACCTATCAATAAGATAAGCACAAACTTTTGTTTCCTGAGCCTTACATCTCAGGGGCAAAAGACAGATAACAAGCAAACAAACATAAACATACTTGAAGGTGGTAGAAAGTCCTATGAAAAAATTAAAGCAGAGAATGGACTGGGAAGCATCTTGGAAAATGATAAAAGAAAGCCTCACTTAGAAAGTAGCATTTGAACTGATATTGGAGTAAATGAATGAGCTCTTATACACACACCCCTCACACACACTACTGGGGGAAAGCATTGCAATCAGATATCAAGAATTTAAACGACTGATAAAAGAGGGGAATAAAGTGGATGAGGGGAAGAATGAAAGAATGTGAGGTCAGACAGAGAGACTGGAATTGTATTTCAAGTGAAAAATGGAAACTGTGTGAGAGTGTTATCAGGGATGTGACGGGGTTGCATTTATGTTTGAAAAACCTAACCCTACAACTTTATCTTCTATTGATGAGAAGAACTTGATAACCTGAAAATGCTCCTGTTAGAAAACAACTAGAAGTGCTATGTACGGTGCAACAGCTGTCCTTTAAACGCAAAATCAAATTCCCCCCTCCAAAAGGAAAAAACTCAGCATACCCCAAAAATAAAAAACACAAAACAACATGAATATAAGTGCATGACATTATTGCCACCCTGGGAATTTTGTGCTGGTTTTAGTAAACTACAGGGATTGATGGAGCTGGAACTGAGACACCAGCTAAGTTGAGACCTTTCAAAGTAAAGATAATTTTCTGCCAGTATAGGAGAGTGAAAAAGAAAGTTTGTTTTTTCTTGATCTATAAAAATGGCATTATTGTATATTTTTGACAGTTAATTTTGATTGCATGGATCCAGACTTGTAGTTTATACGATCACTATGCTTCTCGAAGCTGCAACATGCAAGTAAAAAATGAACTGGTCCTGGGGGAGTGTCAACACTACAGCTCATAGCAGAAACACATTTAAAAACCTTCTACAGAGGAACACGCTCATCAAGAGCTGCACACAATTCCCATTGATAAAACCCTCCTGAAGATGAGTTCACAATAAAAAAATCACAATATAGTGAAGTCACAACCCAATGCTCATGAAGGTCAAAAGGCACAACACAATTCCCACTGAAAAACCCTCCTGAAGATGAGTTCACAATCAAAAATCACAATACATGTGAAGTCCCAATCCAGTGCTCATGATGGTCAAAAGGCACAAATAGCAATATAATCACAACAACATAATATGTAATCAGATTTGGATTACAAAAAGCATTTAGAATTGAAGAAGGACCAGAAATAAGAGGAAGATATTGTAATTAAAAGACAGATGGGTTTGAAATAAAAATGAGAACTTGTAGAAGTAAAAAGCAAGCCCTGGAACCTAAACCTCGATGGATAAATTAAAGATCAGATTACACATGACTGAACTGAGAAAAAAATGAATGGGCAGAGAGACATGAAAAAATTACTTAGAATGCAGCACATAAATATCAACAGATAGATTGTATCAAAGTCAGTTTTAGAGAGAAGGAAGGTACATGGAAGAGATTCAGGATATAATGACTAAAAGGTGATGGAGAATAACAGCATCCTGAGAATAAGGAACAAGCAATATTCCAAAAGATAATCATGGAAATATTCCAGAATCATATGAAACAGGAACACGCAGAGTCATGAAACAAAATGAATCCCAAGCAGGGGAAATAAAGACAAGTCCACACCCTGGCACATCAAACTGAAATTCAAGAACAGACAAGTGAAAACTCACAAAAGCAACCAGAATAAATAAAACATCATATACAACAGAATAATAATTATAGGAGCAATACAGCTCGTAGTAGGAATGACAGAAGCCAACAAGCAGAGATTTGTTTGTAGTGCCCAGAGAAAGTTACTGTTAAAATTCCATACTTAACAAAATTAACTTTATTAAGTTAATAAAGTTACTTTTCTTTAAAATTAATTAATTAAATTATTAAGATGAACTTAATTTTGAAAGAACAAAAAAAGAATAATGTAGAGGACTTGTCAAGATTTATTATAAAGCTACAGAAAGTAAGGGCATAATTGTGGAATAATCATTGAAAAAATAGAAGAATGAAACTGCATAGAGAGCCTGGAAATTTTTTCCCACATATATGGAAGCATATTTACAGCAGTGTTGTTACGAATTACTGGGAAAAGGATAAACTAATAAATAAAAGTGCTTGTGAAATGGTTATCCATAACGGGTAAAAAGATAGATCCCTATCTCATGCCCTATGAAAAATTAAATAGATTAAAATCTAGAGAGATTAAAGGCCTAAATGTAAAAACCAAAGCTTGAAGGATTTGAAAGCAACCATAGGTAGAAATATTAATTTCCTTGAAATAGAATAGATTTGGCATATAAGACACAAGAATAACAAATTATTTTAAAACAACATCGATTAATTTGAATATACAAAGATCAACATATCTGAAAATTAAAGATACCCTGAAAAAAGAGAAAAACCGGTGTGAAGACTATTTGGAACATATTTTATTCAAAGGGATTATAATTAATATCAAGAATATAAAAATGTAAATATATATGTATGTATGGAAATATATAGAGATATAGCTATTATATATAGCTCTATTTATGAATACACACACACATACTTCAACAAATCAATAAGTAAAGAGAAAAAAACCTCTGTAGGACATATTAAAGGAAAAGAAGAGCATTTAAATGAAGGAAAAAACCTGAATGACCAATTACATGTGAAAAGACCTCTTTTACTGCTGGTTAGGGAAATTCAAATTAAAACAGCAATGAGACTCCACTAAGATGGCAAAAAGTAAAGTCTGACAGTATCAAGCACCAAGGAAGACATGAAGTCAAAAGGGATCCCTTGCTCTGTTGGAGAGAGTGTGCATTTATAGAACCACTTTGGGACGCTATCTTGAAACATCAGGAGAATTGAAGATGTGCTCAGCCTACCAGCCAGCTTTCCACTTGAGAGAAGCTCAAGCTATGGGTGCAGTGTCAAGGACAAGAATGCTAACAGTAACTTGCTTGGAATAACGAAAAGTTAGAAACGGCCCACATTGGAATAATCAACAAGATGAATAAACTATAGTTACAGGTATCAATTCATTCAATCTCAAATTTAACTATAAATGAAGAATGACCTTCAGCATGATACGTTTACTTAAGTTTTACAAATGAACCTATATCTTTATATCTATCTATCCATCTACCTGTCTATCAATTCTATTTATCTATCTATCTATCTACCTATCTATTTATCTATTATCTATCTATGCAATCTATCATCTATTCTATCATCTATCATTTGTTGATCTATCATCTATTTTATGATCTATCATCTACCGGTTCATGTATCTCTACCTATCTGTTTATCTATCTATCATCTATTATTTATCTATCATCAATCTATATCTACTTATAGATATAGATACACACATATGCATTGCAATGATAAGGCAATCCAGAGCAATGATAAAACCAAATTAACTAGAGTCCATTGGGAAGGAAGGGATGGAAAATAAAATCCAGAGCATGTACATAGGGGATTTTAAAATATTTCTCTAGTGTATCATTATATTCTGAAAACCAGCATAAAGAAGACACAAGGGAAATATGGTAATGCTATTCACATTACTCCTTCCTCCATCTCCTCCTCACATCCAGCAAACTCCCAACACCTTGTCTCAGTTGCATGGCTACATTCCACAACATCCAAGTCCTGACACTGTCTCCCTCAAAAAATATTTTTGGGACATGAGGAAAATTACAGACATAATTTTCCTAATGTGAAGTGGTTCCTCCTAAGTTTCAAGAATAACAAGAAATATCTAATTCACAATTGATTTAGTTTCCTTTCATTCATTTCACTTTTTTTTCTAAATGTGGTATGTTTACATAACAGCAAATACACAAAAATAACAAATAGTAGAGATTCTCCTATTTGAAACTATAATTTCTGTGTTTCTTTTTTTATTTTTTAGAAATAAGACCCCTGGGAATCTTGGGCATATGCGAAAACACATATGCTCACACACTTAGATAATGAGGTTCAGTCATAGCAATTAGGTTGTATTTAAAATTCCTAGCATCAGTTGTAAGAGTCTAAGTACTCATTTTTTCTGAATGTAACACACCTTTATCTCTGTGCATAGTCTCTAGTATTCCTAAGTCAGTCTCTTTCTTTGCCATGGTCTAACTTGGTAGTCTGAACTTTCCATTCTTTCCTCTGAGTAGGGTAATCTTGAGAGTTGAGGTGATTAACATCTCTAATAATTTGTACAGTATAATGTAGTTAAAAGTTGATGCTTAGGGTAGTGAATGTGTGAAGAGAACAGAAGATCAACAGAGAAGAGAAAAGTTGCTAGCTGGCATGGGCTTTTTCCCAGTCATTATTGCTTGGAAAGAAAGTTAGAATTTTATTGCCAAGATATTTAACTAAATGCCACATATGTGTGTGTGTGTGTGTGTGTGTGTGTGTGTAGTGTGTGTGTATATATACACACAAAACACCCAGATACTGATAAGTATATATATATATGCACACACACACCTATATATGCACACATATATATGTATACACACATATATATATATATATATATATCTCAGAGAGGGTGAGAGAGAGAGAGACAGAGAGAGAGAAATAGATTAGGTAGAGATAGATGTAGATAGAATAGATGGTAGATAAATAGGATAGATGGAATAGATGATAGAGATAGATATGGATGCAATAGATAGATACATAAATAACACGAGATAGAATATGTATATATATATCAGATAGGGAGATTAGATATAGATGTGACACACATACATACATATACACAGTTATTTAGAATTCTTGTCAGGCAGCTTTGTGGAGATACTATATGTGTTAACTTCACAATTAAATCTTCACAACTGTCATGAGGTGGAAGCTATCATTATAACAATTTTGCATAAAGAGCTGTTGCCTAAAGAGGCAAGTTACATGACTTGGCCCAGCTAGCAAGAGGTGCAGGGGTGACGTGAATCCAGGCTGTTTGATCTGCAGCTCCTTCTTCCAACCCACCGTGTGCTATTGGAAGTTGCCATTTTTCAGTTTTCCCCAAGTGCGAAGTGGCATCTCAAGAGGATATGAATGTCCATAGAAATACTCACAGAAATCCCTCTTACTGAATTCAGTATTCTGCACCTAAGGCTAATCATCAATATAAAAATTCAACGTTCATCTTCGCCATTCTATGTATTGAACCAAATCTCTTCCATATGACAGTTGCATTTTCACTTCCAAGCCATAAGAGGGAGATGAAGGATCCTCTGTAGTTTCTCTTGCTGGCGATAACAGTTGCAAAGGCAAAATTTTGAATGCATCTAAGTTAATCACCAAAGAGAGGCACTAATAGCCCTGGCTCCATTTAAGTAGCTCCTGCATGGAATGTTCCTTATGTATTGAATATTTTTAAGCCCTATCATTACCATTATCATCTACAGCTACATTCATCATCATCCACAAGTAATGGAAAAGGTTTTCCTCGCTCCCGAAGTACTGTGTGCTCATTTCAGAACGTCCTGTGCTCTTAATGCATTTCTTAATGATGATTCTAGTCTGTGATGAGGCACAGGGGTTTTGGAAGTCAGAAAGCCAGGATCTCATTGCACGCTCATCTTTAGTGGAGACTTCTTGCCTAGCTTGAAATGCAACTCAAATACATAGAGCTCAAATTACCTAGCCTTTCTGCTTCAGGTTATTCAAACCCAACGAAATATTGATATACTTTTAAAGATAATTATTGCACATAAAAAGTCACCTCTGATTTTTGTATGAGCAAGATAATGATTGCACATAACCCACCTCTGATTTTTGTATGAGCAAACACAAGATGGAAAAACGAGAAGCTATTTTCAAAGCACTCAGACCTTGACTTATGTAAGGAGATTTAATATTAAAAAAATTAGTTGCAACTTGAAGTGAGGTCCAGCTTGTCTAAATGTGGAGTTGGTAATGCAAATGAGTCTGAATGGCAATGTGTGTGTGAAGCATTGTTAGAGACAGTGAAAGCCTTCGGTTGGGTTTCTTAGAAGTAGACCTTGACACAAGGATTTGGGTGCGAGGGATTCACTGATGAAAAAACCAGCTGCTCCCATGTCAGAGGGTCTTTGGCTCTGGGATTCTTTGGGTAAAGAGATAAGAGATAAATTTCTAGGAGGAGCAACTCACTGTCAACCAAGGGTCATTCTCCAGAGCAGCAGAGCGGCTGTGAACTGTTAGTAGTCCCCACTTCCAACAGCCAAATGTGCATTGGCCCTTTAAAAAGTATTCTCAGGGCACAAAAACAGCATCTCCACGCCTTCTAACTCCTGCAAGTAGAAATCTCTTCAAGCGTCTATTTAAAATAATATCCCTCTTCATGCTGTGATGCCTAATACATCCCACTCAGAAATTTTAATGTGTTAAAATCAGATCAGGTAATGGCTTATTATGCTAATTGTGATTGTACTTAAGGTCATAGTTGCTAAATCTTTCACTTATATCCTAACTATCAGGTAAGGGTTTGTAAATAAAATGGTGGTTTTTTTTTTCCCAAGATTTATTGGTATGATTTCCCAATCTGTGGTAGGTTTCGCACACGTGTTTCCTTGCTTATAAATCCTCATGCTTAGCAAGAGCTGATGCTTAGGATAATGATTTCTCAATGAGAAGTTGAGCTGGATTTATTAGCAGCTTTTATAAATCAAGTGCCAAATATATAGTTTAAACTTCAGAAAGCACAGATTTATGTGTCCTTGCAATAAATCATGAGAATAAGTATCCACTAAGTCCTTCTTTTAAGCTAATCTGGTCAATTGCTGGGTAAATACTTCATGTCTTTTAATCCATTTTGTATTCATAATTAGAACTCATTATTTCAGTAAATATCTGTCGATTTATGGTTATCCTAAATGCATGCATTTGGAGAAGTTTGGAAACTTGCCTGCATATTAACGTTACAAAGGATAACTAATGCTATCATCATGAAAATGAATTAAAAATGTACAATAATAATATTGAATCCCATAATTAAAGGATAAGGCAGAACTTCAACGAACTCAGCTTCCATTCTCAAAAAGGCATCATTTAATAATAATTATATGGTAATAAGTCATCAGTTATAATTGTACGATGTTTTATAATTGACTTAGCACTTTATGCATGCTTCTTTATTTTATTCTGATGGTAAGAAGTAGGTTGCATATAATTTTAAAGAATTGATGAGACCAAGCCTCGGACATTCAATGTGTTACCCAACATCACTGAGATAGCCTGTCAGTGGTCTCTTTTCTCCAGGTTTTGGCATCCAGCTCTCCTCCGACATCCACCCCAACATGCGTTAGCATGGATGTGAATGTTAATTGCATGAGGCAAATGTTCTCTATGGCCACTTTGATTTCTCTCTTCAAAGTCTGTGTATACACAAAGAATCATACTAAAGGGTCAAACTGAAACTCCATTTGTTTGTACCTTCCTCCATAATCATGGGAGAGGACAACGTTTAAATAACCCGCCCCCCCCCCCCAAGTTGACACAAACCACTTGTACAGGTTTTAATGTCACTTTTCTTTCATCTTTATGTAAATTGCCAATTACCAGAGAACCCTGGCCAGGTCTCATTTATTCCAGAAGACATAGACTAATAGTTAAGCACAGAGACCCTCCCGTTTGCCTCACAATGGTGGAGCTAGTTCAATGGCTGTATACAGTCATTTAAAAAAATGAAATAGCCAGACGCGGAGGCTCAAGCCTGTAATCCCAGCACTTTGGGAGGCCGAGGCGGGCAGATCACGAGGTCAGGAGATGGAGACCACCCTGGCTAACATGGTGAAACCCCGTCTCTACTAAAAATACAAAAAATTAGCTGGGCGCGGTGGCGCCGAGGCTGAGGCAGGAGAATGGCGTGAACCCGGGAGGCGGAGCTTGCTATGAGCCGAGATCACACCACTGCACTCCAGCCTGGGCGACAGAGCAAGACTACTTCTCAAAAAACAAAACAAAACAAAAAAATATTGACTTCATTTTCAAGAATGGATTAAACACTTTGTTAATATTATTGAATACTGAAGTAACATTTTATAATTTTGATCAACGATTAATACCAATATGGAAAACAGGATCATCAAAGAAAAGGTTTCCAATGGATCCTATAAATAACAAACTAGTCATTTAAAAAGAAGAAACAAGGACAAGAAAATTGGAAGTTGGGAATGACAAAGTGAGGGGGATGCTGAATGAGGCCACTACATAATTTTGTCATTCAAGCAGGACTCTTGAGAGAAATAGGGACTCAGAAACAAATTTATAATTTTCTAAAGTTTATAATTTTTAAAAACAAACACTGAACATAAATGTTATTAAATTGGTGGAGCTATAAATTAGTTCTATTAAAAAGTATTTCTAGACACAGACACACATCACTTTAAAAAATACTTCTGGCCGGGCGCAGTGTTAAAAAATACTTCTGGCCGGGCGCGGTGGCTCACGCCTGTAATCCCAACACTTTGGGAGGCCGAGGCGGGCGGATCACAAGGTCAGTAGATCGAGACCATCCTGGCTAACACGGTGAAACCCCGTCTCTACTAAAAATACAAAAAATTAGCCAGGCATGGTGGCATGTGCCTGTAGTCTCAGCTACTCGGGAGGCTGAGGCAGGAGAATGGCGTGAACCTGGGAGGCGGAGCTTTCAGTGAGCCGAGGTCGCACCACTGTACTCCGGCCTGGGTGACAGAGCAAGACTCCGTTTCAAAAAAAAAAAAAAAAAAATACTTCTTGCATTCTGGTTTGTGATAAAGTGGTGTATTCATTGGCTTGAGCTGCCATAACAAAATATCACAGAGACTGGGCAGCTTAAACAACCTTTTATTTTCTCACACTTCTGGAAGCTGGAAGTTCAACATCAAGGTGTGGGCAGGGCTGTTTCCTCCTGAGGCCTCCCTCCTTGGCTTGTAGACGCCATCATCTCCCTGTGTCCTCAAAGGGTCCTTCCTCTGTGTAGGTCTGTGTCCTCATGTTCTTTTCTTATAAGGGCACCAGTCCTGTTGAATTAGGGCCCACTCTAGTGACCCTGGTTACCTTAATCATGTACTTAAAAACTCTATTGCCAAACACAGTCACATTCTAAAGTCCTAGGGGTTAGGGGTTCAATATATAAATTGTTCAAGAAAACAATTCAGCTCACAGATGGGGCATGTACAAGTTTTCCTGATCCACCCACTGAATGAAGCTATGAAATCAGGACAGGATGCATGGGGCAGCTATTTGAGGACTCTAAAAATGAAATGGCCACTACCTACTTGTGAGAATGGCCCAAATTTACAACACTGATCAAACCAAATGCTGGTGAGGACACAGAGCAACAAGAACTCTCATTCATTCCTGGTGGGAATGCAGAACAATACAGCCACTTTGGAAGACAATTTGGAAATGTCTTACGAAACCAACAATAGTCTTATAATAATATCTAGGAATTGTGCTCCTAGGTATTTACCAAAATGAATTAAAGACTTACGTTCAAACAAAACTGCACATTAATGTTTATAGCAGCTTTACACATAATTGCCAAATCTTGGAAACAACTAAGATGCCCTTCAGTAGATGAACAGAGAAGTAAACTGTGTTAAATGCAGACAATGGAATGTCACCCCTCCCGAAAAAGAAATGAGCTATCAAACCAGTAGAGACACGGAGGAACCTTGAATATGACTAAGAGAAACAAGACAATGTGGAAAGGCTACAGACTGACAGTCTAACTGTAGGACACTCTGGAAAAGGCAGAACTATGGGGACAGTAAACAGATCAGTGCTTGACAGGGGTCTGAGGGACGGAGGGAAGAACAGGTAGAACACAGAGGACTTTTAAGGCAGTGAAAATGCATGAGACTGTAATGGTGGATCCATGTCATTATACATTTGTCAAAACCCACAGGATGCACAACACTAATGAACTCTAATGTAAACTAATGTGAATCCTAATGTAAACTGTGAACTTTGGATGATAGTGATGTGTCAGTGTAGGTTGATAATTGTAATGTACCATCTGTTGCATGATGTTAATTGTAGGGGAAGCTATTCATATGTGGGGCAGTGGGAAGATGCCCCACTTAACTTTGCAGAGAAGCTAAAATGACTATAAAAAATAAAGGCTATTGGCTGGGTGTGGTGGCTCACACTTGTAATCCCAGCACTTTGGGAGGCAGAGGCAGGTGGATCACTTGAGGCCAGGAGTTTGAGACCATCCTGGCCAACATGGTAAAACCCCATCTCTACTAAAAACACAAAAATTAGCCAGCATGGTGGTGCACACCTGTAGTCCCAGCTACTCGGGAGGCTGAGGTAGGAGAATCGCTTGAATCCAGGAGGCAGAGGCTGCAGAGAGCCAAGATCATGTCACTGCACTCCAGGCTGGGTGACAGAGGACACTCCATCTCAAAAAATAAATAAGTAAATGTAAAAAAAGCCTATTAATTAAAAAACAACAGCAACAAAAACTAAATACATCCCATTCAGAAATTGTAATATGTTAAAATCCGATTAGGTAATGGCTTATTGTGCTAATTGAAATTGTACTTACTCAAGGTCACAGTTGCTATGATAGAGGAGACAGGTTGGAGAAGATGAACAGAGTTCCAAGTTCCACCAAGACAGTGATGAGCTGGTTATTGCTTTCCCTTTGGGGTCTGATATGGTTTGGCTCTATGTCCCCACCAAATCTCATGCAGAATTGTAATCCCCAGTGTTGGAGGTGGGGCCCGGTGGGAGGTGATTGGCTTTCATGGAGGCGGTTTCTCATGAATGGTTTAGCATCATCCCCTCTGTGCCATTCTCACGGCAGTAACTGAGTTTTCATGAGATCTGGTTGCTTAAAAGTGTGCAGCACCTCCTCGCCCACTCTTGGTCCTGCTCCTGCCATGTAAGACACCTGCTTCCACTTTGCCTTCTGCCATGAGTAAAAGCTCCCTGAGGCCTTCCATGAAGCAGATGCTGCCATGCTTCCTGTACGGCCTGCAGAACCATGAGCCAATTAAACCCCTTTTCTTTATAAATTACCCAGTCTCAGGTATTTCTTTATAGCAGTGTGAGAAGGGACTGATACAGGGTCCTTTATCCTGAATGCAATGCACCAACAAACCAGGAACTGAGCTCATTAGCACAGGTAGAGAGGATAACAGAAGCACTTGTTCTGGTTTAAGGATCAAGAAAGATGTGCTGTACCATTCAGAGAGGGTGCAGAAACCCCAATTCTTCTCTTTTACTTTCATTATTTCCCCCTGTTTTCATCTTTGCTTTCCTTTGTGCCAGCCCTTGAGTGACCCTGTAACAATGAAGGTAGTGAGAAAGCCCACAGGTGCCTGATTAGAGAGAACCCTGACTACATGCAAGGTTCATTCCTCTCTGTTCAAAAGAGGAGGACTATTTCAACAGCCTTTTCAGATAATGTGGCCGTTTATTAAAGTTTGTGTGCAATGTGGAATCTAAAATCACAACCATGAACTTTTTGTATGTTCTTAAGGAAAATGTATTGCTCTGTGTCGCACTCACAACGTTTTGTCTTGTTTTTAGTCACTTAAATTTTTTAGCACCATGCAATTGGAAAACAACAGTTGATTGAATTATGCAGATTTTCAATATGTGGACATATTTCACTATACAGGGCCCAAAAGTCACATTTGTTAATGACATCAGCAATCTGATTTGAAAATAGCTTTGCTAAAGGGATTTCTCAGTAGTCAATGAGAGTTTTCCAAAAATCTGATTTTTCCTTGAAGTGAAGGGCTCACTTTATTCAATTCTGAATTACCATGGTGAGTCCATCAGACATTCCTTCAAATGCTTTCACTCTTCCATGAAAACAGCAGCCACTTCAGCATGCAACTGAAGCAACGTGACACTTGTTTTTCCCAAAAACAGCCATCACACTTCAGTATGCAGCAGAAGTGCTCACAAGCAGTTTCCATGTCACCGTAGAGATTATTAACAAGACAGACATAGAAGAGCTGTATACAATTTTATTGTCTCCTCCAAGTCACTCTTAAGTGAAACGGCCCTTCCCCTTCTTTGTTTCTGAGACTGCATGGTGCTAAAAAAAACCACAATGGCTACTTGTACCTTTCAGTGTCACTGTTTTGATTTGCTTTAAGGCACCAGTAGCTTTATTCACCATTGTTTTACCGCTGAAGTGCATATATCAGCATTCAGGAAAAGGTACATGACATGATTATGTTATGAAAGTTGTTTTGACCACCTGGTTTTAAACCCCATCATAGGATCTTGGGGACTCCAAGGGTCTGAAAACCACACTTTGATAATTGCTACTCTTGCCTACTATAAACATTTATAATTGTGGACAATTACAGCTTTGATTTTGATATGTTCTGATAGTGCAGTTCATCTTGTTGCAATTATGAATGATTTGCGAACCACAACTACTCCCAAGTATATGTTTCACCCATTGGTTTCTTACTATGGTAAGAGCTTTGTGCCTACCAAGGTGTGTGTTTTATAAAATTGGTATCACATTATGACAGTAAAACAAATAATTCCATCTTCTGTAGGGAGACCCCCTGAAACTATTGCTATGGAATAAAAGATGAAATGCTCCTGATTATTGTAAATACAAAATTGCATGCAGGATTGTGTAAAGACAATGCCAGGTTGGACTGCCAGAACGAGCCAACAGCGCGTGATGTGCTTCCCCCTGCAGAGAGCCTATGAATGGACGTGCAGTCAGGGAGGTTTCGCATCACCAAGATTCCTATCCCAGAAAAGCAGATGTTCATAGCTCTGGGAATGGAATGTGACCCTCATGGAGAGCCTATAAATGGACGCATGGGGGAGCACCTGTCCATATGGATAAGATAGGGCTATAAACGCCCTCATCTTGCCACGGCTCTTCTAGGCCTCTTCTGGTCTAACCAGTTGTCTAGCTTCACGTCCTGTTTCTATGGATTGTTTGTAACCAGCTTTTGCTGCAACTGTTACTGCTGATTAATATCTGGCTAATCATAGGTTATGGAAAGACTGTGCTTCTGTTTTAAGGCTCTGTTAGAAATTACTGATGCACACACTATATTGTAAATTCTTATCTCTGTATACTGTACTTCTACATACAAATGTACTGTACTTCTACACACAAATGTTATGTTAAAGAATTACTTCATCCCCGTGTGACCATCTCACCTCATAATCAAATGACCCTAAATCCCTCACCAACCTACCCCCGCCCTCACTAAACTTAATAATAAATGCTGGTATATCCAGTGCATTGTTGGCACCGTGGGAGCAGAAGATGGTGACCCCCTGGACCCAGCTTTCACTATGTTGTGTGTGTCTATTATTTCTCAACCTGCCGATCCACCTGGGAACAAAGAGAGAGCCCTGTTGCACTGCGGGCTGCTGGCCAGATCCCACAGTAATCGTCCACATTAGACCAGCATTCACAACAAGCATAGAGTTGCAAGTATAATAATAATTTTTTAAAAATTTGCAAAGCTCTACTTTTATTCCATGAACTGGCTAGAAAAAAAAAAAACTGCGCCATTATCAGAATTAGCTTCATTGATATTCTATTTCTGTCCTCTGATGTTATAGATAGAAAACTGATGCCATTCATGTGCTTGTGAAGGTGAAGCTCTTTTGCTAACAGAGCCATCATGCTAATAGCCATCACTTCACTTTCCGCATGTGAACGAGAACATTCGGAACTGAAAAGGAGGAAAAATAGGCCGGCCGTGGTGGCTCATGCCTGTAATCCCAGCACTTTGGGAGGCTGAGGCGGGCAGATCACTTGAGGTCAGGAGTTTGAGACCAACTTGGCCAACATGGTGAAACTCCGTCTCTACTAAAATGCTGGGATAACAGGCATGAGCACGCACGAGAATTTGAGAGCTTGAGAATTTGCCACCATTTGATAATTTTCTGGGGGTTATGGACAGCCTCCCTGGAAGAACGTAGCTCTCTATAAATACTCTCCATCAAATTTCAGAGTTCAAGGAGTTCCTGAACTCTATCCAGGGATCTCCCAGAATGGTAATTATTCAATGATGGCTCTATCTCATCTTGGGGGGTCATTGTGGAATTTTGTGAGTTATTTGTGTTTTATTATTGTTATTATACTTATTATCACTATTGACATTTAGTGGACAAATGCCAGGAATGAGAAAAAGTTTAGCAATGTACATAACATGAAACAAAAGAAGAATTGTATCATTTCCCATACTATTTTGAAATATCCTGAAGGTATGTATGTATATATAAAACAATTTTGAAATATCCTGCTAGGTATTTATGTATATATAAAACCTCTCAATGATGACCTGAATCTAAATCTAGAACCTAACTCCATTTTATATCTAAACTCAAGCACTTTTTTTTGCACATTTTTAATAAGCATTGAACTTTCCAGGAAACAGTTGCCAAGTAATTAAAGGGGAAATTATAGTTTATTTATTTGGAAACTTACCAAGAGTTGTTAATAATTTCAGAAAAAATTCCAACACTGTTTATGGTATTTGAGTCCCTGGCACAAAGAATTCACCATCCCCACCCCATACTCCTAACGTGTGTCGAGGGCATTTGCAACTATCACAAACAGCTGATTTGATGTGCACGCATAAATATTGGAGCACTTGCTTGTGTCATGCAGTGAAAATACATAAATTATATTATTGCACATTACTTTCTATTTCTTCTTTGAATTGCAGGTAGGAAACTTCATAGAGCTTTTGAGAATCATTATTTATTGTGCATGTCAAGTATTTGTGCCTGATACTTAGTAAACACTGCACTCTATGAAATTAGCTGTCATTATCATCATTATTAATATTAATATATATGTGTGAGAACAAGTGGCATATTTTAAGTATTTGTCATATAAGTGGGAGATTTGTGTCTCTGAAAGTTTAGAAGAATTGCTCTAGGAATAGTCCAGGTTGAGAGGTTTAAGGAAAATTGTCTTTAAGTAAAGACAGGATGTTAAGATCTACCTTTAAAAGGTAGGCATGTTTTACTCCTGTTCCCTTAAATGTATCCTGTTTTTGACATTACTGAAATGCTTCTTCGACCTAGAAAAGAAATACTAATTGTACTTGTAATTTTAGATAATTTTAACCTTTTTCCGTTGTTCCTTTTAGTACACAGAGTCCACCTCTTCCATATTTACTGAGTGGTGACGGAATGGACAACCATTTACAGAGAAGTCTTTTGCCTCCAACATTAAATGACATGTTTGCTCAAACAAAAGCAAATTCACGGAGCCTCACTGCAAACAGGCCATGGCCATGTCCCTCATGTGGTTGCTCATGAAGTCTTTGTTTACCATGTCTGCCTGTCTCACATCCCTCTGTGATTACAGACACACCTATCACCGTCTGTATTTATGATCAACCATTTTTCTCTCTGTGATCTCCTAGGGACTCCAATGCAATCAACCCCACCAAAAGGGTGACATTTCAGCATTTTAGTTTTGCTGAGACTGCCTTGCTGAGAAGCAAATAAGATGTTTGATTTCTGCTGGTAAAATAAAATTGGCAACCATGAGACCTAAGAGATTCTGAGAAATGGCATGGACTTTATAACTTCTTGTAATAAAAGTCAAATCATGCATTATTTTCTTGGCTGTGTTTCAGGGAGTGAGGGAGTAAAACCAGGGAATCTTTATATATATATATATATATATATATATATATATATATATATATATATATATGTGTGTGTGTGTGTGTGTGTGTAGCTATCTATCTATATTTATAAATACAGACACATGTATCTTCAAGATATTTACATATCTTTACAAAAGTGACTTTCCTGAAGGTATTTAAATTATATTCAGGAAAGTGACTTTCCTGAAGATATGTAAATTGCTTACATATATTTTTTCTTATTCTTTGAGAAATGCCTATTGCTCCTTCTTTCATTTCTCAAATAAATCTCCTTCAAATTTCATAACTTGCAATGTAAGATGTGCATAATACGCTCTGTTTTGTGATCCTTAAAGTGCATAGATCCACTTTCTGTCAATATCAGTAATGAGCCAGCTATAATTGCTTATCAGAAAAAAACAATTCCACACTACATCCTACCTAAGTTCTCATCAAGCCCAGTCAGAAGAATTATCTTAATGAAGAGTAATTGAAGGAGAAGTAGCTTACTGACCTTCTAGATTTCTAAAATATCAGGACATTTTGTACTCTGTGTATTTGGATAATGAGTCCTATTTGTTTGTTTGTTTGATTTTTGCCACCACATGACAGTCAAATTTAGCATGGATACTAAAAGTAAAAATTAAAACTAACGGCAAAAGCGCACTTACTTTTGCACCAGCCTAATACATCATCAGCACGCGTTGAAGGGTTCAACGCACATATGTCCTTTAAGCCAGCCCTTTCATAGGTTGTAAGGATATGATGGCAAATGTTCACTACTCCATCTCTTATATTAAAACCCATCTAAAAATATCCAGGCTTATGTTTTAGAACAACCTCCGTTTCTCCTAATGAATCAATGGGCTTTATTTTTCTTGTGGAAGGTCAAACATGGAGCCAATTTTTATGAACTTTGTGGACTCTGTTATGTTACAATTCTCTTCTATAGTTCTGTTTTTCATTCAAATATGTGTTTTTATATGTTATCATATGTACTATAACAAGTATATGACATTTCCCCGTTCCCTAACATTATGTCCCCAGCACGCCTTCCCTTCAATCTTCTCTGTCGCTTTTTTTTTCTCAAACTTGATGTGCATCCCCTGAACTTGGGAATACCTGACTCTCTCCTGAGAATATGAAACTGCCTTGTGGTGCAGAGCACAGGGCTGTGTCTGAAAATTCACTTCCTCCTATCATCAGGGTGATGGCATGTGGGTCGTCATAAAAGGACCAGGGTGAACCCTGCACATCTGCATTGGCTTGAGATCATCTTACAGCGATGAGTTTCCACGTGTGCAGCCTGCAAACGCAGCTTCCCCTCTCTGCTCTTGCCCTCCAGGAGCAGAAGCAGAGGAGGAGGTTTCAGAGTTGCCATCCTGAAGAGCAACACACATTGCCTTTGGCCATAAGAAACAGGAGATAGCAAAGAGCCCACAAATGGGTCCAAAAGAGAGCATTTCAGTCTTGACCATCAGCTAATTCCAGAAAGCAAGGAAAGCGTGTCATCAATGAGAGTGTCATGATACCTGCTGAGTAAGAACCTACTGAGGCTCTTACCTCTCCTCCCTCTTGTAGACCCTGGGAAAAAAAAAAAAAAGAAAAACAGCCACCATATAGGGAAGAAGGAGAGGTAAGAAAAGAGACATCATCCCCTTCCCATATACTTTAACTGACTGGTCTTCATCAAGCTGCAGCTGGGGAAAAGGAGAAGTTGTAAATTTATTCGGTGTTTTATTGTTGTTTTGGGGTTTTTTTGTTGTGGTGGTGGTTTTTGAGAAAGGATCTCACTCTGTCACTCAGGCTGGAGTGCAGTGGCATGATCACAGCCCAACATCTCGGGCTCAAGCGACCCTCCCATGTCAGCAGCCTCCCTAGTAGCTGGGACTACAGGCACATTCCACCACGCCTGGCTAAATATTTTAATTTCTTGCTATGTTTTCCAGGCTGGTTCTTGCTATGTTTTCCAGGCTGTTCTCCAACTCCTGGGCTCAAGCAATCCTCCCATCTTGGCCTCCCTTACAACAATTTAAGTTGTGAATTTAAATCAAGATGATTTTTCTTGGCTGGGTACAGTGATTCACACCTGTAATCCCATTGGTTTGGGAGGCTGTGCCAGGGAGAATTGCTTGAGCCCAGAAGTTCGAGACCAACCTGAGAAACACAGAGAGACCCCATCTCTACAAAAGAAAACAAAAATTAGCTAGGCATGGTGGTGCACCTGAAGTCCCAGCTACCTGGGAAGCTGACTTGAGCCCAGGAGGTCAAGGCTGCAGTGAGCTATGATCATGCCACTGCACTCCAGCCTGGGAAACAGAGCAAGACGCTATCTCTGAAAATAAAAAAGGTATAGAAATTATGTCTTGGTGTGCATCTGTACTCCAAGCTATTCAGGAGGCTAAGGCAGGAGGATCACTTGAGCCCAGTAGGTCGAGGCTGCAGTGAGGTATGACTGTGCCACTGCACTCCAGCCTGGGCAACAGACTGAGACCTAGTCTCAAAAAATATAAACTAAAATAGAATGTTTTTTCTGTAACTTTTTTGTCTATAACTGGACGTCTCGTGTAACTGAATGGTGGACTGTGTGACCAAAGCCAGTGGAAAGAGCGAGATTCCCCTCATGGAGGGCGTTGCCGAGAACAGTAAGAAGCAACGTGAGGATGTGCTCTGACTGTATCTCAGGAGTCCCAGAAGCAATGATCCAGCCATATGCTTGATGAATATTTATCAGGTTCTGACTAAAACCACAGACCGTGCTAAGTACCAGGGAAACTGAGAGAAATGAGACGTGGTGCATCTGCTGGATGAACTCATTGTCTTAGAGAAAGTACGGAGAGATCCAGGTACACAGAGAATGTTTTGCCCCCACCACCTCATGCTGCATGGTAAACGATGGATCTAGTGTGAACTCAATGGTTCCCAGTCCTAGCAGGCAATATCGTAATTAATTAAAGGAATGATGCTATGTTCTTCATTCTAAGAAAAAAAAAACTTAAAGGAACATTAGTTTACCTTTACTTGCAAGAGACCATTCTAAAAGCATGTCTTGTGCAGCTATTCTATTAAGTAGAATGAGCATTATGCCAGGCACTTTGGGATTAATGGATCATTTTTTAAAAATCTTTGCTACAATTAAAAGTAATTGAGAAGACAAAGTGAATGCCCATAAAACAATAGGCAATAAAAGTCTGAATGTATTTACCTGCTACTTCCAAGCAATTACAATAAATGCTTCACAGTTTTATGAGGGTCGGTGCCACCTTGATTAGTAAAATCTTCATAAACAAAGTGGGATTTGCAGAATGATTAGGATTTACCTCAAAATAAGGAAGAAGAGAAGTCATTCTACAGAGGAGCACAATAAAATGAATCAAGGCAATAAGAATGAGAAGGGAATATTTTTAGATACCTTGCTTAAAACACACTGACAAAAAGTCGAGTTTGTACAATGGGGGGAGTCAACACTCATTTGTCTAAGTAGAGAAGTGAAAATTATAAGGGATCCAAAATTCCAGAAGAAATTTAAACTTATGATTGAACAATGGAAAAGTATAGTAGGGTTTGGAGCAGGGAATTGGGATACACTTAAAGCATTTCAATAAGATTAAACTCATAGAAGAAATTGCCACTAGAGAGAAATAAGAGAGTGTCCAGTCAATTAGGTTCATTGAGAAGCTACTGGCCTCATTCATTGAAGAAGGTGAGTGTAAGAGGCAAAGGTGGAATGAATGGAAAGGAAGACCTGTACAATTTGTGCTTCCACCAATATGACAGACTGGTTATGCCCAAACAACATTCCCACTAAAAAAGCCATGGAAGTTCTAGAAAAAGTGGAATGTTCCTTAAAACACATAACCAATTCTAGGAAAGCAGAAGTCATTAATTGCTAGCGGGTAGAGACACAGCAAGTCAGGAAACCTGGGTGTTCAGAAGACTTGAAACTTCTCTGAGGGGCTTAGTCATTATCAGGATAGAGAATAAACAAGATATTGATCTTGTACCGAGGATGGGGTTGGAATTGAAAGCCCTTCCTGCAGCCACAAACTCGAAAGAGTATTCTGCCAGTCTGGTACTGGACTAGAAAAGATATCCACCTGCTAATATAAGAAAAAAAAAAGATATCCACCTGCTAATAGAAGAAAAAAGAAAAGTGTACCCTTTAGACCTAAAGTCCAGGCTGGAAAAAATGTCTCCTCTAATGAATTTGTAGTTTCAGAATTGTCCTTGCAAAGGTTTGGGTGTTAGACATTACCTTAGATGCACAATTTAAGAAGATTCAAGAAAATAACTGGACATCAGATGGCATCATGTTGGTAACACATAGGATGCCTAGAACTGGGAAGGTGGTTCGTCCCCCGTAACAATGGGCAAAAGGATTCTTACAGATGCACAGGTTAACAAACGTGCAAACACAAATTAAAAACCACAGAAGGCAACAAGCCACCAAGAACAAGAGTTAGCTGTAGAAGCAAACAACATGTTAGACCTTCAAGGAACTCAGACTTTGGGATGCTCAAACATAGAATGTAACACCTCAGACATACAGACTTTTGGATGTAACTCAAATACATTTATGATGTTTACAAAAACAAAGCAGGAAACAGACTGCATGAACAGGGCATCAAGTTAAAAAAAGGGTTTAAAAAAAAGGACAAGCAGGTTTGGCAAAAGCAAACAAACAAAAGATACAACAAATAGAGCATTTGTGACAATACGTTAAAATTAAAACAGTGCAGATTAAACGGAAGATTAGATGGCACTGAAGAAAATTATCAGTGTATCAGAAATTAGATACTAAATATAATACACAAATGTAGGACAAAGAGACAAACAATGGAGCATAAGAGTGAGAAAGACAGTGAGAACAAAAAAATGAGTTCTAGGCCACGCGTGGTGGCTCACATCTGAAATCCTAGCACTTTGGGAGGCTGAGGAAGGCAGATTGCTTGAGTCCAGGAGTTCAAGACCAGCCTGGCCAACATAGTGAGACCCCGTTACTACAAAAAATACAAAAATTAGCTAGGAGTCGTGGCATGTACCTGTGGTCCCAGCTACTGGTGAGCCGAGATCAAGCCACTGTACTCCAGCCTGGGCGACAAAGCAGGACTCCATCTCAAAAAAAAAAAAAAAAATAGTTAAAATGCGTCTGATATACATCAGATCCAAATCCTAAATACTAGAAAAGCAAGAGTAAAGCAAGAAGCACAGCTGGAAAGAGCTCATATTTATGAAAGCTGTGACTCTTCAGATTCAGAAAGCTCAGTAATTCACAAACTACATAAATTAAGAAGAAATTTACACTTAGCTGGAATGTAGGGAGCTGGCAAACTACGGAAGTCATAGAGATGACGTTCAAAACAGCCAGGGGTGGGAAAGGAGCCATTACTTACAAAAATCAACCATTAGGCTGATGGAGGCTTCTCAACAGCAAAGATAGGAAGCCAGGAAGCAGTGAATAAAGTGTCTTCAAAACGCTGCAAGAAAATTACCATCAACCTAGAGTACCTTTATCTATGGCAAAAATGGTACACCTAGTCATCAAGAAAAACATCCAAGACATAGCCAATTGTACACAACGAAAAGCAATTACCTTGGAAACAAGGAAAACAACTCAAATACTGAGACTGGTGAGTGAGGAAATTGGTTAGTGCCATTACATTTACACAAATACTAAATATATTAAGCAAAAATAATAATGTCTAATTTTGGGAGTAACCAACCAGAATAGGAGAGAAGAGGAAGGAAGAACTTAAAAGATGCAAAGGAGGTGTTTGGAATTTAAGTATTCTCAACTTCTTGTGATATTTCATAGAAGGGTAGAAATACAGATTCCATTTAAACTCTCTGAGTATTCAAAATTTTAAGGGTAACCGATAACAGGATAGAAATAGAGTGTAATCTTTCAAACCAAGGGAGAGGCAGATGAAGTTACATAGAGCAAAATTTCTTTGACAACAAAAATAAATCTAGAATGTTGAAAAGAAAACACAGAAAATACAGGACAAATAAAAAGTATCAATTACAATGGGAGAAATTAAACCAAAATAGAGTAAATGTAAATGGACTCAATTCAACTGTTAGAGAGAGAATTTGACATTTGATTGTAAAATATCTCATTATGTCCAGCTGAAAAAGGCCATCCCTAAAACATTCAGGACACATAAAATTTCGAAAGTAACAGAAGAGAAAAAGACATCCCAGGAAAATAGTAAATACAACCCTCTTATTCTGCCTATATTAATATTATAAGATCTCAAGGTAAAAATCTTTAGTAAAGACATAGCAGATCAGAACATCACGAAAAAAATTAAACTCACCAGGAATTACTGAAAAACAATCCTAGCTTATATATGGCAAATACACACCAGGGAGCAGAAATGTTCCCCAGTGAACTTTGAAAAAAAAAATAATAAGATTGTTGTACGAAGGAAGAAGGTGAAAGAATCAAAAGAGGGATAAATCATTGATGATATCAGGAAAAGAGAATGTATGTCATTAAAAAAGAAAAGTGGATGTCATCACCTCAAATTGGACTATTAGAAATCCAGAAAAATCGAACAGTGCTCATTTTAAAATAATCATTTAGGGAGTTAACATGCTAGATTTTTGGTCTAACACGATGTCTTGAATACTGTCTTCCAATTGGGAAGTCAGCATTCCCCTTGGAATTCCCATTGCCATTGGAACAAAGCAAGTCCTAGATACAAAACTCCCCTCATTTATGAGACTCTAAATCAACTCCGGCTTTTCTCAGCTTCTATTATTACTGAACGTTTATGTTTTCTCTACTTTCAGCTAAATCAATATAAAATATTGATTCTTTCTTTTAACATTTTGCCAAATAGTAGGATATTCATGGAATCAACACCATGGACAAAAATTGTCCAATAAAGAAAGATTGCAGGTTTAACAACAACAACAAAATGCCATTAAAAAGACATGACCTTAACAAAATTCCTATTTAAGGTAGTTTTCCCTGCTGTCGTGCATACCAGTCGCATTAGCAATAAGTCAACTAGCTACCAAAAGTTATGAGGTTCTGGGAGTACATCAGATATATTCCCACCTCAAGTATCTGGTAATTGTTAAATGTATCTTAATTTTACAAATTAAATAAAAATGAAAAGGAACTATCATAGAGGCAGATTGAATTCTCAATCTGAAGGCACGTAAATTTTCCTTTCACAGGAAGCTGCTAGGCCACCTGTGCCTCCAAAAGGTATCCAAGGACAGGTATTCCCAACCAAAGCCTGTGGGCAAATGGCAAAGGAAATCAATTTTGACTAATGATCAGTTTCAAGTGGTTGATGAAGGCAGATATGGTCAATAGAAAGGGTATTTAATTTACAATGTGTGCATGACATCATAACTTCAATGTTTTCACATAATTTATTGCATTTTGGCATTTCGTATAATGAACAATGACCATGGGTGATTATGGCTCTAGTTATTTGCGGATGTTGTTATTGAGGTCCAGACAGGTTAAGTATGAATGAGTGAGTGCCAATTCAGGCACCGTAATCCACGTCAAGTCATCTGTAATCCAGTGCTCCTGCACTAAAGCACAATTCATATCGCACAGGAATCCACGAGTTAGCTTCACGAAGTGAAGAAAAAATAGTAGATGGAGTAAGTCTTTGCAGGACTATCATTCAGAGAGGCTGGTAGAGTATATTATTTTCTAAAACAAGCCTCTGGGACTTAATAAGAATTTAACAAAAATGGCAGGTCTTAGATTAAGAGGATGATGTCAATCAACTTTCAAACTTTTCCTGCTTTTAAATTTAATGTAATTCCCATAACTTCTTTGGGGAGTAGGAATACACTAATAGAGGTCTAGCAGTTGCATTTATATTGGACACATCCAAGGTCATGTTTGTATAACAGATATTTTTACAATTATTCCTGTGCATATCTTATTTTTCTTATTACTTGCTACACCCTGCTGTCCCCAACTTTTCCATAAGACAGCCACTTCTTTGACAATATGCATTGTCTTACCCTTTCCTGAGCACAGACAGGGCTGAACCCAAAAGAACTTGTCCACAAGGAACCCAACAATTTCTTCTGGTTAAAATAAAAGGTCAAGAACTCATATTCTGCCATAAACTATGCTTAGCCTAAACCTTTTAAGAGGTATGTTGTTTTGCTTTTTCTTTCATTACCAAAATAAATCCAAGACTATTCTAAAATTTTGATCTATAAATACCTTGAGATAGTATTTATTAAAGTCAACTGAAAAGATTCCTAAAGCAGATTCTATTTCAATTGTTAGAAAAAGTGAAGTTGACGTAAATCTAGAAAAGGTTTCTGAATGCCAATTCACTTCATGCACAAATATCTAGTATTTATACTTTTTCTGAGTACTTTTTAAAAATAAGTTTTTGTCGCTCATATAAGTAGGACCTCATGTGTTAACTACCCAATAAAAATCAGGGTATGTACAAATGCATATGGGTTGTTCAGAAAGGTTTTCCAACAATATTACTGGAAAAAAAATCTGGAGTCAAATGAGTTTGGAAATCCCGGGGTTAAACAAAACGAAGTAGATTTCTTGACTGCAAGACTTGTGAGAATGCCGATAAATCTGTGAATCTTTAAATCAGCTGATTGTTGGCATATCAGCATATGTTCTTACCTTCTCTCACTTCAGTGAAAGCTGCATTTCTAAAACATCAACCCATCCATTTATCCATTAAGTGCCTTTTGGCTCACAGCCTGTGTTTGCTTTCAGAGACACATGTGAATGTAAGGCTTACAACATCATGTGTATCATTCCTTTTAATGACAATAAACAGTCCAGCATATTAAATATGTAGTAACACAACTAAACAGACTACCAGAAAATATGCATAAAAATGGATCAGATAAAAGGTAAAAATTAAAGGTCACATTTATCTGGGACAGAAGCCAGCACACACCGAGCATTCACGCCCATTTAACGTGGTCTTCATTCCAGGGGAATATGACTTCTGAGATGAGATCATGAAGGTTAATACACAATTCAATTAGAGTTGAGGTCAACTTCCATCATGCTACTTCCAATAGACTATTCACACCAGCGTTCATCATCCTACCCTTAATAAACTACACCAACCTCTGACATCTGACCCCCCAATAAACTATTCACATCAGCTTCCATCATCCTTTCTCAAGAAATATTTACACCATTTCCATCATCCTATTCCCAATAAACCATATCAATATCCATCATCCTATCTCTTATAAAATATTTACACCAACTTCCTTCACTGTTCACAATAAATATTTACACCATATCCATCACCCTATCCCCCAATAAACTATATCAACTTTTTCCATCCTATTCACGGTAAAATGTTTACACCAATTCCTTCATCCTATATCCAATAAATATTTATACTAACCTTCATCATCCTGTCCCCAGTAAACTATTTCTATCAACTTCTTCTATTATCTTATTTCAATAAACCATTTACACTGATTTCCATCATCTCATCCCCAATGAATTATTTACTTCACCTTCCATCATCTTATCCCCCAAAACTATTCTTGGGGATGAATCCATGACTAGGGTAGCTGTACATTCTCATAAACATTTCCTTCTCCAACCACATTGCATTCATCACCCCCTAACCTTCGTTCAGCCATTCTTACTTGGAGCCACAAGCTTAACCATATCCTAAGATGAGCTCAGTTTCAAGCTACTATGAAGACACTGGGCAAAGCTGAAGATCCCAGTTCAGTGATTGAGACGGAGAGATCTCACGGGGAGATCTGCACCTCAGATAAGAGCCTAGCCTAGGCAGTACTGAGTCAGACCAACTACACAGGCCATGTGGTGCTCCATGTTTGATCTCTGCATAAAGACTCTTCCTTTAAATGCCCAACACAATGTCTTGTCCAATTGTAGAAATGTAAATCAGTCATCTCTAGTCTTTTCTGTTTTCTTTGTAGACTCATCACCTAAATATATTGAAATACTTTTATACCTACTTATACTCTCTATCTATTATAGCCCTTTCCAGAAACGAGGTCTACATCCTTCCTATCTGGTGTATAAAGAATGGTTGTGGCATTTGTCCTAAAACTATGACTTTCTGACTTCCAGGAATGTGTCCTGGTTGTGGTATTCTGAAATTAGCTCAATAAAAATATATAAGTATTTCCATATGCCATGATTTTATAAACGTCAGTCACGAATTCCAGCTCCCTTAAACTTTCCGGAACAATCAATACCTACCTTATGGCTCACTAATAAACTTTGCTTCTTCCAATTCTGTACTGAGTCTGTAGAAGAAAATCCACCTTCCCAGGTCATTAAAAAGGAAAAATACACGGAAAATCACTTGCACATTCCTGAAGTGGTTGATTTCAGATCTTGGGGGCTACAGACACAAATTTTGGTTTATCATTCTTTGATATGCAAAGAGCTTTAAATTATATTGTTTTTGTTTTTTAGGCATACTTTGGATCTGAACATACTATCAGGTGATGTTAAAGATTGGCCTTTGTGATTATGGAGATTTTGAAGGTTTATCTCTAAGAAAACACGCTGAAAGTAGTGAGAGGCAATGTATACCCTAGTTTTGTTTTGTATGTTTTTAAGAGTAATAGCACCTATTTGAGGTAAGAGAAGAGCAAAGTAAATTTCTGAGAGAGAGAGAATACCAGGGAAGTTGGAGAGCAAGGTAGATGATCTTTTGCAAAATAGAACTTGAATAGTAAAATAGTTTGCAAACTATCAAATTGAATTGTTCTAAATATATAAAGACTTTCTATAATATATTAGGTGAAAAATGGTACAAAATAATCCATATAGAACGCTGACTTCTGTGTTGGAAAGATGGTTAAATAGAATTACATATTCATTTTCATATTTGCATGAAGGAAACACCAGAAGAATATACAGAAATCTAATAATCTAATATATGATTACCTGAAAACAACTGATGAAATGTTAGTATGAAATGTCACAACACAAAATGTTTATTTTGAGTTTTGAACTACTTGAACAGCTTACTAATTTTAACATTAAGTAAAACTTAAAAGTTCAAAAGTAAGTCGCATGTAAGCTGATTTTAAAAAGATACGGATTAAATGATTCACTCCTGATTTTTAGTAGATATCTAATATTCAAGACATAATTCTGATCAAGATGAAAGTATTAATTGGGGCTAATATTTTGGGGGTGGGCATGAGTCAAACTATCTGACTATCTATGAGGAGTTCCTTATAGGCACAGAAGGTGGAATTTTGAATGTGCCCACTTGAGATATATAGATATAGGTAGATATAGATATATTGCATTACTCGAGATTCTCCATGAAAAAAATACTCAGGCAGAACAAGTATTTTCAAAAAATGAAATTTTGTACGAAAAATCACAACGAGTCTAAGGATCGGGGTGATCTCTTACTCAATAATTTTCAAATAATATGTCCAGATTGTCTAACAAGCCCTCAAGGGAAACTACGAAAGAGAGGCCCAGAATATAATTGTAGTGTCAAGAAAGTTCAGATCCAGATCAAGTTGACCACCACACAAAAATGCTAAAATTACAACAGAAAAGTGTTTATAATGTTACAGTTGCTGCAGAAGAACACCACCTGTTGCTTGCTGTAGAAGTTACACTTTTCACTGTTGACAAAGAGACAAAGCTCGATTTCTCTTCTGCTTTACCTTGGTGCTAGGCTGGACAGAATAGAATGAGCATGGTTAGGAAGGAGTGGCAGTTTTCGGCATTTTACAAGTTGCCTGCCCAATGTTCATTGTCGTCTCCTTCAGGCTGAGTAGTCCTCTTGCTTTGTTCTGAGTTAGAATATAACCAACTAGAATAGGACTTCATCGTCCATCCTGCCATAAAGCTGGGTGATGCTCTGTGTGACATGGATCTACCCAATGATCTTTAAAAGGAAACCATTGCCTTGGCTTGGATAAGTGTGCCTTGCTATGATATGAACTTATCTGGCTTATCCCTTGTATTCTCCCATTTTTCCTTCTCCCATTGTGGAATGGAGACGAAATCACTGGAGCTACAGCTGTCATATTGTGACCATCATGGAGACAGAGACCAAAGAGAGTGACACCAAATGTGTCCCTAATATTTCTGAATCCCTAAGCAAAAAATAGGCTCATGTCTCCTTCCAGAATTCTTATTAAATGACAACAGGAACCGAAATTGTTTGATAATCATACTAACAACAGATAACATTTAATCAGCAGCCACTATGTGTCAGCTCTTTTCTGGAAACATCTCCTCTACTAACAAATTTCATGCCCACCACACCCCTATGAAATATATGCTACAATTGTTC
Organism: Pan troglodytes; assembly: GCF_028858775.2. Classification (NCBI taxonomy): domain Eukaryota; kingdom Metazoa; phylum Chordata; class Mammalia; order Primates; family Hominidae; genus Pan; species Pan troglodytes. The sequence goes on along the minus strand of NC_072421.2, from coordinate 6,792,030 downwards.
CATCTTACAGAGGAGGAAAAGCAGCGGTTGCCCACATTAACACAGGGAGTAAGAAGCAGAGTGGAAATCTGAAGCCACAGAGTCTGGCTTTGAAGGCTATAGGCTTACCCACTAGGCTACACTGGGTTTCCAAGCCCAGCTTCCTCGTAGAGCACCTGCCCACTTCTGAAGCCGGTGCTCTGAGAATCACAGCAGGACGCGATTCTAATAATTCTAATCATCCACTAGGAGTACAATCCTGGTAAAAGAACACCTAAAGCATTTTGAATCTGCTTAAAACTCTGGCCTCAACAATTACCAGCTGAGACATTGAGAATGTGTTGAAGACATCAAAGTAATATTGCCATCTTTGAAGAATCTTGATCAATGGGAAGGTTAAGAATATATATAAGGATGGGGATAACTATAAGAACTTCTTTTATGGCTTTGACCTAAAAAATATATTAAACATAATTCTTGACTCATGAATACTCTCATCATTAGTCCTTGAATGACCTATTTGTTACTGTGTTTATAATAATATAATAGGCACCCACACAAAAATACAATTTTAAAAATAACAGATTTGTGCTGTTTGGTTCCTCTATTCCATCTCCCTGCATTCCTCTGCCCAGAGAAACTGTTATCCTAAATCTTGTATTCATCACTTTCTTGCCTTCTTTGTATTAAGTCTTACTACAGAACTATGTATTTCTAATATATACACGTATGTATATTTATGTTTAGTGCTTAATTTCTATTTAGTTTTTTATACTTGATTAAAACATGTTGAATGCTTTAACTTTTGAAGAATGTGTGCATTTTTAAGTCATCCCTCTCATGACCATTTATTAGATCCCACTGGACTCTATGAAACCAGGTCAGGAAACTAAATCCAGCCCTCCACTTGTGTTTGTAAAGATAGCTACTGTAAACCCATTCTTTTACATATTGATCATGGCTGGGCTTGCGACAACAGCACAGCTGAGTAGTTGTAACAGAAACCTTATGGTCTACAAAGCCAAAAATGTTTACCATCTGCCTATACAGAAGACACGCACTGACCCCTGCTCGGCCGCCATATTGCTACAAAGGTAAGCGATGTAGAGTCTCCCTCGTCAAGGAGCCCTCAGCCCAGAATGATACAGATCTAAGAGTAGCACGAAATGGAATGCAGTGAACACCATTCACAGAACAAGGACAGAGCATGTGGACAAAAAGGAGGATGCCTCTAGCCATTCCTGGAGCAGGTTAAGAAAGTTTCAACAAAAAGATGACACTGACTGGGGCAAGGAGTGGAGAGGGCATTGGAAAGAGGTGGGAAAGTAGGGAAAGAAACAACAAAGAAGGGGAGAAGGATGTGGATATAGGAAAGGAATTGGTTTATCCTGAAAACCAGAATATCGTTTGTTCTACAGGAAATACAGAAGCAAATATAGAAGGACCATCATTCTACTCTCTGCTTTTAAGAGTTTGACTTTTTTAGATTCCACAGGTAAGTGATCAGGCACTGAGGAGATGTTGGTCAAAGAATACAAAATTTCAGTTAGGAAGAAGTAATAAATTCAAGAAACACACAGTTAATAATAATGTATGCTTGAAAACTGCTAAGAGAGTAGACTTTTAAGTGTTTACCCTGTTAAAGCAAACTAAATATGGCCTGAGAAGGACTCCGTACTTCTATATTTGAGTCCTTGTGGATGAACTGTAACTTAGCTTAATAGTCAGACAAAATTGAAAACCTAACTTAATAATATGCGCCTGTAACAATAGCTGAGTGTTGGCCAATCCCAGCTGCCATACTTCAACCACTCATAGACTGTTCAATGTTCAAACTGCGTTCAAATCAGGCAAACACTGAGCTGTAACCAATCTCACTGTTTCTGTACCTCACTTCCAATTCCTGTACGTCACTTTACCTTTTTGTCTATAAATTCATTCAGACCATGAGGCAACCCGGAGTCTCTCTGAATCTGCTGTGATTCTGGGGACTGCCCGATTCGCGAATTGTTCATTGCTCAATTAAACTCCTTTAAATATAATTCGGCTGAAGTTTTTCTTTTATCAACCCACCAAATAAATAATAAGTAGGTGAGTTCATCGATATGTTATTTTGATTTAACTGCTTTGCAATGTACACATACATCAAAAATCACATTGTATACCATAAATATATATTATATATAATTTTTATTTTTCAATTAAAAATTGAATAGAAGGACTCCATTTACTGGCAACACCCCCTCACCCTCATGGCACCAGTTTCCTCTGCAAGGGAGTTCTTGTGACCCCACTCTCCCACTCTGAGCAAAGAGAATCACTGAATTAAATGATCTAGTTTACCTTTGAATCCTGACTCCCTGGGAAATATTACTATTTGGAGAAAAAATAGCTTCTTCCCTATCTTTTGAACAGTAGACTTGATATTATTTCAAATCATCGATTCACATGGCAGTTCCATTTTCCTCCCAAAAATATTTATTGATACCTGCCCCCTCCAAAAAAAAAAAAAACCCAACAACTATGGTTCTATATCATAGCTGAGCACGGCCAATAAATCCAGGAACCTTTCAAAGTATAAAATGACCTTAAGTATAGTGAACTTTAGTTTGCTTAAACTAAGAAATATTTGATGTGCCATATAGGAATCACTTTGGTGAGGTAGATGCACTTGAAGGAGGTTGGTATGGAAGAATAAATTCTCCAGCCTCTCTCTGGGAGAGATATCTTAGAAAGGAATAATTTCTAAAAACACTGAAAAGTTACAAAGATGTTTCATATAAACTACCTAATGAAAAACGAGGATAGTTGCAGCTACGAGTAAATGGTGGTGGTTTCTCCATTTCTCCACCGTCTGCATCTGTCATATTTATTTCCCTAAAAATCCTGAGTACTTTTTTGAGGAAGTTGCCATGGGCATGCAACTGTGAATTTGACTGTCTTCTACAAAGCAGGAATTCTCACACAAAATTGCATCTAAGAGATTGGTTAGGGGTTTGTCCATTCAACTGTGTTTTATAGCTGATGAGTTCTATGTAAAATTACGAAAGAGATGTATTAATAGACACTTCTCTTTTTTTCTTGAATACTAAGTACTTGTTATTTGTCAAGGTAACACAGAATGGCTGTGCTGAATATATTTATTATGAATGTGCATGTATTTAAGTATTATTGATTTTATTATAGAATGCCTAGGGTAGAGGCCAGGCATGGGGGCTCACACCTATAATCCCAGCACTTTGGGAAGCCAAGGAGTTTGAGACCAGTCTGGCCAACATGGTAAAACCCCATCTCTACTAAAAATACAAAAATTAGCTGGGCGTGGTGTCATGCACCTGTAGTCCAAGCTACTTGGGTGGCAGAGGCAGGAGAATCACTTGAACCTAGGAAGCAAAGGTTGCAGTGAGCTGAGATCGCACAACTGCACTACGGCCTGGGTGACAGAGCAAGATTTTGTCTCAAAAAAAAAAAAAATGCCTAGGGTTCAGACTATGAATATGCCTCAGAATTCAGATATACCTGAATCCTGTTTAAGAGAAGAAAGAAGATGAGAGTAGAAAGCATCATGAAGCTTAAGAAGTGGCAGGACCACTCATTTGTGTATTTATTCATGTGCTGAGCCAGGGGCATAAAGACCAAGAACTACATTGGTTAAAGTGGCTGTTTTGAAGACAAATACACTCTGCAGCATAGCTGTGATTTTCTTAATTCATGTAACGTATGGTGAATTGTAAGGCTGGTGAACATTTGGCAGTCTGTTCAGAAAACACCAAAACTTATTTCTAATTTGTGAAAAAATAAATATAAAATTTCAGCAATGTATTATGACAACACTTATTCTAGTTTTACAGGCAGCTGCCATTTTTAGCAGTTGTCAAAATATTGGAACACAAATACTATTAGAGTATTACACTTGAAAAATAGTTATTCTGCACTTCTCATATTATGCATTTTATGATCTACTTCACTGTCATCGCTATGGAATTAATTCTTTCTTTGAAGCCACTTCAATTTTACTTATTTTTAAATGTTTCTTTCTTTCACACTTTTTCTAAAGAGTGGGTGATTATAAATCATTCTGATTTTATTTCTTAATATATTGCTCAGCATTTCCAGCTAAATCATGCTACTGTGTGCTAAGAAGTTCATGCTAATCCAATTCATTCATTCTTTTACTTCAGTTTTGAATCAAAAATGGAATTTTATTAATCCAAACGTTGTCATGTACCAGGTTCAGTTTGTACTAAAATGAAAGATTTTTATTGTTGACTCTTAAAGGACAATTTTATTTATTATTTGTTATCAATTTTTGATATCAAAGTTTTGCAACTTTGATATCAAAGAATTTGGTATTTGAAAGTGTGTTAGTTCTACCCTGTCTAAAGTTTTTCATCATATAATATAGACAGAAAATCCACAGTAAACTTATAAGCATTACAATGAAAATTATAAACATCATATTTGATATAAAGTGTATAAATTATACACATTTTATATAAACATTTACATTATAAAAATTATAAACATGAAACTATACAATATGCTTTATAATCTGCATAGTGATAGAAATAAACAGAGATTGCAGATACCTTCCATTTCTGGATGATAAGAGTAGATGCCTGAATGAAAATCTCTCCATGCATCTTTTCAAAAAAGACAAAATAAAAATAAAAATGAGTGAAAATAAAATCATGTATGACCCATGCCTAGTGAAAGACAACAACCATTCCAACTTGCATCTCTCCGTTATGGTCAGCCTTGAGAAAAAGGAAGAAAGTGTAGGACCCAGAAGAAAAACAGAACAAAACATCCCATAAAGTCTCACGTTGAGTGTTAAAGACGGAGCATGAGCCTTGGTGTCTAAGAAAACCAGGTGGAAGAAAGAGCCTTCAATGTGAGTAGGTCTCAGGTTAGCAGCCTAGAAGTGACATTGCCTGGGGAATAACAATCAGAATAGTCTCATTAGAGAAATAGTTATATCGAGAGAAAGAAGGAAAAAAGGGAAAATTAAGATTCTGCTGGAAGGAAAGAGTAACAAGATACTTCAATCCTATCTTCTCCACCACCATCACCATCACCATGACCGAGCATTAAAAAGACCACACTTTACCATCATAACTGAAGAAAGTGGTCTTGAACTAGAAATCCTGTTTACAAAATGCCAAGAAATTGGGGAAAAGTTAAAGCAATTGCAAACAAAGCTACTGTAAAAAGAAAACAGGAAAGGCAATCCATGCTATTCTAGCTGGAAGGAATTCTCACTCACAGCCGAAAAAAAAAAAAAGAGTGAAACTCTCCATTTTGTCCTAATATTCTGCAACACTGAGACAACGGTATTTCTACAAAGTCCAAATGCAGTCACTGACCTACAACAATCTCTGGTAAACAACACTGTAGAGTCCCAGTTCCCCAGTTTCTTGAGAACAACATCTAAGATCAGGGAAGCATCTGCTTGGGGCCAGAATTTCAGGTGCTCACAGCTTCAGTGGTTTACCTTTGCATGTCTATTCTTTGAATGATGGCTTCTCCAAACACAAAGCATGTCTAATATTTGAAAAGGAAATCTAAATTATGTGACACTCAAAATCTCTCCCACAGTTTTCACTACGGAGTAAAACTGTAGGCAACAGGCAATCTTACTTCTTCCTTGAATACTTATTGCAGAAGGAATATCACAGCTGCAGAAGTCATAGAAAGAAATGCTAGGTATTTCCAAAGTAACATTTCCCAAGTGAGAGTTTGAAAACTGAGACACTTAAAACATTTCATTTACTGTGTATCTCCAAACGGACTTTGGGTGATATTTGATGGGCACTTATAAAATTTTTCCACGGGAGTAATCATCTCCTTTCTCTCTCTCTCTGTCTCTCTCTCTCTCTCCCTCTTTCTTGGTCTCTCATTCTCTTTCTCTCTCGCTGTCTCTCCCTCATCCCATTCCACATTTAGAAAGGCTTGGTGGCTTGGAGTTGCCCACTGACACTCCAAACCACCACGCACCTCCAGGTCTAGCAAGCTTTGAAGTTGCTGAGTGTCTGGGTAATGCTTCACCAAGGACTAACTACATCGTATTTTATTACGTGAGGATGGTTAAAAAGATGAAGACTCATGAGGGCAGCCTCATCACACTGGATATTAAAATATGCAACAAATACACTATCAAGACTATTGGCCGGCGTGGTGGCTCACTCCTGTAATCCGAGCACTTTGGGAGGATGAGGCAGGTGGATTGCTTTAGGTCAGGAGTTTGAGACCAGCCTGGGCAAAATGGTGAAATCCCATCTCTACTAAAAATACGAAAATTAGCAGGGTGTGGTGGCACAAGCTACTCTCAAGGCTGAGGCGTGAGAATTGCTTGAACCCAGGAGGTGGAGGTTGCAGATCGTGCCACTACACTCCAGCCTGGGTGACAGAGGGAGACTCCGTCTCAAAAAAAAAAAAAAAAGAAAGAAAGAAAAAAAAGAAAAGATTATCAAACTGGCATAAGAATAAAGAAGGTAATGGAATAGAATAGAAAGTAAAGAAATAGAGCCAAGGATATATAGAAATGTAGTATAGGATGAAGTTAGACCTCACATCATTTGGACAATAGTGGACTTTTTAAAAAATGGTATTATGACAAATGTGTGCAGCCATTTAAGAAAAGGTAAATTTAGATCCACCCATCACACCATATCAAAAAAGAATCCCCAATGGAACATATATCTAAAGTTTTAAAGTTTTTTTAAAAAATGAACTACAAAAGAACTAGCAGGAACGGTGGAAATTTTTTTCTATGACCTGGATGGAGGAAAATGGCTTTTTATGACACAGAACCCATATCAATAAAAGAAGACTGATAAATGTGAGTACATTTTTAAAAACTCTACATTGCATAAAATGTCATAAGTTAAGTAAAAAGCCAGTGACAAATAATGTGGAGATATTTGCAGGGTTTATAACGGATAAGTGGCTAATATTCTCGATATATAAAAACTTATTTGAAAAAACAAGGAGGAAAGAGACATGTTTTTAAGAACAGGCAAAAAGCACAAATAAATAAATAACAAAAAGACCTTTTAACAAACTAACACAGGGATAGAAAATCAAATACCGCATGTTCTCACTTATAAGTGAGAGCTGAATGATGAGAACACATGGACACATAGAGGGGAACAACACACACTGGGGCCTTTCAGAAGGTGGAGGGAGGGAGGAGGGAAAGGATCAGGAAAAATAGCTAATGGGTATTTGGCTTAATGCCTGGGGGATGAAATAATCTGTACCACAAACTCCCATGACATAAGTTTACCCATACAATAAATCTGAACTTGCCCTGAACATAAAATAAAAGTTAAAAAAAATCAAATTAGAAAAAACAAATGACCTTAAGCATATGAAAAGAGGTTGAACTTTACTCACAGTGAAAGGAATGCAAATGAAAACAATATTTTTAGAGGGGAGGCTCCTCATGCATTTTCATTATAAAAGGTTGCTTTTTTGATCAAAAGAATCAGAAATGGTGGGACCATTTAGGGCCAATACTGCAGTTGACTTGTGGGTATTCCTTTGTCTTTTGGAGATTTCAGCTAATCCAAGCACTTTTCAAACCACTGATACTCTCTTGAATGTAACTTTTGTACACTGTTGGAAATACACAGACCAACAGGCTCAGTATTTGCGTTGCAAAAATGCACAAAGCTACCTTGATTTTTTCATTACTGATGACATGGGTTGTTAAATTATCTCCTCTATAATTGAGCATAGTGAGTATTAGGCTTTTAGAGTGAAATGCTTTATTACTGTTTTTATAAACAAATGAAAACCTGATGGAGAATTATTTGGCTTGCTGATAATATATTTCACTCTCAGGTAAGGTAATTTTATGTTCAATTAATCTCAGGAGGAGGGAACGGCTGTCTCACCTAAGTCCCTGTTGCCAATTTACATGTATTGTTGTTCCAAGTAATGACCTGACCCGAACTGTCATTAAAAAAGCACATATTTAACCAAATATTCTGTCTCCACGTAGCCCCTATGTCTAGCCTGGATAGTTCATAAGAATTTTTAAATGAGTAAGAGCTGTCTGAAGTATGTTTCCTGCTGTAAAATATACTCTTAAAAGCACCTATGAGTTTATCATGGGTATAATTGATAACAGATGATTAGTAAATCATTTTTTAAATCTCCTTGCAATGAAAGTATTTTAATTCATATTTTTAATTGTTCCTATCAATGCAACATAAAAAGCTTTCTGATAAATTTTCTGTTGACAATGGTTAGCAATGTGTAAGTATGGTAAAAATCTTCACTGATCAAAACTCCCAATTTTTTATTTAGCAAGATTCATAAGAAAGAGGCAAATATTTAGGGTTTTAAACAATCAGACCCTAAAAAAGTTAGGATGTATACTCTGCCCTAATTCCTATCTTCCCAATTTTTTATTACAAAAAATAATTAAAATTGAATTTTATTATGAAAATATTATAAATGGATATAAATTGTTAATGAATTATGAGTGCATATAGGACTGTCATGACATATATTCACTGTATATCTTAATTTCTCTTAAAAATGAGTTCAAGGTCAGGTGCGGTGGCTCATGCCTGTAATCCCAGCACTTTGGGAGGCCGAGGCAGGAGGATCACTTGAGGTCAGGAGTTCAAGACCAGCCTGGCCAACATGGTGAAACCCCATCTCTACTAAAAATACAGAAATTAGGAGGGCATGTTGGCACGTGCCTGTAGTCCCAGCTACTCAGGAGGTTGAGGAATGAGAATCGCTTGAATCTGGGAGGTGGAGGTTTCAGCTAGCTGAGATCATGCCACTGTACTTCAGCCTGGGCAACGAAGCAAGAGTGTCTCAAAAATTTTTTTACAAAAAGAGTTTAAGTATATTTACCAAGATTCATCATTTGAAAATAGATTATTGACAGGGAGTCTATTAAGGAAAAATATGTATACAGACACAACTTAATCTTAAATTTATGTTTTTAGAGAATTGGAAAATCATTTAGATGATATGATAAATCAATAAAACAGAAAAGGGAATACAATTTGCTTGATATATACTTTCTGCTAAAATATAATTAGAATTTCTTATTTAACATGTTCAATATATTAGATCATAAATATCATAGGTCATCAAATTTGAAAATGGATCGAATCAAAGTATTCTGTGGTACAAGTCTAATTTTAGACAATTTAGCTTTTTATTTTTGCCTGCATCATACTCTGCACCCATCCCCCATAGTCTTATATACCCATTCAGTCTATCTTCTGGCCTGTCATGTAGAGGACTCTGGATTGGAATTAAGCTATCGACTTCTTGTCCCGAATATTCTTCTAATTACTATCAACTACCTGTGCCTTGACTTTATCACCTCTAAGATGAGACATGAGTTGGTCAACATCAGAGATGCCAACTTTGATTCATCCAATGTCAATCTATGATCAGCTAGAAATGGCTACATTATATTCTTTGTTGAGAAGAAATACAGGCTTAGTTGGAAACAGTATTGATTATTTCATCTGCACAGAAGCCTAAAAAATAGGCTCGTGGCATATATTCCAAATACCTGCTCCTTGTGTCCTGCAAATGTCCAGTTAACTCTTTGTGTGTGTGTGTGTGTGTGTGTGTGTGTATTTATGTGTAGAAGTGAAGTTTTTGTGTATTTGTGGGTCTGTTTCTCAAGTATCTACTCTGTTTCCTTGATCTGTTTGTCTATCTTCATGGCAATATTGTGATGTCTTGATTACTATAGCTTATGTATATCTTGAAATTAAGTAGTGTTAGACTTTCAAATTTGTTCTTTTTTTATTTTTTGTAGCTATTCCAGGTTTTTAAAATTTACAAATAAATTGTAGAATAAGCTTGTCAATTTTGAGAAAAAAATTAGCTGGGATTTTGACTGGGATTGTGTTGAATCTATCAATCAATGTGGGCAGAACCAATATCTTGACCACACTGAGTCTTCCCAACCATGAGCAAAGTATATCTCCCCATTGATTAAGGTTTTCTTTAACTTCTCAGTAAAGTTTTGTAGTTTTCAGTGCACAAGACTTTCTTGAACATCTTCTGTAGGAATTATCCCTAAGAATTTCATATTGTTGATGTGGTTGTTGTTTTGTTTTCTTAATTTCAGTTTTCAAATGCTCATTGCTACGATATAGAAATACAATTTATTTTTTGTCTATTGATCTTTATCTTGAAATGTTTCTAAATGCACTTAATAATTATAGTAACTGTTTGGTATATTCAGTCAGATCTTCTACATGGATGACCATGTCATCTGCAAAGGAAGACAGTTTTGACTCTTCCTTTCCAATCTGGAGAATTTTCGTTTTCCTTATTTTACTGGCTACAATCTCCAGTACAATGGTGAGTAGAAGTTGTGAGAGCAGACATACTTGTCTTGTTTCCAACTTGTGGGTGGAGGGAAAGAATAATTCACCATTATGTTATTAGTTGCAGGTTTTATGTAGATGCTCTTTATCAAGTTGAGAAAATTGATTCCTTTTCTAATTTTGATAACAATTTTTAAAAATCAGGAGTGGATGCTGAATTTCAATAATTATTTTTATTCAAATATTAAGGCAATTTTGTTTAATGTTAATATGGCATTGGTTGGTTTGAATGTTAAAACAACCTTATATTTTTAGAATTATCCCTTCTGGTCATGATTTAATAATCTTTTTATGTAGTTTTGCTACAATTTGCTAAAAATGCATTTAGAAATGTTGTCTCTATGGTTATGAGGAATATCAGTCTGTTGTTTTCTTTCCTTGTGCTGCCTTTTGTGCAATGTTATATGATAGTATACATCCACTTTTCCTTCCCAGAATATGCTATCGTTGTAATGCATTTTACTTCTAAATATCTTATAAACCTCACAATACATTCCTATATTTCTTTAATCAATTATCTGTTTAAAACACATAAAAAGATAAAAGTCTCATAGTTTTATCAATTATCTACCATTTCTGCTGCTTCTCCTGCTTTTGTGTACAATTGAAATTTCCATCTAATATCAATCCCTCTGCCTAAAGGAATTCTTTGGACATGCATTGTACTGCATGTCTGCTGATCATGAATTCTTTCTGGTTTTAAATGTTTAGAAGTGTCTTTTCTTCACCATTGTTTGATTTGAAGATATTTTTGCTGGGTATAGAAGACTGTACTTATTATCTGTAATAAGTATAGATTCATTTATTTATTTATTTATTTATTTATTTATTTATTTTTGAGACAGAGTTTCTCTCTGACTCCCAAACTGGAGTGCAGTGACACAATCTCCGCTCACTGCAAGCTCTGCCTCCCAGGTTCACACCATTCTGCCTCAGCCTCCCGAGTAGCTGGGACTACAGGCACCCACCACCACACCCGACTAATTTTTTGTATTTTCTGTTTTAGTAGAGACGGGGTTTCACTGTGTTAGCCGGGATGGTCTCCATCTCCTGACCTAGTGATTCACCCACCTCGGCCTCCCAAAGTGCTGGGATTACAGGCATGAGCCACTGCACGCAGCCTAAGTATAGACTTATCACCTGTAATAAGTATAGACTTCTATAACCAGCAAAAATATAGATACTTATTAGAAGTACTGTAAGTATGTTTCTTCTCTTTTTGCTTACATTATTAGTGACAAGAAATCCAAAGTTATTCTTATCTTTGCTCCTCTATACATAATGTGTTTTTTTCCTTTGGCTAATAGTTATATTTTGTCTTTATCACTAGTTTTGAGCAGTTTGATTATGATGTGCCTTGGCAAAGTTTTTCTCAGCTTCCTTGTGCTTAGAGTTGGTTGAGATTACTGTGTCAATAGGCTGATAGCTTTTTCAAATTTTTTGAAAATTTCTGGCCATTATTTCTTGAAGTGTGTGTGTGTGTGTGTGTGGGTGGGTGGGTGGGTGGGTGTGTGTCTGCTCCCCTTTCTTTTCCTTTGAGTATTCCAATTACTCACCTATTAGGATACTTGAAGTTGTCCCACAGCTCACTGATGTTCTTTTCGTTTTTACTTTTTTTTTCTTCTGTGTGTTTCATTTTAGACAGTTTCCATTGCTATTCATTCAAATGCAGTAAGCTTTTTTTCCTTCTTCTTTTTTTGAGACAGTCTTGCTTTTCACCCAGGCTGAAGTGCAGTAGCGCGATCTTGGCTGACTGCAACCTCTGCCTCCCCCGGCTTCAAGCGATTCTCTTCCCTCAACCTCCTGAGTAGTTGGGACTACAGACGCCAGCCACCACACCCAGCTAAATTTTGTATTTTTAGTAGAGACGGGGTTTCACCATGTTGGCCAGGCTGGTCTCCAACACTGCGACAGGCCCAAATGCTGTAAGCTTTGAATGCCAGAGACAGTGAATTTTACCACTTTGGGGGTTGGGTTTTTGTTTTTTTTTTATTCCTCTAAAATTTCTTAGGTTTTATTCTGTGCTTGAGTTAAGGAATTTTGAATGAGATTGATCTCTTAGAGTCTTGCTTTTCAGGTTTGTTAGGCAGGACCTGAATAGAACTCAGGTTGTTGCTAATCTTTTCTTCCTTACTAAAGCAAGACCAACCTCAAAACTTTATACAGTGTCTCATGTATTTAGGGAATTTTTTTTTCCTTCTGGCTGGTGAAAACAGGCATCATTTACAGCCCTCTGTGAACCCTGAACAGTGTGCTGATTCTTTTGGATGTTTATATCTCCATCCTTGTGTAATTTTCTCATATGCATGCTGCATCAGCAATTGGTTAAATACTCAACAGGGACACTCTGCATGCAGGATTTTTTTTTTTTTTTTTTGAGGGGGCAGTTCTCTGTACATCTCTCTTCTCTCCTGTAACCCTGTGCTTCAAATTCTAGCTGCCTTGTTCTCTCTAAACTACCAGCGTCATCACTTCAAATCAGTCAGTCCACTGGTTCTGTGTAAGTTCCCCTCCTCATACCATTGCCTGGAATCTCTCTCAATGTGGGAGCTATGCAATAAAAAGTATTCACCTCATTTATTAGCTCTCTTTCTGGAATCACTTATCTTTTGATTGATATCCAGTGTCTTAAAAACCATAGTTTCACGTATCGTCTTTGTTTCTTTCTGATGGGAAGGTAATTACCTGTTTACCCCCTCTTAGCCAAAAGTGCAACTTCTGCATTAACTTTCTACACCTAAATTTATATAAATCCCAAGGAAGAGAAAATTTATGCAATGTTTGATTTATGAGAAATATGAATTTTATATATTTGAGAATTTTTCACACCAATAATCTTGCCACCCAGCTACTTTCTCAAATGCAAAGGTGCATTAACTACTGCCATCAGTCCAAGTTCTCACTGGTTTATCTACAATGCAGAAACAATATGGAGCCATGATTAGGCAGCCAGACTCTGGTTTGTATCATGGCTCCAAAACTCATCTGCTGTGTTCAATTGGGCAGGTTACCCATGCTTGTCATGCTGCCATTTTTATTTTATTTTATTTTTATTTTTTAGAAGAAGTCTCGCTCTGTTGCCAGGCTGGATGGAGTGCAGTGGCGTGATCTCGGCTCACTGCAACCTCCGCCTCCCGGGTTCAAGCGATTCTCCTGCCTCAGCCTCCCGAATAGCTGGGACTACAAGTGCGTGCCACCACACCCAGCTAATTTTTGTATTTTTAGTAGAGATGAGATTTCACCATGTTGGCCAGGATGGTCTCTATCTCTTGACCTCATGATCCACCCACCTCAGCGTCCCAAAGTTCTGGGGTTACAGGGGTGAGCCACAGTACCCGGCCCATGCTGCCATTTTCTTATGCACAATGTAGGGAAGGCAATAGTGCTGCTTTGTTAAGTCATTGTGAGGACTAAATGAGTTAGTATTTGTAAGACCCTTTGAACACTTCCTGGCATATAATAAGTACCATATGTGGTTGTTTGAAAAAATGGTAAATCTAAAAAGGAATTATAAATGTTGCAGTGGAATAATGGGAAAGTACTATCTGGGATTTCAGGAACCATTATGTAGACAAATAGCTCTCTCATTCCAGTTGTAATGGTTTTATCAATAAATTATGCTTAAATCTTTTATAGCATTATATCACATCAGTATTTTTTAAATGGGTCATCCTGACAAGATTGAAATTAAATCATTAATCTTATTTTTAATTCAGAATTCTAATGATACTTGCGACTAAATACATAGAGTAATTATCCACCCTCCAGCTACTTACTAACAAAAGAAAAGAGCTTTTTTTTTTTCTTTTCAGAGGAAAAAGATAAACAGGTACTTAAAGGGAAAATGTTAAATGGTCTGATAGAGGAATAAGGTCAGTGTCCAGAAATGAATACATCTAGTGAATTTAGGGGAAGGCATTTCTTAACATCTCCTCTTTGAAACTGGATGTGTATCAGGTATTTCCCTGGAGAGTAGGACAAAGAGGCCCGATTTTTCAAATGGACCAAATGAAGAACTAGGAGTAGAATTCTGATTACCCAGTCATTTTCTGCCTTGAACCCTTTTGCATATAAATGTTCATATTGCCCCTTCCATCATTCTATAATTTCAATCCAAAAGTTATAACCTAAAATCATCCAGCTGTAGCTATCTTAGGATTTAAAGGAGACATGAGTTTTAGTGAACTCTCTTTAAGGATCAGAACTGGACACATAAGTTGGGAAAACATGGTCCTATCATAGGACATTTATTTGGGCATTTTTACATTGTTTGGATTCTGAAAGGTCACTTGACTCAGAGCAAGAAAGTTTGGGTTTGGTTAAGTTTCAATTTACCCATATGAAATGGTGAGATCCAGGTCATTAAATGCTGTATAAACTCGGAGAAGTCAGCGAGGAGTGGATAGACGTCAGTGGCTTTGTAATGTGTTAATTTGGCTTTGCTGAATTAAATTTCCAAGAACTCTCTTTCTTACATATTTCCCCTTTCTGCATGAATTTCCGCAAGGGAGATTCTTGGAGGACGAGGAATGTAGAAAGAAAGCAGCAGCCACTTTGCAGGTCACACACTTAGTCACAGATCTGCTGAATCACCTTGTTAGCAGGAAGCAGCAGCCAGGTCTGCAACTGCCCCACCTGTTCCTGGATCCTCCTTCGGCATCTCCGATTCCTAAGCCAGGTGTATGTGTTTAGCTCTGTAAGGCAGGCTTCTGGATTCTGCAGTTCTGCAGTTCTTCATTACCAAGGTCAGAGGCAACGATAAGACATATGTTTTAGTCCATTTGTCTTAGTCCATTTGGGATGTTAAATAAAATACTATGGACTTGGAGCTTGGAAACAACAGAAACTTAATTTTCACAGGTCTGGAGGCTGGGTGTTGAGGGTCAAAGCACTGATAGATTCTGTGTCTGATGAGGACCCACTGGTCCATAGATGGCTCCTTCTTCTTGTGTCCTCATCTGGTCAAAGGAGTAAGGGAGCACTCTGGGGTCTCTTTTACAAGGACACTCATCCAATTGATGAGGCTCCACCTGCATGACCTCATCACTTGGCAAATGCCCCACCTTCTAATACCATCACTATGGGGATGAGGATTTCAACATGTAAATTTTGAGGAAATGGAAATATTCAGACCGTAGCAGCACCATCTTTGTATGGCTGCAAGTCCCACTTGTGGACTCCAGACTGTTCCCAATCTCTCCCACTTCATGGGCATCTTCCCTTCCTAACCGCCTGCCCTATAGACGTTTGGCTCCAGCATTAAATTTGCAAAGACAACAGGCTTAGGTAGGCAGCTCAAACAGTTCCTTAAGTTGTTAAAGTGAAATCTCTGTAACAAATATATTATACATATATATATATATATAAACACACATATATACACACACACATATATACATATATACACACACACATATGTACATATATACACACACATACGTTTTCTAGGAGTTCTGCTTTGATGACATTACCCTGATTGATTTACAGGAAGAGGAAAAATCTGGAAGGCATGGTAAATGTATGAATGAGTATAATGCCACCAACAGTGAGAATAAATACTCTCCTGTCATTGTGATGGGACTTGAAACTTTGCTAACCCCAGGTATCAAATCAAGGTATCCACTTGGGTAAGGTTTATTCTTCGACAATTTGGAAAAAAGGAAAAATGATCACCAGTGAAACTACCAGCTGGAATCCTTTAATTTAATAATTAACATCAGGAAAATGTTTTCAAATGTCAAAAAATGATTTTTTTTCATTCTGTATCATATTTGTAGATATAAAACAGGGAAAAATGGGGCTTTCTCCCTGCTGCTTTAAAAAAAAAGTAAACTAATACAATAGTAAATTATTGATTTTTTAAAACACAAGAAATTAGGTAGTGATAATGATCACTTTAAAGATTTTCCTCCCTTTGCAGTTCTTCAAAATAAAATAAAAATAAATAAGAAGACACATATCTTAGGATGAGGAAGTAGCTTCAACATTTCAAGGAGTAGAGTCTTTTAAAGCATTGTTTCTCATTTTTCTTTTTTCTTTTCAGATGGAGTCTCACTCTGTCACCCAGGCTGGAGTGCAGTGGCACGATCCCAGCTTACTGCAATCTCCACCTCCGGCGTTCAAGCGATTCTCCTGCCTCAGCCTCCCGAGTAGCTGGGACTACAGGCACTCGCCACCATGCCCAGCTAATTTTTGTATTTTTAGTAGAGACAGGGTTTTGCCATATTGGCCAGGCTGATCTCAAACTCCTCACCTCAGGTGGTCTGCCCACCTTAGCCTCTCAAAGTGTTGTGATTACATGCCATGTTTCTCCATTTTTAATGGGTATATGAGTCACCTGGAAAACTCAAATGCAGATTACATAATAGGTCCAGTTTGCATCCTGAAATTTGGCATTTTCTACAAGCTCTCTTTCAAGAATTACACTTCCAATAGTAAGATATACATATGTGTGTGTGTATAAAATATATACATAAATGTGTGTAATACACACACACACATATATATATATATATAATTTTTTATTCTTAAAGGCCGAATAAAAAGGATAACTCTAGTACAATAGGAATTTTGGAGGTGGGAGTGGGTGGAAACCTTAAAAACCCTTAGATCTCTGCCGTTGCATGGATGCAGTATTTGACCTCATCTTTGAAGCAATCACATGGTTCTGCCTTATAGCCAAGATTCATTCTATGTCTGAATTCTATAGCTTCTCTGCGGAAGTCTGGGCAGAGATTTGAAAACGTGCCTTTGTTTTATTATTTAGAGACAGGGTCTCACTCTGTCGCCCAGGCTAAAGTGTAGTGGCGCAATCATAGCTTATTGCAGCCTCCAAGTCCTGGGCTCAGGAGATCCTCCAACCTCAACCTCCCAGGTAGCTGGAATTATAGGTTTCACCACCATGCCCAGCTAACTTTTAAAAATTTTTTGTAGAGATGCAGTCACCCTCTGTTGCCCAGGCTGCTCTCAAATGCCTGGCCTCCAGCAACCCGCCTGCCTCAGCTAAAAATGTGCCTTTTAAACAAATTCCCAGATCATCAACCTTCTGGTCTGGCGACTACAGCTTAGCAACTACTGTTTTCTATTATTGTGTCCAGTTGGTTATTCACAGTCTTATTTCTTCTTTTTTTATTGTATGAAAATTAATTACCATTTAAACATTCTCAATTCATACTCTTGTATGATACAAATTACCAATATATGCGTATGTGCATTGTAGGAGAAGAAAAGGAAAAGAGAAGAGAAATGACTTTAAAGAGAAACCTTCCTTTGCTTTAGAAATACATAAATTTGTAGCTGAGCCTGTGTATAAAAGAACATCTAGGAAAATTTTAACAGAATTTTGAACCATTTAAGAAAAAACATGCTCCACATTTGATTACGTATTAAGGCTAAACGATGTCGTCACTTTAACGTACCATTTTTGTATTAAAATATCTCGTCTTTAATTAAGAAATCCGATGCAACACAAGGTACCATCAAGAACAGTAAATTCTTGTACCTGCTGACTCCAAGGAATTCTGAACAGGGCATGGAGCCAGGAAATTTCCCTGGTGATCCGTCCTGACCAGAACCTGCACGAATCCATTCATCTGGATAAGTAGAAACGGCCAGTCCTCATCAAGACTGATTTCTAGAGTTTTGTTCCTTTACAGAAATGGGAGTTTTCTCATAAGGGGACAGAAACCATTCATCAGAGAGCTAAACTCTATTAGTATTTTACTGCTTCTGTAGAAAAGCACCATGCATTTGCCAGCTTAAAACAACACAAATTTATTATCTTACAGTCTTGAGGTCAAGATTCTGACATGCTATCACTGGGCTAAAATCAAGGTATTGGCGGGATATCATTCCTTTTGGAGGCTCTAGGGGAGATTATTCTTTGGTCTATTCCAATTTCTAGAGGCTACCCTCATTCCTTGACGCACAGCCTCTTATCCCCATTTCCACATGATGCTTCAATCTCTCCTCCTTTCCTTCCCCTTCGTTTGTCGTCTTTTTCTTCTTTTTTCTTCTCTCTTCTGTTCCTTCAAGGTAATATCGACTCCAAATACAGACAGGATGCTAAACCCATTTTTAATTGAATGAATAAATCAGTCAGGACTACCCAACGAAACCCAACACGTTTCACATTTTTGGATCCAGTCATGTCTCCCAAAAGCATGCCCTTACATGGCAAATAATAAGTACATAATTCAAATCCTATGATAATTCCATTATGCATCCTTTTGGGTTTACGATGATTTAACTCCCCCTTTGGTCACAGCAGAACCACTCCAGCATCGTTGTGAATTTTGTGATAGAATCGTAGCCATAAAATTTCAGAACCAGAGGCAACTTTGGAGGCAGCAGGTCCAGATTCCTCTTTGTAAAAGAAAACACAGAACCTCACAGTCACTGGCCTGAATGAAGATACCATCATGGTGCAGAGAGCCCAGGGACTAAAGTTCATTCACCTGAAACATGCTCCAATATTCTTTCCATTACTTGACAGCTATTTGCCCTCTCCTCGAACTTCTACCCCTCCTATCTGTTCCTAAATGCAATTTAAGAAAAAATGCTCCTACCTCTAATGCTGTTTGGAGTAGAAACTGGCACAACTCTTTGGGAAAGCGTTTCAGCCATGTGCTTCAGCAACTGTGAAAATATTCATAGCCAAAATTCGAGATGCATCAGAGGGTACATTTTCCTAATTTCAAGCATCACAGTTTGATATGGTTTGGCTGTGTCCCCACCAAAACCTCATCTTGCACTGTAGCTCCCATAATTCCCATGTGTTGTGGGAGGAACTCAGTGGGAAATAACTGAATCATGGAGGAAGTTTCTCCCATACTGTTCTGTGGTAGTGGATAAGTCTCACAAGATCTGATTATTTTATAAGGGATAAACCCCTTCCACTTGGCTCTCATTCTCTCTTCTTGCCTGCCACCCTGTAAGACATCCCTTGCTCGTCTGCCATGATTGTGAGGCCTCCCCAGTCATGTGAAACTGTGAGTCAATTAAACCTTTTTCCTTTATAAATTAACCAATCTTGGCTATGTCTTTATTAGCAGCTTGAGAACAGACTAATACACAGTTCATCTCCTAAACACCCCTGATATCACAGATATGCATAACCACAGCACTGTGACATCATCGTGGGCTGGGACTTGCACCAGCTGGGAGGTCAGAGATGCAGCCAAGCCTTGGTTTGTCCCCAGCCCAGAAGAAGGTTAAGGAAGGACAGATGCCAGCTCACCTGATCTGTGATATGTTATAGGAAATTATAATTAAGATACAAGAAGTGTCTCCCGCCCTATTCCTACAACTGCTAGTTGATATTGGAGCTCAAAAGGGGGCACAGGAATGGAGAGAAATTACTACCGACAGCTATTTATGGATGGGGATGGGAAACAAAACTTCACACAGTTCAGACTGAAAGTTTATAAAAGATGCCTGTTGTAGACTCCTGGGTCGATTTTAATTTCAAATGAGACCACCCCCTTATGCACCTTTGTGGGCAGTGGGGGAAGAGTAGGAAGATGGAATGAAGGGGCTGAAACTGGAAAGCTCTTTAACTCTAGAAAACAGACTCATTATGGTGAAGTTCCTTCCCCTCACAAAGTTCATCTCTGCACAGTGTTTCGTATATTTGTCACAATTAATTAACCCAAACTGTTACACTATCATTAACTAACATCCGTATATTATTTAGAGTTCCTTCCTTTTTGCCTAACAGTCTCTTTCTGTTCCAGGGTCTCTTTCAGGGTACCCTACATCTTTAATCATCTTTTCCTCTTAGGTTCCTTTTAACTGTGGCAGTTTCTCAGACTTTCCTTGTTTTCAATGATCTTGACAGTTTTGGAGAGTACAGCTCAGGTTTCTTTGTAGAATGACCCTTAGTTGCAATTTTTCTGATGGTTTTCTCATGTTTAGGCTAGGGTTATAGGTTTTTTAAAGAAAGGCAGAGGTAAAGTACGGTATTAATCACATCCTAGCAAAGAAGCGTCCCACCAACATCACTTATTTCTGTTGACCTTGATGTTGATCACCCAGCTGAGGGAGTATTTGTCAGGTTTATCCACTACAGTTACTACTGGTTGTCATTTAAAAATATATTTAATACAGACAGACATGTGCAATGAAAGAATTAAATTACTTGTAATTGCACCACTGTTATCTATTGGGCATACATCTTTATAGTTATATCTATGACTGTATCTGTATCTGTAGCTGTGTATCTGCAGCTATGTTTACATACACAAAATCATTTTGACTTCTTTTGTTAATTCATGTATTACACTGGTGACCCCCCCTCTGTCATTAGTTTTCCTGGAACACTATCATGAAATAGTTGCATTGGGTTTCAACTACTTTTAGTTTTACCCCAATTCTCCATTTGGGGTATTCAGTGTCTGTCCACCTCTTCACTGTGAATAAACAAAACTTGGAAGAACATACAAATAAATCTTTGCACCCATCAGTGACTATTTGCATAACCTATGTTTCTAGGAATGGAATTGCTAAGTCAAAGGGTATTCATTGAGTATTATTACAAGGTGAAAAAATAACATGTTGGTAACACTATGGAGAAAAAGGAACACTTATACACTGTTGTTGGGAATGTAAATTAGTTCAGCCACTGTGGAAAGCAGTTTGGAGATTTCTCCAGTAACTTAAATAGAACCAATCTGAAAGTTTGAAGTGTAGGCAGGACTTCTATGTTGCAGGCTGGAGGCAGAAGTCCTTCTTCTTGGGGAATCCTCAGTTTTTGCTTTTAAAGCCCTCAATGATTGAATGAAGCCCTCTGTTATAGAATGAATGTGCGTGTCCCCTACAAAATTCATACATTGAAATCTTAATTCCCCAGGTGATGATGTTAGGAGGTGAGGGCTTTGGGAGGTGATGAGGGCAGAGCCCACAGGAATGGGATTAGTGCCTTTATGAAAGAGACTGTAGAAAGCTCCCTCACTCCTTCCACCATGTGTAGACACAGCAAGAAACTGCCATCTATGAACCAGGAAGAGAGCCCTCACCAGACACAGAATCTGGCACACCTTGATCTTGGACTGCCGGCCTCTAGAACTATGAGAAACAAATGTCTGTTGTGTAAACCTCCTAGTCTATGGTGTTTTTGTAATAGCAGTTCAAGTGGACTAAGACACCTGCACACATCACAGAGGGCATTCTGCTTTTGTCAAAGCATATTATTGTAAATGTTAATCATACCTACATAATACCTTCACAGCATCATCGCAACTGGTCTCTGACAAAACAGGAGCGCACCTTAACCCCGGGCAAGTCGACGCATAAAATGAAACAGCCAAGACAAGAAAGCAAAATCCCAATTGCATCAAGAAGCTGGAGCAAGAAAAGGATAAGTAGCAAAGGGTGGATAAGAACACGCCAGACCAAGGGGATAGCACCTGCAAATGCTGGGAAGAACAAAAGGTCATAAAGCATTCATTCAAGAAACTGCTGCATTCTGCAGGGACTGGAGTTCATAGTATTGATAGAGAAGCTGTGAAACAAAGGTACAGGAGAGACGCAGGGCAGAGAGTAAACTTAGGAACTGGACATCAGTAGCCCTGTTGGCCTTCGTGTTGTGGTCTTACTAAAAGTGAAAATGTTTTACCACTCCATTGGAAAAAAATATTAGTGGCATCTGAGGGAAGTAAACGACACCCCACGGTTTCTGGTGGAAGATAAATTGCTGTAAGTTTCTGGAAAAAAAAATACAGCAACGTACAGGAAAGGCTTTAAACATGTAAATACGCTGTGTTTTTTAATTTCAATTTTTATTTTAGATTCAGGGAGTACATGTGCAGGTTTGTTACCTGGGTATATTGTGTGACACTGAGGTTTGTGGCACAGATGATCCCATCACCCAAGTAGTGACATTGGACCCAACAGTTACTTTGCTAAACCTTGCCACCCTCTCTTCCTCCTCATTCTACTAATCCAGTGTCTGCTGTTTCCATCTTTATGTCCATGAGTACCCATGTTTAGCTCCCACTTGTAAGTGAGAACATGCAGTGTTTGGGTATTTGGTTCTCTGTTCCTGCATTAATTCACTCAGGATAATGTCCCCTGGCTGAATCCATGCTGCTGCAAGTAACATGATTTCATTCTTTTTATGGCTGTGTAGTATTCCACGGTGCATATGTACCACATTTTCTCCATCCAGTCCACCATTGATAGGCCATTTAGGTTGATTCCATGTCTTTGCTATTGTGAATACTGACATGATGAACCTGCAGACCAAAGAGCCAGAGGGCAATTCTGGGGTGACTCATCATGTATTCTGATGACATTTTCAAAAGAAAATCATTCCTTGGGGCCAGGTGCAGTAGCTCACACCTGTAATCTGAGATGGGAGGATTACCTGAGGCCAGGAGTTTGAGACCAGCTTGGGCAACACGGTGAAACCCCGTCTCTACAAAAAATACAAAAACTGAGCAGGACTTGGTGGTGCATGCTTGTAGTGCTAGCCACTCAGGAGGTTGAGATGGGAGGATCACCTGAGTCTAGGAAGTCGAGGCTGATCTGAAATTGTGCTACTGCACTCCAGCCTGAGTGACAGAGTGAGACTCTGTCTCATAAACAGAAGGAAGGAAGGAAGGAAGGAAGGAGGGAAAGAAAGAAGAGAGAGAAAGAGAGAAAGAAAAGAGAGAATGAAAAGAGAGAAAGAAAAGAAAAGAAAGAAAAAGAAAAAGAAAGAAAAGAAAAGGAAGGAAGGAAGGGAGAAAGAAAGGAAGAAAGAGAAAGAGAAAGAAAGAAAAGAAAGAAAGAAAAGAAAGAAAGAAAGAAAGAAAGAAAGAAAGAAAGAAAGAAAGAAAGAAAGAAAGAAAGAACAAATGTTCAGAGTGCACAATGTGCCTACGATTTCACTGGAAACAATCAGCTCATTAGCAGTTATGGGTGCTTCTCAAAATCATACTGCAGGCTCCCCAAGTGCTGCCTAAATTCTCTGGTTATTTCAACTGTGCATGAGAGAATTTGCCCTGTGTGCATGGATGAGTAGCAGGAAGGCCTTCTATTGTTATCACAGAAGACACATGGGAAAATGTGTTTGGGGGCTTACTGCAAATCATACTTATAGGATTGTCAGCATGCTTGCAGAGCAATTATCTGTCATCCCATAAAACAAACCTGTGTCATTATATTCTTGATACATGCATTGGAGCCACCAAAAAAAAAAAAATGTTTCCTAGACCTAACTGTGAAAAATCCCAGCCGGGTGCAGTGGCTCACACCTGTAATTTCAGAATTCTATGAGACCAAGGCAGGAAAATCATTTGAGTCTAGGAGTTCGAGACCAGCTGGGCAACATAGTGAGACCCTCATCTGTACAAAAAATAAAAAATTAGCTGGGCATGGTCCGCATGCCTGTTGTTCTAGCTACAGGCTGAGGCAGGAGAATGCCTTGAGCCTGGGAGGTCAAGGCTGCAGTGAGCCCTGACTACATTTCTGCCGGGGCAACAGAAAAAGACCCTGTCAAAAAAAAAAAAAAAAAAAAAAAGAAAAGAAAAGAAAAAGAAAGAGAGAAAAATCCCTAAACATGGATGAATATCGTCTTTTAACCCCTTTTCCATTGACTAGACCATTTTTACTTTGTAGGCCCGGTAACTCATGAAATCTCACCTTTACAAGGAAAAGTCTCTCTGTTTTTTTTTTTTCTGCCTCAGAATTCTTTAATATAATGTAGATATCTTAAGACTCAATGCACAAGACAATATGTTGAATTTTCACCAATCTAGAAATGATGAATAGCCTTTTAAATATTCTGAAATTAATTGAATTATGGAATGTTATAGATTGCATAGACTTTTGACAAGATAGAATCCCATCCTGGAGACTGATATAGCTTTGCCTAAAATATGTATTTAGAAAAGTTTTGAACTCGTGTATATACATCATTAACTCACCCTAGTAAAGCACCTGATGACAAAAATGACACGAGTTAGTGCCAACAGCCCATAATCATGTATTTAAATATAGCTTTTATTTTGCATCCTAATTTCTTGTGATACTTGAATGTTCTTTTGATTTCCTGTGATTTAACTTTTTTAATAATTCAACCTTGTGCATTTGTGCTCTCTGTGCTGGAAAGTACAGGTGGCATGAGATTGACAGACCATTCTGAAAACATTACATCAAGAAGAGCAAGTTTTGAGTGGATAGGGGACCTCAGAAAACTGAATGAGGGGGGTCCATTTTTAGTACAAGCTTCGCCAGCAAACAGCTATGTTCCTACCCATATGCAATGTCTCTGAAACCCAGTCTCCTTATTCCTCAAATGCATATGCATTTTACCTGTCTCAAAATTGAGAGATTAACATGAGGTAATGATTATGAGACTCTCTTATAAATGGAAAAGTGCTTTATAGTTGTAAGGTAGCATGACTTTTTTTTTTTTAAGGAAACTGACAAGTTAATTAAGCTATTCAAGATAATTTTAAAATACCATGTTGTTAATATATTTTAAATAAATTCTAAGATTACCACTCATTTGGTTCATAGCACTGTAAATAAAACTTGTATTTTAATATCATGGAGTAAACCTAATGTCTGTTTTTAATTTTTTGGTCGTTGTTTGTTTTGGGGAAAGCATTAACGTTGAATTTTAATTTTGGTAAATGTTAAGTTCTACTAATGTTATTTAAAAATTCATAATTATCAACATAAGTTTAAGATTATTTATTGAATAGTCACACACCACAGTTGAATGGAAATATATATGTCATATTTTGAACACACACCATGAACCGGATTTTATTTCTCTTTCCCCATGTATGGGAATCCAACAAAATTCTCTGCAGTACAAATACAAAAACAACAAGAGCTAGCATCATACGTAATGGTGAAAGGCTGGATGCTTTTCCCCTAATATCAGGAACAAGACAAAGATTTCTGCTTTCGCCACTTCTATTAAACATTATACTGGAGGTTCTAGCCAAGGCAATTATGTCATTAAAAAAAAGGAATAAAATAAAAGGCATGCATACTGGCAAGGAAGAAGTAAAACAATATCTATTTGCAGATGTCATGATCTTGTAACAAGAAAATTCTAAAGATGCAAGATCAATATTTAAAAAGTCAATTGAATTTCTATATGCTTCCAATGGATGATCCAAAAACAAAATTACGAAAAATAATTCAAGTTGCAATAGCAACAAAAAATAAAATACATTACTTAGGAGTAAATTACAGAAAGCGGTACAACACTTAGACTCTGAAAAGTACGAACATTTGCTCAAGGTAATTAATGAAGACCTACATAAGTGGAAAGGCATCTTGTGTTCTAGGTTTGGAAGACCCGATATTGCTAAGAAGATTGTATTTGACAGGGTGGTCTCCTGAATCACCACAATCCCCAGCAAAATCCCAGTGGACTATGTCAGAAGTGAAAAAGTTGATCCTGAAATTCACATGGGACTGCAAGGCACTCTGAATAGCCAAATCATTCTCAAAAAAGAAGACCAAAGTTGAAGAACTGACACGTTCATTAATTGACGGGTGGATAAACAAAATGTGATATAGCCAGGCAACGGAATAGCTAAACAAAGAAAGGAATGAAGTACTGGTACATGCTGCAACATCCATGTGCCTTGAAAACATTATGCTAAGTGAAATAAGCCAGAAACAATACCACTTTTGATTCTATTTATATAAATGTCTAGAACAGGCAAATCTATAGAGATCATCAATATATTAGTGCTTGCCTGAGGCTGGGGTTGTGGTGGGGTATGGGGGTGGAATGCAGGGTAATAGCCAACGAATACAGTATTTCTTTTGGGGATGATGAAAATATTCTAAAGTAGTTTGTGATTATGGTTGCACAATTATTTTACTGTGCTAAAACCCATTGAATTTTACACCTTAAATGGGTGAATTATATCTGAATAAAACAGTTACCAAAAAAAAAAAAATAAAACCAAAAAAAAATTTCTATAAGTCAGAGAGCTCTGTAGCTTGGACCACTTTTTTATGCTTCAGCCAGCTCTTTTCACGGTGTTGATTTTTTACCCCCTCATATCCCACAGTTAATTTTCTGTTAAGGGAAAAGATGAATTCTGGGACTTTCAGTGAGTCTTACTTCCTTAGGATACATGAGTCAATTCTCCTGGCCTGCATGTGGGGAAAAAATTCAGGTTTGAAAATATGGAATTCTGATTAACACAATCAATCGATAATCTAATGTTTCTGTTATCAGAAAGGGGTCCCAATCCAAACCCCAAGAGAGAGCTCTTGGATCTCCTGCAAGAAAGAATTTGGGGCGAGTCTACAGTGCAAAGCGAAAGCAAGTTTGTTAAGAAAGTAAAGTGGTGAAAGAATAGCTCCTCCATAGACAGAGTAGGCTGTTCCTGAAAGTAAAAGGAGAAATGCGCCCACCCTAGGTACAATGCTTGTTTATATAGAGGATAACAAAAAATCATGGGGAGATGTGCTGTATTACAGGCATTTGTGATAAGGGATTAATTTTCCTTACTATATTTTGCAAGAATCGATATTATTGTCTTTAAAGCAAAATTAGGAATGCTTTTGTTGTCAAGATATCGGGATATCCAGTACATTCCTGAATTTGGGTCTGTTTGGTAAACATTATTAATCTATTCTCCCCTTAACAGTAAACATCTAGAGGCTAGGAGTACCTAACCTCCTTGGAATGCAGCCCAGGAAGTTCCAGCCTCATTTTTCCTAGCCCTATCTCAAGATGGAGTTGCTCAGTTATGAATGCCTCTGACATTTCTAGAGTAACTGCCTAGAACACAGCATACGAGGTCCAGGAGTTCTGTTGATACTGAGCAACTGTGTAAATGAAAGGAAGCATCCCTATCCTCAAATCCAGTATGACCTAGTCCAGCAGATATGAGGGTTTTAAATTTTTCTCTTTTAATTTCATTTATAGTTTATTTTTGAATATAGAAATTGTAAACTTATCTGTGCCCAAATTCATCAATCTTTGTGGTGCACAGGGTTTCTGTCTTTCTTTGAAAGTTATCTCCACTTCAACACCATGTTTGTAAAATAAACCCTGCTCCCGTTTAGAATTTCTACACTTAAATTTAATTGTATATAAGAAAGAATATAAACCACAGGTAGATAAGTAGAAATCTACATCTATATGCATTCTTATATAGTTGAATTTAGTATATTGTATGTGTATAAATATGTACATAGTTACTAAATATAGTAGCAAATTTAGTTACATATACATGTATGCATGAATATATATATGTATACATGCACATATATGTGTACATGCATGTATTTTTCCCTCGAATGGTCAGAACACACAACTTTTTGTTAAATGCATTCTCTCTTCCTCACTGATTTGCAGTGCTCCCTTTGTCATGTACCAAATTCCTTTCTGTGTACCAATCTATTTATGGGCTGTTTGTCCCATCAATTACTCTCTATGTATATTTCTGTGCCAACCCCAAGTAGCTTTAATAAATGTAGCGTTATAAATCTGGATATATAGGTGGGCTGTTCCTCCCCCATTTCTTTTAAAATCAGCTTTTCTAGAACTCAAAGAAATTCTGTTGGCATTTACATTGATATTGCCTTCAATTTACAAATTAATTTAGGGAGATTGACATCTTTACAACACAGAGTCTTCCTCACCAAGAAAAAAATAATATGTTTTCCCACTAACTTAATTCTTACTTAATATACGCCAGTAATGTTTCAACATTTTCTCTAAATTTATATTGTACATGGCTTGTTAAGTTAGTTTTGAAGTATTTTATTTGTATTTTGCTTATTTGGTAACACAAATGAGTTGTTTTCCTGTCAGTTTATTTCCTAACAGATTATTACTTTGATGTGGGGAATATATTGAATATGTGTGTTAATTTTATAACCAACTATGTTACTTTACTGACTTAACATCTCCATTCTTCCTTTCTGCTTGATTCTCTTAAGTTTTAGTTACAAAATTGTCCCTTCACCCCGATATAATTACTCTACTTCCTCCTTTATAATTGGCACAATATATTTCATTGCCTTCTGTGTACTGCATTGAATAGTAATTCTAAAATAACACTAGTCATTAATGTTCTGGGTTCTCATGAAAGCAACTAAAGAATATGTGGTCTCTTAAA
The DNA here is from genome assembly GCF_028858775.2 of Pan troglodytes. Classification (NCBI taxonomy): domain Eukaryota; kingdom Metazoa; phylum Chordata; class Mammalia; order Primates; family Hominidae; genus Pan; species Pan troglodytes. Next base: position 6,763,580 of record NC_072421.2, on the reverse strand, counting down.
GTCTCTAGGGGCTCAGGCACAATGGCTCACTCCTGTAATCCCAGCACTTTGGGAGGTTGAGGTGGGCAGATCACCTGAGGTCAGGAGTTTGAGACGTGGCCAACATGGTGAAACCCCGTCTCTACTAAAAATACAAAAAAATCAGCCAGGCATGGTGGTGGACACCTGTAATCCCAGCTACTCAAGAGGCTGAGGCAGGAGAATCGCTTGAACCTGGGTGGCAGAGGTTGCAGTGAGCCAAGATCATGCCATTGCACTCCAGCCTGGGCAACAACAAGAGCAAAACTCAGTCTCAAAATAAATTTTTTTAAAAAGTCTCTAGGAAGAAAATAAAACAAAGAGATGAAACTGAAACTGCCATTGCTAAATTATAACTGAGAAAGTGAAAGAGATCTGACCTAACAAGTTCCATCTTGCTTCTAACCTCCAAGCAGTCCTTTTCCACTCCTGGGCATAGGCTGAACTAACTTTGGTAGGAACTTAGTTTATTCTTTATAGTTTGAAGCAAAGACAATCACAGCCCTTTCCCAAAACAAACCTCCTTCTTGCTTAGGCACTAGACTGCCTTTGTAGGACTAACAAGTTAGTTAAAATATTAGAAATTATGGTTTAGGAGTCACGCAGGCAGAGGCTGCAAGATTCTGAACCTCCCCAAACTCCTCCTGGGGTTAACATCACTATTGTAAAGCCTAAGATCAGAGCTTGAGATATTTTGCAGACCCTGTGCCCAATGGATCAGCTGGTACCACCCAGATCCATAAACTGGCTCATTTGATCTTGTGGTCCCCACCCAGGAGCTGACTCAGCACAAGAGAAAAGCTTTGAGTTCCAATTGAGAGAGGAGAAAGGAAAAAACCTGGTCAGGCAGGCAGTTAGAGTGGGTCCTCAGCTGAATTATTTTAAACAAAAGAACAGCCTGCAGACACAGACAAGGGAACTTGCAAGGGAGTGGGGAGAGCTTGCCTAAGACATGCCCATAGACACACAGATAAGAAAGCATGCACAGGTGACTTGCCAAGACATACCTGCAATGGAAAAATTCCATTCCCTCACACATGTGCAGTAAGGGGAACAAAGCAATATGGAGTAACTCAAGTTAAGGGCCTACGTGTGCATTAGGAGGATGGGGTGGATCTACCAGAAGTTTGTGCATTATGCAAATGAGATGACCAGCCCTCATCAGTTTCTTATAAAAGCTTTGCAAAACAGCAGCCCTTTTTCCAGGATCCCTCTCTGTAGCAGAGAGCTGTTCTCTTTCTTTCTCCTATTAAATTTCTCCTCTAAACCTCACCCTTGGAGTGTCTGCATCCTTGATTTCCTTGGCCATGAGACCAAAAACTCTGGATGTCACCCCAGACAACGAGGCCACTTCACTGTGATTTCCATCTCCAACCTGGCCAATCAGAACTCCTGACTCACTGGCTCCCTACCCACCAAATTTCCCTGAAAAACTCTGATCCCCGAATTCTCAGGGAGACTGATTTAAGTAACATTTAACAATAAAACTCTGGTTTCCCACATAGCCGGCTGTGCGTGAATTACTCTTTCCCTATTGCAATTCTCCTCCCTTGATAAATCCCCGCTGTCTAGGCAGCAGGCAAGAACCCATTGGGCAGCTACAAAACAACAAGTAAACTGGTAAAAACTATAGAAAGAAATGAAAGAATGGAGACTGGTGGTTCTGTCCAAGAAAGAATTTTGATCCTGAACTGCTCTTTGAGGATCTTACAAGAGGACCACCAGTGTCAGATGAGCAAACTCAAGCTTTTCATGTCCCTGATTGTCTCTCAAGGAACTCCACCTGCAGCTGGTGAGCAGTAGTAGGCCAGCATTTTCTAGGTTCACCCAGCACCTAGATGGCCTTTGTGGTGATGTTTCCTGACCCCTGAACAAAAGTGTGCATCAATGATGCTCACCTTGATTACTCAGCAAAGGTGGTGTTTGTCATGCTTCTCCAAAGTAAAATTACACATTTGCCTTTAGTCAGAGTTATCTAGAGGGACATAACTAATAGGATAGATGTGTATATATGGGGAATTTATTAAGGAGTATTGACTCACACGACACAAGGTGAAGTCCCACAAAAGGCCAGCTGCAAGCTGAGGAGCAAGGAAGCCAGTCTGAGTCCCAAAACCTCAAAAGTAGGGAAGCTGACAGTGCAGCCTACAGTTGGTGGTTGAAGGTCTGAGTCCCAGAGCTGAAGAACTTGGAGTATGATGTTCAAGGGCGGGAATTATCCAGCATGGGAGAAAGATGTAGGCCTGAAGACTAAGCCAGTCTAGTCCTTCCACATTTGTATTAGTCAGGGTTCTCTAGAAAGACAGAGTTAATGGGATATATATTATATATATACAGCTATATAAAGGGGAATTTAGGCTGGGTGCAGTGGCTCACACCTGTAATCCCAGCACTTTGGGAGGCCGAGGTGGGTGGATCACCTGAGGTCGGGAGTTCGAGACCAGCCTGACCAACATGGAGAAACCCCATCTCTACTGAAAATACAAAATTAGCCAGGCATGGTGGCGCATGCCTGTAATTGCAGCTACTTGGAAGGCTGAGGCAGGAGAATCACTTGAACCAGGGAGGCGGAGGTTGCGGTGAGCCGAGATTGTGCCACTGCACTCCAGCCCGGGCAACAAGAGCAAAACTCCGTCTCAAAATAAATAAATAAAAATAATAATAAAGGGGAGTTTATTAAGTATTAACTCACACAATCACAATCCCAATCACAAGGTCCCTGTATTAGTCTGTTTTCACACTGCTGATAAAGACATACCCAAGACAGGGAAGAAAAGAGGTTTAACTGGCCTTACAGTTCCACATGGCTGGGGAGGCCTCAGAATCATGGCAGAAGGTGAAAGGCACTCCTTTCATGGTGTAAGCAAGAGAAAATGAGGAAGAAGCAATAGCGGAAACCCCTGATAAACCCATTAGATCTCGTGAGACTTATTCACTGTCACAAGAATAGCACAGGAAAGACCAGACCCCATGATTCAATTACCTGCCCCAGGATCCCTCCCACAGCACGTGGGAATTCAGGGAGATATAATTCAAGTTGAGATTTGGGTCGAGACACGGCCAAACCATATCAATCCCACAATAGGCAGTCTGCAGGCTGAGGAGCAAGAAAGCCAGTCTGAGTTCCAAAACTGAAGAACTTGGCGTTCAATGTTAGAGGGCAGGAAGCATCCAGCATGGAAGGAATATGTAGGCTGGGAGACTAGGCCAGTCTCTCTTTTTCACATTTTTCTGCCTGCTTATATTCTAGCTGCACTGGCAGCTGATGAGATGGTGCCCACCCCGATTAATGGTGGGTCTGCCTTTCCCAGCCTACTGACTCAAATGTTAACTTCCTTTGGCAACACCATCACAGACACACCCAGGATCAACAATTTGTATCCTTCAATCCAATCAAGTTGACACTCAGTATTAATCATCACAAGGTTCTTCTGCCTGCTTTGATTCTAGCAACGCTAGCAGCTGATTAGATCGTGTCCACACAGATTGAGGGTGGGTCTGCCTTTCCCAGTCCACTGACTCAAATGTTAATCTCCTTTGGCAACACCCTCACAGACACACCCAGGGACAATACTTTGCATCCTTCAATCCAGTCAAGTTGACACTCAATATTAGCCATCACAGTATCCACTGGGCAGTTCCTTCAAACTGTGAAAATATCCTCTTCCTCATCAAATTTTCTACTCACTTTATCCATATCAATATGAACTTGCTGTTTCTCATTTCACTCAATAACTTATAATCCATTAGTATTTTCATGCGCGTCCGTGTGAAGAGACCACCAAACAGGCTTTGTGTGAGCAACATGGCTGTTTATTTCACCTGGGTGCAGGCGGGCTGAGTCGGAAAAGAGAGTCAGCAAAGGGAGATAGGGGTGGGGCCGTTTTATAGGATTTGGGTAGATAAAGGAAAATTACAGTCAAAGGGGAGTTGTTCTCTGGAGGGCAGAGTGGGGGTCACAAAGTGCTCAGTAGGGGAGCTTTTTGAGACCAGATGAGCCAGGAAAAGGAATTTCACAAGACAATGTCATCAGTTAAGGCAGGAACAGGCCATTTTAACTTCTTTTGTGGTGGAATGTCATCAGTTAAGGCAGGAACCGGCCATCTGGATGTGTACATGTGTTGTGCCCAGACCGTTTGTTCCCCAAAGAAGACCACCAGAGTCCAGAGTCAAAGCCAAGCGGCAAGGATCTTTACTACAAGTTCGAACCTGGTCCCTCCATTTCACCGCATACAAGAGGGCCCCGAACAATGCGAGTGTTTGCTTTTTATAGCCTGAAAGTTACAGGGGAACAAAGGAATTCTTTTGGTTCCCGCTCTTTCAGTAAAACTTTAAACGGCTGTCCCCTTATCGGAGACTTTCCTGGTGGTGTTTGTACTGGGCTCAGGAAGTTTGAGAGATATATGGCGATATGTGGTGGGATGGGAGGATGGGATGTGTTTGTACTGGGCTTGTTTGTTTTGAGCTCGGGGCTGAGGAATGTGCCTGGCTCCTTTCATTTCCCCCCTCTTCTTTTCAGGTATTTTTAGAGCCAATCTTGGGTCTTATAAGTCTGATTCTGTTTCAGCGTTTACATGTTGGTATTGGGCTCTGAGTACCATGAGTTGTACAGTGTCAAACCTTTCTCTAACAAACCGCAAAATTCTGTTAACAACACAAGGTTCTACGGTAAGCAGAAATAGTAGACTCAGCAGGGGTCCAAGGAAGGGGGCTAACAGAGAAAACATAGATGAGTTCCACCATTGGTCTGCAGCTGAAGCAAACTGCTGTGTTCTTACTTCTGTGCTTAACTTGCGTAACTGTTGGACCCGGTCTTCCACAAGCCCTGATTCATTTATGTAGAAACAACAGTCTTCCTTTAGAAACATACACGTACCCCCTTTTTCAGCAGTGAGTAGGTCTAAGGCCCTCCGGTTCTGCAAGGTTAGGTCACAGGGGATATGATGGCTTAGCTTGGGCTCAGAGGCCTGACAAGTATGATTAGTTGTTTTGATACTCAAACTGTACCCAGATTGGCCAGTGGTAGCTCTCCAAATTGGCTTGCATCTTTTACCATAATCTCATGACTCTTTGAATATTTTCTGATATGTTATATTCCTAATTACCATCTTACACTGCTCCTGACTCAGCCCAGGATTCTGCAATTTTTCCAAGGAGCCCTGGAATCTACAAACGAATAATAATGTGTAGAAGACAAAATCTGGATCCTCAATGTTCTCATTAACATTGGAGTGTCCTCATGCCCAGAGTCTCTTAGTGAACAGAACTAAAATATGTACACATATATACGATGGGGTCCATGGCTACCGGCCCCCTAAATGTTTGCTGAAAAATCACTGACATGAGGCAGATTGATTAAGAGGAGAAGAGGAATAGAAATTTATTTAATGTGTATATATGGGAGACATAAGAGTGAAGACTCAACTTCCTAATCAGGTTCAGAAGCTTATATGCCACCCTGAGATTACGGAAAGAATTAGGACTTGGATCCTGTTAAAACAGGTGGTGGGGCGGTGGGGCGGGGGGAGAAGAATTCTATTGAGGGGCAACAAATACTTTGTAGGGAGAATGACAGGAGGAGAACAGAGATTAACTTGTAAAGAGTTCTCTTTGGAATTTAAATGATCCTTGGAAGACACTCATTATCGTGGTAAAAAGGTCTGCTCAGGTGTGGGGTTACATCCTGGTCTTTTCTGCAACAGATAAAGAGATAACGGGGAGGAAGAAAAAACAATTGTTTTCCTTTGGGGTTCTGAATTTTAGGCAGATAAGGGAACTTCAGGTTCCTCGGGAGAGAAGGTTGAGGAAGGAGGTCATCAGAGAGACCTTGAGGCTTCTTCAGTTCAGCATGTCAAAATGCCATATTTTGGGGTATTGGTTTCTGAGCCCCAGCAACAAGTACCTATATTTATTTTCTTTATCTCTCAAAAAGACTATCACAAAGCCCATTACTTGATTCTGATACCTCCCATTCTATATCCATACCGTCATGCTCATTCTAGCTTTCCTATCCTTAATTGTAATTCCCTTATCTGATGGAATTTTGGCTCCCATTGTTCCTAATATTTGTGCTTATTTTTATTTGCCCTTCCCCTCTATATGTATCCAATCCTCCATAGCAGCTATCAGATCTTCCCCCAAGACAGATGCCCACTCCCCTTATTTATTTATTTATTTGAGTCTTGTTTTGTCACCCAGGCTGGAGTGCAGTGGCATGATTTCGGCTCACTGCAACCTCCACCTCCCGCATTCAAGAAATTCTCATGCCTCAGTCCCCCGAGTACCTGGAACTACAGGCATGCACCACCACCCCTGGCTAATTTTTTTTGTATTTTTAGTAGAGACGAGGTTTCACCATGTTGGCCAGGCTGGTCTCGAACTCCTGGTCTCAAGTGACCCTTCCACCTCGGCCTCCCAAAGTGTTTGAATTACAGGTGTGAGCCACCGTGCCTGGCCCCCTTCCCCTCATTTAAACTTCAACACCTCACACCAAGTAGTCTTCCTGTATGGTCACCATCCTCACACTGACTCTGACCTCTTTCTCTGGACCACTGGGGCACTTTCCCTTCGCCGGTTTTGGCACCTGTCTTTCTCAACCGCATCCTGTAGATTCAGGACTGAATTTGTCAGAGGTGTTTGAACAAGCTTGACCCCATCTTGAATAGGGGCTGGGTCAAATGAGGTTGAGACCTGCTGGGCTGTCTTCTCAGGAGGTTAGGCATTCTTAGTCATAGGAGATAAGAGGTAGGCACAAGATAGAAGTCAGAGAAATCCCACTGATAAACCAGGTTGCAGTAAAGAAGCTGACCAAAATCCTCCAAAACCAAGATGATGATGAAAGCGACCTCTAGTCTTCCTCACTGATCATTATACGCTAATTATAATGCATTAGCTTGCTAAAAGACACTCCCAACAGTGCCACAACAGTTTACAAACGCCACGGCAATGTCTGGAAGTTACTCTATAAGGTCTAAAAGGAAGAGGAACCCTCAGTTCTGGGAATTCCTTGTCCCCTTCCCAGAAAACTCATGAATAATCTACCCCTTGTTTAGCATACAGTCAAGAAATAACCATAAAAATAGGCAACCAGCAGCCCTCGGAGCTGCTGTGCCTATGGAGTAGCCATTCTTTATTCCTTTATTTTCTTAATAAACTTGCTTTCACTTTACTCTCTGGACTTGCCCCCAATTCTTTCATGTGGGAGATCTGAGAACCCTCTCTTGGGGTCTGAATCCAGACCACTTCCTAGTAGCAAATTAGTCAAGAAAGTAGGAGAAAGAAGAAGATGTAGAAGAATGCTAGGAATATTTCAACTCTCTTCAAGGGCTTGGTTGAGTTGTGAAGAAAATATTTCACTCTATTTTTCATAGCAAAGGAAAATTCATGCACTGGATTAGGTATAGTAACACTAGTTCATGAAATACACACAAAAATGTAAAATAGCTCAAACACAAGAGATGATTTTCTCATTCTTGTGATATGAAATCCAAATGAGTAATCTTGACTAGCAAAATGATTCTCCTTTGAGGAATAATTCAGGTGCCAATTCCCTTCCATGTTTTGGTACCATAATTTTCTTTCTCATATACAGTGAATCTGAAAGAGGGGAAAGAATGATGCATATTGTCAGGAAGTTATATGGGAGACCTGAAAGTGGCACACATGAATTCTGCTACCATCTTGTAACCTAGGACCTCACTGCAAGGCAAGCTGGATACATGCACCCCAATGCACCTAGGAAAGAAGAAAGCGGCTTCCTGAACAGTTAACCAGTTTTTGCCAGGTAGCATATACTGTAATTCAAATTTTAAAATACTATATGAACATAAATCCTGAATAATATATGAGGCTATTAGGGAACAATCTTGCTCTTACAGTAGTGTAACTTGTGTGTGTGTTCAATTCTTCAAGCTTGTTTACCACAGTGTTGACTGTTCTCAGTCATTTCTGTTCTACTTAGACTATTTTGCTTCTATGACCCCTTGGCTTTCATCATTTTGGTGCTTTTATTTTCCTTCTCTGCATTCTCCTCCTGCCATCAGATTATCAGAGGATCTCTCTTACCAGCTGCAGGATTTTGGAAAGTTGCTTGCCTTTTCTGCATTCCCTTTCTCAAGAATGAAAAGACATTGGTTGGCTCCATAATTCTTTGTATTTTTATTATTTTCACCCAGGTTTCATGTTCAAGCAGCAGGCAAGATTTACTGAATGTGGCATTTTTTTATTTCTTTCCTTTTTTTTTTTTTAGACAGAGTCTTTTCTCTGTCACCCAGCCTGGAGTGTAGTGGCACACTCTGGGCTCACTGCAACCTCAGCCTCCTGGGTTCAAGCGATTTCTCCTGCCTCAGCCTTCTGAGTAGCTGGGATTACAGGTGCACACCACCATGCCCAGATAATTTTTGTATTTTTAGTAGAGATGGGGTGTTACCATGTTGGCCAAGCTGGTCTCAAACTCCTGACCTCAAGTGATCCTCCCAACTTGGCCTCCCAATGTGCTGGGATAACAAGCATGAGCCACTGCACCTGGCCTTTTTTTTTTTTTTTTCTTTTTGAGCCAGGTTCTCACTCCATCGCCCAGGCTGGAATACAATGGTGTGATCACAGCTCATTGTAGCATCAAACTCATGGGCTCAAGCAATCCTCCTGCCTCAGTCTCCTGAGTAGCTGGGACCACTGGCTCCTGCCTCCATGACCTGCTGATCTTTTTTTTTAGAGATGGGGTCTCACTATGTTGCCAAGTCTGGTCTCCAACTCCTGGCTTCAAGTGATCCTCCTGCCTCAGTCCCCCAAAGAACTGGGGTTACAGGTGTGAGCCATTGCACCTGGCTCCAATTTTCTATGATTGCCATGGCTTGGATGTGTTCCCAAAAGTCCATGTATTGGAAACCTATTCTCCAATGCAATAGTGCTCAGAGGTGGGGCTTAGGGAGAGATGCCTGAGGGTCCTGAGGCCTCCAACCTCATGAATGGATCAATGGCTGCTTATTTTACTTATTTATTTATTTATTTATTTATTTATTTATTTATTTATTTTTTGAGACGGAGTCTCACTCTGTCGCCCAGGCTGGAGTGCATTGGCGCCATCTCGGCTCACTGCAACCTTCGCCTCCTGGGTTCAAGCAATTCTCTGCCTCAGCCTTCCAAGTAGCTGAGATTACAGGCGCCCACCACCACGCCCAGCTAATTTTTTGTATTCTTAGTAGAGACTGGGTTTCACCATCTTGGCTAGGTTGGTGTTGAACTCCTGACCTCCTGATCCACCTGCCTCGGCCTCCCAAAGTGCTGCGATTGCAGGCATGAGCCACCACGCCTGGCCTTCAATGCTGCTTATAAAAGGGCTTGGGGCCAGGAGTTGAATCTCTTGCTCTCTGGCACTCTTGTCTTCCACCACAAGATGATGCAACATGAAGGCCCTCAATAGCTGTGGGCCCCTCAATCTTTGACTTCCCAGCCTCCAAGACTGTAAGAAAGAAATCTCCATTCTTGATAAATTACCTCATCTGTGGTATACTGTTACAGCACCACATAACAAACTAAGACAATGATTGAAGAGGGAAGTGTTTTTCACCCCCCGGCAACAGGTTTCAATATTTCACTTGTTTATGGTTGAATTAAAGAAAGGAATGCAGAATAAGCATGTCTTTACTCAAACTTCATTGGCCAGAAATGTCAAATAAGTGCTAGTTGGATAAATGTACAAACGAGTGGTACATATACACTATGGAATGCTATGCAGCCATAAAAAGGAATGAGATTATGTCTTTTCAGGGACATGGATGGAGCTGGAAGTCATTATCCCCAGCAAACTAACACAGGAACAGAAAACCAAATACCACATGTTCTCACTTATAAGTGGGAGCTGAACACTGAGAATACATGGACACAGGGAGGGGACAACACACACTGGGGCCTGTCGGTTGGGCCTGGGGAGGAAGAGCATCAAGATAAATAGCTTATGCATGCGGGGCTACATACCTAGGTGATGGGATGATAGGTGCAGGAAACCACCATGTCACACGTTTACCTATGCAACAAACCTGCACATTCTGCACATGTATCTGGGAACTTAAAATTAAATTAAATTAAATTAAAAAATAATATACCAACAAATTCATTTCGAATATACCCAGGCACTCACTAAAAATAGCACCATCAGAAGCATAGATTCCCAGCACAAGCCACAATGCTGGTAGCTCACACCCACTCCTTTACTGGAAAAAAAGCACAGATTTGAGTGATAAGAAAGATAACTCAAATGACCTTGTCCATTTCCCTGCCAACTCAGTTTCCAGTGAATGTTTCCTTGAAACCAACATCATCTAGACGGTGTCAAATATGTAAACATACAAAATAAAAAGAACGTAAATCATGACAGTAATCATGGATACTCTAAAACATGCTGGGAGCTATACGCTACAAGATGAAAAGATTAATGGGCACTGCTCCAACTTTGTTTTACATAGGTCCTTTGGTATCTCTTGATAAATATTTCCTTTTCCACAACAAAGGGATCATATATAGCCGGTCAATTTTATTTTATCTGTTGATCATTCTAGAGATTAGAAAAGACCTCAGAGTAGTAAAATTTTCAGTGCTTTTTAAAGTAAATTTGAGATTCTGAGATAACAGACATTGCCAGTCAGTAAGTCAACACTGTTTAAGACGTAAGAGTGAAACCGTCTTTGCAAAATTATGACTGAGACAGTGAAAGAGATCTAACTTAACTGACTCCATCTTGCTTCTAACCTCCAGGCTGTCCTTGTTCATTCCTGGGTGTAGGCTGAACTAACTTTGGGAGAAATTTAGTTTATAGTTTATAGTTTAAGCCAAAGACAGTAACAGCCCTTTCCCAAAGCAGACCTCTTTCTTGCCTGGGGACTATACTGCCTTTGTAGGACTAACATTAGCCACAAGATTAGAAATTATGGTTTAGGAGTCATGCAGCTGGAGGCTACAAGATTCTGACCCTCCGTAAACTGCTCCTAAGATCAGTGCTTGAGATATTTTGCAGACTCTCCATTTGATGGATCAGCCGGCACTACCCAGATAGTTAAACTGGCTCATCTGATCTTGTGGCCCCCACCCAAGAAATGACTCAGCATAGGAAGACAGCTTCAACGCCCTATGATTTCATTCCTGATCAATCAGCCCTCCTGGCTCACGCGCCTCCCCTCACCCACCAAGTTGTCCTTAAAAACTCTGCTCCCCAGTGCTCGGGGAGACTGATTTCAGTAATAAAAAAACTCCAGTCTACCATACAGCCAGCTCTGTGTGAATTACTCTTTCTCTATTGCAATTGCCCTGTCTTGATGAATCGGCTCTGTCTAGGCCATAAGCAAGGTGAACCCACTGGGTGGTTATAAGAAGACCTGGTCAAAAGATCAAGAATAAAATGAAGAAAGACCAAGTCATGAACTGAAAGTCTGTGTCTCTATCCCCAACCCCCAAACTTATATGGTGAAGCCTTAATTCCCACTGCAATGGTATTTGGAGATGGAGCCTTTGGGAGGTAAGCAAGTCATGAGTGCAGAGTTCTCATCATGGGATTAGTGGCCCTATAAGAAGAACAAAGAGAGAGACGATAAATCTCTGTCCACCATGTGAGGATACAGCAAGAAGACAGCTGTCTGCAGGCCAGGAAGAGAGCCATCACCACACAGTGGATTTGCTGGTGCCTTGACCTTGGACTTCCCAGCCTCCAAGCAGTGTGAGAAATGAATTTCTGCTGTTTAAGCCACCCAGTATTCTGCTGTATCAGCCCCAGCCAAGTCAGATGAAAAACAGGGGAGAGAAAGACAGAGACCACAGAGATCAAGCCTAGGCTGATATCACATGGACAGCATTTCTACCAGGAGCCATTAGGAATCCTGAGATTCACCTCCACAGCTGTTGGCAGTTTTGTCTTCCCTCTAGTTGACTGTGAATGGGGTGTTATCGGTTACTGTTCTAGTTGTTTGTGGCATAATAGGCATGTACTGGAAAGTTTGTCATCTACTCCACGGGAATTTAGCTAAAAGTTTCATGGCAGAGTAGAATACTAGAATACGTCTCACTTTGCACAGCATAGTTCTCAGACATGGTGCTGTTGTTGGAAGCAACATGGACAGTGTGGCAGCAAGCTGTTGGAAGGAATATTATCCTCTGTAATAAAGGAAGCAAGGGAGAGGGGAATTTCATCTACCTTGCGTGAGTCTTACCTTCCATTTGCATGGTGTGTTGTCAAAACTGAGTACAAGCCCTCAGACCAGAAGCAATTTGAAGGGACATAGAGCTTGGAGGGTGAAGAGAAAGAAGCCCAGTTCTCAAAATCAAGGGAGGTCCTTAGGGATCTTCAAAAGAGGGCAGCTCCATCTCTCCATGGAGGGGAAAAGTCTGAGTTTCCAAACTTAGTCAGCACATTATAGGCAGACTCAGAGAAACTAGAATCCAGGAACAACTTCCCAAGAGATGGGTGACTTCTCTGTTCTGTTTCCTTATTTTCAACATGGGTCTACTCATATCCAGTTTACAAAGTACTTGCGAGGATTCCAACAGAGCATACATGAAAAACTTCTGATACACTTCAATGGCTCTGAAAGTAGTCGTGCTTCTTCCTTTGGCATGCTGAAACTTGGTTCAGAAATGTTGATTTGTTTCAAAACTATTCTTAGAGGTGGCATAACATAATTTCATAATACTAATTGGATTTTGAAACAAAACCTTCCAATGACTAGGCTGTAACTTTGTACATTTTCTGCAAACATCAGGCTTTTACAGCTCTTACCTCATTCCACATCTTACCTCACTCAAAGAGGTTGTTATTCAATAATTAATGGCTGCAAGAGATATGTTGAATCACTACTGTTTAAAATGCACTGAGATGATGTTCTGGGCACTGAAAGAGGCTGGTGAACAAGATGTATTTTTTCTACTTTTGTGTAGCTTAAAATAGACTGGGGAACTACGTTATGTGACGAGTACTCAGAAATACTTAGGGGAACCCCTAACGTGGTGGTCTGGGAACATCCCTTAGAACAATAGGGATGGTCTTCTGAGAGATAACGTATACACTGAAAAGGAATAGATGAGGATGGACATGAGGGATGCAGGGAAAGGGAAGCATGACCCAGGAAGTCAATATCCCATGCCACATCCTGCGGAAGAAAGGAGCGTGGTGTACTTTTGGGACTGCAAGTGGTTCATCACTGCTAAAAAGCAGAGTCAGAAGCAAAGAGCCACAAGAGGTGAAGCTGGAGAGATAAGTAGCAGAATAAGTTGGTTGGGGTGGGAGAGTAGCAAAGATTTAGACACAAATCCAAAACATTAGACAACGGTTGCAATTCCTACAGACACACAGGGAAGCATTCCTCATGAATTCATTTGAGTGACACAAAGAGAAACCCTTTGAAAATGACTGCTCTGTATTATTAAACATAGAATTCTATGGCTTCTGTGGAAAAAAAATAGGAATGGAAGGAATGGGCCGAGGTGAGTAAATAACAGTCTCAAGTTCAGAAAGCTTTTTGGATTTCAGAAATGTTATCACAAGAAAAAAGATCTGTTTTGAAATCTTCATAAGGAAAAAGTAAAACCTAGAGAGATCAACGCAGCAATATGCATGGCGATTAGAGATAGTGGATACCAAGGTGAAGAAAATGGAGCTTTTTTTTAATGATAAGAGAATGTATTAGATTTATTGAGGCTACAGTGCCCTGCAGAACATCACTATAAGCTACAAAGAGTAGTTGGGGACTAAGAAAATGAAGACCAATGAAGGAAGGGAGTAAATATTGAGGACATCGTAGAAAAAACTTTCCTTAAGCTGAGAAAATAATTGAGTTTGGTGACTAAGAGTGCTTGCCAAGAATTTCATGGAAAAGGAAAGAATCATATACATTCATTCAAGCAGGAAACATAAGTGACCTAAAAAATGGAAGGAAAAAATAGCTTATCCTCGGGGGTTTTTCCACGAAAAAAATGCCATAAGGTGATTTTAAAACTATGCAGAGCTGTTAAGGAAAATGGTTGTGGGGTGTCATTTGTAGGCATAGTTCATTTCATCTCTGAAGGAAAAGCAAAGTCAATGATAGTGGGAAAGGATCAATTTAAATATCTACTGTGGGTACATGTTTGAATATGTCATATTACATCAACCTCAGTGGATTATTATATATATCAAAAATAAACATTATGAAAAGCATGTAGAAATTTAGGAAATACAATATACCATATTAAGTATTAACCAGTAAAATACAATTTGATATGAATATGATAACAACGCATAAAATACACTTGAAAAATATTGGTTTGAAATATAGCCACATGTTAATAGTAACTGTCTTTGAGGGAACTTACTATAATGCTTTTATTTTTTTCCCTCTTCAATATGTGAAATGTAAACTTTTGGCCGGATATGGTGGCTCACCCCTGTAATCACAGCACTCTGGGAGGCCAAGGCAGGCAGAAGGCTTGAGCTCAGGAGTTTGAGACCAGCTGGGGCAACAAAGTGAGATTTGTCTCTGCAAAAAAAATTTTTTTTAAAATTAGCCAGGCATGCTGGTATGCACCTGTAGTCCCAGCTACTTGGGAGGCTGAGGTGGAACGATCACTTGAGCCCAGGAGGCAGAGGTTGCAGTAAGCCAAGACTGAGCCACTGCACTCCAGCCTGGGCAACAGAGCCAGAACCTGTCTCAAAAAAAAAAAAAAAAAGAAAAGAAATGTAAAGTTTTCTATAGTTAGCCTGCATTAATTTCATACAGAAAAACAAAACTTTATTATTTAATTTATTGATGTTTTGTCCGTCAATAAATTTATGCAACAGATATTTATGCAAATCATCTTTAAAATATTAACATAATTATGCAAATCATCTTAAAAATAAAATAATGTATTTTCAAGGAATTCATGGGCTAGTGGGAAACCTGGACATGATCAGCAAGCTGGCACCGTCACAACCCCACAGGTGCTGATCCCTTCCTTTGTGTTTCTACTTTCCAGCCTCTGCTTGTGTTTGATCCTTTCTGTGTGACTTCACAGCTCTTTTATTTTTCCCCCCATCTCTTCCCTTTCTCTCTACCTCATAGCTTCTGCTGCTACCTCTTAAGTTTGGGCTTCCTTAGAGTGTTGTCTAGTATGATCTCTGGTTTCTGTTTTTCCTTCCTCGTTCTGTTTCCACATTTGGGTGAGCTCATTTCTCATTCTTTAACACCTCACTTTCCCAGTGTGTTTTCTAGTTGGTATTTCTAGAAGGAGCCTACCCCTAGTCTGTGTCATCTCTTCATACCAGACCGCACCTGATGTGTCTGGCCTCATTCTTCCTCTTAGGTCAGATTTCCCTCCCCTTGGTCCAATACACAGCACTCCGGGAATAAAAACAAGAACTCTCCATAGTAGATCCTTCAACATGGGGTGTGGCCACAGCAGGAAGTATGGCATGGCAGTCCTCCTCATGATTGAAAATCAATACATAAAACCATTGGCCCTCCTAATAACAGACATTTAGCTAATTGCTATTACTGAACATGAATCATGGTGTCACTGTTTAAGACATTGAGCTGTGGAGGATGAAAACAAATCCTTGCCTCTAATCATATCTAATTCTCTTCTCCCTTCTTGCTTTCCCTTGAAATCACTGGATGGCTTTAAGAAACCTATGTTCATTAGATACATGGATTACTGGAAACATTTATAATGATACTCTTAATTGAGTAACGTACCACATGCCTAACACCCATTTAGTTATAGGAACAACCTTAGGAGGCTAGTATTACTATTACTGTGTTATATATAAAGGACACTGAGGTTAGAAAAGTGACATGACTTACCCAGGGCCATATGGCTCATGAGTGGCTGTGTCATGGCTGGAACTCAGGCTTGGTGGCTTCCAAAGCATGACCTGCCCTTGCCTGCACCATCAGAATTCACTATGGGACTGCAACAGTGTGTCACCCCTGTAATCCCAGAGCTTTGGAAGGCCAAGGTAGGAGAATCGCATGAGGCCAGGAGTTGGAGACCAGCTTGGGAAATATAATGAGATCCCCAATCTCTACAAAACAATCTCTATACAAATAAAAAATTAGGCCGGGCGCGTTGGCTCACGCCTGTATTCCCAGCACTTTGGGAGGCTGAGGCAGGCAGATCATGAGGTCAGGAGCTCAAGACCAGCCTGGCCAACATTGTGAAACCTTAGCTCTACTAAAAATACAAAAAAACTAGCCGGGCCTGGTGGCAGGTGCTTGTAATCCTAGCTACTCAGAAGGCTAACGCAGGAGAATCACTTGAACCTGGGAGGCGGAGGTTGCAGTGAGCCGAGATCGCACCACTGCACTCCAGTCTGGGCGACAGAGCGAGACTCTGCCTCAAAAAAATAAAAAAATAAAAAGCCAGGCATGGTGGCAGGTGCCTGTCTGTAGTCCTAGCTACTATGTAGGCTGATGTGGGAGGATCAGTTGAGCCCAGGAGTTGGAGGCTGCGGTGAGCTATGATCACAGCACTGCACTCCAACCTGGGGACAGGATAAGACCCTGTCTCCAAAAAAAATAAAAATAATAATAAAGAATGCATTGTGACACAGAACACATATACATCAATGTGAGAGATACACACAAATTAGACATTTCTAAATTTTCTGGGCACTTCTGATAACAAAAAAATGAATTTGCTAATGCCTTTCCCAGAGGAAAAAAATGTATAATTTGAATCTAGCACAGAGATGAAGAGACGATAGAGCCTTATCATGAGTTACAAGTATGGGATGAGTGGTAGTTGGCCATCTGCATCTACATGGGTAGAGATTCCTCTCCATGTCTTCGAAAACCTTTGTCTGTGCTCATAAAAAAAGGAGTTTGTACTATAAGTACATGTCTCCAGCTTTCCATCATTTCATCTTCATTCTTCCAAACACCCTACATGTCTACACATGCCTGATTATGCTAATGATGAAACAAAACCAAGACATAAATGGAAGCCATAGTCACTTGAAAAACAAGTACTTCAGCTTCATTCATTGAAGACCATGTTCATGAACAACTTAATGAGCACATATAGGTGGGAATAAGCTATGCTGAATGCAATTGAGTTTCCCAAGTTTAAGAGGCAAGCCTAGGAATTTGAGATTACATCCTGTTTGTGCATAAACTTCTGAGTAAAGAATTGGAGACAATTATCCAAATAATTCAAAAGAAATACAAAAGTTTCTGCCAGATATAGCAACTTCACTTTTTGACAGTGGCATGCTTTATCTCGAATTAAAGACAAGTAACACACACATACACAGGTGGCATTTTCTTCTACAAGTGGCCTAGATTCATTGTAAAATGTGTTCTTTATAAGAAGTTCAAGTTTCTGTAACCGCAAAGAGTAGGAGGATGAGAAAGAAGGTTATCTTGAGTTCTAATACCGTGTCTACCGCTCACAAAGGTGCAATCCTGAAAAGGCTTAATAAGCATTAGGAGTCCTATTTTCTATGTAACTGTAGCAGAAGAATAACATTGCTTTTCGTATTGCTAACCTGCCTGCTCGCCAAAAAAAAAAAAAAAAAAAAAAAAGAATTGAAGATGGTTTATACAAATAAACCCAATATAAATTTAGCTACACTTAATAAATCAAAGGACAGCTATTTCACAGTAGAAGACAGGCTGTGCTGCACATTGAACCTTTACTAATGTTGTTGTGTTTTCTCCCCCAACTCAGATATTCCTGTTGGTGCAAATCCCAGGAAAACTGTCAAGCATCTTGCAAATGTAGGCATTATTGCCATTCCACTTCACTTAGATTATTTCTATTTGTTTTTTGTTCCTTAGAGTGCAACTCATTTTATTATTTCTATTCCTGAAAGTGTGCAGTGAAAATATTCCAGTGCAATTAATGTCTGCCCCAAACCATTGGCAATTACTAAAACAAAAAATTCTGTCTCAGGAGGTTAATAATAATACTAAGTTCTATCAAAGAAAGGAAGACGCATGTAATTGGAAAGTTCTGATTAAGGCAGAGGGGTTGCTGGGCTTTCCTCCAGTACCTGCTTACTGCCTATTCCACTGCCTGCAGCTGTGTCCCTGTGGGATTTTTCATACTACTCCTTTCTCTCTGCACTACTTCAGTCCTTATGTGATCACAGCTCACTCTGCTTTATTCCCCAAAACACCTCCACAACAAAGCTGCTGTGTGGAACCAGCCTGAGCATCAAAATATGCAACAACCTCTTTCCTCCCACATCTCCTTGGGTTGTAGAAAAGTGCAGAGAATGTCACTCCCACCAAAAAGAGAGAGAGATGGAGAGCCTACACACTTGTAACTTGCCTTAAGCCCTCTGAAGAGGACAAGGCCTTCCAAGGAGAAATGCTGTATGCAACTGGGGAGGGAAGGCCAGCCTTTACAATAGCAAATACAACAATATCAGCTGAAATGTTAAACAATTTTTATAGGTCCACTGTGTGACCATGTCTATCTGAAATAGCTGCAAGTCCCTCTAGGGAAAAATTTTGAAAGACTTTGAAGTGGAATGGGTGTCCTAACTATCTCATCCATCTGGGTTATTTCTGCCTCCATTGGCCTTGACCAGGCTATTTTATGACTCTCTAAGTTATAGAACCCCAATAGCAAAGCAAATAATTTGTGTCCGAAGCGATGCAAATGATTTCTAGTTGGATGCCATTGGTTTTCACCATGTGAATTTTGCCAGTGTGATGTTTTCTGGATGCGTCAACTTGGCTACACTATGCAACAGGAAACAAATGCTAGCATCTGGTCATTTACGCAACCACTTGTAGATTCATTTTAGTGTTCTTTATCAGACCAAAAATATGCAAATCGATTGTCTATTTTACCAATTCCTCATTAACTAATAAGTAAAATAAAATATTTAGCACATGATTACTTTATATCTTCACGAGAGTCTGGAATTTACCTTTTTAAAAATTTTAATATCCCTAGAACCCCAGACACAAAGGAAGTTTCTACCTACTGCCCGTCTCTCGATAGGCCTCATTATGTTCTCATGAGAAAGCTTGGAGGCAGGGCAGGAGATACGAGAGAGTCCACTTCAATGACGTAGGCATGCGGTACGTGGTGTCTCACACCTGGAATCCCAAGCACTTTGGGAGGCTGAAGTGGGAGGATTGCTTGAGCCAGGACTTCAAAACCAGCCAGAGCAACACAGCGAGACCCTGTATTCCCAGCTACTTGGGAGGCTGAGGTGGGAAGATTTCTTGAACCCAGAAGTTCGAGGCTATAGTGAGCTCTGATTATACCACTGCCCACTGCACTCCAGCCTAGGCGACAGAATGAGACCCTCTCTCTGGGAAAAAAAAAAAAAAAAAAAGGGTGTAGGCCTGAAAATGACCAGCAGTTTCACTGTCAATAAAAAAGTGAAGTCACTTTGTAGTGATTTCTGAGAAAATTTCTGAAAAACCACAAAGTCCCACTGTGATGGGTAATATTGAGTGTCAACTTGATTGGATTGAGGATGCAAAGTATTACTCCTGGGTGTATCCGTGAGGGTGTTGTGAAAGAAGGTTAACCTTTGAGTCAGTGGACTGGGAAAGGCAGACTTCCCCTCAATCTGAGTGGACACCATCTCATCAGCTGCCTGGATGGCCAGAATAAAAAGCAGGCAGAAGAATGGGAAACACTAGGCTGAGTCTTCCAGCCTTCATCTTTCTCCCATGCTGGATGCTTCCTGCCCTCGAGCATCAGACTCCAAGTTCTTCAGCTTTTGGACTCTAGGACTTACACCAGTGGTTTGCCAGGGGCTCTTGGGCCTTCAGCCACAGACTGAAGGTTGTTCTGTCAGCTTCCCTACTTTTGAGATTTTGGGACTCAGACTGGCTTTCTGGCTCCTCAGCTTGCAGACAGCTTATTGTGGGACTTCACCTTGTGATCGTGGGAGTCAATTCTCCTAATAAACTCCCCTTCATATATTCATCTATCCTATTAGTTCTGTCCCTCTAGAGACCCCTGACTAATACACCCACAAACTTCCCTGACTCCTTCACTCATTGGAAGCAAAGACTTAAATCACTGAAAAGAGATGCAGCAAACAATATCAACCATTATAGCCCAGGCGAAAACCCTTCCTTCATAGCCAGTGTAAGAATAGAAGACAAATCCTCTAATTTTAGAAAAGGAGCAGATAACTCATCTGGCCCCAAGATCTTATCCTAATATCAAGCAGTGCTCTGCTGCCTCTGGCGAAAAGAGCATGAATTACCTCTCACCATGGCCAACCATAGATTCCTCCCTGAGTTTGGCTGCTGTGAAAGGGAGAGTCTCACCTCCCATCCCTGAGAACATGGGACCAGCCTCAATCAGAGGCTAGATTAGGAAAACAGAACCTACTTTTTCACTCAATCTCCATCACCAGCAGAACACAAACTATGAAGTAACAGCAATGAGCTGCTAGGGAAGGTGGGAGAGTACAAAAGGATGTCTCTCCTGTGAGATGCAGAGAGCAGGAGAAGCCAAAAGCTGAGGGGAGAAAAGAAACAATAAGAAAACCGTCGTGCCTCTTAGATTCCACCCTAAGCCCACGGTAACAGCAACTTACCCCTGGACAAATTCGAAGCCTGGGATGCAATGAAGTTAATCATACGCACAACCAAGCCCAGCTGGGTTAACTGCCCTCCATTATAGGGAAAGATGCAATTATATTTCCAGCTTTGCTAGATTCGTTGACATGCAACCCACACTTAGAAGGGCCCCCCACACTTGGTTTTTAATGTTTTCCTGTTGCGGTCTTAAAATTAATTACATATATCTTAAAATTATATATACATATATATATATATATATAGCATGTATATTATATATATGTATACATGATACAGTGTCTTGCTCTGTTGCCCAGGCTGGAGTGCAGTGCAGTGGGTAGGATCATAGCTCACTGCAGCTTCAAATTCCTGGGCTCAAGGGATCCTCCTGCCTCAGCCTCCTGAATAGCTAAGACTGCGAGCCCAAGCCACCACACCCAGCTAATTTTTTATTTTTACTTTTGTAGAGATGGGGTCTTGTTATGTTGACCAGGCTAATACTATTTTTGAACAAGAAGCTTAGCATTCTCATTATGTACTGAACCCTGAACAAGACAGAAATGATGCTGGTTTTCTGCTATTCTGCATGCAAAGGCCAGCATTCAACCCATTTGAACAGAAATTCCCATACTGTGGTTTGGGAAACGCTGAGTGTCCGCAAGACCCTTTCAAGGAGTCCTTAGGGTCACAAAGCTTTTCATAATAGCCCCAGACAGTGTTGCCTTTTCCGCCCCCCTCTCTCATTCCCTCCTAAGTTTACAGTAAAGTTTTCCAGAGGCCGCATGACATGTGATATTACAGCAGATTGAATGCAGAAGCAGACAAGAAAATCCAGCTGTCTTTGATCAAGCCCACTAAAAAGATTAGTGCGACTACAAAACCATGTGGTCTTACTCCCTGGTTTTTAAAAATTATTATTTTTAATAAAAATGTTTCTATATTAACATGCAAAGGGTTTATTATATATAAATTTAATAAAATAATATAAATACTTCAAATGTTTTTAGGTTTCTACTTTGATAAATATAACCTACATTATAAATGTTATTTGAGGTCCTCAGTCATTTTTAATAGAGTAAAATGGCCTTAAAACCAAACATCTTGAAGAGCGCTGAGTTAAAGCAGATATCCTGCTAAGTTGCTCCCTATAACAAAAATTTGACAAAGGTTAAAACACTTTTTCCCTGAGCTGATTTGTGTTGACTTGAGAGTCTATGCATGAACCTTGACTTGACCTTGAGGAAGACCTCTGCCCTTCTTTGCTGAGGATACTCCATCATTTCTAAATTGTAAGACCTAGATGACATGTTACAGAGATTTCAGAATATTTAACTGCTTCTCTTCCATGGGGGCTGAAGATGACAATAATATATTAAGAGAAGGTGGGTGAAGATGACTATAACATAAGAAAAGGTGTCATTGAAATTAAATGTATATATACCAAGAGAAAGGGAAGAAGATTTTATATGTGCATAAATGTACATGTTTTCTGCTCTAGTAAGACAATTACAGGTGTGGAATTGGTAAGCCATAAGAACGTTTTATTTTCGCTGAGTTTTAGTGAGTAGGATGCATGCTAGTTATTGTATCAAATAACTCCACAGCTCAGTGCAACAAGCATTTCCTTCCCCCGTATACAGAGATGTCCCTGGTCAAATGGTCCTGGGCGGCTTTTCTCTACAGTAGGTATTTTAATGTGTATATGATTCACCAGGTGGTCTTGTCTCAACGCAGATTCTGATTCAGCAGCTCTAGGATGAGGTTGAGACTGCATTTTAATGTTTTATATTTTTTCTTTGTGCATATTTGTGGGGTACCTGAGAAATTTTGTTACATGTATATAACACATAGGGATCACGTCGGGTATTTAGGGTGTTCATCATTCTGCTGCACTACATTTTTGCTGAGTACAGTTACCCTACTCTGCTATCAAGCTTCAAATTTATTCCTTCTATCTTACTGTATGTTTGTCCTCTTTAACCCACGTCTCTTTATCCTCTCTCTTCCCATGCATCCTTCCCAGTCTCTGTATCTGCTTTTCCACTCTCTTCTACCATGGGTTCAAATTTTTTAGCTCCTACATGTAAGTGAAAACCTGCACTATTTGTCTTTTTGCACCTGGCTGATTTCACTTAAAATAATGACCTCCAGTTCCACCCATGTTGCTGCCAAAAGACACAATTTCATTCTTTTTTATGGCTCAATAGTATTCCATTATGTGTATTTTCTTTATCCATTCATGTGTTTGTGGACACTTAGGTTGATTCCATATGTTTGCCATTATGAATAGTGCTGTTATCAACATGGAAGTGCAGGTATCTCTTTGACATATTGATTTCTTTTTTTCAGGGGCAGGTAGATACCTAGTAGTGAGATTGTGGGATTAATGATAATTCTATTTTTAGATTTTTTGTAAAGCTCCGTACTGTTTTCTGTAATGGCTATACTAGTTTAAATTCCTACCAACAGTCAATAAGAATTTTTTTTCTCTAAATCCTCACCGACATCCGTTCTTTTTCTTTTTTAATTTTTTAATTTTTTTTTTTTTGAGATGGAGTCTCCCTCTGTCACCCAGGCTGGAGTGCAGTGATGCGATCTCACCTCATTGCACCCTCTGCCTCCCAGGCTCAAGCGATTCTCCTTCCTCACCCTCCCGAGTAGCTGGGACTACAGGTGCCCATCACCATGCCAGGCAAATTCTTTGTATTTTTAGTAGAGGTGGGTTTTTACCATGTTGGCCAGGCTGGTCTTGAACTCCTGACCTCAAGTGATCCACCTGTCTCAGCCTCCCAAAGTGCTGAATTACAGGCGTGAGCCACCATGCCTGGCCTGTTACTTTTCATTTTTTTAACAAAAGCCATTTTGACTCAGGAAAGTTTATATGAAAAAAATGCTTAGTATCACTAATCATCAGAGAGACTGTGCAATTTTATGAGCTCCAAGATGATGCTTCATGTTGCTGGCTCCTGGACCAGGCTTTGGTGAGGTTGTGAGCCCAAAGGAATGGGGCTCTGGTCAATGTGGTCTTCCCCCTGTGTCCACAGGAAGAGGAATTGCGATTGATGAGTAGCTACCGAGTTTCTATAATACATAAATAGTTAGCTATTACTGTGTATTTATTTAGGATGTTTTGTTTCAGTTTAGATGTGTTACTGCATTTATCTTTGAAAGGACCTTTTACTTAATTTGTAAATGTTTTATATTTTCATGCTGGTAGTTCAAGGAAAATAGAGTGAAATGTTACTATACTTAGAATTATTACATCAGCCTCGCAGGAAGTCACTCCAAGTTCATAAAACTTTCCAGTTTTCAACTGTGTAGAAAATAATGTATATGATATCCATTTCCAAGACAATGTGCCTCTAATAGGCTTGGGCCCACAAACTATGGAACAAAGGATATACTAGGCCCCTGCTTTAATAGCCGGCACCTGCTTCTCAGGGCCCCCTTAGTTACCCACACTGGAACCAAAGACCTTTATCTAGAGTGAAAGTTTACTAGCCTACAAAATAGCTCGCTTTATCTATTCTTATCAGCTTGCCTGACTACCTGGGTCATAAGTGAAGTACTTGAAGAGCCCCAGAACTGACCATGATTGTAATGCATTATGGGCTGCAACAAAATGCAGTGAGACAACCCTAAAGAAAATACCTAAAAGCCTCAACCCAAAGACCAGTAGGCGACATCCGGGAAGATTGTGATCCCATAGTACTCAGCCTATGAGGAACTGAGGGAGGGACTTGCATACTAGGGGATAAATGGCTTGTTGTAACAGTACTGGGTGTGTCTGCCTACCAGACACCCAATCTTGCAAGACCATCATTAAAAGTCTCGCTTCTGCTATTCTCCATGTCTCTGAGTTCATTCCTTGGGTTTGGACAGGTGAGTGCGTTTCTCACAACCATGGTCAGAAATTTTTTTCTAAAAAGTCCATGTTTCGGCCGGGCGTGGTGGCTCACACCTGTAATCACAACACTTTGGGAGGCTGAGGTAGACAGATCACGAGGTCAAAAGATCGAGACCATCCTGGCCAACGTGGTGAAGCCCCATCTTTACTCAAAATACAAAAATTAGCTGGGCATGGTGGCAGGCGCCTGTAATCCCAGCTACTCGGGATGCTGAGGCAGGAGAACTGCTTGAACCCGGGAGGCAGAGGTTGCAGTGAGCCGAGATTGCACCATTGCACTCCAGCCTAGGCAACAAAGTGAGACTCCATCTCAAAAAAAAAAACAGTCCATGTCGCATCTCAGTGCCAAGAACTAGGTGTTTAGGTGCCTAGGATGCAAAATAAACAAGCCCAATGAATTTGGCCACATGAAAAAAGTGTCTTAATCCATTTTTGTATGACTGCCTAAAACATGATTATATTTTATAAAACGTAAAAATTAAATATGGATGGTCTCGAAAGAGCATAGCTTACATCTAAATTTGTTTAAACAAACTTTTAAGTGATTTACAATGTATTTTGCTATCAAAACACTAAAAGATTTGATTAAAATTTTATCTACTTTGCTATCTGCCATTTTGTGCAATTACTATCCCCTCCTCTCTTTTAATTATTCCTTAAAGGAAAACTGCAAAGATAATACATGGATAAAGCTGAAGGATTTTATAACCAGGCAGTTTTCTCAGTTTTACAACACTTGCACTTTGACAAAATTTTGAGTCAGAAAATCAAAAGTTTAGTTTTGAGAGAAAAATGCTAAATTGAACACTTGGTGCTGATTATCTCTGATCACTACTTGGGAGGATATATAGAAAAACACATTCTTTTGGTAAATGGATGGTTTCTGAATTGTTGACCCCATCACAGATTCCTATACTTCTTTGATGCATTGATTATAATACAGAAACCACGTGACCCTCAATGGCTGACCAGAGTATACTATTTCTGCATCTACATGAGGTTATTATGGAATGTGGTCTAAATCAAATGGGAAGAGAAGTCATACCGCATGGGACCCTTCCATAGCCACTAACCCTGGTATCAATCTCCATATTCCATGAAGACACTGTTTCTTGAGCAAAGGCTGCGTGTGTGCAGAAACTCAGCCTTGTGGGAGAAAGTGCCTTGGCTTTGAAAAGGCAAAATACACCACTTACATTCTGAGATACATAGATTAATAGATACAGAAATATTATTTAAAAGTCTGTAGAACTACAGCAGACCCATTTTCTTTTCTAGTAGAAGTGTTATCTTTACCTAAGGAATCTAAGGATGGCAATGCTGGAGGGGGAGGGTGTTTTACGAACTTTTATAGAAAGGCAAATGTCAAAATCATTTAACAAGAATAAACTTGAAAACCACACACAGTGGCTCACGCCTATAATCCCAGCACTTTGGGAGGCCAAGACAGGTGGATTGCTTGAGCCCAGGAGTTTGAGACCAGCCTGGGCAACATAGCAAGACCCCTTCTCTCCAAAATATTTTTTAAAAATTAGCCAGGCATGGTGATGCACTCCTGTGGTCCCCGCTACTCTAGAGGCTGAGACGAGAGAATCACTGCAGCCCAGGGGGTCGAGGATGCAGTGAGCTGTGATCACAGCTCTGCACTCCAGCCTGGGCAACAGAGCGAGACTCTGTCTCTCAAAAAGAAGAATAAAGTTGAGTGAGAGGGCAGATTGAACTTACTTGAAGTAAGAGTCTTTGACAATTCAGGAATGAAATGTATCCAACCAAAATTGAGTTTCAAAATGTGGCAAGCATGATAAATAAAAAAAAAAAACTATTTCCCTGCTACCATACATAGCTCAAAGAGGAGCTTTTTATTTCTTGGTAATACTTCATACTGACAAAGTGAAAAGGAAGCAAATGTTGTTGTTACAAAGAATTAAAGATAGCTCATATCATTCCATCTCCCAAGAAGAAAATAAATAGGAACAAGGGTAAAAATGAGAGAGAAATGGTGCTGTTTCTTTTTTAAACCACACAAGAGTGTCTAATATGGTTTGGCTGTGTCCCCATCCAAATCTCATCTTGAATTGTAGCTCCCATAATCCCCATGTGTCATGGGAGGGACCCAGTGGGAGGTAACTGAATTATGGGGTGGATTTTTCCTGTGCTGTTCTCATGAGAGTGAATAAGCCTCAGGAGATCTGATGGTTTTTTTAAAGGAGAGTTCCCCTGCACCTGCTCTCTTGCCTTCTGCCATGTAAGACGTGACTTTGCTTCTCCTTCACCTTCCACCATGATTATGAGGCCTCTCCAGCCAGGTGGAACTGTGAGTCCATTAAACCTCCTTTTCTTTATAAATTACCCAGTCTCAGGTATTTCTTTACAGCAGTATGAAAATGGACTAATACAGTGTCCCATCATAGAAAATCATTTAAGTTCCATTCTTTACTTGGATTTATTTCATTTTTTTTTTTTATAAATGGACACAGTAAATTTTACTCTCTTCAAGCACTAGGAATTTACCAGTAGATGAGCATAGTATGCATAATATAAGTGTGCTTTTAACTAAGATGGGCAGCCATTTCTCTCTTACACAATACATTCCTAAAAATCAACACTAAAGTTGGATATGAGAAAATCCAACAATAACTTACCCACTAACAAGAGAGCTTTAGATCCATAAAACAAAAATGCATATTAAAATATCCCTTTCAGAAAAAAAATCATTGATGACACTATTCCAGCATTTCATACTTGCTGTTTAGTTTTGTTCTTTTTCTTCCAAACAGCAGTAGTGGGCTTAAGCCCAATGAGGTAGAGATTCTACATTTTTCATCTCACTGAAGGATTTTCACTTTTGTTTCAATCTCATTGACTTTTTGAGACATATTTGATATTGCAGTAGTAGCATGCTAGTTGTTCCATTTCCTACCCTTTAAGAAATAAAATTATAGAGGCAAAATCAGTAAGATATTCAAAGAACCTTCTTAGCATCACTGTACAAAGAGGAAGAGTCTATCAAAAAGTTACCATTGACTGGCAGAGAATACTATTCAGCAGAAGCCTGTGGTTCTCCATGATCAGATAATAGAGCAAAGTACAGTTTGGCATATTCACACATAAGCATTGATACAAATATATATAAACACAATGATACATACATGTGTGGATATCTAACTACTTATATATACAATACACATATATTTTAAAATCCTTTTCAAGTTAAACAGAAAAGTGTTAATATTCCAGTTACTAGCAGTGTCAAGGACTAGATCTTTTCATACTCAAATGAGGGTCTACATGTCATATCCAACAAAATGTCCATTGAGTCTTTCTGATTTGGAGGGAGTCTTTACTGGCCAGGGAGTGTGATCTCATGGTTGACTAAGTTCTAGGTTTTGAGTTCTGCTATAGAGTCTGAGTTGGACTGCAGTCTAGTAGAAATGATGAGCTGAAAGTAAGGAAAGTGAGGAAACATTCATCTCCCCAATGAATGCTTTGCCCTGCTATGGTCAAGAGAAATAATTCCAACAAACCCTGTGGATGGCTTAGAGGATGACTTTGCTACATCAGTCTTTTCTTCCTTCAACTGAATGAGAGGGTCCGTTGATCTCTAGTGTGACCCACAAAAGATTTTGAAGGAGATACTAAAGATTGACTTAAGAGAAATGGAAATGTCTTGTGAATGCAACTTGCAACAATTGATTGAAAGAAGGTTCATGGTTTGGAAGGTTTAAAAGCCCCATGAACAAAGGAAAAACAGCAAGAAACTTAAGATATGTGTAGCAAAGAAGACGTGTTTGAACCATGCTGAGAGCTTGGAAATGCAGTTGAAGGCCAGATGGTGGAGGAATTGAAACCCAAGCTTGGGAGATTGTCTTTGAGAGCATTGTGTTGAGCATAGCCTGAGATTCTGGAAAAGAGTGAGCCAACGTCATGAAGGTATCCTGGAATCCTGCAGACTGTGGCTTGGCCACCTTTCACCTGGGTGGTCTGGGAAACTTCTATCCTAATTGGCCCTCAGTCTTATAATCTGCAACGTGAAAGTGATAGGACTGTTGTAAAAATTAAATGTGAGTTCTATGTGAGGTATCTTTTACACGGTAGGCATCCATTAATGTAGGCTTATTATGATTATTACTGAGACACATTCCTTGAGAATATCCCTCACTGGAAGATGGGTAGAACAACGAAGACGTGTGCAGAATGGTGGGGGTGAGGGTATGTAGGAGTTAAGAGTGAAAAAAGGTCTTGAAATTAACCAGGATTTGAGATTTTGTAACATGAATGTAAGGAAAAGAGAGGCAAGCCAACACATACCTGACAAATAATTTCTGATGAAATCCCAATGACTTAATATCTATTTTTTAGAAACAAATTATTTATATTTTAAGAGAACCACTGGATATAGTAATGGCTTAATCCAAGGCATTGAAATAAAATTTTAAGGGTGATAGAGATTGTAGTCATTTGTACAGCTAAAACAGTAACTTTATCATCACGTCATCATTATTATCATTATTATCATCATCATCATCATCATCACATGAGGTAGGTTGTATCTATCATTATGGAAAGGCTAGGAATGGTTATCTATTGATTTGGGGGTAATCATTAACATTCTTGATATGCTTTGGCTGTGTCCTCCCCCAAATCTCATCTTGAACTGTAGCTCCCATAATTCCCATGTGTCATGGGAGGGACCGCTGGTAGATAATTGAATCATGGGGGCGGTTTGCCCCATACTGTTCTCGTGGTAGTGAATAAGTTTCACCAGATCTGATCGTTTTATAAGGGGTTTCCCCTTTCACTTGGTTCTCATTCTCTGTTGCCTGCTGCCATTTAAGACATGCCTTTCACCTTCCACCATGATTGTGAGGCCTCCCCAGTCATGTGGAACAGTGAGTCCATTTAACCTCTGTTTCTTTATAAATTACCCAGTTTCGTGCTGCTGGTATGTCTTTATCAGCAGCATGAAAACGGACTAATACAATTCTTAACGTAGAAGAAGGACCTGGCCATCTGTTCTGTCTATAAACAATCCTGTACCTTCATCACGGACCCTTGCAACATTTAACCACCTCCTCATTCTTCAGGTATGATATTAAATGTTCTGTCCTGTGCAAAGTTCCTATTCCTCCAATATTTTCTATTGTTGTTAACTTTCTGCTGTGTGTACATGGCAATACTGATCATGGTTTGTAATTTCCTATTGTCTGATACATTTCTGGCCACCTCCTGTGCTGGACAGACTTTAAAATGACCCCCAAAAATCTGCACTTTCTAGTTTACAGTTTCTTGTATAGTCCTCGTCCACTGAATGTACCCTGGACCATGGATATAAACTCTATGCTACATAAAACTCCATCTTGCTAGTCCATTCTCTCTAGAGACTTTCTCTCCTGTGGACATTGAAGAATCCCGTGTTCATGTGAGCTGAGGACAGCCCGTAAGAGTGGAGGGTGTCTCCTAGCCCATAACCAACAAGAAGGTGGTCTCTCAGTTCTGCAGCCACAAGGAAACAAATCTGACAACAGCATACCTGAGGTTGGGAGTGAATTCTTCCCAAGTCCAACCTCCAGATGAGAGCTCAGCCCAACACTTTGATGGAAGCCCTCATAGACTCTAAGAAGAGGATTCGGCTAGGCTTTCCCTGAATTCATGGCCCACAGAAACTGTGAGATCATAAATGCATATGGCTTTAAGTTTGGGGTAAGTCACAGTTTCTATCCAGGCAAAAAGAGCACCCATCTATGACCACTGTATGTTCAGTTCAGTGTAGGGCAGTAAACACTAGAGATCTTAATAGAGATATCTTATAGGATGGACGACTGGATAAATGACCTTAATGAAGAAAGAAGGGAGAAAGTAGTGAATTGGAAATGAATTGCATTGAATTCTTGCAAGGATTTGCTCAGTCTCATGGCTGAATTTTTCTGCTGTTGGTGGAATCTCTGCAGCTAAGACAATTGTAGCACAAGCTCGTTCACATTCAGTCAACAGCCATCACTAAGTGAGTAAGAGCTTCAGAGCTGGATTTGGGAGGGAAAGGTTGGAACCCCAGTTCTGCTGTTTACCAACTACTGATATCACCAAAACATTAAACCTCCTTCTATTTTATTCTTTGTAATTTGAACGGGGCAGATAATAAAGCCTCACAGAGAATTAACCAACATATGCAATGGAAGGATAGTTCTGAAAGTATTTAAGAAGGTTGTCCATATCCCAAGCCCATGATCAATGTGATTTGACTTCCTCTGTTTCTTTCCAGAAATATTAAGGAACATTATTAATCAGCTGCAACAAACTCTCAATTATGACTCTCCTTAATACAAAATTAATCTGGTGTATTCTATTCCATATATCCTATTGTTTCCCTGATTATCATTTGTATTACTCTTATGGAGAAAGGCAACCAATATTAAACTCCTTGACATCACAAGGGTTTTGGTAAATGGTGAGATCGCTCTGTTTCTCTATTTCTATGGCTAGCAGTCCTTCAAACTGCTAGGTACGGTGTTTTGCCCATAGGTTAGACTCATTCATTCAATCGTCCATTTAATAAATATACACTGAGGACATCTTTTGTGCCAAGCATGATAATAGACTCTGATTTTTAAAAATAGAAAAGATGACTATGACTCCAGAGAGCTTTCCATTATTCTGAAACCCCAAATTATACTTTGAGATCTTTTAGTCGTATCAGTAAGAAAATTCTACAGTATAACTGAAGAAAGACCGGGGCTGGTCAGGGTGCTACCTTAATCCAAGCACTATTCCCATTTATAAAATAAACCATACTTCCATAGACAAAACTTCATCTTCCTATACCTGTGGGAAGAATCACACAAGGATATTTTGCATATTCTCCAAGATTTTGCTCTGAATCACTGTGGCCAAGTTTTTCATTGATATTCAATGACTTTTCATATTAACATCACTTTGGAATATATGCTCTTAAAGATGATACTTCTAAGAGATTGTGTGTTCTCGTGATTAGTAAATGGCTACTTTCATCTAATCCCTTAAACTGAACTTTTGATGAATGCTGTGAAAATGGATCAATTAATTCAATTGATGCCATGGTTTGCTTAAGGAGAATGAAAGCAATTCATATTTTATGGATGAAAGGGAGCAGAGTCTTGCAATCTATGAATTTACATTAAAAACAAACATACTAAATACAGATGGTAATTTTTTTAACTTGATGAAATATATGTAGGAACTCTATAAGCCATTAGAAAGAC
The DNA here is from genome assembly GCF_028858775.2 of Pan troglodytes. Classification (NCBI taxonomy): domain Eukaryota; kingdom Metazoa; phylum Chordata; class Mammalia; order Primates; family Hominidae; genus Pan; species Pan troglodytes. The sequence continues at coordinate 6,731,916 of NC_072421.2, read as the reverse complement.
AGATTCCCAGCATTGACTATGTCCTTATTTCTTTCTATTCTTGATTTCCATCAACTAAATAGATTCCATTCAGTTATTTAACTTCAATGATAAGTAAATCGGAACAAATACTGCCATGATAAATCAGCCACCCACTAACTGGAATCACATGTTCACTAGAGCATGTCATGTAGGGTTTAAGAGACATTCACAATTTATTCACATTCTCTGGCACTGAGAAAAATAGAAAAGGTAAATTATCTTGTTTGGCAATTTCAAGGCATTCCTGGAGACGTCTAGTTGTTGTTTTACCAGCACATTTTGGTTCTATTGATGACTTAAGTCCACAATCCAATGTACTTTTGAATATATTAGAATCACAAATTGAGATTTCATTGTTGTAACAAAATGTCTTTGAAGACTTTTCTTTTTATTAACATAAAAAGAAAGAAAACCTTTTTGAAACAAAATGATTTAACAATGATGAGAGGAGGCGGATGTGAAACTCTGACTTCCAAGCTGCACAGTGCCCCAACATACCTGCTGGATTTTGTAGCAATTGGAATCAGAGACTAGCATTAAAGGATGTCTGTTCATCCAAAGTTGTCCAAACCTGTTACCTCCAAGACTTTTATGCAGCTCTTTTTCTCTTATTCTTTGATGCTAGCTTGGTCTATAACATCCTCAGAAATATGATCTCTCTCTCTCTCTTTTACTTTCTTGGAGAATCTGAGTTGTATAAATGCCGCAAAAACATTTGCATCAAACTGTTAGAGCACTGGATGTTAAAACACTCATTTTACAACTTAACCCACTGCTTAAATTGCACTGCCAAGATTGCAAAGATTAAATTATAACTCCCAGAAACATGGACAGTGTAGAACTTAATGAAGAAGGGTCTACCGAGATATATATCTTTCGTATTGCTTCCAGCTAAAGCCGCTCAAGGTGAATCCGTCTGGAAGTTTGTTTAAAAAAAGCAAAGAAGAGAAAAAAAGCAAGAAACAGCATCACGGAAATGGGAGTTATATAATTCTCTGGGTTATTTTTAGAATCCTTTCCATGGTGTGAAAAATAACGGATGTAAGAATTAAATTAATAAGGTGCATGTAGCTTCTTAGTAACACAGTGAGCTTTCAGATCAGTGGGGTGTGCCGTCTCTGCATCTATAAGAAAAAGGCTTCCAGAACATTAGGCTTGCTTTAACATTTCATGTCAACAATGCACGGCAAATGTCATGTTGTTTTCACCTCTTTATTTTCAAGCTTAGGAGGTGCATCAGAAAGAGGGGGAACTGATTCACTCTCTCAATAATTTGCCAGAAGGCTTTCTCTCCACTGCTCGGGAGTCCTCAGAAACGTCGTTTTCTTGCATACATGCCGAGCAAATATTGTTCTGTTTTCAACAGTTTCCCTACCAGTCTTTTGCTCATGTTTCTCAAGATGATGTGAAACCTGCAAAGATCAGTACAGTTACACATTTCACTCTGCCCTCAAGTGTTGCTGTTATTATTGTTGTTTTTCCTTCAAAACCTGCTTTCTGTTGAATCCAGCCTGATTTCATTCCAAGCCAGGAGGCATGCACTAATCAGCATAACTATTCCATAGCCACCTTTTCTTTTGGGATATCCTGGAAAAAGACACAATGCTCCGTGTTTCATAACAAATATGGGAACATTAGCTCCACAGCTGGAGATGAAAATGTGCATATTACCAAAAATAGTAGGGATTTCAGTAAGGATACTAAACAAACAGCGAGAGGCACCTCATTACAATTGGACAGGGCACAGTCAGACTCCTACAAGTATTTTTTCCTGGCAAGTATTTCCGTTCTCTGATTCAGGGCATACAAGCAAAGCAGCTCAGTAGGTTTGGGGGATGCGGAGGCTAGCCAAACCTTTCATTTGTCTATTTCTGTGGCTTTCCTGCAGACTTCCAGCTCTCAGAAGAAGCCAATAGTATTTGCAAAGGGGCCCAATTAATGCTGAATGGCTTTAAACCTGTTCTGATGGAATTCCACAAAATAAAGTTGCATACACTCACCACAGCTGCAAGTCAGATAGCTTCTGCAAGAAGAGAATTTCGAGGAGCAACTTAATAAAACATGTCTCCAGTGCAGGCACCCTAAATTTTGTCAAAAGGTACAGCGTGTGCCAGAAAAATTTCAGAAAGCTTCCCTAACTCCCTGAAGTGGCCAAGATGAGGAAGATTTGGTGTTTCAAACCCAGTCCTCTGCCCTGTGTGCTGGTCTGCTATTTTTCCCTTTTCAAAGTTAAGCATTGATTACTGAGTCCTGGATGGAGGTTCCTCCTCCAAAACTATCCCTTCCTAAACTACATCTCTAAGCCTTGGGTGAAAATATCTCCCATCTTAGGGTGCACTCATAATTCTTCTCCCGTTCCTTCACATCATTATAATGGCTATCCTTTGTAGTTTTCGGAAGCTGCCTTTGGAATTTTTCATCTCCTTGCAGGTTATTTAAATGGTGTCATCATTTTTAAGCATCAGGAACAGTTAAGAACCAGATGAACAATATGTCTCTCTGAGCCATGGCTGCATTTTTTAGGCTTTAGACATCCACGCCACACCACTTAAGGCCATCTTTACTTTGGGAGGCCTTCCTCCTACGTGCTGTGACTGCCTTTAAGTTGTAAATTCTCAGAACCAGCATTTCGCTGCAACCGAACTTCCTGTGACAAGAGTCAGCAGGGTTCAATGTCAAAATTCATCCAATTTGGTGTCTCACGAAGACCTGCTTGTGGTTGGCGGGATGAGAACTCACTCTGTGTGAAGGAGCTTGCAGTCTCGGGCTTGCCTTTTTCACTGAGGACAGAGAACGTAGGCTGAATTCTACCCACCTTGTGAGGAGCTGAGCTGCCCCCAACTGTCAGGTTGATACCTTGAAGTTCTGAGAACCTTCGAATGTGACTTAATTTGGAGATAGTCTTTAAAGATGATGTAATCAAGTTAAGATGAGGCCATTTGGTGCGTTCTAAGCCAGTATGACCAGGGTCCTTATAAAAAGGGGAAGTTTGGACACAGAGACAAAACACAGGGAGAAGATGGCATCTGCAAGCGAAGGAGAGAGGGATCAGGAGAAACCAGCCCTGTCGACACCTTGGTCTCACACTTCCTGCCTCTAGGACCGTGAGAGAATAAATGTCTGTTCTATTAACTACCCGGGTTGTGGTACTTTGTTACAACAGTCTGGGAAGACTAAGACTCCCCTATGTATCCCTAGCCACAGATCACCAGAAGGCTGCTGCTTTAAACCTGGGCTACCATTTTCTGAAGTTTTACAAATTATCAAATGTAGTGACAGGATGACATTTGATAAACAAGGAGATACTGTCAGGCCTCTGAGCCCAAGCTAAGCCATCATATCCCCTGTGACCTGCACGTACACATCCAGATGGCCGGTTCCTGCCTTAACTGATGACATTCCACCACAAAAGAAGTGAAAATGGCCTGTTCCTGCCTTAACTGATGACATTGTCTTGTGAAATTCCTTCTCCTGGCTCATCCTGGCTCAAAAGCTCCCCCACTGAGTACCTTGTGACCCCCACTCCTGACCGACAGAGAACAACCCCCTTTGACTGTAATTTTCCTTTATCTACCCAAATCCCATAAGACGGCCCCACCCTTATCTCCCTTCGCTGACTCTCTTTTCGGACTCAGCCCGCCTGCACCCAGGTGATTAAAAGCTTTATTGCTCACACAAAGCCTATTTGGTGGTCTCTTCACACGGACGCACATGAAATTTGGTGCCGTGACTCGGATCGGGGGGCCTCCCTTGGGAGATCAATCCCCTGTCCTCCTGCTCTTTGCTCCGTGAGAAAGGTCCACCTACGACCTCAAGTCCTCAGACCAACCAGCCCAAGAAACATCTCACCAATTTCAAATCTGGTAAGCGGCCTCTTTTTACTCTCTTCTCCAACCTCCCTCACTATCCCTCAACCTCTTTCTCCTTTCAATCTTGGCACCACACTTCAATCTCTCCCTTCTTTTAATTTCAATTCCTTTCATTTTCTGGTGGAGACAAAGGAGACACGTTTTATCCGTGGACCCAAAACTCCGGCGCCAGTCACAGACTGGGAAGGCAGCCTTCCCTTGGTGTTTAATCTTTGCAGGGACGCCTCTCTGATAACTCACCCATGTTTCAGAGGTGTCAGACCACGTAGGGATGCCTGCCTTGGTCCTTCACCCTTAGCGGCAAGTCCCGCTTTTCTGTGGGAGGGGCAAGTACCCCAACCCCTTCTCTCCATGTCTCTACCCCTTCTCCGCCTTTCTGGGGGGTAAGAACCCCCCAACCCCTTCTCCTTCACCCTTAGCGGCAAGTCCCACTTTTCTGGGGGTGGGGCAAGTACCCCAACCCCTTATATCTCTGCACCCCATCCCTTATTTCCACGCCCCAACCTCTTATACCTCTGCGCCCCGATCCCTTATTTCCATGCCCCAACCTCTTATATCTCTGCATCCCAATCCCTTATTTCCGTGCCCTGACCTCGTATCTCTGTGCCCCGACCCCTTTCCCGCTTTTCTGGAGGGTAAGAACCCCCAAACCCCTTCCCTCCATGTCTTTACGCTCTCTTTTCTCTGGGCTTGCCTCCTTCACTATGGGCAACCTTCCACCCTCTATTCCTCCTTCTTCTCCCTTAGCCTGTGTTCTTAAGAACTTAAAACCTCTCCAACTCTCACCTGACCTAAAATCTAAGCATCTTATTTTCTTCTGCAATGCCGCTTGACCCCAATACAAACTCGACAGTAGTTCCAAATAGCCAGAAAACGGCACTTTCAATTTTTCCATCCTACAAGATCTAAATAATTCTTGTCGTAAAATGGGCAAATATGGTCTGAGGTGCCTGACGTCCAGGCATTCTTTTACACATCAGTCCCTTCCTAGTCTCTGTGCCCAGTGCAACTCGTCCCAAATCTTCCTTCTTTCCCTCCCACCTGTCCCCTCAGTCCCAACCCCAAGCATTGCTGAGTCTTTCTAATCTTCCTTTTCTACAGACCCATCTGACCTCTCCCCTCCTCCCCAGGCCGAGCTAGGTCCCAGTTCTTCCTCAGCCTCCACTCCTCCACCCTATAATCCTTTTATCACCTCCCCTCCCCTCCTCACACCTGGTCTGGTTTACAGTTTCATTCCGTGAGTAGCCCTCCCCCACCTGCCCAGCAATTTCCTCTTAAAAAGGTGGCTGAAGCTAAAGGCATAGTCAAGGTTAATGCTTCTTTTTCTTTATCCCAAATCAGAAGCATTTAGGCTCTTTTTTATCAAATATAAAACCCAGCCCAGTTCATGGCTCGTTCGGCAGCAACCCTGAGACGCTTTACAGCCCCAGACCCTAAAAGGTCAAAAGGCCATCTTATTCTCAACATACATTTTATTACCCAATCTGCTCCCGACATTAAATAAAACTCCAAAAATTAGAATCTGGCCCTCAAACTCCACAACAGGACTTAATTAACCTCACCTTCAAGGTGCACAATAATAGAAAAAAGTTGCAATTCCTCGCCTCCACTGTGAGACAAACCCCAGCCACATCTTCAGCACACAAGAACTTCCAAACGCCTGAACCACAGCGGCCAGGCGTTCCTCCAGAACCTCCTCCCCCAGGAGCTTGCTACAAGTGCCAGAAATCTGGCCACCAGGCCATGGAATGCCTGCAGCCCAGGATTCCTCCTAAGCCGTGTCCCATCTGTGCGGGACCCCACTGGAAATCGGACTGTTCAACTCACCTGGCAGCCACTCCCAGATCCCCTGGAACTCTGGCCCAAGGCTGTCTGACTGCTTCCCAGATCTTCTTGGCTTAGCGGCTGAAGACCGACACTGCCTGATTGCCTCGGAAGCCCCCTAGACCATCACGGACGCCGAGCTTCGGGTAACTCTCACAGTGGAAGGTAAGTCCGTCCCCTTAGTCAAAACGGAGGCTCCCCACTCCACATTACCTTCTTTTCAAGGGCCTGTTTCCCTTGCCTCCATAACTGTTGTGGGTATTGACGGCCAGGCTTCTAAACCCCTGAAAACTCCCCCACTCTGGTGCCAACTTAGACAATACTCTTTTACGCACTCCTTTTTAGTTATCCCCACCTGCCCAGTTCCCTTATTAGGCCGAGACACTTTAACTAAATTATCTGCTTCCCTGACTACTCCTGGACTACAGCTGCATCTCATTGCCGCCCTTCTCCCCAACCCAAAGCCTCCTTCGCGTCTTCCTCTCGTATCCCCCCACCTTAACCCACAAGTATGGGACATCTCTACTCCTTCCCTGGCAACCCATCACATGCCCATTACCATCCCATTAAAACCTAATCACCCTTACCCCGCTCAAAGCCAATATCCCATCCCACAGCACGCTTTTAAAGGATTAAAGCCTGTTATCACTCGCCTGCCACAGCATGGGCTTCTAAAACCTATAAACTCTCCTTACAATTCCCCCATTTTACCTGTCCAAAAACCGGACAAGTCTTACAGATTAGTTCAGGATCTGTGCCTTATCAACCAAATTGTTTTGCCTATCCACCCTGTGGTGCCCAACCCGTACACTCTTTTGTCCTCAATACCTTCCTCCACAACTCACTATTCCATTCTCAATCTTAAATATGCTTTTTTCACTATTCCCCTGCACCCTTCGTCCCAGCTTCTCTTTGCTTTCACTTAGACTGACCCTGACACCCATTAGGCTCAGCAAATTACCTGGGCTGTACTTCCACAAGGCTTCACAGACAGCCCCCATTACTTCAGTCAAGCCCAAATTTCATCCTCATCTGTTACCTATCTCGGCATAATTCTCATAAAACCACACGTGTTTTCCCTGCTGATCGTGTCCGATTAATCTCCCAAACCTCAATCCCTTACAAAACAACAACTCCTTTCCTTCCTAGGCATAGTTAGTGCGGTCAGAATTCTTACACAAGAGCCAGGACTGCACCCTGTAGCCTTTCTGTGCAAACAACTTGACCTTACTGTTTTAGCCTAGCCATCATGTCTGCGTGCAGCGGCTGCCACTGCTTTAATACTTTTAGAGGCCCTCAAAATCACAAACTATGCTCAACTCACTCTCTACATTTCTCATAACTTCCAAAATCTATTTTCTTCCTCACACCTGACGCATATACTTTCTGCTCCCGGCTCCTTCAGCTGTACTCACTCTTTGTTAAGTCCCACAATTACCATTGTTCCTGGCCCGAACTTCAATCCGGCCTCCCACATTATTCTGGATACCACACCTGACCCTCATGACTGTATCTCTCTGATCCACCTGACATTCACCCCATTTCCCCATATTTCCTTCTTTCCTGTTCCTCACCCTGATCACGCTTGATTTATTGATGGTGGTTCCACCAGGCCTAATCGCCACACAACAGCAAAAGCAGGCTATGCTATAGTACAAGCCACTAGCCCGCCTCTTAGAACCTCTCGTTTCCTTTCCATCGTGGAAATCTATCCTCAAGGAAATAACTTCTCAGTGTTCCATCTGCTATTCTACTACTCCTCAGGGATTATTCAGGCCCCCTCCCTTCCCTACACATCAAGCTCGACGATTTGCCCCCACCCAGGACTGGCAAATTAGCTTTACTCAACATGCCCAGAGTCAGATAACTAAAATACCTCTTAGTCTAGATAGACACTTTCACTGGATAGGTACAGGCCTTTCCTACAGGGTCTGAGAAGGCCACCGCAGTCATTTCTTCCCTTCTGTCAGACATAATTCCTCAGTTTAGCCTCCCCACCTCTATACAGTCTGATAACAGACCAGCCTTTATTAGTCAAATCAGCCAAGCAGTTTTTCAGGCTCTTAGTATTCAGTGAAACTTTTATATCCCTTATGGTCCTCCATCTTCAGGAAAAGTAGAATGGACTAAAGGTCTTTTAAAAACACACCTCACCAAGCTCAGCCACCAACTTAAAAAGGACTGGACAATACTTTAACCACTTTCCCTTCTCAGAAATCAGGCCTGTCCTCAGAATGCTACAGGGTACAGCCCATTTGAGCTCCTGTATAGACGCTCCTTTTTATTAGGCCCCAGTCTCATTCCAGATACCAGACCAACTTAGACTGTGCTCCCCAAAAAACTTGTCATCCCTACTATCTTCTGTCTAGTCATACTCCTATTCACCGTTCTCAACTACTCATACATGCCCTGTTCTTGTTTACACTGCCGGTTTACACTGTTTCTCCAAGCCATCACAGCTGATATCTCCTGGTGCTATCCCCAAACTGCCACTCTAAACTCTTGAAGTAAATAAATAATCTTTACTGGCAAGGCTATGCTGAACCTCCTTAGGCACTCTAATTAGATGTCCTAGGTCCTCCCAATTCTTAGTCCTTTAATACCTGTTTTTCTCCTTCTCTTATTCCGTTTAGTTTTCCAATTCATACAAAACTGTATCCAGGCCATCACCAATAATTCTAAATGACAAATGTTTCTTCTGACAACCCCACAATATCATCCCTTACCACAAAATCTTCCTTCAGCTTAATCTCTCCCACTCTAGGTTCCCACGCCGCCCCTAATCCCGCTCGAAGCAGCCCTGAGAAACATCGCCCATTATCTCTCCATACCGTCCCCCAAAATTTTCACTGTCCCAACACTTTACCACTATTTCGTTTTATTTTTCTTATTAATATAAGAAGACAGGAATGTCAGGCCTCTGAGCCCAAGCTAAGCCATCATATCCCCTGTGACCTACACATACACATCCAGATGGCCAGTTCCTGCCTTAACTGATGACATTCCACCACAAAAGAAGTGAAAATGGCCTGTTCCTGCCTTAACTGATGACATTGTCTTGTGAAATTCCTTCTCCTGGCTCACCCTAGCTCAAAAGCTCCCCCACTGAGTACCTTGTGACCCCCACTCCTGCCCACCAGAGAACAACCCCCTTTGACAGTAATTTTCCTTTATCTACCCAAATCCTATAAAACGGCCCCACCCTTATCTCCCTTCGCTGACTCTCTTTTTGGACTCAGCCCGCCTGCACCCAGGTGATTAAAAGCTTTATTGCTCACACAAAGCCTGTTTGGTGGTCACTTCACACGGACGCGCATGAAAGATATTGTTAGATCAACCATGAAACTTTCAGAAAGAGCTTTTGTGTGCTCATAGCTAAGTATGCCTTCCAGGACAAATCCTGCAAGCCAGCAAGAAAACAATTGATAAAATCAGCTGCATAAACTCAAAATTTCTAAATAACAATAATGTCCTCAACAGCGTAAAAAGACAAGGCATAGTGAGGGAAAATATATGCAATAAATCTGTACCGGTCATGATTCTCCAGACGAACAGAACCAATAAGCATGTCGGATATCTGTATCAATATTTATATCTTAGTTGGGCGTGGTGACATGTACCTGAGCTCCCAGCTACTTGGCAGGCTGAGGCAGGAGGATTGCTTGAGACCGGGAGGTCAAGACTGCAGTGAGCCGTGATTGCACCACTGCACTCCAGCTTGGGCAACAGAGCGAGACCCTGTCTCAAAAAAAACAAATTCATATTGCCTATATATTTACAGATTATAATATATATTATAAACGTATATAAATATTATATATTTAAATATATTATGTACCATATACAGACACATAAATATATATAATCTATATGTTATATGGTATATACTATATAACATATACAGTATGTACTGTATATATGGTATATATGCAAGTCAGCAGGGCTCAATGTCAAAATTCAACCAAATTTGGTGGCTCATGAAGACTTGTTTGTGGTTGGCAGGACCACAGCTCACGCTTTATGATACATATATATGTATATACCATATATAATAATATATGGCATATATATTATTACAGTGTATATATTGTTATACTAATATATGGTACATATATTATTACAATCTATATATTACAATAATATATGATATAATATATTACAATGATATATATGATATAATATGATATAATAATATATGACATGGTATATATTATATGTGGTATGTTATATAATATATAGATTATAATTTATATGTCTTAATATATGTATATTATATAAGTTATATGACATATATTTACATGTTTATCAAGAAGTATTTTACATATAATATATGAAGATGTGTTTATTTCAAGGAATTGGCTCATTGAGTTACAGAGGCTGGCATGTTGAAAATCCATATAACAGCAGTCTGGTGGCCTGGAAACTCAAATAGGTACTGGTGCTGCGGTCAGCAGACAGAATTTCTTCTCCTCCAGAAAACCTCAGTTTTGGTTTTAAGGTCTTTCAACTGATTGGGCAAGGCCAATCCCATAATCAAGGATCGCCTCCTTCACTTAAAGTCTACTGTTTGTGGATTGTTGACCACAACCTCCGGACATGATAGCTTAGCCAAGTTAACACGTTGTGAGTTGTGCACTCCCAAATTCACATCCTGAAATCCCAACCCTCAGTGTCATAGAATGTGAGTGTATTTGGAGATATAGTTGACCCATGGTATCCTTGGAGGATGGATTCTAGAACCCCCCTTGGATACCAACATCTATGAATGCTCAAATCCCTTATGTAAAACGGTGTAGTATTTGCATTTAACCTATGGACATCCTCCTGTATACTTTAAATCAGGGATCCCCAACCCCCAGGGCATGGACTGGTATCAGTCCCATGGCCTGTTAGGAATTGAGTCACACAGCAGGAGGTGAGCAGCAGGCAAGTGAGCTAATGCCTGAGTTGCACCGCCTGTCAGATCAATTGCAGCATTAGATTCTCGTAGGAACATGCACCCAATTGTGAACTGCGCATGCGAAGGATCTAGGTTGTGTGCTCCTCACGAGAATGCAACCATAAATGTAATGCAATTGAATCATCTCAAAACCATTCCCCATCCCCCCACCCCACATCCGTGGAAATATCGTCTTCCACAAAACCTATCCCTGGTGCCAAAAACGTTGGGGATCGCTGCTTTAAATCATTCCTACATTACTTACATTATTCAACACACTGTAAATTCTATATAAATAGCTGTTTTCCTCCATTGTTTGAGGATAACAAGAAAAATAGTATGTATGTGATGTTTGTGTTTAGTACAGACACAACCATCCATTTTTTTTCTGAATATTTTCAAATAGCAGTTGGTTAAATCCACAGATGCAGAACCAACAGATATGGAGAACTGACTAGTCTCTTTAAAGAGATGATTAAGGTAAAATAAAGTCATTAGGGTGGGCCCAGATCCAACAAGACTGGTGTCCCTATAAGAAGCAAAGCTTGGGACACAGACACACACAGAGGGATGACTATGTGAGGACACAGGGAGAAGGTGCCATTTACAAGCCAAGGAGAGAGGCCCCAGGAGGAACCAGCTCTTCCTATACCTTGATCTACGACTTCTAGCCTCCAGGACAGTGAGAAAATTAATTCTGCTATTTAGGCTATCCAGTCTACGTACTTTGTTATGGCAGCTCTAGCAAATGAATGCAACAAAATACAACAGAAAAATACGCACAAAATGCAACAGAAAAATATGTACAAAATACAACAGAATGTGGGCTGGCAAACTTAAAATATATCCAGGATATTTACCACAAAGGAACAAAGACTGAACAGGGAGTTTGAGGGCAACAGAAAGATATATAAATTCAAATAAGTGAAAACTTTTCTTTTTCCCCGTAAGTACCAAAATGCAGATAAAAACAATAGTGAGAGTCCATATTTTTAACCTTCCAATTGATAGCAATCTAACAGATGGATAAGGCATAGGAAGCACTTTAAATAGTGACGGGGAATCAGGCAGCCCCTTGGGAGGGAAATTTGGGAAAACAGACCCACGCTTAAGATGCACACAGCCTCTGACCCAGCACATACTTTTACTTCAAGGAATACATCCTGAGAGATGCACCCCAACATCATGCAGAGATTTATGCTGAAGGGTATTTGCACTGCATAATTATTTTGAAATATCACAAGAACTAGAAAAAAGAAAACTAAAATGACTGTCAATAGAAGTTAGCTAAATGACAGTGATTCAGACATGGAATAGTAGGCAGCCATGAAAAAGATTGTGCACGCATAGGCAAGTGCGTGCATGCTTGTGTGTGAGGGGAAGGTGAGTGGGTGGGTGAATGCATGTGTGAATGAGACTATTTCCAGAAGGTTGCTGGAGAAAACTGTAACAGCAACAATCTTAAACAGTAGCTCAGAATCTGTTCTTCAAGAACGATTGACTCTTGTTTGTACATCTTTTCATACACTTGCAATTTTTTCTCCATATCTGCTCTGACTTTTGGTGTAAATCATTGATTAAATATTCATGAATTGCCTCATTTCTATTAACACAGTGCTAGATTGAGCCCTATTCTTGTAAAATAATCATGTTAACACTATAGAGAAGTGGCTTGTAAAACACTGAATTCTGCAAGTGGACTCACTTTGCTCATTCACATAGACTCCACTGAAGTGCTTTAAAGTTAAGTGCTCCTTCATATGCAACTCATTGTAAGATAAAGATTAATAATGAGTTGATTTCTGGAAAAAAGAAAATGCTAGCCTTTCCTCGAAGGTATAAAATATCTTTGAAACAGTCTCGTGCAGCACACCAGCATGGCACATGTATACATATGTAACTAACCTGCACATTGTGCACATGTACGCTAAAACTTAAAGTATAATAATAATAAAATAAAAGAAAAGAAACAGTCTCAACTAAAGATTATCAGACATAACTTCCATCTTTTACATGCATTCTGAAGGCTGGGTTACAATTCACCATATCCGAGCAGACTGTTATATAAAAGTTGACTTAATTACTGAGCACATCACATCTTACATCTGTGTTTTGTGTTTATAAATACAGAAGGAACCATTTATAGTAATAGAACTATGGACTATAAAATGTGTATTCAATAGCTACAAAGAAGAAAAGCCTGTGATCTTAGATTCACAGTTTTCTATCCAGGTTCTAAAAATTCTGGAAAAGATGATGACACACTGAAAGTATTCTCCAAGTGCCAACAATGTGTTCAGTGCTGCCTCCAAGCAGACAGGCTGTAATTGTTAAGAATGCATCTGAGGAGCTCACAGAAAAGACAGTATCTGACATTTATTTAATTGTTCTACACTAGAAAGTGAGTAATTGCCTAGGTGGCTATTACTATGATTAGTAGACGGTATGCATGTAACCATGAGATATGGATTTGAACTCATTACCTTCAGAGTTCAGCAAAGCCTCTTGTGTCAGATAGACTTCAGATAATCTATAGTTATCAAATTGGCTGTAGAGTTTCTTCTGCAGAATTCAAGTCATTTGACAATGCAAAAGCAGAATGCTTCTTTCAAATACTGAGCCAGCTTTTATTGCGGAATTGAGTCACTCTTTGGCCATGTTTTGAGCATCCTTAGTAGCCCTGCCTAAAAGGCACTAAACTTAGAGCTGTGGACTCTAGTTCTTATTCTGCAATGAACTAGGATTGTGGGTGGAATTGTGTCCCCACAAAATTCATATGTTGAAGACCTACTACTTCCTAGCTTCTCAGAATGTGACTTCATTTGGAAATAGGATCGTTGTGGATGTATTTAGTTAGGTTGAGATGCGATCATTAGGATGAGCTCTAATCCAATATGACAGGCATCTTCATAGAAAAACCAAATTTGGAGAGATGCACACCAATAGGGAGAATGCCACATGAAGAAAAAGGCAGACATTGAGGCACAGATAGTGCTTGTATAAGTCAAGGAATGCCATAGATTGACAGAAAGCCACCAGCAGGTAAAAGAGAGAGCTGAAACAGATGCTTGCTCATTGAAAGGAACCAATGCAGCCCGTACCTGGATTTCAGACTTCTACTCTCAAGAATAAGACAATAAATTTCAGCCAAGGCTTCTATCTAACTCCAGAACTTGTGCTGACTTTTTCTACAGACAACAGTGAGGAAGGAGACATTGGTTTGCCCAGTCATGAACAGAACATCTGAACTGCAGAAAGAGGTTAAACACAAGAGATTCAATAAAGATATGCTAACCCTACTTCGAGGAATGAGATTTGATCAGAATATAAACTTGGAAGGAAAATTTGAGGTTTAAAAGTACCCTACAGCTAAGCCCTCTGAAGTTGGGAAATTACCATAAAAATTTCCAGAAGAAACTCATCCCCCACAGATGAGAATTGACATGTGCCCTCTCAGTGGGATTTCTTTTTTGTAAACTCAGTGTATCATTTGTTTATATATTTTCTTCTTGATTATTTCTCTCTTTTTTTTGTAATTTTTTAAAAAATAATTTCAACTTTTATTTTAGATTCAGGGGGTATATGTGCAAGTTTATTACCTGGCTATATTGTGTGATGCTAAGGTTTGGGGTACGAATGATCTCGTCACCCAGGTACCGAGCATAGTATCCAACTGTTAGTTTTTCAGGCCTTGCCCTCCTCCCTCTTTCCTCCCTTTAGTAGTCCTCAGTGCCTATTGTTTCCATCTTTATGTCCATATGTGCTCAGTGTTTAGCTCCTAAAAGACACATGCACGTGTATGTTCATGGCAGAGCTATTCACAGTAGCAAAGACATGGAGTCAACCTAGGTGCCCATCCACAGTGGCCTGCATAAAGAAAACATGGCATATCTATGCCATGGAATAATACACAGCCATAAAAAAGAATGAAATCATGTTTTTGCAGCAACCAGGATGCAGCTGGAGGCCATTATCCTAAGCAAATTAACGCAGGGACAGAAAACCAAATACTGCATGTTCTCAGTGGGATTTTACTACTTCCCATAGACACAATTTTAGAATGTGAATAAGGCAACGTTTGTAAATGAGGTATACCAATTTCTCCCCTTGGGGAAAAGTAGGGTACAAAACAAGATATAATCAGGAGGACTCACGCAGAAAGGTCCCCATTCCCATGCTGTGTGTCCTCAAATGGTCAACCATGAGCTCTTACACTGGAATGTTAGGCTGTCCTCTCAGGCCAGGCATCCATTGGGCTGTTGCTGTGCTAACCTTTCCTCTACCCCACGATAGCACATTCTAATCTAGGACACTGTACAACATGACTGTAAGCAGTTGAGAGTGACAATATGTAAAAGGAATGACTTTAAACAGGTTTCTAGGTATGCATGCCCCGCAATCCCATGCTCTGGGTCCTGGAGAAATTCCCCCTCTGGGACAAATTGGCCCTCGTATGGCCATGAAAAATGTGCTTCTCATTTCCTTGACCACAGGGAATGTTATTTAGTGAGATCCCAAGCTGCTGTGCTCTGAAATCCATCACCTCATTTGCAACATGCTCATTCTTCCTAGAGACTTAATCTCCCCAATGACTGAGGATGGCAGGGATACTAAGGTGAGTCCTTTATTGGAGACACAGGACCCGTGATGGCCAGCATTGGCTGGAGGGCTACCAGACCACCATGCCCAGTCTTCCTGCTCCTACCCTCTTTCCTTTATGGGAAGTCAGAGTAGCATTGAGCTCTCTCTAGTGGATCTCCTAGCCTCTTTGGGGTGAAAAGAAATCTCATTCGGGACATGATTTCATTCTTTTTTATGGCTGTGTAGTATTCCATGGTGTAAATACACTACATTTTCTTTATGCAGGCCACTGTGGATGAACACCTAGGTTGACTCCATGTCTTTGCTATTGTGAATAGCTCTGCCATGAACATACATATGCGTGTGTCTTTTAGGAGCTAAACATTTTCGCTCCCACGGGTAATTCTCTCAAAACAATCCTTGCCCATCTCATCACATCTGGGTATTGCTTCTCCAAGGATCTGTCGTGGGGTCTTCTTACTAGGCAACCAAGATTAATACAGGCGTCCTTTGGTTCAGCCTTTTCCATCCAAAAAAGGCACGTCTTTGTTTTTCCCAAGGAGAAGCTGTTTTCTCTCAAATGAGAAGTTAAAGCTCCACCAGTTCAAAAAGAGTTTTTAAAAAAATGTTTGCAGCATTCCAATGTCCCTTTTTCTCCTTTCTAGCCATGAATCTCAAAAAAACAAATAATGAGGTTTCAGTTTTGGTGAAAGTACAAGCTTCCCAAGGAATTGGTGTATCTTTCTATTTGCAAGGAATGTCTGCCTGTGTCTGATGGGTGTATGTGACTGTTTTTTGATATTTTTCAGGACAAAAGAAACATGGGTATGTCAGAATAGCTGAATATGAATATTTTTGAAAAAATAATCTGAATTGTAGAATAAATGATAGTGAGAGCTGAAGAGAAAGTCAGAGCTCAGGACAAAACACAGCATGGTTTAAATTTTTTCCTTTTCTTTTCTTTCTTTTAAGTTCACTCCTAAGCTGCCCCACATACATATATTTAGGTCAAAAGCTAGAATCTGTTACTCAGTGATATCAATGCTGGATTGACATTAGGTTGACCCAGATAGCATATTTTTTAAAATGCCAATACCAGGTCCAAGTCGCGGAAGTCCTGATTCAATTGGTGGCAGGTGCAATCCTTGCTGGACACGAGCGGTTTTTACCCCCCTTCCCCACTGATTACAATGCACAGCTGCAGTCG
Organism: Pan troglodytes; assembly: GCF_028858775.2. Taxonomy (NCBI): domain Eukaryota; kingdom Metazoa; phylum Chordata; class Mammalia; order Primates; family Hominidae; genus Pan; species Pan troglodytes. Next base: position 6,715,475 of record NC_072421.2, on the reverse strand, counting down.
GTCTGGGCTACGGCATTGAACTCTTTGAGTTAAATCGCTGATTCATTAGGAGAAATAGACTACTTGGTTTGTCTCTGCCCCTGAAAGGATGGTAGGACTGAGCCAAGAGCCAGGGTGTGGGTGGATAATTTTGCAAAATTGGTGATTGTGACACATGTTTGACTGACTCAGTAATTTTAGCAATTGAAATGATCCAATCTGTCATGTAAAATTGTCCAGAAAAAATGTGTATATATTACAGAAAATATTTCTGAAGATTATCACTGCTTTCAAAAAAACTACATAATGATTTAAAAAATAATCCAATAGATAGAGCTTCATACATAAGAGGGGCTAAGTGGAATATCTATTATTCCATTAAATCTTCATAGTAAACATTTTGGATAGATATGGTAAAGTAATATTTCCTTGTATCTGACCTCAAGGTATAGTTCAGTATGTGAATGAAATTTTGTGTGTTTGTACATGATTTAGTACATTAAACTGAATAGGAGCTCTCACTGATGTATTTAGAAGTTTTAATATATTTTTATAAAGCAGTTGAAATACAAAAAAAGCATATTTAGAAATTTTTGACTAATGTAGATATAATTTTAGTTTCATTCCATTACACTCCTTCTCCCTGCTCTCCAAAAACGGAATCCCTCAAGTGAATGTAAATAGGTAGGAAAGAACTCCTAGTTCTTTGTGACATGCAATGGAAATACAAGGGTAGCCCACTATGTAGCTTCCGATTTCCCAGGAATCACTTTAAAATATCCAACCAGAAACAGATGAAATCAATTTTAGTAATATTTAATGTAACCAAATACAGACAAAATATAATCCTTCTAACACGTGATCAACTTAAAAATATTGATGAGATATACTCTATTCTTTTTTGTCGTGGTGGTGGTGGTGTTAAACCTTTGAAATCTGATGTATATTTTACACTTAGAGCACATCTCAATTTGGACTCACTGCATTAAAAGTGCTCATAGTCACATATGTCTACTGTATCGTGCAGCCGAGGTCTTAGTCAAAATTTTTTTCTCCAGTCAATAACCCATGAATACACCACGGATATTAAAGAATCATAGTAGGTTAGAGAAGAAAGGGAGTATACATCTTTTTCTGGTCTAAGGACCCACTTTAGAAATAATAATACTAAGGCTCAGAGGGGGTCAACTGGCTTGTATAAGGTCACAAAATTAACGAGAAAACTAGGACTAAGACTCAAATCTCAGCATCAGGTTGATGACTTTTCTGCGTGTGTTTGTGTGTGTGTATGTAAATTTAATTATCAGCTATTTTGTGCTTACTACTAATGTTCTACTATTATAGATTTATTCTTGTTTATTATTCACAGGGTCTGTAGTGGACACATGTTAGAGGAGTCCCATGGTTCAGTGGTTCATTATACAATTCAATTCCCCTTGAATATAGGCAGGAATGGTGACTTTCTTCTAGCCAAAAACACGGCAAAGGTGAAGGGAGTGTTTTAGATGTAATTTACATCCTGAATCAGTTGATTTTGAGTTGTCTGCCTTATCATGGGTGGGCTTGGTTTAATCAGGAGAATGACCTGAAAAAGACTGAGGTGACAGCCTCTCTTTGAAGACCTGATGAAATAACGCCATGTTGGAGAAACCCAGGTAGCAAGAAAGAGTGGGTGGCCTCTAGGGAGTGTGGGTAGCTTCTATGACCCAAACGTGGCCTCTAGTCAAGAGGTAGCAAAATGAAAGTCCCCTAACCACATAGTTGCAAGGAAATAAATTATGCTAACATTCTGAATGAATTTGAAAATATCTCCCTCCACATTTGAGACTCAGGATGAGAACATAGCTTAACTACCCGCTTCACTGCAGCCTTTTGAGAACATGAGTAGAGGACCCAGCTAAGCCATACCTAGATTCCTGACTTACAGAAACTATAAGATAATAAACATATGTTACTTTAAGCCTCTATATTTGAAGTGTAATTTATTACAAGATGATAGTAAACTATCAATATCTGTTCCCAAATTTTCAGCCAATGTAGCCGTTGATAATTGATCATTTTTAACAGTGGGATAATTTATTAATTTTGAAAATACTCTCAGTCAAGCAAAGTGGTTTGGGAGAGTTAACAAATCAAGCATGATTGAGTGAAAACTTAAATAGTACTGTTATGTGTTAGTCATCTAACTTTTGGTTGTATGTGTTAGTTTTCTTGCTTGATCTATTTAGTTTGAACAGCTGTAAGGAAAATTGAGATTCCCTTTTAAAAAATTAACTAACATGTGCCCCAATAAAAATGCTAATGAATAACAAAATACTAATGTTTATTAGAACTCTGATGCATATTGGAATATTTTTAAAAATTGTGATGTTGAATGTTACATAAGTGAAGGAGGGCACTCTATTTCAGACTTTGGTCAGGAGTTGCAGCAAGAGCATCCATGAGCATCTGATGACCAGCAGTTCCAATGCCAAGGTCTTATAAATGATCCTGCTTCTATGTCTGGATGCTAACTTAATAGCTATTCCAGCAGGGGGCCTTCTGTTAGTTCATATAAAGGCCACAACCCATTTATTAAAAGCTTTTTGGCATTGTCATATAAAAGACAGAGAGAAAAAAATCAATGTGTTAACTTCAAAAATCAATAGATTGCTGAGGTTTGGAGGTGAGTGTAAACAGCACATAATTAGGAAGATCTTGGGAGAAAAAGGATCTAATATTTAAACCTGTCGCACAATCAACACAAGGTCAGATGTTCTGAAAGCATGTGCTCTTAAGGCAAATCCTTCCTAAATTGTACTCCACATTTGGTCTCAGGAGTAGAAAAACTTACAAACTAAGCAACATTAATCTCTCAGCATGATCAGTTCTTTGAGGAAAAAGAACAACAGCAATAATTTTAGGTATTTTTTACATATTTATTCCAAGTCACTCACTCTGATAATAGTCATGATACGGATAAAATGTTAATTTATTAAAGCTCTTAGCCCTTAAAATAGAAGGGCTGTTAATTGCTTTAATTAATGGGCAAATTGAGTCAGAGATAAATAAAGTTTGTTTGGATTCAGAACCAGGGCCTTTAACTCTACACCTCACTGATGTTATAATGGAATTAGATATGTATTAGTTATCTATTGCTGTGTAACAAATTACCTCCAAATGTAGCACCTTACAACAACCACCACTGATTATTTCACAGTTTCTGCAGATCAAGGACCTGGGCATGGCTTAGGTGGGTTTGGAGCTCAGCGTCTCACAGGCATGCAGTCAAGATGTTGGCTGGTTGTGTTCTTATCTGGAGATTTAAAAAAGGAAGAATCTGGTTCTAAGCTTAGCCAGGTTGTTGCAGAATTAAGTTACTTGGGGCTGTAGCACTGAGAGTTCTGGCCATTTCTTGCTGCCAGATGAGGACCAGTCCCCCATCCTAGGTCATCCTTAGCAGCTTGACAGTTGGGTCTCTCATGTTGATGACTGACTTCTTCAAAGTCAGCAAGAGAAGTCTCTAGCAAGAGTCTGCTAACAAGATTGAGTTTTATGTGGCATAAAGTAAACAAAACACAGAAGTCACACCCCACGATCCTGGACACACCCAAGGGATGTATCCTCATGCACAAGGGTGTAAATACCAGAAGATGAGAGGCATTGAGGGTCACTTTAAAGTCTACCCACTACAGCCAAGAGGACATGTGGGCTTCTCCAATATGGGTGCTTATATCATTGAGCCCACAAGGAGAACCTTTCGATCTGATGAAGTTAGACCTGCCCAAGATAATCACCCATTGGATTTACTTAAAATCAACTAATTTGAGGTTATTAATTACATCACAATTTTTTTTCACCTTCTCTATATTCTGCATAACTAGAAGCAAGGTACAGGTCCTACCACACTCTATGGGGGGGAATGGCACACAGGTCTGGACACCTCTATGGGGACTATTGGCATCACCTTGGAAATATATTGTCTATCACCATATATTTGAAATGCTTATGCACGAGATCTGAGAATACAGAATTCCAAACAAAACTACCATTGTGCAACTGTTCATAAAAGAAAGAAAGATACTTTTCTGGCATAAATGACTCCAAAAATGTTTTATCCAGATCTTTATACAGACAATATGAAAGGATATACTTTATCATAAATATAAATATAAATAAAATGAAATAAGTTCTAGGCTTCAATGTGCAAGATAAATGAAGGCCACTATGAGCCATGTTGTTAAATCTATAATGTTAATTGTAAAGATAATGTTAACATAATATTAAAATGTTATACCAAAAAGTAAGCTGGAATTGAAATGTTAATAAGGGATGAGACGTAGGGAAGGGCCTTGACCAGGTTGGGTACATTAACACCATTGTCTTGTGCAGAAAGAGGATAAGAGCTATGAAGTTTACTAGAAAGTTAGAAAATCTGAATATTTAAAAGAGCAAGTGAAAAAACTGAGCCGCCAATGAATAAAATCCCTAGAGGTCAGAAAAAGAGAGGGAAAAAAAGAAAGCTAAGTGTCAGGGGGTGAAAAATGGAAAATACAATTTGAGATAGTAGAAATATGCCCACTTATCTATTATCACACCAGACATGAAAGGCTAAACTTCCCTTTTAAAAAGGCACAGACACTCAGGTTAAATTAAAACTAAATAAAATGATAACCCAGCTCTAAACTATTTAATACTGACACGTCTATGAAAAAAAGATACGAAAATAATGGAAATGAAACTTGCATACCATAAAAGCAATAATCAAAATGAAGTTGATCTACAATAGAATTGAAGACAAAAGTAGGTAACAGAAGTTTAGGGATTTTACATCATAAATAAAACATGCCACCAGAAATCCATAATAATCAAAATCTCATTACATTGAGACTGAGAGTCTTTATAAATAAATATGTGTGTGTCTGTGTATGTGAATATATTATGTTATTATGTGTGTGTGTGTCTGTGTATGTGAATATATTATGTGTGTGTGTGTCTGTGTATGTGAATATGTGTATATATATATTTATGTGTATATACATATACACACACACACAAAATGACAGAATTACTAAAAGATATTTTAAAACCACATCTGTAGTGGAAAAATTGAATGAACCTTTGTCAAGAGTTGATAAAGAAAGCAGAACCCTCCCCCACCAAATAAAAAAGAGAGAGAAAAGGATAAAACTTACAATGTAGTAATTAACAAACATCATCTGATTGATATATCAATATGTATCACAAAAAGAGACATTACGTGTTGTTTTTCAGGCATCTAAATTATTTTGCAAGATTAACCTGTGCTACAAACAAAATCTCAAAAATTCCGTAGTCAAATTCATAGAGACAACATTCTCTGTCTATTGTGCAATTATACACCAGCAATAAAGGAATATAAAAAAATATGGAATTTAAATGTCTAACAATGCTACAGCCACATATAAAAACATGCAGAATGAGCATTATTCACAATAGCAAAGACATGAAATCAATCTAGGTGCCCATGAACAGTAGACTGGAAATATAAAATGTGGTGTATATATACCATGGACTACTATACAGCCATGAAAATCAATGAGATGATGTCCTTTGCAGCAACATAGATGCAGTTGAAGGCCATTATCCTAAGTGAATTAATGGAGAAACAGAAAATGAAAGACCAAATGTTCTTACTTATAAGTAGGACCTAAACAATGGGTACACATGGAGATAAAGATGGGAACTATAGACACTGAGGAGTCCAAAAGGGGTCGGTAGGGAAGGGTAGAGAAGCTACCTTTTGGTACTATGTTCACTATTTGCATGACGGGTTCAGCTGAAGCCCAAATCTCAGCATCATGCAACATATTCATGCAATAAACCTGCACGTGTACCTCCAAATCTAAGATTTAATATGTAAATAAATAAAAAGCAAAACATGCAGAATGCATTGGCTAGGAGAGGAAATTGGAAACACACAAATAAAAAAAAAAAACAATAAAAATTCTTTAAAACCACTATTCGAAAACATAAGAGAGTGACTTTGCATCCTTGATTTAAGAACAAGCCTTCTGGAAAATGTTAAATCCACTGATCTTAGCCTAATTTAGGCTATTACCAAAGACTCCTGTTCATGCAGACTCTATAACTGTTTAACTGATTTCATGCATTCTGATTTTCCAAGGGTCAGATCGTAGTTTTTGAAATGTGACTACATTCCATGTGGTTAGCCTCGATTCTGTTTTCCCGGGGCTTGACCATAGAAATCGTGCATGGACATAGAAATGCACATTTGTTATTATTAGCAATATGTGTTCATTTTATTCTGTGATGGAAGCACTTGCCATTCATGGCTATGCTACTAACATGTTTACATTTAGAACTTTCCATTTGCAAGGGAAACATTAGTCTTAGAAATGTCTTGGGTGCTACTCAAGCATTGCCTAATAGTATGTAGCAACCATATGGCACCTGGAAATATATTGATTTATGAGTTCCCTAAAGCACCCAGGCAGGAAATGAAGGATGAAAAGAATGTCACACCACAAGGTAAAAATAGGGTGCAATCACTAATTACTTTTTTTTATGTTGACACTGAAATTTCAGGTGCAGGTTTTTAAAAACCATTCTAGGTTGAAAATGGATTTTAGAATGCCTTTGCTAGAACAACAGATCTAATTAAATATCTGGAAAGAAAAGTGCTTTTCTTTGCTTTAGCAGAACTACGGTAGATAAAGTCAATATAAAGATGTGACTTACGCATAGATCTATTGTTAATGTCCTTTTTGAAATACTTCGCAAGTGATTTAATTGATGATTACGCAAAATAAAATTAAACTTAGACTTCATTATAGCTGCAATATAGCTTTCAAGTAGTTGTTTACAATTTAAAAAGATGAACTGACTACTGACCTGTGTGAGTACAGCAACTGACACTGAGGTTATTGCTATACCTGGTGGAATTCAACAATAAGGGGGAAAAAGTCTAGAAAAGTAGACTAGATAAACATTATTGCTGCAATTCATTAATGATATGTTTGTGTAACAATGTAATAATTGCATTGAAGTCAACAGCTTTACATAGAACCTTGTCTCATAATAAAAGGAACTAGGAAAATTCAATTAGATGTTGTAAAGTACCAACCTCGGCACGTTTGGTTTTAAATGTGGAGCAATTAAAAAGAAAACAATATTCATTTAATGATTTTATGTGAAATAAGATTATCTTTGCAATCCATTTGGTACTTTTCATCAACATTTTTATTTTCCTCTCTCCCTCCTGTATCCTAACATAGCTTTAGATAGTGATTTAGGCAAAGATGTTCTGAACATTTAGTAGCAAAGATAATAGGTCAAATTAAAGTTAATAATTGAAAGGTTGCTGCGTGATAAATGGAATCATGTACTTCATGTACCTAAAACACTCTGTCTCTTTTAACTACAGAAAGTAGCCCAGGTGTCAGCCACGATGTTTTTCTAAATCCCCCTGTAGTTTGAAGTCTCCTTTTAATAGGCACATATTGAAGGAGGAAGGGCCCACCTCATATCCTGCTTTCGTTTCTCATCACTATCCCTGGGGACTCCAGGGGACTCCAGGAGACATCCACCCTCTGTCTAGTCCTCATTTGGGGTTAGGGATGAACCTGCCCCATGGCTCCATCCTACTATAAATAGCAACAGCCTCTCAGGTTTCCATCCGCAAACCCTACCCCAGTGACTTCAGACCTCCTACGGGGCACTCTGACAAAACCATGGAAGGTGTGGGTCATGGGGGAGGTGGACAGATCACTTGAGGCCAGGAATTTGAGTCAAGCCTGGGCAACATGGTGAAACTCCATCTCTACAAAAAACACAAAGAGATAATTGGGAGTGGTGGCACATGCCTATAGTCCCAGCAACGTGGGAGGCTGAGGTGGGAGGATAGCTTGAGGCCAGGGGTTGGAGGTTGCAGTGTGTTAAGATCATGCCATGGCACTCCAACCTGGGTGACAGAGTGAGACCCTGCTCAAAAAAACAATTTTATGATTCCAAATCTATGTTGCTTTTGTTTTAGTGCTTTAAAATGTTTAAATATTTTTATGTTCACTTTTATTTTTTTCACTTAAGTTTTATGTTTTGGTGAAAAAAAATCACCCAACTCCCCAGTCAACTTCAAAAAATATTTTTGACACACAATCTCTAACTCCACTGCCTTGAACAACTATGGTGACATAGACCCTTTACTTGGAATTTATGGCACCGAGCAAACCCGCCTATAAATAACAGGTATGTTAATTGTGTTAAATGAAATGCTTGAGGAAGAATGAAGAGTTTTTAGGGTGTTCAATTTCTCATATTGTCTGTTTTGTCTGCAGAATGAAACTGAGACAGACAACGCATTTCTTGGTGTTCAGTACAGGGTATAATTAAGTCTCAGTGCTTAATAAATAATAAATGCAGCAACTAAGCACACAGTATTCCTACCCTGCTTAATGAAAATAATTAGTTTAAATAAATGACTTCATTGTTTAAGGCCCAGAGAACCTACAGAAAAAGTTCCGTATACTCTCAGCTTGAGATTTATTTAAGAATAAAATGTGAGGAAGGAATGCTTTCCCAGGCTGGAAGATCCCATTAGGTCCAAGTGGAGATCAGAATTTTTAAATTGAATTCTTTATGGAATTTTTCATGTTTCAGTTTCCTAGAAAAAGCCGTGGTGTGCTTGCTTTCTTCTCTCAGTAGTCACGAAATCAAATTTTTTAAAAAATAGTGCCAAACAGAGAGTTGGAACGTTTAAAAAACAAAAAACAACATAAAAAAATCATTCAAACTGGTTGAAGTTTGTCTTCATGCCCAGCCCAAATTGAGGCTGATTTAATGGCTAGACCAAATTGGTTGTTCAATTTCAAGGTCTACCAAAACCAATTGAGTGTACTTTCCATTCAGATGACTGCAGACCTATTAAGAGAGCCGATCCACTTCTAAAAAACAGCAACAACAGCCTGAACCTCCTCCACTAACTTGGACATTGTGTTTTGTCTGACATACCCAGAAACAGAAGCAACCAATTTTCTGTCTTAGTTTTAGGTCACGTCGGGTAAATCCACAGTATCTTTCATGACTATGTTTCTTTCATCTGTATATGGATTTTTTTTGAGCATTGCTATTGAGTATTTCAACATATGGTTTAGTAAGAAAATCTTCTTTGTATGACATGAGAATATGAGAGGTAATTTGTCCTTTTATCTCATTTTTCAAATCCAAATCCCAAGGGAAGACACTCTTCCAAATGAGAATATTGTTATATATTTGCTTATCTTAGAAGAAGCTCCTATGGAAATTAAAAGGGCAACATGGCAAACCCTCATCAGTTTCCCAAGCATTAAAGTGAAGTGGATTCATTGTGGCTATTTGGGTTTCTCGATACCATTTTTTTTGGTTGAATTCTCTCTGGGGCCTTGATTGACACTCCCTTAAAATAGGTAAGACTCAGATTAGATTCAGGGCAGATACAACCAATTCCACCCAAGCGGTAACAACCAAAGCAGAATGGAAAAATCTAGTTAACGACTAAAACTTCCCCACATACATTTGAGGGCACTTCTCAATCTCAAGGTCAATCACAAGTGAAACCTGCAAAGAAGAAGCCAATCTTACGACATCCATGAAGACCTCAGTATTTCAACTTGGTGCTGGGCCCAAATGTTTTGCAAGTAGGGGAAATGGAGTTCTCCTCATGAAGTGCAATTAAATAATGATTGCTCACACCCTGAGAAAACACAGACACTGCAGATTAGCTACCTATTTTTTTTTTTTTAAGAGACAGAGTCTCTCTCTGTTGCTGAGGCTGGAGTACAGTGGTGAGATCATGGCTCACTGCAGCCTCAAACTCTTGGGCTCATGTGATCCTCCTGCCTCAGCAGGAGTACAGGCACACAGCACCATGTCCAGCTAATTTTTTTCTTTATTTTGTAGAGATGGGGTCTCACTGTGTTGCCTAAACTGGTCTCAAACTCCTGGCCTTACGTGATCCTCCTGCCTTGGCCTCCCAAAGTACTGGGATTAGCGATGTGAGTCACCATGCCCAGCCATTCCTAATGCAAGCAATTTGCCACCAAAAGTTTCTTGACTTTATTACAAGCCAAACATATAAATTGATGAGATTCTACAGTGTCGCGGAAACCTAGCCAAAGTATTTTCCATCACATTTTTTTTCCTCATAGTCTCTTCACCGTAGCTATCTGATTTTCATCCCCAGTAAAAATTGTTAGCTATGCCCCATGAATCACAGTTAAAAGAGAACACATTTAAAGAAATAATAAGCTTGCCATTAGAACCAGCAGAAAGGTCTTTCATATCAGTTATTTCCTTTTCTAGAAATATCCCCAGCTGAAATACCAAAAGTTTTGCATGGCCTTTTTAAAATGTAACATAATCTTCATAAATGTTTTAAAACATCAAACTTGACCAACAGAACATTTCTACTGTCACTCTGTGAAAGTAAATATGAATGACCATGTAGGAGTAGGGCTTTTCAATCTGCATAATAGCCTTAGTATTCTTGGTGAAAGCTGCCTGTGAACTCCCTAGACAACTGAATGCAAGAAATCAAATTTAGCACATTCCTATAGTTAACTTCATAAATTGTTTCCTGCCTGTCTTTTTTTTCTCATAAAATAAAATATTCATCCATTGCAAATGTTCAAATTCAATCACTATATTACTTTTACTGAAATGTCTACTTCAATAAGAGAAAGCAGAAGATATTATAAGAACTAAATGTTATAAAAGGTTTCACTAAAAACAACTGAAATTTTGTGTCACCATCGTTAATCCCTTTAAAGGGTGAGGTACATGTTTATATTCCTCTGTCTCAACAAAACAAACTTCTATCATGTTCACAGAAAATAAGGGCTTTTAATTATATCCTTCACTATAGTTTAATATGACATTGACTTGTGATAAAAAAATAAGTTTGCCAATCCTTGATTTAGATTGACAGGTACAGAAGACTGTCTTGATGACTCAGGTTGAGTGAGAATGTCTACTGTAATTGTGCCTGATTCATTCCCAACTGTACTGTAAGATCAAGTCTCTCTAAATCTTCCACTGAAGAACTAGGGGAAAGGGCTGTTGCTGTCATCTTTAATAACGAGGAAGCTGTCACAATTACTGTGTCCATTTTGTTTATTGTGCATTTTGTTGAAATATAAAATTCCTTAATCATGTTGTTATAAAATATTTAAATATCACTGGTAAAACAAATAAGTAAAATCTATAAATTATGGGAAGATATTAGCTAATCTTTTGAAACTAACTTTAATACCTGTCTCCTAAACATATTAGTAAAGCCCCACACTTAATAGCTCAGTTTCTTTTAGGCCCATGTCCCCCTCACTCCCATCCCCAGCTCATAATAAGTTGACCACACCTCCTTTGGAGAAAAGGGGCCTCAGCCGAGTACAGGAACCAATCTCCAATAGCATTATAACCAAATCTGCATTTTTTAAAACTACATTTCAAATAATAGCCATTCTGACTTAGGTGAGATGGTATCTTATTGTGATTTTAATTTGCACTTCTCTGATGACCCATGAAGTGGAGTATTTGTTCATGTTTCTTGGCTGCATGTATGTCTTCTTTTGAGAACTGTCTATTCATGTCCTTGGTCCGCTTTTTAATGGGTTGTTTGTTGTTTTCTTGTCAAATTGCTTATGTTCTTTATAGATTCCAGATACTAGACCTTCACTGGATGCATAGTTTGCAAATATTTTATCTCGTTCTGTAGGTTGTCTATTTACTCTGCTGATAGTTTTCTTTGCTGTGCAGAAACTCTTTAGTTAAACTAAGTGTCATTTCTCAATTTTTGTCTCTGTTGTGATTGCTTGTCAGGTCTTAGTCTAAATTTGTATTTTCACATGGTAGGTTTTATGCGGGTAGGTAAATTTTTGGATAGTTATTAAGCTTCCAAATATTAAAACTCAAGATCGGTCCATAAAAACCACAGTTTCCAACAAGCATGGGTCCTTTGAAAAGGTCTGGTTCCATCCATGCTCAAAGCACAAAGTGATCAGGTTGAAAGGATTTTCACCAGGCTTGTCAGAATCATTTAATTATTTTACATAAAATTACAATAAAGCCAATTGGGACAAGCCGAGTTCATGAAGAGCCATCAAAACCCAACAAACTCTGAAATGGGAAAGCTGAACTAGAGTCAACTAACAGGTAGATATATAGATGTAGACTATGACTATACACTATGTTTCACTGTTTTATTAATTGGACATCAATTAATCAATTTTTTAATTCTTGGAAGGCATCCTATGTAACCCAAGACTTATTCACATTGCATCTTCCAGTTCTCCCTAATAGTTGCAGTGGTCTCCTAGACCCATTTTGCACTGGCTCATTAGAGTTAATCTCTCGTATTTCAGAATTTTAAAAAATGCCATTATTAAACACAGTCTCCATTAAAAATTTAATTATACAATCTTAAAATTAGATACATTATTTTAAAAGGTGCTAAATGCTCAAAACTCATCATTGACTAATTATTGTACTTCATTTTAAAGTTATCTATATTCTTGAGGTTATTTAAGTCTATTACATCTTCATTGTGGAAACCCTACAAAATCCTATACTAATGTACATCTCTTTGTATGTCCATGCTCTGGGATTTCACTTTGGTATATGAAATTGGACAGAATCCAAGTACATACACTTTGGAAATCAGTAAATGCTACCAATGAAAGCTTCTGCCTCTGCCAGATACCCACTTGTTAATATTTACCACCATACTTCATGTAGAATATTTTCCTCATAATATTAATAAACATTTTCTGAGGACCATGCCTTATGCCTTTAGTTTTGTTTTGCTTTGCTTTTTTTGAAACAGGGTCTCATTCCAGTGCCCAGGCTGGAGTGCAGTGGTGCCATCATGGTTCACTGGAGTCTTGAACTCCTGGGCCGACGTGATCCTCCTGCCTCAGCCTCCTCAGTAGCTGGGACTACAGGTGCACACCACCATGTCCAGCTAATTTTTTGTATTTTTGGTAGATACAGAGTCTCACCGTGTTGCCCAGGCTGGTCTCGAACTCCTGCACTCAAGCGATACTGCCACCTTGGCCTCCCAAATTGCCGGGATTACAGGTGTGAGCCACTGTGCCCGACCTTATCCCTTTTTTGTACAAATTAACATGTCAAGCACCGTACTGAGTATATCCACCTCAGTAAATTCTTATTTACTTACTTTTGGTGAGTGGCTATTGATGCTATTTGAAGAAATGGTGACATTTTATAATTTGTCCGTTAAGTCATAGATTCAGTGCCTTATAGAAATATTTATCAGCCTATTGTTCATTATCCCCACCACCACCCCCAGGGAGACAATTTAGATGTATTTTTAAAATTTGCGCCAACTGTATGATTTTCACACAGCAGACATATCGTGCATTTGCTTGCATACGCTATGTATATCTTTATATATAAAAAGAGTAGTTTTTTTGCTCCTCAAGGACCATCTTTTACTTTCTAGAGGGTGACATCACCCTGTCAAGAAGGAAAGTCTAATAGTTTAACAACACCATTTGCTGTTGTCATTTCTCATTCCTTGTTAGCTAAGCCATATTCCTTGAAACTCTTCTTCAGTATTTTGCTCATGTCTTCTGCTGTTTCTGCTTCTGGATAGAAAAAAAATCTTCAAAGTCCTACCCATAGCATTACGATCTACATAAGTCAAGACATGCTTAAGAGACTCTCTAACTGTCACTTTTCTCATCTGTGTTATGGAGAGATCAAAGACCATCTTCTCGCACTTGTTGAAAATATTCAGGAAGAGGTTGCATGTGGAAAACTCAACCCCATTCACTGATTATAAGTGAATCACTCTTCCCCTTCTGGTTTGGTCAGTTTCATTTGAGTAGATGAGAACATCTTAAATACTGTTTATAGACTCAATATTACATAGACCAGATGAAAATATTTATCTTTGTATTAATAGTTTGCTCTCTTTCTTTCTCTCTCTCTCTCTCTCTCTCTGTGTGTGTTTATGTGTGTATCTGTCTCTCTCTTCTTTATCTTTTTACTCTTGCTTTTTTCTGCTTTCTTTCTGTCCTTAATTTTTTCATTTTAGCAAAATAGTAAGTAGGCTTAAAATACCTAGACTACTGGCTGGGCACGGTGACTCACACCTGTAACCTCAGCACATGGAGAGGCCGAGGCAGGTAGATCACTTGAGCCCAGGAGTTTGAGACCAGGCAGGCCAACACGGTGAAACCCTGTCTCTACTAAAAATATCAAAAGAATTAGCCAGGCATAGTGGTAGGCACCTGTAATCGTAGCTACTGGGGAGGCTGAGGCAGGAGAATTGCTTGAGCCTGAGAGGTGGAGGTTGCAGTGGGCCGAGATTGAGCCACTGCACTCCAGCCTGGGTGACAGAGGGAGACTCCATCTCAAAAAGAAAAAACAAACAAAAACAACAAAAATACCTACAGTACTGAAAAAAAAAGCCTGAAACTGGAAATGGAGTAAAAGAAAAACTCTGCGAATAGCCGGCCACTTCAAGAAATGCAGAAGGAAAAGTTTGCTTCTCTAGGAGTCCTCAACCAGGGTAATTTAGCTTCTAAACCAATGCAGGGTGTTTGACCTCCACAAGAAATGAAAAGTGCATGTCCTTAATTAAGAAAAAGGTGGCCCGAAGGAAGCCAGATGGTAGAGGAATGAGCCATTGGAGGGAAGATAGCTTTGCTTCTCTGACAAGGCAGGTGTGGTGCAAACTGATGGACCCCCAGGAAGACCCAGTGTCTGAGGCCTAGGTAACATTGCAGTGAAGTACTTGCCCGTCTAATTCTGTGATTTAAAGTGCCAACACAGGAAGAGCAAAAGTCTCGTGAGTTGTCAGTTGCTGCCTACTTTTTATTCAGGTTTTCTGTTCATACAGAGCAGAAGAATTAAAGGGGAAAACTCCTCCAGGGGCAAGCTCTCTAAAGTGTCAGAATCACTCTCCCCAAGCTCTGGGGAACTAGCCCGGTGGGGATGGCCAGGGGGAATTCAAACCCAGGACATGTGGTTTTGTTTTATTTTTATTTTTTGGAGGTTTCAGCTATATATAAAAATAAATGTGCCAAGCATGGTGGCTCATGCCTGTAATCCCAGCATTTTGGGAAGCCAAGGTGGGTGGATCACTTGAGGCCAGGAGTTTGAGACCAGCCTGAACAACACAGCGAAACCCTGTCTCTACTAAAAATACCAAAATTACCTGGGTGTGGTGGTGATGCACACTTGTAATCCCAGCTACTTGGGAGGCTGACGCAGGAGAATCACTTGAACCCGGGAGGCAGAGATTGCAGTGAGCTGAGATCATCCACTGCACTCCAGCCTGGGCAACAGAGAAACTCTGTCTCAAAAAAAAAAAAAATTAAAATAAAGATATATTAAAAGAGGGTTATAAAAATCATGAAATATTTTATGTACACACACAGAAATAGTTGATTGCAGCACTATTCACAATAGCAAAGACTTGGAACCAACCCAAATGTCCAACAATGATAGAGTGGATTAAGAAAATGTGGCACATATACACCATGGAATACTATGCAGCCATAAAAAATGATGAGTTCGTGTCCTTTGTAGGGACATGGATGAAGCTGGAAACCATCATTCTCAGCAAACTATCGCAAGGACAAAAAACCAAACACCGCATGTTCTCACTCATAGGTGGGAATTGAACAATGAGAACACATGGACACAGGAAGGGGAACATCACACACCGGAGACTGTTGTGGGGTGGGGGGAGGGGGAAGGGATAGCATTAGGAGATATACCTAATGCTAAATGACGAGTTAATGGGTGCAGCACACCAACATGGCACATGTATACATATGTAACCTGCACGTTGTGCACATGTACCCTAAAACTTAAGTATAATAATAATAAAATAAAATTTTAAAAAAAGAAAATACAATGATTGTGTATGTCCTGAAGAATCTCAGGTTGGGGCCCTGCTATTATAGATGGTGAAGCCCTTGATGCATGAATTTCCTACCGCTAGATCTCCTTCCTCATCCTGCCTCCTCTTCTTGAGCTGGAAGTGTGGCCCAGGGTGATGCCTGAAGCCAGTCAGGAGGGTGCTTTCCTGGGAGAGGAAGCCTCTTGTGTAACTCTGGACACAAGGATGGGTCCCAACAGGCTGAGGTCTCAGGCCAACCAAGGGCTTCTCAAAGAAAAAGTGTGAGACAGCTTGAAGTTTACAAAGGGCAGCCTACAGGTCCCTGTTGGGAAGCAGAAGAATTTGCTACATTTCACAGTCCTTGCCTGTCACTGCCCAGTTCTGTCCAAGGGGGAAAAGGGTGGTTGGAGGGGTGGGGGTTGTGGGATGGGTGTGTGTGTGTGTGTGTGTGTGTGTGTGTGCACGAGAGAGAGAGAGAGAGAGAGAAAGAGGGAGGAAGGGAGACAGAAATTACTTTTTCTTAGTGTTATGAAACACAATTCCAATTTGAATAAAAATATCTGTAAATGATTTTTATTTTCTTTGAATTGGCCAACTTGAAACAAAGATTCCTTTGTAGTCTTGTATATCCTATGTGCAAGGGGCTCCTATTATAGATATTTATCCCTGTTTACTATCAAAGGGCACTTTACCATCGGGGTCTAAGAACAGAATGGCTTAATTTTGCTAGTCGTTGGTGCCGGTAACTTAAGAATTATGATGATGTGCGTGGAAACTGTGTTTATTTGGGACTTCCATCCTTTCCTGTTGTTAATAAAAAGCATGTTACTTCATTTAATACCAGAAGGCCAATGACATTAATATTTTTATTAGATCTCATGTGCAAATGACTTCACCTTGGTCAACATAAGACAAGAATCTCAACATTCAAGAAAGACACAACGTAAATGGAAAGATGTGGTAATATCCACTGCTCCCAGTAAGTTTCTATTGATTTTTTTGAGTGATTGGATCAGTGTACCAAATGAAAGTGAACTGAAGAAAATGAAGGCAAATTCAACATTATATTATGTTAAATATGTGAAGGGGAAAAAGATGATAAATGTATTGATTCCCACTGAACAGTACACTTAAAAATGGCAAAGACAGTAAATTATATATGTATATTTTACCTCAATTTAAAAAATAAATTCGCCAGGCCCCGTGGCTCACGCCTGTAATCATAGCACTATGGGAGGCCTAGGTGGGTGGATCACTTGAAGTCAGGAGTTCGAGACCAGCCTGGCCAACATGGTGAAGCCCTGTCTTTACTAAAAATACAAAAATTTTCCTGGTATGGTGGCAGGCACCTGTAATCCCAGCTACTTAGGAGGTTGAAGCAGGAGAATTGCTTGAGCCTGGGAGGCAGAGGTTGCAGTGAGCAGAGATCGTGCCATTGCACTCCAGCCTGGGTGAAAGAGTGAGGCCCTGTCTCAATAAAATAAAATAAAAAAAAAATAAATATAAAACAAATAGCTTTAAAGCAAGGCATTAGGGACAGATGTGGAAACGGAATCCACAGTGTGATGGATGGCGACCCCCACCAACCCACACACACACACACACACACACACACACACTGTGTGTGCCATTGCAAGTAGGCCAATTACGTGCTGTTAGAAGGTTAAGGTGCTTTTAATGTAGGGAGGTAGGATGATGAATTTTTCTGAGGAAGGGATTTTGGGGGAAATGGGTGGGTCAAAGGAGATTGCACTGATGCCGTGTTGAAGAAGGTTTTGGGGACTATGCATCAGTCCACGAAGAAGAAAGCATCTCCTGTGGAAGGAACATGAAACACTCTAGTCAGCAACTAGCAGTATTTGATCAGCCAACACCTACTGGTTTCACGGTGGTTCTTGGCCAGGAACCTCAACACTCCCTTCTCTCCTCCACCAAGAGTATTTGCAAATACACAGTGAGTGTTTGCTTGTCAAAATGACTGGGGAGCCTACTGCAATTATGACACAGGTGCCAGAACTGGTAAGCATTCTGAAAGGCACTGGAGTTGGACATATCACAGAGATTCAAAATGCCAGTGGGAACGTGGTGAGAAGAATTACCAACGGTGGCTTTCAAGGTTGTGCAAATTGAAGAAGGGATTCTTTGTCATTTTTTTGATGGTTTGTTTGTTTGTGTTTTGCTTTAGAGCAATGGTTCTCAATGATAGTGATTTTGTCCCCCAAGAGACACTGAGCAATGTCTGAAGACATTTTTGATTGTCACAAGTGGGTGAGTGGGGGAATGATACTAGCATCTAGTGGATGGAGGCCAGGGATGCTGTCCAGCATCCTGAAATGCACATGATATCCCTCTGCAACAAAGAATTTTGCAGCCACAAATATCAATTGTGCTCAGCTTGAGAAACCTTGCTACAGAACTTTCCATGTGTATGTAGCTCAGAAAATTAGAAGTACCTGGAATGGCATAATATTTCTAAGATTCTCACACCCTGCTTAGCACAGGGCCTCCCAGATAGTAGGAGGATTTGCTAATTGTGTACTGATGTGATGAATTGTAGAAAGATCAAGATTGTTGATGAAAGCAAAGCGATTCTCAGACAAAGTGAAGAAAATCTATTTTGCTTGATGCAGAAACTACAGATTTGGTTGTCAAATTCCTCCTCTTCCTTAATTTGATACATTTTGGCAGGCTTTATGAGCAGATGATGGACGTTTTACTCTGGTTCATTCATCTATGCTGTGTCTGAAAGAATTGTAGCAGCAATCCTGCAAATTGGAAAATATCTAACATATTTGTTCAACTTAGTCAATTTTTTTACTCTTCCTATCTGCTAAAGTTGTGTATTGTCATCTATATCCATATCTATTCCTACATACATATTTATATGCATATGTAAATAATAGTAGTCTATTACAACATAGTGGCTTCAAAAAATACACATTTCATATGTCTTACCTTCTGTGGATCAGAATTTAGAAAATAGTTGAATCCTCTGCATTGAGTTTATTTACAAGGTGCCATCAAGGTGCCAGCCAGGGCTGAGGTCTCATCTGAAGACTCCAGTGGGGAAGAACTCATGTTGAACTCACATCATTGTGGGTAGAATTTGGCTTCTCACAGACTGCTGAACTGAGGGCTTTAGTTTCTCATTGACTGCTGGCTAAGGCCCACTATTAGTCTCTCGATATGTGAACTTTCTCAACATGGAAGTTTATGAGCACCTATTATTATCACAGGGGCACCCCAGAATGTGTGGGACAGGCCTTAGCCATCCCATGCAGTATTTGACATTCTCCTTTAATGCCATATCCATTCCACATTGATCCTTTTGGTGACACAAATATTAAAATGAACAAAAGACATTCCACAGTCATAATAACAAAATAGGTGATTTTTTTTCAATCATCAGTCAGCAAGGCAGAAGGCTGGATGGCAAGATGGAAGTCACAGTCTTTATATTCTAACCACAGAGGTGACATCCCTTAAACATTGAAGTATTGAATTGGTTAAAGCCAAGTTAATCCAGTAGAGGACAGATAAATATATATAAATATGTAATATATGGTATACAGGCCTGGTGCAGTGGCTCACGCCTGTAATATCAGCACTTTGAGAGGCCAAGGCGGACAGATCACTTGAGGTCAGGAGTTCAAGACCAGCTTGGCCAACATGGTGAAACCCCATCTCTACTAAAAATGCAAAAATTAGCTGGGTGTGGTGGCACGCATCTATAGTCCCAACTACTTGGGAGACTGGGGAATAAGAATTGTTTGAACCCAGGAGGCAGAAGTTGCAGTGAGCTGAGATCATGCCACTGCACTCCAGCCTGGGCAACGGAGTGAGAACCCATCTAAACAAACAAACAAAAAAGTATGGGCTGGGCAAGGTGGCTCATGCCTGTAATCCCAGCACTTTGGGAGGCTGAGGCCGGTGGATCATCTGAGGTCAGGAGACCAGCCTTGCCAACATGGTGAAACCCCATCTCTACTAAAAATACAAAATTAGTCAGGCATGGTGGCGGGCACCTGCAATCCCAGCTACTTGGGAGGCTGAGGGAGAGAATTGCTTGAACCCAGGAGGTGGAGGTTGCAGTGAGCTGAGATCGCACCACTGCACTCCAGCCTGGGAGACGAGTGAAACTCTCTCTCAAAAAAAAAAAAAATGTAATATGTGGTATGTTCTCTCTGTGTGTGTGTGTGTGTGAGTGTGTGTGTGCATGTGTGTGTGTGTGTGCGCGTGTGTGTGTGTACGTGTATGTATTTTTAGAATGAGTGTTGCTCTGTTGCCCAGGCTGGAGTGCAGTGGTGCACAATCGCAACTCACTACAGCCTTGAACTCCTGGACTCAAGCAATCCTCCTCCTTCAGCCTCCTGAGTACCTGGATCTATTGTTGTGCACCACCGCACCTGGCTAATTTTTCAATGTTTTTAGAGATGGGGTCTATGTTGTCCAAGCTGGTCTCAAACTCCTGGCCTCAAGTGATCCTCCTGCCTCTGCTTCCCAAAGTATTGGGATTACAGGTATGAGCCACTGTGCCAGGCCTGTAGTCTATAATCTTTACATATATATAAAATGTTCTTTTTTTTTTTTTTTCACTCTGTCGCCAGGCTGGAGTACAGTGGCACAATCTCGACTCACTGCAACCTCCGCCTCCAGGGTTCAAGTGATTCTTCTGCCTCAGCCTCCTGAGTGGCTGGGACTACAGGCACCTGCCACCATGCCTGGCTAATTTTTTGTATTTTTAGTAGAGACGGGGTTTCACCATGTTGACCAGGATGGTCTCGATCTCTTGACATTGTGATCCATCTGCCTCGGCCTCCCAAAGTGCTGGGATTACAGGCATGAGCCACCGTGCCCAGCCAAATGTTCTTTTATAAATTACATGTATTATCTACATATATAATATACACTATATATACTATATATACACACATTATATAGTGCATTCCTTTTTTTTTAGAGAGGGTTGGGTTCTGTTGCCCAGGCTCGAGGGCTGTGGCACAATCTCAGCTCACTGCACTGCAACCTTCACCTCCTGGGCTAAAACGATCCTCCCACCTCAGCCTCCCAAGTAGCTGGGACTACAGGTGCATGCCACCACGCTCAACTATTTCTTTTTTTGTATTTTTTGCAGAGATGGGTCTCACCACGTTGCCCAGGCTGGTCTCAAACTCCTGGGCTCAAGTCATCTGCCCGCCTGGGCCTCCCAAGGTGCTTGGATTACAGGCGTGAGCCACAATGCCCAGAAATGCATACTTTTAAATTGGGTTTCCCACAGCCACCTCAAAGACAGAGAACAGAGGATGGGCCAACACCCCCACTACCAGCACACACACTTCATTTACAGCATCCGTACATGGCCTATGTCATAATTCCTAGCTTCATGTTGTTGTGGAAAAATAAAGTTGACTTTCTTTGAAAAAAATCTGTATACCATTGCCACCTCCCATATTATGTCTGCAAAGCTCATGTCATCAATTATTCCACTTTAATATTTTAAAACTGTAATTTTTCATAAGCTTTATCTTAAGGACAGCACTGGGTTAACAAGAATTCTGAAGACAGTAAGACAGTCACCATACATCGTATCAGGGGTACATACTATCAACATAACATCACTGTTGATGTTGACCTTGCCCACCTGTTTGAGGTAGTGTTTGCCAGGTGGCTCCACTGTGAAGTTACTCTTTTGTCACTCCTTTCCAAACTGTAGGTAGAAAGTCACTATGTCAGCCCACACTTCAGGAGTGTGGATTAATGCTCCCCTCCATGAGAGTGGACTATGGTATTAGTGCATTCTTACATTGCTATAAATAAATAACCTGAGACTGGCTAATTTATAAAGGAAAGAGGTTTAATCGGCTCTCGGTCCTGCAGGCTGTACAGGAAGCATGAGAATATCTGCTTGGCTTCTTGGGAGGTCTCAGGAAACTTACAATCATGGCAGAAGATGAAGGGGAAGCTAGGTGTCTCACATGGCCAGCATGGGAGGAAGAGAGAGAGAGGGAGGAGGTGGCACACACTTTTAAAAAACCAGATCTCATGAGAACTCACCCACTATACAGTACCAAGGGGGGATGGTGCTGAACACACAGATCCAAACCATATCAGGATACCTGAATAAATTATTTGGAATGATTTATCTGTTACCCTTCCCAATTTCTTTATATAATCAATCATTTGTGTATATCAATATTGAACTCATAAATGATTTTTTATTCTTTGGGTTATAATACAATACTGCTTTATTTATTCAGTTGCTCGAAGAGATACAACTCTGGCCATTGGGAGCTCTTTTGGTTGGTTCTTCTGTCCCTTTGACATACTCTTATCATTGCATTTTGTTTATCTTTGCTTTTTGTCTGTTTTAGCACATTTTTACTTTCTGTAACTACATTATGCTCCAGGCTCATCTTGGATATTTCCTGCCTGAGTCCTAGAATCATTTATTTCTTTATAAATTCCTGGATTCTTTTATTGGATAATGGTATTACAAACCAAACTCTGAGCACTAGGTGTGCTCATTGGTACTTAGACATTGTGGCTTTTAGATTTCACCAATTATTTTTAATTATGATTATCATTCCATTATCATCAAGTGCCAGGAAAAATACAGCATAATAACAGCATGACTCTGTGGCTTTGTGTGTTTCATGTAGGTTTTCTTCCTATAATATTATTGGCAAGCACCAATCAATAGCTAAATTTTAATCACCTGTTAGCCAGTCTTTAATAATCTATGATAGGGTGTTAGATTAACTGATTGATATGGTTTGACTGTGTCCCCACCCAAATCTCATCTTGAATTGTAGCTCCCATAATTCCCACATGTCATGGGAGGGACCCATGGGTGGTAATTAAATCATGGCTGGTCTTTCCCATGCTGTTCTTGTGATAGTGAGTAAGTCTCACGAGATCTGATAGTTTTATAAAGGGGAGTTCACCTGCACAAGCTTTCTTACCCGCTGCTGTGGAAGAAGTCCCTTTGTTCTTCCTTCGTCTTCCAACATAATTGTGAGGCCTCCCCAGTCATGTGGAACTGTGAGTCTATGAAACCTCTTTCCTTTATAAGTTTGTGTTTATTAGCAGCATGAGAATGGACTAATACA
Source organism: Pan troglodytes (assembly GCF_028858775.2). Classification (NCBI taxonomy): domain Eukaryota; kingdom Metazoa; phylum Chordata; class Mammalia; order Primates; family Hominidae; genus Pan; species Pan troglodytes. The sequence continues at coordinate 6,692,501 of NC_072421.2, read as the reverse complement.
CTGATTTTATAGGTACTAGATCTCTCCCAAATTACTGAAAATGATTTTGTGGTTTTTTCAACAAAATGAACTAGATCTGGTTGAAGTGGCTGCTTGGCATCAGATTGATTATTCTAAAAATCCACTGTAATTAGTCTGATTAAGGATAAAGTTCTAGCACTGTTCTGCCAACATGTATTTATGGAGTTTCACTAAGGCCCGGCAGGTGCAAGCAACAGAGAGAGTGATGAGTGGATATTGTAATTGGTTTTCATGGCAATGAGAACAAACCAGTGCCAGGGGATGACGAAAAGTGTGACTGAACCTAGGCATGAGCTCAGAAATTTGAAGTTAATTCTCAGCGAGTCACTAGAATCAGTCCAGAGACAAGGCGTCTCCAAACATGAAAAAGCATGGCAGTGTAGAAGGTGAGAAAAGCAAGCTGCCTTGGGGAAAGTTACAATTATCCAAGAAGCTGTGCCTGACTGCTATGCTCAGAATGCTCCTCCCCACCAAATTTGTACCTTGAAACTGAATTCCCCATATGATAATATTAAGAAGTAGGCCATTTATGATGTGATAAGATCCCTCATGAATGGGATCAGTGCCCTCACAGAAGATGATCCCTTTGTCTCTTTTGTCACATGAGGACACACAGCAGCCATCATCTTTGAAGGAGGGAACCCTCCCCATATGCTCAATCTGCTGGTGCTTTGAACTTGGACTTCTGGCCTTCAATAAATTGCTGTGGTTTATAAATTACTCAGTCTAAGACAATCTGTAATAGGAGCCCGAACGGACTAAGAGAGTGGCTTATTGGACATACGGAAATACTGTCTCATTAACAAAGAATGGAAAGTCCACAGCAAGATTAAATACATCAGGAAGCAGGACATCATTGACCTCAGCCAGGGATATTTTGTATAATTTTACTTTTTTTCTACAGTCAATGAGTCAGTAAGTGTAGGTAACCACAAATTTATTGGCTCAATTTTGAACTTGAAGATGGAGTTACGGAGTTATGGTAGGTGTGCGGAAGAGAAGAGTCATACTGAAAACCAACTCCTGATATAAAGAGTCAACTAGAAGCAGAGTAGGCATGAAAGATTCTGTGGTATGTGGCATAAATGGGTTTGCCAGATAAAAATCCAGGATGCCCAGTTTCATTTTGGTTGTTGTTGCCATTACCTCTTTTTTTTTTTGTGAGACGGAGTCTCGCTCTATCGCCCAGGCTGGAGTGCAGTGGTGTGATCTCAGCTCACTGTGACTTCTGCCGCCAGGTTTCAAGTGATCCTCCAGCCTCAGCCTTCTGAGTAGCTGGGACTACAGGTGCGCACCACAACACCCTGCTAATTTTTGTATTTTTTAGTAGAGAGGGGGTCTCACCATGTTGGCCCGGCTGACATCGAACTCCTGAACTCAAGTGATCCACCTGCCTTGGCCTCCCAAAGTACTAGAATTACAGGCGTGAGCCACTGTGCCCAGCCCTCAGTTACATTTGAATATGAGACAAACAAAGAAAAAACCAGCATAATTATATCTCAAATATTGCATGAAACTTTCTTTTAGTAATGTTTTTGTGAGTCCTATATTTTTAGCTGTTAAATCTGGCAACCCTAGGCCCAGATGTCTGTGCTAACGTCTGGTCTATCTACCACTTAGATAGATACTTGTGTGGTTATAAGCTGTATACTTGTGTAGTTATAAGCCGACCACTCCACTTCTCCCAGACAGCTTCCTTACATAAGTTTCCTATGACAAAGCCCCTGTCTTAATACTGCTCATCTTCTCGAAGATGCATTTTAAAAAATCCATTAACACCTTTCATATTAATTAGGGCACTTCCTCTGCAAGTAACATAAACCCATTTAAATAAGCTTAATCAAAAGAAAACAGAAAAGGAAATGTGTTCAAGGATACAGGATGTCTCACAGGTTCCAAGGGCAGTATAGCAAAATGAACACTGTCCACTAAAAATTCATGTCTACCCAGAACCTGGGAATGTGACCTTATTTGGAAACAGGGGCTTTGCAGATGTAATTAAGGTAAGGATGAAGATGAGATCATACCAGATTAAGGTGGGTCCTAAATCTAATGAGAATGTCCTTACAAGAGACAGAAAAAGACACATGAAGACAGATACAGAGGAGAAGGCCATGGGGAGATGGAGGCAGAGACTGGAGTGATGCGGCCACAAGCCCAGGGATGCCTGGAGCCACCAGGAGCTGGGATAGACAGGAAGGATACTCCCCTAGGTCCCCTGGAGGGAGAATGGCCATGCAGACACCTTGATCTCAGACTTTTGATCTCTAGAACTAGGGGAGAGTAAATGTCTTTGGTTTAAGCTGCTCAGTTTAAGGTACTGTGTTACAGGAGGCCTAGGAAATTCATACAGGTAAGAATGTGATGGGGCCGGGTGTGGTAGAGTGCACCTGTCATTTCAGCACTTAGGGAGACTGAGAAGCAGGAGGATCCTGTGAGGTCAGGAGTTTGGGACCAGCCTGGGCAATCTAGTGAGACCCTGTCTTTATACTAGATTGGTGCAAAAGTAATTGCGGTTTTTGCCATTAAAAGTAATTGCAAAAACCAAAATTACTTTTGCACCAACTTAATAAAAATTACAAAAATTAGCTGGGCGTGGAGGCACACACCTGTAGACCCAGCTACTGAGGAGGCTGAGGCAGCAGGATCTCTTGAGCTCAGGAATTCAAGGTTGCAGTGAGCTATGATAATGCCACTGCACTCTAGCCTGGGCAACAGAGCAAGACTCTGTCTCTAAAAGAAAAACAACAAGAACAGCAAAATAATATGATGAAGATGTAGAAGTATGTGCAGCCCTTCTCTTTGTCATTCATTACCTTTCTGTCTTCATATCTACTTTGTACATTGTATATAAGCTTCCTCCATTTTCCACTGGACAAGGTGGAAAAGCATGACCAGGAAGGCCCCTAAATTTACCTGTTGCCTGTCCACTCATCTACAGCCACCATTTGCTGTGTGTGTGGCTGTGTCCATGGACTGCAGTGTCACAGTTGTGAGCCAGCTTTCCAGGGACTGCATACCCATAGCCCGGCTCAGCTTAAATGCTCAACCTTGGACCAAGCAACGTGGCCAGAAGATGAAAATCCCTTTGGGTGGATGCTACTTTAACTCTCAGCCTGGATGACCAGATACCTAGGAGGCCATGCAAAGCTGTCCTCCAGGCAAGAGCTTCTCCAACTTTGGCGTTTGGTGCAAATCACCAGAGAACATGTTAAAACGCAGTTTTGATACAGTTGATCTGGGGTGGGGGCTCAAAGTTATGCATTTTTAACAGGCTTCCAGGTATTAATAACACCCATGATATTAGACCCAGGACTATACTTTGTTTAGCAAAGTATCAAAACTCTAGATCTTTTTGTATATTTGCAGGAAAAGAACAAGGTATTGCATGGGTCCAGGTGTTCTTTACATAATTTTAGTCATGACTATTCCAGGAAAATATTACCAGGCTCCTAATACACCAATGCTTTATAACAGATCAAACCCCACTCAAAACAATCCCATTGGTATTTATACATATGTTCCATCTGCTCTGTTTCCACATGTATGCATACACACATGTGTGTACTTGTCACATGCAAAACGGTATTTGCAATACATTCCCTGTCTTCTCAATGAATAAGACCTGGAAAAAACCAAAATAAGTGTTTTTTAAAAATTCCAATACAGACCTCGAGTTTGAAAAGATAAAAGGGAACCATTGTCCTAGGAATTTTTTGTCAACCTCATTTTATTTCAGCTAAAATTATAAACCATACTGCATTCACCAGAGGTGGTCTATATGCCTATATACCTATGTCTAACACCGGTCATTAACAAGAAAGAAAGCTGTTTGCTTGAGCTTTAATAAATAAAACACATTGATGCTACCTCTTATTATGTCTTCCCCCCATGTTAAATGTCTCCTTTTAAAGTACAAAGGAAGAAAACAGGAAGAGAGTCCATGTGCACACCCACAACAGAGATACAATCAGGCATAAGTCAACCATCCTGGGAATATAAACCCCTCTGTATTGTATAGATATATATAGATATAAATGTAGATATAGATAAATATGTATCAATATATAGAGATAACTATTCATATAGACAGATCCATATCTCTATAGTTATCTATAGAAGATACAGATACGCATATATATGTCATAGATACCTATAGAAGATACAGATATCTATAGAGATAGAGATACAGATATACATTGAAACAGACATAACAATTTCTATAAACATCTATATGGAGATAAATTTATGAATTTATATAAGCCTATCTATATGCCTATTTCTAAATCTCTCTCTATATACATGCATATCAATAATTCCAAGGTCCCAAAACTTAGAGAAAGATTTATGTATATTTCCATACTTTTAAAAGTGTAGTGCATGTTGTCATTCATCAAAGCGACATAGACATTGTAAAAGATTTTCATTTTAAAAGTCTTAGGCAAGAACAGTGGTACAGTCGCTGCAGAATGTCATTTAAAAATGAACTCTATTTTGGGCCTCTTATTTGGGATTCAATATCCTTGGTTTTCTTACAAAAGCAATAGTTAATGGATTTCTCACCGTCAATGAATGTAGTGAAATTTTGGAGCCTGAATCTTTTTTAAAAATCAGGGCCATTTAAAAGTCATTTAGGCTCATCATGCCCAGTGATGAAATAATAACTGGGGACAGAATTTAAAATAATCAAATGGAAGGCCAGCAAAGAGCATAACTCTCTACTGTGGATGCATGTTACATAATTAATGGTGTGTTACAGGTTTGAAATAACAGAAGTCAGAAGGACAAAGGCTTCAAGAAACCAGAAATAGACTCTTGCCCACAAAGATATCTTTATTCTCATTCATCAGATGCAAAAATCGAATTAAGGGCATGTACAACCTTTTTATCGGAAAATATCAATTTAAAGTATTTCCTTCAAGCTGTATTAATCTTATAAAATACTTTCCCTACAAAACCAATGGGAATAATCAAGAGCATCTCTTTATCTCCTCCATCTGGATTTCTGTAATTATATTTACATGTAAGAAATGTTACATACATTCAACTATTTCAATAAAATCTTATTTAAGTGACTGACATTAATTTTAAATTTATGATAATTCAACTTCAACTGGTCTGGAGTTTACTTCCTATCATTGAAAGAAAAAGGTTTATTTAGCAACTTTGGAGTGTAAAATAAGACAGAATGAATTTTGCTTAACCTTAAGGGTGCAAATATTTCTAAGGTTTACAGCATATTACTCTTATTTAATCTACGTTGTTAATTACCTTATATTTTAAAAGACTTTAAATCCTGTTTGGGAATAACATTTCTTAAATGTTTTCTAAAAAACTGAGTATGTTGTTTACCCTGGTTTATGATTTATACACGTATATATTTTTAGATATTTTCTAGTTTACATATATATCTATATGTAAATATCTATAGCTATATCTTTTTATATATCTATATCTATATATTTCCATGTGTGTATATAGATAGATATAGGTATCAAAACAAGTATTATATAAATGTTACTCTTTGTCCTATCATTTCACAAATTTATTAAACCTCATGTTCTGAACTGGCCTCATATAATGGTGACCACCTAAGGCAATTATCATCAACATGTTTCCGAGATATTTTTCTAAAATGGTGTCTACAATGGCAAGTGAAAGTAAGAAACACCACAAATAAACTAACAGATGAATAAAAATAAAGTGGAACAATCGTTCGGATCAGAAGGGGCATTGGGTAAAGAATTAGCTATGCGAGGGCAAAGACTATGTCTTATTTATCCATCTTGAGTATTTTGCAGAGTTTGTGGAACAAGCAACAGTTCTCACATTCACGCTTAGTGAATAGTGAATAAAAATAGCAATCAGCAAACCACTTAACAATGACCCACCACAACCCTGCTATTTCTGAATTTACCTTCTTTTTTTTTCCTTTCACAGTCAGACTATAATTATGATTTCAACTTCCTCATCGGATCCCCAGTCATGAATCTATCTAACATATTCAGCTGAAGGCTGTCAAGGATCTACTGATTCCAAAACGCAGTGGTACTCTCCCATCGCCCTTCACTCCTAAAATCTCTGAAGACCGTGACACAGTTGACTCCTGCCTACTCCTTGTGGAGGTTAAAGTCCTTCCTTGAATTCCATACCACACTTTCTCTTACCAAAGATCTTCTGCAGATGGGAGAATGACCCTATTTTAGGTTGTTATCAAGACCCTACCCAGTGTCACTTTCTCCAAAGATTTGCCTTTTCTCTTAAGGGAACACTTTCTCTATTTTACACCAAAATGTTAAGTATCATATCCATAGGGTTTGTGCTTGGATCCATAGATCCTACCTTAAGATCCCTATTCAGGTCAAATCTCCTGTCCCAAAGATCTCAGGTCTGTGGGTCATTGGTATTTCTATGATCCACCAGCACCTCATTTTTCTTTCCATACAAGTGACTCTGGCTGAGTGCACTCTCATTCATCTTAGCCTTCCCATCTCACCACATGAAGGCTATCTCTAGCATCTTCTCATTTTAGGGCTCCATCCCATTTTTGCTCAACCTCTGCAACTATGCATATAGTCAAATGCCACTCATAGTGAAATAAATTCATCATAACTGTGTTATTTTCACTAATACTGCCCTAATTTATGAATGCAGCAGTCTCGCTGTACTCTTTTGTTCTAGAATGTCCCAGCCCTTAAATCCCCTCAGAGTAAACTCTCTGAAAGGTAATCTCTGCTACCATCCCCGACTAACACCCATAAGGATTCCAGTCAATGAATATTCATCAACCTCTGTAGTCCAGCCTGACCAATTTCTTCTTATTCTCCTCTATGAATCATAAGAACCTATCATCAGCTCACCACCACTCCTGTTTTCAGGGTTTAATTTGAGGATTATCTAAAAAAGCAACCTCATGTAGCAGGGTGGCCCCCCAAATGCAGGTTCCAAGAACTCACTCAAGACCTGCTAAGTGTGAATCCTGGTGTTTAGCTCTAGAGGCATGGATTTTGTAACCATCTTCCTGGTTCATCCTTGTGCACCTTGAACTTCCAAAGCCTTTGCTCACACTATATCTGTTTCTCGTCTCCAGATATTGTTAACTTGGAATAATTTCCCACCCCTGCTCTCCAATTCCCCAGGGAAACCTTGTTCATCTGTGAACCATTTTCTCAGCATCCCAATAGGAAGCCTGTTACGCCTTCTGTATGCTTTGGAGATGGCATATGTCACACATTGAGTTGCATTTTAATAATTAAAGAGCTTAATTTATCCTCTTATTAGATTTTAAGCACCTTCTACACTATACATATTTCTCTCTCTAATAATGATTAGTAATTAATAACATAGTATATATTACTATTGCACGAACAATTATTATCCTACTGAAAATATTTCTGTTTCACTTGGACCATTGTATTAGGAGAGTCAGTATGAATCAGTAGTGCCCCACTGGCTTCACCAGCATTGCATTCAGAGTTCTACATATTGATCTCACAGGAGCTTGAACATAATACCAGAATGTGGTTGATGGAGACACTGAGATGGAAAATCAGAGAGAACAAGTAGTGTGGTATAGATTATTTCTCATGTTCCCTCCAGTTCTTGTACCAAACTCAGCTTATATATCTTTCTTGGAACCCTACAGTTTTATTTCATTTTATGACTCCCCCCAGCTCCCACATTTCACCATACTCCACAATTAGATTTAAAATGGAAGCATGAAGAATGATACTCTTATCTCTTCCAGGAATCGTGGATCTAAACCTCTGTAGCTCCTCTGTCTGTGTTGCAATCTGGTGGCCCAATTGTTAAAAATTGGTGTTTTGGGTCCTATCCTGGTCTCCTATAAGGGATTTTGGATTAGGGAAAATGATAATTTCATAACATCTTATATTCACTTTTTCTTACAATCATGATTCCACCTGTCTAAGATGCTTTCTGACTTTTTTCTTTTTTTGAGGGAGGGTCTCATTCTGCAACCCAGGCTGGAGTACAGTGGCATGATCATGGCTCACTGCAGCCTCTACCTCTCTGGCTCAAGTGACCTTCCCCCTTCAGCCTCCTGCACTACCACTCCCAGCTAGTTTTTAATTTTTTCATAGAAACAGGGTCTCACTATGTTGCCCTATTTTTCAAATTATTAAAAAAAACTCTCAATGGAGTCATTCAGATAGAAGTGAAAATGTGCTTGCCTGCTCTCTTCCAGGTCACATATCTCAGGGGAGAGATCTGGTACCCAACCAATCCACCCACAAGCTAAGCCAAGCATTCAGATTTTGCCCAAACTCTCCTTCCCAATCTCACTTTATCATGCTGCCTTATTTAGAAGTGACGTCTCCCCACATCAACTTCTCTTCCCTTCACTACCCTTCCCTTCCTTTTTCCTCCCTTCCCTTTCTCCTTTTCTCTTTCTCTCTCTGTGTCTCTCATTCAGGACTTCATTTGTTGCATCCATTCTTGCAACAATCTTACAATTATTTTCTTTTCTTTCCACATTGGCCCTCTTCAACTTGTTCTCCATATTGCCATCACAGTGATTGTCCTAAAATATAAATCTGATCATTTCTTCCCCTCTCCCTGCAGAAAATATGTTACTGGCTTTCCCACCGCCTACAGGATAAATTCCACCTTTTCAGTATGGCACTCAAAATTCTTCACAATTAGGTCTTTAATCCTTTCCTTACCACCTTCTTTTCATACTCAATGTCATGGCATTCCAAACCCTCCCTATTTCTAGATCTCCACACATACAGTATTGCTATGATGTCTTTATCCATGGCTTCTTTCTCAACTTCTTGACCCAATCAGTGTCTGTGTACCATTTCTTCCCTACTCAGAAAGTTCTTCCTTTGCAAACCCTTCTTTAATCATTTTCACCTCCATGGGTCCCTATGAATTCATATGTATCCTTGTGCACACCTTCTTGTAATCATATTTTTTCTCATGCTTTTGGCTATCTTGTCCACTAGACTGTATGCCTTCTCAAAAATAAATGGATGAGTTTCACTCACAGATGCATGTCAGTGCTTAGGACTGCACCAGTGCTAAAAAAAAAAACAACCCTGAATTTATGCATAAGTCAATGAATTAATACATTCTTGGCAAAACCCATGACTTTCTGGCCTACTATAAATTACTGTGTTCAGGGTGAGATTCTGCTTTAGTTTAGGATACAGATATCTACATATACGTCCATATATCTGCAGCTATATATCCATATCCATGTATATCACTGATTTGGGGAATAAGCTATACTTATTAACAATATTAGTATGTTAATGGGTCTTCAATATCTATGCAATAATGGAAAAAGTACATGCATATTTCTAAATATCTATCCAGTAATTGGAACACACACATATGTATGGATGGATCTATGTTTTTTTTATTATTGGGTATAGATATCTATTAATAGATAAGTGTATATTTATGTACCTATCTTGTTGGTAAAAGGTGCTTTTATACATATTATTTCATTTAGTCTCCACAAGAAACCCACAGGAAAGGTAATTTTAATCTCAGTTTAACAGATTCACAGAACATAACTGACTTTACAACAAGGCAAAGTTTGTGAGGATAGAGTCTTAACATGAAACCAGGTCCCCAAATTGGTGTCTATCACCTTCCCCATTATTGGTCAGGCTGCCCAAGTATCCTTCACATCACCATGGCAGGCTTCCTGCTTTGGTTTACTGCCTAAAGCAGAAGCAATTAGGAGGATATCCTATGTGTTGCGGACACTATCTTTTTCCTTCCATAAATGAATTAATGGGCCATGAAATAATTTTAAGAAAAGCTAACTTTTCTGGCCAAGCAGAAGAATAAAAGTAATCACCATGTAATATTGTTGTGAAGACTACCTGGCCCCACACATTAACTCAGCTAATCATTACAGTATTACACGGTGATTATCTGTTCCATTTTACAGATACAGAAATGGAGGCAAACGATTAAAATACACACCTAAGGTCACATGCATCTTGAACCCAAGCAATCTCATTTTAAAATCCGTGTTCATTGTCACAACACTCTATTATGCCCTCTGATCTTTGCATTGCCAATTTAAATCCAACTTTCTCCAACTCAACTTTAAGTACAGGGGTCATACCCCCGTCCTCGCCCCCCGCAACTTGAAACTCCCTGGGAAAGATAACCTCCTGGACCCTGGAAATGAAGAGGCGTATTTAAAAACAAATGCCTCATCCTGGGCACAACTCCAATATTTTATCAAAATCATGAAAGTATAAGAATAGAAGTAAACAAAAAGCTTTCATCGATCCCCTCTCAACCATACCCTGAGCATAAAACAGGTCCTGTACTTTACAGAACTGTATTCCAAATTTTGCTGCTCTTAAAATTTTTTTTTATATCATTGCTTCCCAAATGAATTACAATAACGCAGACATAGGGACTGCTGGAGATCGTGACCTTAAACAGTTAAAGATGTTTGCATATACTGCAGCATGTTTGGTGTGGAGGGTATCTAGAGAGTCCTAAAAAAGCAAAGAGGAAGAAGGTTTGCTGTACGCGTCTGGTGCGGTGGCACCGTTTGCCATGCCCACCTGCTCTATCTCCCGAGTACCCGGGATCTCTCCGTTACAGCTGGTTTGCATTGGGATTAGCAGCTCTTTGCATGAGGTTGTAGCTGTGGATGTGGTTTCTGTAGTGATGGGGCCGACTCCGGAGATCTATTGGCTGCTGGCTTTGTAAATTTCATTCAGTTTGGTCCAATGGCAGAGGGAGAGCCCCGGAGACAGCAGGACCTCTCTCCTCAATCTCTCTTTTTCTTGCAGAACCGTCTCTCTCCCTTCTCTGTCTCTTAGCACAGAGCTCTTATTCAGCCACTAGCTCGGCCCTTCCTGCTTCAATTGTAATGCTTGTTCTGCCCGTCCACAGACTATTGGCGGCAGAAACAACGAATTTCCTCCAAACTAGGCGGTGTTGGTGGCTCTTGCATTCCTCTGGATGAGGAAATCTAGTTGGGGGGTTCCAGAAGGGGAAGGCTCCTGGGCTTTCAATACATCCTCCTGAATCATACCTCGTTTCGGGTTCCCTAGAAAAATCTGGACGTGTAAAAAGAACTCTTAACGGCCGATGCAGCTCTTCCAAAGCTAAGGTAGGTGCAGTTTTAAGACGTGTCTCTGGGACATTATTCTTATTTTAAAAAGCCGTTTAAACATTTTGACTTGCAGCAAAGGATGGAAAGCCTCACTGCAGATACTTGAGCTTCACTTCATCTGATCTTTATTTTTTCCTTTTATGATTATTAATATTATTTTTGGAAAATTTGGACAGGACTTTCTCCCATCTGTCTCGCTGCATTTCTTAGGTGTGGGTGGGAGTGTAGACCTTCATACGGTTTTTACATGCAACCTCTCCACAGAAATATTTGGTTTTATTTTCACTTAAAGAGAAAAATCCAGACCACCGTTGTTTGGAAGCGTTTTGCTGCAATCAGCTATTTGAACGGCTCTGGGGCCGTGTGTGATGTGTTTACAAAGTAGCGCTGCCTTCCACACAAATAAACAGAAGACTGTGGCGGGGAGAGGAGGAAAAAAATATATATGTATCTGCAGTACAGGGAGAAGAAGGAGCGAAGCGGCCAGGGCTGGAGATGGTGAAGGCAGGAAGACTTCTGCAAACTGTGAGGCATGGGAGGCTTTTCTTTTCTTTTTCTCCCCCCCCCACCCCCCTTCTTCTTTAAGAAAACTGTCAGCTACCACCGCCTGGGGTGCTTTTTTGAGGGGTTGGGGGGGGTGCTGTTAACCAGAAAGAAAAAGGGAAAACCGGCTTGGTTGGGGTTGCATTTAAGCGATTTTTTTTTCCCTCCTTCATCTCCGGGCCTCGGATAAGATGACGGCTTGGGTGATGCACGAAATAACGCACGTGATTGATTAGACCTGGCTTGGCTTGGCTAGGGAACGATCCAGGCGCGCTGGAGACCCCGCGTGAAGACGAAATGACGGTAGCTCCGGGCTGCTTCTGTAAACCGGGGAGCGGGCTCCATGCACCCCTTTCCCGTGTGTGTGGGTTTCGAGGCGGGTGGGAAGGGTGAGGCAAGCCGCAGAAGGAGGGTACAGCTGGTGTTTTTGCTTCTTTCGGAGCCTTTGAGTGTAGTCTGAACCTTTGAGGGGGGCGCGGGGGGGGCTTGCAGCTGCCGCCCTGGGAACCATCTCTGAACTGCCCGCTTTTCCGAAGGAGCGGAAAAGTTGGAAGCTGCGAGGACAGACTACCGGAGCCCTGGTCTGGGTCTCGGGGGATCTGGAGCCCTAGTCGGTGCCCACTGAGAACACCCCTTCTCGGAGCGAGGGTGTCGGGGGGAGTGTTAAGCCTGCGGGGCGCACGGTCCGCCAGCCCCCGAGGTGGGGACGGGGGAGGAGGCTGAGGAGTCAGTTCCAAAAGGCGCACCACCTCTACAGCCCTGGAAAACGCAACCGCCACCCCCTCTTCCCTTCCATCCCATCCCAAGCCTCTCTGCTGTCCCGGGCCGATTTCATCTCGTCTCTTCCCCCGCCTCCCCGCTTCCCCGCCTCCCAATTCCCGCGCGGCTCGGCTCAGCCCCTTCCCACTCCAGTGGGCAGAACTGATGGAGAAGATCCGCCAAGCGCGCAGCCGGCGGCGGAGGAGACAGTGCGGGGTGGGCGAGGGGCTTCGAGACCACGCAGAGAGAGAGTGAACTTCAGTCCTGACCCCTCCCCAAGGCCGCGGCTGGGGCGCCCCCAGCCCGCGCTGGCACCCGCGTGGCCTGACCTGCGGAAGCGCGAGCGGGGATGAGGTAGGGAGAGGGAGGTAGGTGCCGCTCGGCTGCAGATGATGCGTGGGTGGGGGGCTTGCTGTGGGAGGAGAGGCCCAGGTCCCGGCCTGCGCCCTCCCCTCCGCGGCTGCTCCCTCCGCCTCTGGTTTTCCAAGAGGCCTGTCGCTACCCCGGGGGACACTCTCATCCTTCAGTCAGTCTCCTGGACACCCCTTCCTCCTCCTGTCCCTCAACCTGACCTGGCTCTTTCGCCCCTCCGAGAACCGGTAGGCTGGGGTCCCTCGGCGGGGTTCTCCTGGGCCGCACCCGAAGCTTTGCGCCCCCGGTATCGGGGCCCAGTGCTCCGTGCAACCCTGGGCCCGGGCGCACGATTCCGGCGCCTGCTCGCCGCCAGACACAGCGCCCTTTCTTCCCGGAGCGGCGGGGGCGGGAGCAGGGGGGTCAGGCCAACCCTTGCACCCCCGAGGCCTGGCCCGGGCCACCCTGGGAACGGATGTTCTGCATGGAGGGCGAGGGGCAGCCGGAGGACGTCCTCCGCATCATACCCCTCCCCTTCCCCAGAAGGCTTTTTTTTTTTTTTTTGGACTGCGGGTTTCTTTTTCTCTGGCTTCTTCCTCTGAACCTACGGCAGGTGTCAGCCTCTTTTTATGTATGTGCTGCTGCTATCTCGGGGATGGCGGGGGAGGGGGTGCAGGAGGCAGCGTGAAGGGGTCCTAGGAGGTTCCGGAGGGGTTTTGGCCCCTGCGGTGCGCCGGGGCTTGCAACTCGCGCGGGCGCTGGGCGCGCGCGTCACGAATTCAGCCTAGGGCTTGGGCGAGTCTGCGGGGAGTGAGGACAGAGGATCCCGATCTGTCATTTGGACCCAACTTAGGAAATTTGGGGTGGGGGTTGGGTGGGGGTTTTGGAACTAAGCAGGTGATGTTCTTGCGAGCTGGATCCACAAGGTGGTAGTATGGCTTCTTTTTATTTTTATTTTATTTTATTTCTATTTGGTCATTTTTTTTTGGGGGGGCGGTGGTTTGTTGTTGTTGTTGTTGCTCTTATCTTATGCTTTTTGAAGGCATCCGTTGCCCGTAGGGTTTACATCGGAGCGCGTTGCATTATATTTTCTTGAAAGGGGGTGGTGTGCGTGAGCTCCCATCTCAGAATCAGCCCTTCCGGTGATGTGAGGAAGGCAAAAGCAAAAAAAAAAAAAAAAAAAAAAAAAAAAAAAAAAAAAAAAAAAGAAAGAAAGAAAAAAAAGGAAAAGAAAAAGTTTAGGGAGACCTCGTTATCCTGACGAAGCAAAATTGCCAGTTTGTGTGGGCGTTCTGCGGGCAACATAGAAGTGCATGCTTAAGAAATCCGGGGTAGCTTCCTTCTCCAGCTAGAAATTAAATGGCCAGGGTGCAAACACCTGACTTTGATGAGAACAAAGCGGCAGAAACTGCAAAAGACCTGCATGGTTTGAATGGACGCACTGAGCCTTTTCCTAGGGGATGGCAGAGCGGGGTGAAATCAGATAGCAAAGAAATCTGCAGTTTTGTGGGGGCAGATTTGGAGAGTGGAGAATTATTTCATACCTTTAGTTGGCTGTGGGGAAGATGTTAGCAGTAATCCATTAAATCCTCAGCATAGATTTTCCTGTGGAAATGAGCAAAATGTTAAGAGGGGGAGGGATGGCTAATGGCACATGGTTGCGTTAATCCCTGTATTTCCAGAAAAAAATATGGAATTTCTGTGTATCCTAAAATTAAGTATACAGGAATTTCATGGAGAACTCTGCAAGCATGTATTTTCTCAGATTAGAAATTCAGTATTTTATTACTCAATGAAATGTAGAATGCGTGTGTGTGTATGTGTGTATACAGACATACACACACGCATTCTACATTTCTACATATATGTGTGTGTGTATATATATATATATATATGTCCATTTTAAAGAGTATTTTCTTTGACATGTAAGAACATAATCAGGGCCAGTTGTAGCAAGTGGAAAATTACTTCATCAGTTTTAAGTCAGTAGATTAAAATGGGAGGCTTCATTTTTTTTTTGAAATCAGAATAATAATTGCATTTTCATAATAATGCCTGTGCGTGGATGCAGTTTTAAAGATGCTTTGATGTTTTCTTCTCCAGTGGAAGAATTGCTACTTTTCTTTGCATTTTATTTAAATAAACTAATGCCGAGTATACAGTTGGCCCTCAAACCAGTAACCTAGCTGATTTTTACCCAAACCTAAGAATGTAACAGATACTTGATAAGGGACTGGTGGCTGCATAAGGTAGATAATGAAGTTATCTTGATGCTGTGAAATTTACAAGCAGACTTGAAAGAATTTGAAAGTTCATAGTTGTTGGCCTGGAATGTAGCCTAATGGTAAATATATAGATTTTTTAAAATTTGTGAACTTGGCTATTTCATTGTTTTGTGTGTAGTAATTTGTGGAAAGCTTATAGTCTCTCCACAAAGATGAGAGTGTTGACTGACTCCGCAACAGAGACTTGCTTTTGGAAGTGCAGGGGTCTCTTTAAAAGCCATTTGGAATACTGTGCTTTTATTTCTAGACCACAACCAAAAGGTTCTCAAAAAACTAAACATTCAAGTGCACGAGGGAATGACCTCCGTTTAACATTCTTTCTTTTTAATTGGTACGCCACATTTCAAACCTTTTGTAATACTGTTGAATATTGCCAATAATGCAACTTGTTAAGCGAATGCATTGCATTCAAATGAAGTAGCAATATACAAATATTTTAAGTCCTTTAGTATCCTCCTTCTAAAGATAGGCTTATCTGGTTAAAATATACTTATATTCCAAATAAGGTGAGAGTTGGTCTTAGGATGTGAATGTCAAGTGTAAGAGACACGATTTTAGTTTGTAAACCAGAATGTATTCTTTCTGTACTGCTTTCTGACTTTTAACAATATGTATTCTATTCCCAAATGGGGAAATATGTTCAGTTTAGTTTAAATCTGTTGCTCTTTTTGTGTGTGTTTTTGTCTGAGTACTGTACTTTTTCAGAGGAGAGACTTCGTCTCCTATTTAATTATGTGAATGGATATTCAGACAGATTTGAATAGCCACCACTGATTTCTTAAACTCCTGAGCTACCAGTTTTAAATCAAAGATACATCTTTTGCACAGTCAATTAGAGGAAGTGAGAATCAAAATGGAAGCCCAGGCTGCTGAGGCAATTAGGTCATCTGCTGTGCTCTCTACTACCATTCACTCAATGAATATTTTCCAGTTCTGTCATTTTTCTCTAAACAACCTACATTTGGACTTTGAAAGGCTCCACTGTTCTTTGTTAAGTGAACGGCAGTGTAGGAAGCCCTTCCTCATTTTTCTTGGAGCACAGTAGCACACATGAACAAGAAAAAAAGAAGGTGATAGCTCCTAGCAGTTTGTCATTGTGCCATTTATAGGCTTTGAATAAATGTATAGATGAAAAGGCTTTCCCTCTGCAGGTGGTTACATTAAACAAAAAATAAGTAAATAAAAGCCTCATAAAATCATTACGGGAGTGGAAGGTTGGTGGTGGAAAACAGCCCATCTACCTCGGGCTGAGATTTCAAACTTTAGACATCTCGTGTTCAGTTCACGTGTCCCAGGTGTGTGCGGAACACCTCCATACACCACATCTTCCCAAGGCACTCTCATCTTCCCAGAAATGGTACCTGAAGGAGAACAGACCTAACCCCAACAATACTAAAATATGTATATAAAAAACTATATATAGTAAGATATGTATCCTACTATATCATATATATATGGTAATACATATTATAGTAAGGTCTGCATCATGTATATAAAAATACACTGTATATCTTATTATTATATATATAGTGAGATGAGGTGTATTAATCCATTCTCAGGCTGCTAAAAAAGACATACCCAAGACTGGGTAATTTGTAAAGGAAAGAGGTTTAAATGACTCACAGTTCAGCATGGCTGGAGAGGCCTCAGGAAACTTACAATCATGGTGGAAGGGGAAGCAAATACTTCCTTCTTCACATGATGGCAGGAAGGAGAGGAATGAGAACCGAGTGAAGGGGGAAACCCCTTATAAAATCAACGGATCTTGTGAGAACTTACTCACTATCATAAGAATAGCATGGGGCAAACTGCCCCCATGATTCAATTACTTCCCACCACATCCCTCCACGACACGTGGGGATTATGGGAGCTACAATCCAAGATGAGGTTTGGTGGGGACAAAGCCAAACCATATCATGAGGTTTTATTGAATTTATTTGAGACAGGAAAAGAGTAATCCTCCATAATTTAGAAAGGAGATGAAGTACAATGATCATTTAGGTCCTCATTAGTTGAGGAATACATTTCAAAGAGAGAAATGTTAATTTCAGTATAGTGCTAATGAAACGATCTAGGCTTTCACTGCTCTCTGGAAATGTGGATAAATGGCCCAGAATTTTGTTTGGGTTGTTTTATTTTAAATGTATATTATATAAAGAAATCATGGTTTGTCAAAGTAACAGAGTGCTATTTTTGGCTTACAACGGGACTTTCTTAGCTCCACCTGTTAATATCGGTGATCATTTTGGTTTTAAGAGGCTGGTACCTGATTGGATGATGAAAACTTGGATCTCAAAGCCATCACCCCAGACATGTGATTTTATTAACATCTCTGGGCATCTCTCCGGCTCCCACATCAACCCTTCATCCAGGCTCATTTTCTGTTTGTTTTTGTTTGGTTGTTTGTATGCTTTGGTTGGGGAGAGGGGACACGGATTTTGCTAAGGGCACCTTTTTCAGGAGTGAAACTTAGCCTGTCATATAAGCTGAAAAGGAACTTGGGTTGTTTCAAGTTGCATTACGTGGTAAGTTTTTGGATCCTTTAAAAAAAAAAGGACTGAGGTTACTAAAAGTGTTATTGGCACTGATAAAAGGGCTATGGTGAATTGTGGTTTGTTTTTGCAAAGTGCAGAAAAGGCCTCTTTGGTTCTGTGACGATGGCTGTGGTTAAGTTGCATGAGGTGCCATTTTCCATGTTTAGTATTTCAACACCACCAATATGTGGCTCTGGAGTATGGGACGGGCAAGTCCAAGAACTCAGTGAGGCATGCCATGTGACTCCAGTGGTCAGAGCTGTTCAGCATGGAACTATGGTCTCAAAAGCATGGCGGATGGGGGCAGAAGAAACTCACTGCAGCTGAGTGCCTTTAACTTATTCCACTCTTCAGTACTCTCTGTGACTATAACTCTGTGAATGGGTTAGGTGGGGAAACTCACAAAAGTAAATGCATGTTTTCACAAACAAAATATGTCATTGTTAACTGTTTTCCTAAGTGAGACAATATGCCCCCATGCCCTGAAGCTACATGGTAAGAATGGCAGTGTGTATGAGCGGGTGTATACACATACATGTATGCATATGCTAACACATTAACTAGGAACTAGTCTTTGCCGAAAATTTTTTTTCTCAGCCATTGCAACACATTAGATAAAAGCAAATATATATATGTAATATAAGAAGGAAAAATGTGGTTTTCCGTTATTTTCTTTTTCTTATCCTCATCATTCACCAAATCTATGTTATATTAAACAACTCATAACATGTGGCCTGGGTAATAGAGTGAGACCCCAACTCCAGAAAGAAACAAAAATTAAAAACAAATTAGCCGGGCATGATGGCAAGTACCTGTGGTTCCAGCTGAGGTGGGAGGATCACTTGAGCCCAGGAGTTCAGGGCTGCAGTGAGCTATGATTACGCCAGTGTACTCCAGCCTGGGAGACAGAGCAAGGCCCTATCTCTAAAAATATAAATAAATAAATAAATAAATAATAAGTAAAAATAGAAAATGTACAATGAAAGTTATAAAGTTGGCCAGGCGTGGTGGCTCACGCCTGTAATCCCAGCACTTTGGGAGGCTGAGGTGGGCGAATCACCTGAGGTCAGTAGTTCAAGACTAGCCTGGCCAACATGGCGAAATCCTGTCTCTACTAAAAATACAAAAACTAGCTGGGTGTGGTGGTGTGTGCCTGTAATCCCAGCTATACAGGAGGCTGAGGCCGGAGAATTGCTTGAACCTGGGAGGGGGAGGTTGCAGTGAGCCAAGATCGTGCCATTGCACTGTAGCTTGGGTGACAGAGTGAGACTCTGTCTCAAAAAAAAAAAAAAAGAAAGTTATAAAGTTACCTATGATGGGTCTGGATGTACTCCTTGTCTAGGAGTGAAGACATTCGTTAACATGAGACCTAAGTAAGTAGAAAGTATGTGTTTAAGGGACAGGTGTCCATTTTCTCTAGGTCTCCTGGAAGCTTTTTTTTTCTAATTTGAGTACTAATTCCAAAAAAGGTGTTACCGCCTATGTTTATAGTGAAACTATCTATGTGTGACAAAATTCTACCCTCTGTTGTCCATCAATATTGTGCAATGTTGTGTACTCGTATGGAGAAATAGACAACTTTTACAAAAATCAAACTAGGCACCCTTTACCAACGCTAAACTCATAACCCTTTTATCTGCCTTTGTAGAAGATTCGCACCTTTATTTCTGTTGGTCCCCAAAGGCTTCGCTGAGAGACTGTTCCCATTGAAGCCTTGTGGCAAAGTCAGTAGAGCGTTGTGTCAGCCCAGCTTCAGAAACTCTGCATTCACTTTTAATAAATATGGAGAAGTTTGAAGTCACAAAAGCTGAGAACCTCATTACAGTCTCTTTATATTCTTGGGTCCCTCTCTTCCTGCAGACTTCCTTGAATTCAAATTTAATGTGCGCTACTCATTCACATTGCACCTACTGAAAAGCATTGACAATCCCAGGTGACAACAGGAGCAAAAGGGAATGAATGCTAGAGGGTTTCTCATTTAGGTTGTTCACTCACCACTGTGCACAGGTTCTTTAGAATTTTACCTACACATGAAATAATATATAGTAAAATCCATATACATCTATAATAAATATATTCCAATGTATATATATTGTATATATATTGTTCTTGTTCTTTTGTATGAAAAGTACATGCAAATTTTGTATGTATAGACATATATACGTATATATATGTATGTATATATATATATATACACACACACACACAAACCATATATATAGTTTGACATGCATTTTCCCAAAGAAACCATATTGTATGTGGTGAATGAACTTCCAGGCTGGTTCACAGGAGCTATTGTTAGTTAATGGTGCACAGAAACCACAGCTTCCTTCCCTCTTCCCTTCCTTTCTTCTTTCCTTCCTTCCCTCCTTCCTTCCTTCTTTTTCTCTTCTTTCTTTCCTTCCTTCTTTCCTTCTTTCCTTCATTCCCTCCCTCTCTCCTTCCTACCTTTTTCTCTTCTTTCTTTCCTTCCTTTCTGCTTTCCCTCCTTCCCTCCTTCTCTCCTTCCCTTCGATCTATCATCCTTCTCCCTCCCTCCCTGACTCCTTTCTTCCTTCCTTTTCTCTTCTTTCTTTCTTTCTTCCTTCCTTCCCTCCCTTCCTCCCTTCGTTCCTCCATTCCTCCCTTCTTCTTTCCATCCTTTCTTCCTTCCTTCTTCCCTTCCTTCTTTCTTCCCTCATTCCTTTATTCTATTTGGATGAGTGACAAGGTCTCAGGGATCCTTAAAGTATTAAAGAGAAAATGAAGATAATTCTATAGAAAAACAGATCAAATAGGAAAGAGTAATGAAAAGAAAGACTCCTGGAATGACAAAGAAGCATGTTCATGACAATTTAATAGAATTTCCCACATGCCATATTTGTATAGCTGGTTATATTTTAAAACTTTGTCAAACCCTGTATTTATAAAACCTTGGTTTTGATTTTAGTAAATTCTATGAATAAATGCATACATAAAGCAGATTACTTTGATTCGACAAAAACATACGGGCACCTGTGAGCTTTTTTTTTTTTTATGTGGTAGTGGAAATAGCCTCATTAATTAATGGCTATTTCCTATATTCTTTTTAAAATTAATAAGCAACAGTCAGATATTTCAGCATTTTTAAGGCATGAACAATACCTTGGATTCTAATATATTTTAGTCTAAAATATCTGGTAACATCACAGATAATTGTTTCAAACTCTACCACCCCTCACATAATTTATTTTTCAACAATTTAAAGTCTTTTAGAATAATGAGATAACCTTAAAAATAGACAACATTACTCATACTGGTGAGCTAGGATTGCTTAAAGATGGGGCATAGATTGCATTGTCTCAGAGGAAAATATTTTATGAAGATTCTTGAAAAAGTATAAGAACTCCCGAATCAGGGATTCTTTCTTGAAGAGGCTCCCTGGTCCAATATTTTTGGAAAACCATATATCATTTGCCTCTCTTCAATTATATCCTGAAAATGGACACATTATGGCCTTAAAGTCTCCTGTACTAATGGGTTTAGCAGCTGTGACAGGTAACTTAGGGTTCTTTGTAATGAGTTTTAACCAAATTAACCACAAGAGTGTTGAGAATCCTTCCGTTGACACAGAGCAGAAAGAAGTACTAACAGGGTATGAAGATACTTGAAAGTGTTTAAATTACCAAGACTACTTGGAGATATGAACTTGTTGGTTTTTTTCTTTATTTCACGAATTTATTCAAAACTTGTTGAGTACCAATAAGTGGGGTACGAAGAAGATGAAATTGCTTATCTTTCCTATATTAACCATACACTAATGTTATTTTGCACCTCTGGTTTTATGTTTAAGAACAAATAAATTTTAACAGAATTTTTCTTCTGGTGTGTGCGTGTGTGTGTGTGTTTAATCTCTCATGTCCTATGTCAAAAGTTAAGGAAAACAACAGCTTGATTCAGTCTTCATACATCTTTCTTAAATAGTTAAAGGCAAAATCATCAGAGCTACATAGCCCAAATATTAGGAATTAAGTTCATGTTTGAATTCTCAGAGGGTAATTATATAGTTCGATTTTAACTTCTTCAACAGACAGACTACTACAGTTGATGAGCAAGGAGATGAAAGTATTTGATAAACATCATGGAGTTAATATGATTCTTGAGGGAGGGGAGAAGGCTGCCTGTCTTAGGTAATGCTTTTGAGGGTAGGTTTGTCCTAGCCTTGAGGTAGCAGGCTTGCTCTGTTGGCTGAAGAAGCCTTAACATGCATGCCCGTATTGCAAATTTACCCACATGCCAACTGTATGCTGTGGGAAGAAATGAATAATGTAGATCCCATTACAGGGAATTAGGCAGAACGGATAGACTTAGTGCATCAGAACCAATGAGAAGTAGACAAGACATTTAGAAAATAACAACAGCAATGAAAACAAATATAAATAAACCACAATCAAAACCCTTACGTTTGGGTTTCTAGTTGCCTGTTACCACAGAGGGTTCTGGTTACTAGCTAAAATGTAACCCAGTAGGAAGGTCAAGACAAGGCCCTTCATGCTGTCTCAAACAGTAACAAACAGTAAGGATGACCCAGGGAGAAAGGGTAACAAGTTACATGGAAGTTAAATACCAGTTACCTGTGCAGAGACTGAAAATATAAAGCAGACACAGGAATGGTAGTAGTAGAAAGTGGGGAAAATCTGAATTTGTTGCAGCATAAAACCAACCAACCAACCCTACTGAGGGAATCAATACCTCAAAAAAAAATCTTCTGACAGTCTAGGTTCATGGTAGAGATTAAACGGTACCATATTATGAGGACAGAACAATAAATCACACATGGCTTCCCATAGAATTTGTGTGACAGTGGTTGTGTACTATGATTCAGTCTGCCATGACAATTTCACCAGTAAAATAACCTTCCAGGATTTATTTGATATCTCAATTGATAAGCCTCCCATAAGTGAATAACCAGAATATGACATAATTTATAAAAATTAACTTAAAATTACACAAGAAGTTATGTGTCTAGTCATTTCACAATCAAATGTATTTGGGCATTTAATCTAGTAAGATCCCAATTAATAAAAAATTGTTTCTTTCTAGACCAACATGTATCCTGATGTTATATATACATATGTAAATTATATACATATATTTGTATATGTAAAATACACATACATTTACATATGCATACATAGCTCACTTTTTATTGGGGAACACATCTTCCTGAAGGTTTTTCAAAGAATAATTATTCTACCTGTAATGCTGTAGCAGTATTTGTAAAAAGTTCAAATGTGGCTGGGTACAGTGGCTCATGCCTGTAATTCCAGCATTTTGAGAGGCCAAGGAAGGAGGGTTACTTGAGCCCAGGACTTTGAGACCAGTCTAGGAAACACCATCCATACGAAAAAAATTTAAAAATAAGTCAGGTGTGGTGGTGCATGTCTGTAGTCCCTGTTACTCAGGAGGCTGAGGTGTAAGGATCACTTGAGGAGTATATCAGGAGTTTGAGGCTGCAGTGAGCTATGACCTCACTACTGCATTGCAGCCTGGGCAACAGAGTGACACTCCATCTCTTAAAAAGAATTCAAATGCCTCATTTATCTGGACAGAATTTGATTGGTGTTATTCTGTTGTTGAATAATTCCAGGGTATGCATTTACCTTTTCTCTATTGACTTTAAACATAGCTTATGAAAAACAAACAAACAAAAACTAAACAGAGGAGTTTGCAAAACTATATTTAAAAGTAAACCATACTCCCTCACCCCTGACTCCACAAAAATACTGTTTAATGTAGAGAAACCACAGATGGTGCAGCTCCCAAATCTGGAGCATCCTCAGGTACCTGGGGGCATTCTGGAGTGAGGGGCTGAGCCTCAGAGGCATTTGGTCACACTTGGGTGGGGATGCCTCATTGGCTAGTGAAGAAGCAGCTGTCTCTTCCATGTAGTGGTCAGTTGTGGCCTCTCCCGGAAGGGAATTTATCCAGCAGTGTGTGTTCCTGAAGATGCTAATAGCAAATTATGTTCAGTGAAGCCAGCTGCATCCTGTTGGTCTTGCTAGTCCCGGGATTCTTGCCACAGCAGGTCAGAATGGAAGGGAGCTGCTTATCTTTCCTCCTTACTTCCTCTCCCCATCCCAGCTCTCATCTGACATCCTTCCAACACCTATATGACAGGAAAAAAATTCTCTCTTCAAATTAAGAAAAGGGTCTGGTCTGGGTACGATGGCTCATGCCTGTAATCCCAGCACTTTGGGAGGACGAGGTGGGTGGATCATATGAGGTCAGGAGTTCAAGTAGTGAAACCCCATCTCTACTAAAAATACAAAAATTAGCCAGGTGTGGTGGCACGTGCCTGTAGTCCCAGCTACTCAGGAGGCTGAGGCAGGAGAATGGCTTGAACTCAGGAGTCGGAGGTTGCAGTAAGCTGATATCACGCCACTGCACTCCAGCCTGGGCGACAGAGCAAGACTCTCTCTCAAAAAAAAAAAAAAAAAAAGTGTTTGAGTATTTACTCTCCACATCTTTCAGCTATTTCACTTCACTGGGAGTAGACAGGACAGGATGGCTCCAGGGAGAGTGCTATTGTTACCTTGTTATCCACTTTCAATTTGGAAAGGTAAAAATATGCTTCAATGTCTACTAAATTGCCTGCATAGAATTTGAAGTACAGTTTGTTGGGATACTGATGATGAAATTGGAAAACAGAATCACAGATTGTTAGGACTTGAATGTACTTGAGCAATCATTTGTATTCCCTCATGTACACAAGGAAATTGAGTCACAGAGAGTTTCAGTGATTTATCCTCATCCTTTTTTTTTTTTTTTGAGACAGAGTTTCGCTTTCGTTACCCACGCTGGAGTGCAATGGCGCAGTCTCGGCTCACCGCAACCTCTGCCTCCCAGGTTCAAGTGTTTCTCCTGCCTCAGTCTCCCAAGTAGCTGGGATTACAGGCACGCACCACCACTGCTGGCTAATTTTGTATTTTTAGTAGAGACAGGGTTTCTCCATGTTGGTCAGCTGGTCTCGAACTCCCGACCTCAGGTGATCCACCTGCCTCGGCCTCTCAAAGTGCTGGGATTACAGGCGTGAGCCACCATGCCCGGCCGTGATTTATCTCCATAATTTTAAACACTATCCCTGAAATGAAAAAGGAATACCCCCAATTTTTAACATATCTGCTTACGCCAGTTCATGACAAGCTTACAAAATTAGAAGAAATTTTAAATGGGCAAAATAAAGCAAAGTGCATTATTTAATTTTCAAAACAGACTTTTCTTTATTATGCAGCAGAGATTTAAACAGATAAATCATTTCTATGAAAGGGACTAGCAGAGAAAGCAGGAAAAGACATGTCCCACATTAAAAGCTGAACTTGTTGGTGGGAACTCATTTTGTTTTATGAGTTATGATGAATGCACCTTAGCTGTTTCTAACCCCGCTCCCATTCCCTGTTTTTATTTGTAAGTCAGAACCCAGCATTTTCCATTTTTTGAAGTGTTAATTAATTGCATTTGTTTAATGCACCTTGCTGTGCCTCAGGCATTGTTAAGAAAGGATAAGATCTTTTTCAGGGATGATTCTTTCCTTTCCTTACAGGGCTTTGTCTGTGATGAGAACTTTCTATACACATATTTTTCTTTTTAAGAGACGGGGTCTCACTATGTTGCGCAGGCTGGTCTCGAACGCCTGGGCTCAAGGGATCCTTCGGACTGACCTCCTGAAATACTGGGATTACTGGCGCGAGCCACCGCACTTGGCTCTATCTTTCTGCAAAAACTGGTGGATTCTACTTCTCTCTCCATCTATGTTTGGTCCTGGGAGATATAATCAAGAGAAAAGAAACATCTACCTTCATTAGATTAAGAGTCAAACAAAAGGGCCTAGAGGCAAAGAGGCTCCACGACCCTCTTTTGCGGGTGAGCCTGTGCATTGAAATCTTCAGCTTCAAAGAGACACAGAAGGCAAAATAGGAAGTTGGATTTGCAGGAGTTAGTCTCTTGGAGGGTCTTGTAAAATTGAAGGGTTCACATATGCCCTGTCAACTCTCCAAGAGAGAGATGACTTGGTGAAATCTGTATTTTGTGATGATTAGTCTTTCTCAGAGGGCTGGTTCAAGGGCAAACGAAGGGCAGAATAAGGACTTGCAGATGTGTTAAGAACAGAACCCGCTGTGTTGTGCGTCAACGACAAAAGCCCATTCCACTCCTGACCTTCATATTTTGGGGTAATTGTTTTTTGCAGTGCAGACCTGTGAAACCTGGAGTATTTTCAGTCACAGCTTTTATCGAGATGCTTTCTGTTGACCTGAGAATTAATTATGGTTTGTCAAACAGCTTGACGACCTTGTCAGTGGTGTTTTTTGGTTTTTACAACTCCCCATCTAAGGATTTGAGAATGCCGCAGTGGATAAAACTGTGTGACTGACGTTCATTATTTTTTTCCACAATGCTTTAAAGTAAGTGCGCTGGGAATGCTCCATTTATTATGTAGAGGAGAGACATTTCCAAACTTTAACTTTGTTGCTGTTGCTTTTGTACACTGAGGCATTGATTCTGCAGGATTAAAACAAGGTGCTGATTATTCCATTTGGTGGAAAGTTCCAGGACTGGAAGCCAGCAGAATTGTTCCACTGAGATGATAATTCTGACTCTTTGATTCTTACACATTGACTACTTTTACAAAATACAAACCTGTTT
Organism: Pan troglodytes; assembly: GCF_028858775.2. Classification (NCBI taxonomy): domain Eukaryota; kingdom Metazoa; phylum Chordata; class Mammalia; order Primates; family Hominidae; genus Pan; species Pan troglodytes. The sequence continues at coordinate 6,666,228 of NC_072421.2, read as the reverse complement.
TAATCTTTTTAAAGGACATTTGTGCGCTACTGTTTTCATTTTTTAAAATAACCTTTTAAAAAATTTTAGGATAGTTTCAGGTTTGCTGAAAGGTTGCAAAGATAGTACAGAGAGTTACTCTTTAACTCCACACCCATATCGCATCTTACCTGACCATCTGTTACAATTAAGGAACCAACATTAGTACGTTACTAAGAACTGACATCACAATTTGTTTGGATTTCACTGGTGTCCACCTAATGTCCTTTTTCTCTTCTGAGGTACCATCTGAAATACCACACTGCATGGATTTGCCCTATTTTCTTAGCCTCATCTAGTCTGTGACAGTTTCTCACTTTTTCCTTGTTTTTCATGACCTTAATAGTTTTGAGGTATTAATGTCATGGAGAATGTCCACCAACTAGAGCCAGTCTGATGTTTTGACAGGGGTATGTGTTTGGGGGAGGAAATCCACAGAGATGAAGGTTTCCTTCATCTCACCCTAGCAAGGGTGACTACTGTCCACAAGACTTTTGCTGTTGGTGTTGGCTTTGATCACCTGGCTGACAGAGAGTTTGTCAGTTTTCTCTGCTGTAAAGTTGTACTCTCCCCTCCCTGCCCAAGTCTAGTCTTTGAAACCAAGTCCCTAAAGTGGGGTGGGGGTGGGAGAAGAGGCAGAATTAAGCTCCACTTTCCGGATGGTGGAATATCGATAAATTATTTGGAATTCTTCTCTAAGAAAGATGGGTCTCTCCCCTTTATTTACTTAATCAATCATTTATATCAGTATAGACACATGGATATTTTAGATATGCTTTGGGCTACATTACTGTGACTTATTCCACTTTATATTCCTTGTGGCCATGATGTAGACACCAGAGAGTCTATTCACTTGAATAGCAAGTAAATGAGGGGACTCAATGGTAAATGACTCTTAGAGAAACTCTCAGCCCTGCTGGTTCATGGATGCTCAGCTTGCAAAAACACCTTCTTCCATCAGGAAACCTCAGTGGATGGGCAAACATTACAGCGTCCTTGAATATGCTTCATTGCTTTAATCTACGAACTTCCTATGCAGTAAGCAAAACCATCCATACCACAGCTTAAGAGTGGGGCTTTCCTCCCAACACTCATCCTAGTGTCTTTTGATAAAGAGGTATAAAGTTGAAGGAACATGTTACTAACCAGAAGACTTCCAGAGGACCCCATTGATCAGGGTAGATGAATGGCTGTGTGCGTCTTGTCACAACCATCAATATTTCAAAAGGTGATATCATCCTCTTAACCTTATGATGTGTTTTAACATAAAATTTTAATATGCATACAGGCGGTGATTACTTAAGCATTGCTTAAGAAGCAGTCTTTTTTTTTTTAATTCATGTAACTGGATCTATTCTCTGAATAAGGAATATAAGCAAATCGTAGCCATTTCAAGGACTCTTTTTTTTTTTTTAAATGGAGTCTTGCTCTGTCGCCCAGGCTGGAGTGCAGTGGCGCGATCTTGGCTCACTGCAACCTCCACCTCCCGGTTCAAGCCATTCTCCTGTCTCAGCCTCCCAAGTAGCTGGGATTACAGGTGCCCACGAGCACACCAGGCTGATTTTTGTGTTTTTAGTAGAGATGGTGTTTCACCATGTTAGCCAGGCTGGTCTCGAACTCCTGACCTCAGATGAGCCGCCCACCTCAACCTCCTGACGTGCTGGGATTACAGACATGAGCCACTGTGCCCAGCCTCAAGGAGGCTTTTAAGGGCAGGATGTTTTTTTTTTCTTATGGTGAAGGAATGAAGAGTAGTATGGGAAAGAAATACAGAAACTTTGAAAAAAGAAATGTAAAACTGGATCATCATTCCATAGGCTAGTAGTTAATAGTAAATAACTGTATAGTTTGTTCCAGGGATTTTGTGAATATTTTAAACACAGATGATAATTCTCTATCTACATCTACGTGTTTACCTGCATTTATATCATATGTACGTATGGACATATATATTTGCTTGTAGATCACATCTTTGTATGGTATCTGTACCAATATTAGAGTCTATAGCTACAGCATATCAATAACTGTATCTATTCTTATCTATATCTTAATCATATCTATTTTTGTATCTGTACACATATCTTTACCGATATTCACATTATATTTCTATGTCTAGATCTATATATATCTCTATCTATACCATTTTGAACTTTACATTTCCTACAATATGATAGCATAAGCTATTTTAGGATTATTAAAAATCTTCATAAGCATTGTTTTTCATGGTTAATTTTCTCAAAAGACTATGCTTTAACATACCCAGTTCTTTATATATTTTTTGACATTTGGGTTATTTTAATGTTTTTGCTCCTCTAATGTATTTTTCTTTATTTTTTTACTCCACACCCCTCCCGCCTCTAATTTTCAAATTGGGCATTCTTCATTATAGGGGCATTGCGTATTTTCTTTTGTATGTTTCAAAAAACATTCTGCATTGGTCTGTACACATTTTTCCCTCTTGTATCCCTTCTGTAAACATTTGTATTCACTTGAAACCTTATGGAATATTTTACTACAGAAAATTTCTGGTTATGATAAAAAAAGGCAGAGAAGATAGAATAAAGGATCCCATGTGCCCATCAGTTGGCTTCAGCAATTATGAATGGATAGCCTAATCTTTAGTATCTAACTTCATTCATATTTCCATTCTTATTATGGCATGATGTAATTCATTTAAAGATATGTCTGTACGTTGCTCTAAAATATAGGAACCATTTTATTTTACACAGCTGCAGAATCTTTTCCATGCCTAAAATTATCAACAGTAGTTCCTCTGTATCATCCACTATAAAGTTGTAACTGTCAAAATGATCTTCTCGTAGTTTTGTAACTCACGCAAGGTCAAGGTCTAGCACTGCAATAGGTTGATTTGTCTTTTACATTTCTTTTAATTGATATAGCTTCCCTATCTTTTTATGCACATTCTTGTTGAAAAAACTGCTCTTTTTACTCTACATGAAAGTGGGTTTTAGAATTGGAAAATGTAGTTGTCAAGTTATTTTAGAAGGAACGTGTGTATTTTCCGTAATGCACAGTCTTAAGTTACTAACTCCTTAGGAGCAAACGCTGTGTGACTTGGTAGTGTTCCACCCAGAAGGAATGCTGCTGGGTAAATTTGGCCAGCTACGTGACAGCTCTTTGGACTCAGTATATCTCAGTTTTATCTATTTTTAACAAGGTTTTATTTTGAAGACAGGGTCTCGCTCTGTCGCCCATGCTGGAGTGCAGTGATGCAATCATAGCTCGATGCGGCCTTGAACTTCTGGGCTCAAGCAATCTTCCCACCTCAGCCTCATATTATCTAGTACCTGGCAGAGATACAGATCTGATGAGAAGCAAAGATAGAGGGGTGTCAGAAGGTAGCTTTTGTTGCACCATTACATACACACACACACACAAACGGGCGCACACGCACGCACAAAGAATCAACTGCAATTTTTTCCTCTTTGCCAACCCACAGTTAAGTAAAATTATTAGTTCTATTGAACTCCACATTGCATGTGATATTTTGAATGATAGAGGCTAAAGAGAGGCCAAAGAGGGAGGATTGCTTGAGGCCAGGAGTTCAAGACCAGCTTCGACAACATAGTGAGACCGCGTTTCTACAGAAAAAAAGAAAAAAAATAGCCAGATGTGATGGCTCGCTCCTGTAATCCCAGCTACTGGAGAGGCTGAGACAGGAGGATGGCTTGAGCCGAGGAGTTGGAGGCTGCAGTGAACTCTGATAGTGCCACTGCACTCCAGCCTGGGTGACAGAGAGATTCTGTCTCTAAAAAACAGGAAAAATATGACTAAAGAAAACCAAACTAATCTAATCTATACAGTTATAAATAGTTGGCTATCATTCTTATGCTAATGTAAGTATGCCTCATTTTAAGAAGAGTTGTGTGTGTGTATGTGTGTGTATCTGTGAGTGTGTGTGTATGCATGATATAAATCCAGCCTTCTAAATGAGTATCAGGGATGGTGAACTATTATTAGTAGATCATTGGAACCTGTTACACAAGGATGCACTAGAGAATTTTACAAACTATTAAATTCTGTATAATTTAAAATGTGACTTGATTTACTCAGATATTTTAAAAGGATGCATGTCTCTTACAAAACAAGATTTACTAACTTTGGTGCTCTTGACGTTGAGGCTGGATAATTCTTTGTTGTGGTGGCTGTCCTGTGCCTTGTGTGATGCTGAATGGTATTGCTGGACTCAAGCTTCTAGGTGCCCGTTGTATACACGTTCCTGTTTTAAAAAAAACATATAAATTTAACGGGCACAAGTGCTGTTTTGTTACATGGATATATTGCATAGTGATGAAATCTGGGTTTTTAGTGTAACCACCACCCAAATAACATACATTGTATCCATTAAGTAATTTCTCATTCCTCATCATCCTACCACCCTCCTACCTTTTTGATTCTCCAGGGTCTATTATTCCACTCTCTGTGTCCATGTGTACACATTATTTAGCTCCCACTTAGGAGTGAGGACATGTGGTTTTTGACTTTCTGTTTCCGAGTTGTTTCACTTAAGGTAATGGCCTCCAGTTCCATCCAAGCTCCTGCAAAAGAGATAGTTTCGTTCTTTTTATGGCTGAATAATATTTCGTTATTCATATATACCACATTTTCTTTATTCATTTATCCATCGATGGATGCCTTGCTGGATTCCATATCTTTGCTATTGTGAATAGTGCTGTATTAAACATATGCGTGCAGGTATCCTTTTGACATAGCGATTTCTTTTTATTTGGGTAGATACCCAGTAGTGGGATTGCTAGATAAGATGGTAGTTCTATTTTTAGTTCTTTGAGGACTCTCCATACTGTTTTCCATAGAACTTATACTAATTTACATTCCCATCAACAGTGTATGTGGATTCCCTTTTCTCTGCATCCTCATCAACCTCTGTTATGTTTTGAGTTTGACATCCACAATGTCTCCAGACAGTCTCAGATATCCCCTTGGGAGTAAAATCCATCCCAGTTAAAAAGCTCTGTTATGAAATGAGGTGTACTTATTCCAAGTTTTACATGGGGAATTTCACTGGTTTTTGGGTTCTAGTAGCCCCGACGTGTATACTGGGCATGACCAGATAAGATAAACTGGGCAAAGAGTGCAATGAGAGATAGTAACCACATTATTTTGGAAGATGTTTTTCATAACCAGAATAGACTTTATGAATTCTATCAATTGTAATGAGAATCGGATTGACATTTGGGGACAGTTAATATAACGCACGTTATCCGAAAGGAGGTGACATTGATTTATATAAGTGAGAGCTTACGAGAAAACAAAGACTGGAAATAAAGAAAAAGAAAATCCTTGATAAGTATCTGATAGAACAAAGTGCAGAACGAAATGCAGCTAGCTTATCTAAAATTGGGCAAAATCATGTTCCAAATGAAAGCTCAGTAGATGGGAAGAGAGTATTTGAACATTTGATGTGAAAAATGAGATTTACTGTTCCACAGATATGAACACATTGATGAGAGCTGTCAGTTATTAGAACTTATTAACATCAATGGGAACACCAGAAATGTGCTGCACAGAAAATTAAATTTAAGACTCTTTGAAAATGGTGTTATATTTTCTGAACTGTTACATTGATTGATTAAAATTAGATTATCCAACAAAATAAGAACTTTTGATATTCTGTGAGTGAATATGAGATGAATTTATGTGGCAAATGTGTTTTTAAAAGATGTATTATTAACCTCAGAGATTCAGAATTAATGTCGCCAACCCCAAAGAATGCAGTATAACATTTGTCATAAGTGACCTCATAATAGGTTATTTTGTAATATCGTTTTTAATTTTGATAATAAATGGACACCTTTTACATCTTTAATAATAAAAGGATATATGCAAAACCAGTTATTTTTATTCCAATGTTAATAAAATAGCAATAAGCCTCATTTCATTTGAAGCACCAACTTTCACTCCATATCAAATTTCTAAAAGTCTGGGAGATACTCACCAACTAGTCAAGAAGATTTTCATTCTATAAAATTGTATAATGCAGTGAATCCTGTTCTTTTCCCATATGCATTTATTTAATATTTATATTTGATACAAGGAATCTATATTATTTTCATTAAGCCACTCACAAACGTAAGTGTTTTACTTCTTCTTGGGTACATTTTTAAAAATTTGGTTACATTTTTGAGATGTTGATGCCATGGTTAAAATATTCCAACTAAGTAATGGGATGGGTTTACAATAAGTTTTTGCTCTACAAGGAAATAGGTCAATAAATCAGGCTCCAGCCAATTATAGGAGAAAAGGAAAAGTTAACTTATTATACATTATTGCACACAGTGTTTGATGTATGTATGCAAATTGCTCCCAAATACAGTTTGGTTGCAGTTGTGCTCCACATTTATGGTGGATGCAGTTTTGAATATGTGCAGAGAGAATATATTCTGACCTCATTCATCAATGTGATGCAAATGTGTAGAAATGGCAAGGTCATTTTTGTATGATGATAAAATGCCTGTTTGAAAGTAAACTCATCCACCCATCCATCCAAAGGTTGCATTTTCTCAATTCCCAATTCTAAATATGTGTGTGTGTGTGTGTGTGTGTGTGTATGTGTGTGTGTGAGAGAGAGAGAGAGAGAGAATCTAGTGCAATTTTATTGTTCTACTTTGTTCCAGGCTTGACATTTTAGTGATTGAAACTAAAATACCTTGATTCTTACCCTCTAATTTTACAAATAAAATCTGGTTTACTGTTATGGATTGAACTGTGTTACAGATTGAATTGTGTTCCCCAAAAAGATATATTGAAATCCTAATGCCCAGCACCTCAGAATGTGATCTTATTTTGAAATAAGGTCTTTGCAGATGTAATTACAATGAGGTGATTAAGGTGGCCCTCATTCCGTACAACTGGTGTCGTAACCACCATGTGAAGACACAGACACTCACAGGGTGAAGACGGCCATCTGATGATGGAAGGTTGGCATGATGCAACTACAAAAAGGGAATGCCAAGGATTACTGGCAACTCCCTGAATTTAGAAGAGACAGGAAAGTATCCTCACCAAGAACCCTCAGAGGGAGCATGGCCAACATCATGATTTTGGACTTCTAGACTTCAGAACTTTGAGAGAGTATATTCCTGTTTCCTGAGACATAAGCCTTGTGATTCTTTTTGATAGTAACTCTAGGAAACTCATACACCAAGACACAGAGTTATTTATTTAAATTCATTTTTTTCATTTAAAAATACTTATTTGACAAAGACTGTAATATGGAAAGTGTCCAGTGTGATGACTGGATGTACGTATACATTGTGTAACAATGATCACAATCAAATTAATGAACATATCACTCATAGCCCATGTGGTACATAATGGATGGACCTGAAGTTATGCAGCCAGCTTGGGGCAGAGCTGGGTTTGAAGGGCAGACTCCTCACCCAGCCACACTTGTCTTCCAGAATCACTTTCACATCGTCATGAGGATTTTAGAGACTCCACTGCTCCATGTCACTGCATCAACACATTGTGGAGTGGGGGGCTCATATTTCATTGCAGGTGTCTGAAGATCAACAGTTGGGTTTCCCTTCCCTCAACTGTAAACTGAGTGAGTTGGACCTGTCTCCAGGGCCTTTCTAAGCTATGTGATTTGAGAACAATGATCATTGTAATTAAGACGCTTGACTTGAATACTGCTCATTTTAAACCATGATTAGGGATATGAGATGCTCCGTGTGTTTTCTAAATAAACTTCATTGTGACCTGGTTAAGTGTTGGATATGAATTGGCAAGAGGAGGCTTGCTAGTAGAAATGGTGTAATTTAAAACCCATTCAGAAGTATTTACACACTGCAAGACATCTAGATCCTCAGAAGTCAGGTAGTATCCTAAAAGCACAGTGTGTAATTTATGGTAGATAATTGAAATTGCACTGAAATTGAACTTGGTGGTGGGGAGTACACTTCATAGTATTCAATTTTTGCCTTCACTTTATTCTATGTCTGACTCTCAGGAAATAGGAACTGCAACATTGGGTTTCTCCAGTGTATTTTCAACTTCAAACTTGTGAATTGTAAACCATTAAACAAATGATCAAACACTACATCTTTCCCTGCTCTTGTATGGACATAGAGTTTTGTTATTCATGCCTTCTCTTTTCTTATCTGGGAAGAGATCTTTCTTAACCTTTAGAAATTGGATTAATGCGACCCTCTTTAACCTCACATTTGATGTGAATGTCAGAACTTTTTGAAACTTAGCTGTGCTTTTAGTACACTGATCACTGAGTGCCCGTTGACTGGCAGGCACTGGGCTGCCCAGTGAGGTAGGTGAAGAAGAGACACCAGCTCCCTCCTGGAGTGTGTGCTCTGCTGGAGGATAAAGACACTTCTCAAGCAATAGCATAAATGCTTCTGACACCATGACTCTAATCAGAGTGGCACAGCCAATGGGCATGGGGCTAGGAGAATATGAGAATTCGTAGGTATGGGGATGCTGTCAGGGTTCATGAAAGGTCTTCCCAATGATGAGAAAACTGCAAGTTGGGAGGAGGTAGAAATAACTGGAAGAAATGGTTGTAGAGATGAATACATTGGGGGATGATCGTGTTGCAGGGTGACATCTTTTAGTGATAAAAGGGATAGAGTATGAGCTCCTGCTGCAGACCCTCAGCGATGTGTTGTAATGGTAAGAATTGGCTCATGGTTTCCTGGTTTGCCTGATTGCTGCATCCACAAAACCATGGGTTCTGGGGTTAATTCCCATCCATTTTGTTGCTGAATTTCTCAGAATGATAGTCTTCGGTACATTGTTACTGAAAGGAGGTGCTAAACCCAATGTCTTCATTGCTTTTGAAGCAGATGGTCCAGTGTAGTGTTTCTCAAACATAAGCATCAGAGTGTCCTAGAGGGCTTGTTAAAGGCAAATTGTTGGGATCCATCCCAGGAGTTTCTGAGTCAGCAGATCTGAGATGGGACCCATAATTCCCCAGTTGAAGTTGCCGTTGCTGGTCTTGGGATCACCCTTTTAGAACTACTGCCTTAGGGTATTTCTGGGTTACATGTGCACACATGACCTGCTTAAGTTTTGAGCTCAACATTCTGTTTTATTCCTTCCTGTTCAGAGGCCGGCATCCACAGCTCTGGGTCTCATCATTTGCTTTTTGTCATCCAGTTGTGCTCTACTGATTTATAAGTTATCTTTATGTTTTCAGTTTCCCAGTCAATTCAAGCCAATGCATATTTATTGGGCATCTACCATGTGCTATGGACTGTGAGAGACTTAAAGATTAATAACAACAACCATAAAAACTCATTGACGTGCTGGGCATTATTTATTTCCCCATGGCCCCCAAATGCTAGGCTTATAATTCAAAACACTACAGCAACTTGAAGGCAGCAGATTGTTTCTCATTTCAGGGATCCACAGGTATATGGCTTCTCAAACGAAGGTCTGGTAATTCCACGCTGCATGCAGCTATTCTTCCTTTAAAGACTGAGAAACCATGCATACAACATATTTTCTTCCTTCTTCGTTTATACATTTGATAACTATGTACTGACATCTTACTTTGAGAAGGTCACCATGCCAGATACCGTCAGTGATAGAAACACAGATAAGATTCAACCTCTGATCCCAGGGAGACTCTCAGTAAGGAAGAGAAAATGAGAAATGAAAATACCTATACTACAAGGCATGCACGTCACACATTCCATAAGTGGGTAAAAACACAGACCTTGGCAGCACAGAATCTTGTTTTCCATTTGTGTCATTTAGGACACTGCATTGGTTATCTATTGCTGCATAAAAAATTCTTCTAAACCTTAGGTTAAAACTGCAAACATTTATCATCTCATGCATTTCTATACATCAGGGATTTAGGAGCAGTGTAGCTGGCCAGTTCTAGCTCAGGGTCCGTCATGATGTTGTGGTCAAGTTGTAGACAGGGCTTGCAGTTTTATGACGGTGTTGGAGAATCTCACTTATGTGTCACTTGGCAGGAGGCTTCAGTTCTTGGCCACATGGGCTTCTCCCTAGGGCTAGACGTGTGACATTAACAGCTGGCTTTTCTGAAAGTGAGGAGAGAAAGAGGGAGGCTGAAAGAGAGTCTAAGGTGAAAGCCACACACTCTTAGAACTTGATCTTGGAGGTGACACCTTGTCACTTTTGCACTTGATTTGGAGGTGACGCCTTGTCACTTTTGCTACATGCTATTGGTTGTTCAAATCAAATCTGGCACCATGTGGATGAGGATTCCAGGAAGGTGTTAATTGCAGGTGTCAGTTGGCCATCTCGGAAGCTAGACTATCACCAGAAGCTCTTCCAAAGGAGGTGGCTTATGAGCTGCATAGAATTTTGTCATAAGGACAAAGGAGAAAGTGTGAACAAACACATAGGTACAGCAAGTGTTGAGGAATGGGCTGTGTTGTGTTGAGTGTTGTCTCAAGGGCATGTTGAGTTTGGGTGATGAAATTGAAATCAGATCATTTCAGGTGGTGCAACTTGATGGTAAGCCATATAGATGTTATTCTGTAGGCAATGGGGCAATCATATTCGGACTTTTGCAGAATTATTTAAGGAATAGCAGTTTCATGATAGTAGAGGTAGGGATAGAAGACAGAAGGTCAGTAATGCAAGTTGAGATCTAGTTATAGATTCAACTGTGGTAGAGATTGAGGAAATGGGGATGGCATGAGGCTTTGCAGAGGCATTGGAAGGATGATACTGATAGAATCTTGCAAACTATTGGATAGAGGCCAAGACAATGAATAACCATCCAAGGTTGCAGTTATGGGTGGAGTTGTCCAGTTAAGAAAAGGGAGAGAGTTCAGAGGTAGGTGAAGGTCAGCATTATTAGATGCTTTGGAGACACATGAGACTGACAGAGATGTTTACTATTTTTTTTGGTGATTATAAGGTAATCAATAGACTTTGAGAGATTACTGTTTTTCAGTCTTCCATATTATGTTGCTTGGATGCATTTTTCTTTTTTCCTGAAACTTGGCAGACATATCCATTATCAAGACGTTTTCAGAGGGGCATGGTGGCTCATGCCTGTAATTCCAGCACTTTGGGAGGCTGAAGCAGGATTGCTTGAGCTCAGGAGTTGGAGACCAGCCTGGGCAACATGGTGAAACTCCATCTCTACACAAAGTACAAAAATTAGTCAGGCATGGCAGCATATGCCTGTAGTCCCACCTACTCGGGAGGCTGAGGTTGGAGGATTGCTTGAGCCTGGGAGGCGGAGGCTGCAGTGAGCCCAGATCACACTACTGCACTCCATCTTGGGTGACACAGTGAGACCCTGTCTCAAAAACAAAAAAAAAGAAAATGAAAAGACCTTTTCAACCATTCTAATCATAATTCCAAGACCTATTTGTGTCCTGACTTCAAGAGCAGGTACTCTTATTGAGAAACATTTCTGTAATTGTTCCCACTTCCCTTATACCTTTTTTTCTGACAGCAGGTGGCATCCCCTCAGTTGTCTAGCTGACCACTGGAAGGGCTGACCCCTCAACAAACCCATATCCTGCTTGGAGTTTCTCTATAGGCCCTGTCTTATTTATTGCTCCTGCTTTGAGTAACTTTCTCCTTCCTCAAATCTATTCTTCTAATTTTCCTTCACTGCCTATTAATTGAACTGACTTTTCTGACTGTCTGTTCCTCCTGCCTTTGCAGTTACTGTCGCTCCCTAAATTCCATCCTCGAATCACTCCTCTTCCTTCCGTACTGTCCTATGTAGCTTTGCATCTACTCATGGTTTGATGATTATTTCCATCGGAGAGACCACAGGGGTCTCTATCTTCTGCTCTCACTTCTCTTCCAAGTTCCTTCCTGCCCTTACAGCTCCCCTTTCAACAACATTGCCTATATGCTCTGGCCAAAACTCAATTCAGTGTTCCCAAAATTGTCCCATCATCTTTCTTGCCAAGCTTACCCTGCTCCCTGCTCATGGCATCTTCTCCTCTCAATTCCTCATCTTGGATTTGAATCCCCTCTCTTTCCCATCCCCAGTGTAAATCACTTTCAGAAATAACAGGTCCTGTCATTTCTTCTTCTGAGATACATCTGTACTTTCCTTGGTCATCTTCTCACTTTATGTGTTACTATTTTAATCATATCCTGTCTATGACTTGTACACTCTCCAATCTATTTTTAAAGCTATTCTTTCTTCATCTTCACAAATAATTGATTATGTAAGACTACTATCTCGTTCAAAATTCATCAACAAGCGTCCACTGTGCTTCACCACCTGCCCCATCTCCGTCGTTACAACTGCAGTCATCATTTTACTCCTCTGGGTGTTATACTTCATCCTCCACCCATCCTGAGTATGGATAGGAATCACTGCATTTCACCTTGGTTTCTTGCTTTTTCTCATTCTTCTCAGGCTCTCTTTCAACCTGAAATACTGTTATTTTCCCATCTCCACACCTTATTCATGACTGAGGGCTAAAATGCTGTTTCTTTCACTGCTCTCTCTAACATGCATTGTTTGTATTCCTCTGTGGTAGTCATCAATTTCCATTACAGAGGCCAGGAGACCTGATACTTTCTTGAGTGTGAATTTCAGTAGTTGACGTCTTGTGTCTCAGTTTCCTCAGCTGTTGAGGGCTGTGAGAAGAGTACTACCTCGAGGGATGTTTGCAAAATAAATAAGTTAAGGTCAGGCACTGTGGCTCATGCCTGTAATCCAAGCACTTTGGGAGGCTGAGGCAGGAGGACTGCTTGATCCCAGGAGTTCGAGACCAGCCTGGGCAACATAGGGAGACCCTGTCTGTACAAATAATAATAATAATAATAATAAAAATTAGGCAGGTATGATGGCACATGCCTGTGATCCCAGCTACTTGGGAAGCTGAGACAGGAGGATTGCTTGAGCCTGGGTATTCAAGGTTATAATGAGCTAGGATTGCACCATTGCACTCCAGCGTGGGTGACAGAGCAAGATCTTGTAAAAAAAAAAAAAAAGAAAAAGAAAAAAAAAAAGAAAAGGAAAGGAATAAATTAAGCATATAAAGCACTTTAAAACAGGTATTTAGAAAGTGTTGAAGGCGGCCTTGACATTACTTATCTTTGGCCCATCCTTGTCTTTCTCCTTCGTAGTCTAAAATGTTTTACAAACGACTGTTTCTCATGACACTGAGAATGAACCCCAAATTCCTTTCACTGACCTATTCCACTTTTATACAGTAAGCCTCTTGCTCACTTCTCCAGCTTCATCCCAGGCCATCCTCTTCTCACTGCACTGCTGTCCCAGTCCTCTTTTGGTTTTGTGATCTGAGTGGATACCATGTTAGGACATTTTTGTGTGCCACTCCCTCTGCCCAGAGCACCCTGTCCTGTTCCCATTTAAAGTGGGTTCCACCCTCGATTGTGTTCTTATTTAACCCATTATTTACTTTCTTCTCTGAGCTCACCTGATCTCAAAGGCTTTTTTATTCTTTGTCTACTTATGGATATGTGTGGAGGATCTGGGGGGTTAGTGAATTTTTCTCTGCATTCTCTAAACATGTGTATTGCATGAATCTGGAATAGATCAGCCCTTACTGGGTATTTATTAAAGAAATGAATAGTTGTAAGACACTCTATAGATATTCATTTAATGAATGAGAAAATCAAATGTTGCCTGGTAAAAACAAGTGTTAAGTCAGCTATCACAGTTTTCTGAGATATGCAGCCAAGCCAGGGAGACTGAGGGAAGGCCGTCTTTCATTGTAAAATCAACGCACTGTGGGGGAAAGTTCCTCTCTCACCTAAGGGAATATGGATCTTCCTTGATTGTTCACTTTGGTATTTCTAAATTAGCATGATTTACCAAAAATGTTTGGATCACTCAGTACATGCATGTGGTTTTTTCTAAATGGCTATCTTTAAAAAAACTTCCTCATCCGTATTAATGTGCCTAGAGATTTTACATTTTTTGCTTGTATTTCATTAAAGATGATGTCATAGAAAATTTTTGTCAAATTTCTCATTCTGGTCCGTGCCTGGAAGATTGACAGTGATGCAGTCTAAGAAAGTTCAGGATTTTGAAGTTTAATCATTTACATTCTAACACTAAAGCTACAAATCTGCTGTGCAGTGTTGCTTACTTCTACTGCTCACTGGATGGATGAGTCTATGTGCTTTTTAAATTCCTTATAAAGATGTGGGTCAAAACTAGCAGTGTGGTCAATAAATTAATTTCTTGAGAGTTTATCAGAATTGTGGGATGATATGGGAGGAGCAAAATTGTGTAAAATCAATCCTCTATTTTTAAACTTATTCTTCTAAAATTCTAAATAGAATTTTTAAATTCATTAATATTTTCTTGATTTCATAATGCTAAAAATTAAGTAAGATGAATGTTGTGTTGAGAAATGGGAGCAAATCCAAGACCAAAAATCAGATGATTTATTAAATTTGCAAGTTAAAAAAAATAAATACAGTTTGAAAGATTGCTCTGTTTGAGGAAAGGACATACAATTTTGTTAAGATAACTTAGGGTAGAAATCAAGGTCATTTATGTTCATTTGAACATTCATATTCACATCTGGAAATATCCAGAATGACTACACTAAAACCTGCAGGTAAATTCTTTTCTCAGCTGAGCATACCATATTGTTGTAGTTAATCAAGAAATCTACCAAAATTAAATTTGTCCTCCTACTTTTTAGTTTAGAAATTTAGGGGGTCACTGGGACTCAAAAGAAAATTCAATAAATAATGGACCATCCTAGAGATACTTCTTTTTAACTTAAAAATCCCTCTGAGATATCCTCAGGTTTTAAAAATACCTTTGTATTTTCCTGTTTTTGTGTGTGTTTGTGTAGGCCTACATCTTCATATTAGTCATCAGTGTTGTCAGAACCTTGGCTAGAATCATAGTCTAGACCTCTTGAGGTCACTGGGTGGTTGGCTACATTTTCCACCTCTTGCTTTTCATGGGTCCCACTCTGAGAAACATGCTCCTTCTCTCTCTCTCCTCTTTCAAGGTCATCTTTGAGGACATCTTCTGAAGCTTTTTCTGAGATGCTGCCTCTTCTGAGCACGACATTGTCTATTCTTGTATCACCAGTATAGGAGCTCATGCAATTTGTAAGCACTTGCCTTAATGATGCACTCCCTGAAAGACCTTGAGGAGAGGGATCAGGTGGCATTCTTGCTTCCAGGAGTTCAAGAGCAACCAGGGCAACATAGTGAGACTCCGTCTCTATAAAAAATACAAAAAAAAAAAAAATAGCTGAGCATGGTGGTGCATGCCTGTAGTCCCAGCTATTCAGGAGACTGAGGTGAGAGGATTGCTTGAGCCTAGGAGGTTGAGGCTGCAGTGATCCAAGGTTGCACCATTGCACTCCAGTCTAGGCAACAGATAAATATGAGTACAAATGGCTGATCATCTTCATATTAATATGAAATTGCATTTTTTGATACAGGATCTCGCTTTTGATACAGGATCTCGTTCTGTCTTGTGGCCTTCTGTAATAGGTTATCTTGTCCAAATTCTGGAATAAAGTCCAGAAGAATTTTAATCCAGATAATTTATTCTTTAACCTTTGAAATATTGTATCAGCTACATGACAATGGCTTATAACTAGCTCTAAATAAATGAAATAACATTTGCGAGAGTGAATCACGTCACTGAGAACCAAGGGGAAACATGAAATAGTGATTATTTGAACAGAGAGTGTTAGTGGTCTGCATTCTGCCTTGCACCCAAATGGCATCACCTATGGGTGTGATAAAAAGCCCCTGTCTTTCTCTCCCTCCTCAGTGCTTGGGATTTCCAACAACAACAAAAGAGAAGCCAGGAAGAATGCTGTGTTGTGCGTACCCCCAGGAAGGGTTTTCCTTTATGAAGAGGCAGACCTAGTTAGGAAATACATAACCATGGACTGCAGGAAAGACAGTTGAGTCTGCATGGAGGATAGAGACCAGGGACCCCATAAGAGGAGAGGTGGTGACCGAGGCCTGCAGGTTGCATGGAAACATTCCTGACATCAAGGGCAGCAACTGTGAACACACTCCTACTAGGCAGAACTAGAATGGATGAACAGAGTTCTTTTCAGGGAGACTCACCAGGTAGATGACTACACATGAGACACTTTCTTTTTTTTTTTTTTTTTTTTTTGAGACAGAGTCTCGCTCTGTCGCCCAGGCTGGAGTGCAGTGGCGCCATCTCGGCTCACTGCAAGCTCCGCCTCCCGGGTTCACGCCATTCTCCTGCCTCAGCCTCCCGAGTAGCTGAGACTACAGGCGCCCGCCACCACGCCCGGCTAATTTTTTTGTATTTTTAGTAGAGACAGGGTTAAACCGTGTTAGCCAGGACGGTCTTGATCTCCTGACCTCGTGATCCGCCCACCTCGGCCTCCCGAGTAGCTGGGATTACAGGCGTGAGCCACCATGCCCGGCGAAACACTTTCAGTGGGAATATTTTGTTCCATCAGATTTTAGCAATATCGGATTTGAAAATAGGGGAAGCACACACAGATACAATTAGTTTCACCATCTCACTTGTGTATCTAAACAAACCTGTAAACAAAGCTAAGCGAACCAAGAAACAAACAAAACCTCAAACCTAATACAGTAATAATAGGCTGGGGGTGGTGGCTCATGACTATTATTAATCTCAGCACTTTGGTAGGCTAATACAGAAGAATTGCTTGAGCCCAGAGTTCGAGACCAGCCTGGGCAAAATAGTGAGATCCTATCTCTATAAAGATTATTTAAAAAATTAGCCAGGTTTCGAGGCATCCACCTGTAGTCCCAGGTACTTGGGAGGCTGAGGCAGGGGGATCACCTGAGCCTAGGAATTTGAGATTACAGCCAGCTGTGATCGTGCCATTGAATTCCAGCCTGGGTAAAAGAGTGAGATCTGTCTCCAAAGTTAATAAATAAGTAAAATAATAATAATAATTTTTACCGTATCACAAAAAATATAGCCAGTCAGATACAATGCACACTAATTATTGTAAAATTTTCTGAAACACACATACATCACTAACTTGATAATTGTAAATTTAACACTGATTGGAGGGTGTGAACAAAGGTATGATCAAGCAAAATAAATGTATAGGCAATTTCAAAGTCTTAATAATACAATTTCAAGAGCTAATATTAATTGAGCATTTACTATATGCACACTCATGCATCATGGGACTGTGTTTGGTGTTAATATCAAAAAACTTTATTTTTTCTTCCACTGGTAATTTTTGTCACTGTTGAAAACTGTTTCAGCCATGGATCCCCACAGTGCGGAGATTGCAGGATGTGGGAGAGAAATGATGGTCTCAATCCCCACCTGAGCCAGTGTCCTATGGCGGGTGAAAGCCAAGCCACCCAGCTTGAGTTCTGGCTCCACTTTTATAGTTCTGTGGTGTTGCGCAGGTTAGCTAATATGTCCCTGCATTAGTGTTCTCAACTAATGGGGATAAAGCTCACATATACCTTGTATGTTTTTGGAGACAATTAAGAGTATATGTAAAGAATTCAGCAAGTTAGATGCTGACCCACTATGTACGTATTGGCTATTATAACTTATTATTCGGACAAACAGCTAATGCATGTGGAGCTTAATACCTAGGTGATGGGTTGATAGGTGCAGCAAACCACTATGGCACACGTTTACCTATGTAAGAAACCTGCACATTCTGAACATGTATCCCGGAACTTAAAGTAAAATAAAAATAAAAAATAAAAAAAAACTATTATTACTACTATTATTAGAATTGTTTGGATGAGGAGGTAGCTTGATATCTTGAAAAAATGCATGGTCTTTGGAGTCAAGATAGGTCTTACTCCCTGCTTCAGTGAGCTGCATTACTTAACACCTGGATATCATTTTTTTCCCAATGTAAAATAAGATGTCATAATAACTCCTGCCCTTGGCTGTAGAAGGGTCAGTGAAGATGAATGTTATTATGATTGTTGTTAAATGCAAATTCATTTTTACAAATACAGTTTCATCAACAATATTTATGATAATGCCTATTAATAACAAAATGTGCTAGGTGTTATGAGAAATCAAAAACATAGTTAAAATATGATCTTGTCTTCCTGTAATTTAATAATGTGCTGGCTCATTAGCTATGAAACCCAAAGGCCTTATCTACTTTGTATTAATATTTTTTCAAGCATGGAAGTAAGCCCAGAAGGGTATTGAGTGATGTATCCTCTTCTTCCCTTACCATCTTTCCTATAGATGCAAAATCCTGAGTGTGAAAGGCCACGTGGTACTCTGTTAGATATCTCGCAGGTGTTACTTATCGATGGTTCTTGCTTAAAAGTAGAAGGAGGAGTGTCACATGAGACGCATCCTATAAAGAGAGCATTCCGGGTGAGATGGCAAGAAAAACTCTGAATGGTCCTGAGATGATAACTGATCCAATGGAGATGATATATCTATTCAGTTGACGCAAACATAATTGCGGTTTATACCCTTGAATGTAAGGCAAAAACTGCAATTACGCTTGCACCAACCTAATATATATATCTTTTGGAGACAGGGTCTTGCTCTGTCGCCCAGGCTGGAGTGTAGTGGTGCGATCACAGCTCACTGCAGCCTCAACCTCCCAGGCTCAAGTGATCCTCCCACCTCAGCCTCCTGAGTCCGCTGGGACCATAGACACATGCCGCCACATCCAGCTAATTTTGAGATAAGTTTTCTTGCAGTAGAGTCAATGGCAGTGTTGTTCTGACCTTCTGCCACAGCAAAACATCTCTGCAGGTTGAGGATTAGTTCTTGCAAATAAGTGATTTCTAAATGATTGATTGGTTCTTTTCACACATTTTGCAGATTTCTTTTATTAAACAAGTTATATCTAATGGAGAAATACACTGAATTGATGATCTCCAACAAAACTTTAATGCCACCCAGATTAATGCCAACCAGATTATGAGTTGCCCATTGGAAACCTCAAAGAGTCTTCATTGATTTTGTATTCTCAAACTGCATGTGTGTGCTAAAATGGTTGCATAGAGATTCCACATGCAGCCATGCATGTGTGTAGGTGCTCCCACTAGACTAGTTCCTTGACTTATTAGGGAACTAGTTAAGAATTACTTCATGTCGGCCGGGCGCGGTGGCTCACGCCTGTAATCCCAGCACTTTGGGAGGCCGAGGCGGGCGGATCACGCGGTCAGGAGATCGAGACCATCCTGGCTAACACGGTGAAACCCCGTCTCTACTAAAAATACAAAAAATTAGCTGGGCGTGGTAGCGGGCGCCTGTAGTCCCAGCTACTCGGGAGGCTGAGGCAGGAGAATGGCGTGAACCCGGGAGGCGGAGCTTGCAGTGAGCCGAGATCGCGCCACTGCACTCCAGCCTGGGCGACAGAGCGAGACTCCGTCTCAAAAAAAAAAAAAAAAAAAGAATTACTTCATGTCATGATCGGCTAGTTCTTGTAACTACCCATAAGAAAGCTTATAAGGAATGTCACATTGGTTTTGAAACAATATCATCTCTTTTACTGATGGAGAGAGGTATGTTTTTCTTTTTTTTTTTTAAATAGGGAACAATGTGCTAAGATGGAAAAAAAAATCAAGTAGGTTTCCAGGGAGGCATTTTTAAAGGCACCATCTCAGAAGGACGAGGCAATGGTAAGTATCAGGAATAGTTATTGGCGAGTCCAGCACAGCAGTCAATGACTGCTGTTCTGGACTGCACCGCTGGACTCGGGAACCACTGTGTGGCCAGGCTGTGGGCTCCGGCAGTTGTTCAAAACCCTGAACCTGGAGCTCAGACCAGAGGGTTGCATGGTAGGCTCACTGTCATTCATTGTAACCCTAAGAACCTCATCCTTCCTTGAGCCCGATTGTTCCCATCTGATCAGAGCTTAGATGCAAGATTGGGAAGAAAGGTGGTGGAGTTGGGGTCTGCCTGGAGGACAGCCCAGGTGAGTCATGGCTGGGAGAGCAGTAGGTTCATTCTCACCACCTCATTTTTCTAAGGGGAAACAGATCCACAAGGGAGGGTCAGCCCCAGATCATTGGCCATACTTATGGGAAACATGTGCTGCTGTTACGCAGGCCCCTTCATTCTGTTTGCATGCTCTCCTTGTAACCCCTGGGCCTATCAGGACGCCAGGGTGTCTGTTGGAAGAGGCATCCAAGAAGGATCTTTAGGCTGCAGGATGGAAGCACACACTACAGCATGACCTTAGGTAGATGGTTCATTCATTACCTTTTAATATCTTCCTCTTTCTTTGCTGTCAAACATGGGTAATAAAATACCTAACCTGTCATATTATAAGAAGTAATTGAGGCCAGGTGCAGTGGGTCATGCCTGTAATCCCAACACGTTGGGAGGCTGAGGAGGGAGAATCACTTGGGTTCAGGAGTTCGAGACCAGCCTGGGCCACACAGTGAGACTTCATCTCTACAAAAAATTTAAAAATTAGCCAGACATGGTGGTGCACACCTGTAGTCCCAGCTACTTGGGAGGCTGAGGTGGGAGGATTGCTTGAGCTCAGGAGTTTGAGGCTGTGTAGCTGTGATTGCTCCACTGCACTCCAGCCTGGCCAACAAGCAAGACCCTGTCTCAAAGAAAAAAAAAATTAGGTGAAAACAATGTCTATGAAACGCTCAGTGCCTGGTGATGTCTAAGGAATGCCCAAACTTTCTAGGTAAGGGGTAGGGGATGCATTGCGTGAGAGTCCCATTGGATGAGCATGAATGGGAACTCATCACTATTGCTGAAAGTGCCTGATCCAGAATTAAAATATTTCAACAGAAAATTCAGAGGA
Source organism: Pan troglodytes (assembly GCF_028858775.2). Lineage (NCBI taxonomy): Eukaryota > Metazoa > Chordata > Mammalia > Primates > Hominidae > Pan > Pan troglodytes. The sequence continues at coordinate 6,645,505 of NC_072421.2, read as the reverse complement.
AACTTTAGAATGCTGAAAAATGCCATATTGGTCAGTCTTACTGGTGAATTGACTTTTCTGAAGTACATACACACTTTTTTTTTTTGAGATGGAGTCTCGCTCTTTCATCCAGGCTGTAGTGCAGTGGCACAATTTCAGCTCACTGCAACCTCCGCCTCCCAGGTTCAAGTGATTCTCCTGCCTCAGCCTCCCAAGTAGCTGGGATTACAGGCACCTGCTGCAACGCTCAGCTAGTTTTTGTATTTTTAGTAGGGGTGAGGTTTTACCATGTTGGCCAGGCTGGTCTTGAACTCCTGACCTCAGGTGATCCGCCTGCTTTTGCCTCCCAAAGTGCTGGGATTACAGGTGTGAGCCACCACTCCCTTCCCACCCAGCTAATTTTTGTATTTTTAGTAGAGGCAGGGTTTCACCATGTTGACCAGGCTGGTCTCGAACTCCTGACCTCAAGTGATCCATCCGCTTTGGCCTCCAAAAGTGCTGGGATTACAGGCATGAGCCACTGTGCCCAGCACACACTTCACTTTGGATCAAGCCCTTTAGAGCATCTGAACTTCTTTTCCAGTCCCTTGCTGCACCCAGGCAATCCCAAGCCTGGTGCCTTCCTATCTCCAGCCTTTGATTTAGGCTATTCTGCCTGCCTGTGTGCAACATTTCCTTTCCCTCCTTACTGAAGTTCTACCCCATCCTGTGTTGCATGAGTTGATGGATAATTTTGAAAAAATAATTGTTGGTAATCATTAACCTCTACTGACTTATTTCATTGATGTATTTTTGAGCCTGGTTAAACCAAGTCTAGCAGTGCTTTCGGATTACTTTGGTGGTGAAAATTGTTTACTTAAAAAAAAAAAAACAATTTGAAACAAATAAAAGTAGAAAGCAGTGGTTTCAAGCTCATTTGGAGTGTCCAAAGTGACATGCCTGGAAACTTAGGATTTTGAAATAATTGTCTGCTCCTCCTCATGGCCACACTTCGGGGTACATCTCATAAAGTAGACAAACACAGATGAAGGTCAGCTGTCTGACTCACTGTATGTAAACCTCTCAGAAATTCACCCTTGGCTGCACTGCTCACCGGAAGTCCATTTTCTTCTAGAGTAAACATTTGCAATGATCTAGGACTCAAAAAGTCCATCTTGGGCCATTTGAATGACCCCAGCATCTCATTTTACCCTTTGTATTTGTTGCCCCTGCAGAGTGGGGTTCAAAATGTCAGACAGGTACTACTAGTACAGGCAGAGGGGACACTCAGACCATGAGATCCTTCTCACTGTCTGGACATTAGAAAGAGAGCAGAGCCCAAGGAAAAGATATGGGTAGAATACTTTTGTGATATACAGCTGTGAGCCCATGTTAGTGGAGATATTTCACAATTGAAAACCTGGACCCTTCCCCACAAACTCAAATTTTAGAAAAGTTCATCTGATGCTTTCATACATCTCAAGTAAATGGCTATGTCTTTTCATGGTTCAGCTGCAAATCTGAAGTCTTTACAATTTGATTGCTTAAATATTGGTTATTGACAAATTTTCTTATCAATTTGAATGTTGTAGCTTCCAAACTTTTGTCAAAATTTAGACCACAAAGGCCTTTTGAGTATCTCTTTAATGATTGCCAGATAATTTTCCTATCCATGGCTTTCTCTTTACAGAATAAAACTTCAGTATTTTTCCTTGATTCTAGAAGATTGTCAAGGTCATGTCCTTTATGGAACTCTTGTTTCCAACAAAGTTGATTTTTAAACATCTCTCCATATTTCCTGCCATAAACAAATACTAGGTTTTGTTTTTCAAAGATAATTTGTAATTTATAAAGAAAGATTAATGCTGTCCCACCTCCCCCATTTGATCATTAACATACAAATTGGAAGAAAATCATACATGGAAAAATGATTGATCAGCTGTTTGCTATTTTTATCTAGTATAGATTTATTTGTCTTATCAAAGGTAAAATGAATAAAGGTACACATCATTTTTCATCAGCATATACAGCTAAATAATCAATAATGATACATTATGTAAATCCCTTTGGCTCCTGAATTACACAACTTTCTTCTTTTTTCCATTTTCTTTTTTTTCAACCTGGACGAGTCTTAATAAATAATCAAGGCCTGAAGTCTGAGAAATGTTTGTCTTCTCTCTCACACCTACAGCCTTTGGAACAGGAACCCAATGCAGCATTGGTTGTAATTATTTCAGTAGCTGCAGTGCAAAGCACATTCAGGTGAATATAATCAGACTGTCCTAGTTCCAAGGAGAAGCAGTAGTAACAGGTCTGGCATCAGGCTCAGAGCTACAGACGAGTCACAGCTTATAATATGATAGACTCACTTTATGAAACCCAAAGGGAACATTATATAAAGTGCACAATCATGAGAAGGAAATGAGAACTTCTGAACCTAGGACTTTTTAAAAATTGTTTTACCATATGCACTTAGGTTCAAACTACATTTGAAACCACTGGGCATTATCAGCATGTCTCTGCAAGAGTCAGCTACTGCTTTTGCTTAATTGGTAGCTGCATTTTCTCTTAAGGGGGAATGCTTTGGAGTGTGTTTTCCTGATAATTTGGAGTGGTCTTTGCTGAATGGTGATCCTAGGTTGGAATTTCCTACATTGTACACCAAGAATCAGTTGGCTGGATGAAAAACAAGTGACAAAGGGTTTTTCCTTTCCCAGTATTCTCAAAATCCTCAGTAAGAACTGAAGGCATCATGACTCTTCAGTGACATCAGTTGTCCTTGAGGAGGGGTGGAGGATTTCATGGAGACACACATAGGCCTGATAATGAGGACATCTATGCTGTAATCCAGGTCTGCTGCTAATTAGTTGTTTGCAATTACTAGGTTTTTGGTATGTTTAAAGACTGCAGAGACAGGCATTCATTCCTTTTCACTATGAAGAATGTGTGAATGTAAATTAAGAACCACAGCTAGCTGAGAAGTACAAATAATTTGTGAAGCCTATTTAATACTCGAAAATTTCAATTTATGTCAGTTCATTCAATTTTTCTATATACAGTTGACTGAACACTTTCTGGTTTTGTAACCCCTATTAGGGAAAATTCTTTGCAATGGATTTTCATGATAATCTGGATAGTCTTAGTGATCTTATGTTAGAATTTATTTTATTGCTAGGATGACTTAGTCCAATTCAAAACTGATGATCAAGAAAAATTCCTTTCATGGCATTCCTGAAAACATAATTTTTATTTTTAAGTCAAGGGATGAAGGGGTGAACTAGGAAATTGGAAAGTCAGTATTATATGGAACTGAATTTGTGAGTATGTTGAAGATTCTGATGATCAGGATAATTCTAGGGGCCTGTAAGTTTGAACATTGAGATTGTTGATACTAAGTTCTGAACACATATTACCCAAATGAATCTTTTATTAAACATTTTGTGATTTCAAAGGACATAGGGTAGTTATGCAAATCAATGTGGTGCAGCAACTACAGTATAACCTTCAGATGTTAGGGAATCAACGACTAAAAAAAAAAAAAGGACAGTATTTGAATGTTATTACAAAGACACCTGCGATTCTTGAAGGACATTTCAAAGGCAGACAATGGGGTAAATTGTGATTGAAATACACGCGCAATCTCTATGATATGCTCCTTCCACTTAGAAAGTGGGATGAAAGCTCATCAATTGAAGAGTAATTGCTAAAAAAGATTTCTCCTCTATCTAGCTTTGGAGTATTTAGGAGCTAATCAGAGTATTTCGTCTTCTCGGAAATTAAAAGAGATGAACAGAGTTGTGCAGACATGGGGAAAATAAAGTTTAGTTTAATATTTAGCTTTTAAAATTAGTACTTGGACATTTTAAAAAGTGTACAATTATCAAAACTTCAATATCTAATCCTTTTATGTAAACTGTGGTGGATACATGGAAACACCAGGGACGGGTGCTGGTTCTTGTTAACTTTTCTTTCTCTGTCAGCCACAAGAGTGCCTGTCCCATAGCAGTAAACTAATAAGTATTTGCTAAATTAAGAAGTGGGAAGGGCGTTGTAGGTTATTGATCAAACGAAAATAAATATATTTTGTTCTTTATTCAAAAATTTCCCCGACTTAATTTTTTTAAAATGTGACTTAATTTTTTAAAGCTCATCTGTGTTTCTTTTGTTTTGTGTCGAGTCAAAGATTATTTTATGTCAATTACCTTTTCATGCTGAGGCAACAGTTTCAGTTTTCCCGTTCTGCAAAACTAATTTCCTGATTCCTCTCTCACCAGGGACCATTCCCCTCCAAAATCCTACAAGGTGGGTCCATGACATCTGCTAGAGAAAAAGAGGGACATGTTGGAGCGATAGGATTCCCATGGGCACTGACATACTGGCCTCTGGGGATAGGAAGATTAATGCTTAGTACAAGAAAGAAGGAAAAGAAGGCCTTGGCGAGGACTGTTTTATCTCAGCATTTCTCAGAAGCTCCTTCAGTGGAGACTTCGCCTGGGACCTTCGCCCCACCTTCTTCTAATGGCACTTCCTCCCTGTGGGGCTCCACGCGGGACGTTACATCGGTGATGCGTAGGGCATCGGGTGCGGAAATGTGTGCGTGCCTCCTGGCGTGTGCCTGTGCGTGTACGTGCGCATGCGTCCGCCTCCCGGGTTCACGCCATTCCCTGGCCTCAGCCTCCTGGGTAGCTGGGGCAGCAGGCGCTCGCCATCACGCCCGGCTTTTTTTTTTTTTTTTTTTTGTATTTTTAGTAGAGACGGGGTTTCACCGTGTTAGCCAGGACGGTCTAGGAAATTTTTAAGCCACTCTGACTAAAGAAGGTAGAGTTGGCCGGGCGCGGTGGCTCAAACCTGTAATCCCAGCACTTTGGGAGGCCGAGGCGGGCGGGTCACTAGGTCAGGAGATGGAGACCATCCTGGCTAAAGCGGTGAAACCCCGTCTCTACTAAAAATACAAAAAAATTAGCCGGGCGCGGTGGCGGGCGCCTGTAGTCCCAGCTACTCGGGAGGCTGAGGCAGGAGAATGGCGTGAACCCGGGAGGCGGAGCTTGCAGTGAGCTGAGATCGTGCCACTGCACTCTAGCCTGGGCGACACAGCGAGACTCCGTCTGAAAAAAAAAAAAAAGGTGGAGGTAGAGTTTATATTTCCTTTAAATTTCTAGAGAAAACAGATTGTCATATATTTTTATAGAGACAAAATACTGATGAAGGTGATATACAGGTAGCTTACTTATGATTTTTCTAAGATTTAATTAGATGGTAAATTTACAGTAATTATTAATATGTTCACTGCTTTTATTAAAAACCATCAATTCTGAATCCACAATGACACAAATGGTGAGTAAGGCTTGTGTCTTGTATCTGTGTTCTTGCAGTGCTTAAATGTCAAGAGAAAAACAAAGACTTTTAACATGATTTTTAAGGAACGTTTTCATTCTATGGTGGTTTCTAATGTATGTGTTTGTCTTTAGACTTCCTTTATCCTTTTCCTTTCATCTCTTTCTCAAACTCATAAGGTTTCCTTTGTGCAGATACTTTTTTGCCTGTTTTTCCTCCCTAGTTTATGCTGCTTTTCTGTCAAGAGGCTATATTTCAGAATGGGAAAAAAGGGCAAGCATATATAGTTAAATGAATCATTTTACACTATTTGTAAGTTATTATACATAAGCTAATGTTTGATCTCTGGAGGATAAAAATGAGCTCAAGTTTGAGCAAATGATGGTGCCGCACACATGCCCTACCTTATGGTGAGTCAACTATGGCCTATGGGTGGTGGCCAATTTTTGTAAATAAAATGTTTTGCAACCCAACCACACACTTAAATTTACATTTTCATATATGGTTCTTTTATACTACAGTGCCAGAGTGGAATGGTTGCCCCAGACACTGCATGGCCTACAAAGCCTAAAATATTTATCATGTGATCCTTTACCAGAAAACATTGGCAATGCATACTTTGGCAATTCATGGTGATCATCTTGGGCCTATGAGTTAATGCATCCGTGCATACATTTTAAATTAGAAATATGTAATGGATTAGCATTAACAACAGAGCATATGCTTTTGTATTAGGAATTCTATGAATGCATGCACTACAACTCTTAAACACAGAGCAAGTTTAAAGCCTGGCATCTGGGGTGTATGGATGAGTGGGGCCTGGGAACACCCTTGAATTTTACCTGTAAAATTTATGTGCACCAGGGAAAGATTCAGTGGCGTTCAACAACACAAGAAGCTGCAGCTGGCTCATGTGGGTTTTCATTGGTGGTCTCTGGCTGCTCAAGTGATGGATTCCAGTTGCTGGTTGATCTCTCTTAGGGCTAAGGTTCATTATTGCACAGATTGATCTTGGAGAAACATCTTGACTGTTTTTTTCACACTCCAATCCATTTGTTTTATGATCTAGAAGAAAGGAACGCTTAAATGCAAACAATTATTGTGATTTTTATTCCGCTTCACTAAACTTTTTAATGAAGTGCATTTTGTACAGTTAAAACCGGGGGGTTCCTGGATTCTATTTTTTGTGGGAATTTTTGAGAGAGAAGTAATTCTGACTCAGTACGCTTCCTTGGAGTGGATAATTAATATTAATGGGGAATGGAGTTGTTTTGTCTTTCGCTGGCATGTTGTTCTCTGCCACACCTGGCATGCTGTGGACCTGTAGTAAATATTAACTAAATATATTTTAGACACAGATGATTAAGGATCTTTTGCTGAAAAACATTCTCTTAATCTTTTATACTTCCCTTTCCACAGTGCCTGCTGAAAACATGAATTTCAATTGTGTTTCTAAGTCTTGGTCAATTTAAGTGTGACATGGGGTGATGGGGAAATAGCAGTTAGGACTAAAGGTAGAAGGTAACATGATCCATGTGAATTGTGGTCAGTGCAAAGGCCTGGAACAGCAGTCACTCTTTCCTGTCCATGAACCTTTGTGCTATTCCTCTTTGTACACAGTTTAAAATATAAATAAGAAAATGTCATGCTGCCAAGTATGTATCACAGTGCAGGCCACGTAGAAGATGCTTTATATGTGTTGGATGCAGGCCAGTGTTCTCAACTCAGCAGTTTCAGAGGAAGTGAAACAAGCCCTGGCTGGAAACCAGTAGCCGTAAGGTCTAAGTCCTGGCTGAGCAGTCCAAATGGGTTCCCTAACCTATTGCCCATCCCCTCAGCTAAGAAGGGCAGGCAGTGCCCCTGGGCAATGCTGGTTTTATCCAACTCTCAGAAGGCGCCATTCTTTGCCTACGCTCTCCTGTGTATTAGTCCAAAGCCCACCAACTTCCTGAGTGGAGTTCCTTCACATTCTGCAGAAAACCTTCTGTGGTGCTTTAACATTGGATGGGAAGATGAAGTTATCTTGGGCTCTGGGCTATGTTAGTCATGTTTTGGTAAACGAAGCATTCTGTTTTCACCAGGGGATGAGTAGGTATAATTTTCCTTCTTGAGTTTTGCAAACCTGGGTGGAGAAGAAAATCAGTGCAATGTCTTATGAATTTTTTTTTTAATAGAAGATAGCAACTTGGAAGCAATTGAGTGTTGAGTCTAAGAGATTCCCCCCCCCCCCAGCATTTGTTCTGATCTCATATATATGTACAGAAAAATATAAATTATTTAGCATTGACTTATCTGTAATTAAGTCTTCTAAAAGGACTACTGTTTTAGCTGCTATATTTTCTTCTCAATTACTTGGAAAATTTAAACCTTCCTTGGGGAATGTTTAGTCTTTCACTTGTCCTTTTAATGGTAATTGATTGGATTGTTCAAATTATGCTGTTCTGAGAAGAAGTTAACAAATAAAATCTGGCAAAGTAATAAGCAAATGGCATCAGGTAAATGAAAAGAACAGCACACTGTGTCCAGTGATATGTGTCTTCACTAATTTCTTACCTTTCAAAAGTTGAAGATTGATAATCAAGGTAAACTTTAAAATGGAAAATTTGCCAGCTACAGATTTTAAAGTTCATAAAAGGTGGTTTTTTGATAGCTTTTGTTGCTACTATTTCTATTTAGCCTTTTATAATAATTAGTTAAAAATCTCAACTAATTCTTTTGATAAGATATCATAGGTTGCGTTTTTCAATGTTTAAGCCAGATACTTGCTTAAAAATCAGTTAACTGAGAGTGAATAATTGTCATTTATTATTTTATATTTGAAATATTAGGTTATAGTTTAAACATTTTACTTAAAGTGTAACTAGAATACTGGACACATTTTGCTAACACTCAGTGTTTTCAGATGTTTTTAAAATCATCACCATTTCTATGGTTAAGTCTTAGAACAACACTCTGAAATGATGTGGCATCAACCATCTGAGAAAGTAATTAAAAGGGATAAAATAGTACCACATGAGTTGGGATTCCTTGACTATCCAACCAAAAAATTACTGATTTTAGGAAACATTCTATTTAATCTAATTATCCTTCAAAGTGAGTGGACCTTTGACATCATTTTCAACAGCAGTGCCATCTTGTTTTTGTGTAGTTGAAGATCAGTTCATTGATCTTATGTCTCAGGAAGAAATTGCAGTATTTCTTTTTTTTCTTTTTTTTTTTTAAGACGGAGTCTTGCTCTCTTGTCCAGGCTGGAGTGCAGTGGCGCGATCTCCGCTCACTTGCAAACTCCGCCTCCCGTGTTCATGCATATCTCCTGCCTCAGCCTCCCAAGTGGCTGGGACCACAGGCGCCCACCACCACTCCTGGCTAATTTTTGTATTTTTAGTAGAGACAGGGTTTCACCATGTTAGCCAGGATGGTCTTGATCTCCTGACCTCATGATCTGCCTGCCTCAGCCTCCCAAAGTGCTGGGATTAGAGGCATGCGCCACCAAGCCCGGCCAGTATTTATTTTTTTGGTGTTTAAAAGGTTAAACTGCTTTGGAAAGAAATTTCAAAATGATTTGGGTTTTCCGGGCTTAGAAAGCAAACTCCAGCTCTAATAGTATATGCTTTTTTTCTACAAATGTTTTCCACTAGATGGTTATAGAGAATCGTTTCAATTGATTTATTTCTGATGTCTTCTATATTTGGAAATGCAGTCGTTCACATCTAATGGACACTTTCTAGCAGCCCTATTTCATCCCTCCTGTATACTTCTTAACTAGGATTCCAGAAGGAGCAGTCACATTTGTTTTTCCTTACTTTCCACTCCTTCTTCAGCATGTTCATGTTCTCAGCTGTAACACATAATCACAAACTTAATGGTTTGAAGAACACTCATTAGTAAACATGGTTCTGGAGGCCACTTTCTGAAATGGACCTGGTGGAGCTACAATCTTAGTGTCAGCAGGGCTCCTTCCTTCGGAAGGCTCCAAGGGAGAATCTTTCTCCTTGTCGTTTTCCCCCATGGAGGCTACCTGCATTCCTTAGCTGTTGTGGCAGGTCACATCTCCCTCTCTGACTCTGACCCTCCTGCCTCCCTCTTATAAGGGCCCTTGTAATGCCACTGGGCTCACCCAGCTAACCCAGGATCATCTCTTTATCTCAAAATCCTTAACTTAATCACATCTGCAAAGTCCCTTTGCCGTGAAAGGTCACATATTCACAGACTCTGGGGATTAAGATGTGGATAGCTTTGGGGACAGTGCATTATTCAGCCTCAGGATGCTATAATCGTATGATTGATGCATCTCAGGGGTCATCTTAGTTGGCCTCTGCAACATCTTTCTCCCTATTGATACCTTTCCTGGGATGCTTTCCTCAACATCTTTGACAACACCCTTGTTTTCCCTTTTTCTCCCTGATGGCTGCTTTTCTCTTTATTTTCCTTCTTCCCTTGTCTCTTTCCCTCCTCCTTGCTCCATCTCCCTTGGGAATCCCATTGTACATTGTATACTCGATGGAAGGTATGTTTGGAATATTATCACGTGTGTGACCAAAGACTGATGGCCAGTGAAATGGTCTTAGGTGATTTGGCCCTAAGTTCCCTTTTCTATCCCATTTCATGACATCTGTCTACATATCCTGTGTCTCAGGCATGTTGAAGGACACAGAACCTTCTGGTACCAGCAGTGTTTAGCCACAGACCTCCGAGTCACTGTTATTGCTACCTTCCTCCCTTGCCTGACTTTTCTCCCTGCAGTGGAGGTCCTAATGATTCCACATTCACCTGAAAGTCATTTCTCAAGGGAGCCTTCCATGACCTGCTCCCCCTCTATAATCATGTATCCAAAAGAGTACCCCCATTATAACCCTCTTTCCTCTCTTGTTAATTTCAATGCCTTACTTCCCTACCAGACTAAAAATTCCCCTGAATACAGGAAATATCTTACGTTATTGTAATCACCACTCCGTCTAATGCAGTGCCCCACTGCTATGGTTTGAATATCCCCTCCAAAACTTATGTTGAAACTTAATTCTCAGTGTGGCGGTATTAAGAGGTGGGCCTTTAAGAGGTGATTGGATCAAGGATTAATGGATTAATGTGTAAAAGGATTAATTGGTTAAGAAGAAGGAGAGAGACCTGAGGTAGCACTGAGCCCTTTGGCTATGTGATAACATGGGCCACCTCAGGAATCAGCAGAGAGTCCCTATTAGCAAGAAGCTTCTCATCAGATGTAGCCCCTTAACCTTGGACTTCTCAGCCCCCAGAACTTTAAGAAATAAATTCCTTTTGTTCATAAAATTACTCAGTTTCAGATGTTCTCTTATAAGCAGCGGGAAACAGGACTACTAAGACACACAGTCAAAAATTATTTATTAAATTAATAATATTACCATAAAATCATAGTAGTTAAATCTGTGTTTAGAGATAGTTTCACTCCTTTTAGTCTATCACTTTTAAATCTACGTATTCATGTTAGTTCCGTGGTATGAGCGTCTGTGTGCATAGGTGTAATTATAGCATAATAGATTACTAAAGCAGTCATGAAACACTTGAGGGTTCTTTGTACCACCGCTCAAATTTATTTACATCCATACACACTTGTTAAAAGAGGTAGAGAGTTTCAGATGCCCTTAACTATCCTTATTCCCCACAGGCCTACCCTCATATTTCTGATAGCAGCTGATATACCAGGGAGACTGAAAATTAAGTTCCATCCTAAGCACAGAGACTTAAGAGTTGCTGTCACTTAGAGAGAGAGAGAAGCAAACTATTGGTGCCTCCAAATGCAATATTGGTTTTCCCCAAAGAATGCTTTATCTTCGCTTTACTTAAAGAAAAAAGCAGGGCAGGGCAGTGGAAATGAACTGATAACCTTGTGTCTGTGGATATAACTCTGCTCCAGGGAAGATATTAAAGGGTAATGCTTTGAAAATAACATCAAGAAATGAAAGTTAACATAAAAAAAAAAAGCTGTCAGTACTTTAGGCATTCCAAAGTCCTGTGGAGAGTGGCTTAACTGGAGTTTATAGCAACTCTGAGACATTTTTTTTTAGTACAGTTCTGCCACTACTTTCTATGTTTATAAACAATGAACAGATGCATTCAGTGCTAGTTACCTAGAATCAACTCTCATACCCAGCATTACACTCGAACGTTGAATGTTGTATTAGTCCATTCTTGCATTGCTTTAAGAAAATACCTGAGGCTGGGTAATTTATAAAGGAAAGAGGTTTAATTGGTTCATGGTTCTGCAGGATGTACAGGAAGCATAGGGGCTTTTGCTTCTGGAGAGTCCTCAGGGAACTTACAATCTTGGCGGAAGGTAAAGGGGGAGTGAGCTTTCTTACATGGCCGGAGCAGGAGGAAGAGAGAGAGAGGGGCAAGGTGCTGCACACTTTTAAACAACCAGATCTCATGAGAACTCACTCACTATACAGTACCAAGGGGGCCGATGCTAAACCATTCATGAGAACTCCGCCCCCATCATCCAGTCTCCTCCCACCAGGCCCCACCTCCATCACTGGGAATTACAGTTCGACATGAGATTTGGATAGGGACACATTTTCATCTTAATTTGTATTTTGGTATAGTTTCATAGGAAAGATTTAGGTTGGTGTTCTCTCGCATGGAAATTCACTTAGAGCTTTTACTAGCTTGTTACTTGTTTTAAAGCCTTTCCCACTGAACCAATTTATTAAGGGCATCTATTTAATTTTCTATGGCAAAACATGGTAAATGTACTAAAAACTAGAAGAGATCTTACTGCCTTGATACTAGTTTATTGCTTGTTTATTAGGTGCCCTGAAAAGATAACTTTAGCATCCACTGCTTGCTAACCATCCTTGTCTTCAGCATCATTAGAAGATACGAAGGAGTAAGGAAGGTGCTTATGAGAAAACAGAAGCTATGGCATCCCCCATCATAGCCACATGAGTCTTGAATAGGCCGCCTGCTTCTCTGTCTTCTTTTTGCAAGTGGGTTGCATCCTAGCTTTGGTGGTGTCCTTGTAACTTTGGAATTGCCTTCTGGTCTCGAGAGAAGACCACTCTGTCTCTTTCCAGCTGCTGGACCTGAGAGATTGGGCTGCAGGTGGCAAATGGTTGCTACTGAGAAAACTGAAAGCAATGACAGCCATATAATATGGTGTGAACACCATACGGATCAAACTGGGACATCACAGTCAGCACACACTCATCCAATTCTCAGACCAAGGCACACCATGAAATTCTGACATTTAGGTTTCCCGCCTCTTAGGAATTCCATCAAAATTATATAAGTAGCACTATTCTAAATTTTAACCTACTATCATTTTAAAAAATGACTTACTCACAGCCCCAACACTCATCGGAGCAGGTTGATATTGTAGAAAACTCTAGCCCTATGCAACTGGAGTGATCTTGATGCTAAGACAATATGACCCAAAGCCTTGTCCTTTCCTCTTGGCTATATGAATATTTTCTAACTTTTGTGAACAAAATATGCCTCTTTTTCCTCATGATGGTGTTTCAAAATGAGTCGATGGGTGTTTTTCAGTTATTAGTGGATAGGAGCTCTCTTAGCTCAGTCCTTCAAAAGCTTGTGTTTGATGTTGTAGCTTTGTAAATTATCTCAATGTATGCATACACACATACTCCCCTACCTAAAAAGGTCAATAGATGCTTAGAATTCCTTCCTTCCTTCCTTCCTTCCTTCCTTCCTTCCTTCCTTCCTTCCTTCCTTTTTTTCAGGGTCTTGCTTTGTCGCTCAGGCTGGAGTGTAGTAGTACAATCATAGCTCACTGCAGCTTTGAGCTCCTGGGCTCAAGTAATCTTCCCATCTCACACCTCAGCCTCTCCTGGGACCACAGGCATGCACCACCACACCCAGCTGATTTAAAATTTGTTTTTTTAGAGACACGGTCTTCCTATGTTGTTCAGGCTGGTCTTGAACTCCCGGACTCTAGTGATCCTCCTGTCTTGTGCTCCTTGGATTACAGGCATAAGCCGCCACGCCCAGCCACGTAGTATTTCTATATTTTACTTTTAGCATAAGTCCGTGAAAGAACTATATTTCTCATGCTTTGTTCAACTGTGCACATCATGATGTTGAAGGATTTGCACGATGGCTATGATGGTGGCTGTCACTGCACTACAATACTTTTTTTGAAAATAAATGAAATATTCATTGTTCACTAGAATAGTCTTACAGGCATTTGTTTCTTTAGAATTTGGAAAGTTCTTTTTATATTCATGGTCGTATTTCATTCTGCTAGCAGTTTAGGCAGATTCAATCTGTCCCACTTTCCAGTGGTAGAAACAGGTGTGAAGAAGTGAAGTAGTTGTTGGAAAATCACTGTGGTTTGCTTCCCAGGGGTTGCCTTGTCCACTGATTACAAAAGTATCATAACACATGGCACCTTCCCACAAGGAGTTTAGAGTTTGAAAAGTCAATATATTAATGTACATAGGGGACCCACTTCCACTCAAAGCAAACATTGAGTCAGGTATCAGAGCTCAGTGGGTGAACACAATGGCATTTAATTATCCTAAATTACTTTATATAATCAATATCTACTAACTGCCTTTGTTATGATGCTACCCATCATTTTTTGAGTCACAAGCTTTCAACCTTTGTCTAACTAAAAGATGGATATCTGCATTTTATATTAGGTGGTCTGGAAGCCATAGTAATATTAGAGAGCACATAGGGAATGTTTTAGTCCATTTGGGCTACTATAAGGAAATACCATAGACTGTGTAGCTTATAAACAACAGACATTTATTGCTCAGTTCTGGAGGCTGGGAGTCCAAGATCAAGGTATGGCAGATTCAGTGTCTGGTGAGCACCCACATCCTGGTTTGTAGATGGTGCCTTCTCCCTGTATCCTCATGTGGTAGAAGGGGTGAGGGAGCTGAGTTCCCTTTTATGAGGGCACTAATCCCATTCATGAGGCTCCAACCTCATGACCTCATCACCTCCCAAGGACCTCACCTCCTGATACCATCATCTTGGGGGTCACAATTTCAACATAGGAATTTGGAGGGACACAAACATTCAGATCATAGCAGGGAGAGAGATGAGCCTTGCCCAACTCCATGAAGCCATGTAGATTTTTTCAGTCTCAGTCCTATTTCCATTTTTTAATGTTGAGTTTTGAACTCTATTAATGTCTCCTGGTATTTTCAAAACTTTGTAGAGCTTTCATCATCAATATTAAACCTTTCACATTCAAAGAACATGATTATTTTGTGTGAGTAGCGTGTTGTTATTTGACAAATGAGTACAATTATAAATAAATCTTGACCATCTTGATAGAGGAAATAAATGCACGTGTCAAGATATACTATAATGCTTTTGTAATCAAAACAATGATGGGGCCAGGCGCAGTGGCTCACGCCTGTAATCCCAGCACTTTGGGATTACACCCACTGAGGTGGGTGGATCACTTGAGGTCAGGAGTTCGAGACCACCCTGGCCAACATGGTGAAACCCCATCTCTACTAAAAATACAAAAATTAGCCAGGCATGGTGGTGCACGCCTGTAATTCCAGCTACTCAGGAGGCTGAGGCAGGAGAATCGCTTGAGCCTAGGATGCAGAGGTTGCAATGAGTCAAGATGGTGTCACTGCATTCTAGCCTGGGCAACAGAGTGAGACTCTGTCTCAAAAACAAAACAATCAAACAAAAAGCAATGATGGATAGAACAGGGTATTATTTAAATGAAAACTGTAAGGGGAGTTGTATGCTCTCAAATGTCATTATGCACAGTCTAATATTTTCCCTTTTACTTTGTCACTCTACCTGCTAATTTGCTTCCTTAATTCAGAGTTATGTCTTTGGTTATTAGTTATAATATAGGCTGACAATTATGTAGCGTTTCTTCTGTGCTAGGACCTGTTCCAAGTGCTTTTTATATTAACTCATTGGTCTCAACCACTCTACCTGATAGTTACCATTAGTATTAGTTTCCTATCTGTGCTGCAGTAACAAGTTACTACAGACTTAGTGGCTGCTTACAGCTCTAGAGGTCAGAAGTCCAAAATGAGCCTTAGGAGGCTAAAATCAAGGTATCATCAGGACACCGTTCTTTTTGGAGGCTCTAGGAGAGGACAGATTTCCCTGCCTTTTCCAGATTCTAGAGACTTCTTACTCTCCTTGGCTCATAAGTTCCTTTCTGCACCTTCAATGCCAGTAGATTGAGTCCTTCTCGTTCTGTCATCTTTCTGGTTCTTCCTCTTTTCTTTTTCCCTTTTCTACTTATAAGGATCCTTGTGATTCTGTGGACCCACTGGATAACCTGGAATCATCTCCCCATTTCGAGGTCTGCTGACTGGGAACCTTAATTCTACCTCCCTCTTTCATTTGAATCTCTTTTCCATGTAAGGTCACACAAAGTCACAAGTTCTTGTATTAACACATGGTCATCCCGGGGGGTCCATTATTCTGCAGACCACACAGTTGTTATCTTCATTTTACAGACAAGAAAGACAAACAGTGAGAGTTAAATCACTTACTCAGGGTTGTTGGGCTGCTAAATGGTAGAGCCAGTTAAAATTAGGAGTGTACACAGGGAAGCTAGGCAGTGTTGTGGTCAAGGGCCTTGGCCCCCTAAAGGTTCAATGAAAAATCATGGAGACAAAGTGATTTTTACTGTCCACTCAACTGGATTGCACAGAGGAAGAGAGAGACCAGGAGCCTGGCTGGCTGGTGAGAAATTCTTACCCTTTAGCCGGCAGTGTGGGTTCCTGGGTTCTCTGCACTGTGGCTTCCAAAAGAGCAGAGCGTCTTTGTTGACCCCGCTCGCTGTGTCATAACTGTAGGGGCCAAGGCTCTTTACTCCCTAAAATTTTAATGAAAAATCACTGACTAGGCAGACTGATTAACAGGAGAAATGACATTACAAGTGTATTTAATGCGGATACACAGGAGCCTTTGGAATGAAGATCTACCCTCCAAATGAGGTCCAGAAGCTTATACACCATCCTGAGGTTACAGAAAGAGTTGGGGCTTGGATCCCAGTAAAACAGGTGATGGGAGGGGGAGGTGAGGAATTCTGTTGAGGAGATTATTAGGACAGAGATTAACTTGTAAATAGTTCTCTTTGAAAATTAAATGATCCTTGGAGACACCCTTGGAAAACTGTCTGCTCAGGTATGGTTTTATCTTGTTTTTTTTTTTTTTTTTTTTTTTTTCTGTAATAGATAATGATATAACTTGAAGGGGTTGAAAAACAACTGTAGGTTGTCAAATGTATCCCATATCCTAGCCCTCACTTCTGGTTCCATCTTACTTTTCTATGTAAGTTTTCACTTCTAGTTCTATTTCTTACTTAGAAATTGTGTTAATCACTGGTATAAGTAGCATCTTTGCCAGATAAAAAGGAAAAACAAAAACAAATGCTTTATGACGATATGTGGGAGAAAAGAATGTAATAGTACTTGAGAAATATTGGAACTGGTTATATACTAGATGGTGTTGGGTAGTGTTTAATAAAATGATTATATTTCATAGAGAACATTTTCTCTACTCTGAGGCAGAAATACAGAGATAATTTTATACTATACTCATCCTTTCTCCTAATCATATTATTTTTTAAAATTCAAGTTAGAATTTGAGTGACTGTATTGCTGCTGTGCTGTTTTTCTCAGAGGAAAAATCATAGCAAATTATTTCAAAGATAGATGGAGAACATGGTGTTTCTCTATATCCAGGTTGGATTGAATGTTGTATTAGCCAATGGAAACCTTCCTCTTCACCCTCTGGAGGGTCACGGAAAATCATGTCACAAAAGGCAGATTAATAGAAAGCAATACATATTTATTAAGTTGTAGATTTGTGTAACACAGGAGCCTTCAGAATGAGGACACAAAGATACAGGGGAGACTGTCCAATTTTTTTTTTATTTCAACTTATTTTAGATTCAGGGGGTACATGTGTAGGTTTGCTAGATGGGAATATTGCGTGATGCTGAGGTATAGGGTACAATTGATCCCAATCAATGGTGGTAAGCATAGTGACCACCAGCTAGTTTTTCAGTCCTCACCCTACTCACTTCCCATTCTAGTAGTCCCCTGTGCCTATTGCTCCCGTCTTTATTTCCGTGTTTTCTCAAGCTCCCACTTATAAGTGAGAACATGCAGTATTTGGTTTTCTGTTTTTATGTTGACTCACTTAGGATAATGGCCTCCAGCAGTATCCATGTTTCTGCAAGGGACCTGATTTTGTTCTTTTTCATGGTTGCATAGTATTCCACAGTGCGTATGTGGAGACCACATTTTCTTTATTTATTCCACCCTAGATGGGCATCTAGGTTGATTCCATGTCTGTCTTTGCTATTGTGAATAGTACTGCAGTGAACATACAAATGCATGCGTCTTTTTTGTAGAACGATTTATTTTCCTTTGAGTATATACCCAGTAATGGGATTCCTGGGTCAAATGGTAGTTTTGTTTCATTTAAGTCCTTTGAGAAATCTCCAAACTACTTTCCACAGTGGCTGAACTAATTTACAATCTCAGCAAGAATGTATAAGTGTTCCCTTTTTTTCTGCAAACTCACTGGCATCTGTTATTTTTTTTTTTTTTTGACTATTTAATGATGGCCGTTCTGACTGGTGTGAGATGGTTTCTCATTGTGGTTTTGATTTACATTTCCCTAATGATCAATGATGTGGAGCATTTTTCAGATGTTTATTGATTGCTTATATGCCCTCTTTTGAGAAGTGTGTGTTCATGTTCTAGGCACAGTTTTTTTTTTGTTTTTTTTTGTTTTTTTTTGTTTTGTTTTGTTTGAGACAGAGTCTAGCTCTGTTGCCCAGGCTGGAGTGCAGTAGCACGATCTCGGCTCACTGCAACCTCTACCTCCTGGGTTCAAAAAATCCTGCCTCAGCCTCCTAAGTAGGTGGGATTACAGGTGCCCACCACCATGCCTGGCTAATTATTTTGTATTTTTTTAGTAGAGACAGGGTTTCACCATGTTGGCCAGGCTAGTTTTGAGCTCCTGACCTCAAGTGATCTGCCGCCTCGGCCTCCTAAAGTGCTAGGATTACAGGCGTGAGCGACCACTACCAGCCCTTGGCACAGTTTTTAATGGGGTTATTTGGAAACTCAGTTTTTATGCTAAGGTTCAACTAACTGTGGACAACCCAGTAGAAATAGGGCTGGACAAAAAGGGCCTGATCTAAAGCTAATGGACTGAGTGGGGAAACCCAGCCAGGTCTTTCTGCCTAGATTCTTCTTGGCCTCTCTGAGCAGCATTCCTTCTGGGTGTGAGGTAGGACCCTCTCTGGAATGGGGGGTCTTAGGACCTACAGTCAAAAAGGCAGGTCAGAGGATTTATTTATGGCCAGTGTTTACAGAAAGTCAGGGGAAAGTTGAGGTCATCTTTTTTTGGTTTCATGGGTGCTTTGTGGGGAAGGGGTCTGGCTTGTATGACCTGCTTTAGGGAGGAGGGATTCCAGTTCCTATGGCCAGCCTTCGGGGAGAATGGAATTGAGAGACAACAGGTCAGGGGAGGGTCAGAGAAAAACCTTTTGCCTCTGAGGCTGCTGAAGCCTTCATTTTGTGGTATCATTCTCTGAGCCCCAACAACACAAATTTTTTTAACTTCATGCAAAACTCTTAGGTCAGTTGAGCCTAGAATACAGGTTTCTACGCTGTGTGGCTAAAGTACGGTCCTTCCCTCCTCTCCACAGGGAGCAGATGAAATTTATTTTGGAGGAAGTTAACTCAGAATAGAAGGACCCAGAGATGTCAGAGAGTGGAGTGGGGGCGAGAGCCCAGACTCCGTATCTGTCCTGAGAAAGTTAGGACATAAGGACCCACAGACATCAGAGAGTGGAGTAGGGGTGAGGGCCCAGGTTCTGTGTCTGTAAGGGAATTGTCTACAGTGTGCATACTCACAGCCATCAGCTTTCTTGTTCTTCCTTCCAAGTTGAAAGTCACTGGACTCCTTCAAGTCCATCCTGGAGGATCCCTTTCTTGGTAAACTGAACTGGCAGAGAAAAGTATTCCATAACTGGCATTTGGAGGCCATTTGGGCCTATTACTTATTTACTGTACAATATGTTCACCTGCTGAGGAAGGACCCCTGGCTATCCACACAGACCTGATTCTTAAGTGAGAAAAGACAGTCTTACATCCTAGATATTTTTGAGAAGCTTTCAATAAGAAATTCTTTTTAAAAATTGAAAAAAGAATCATCTGGAGGTAGCACACACAACACCAACCAAGAAAACAGAGACAAAATTTCTAATCTGTAACTTGTAGGAGATATGATGAAATAGTGACTCATAAAAAACATGGGAATTCTATTAAAATGTGACATATTAGGCAAATTAAATAATCAGATTGGAGAACGATTATGAGGATATCTCCAATGGACAAAACTTTAATGAGAGAGAGATAGCAAAATGGAAAGGAACGAATATGAAGACTCTAGGAATCTGACATTCGAAGAGTATTTTCAGGAAGGACAACAGAATACAAATAAGCAAAAGTGACTTATGAATAATTTTTAAAATAATCCCAGCATTGAGGGATCTACACTTCCAGGCTTATGAAACAACACTCAGGGCTCACCATAGTGAATGAATTGAAACTCCAAACTACAAAAGCACATTGCGAGATTTCAGAAGAACAAATATATAGGGAAGATCCTAAGAGCTTGGAGGCTGTATTAGGCCGTTCTTGCATTGATATAAAGAAATACTCGAGACTGGGTAATTTACAAAGAAAAGAGGTTTAATTGGCTCATGGTTCTGCAGGCTGTACAGGAAGCATGGCGGCTCCTGGGGAGGCCTCAGGAACGTGTCAATCATGGCAGAAGGGGAAGGGGAAGCAGGCACATCTTACGTGGCTGGAGCACGAGGAAGAGAGAGAGAGGACGTGCTACAGCCTTTCAAACCACCAGGTCTCCTGAGAACTCACTCACTATACAGTACCAAGGGGTGTGTACAGTACCATTCAAGAGAACTCTGCTCCCCATGATGCCATCACCTCCCACCAGGCCCCATCTCCAACACTGGGGATTACAATTCAATATGAGATTTGGGCAGGGACACAGATCCAAATCATATCAGAGGCAAAGAAAAAAAACTTATTAAGAATCAAGAATTTGTAATGTCATAGAATGCTTCATGTCTTCACTGAACGTTAAAAGATAGAAACTTTCACAATTCTAAGAAAAAACAATTTACTATGTAGAACTCTTGGAGCAAACTGTCCATGGGCAGGCAGGGTCAAGGCATTTACGCTGATGTAGCATTTCTGAAAATTTACCTTTTGTGCACCCTTTCTTGGAAAGCTGTGTGATTATGTGTTCCTTCAAACAGCGGAATAAATGACAAATAGAAAGATGGGGAATCCAAGGAACAGTGGCCTTCACAGAAGAGAGCTGAAAGAATGCAGGTCTCAGATTAATGCCCAGAGCAGGCTGGGACAGCTGGAATCCTAGAGTGAGACTTCAAGGAGAAAGTACATAAAAGAAAAGGAAATGAGCCATTTGACCATGTAGAAATAGTACTTGAGATGGGCTTTAGTTCCCTTGGAACATTCAGAAAAATTGAACAATAGACACACAGAAAAGCATGAAATGAAAATGTGAAGGAGTTGTTGTCTCCAGATAAAACAGGAGGCAATTCAATGAAGGAGATTTAATTAGAGTAGAACGCTTCATTCAGGAGTGATTATTAATTGCACAGTTACAATAAAGTTAAAGAGAGAAGGCCGGGTGTAGTGGCTCACGCCTGTAATCCCAGCACTCTGGGAGGCCAAGATAGGCAGATCTCTTGAGTCCAACAGTTCGAGACCAGCCTGGGCAATGTGGCGAAATCCCACCTCTACAAAAAATTCAAAAATTATCTGGGCATGGTGGTGTGTGGCTGTAGTCCCAGTTACTGCAGAGGCTGAGGTGGGAAGATTGCTGGAGCCTGGAAGGTTGGGGCTGCGGTGAGTTGTGACTGTACCATTGCACTCCAGCCTGGGCAACAGAGCAAGACCCTGTCTCGAAAAAACAAAAAGGCAGAAGGGGCAAATAGAGTGGTGGTTGCCCATTGATAATTTATAGGTAATATCTAAAAATAATATATCAAGAAAAAATAGCATAAACTATTACTTAGAAATATCATAGAGCATATATTTGGAGAGGAGAAGCTAAGAAATCTGAAAGCATTTGCTTTCTAAAGCAAGTGTGGTCATGGGATGTTGTATGTTGGGCAAGAAAGTGCTGTTTGTTGTGCAAATAACACTTGTAGTAGTTTGACCTTTAAAACTTCATGCATGCCTTTCTTTATTGAAACAAAATTTTTTCAAAAGAAAAATGATAAGGCCAAGATTGAATGGTATGTGAATGTGAATATGACAGTTAAAAGCATGATTTCTCAAATGTACCTGCCCATTGGAATCACCTGGAGAATGTAATAGGTATCAATGCCTGTGCTGTGGTCCTCCAGAGATTCTGACTTGCTTGGTCTGCAATGCAGACTGGGCAGTGAGATTTTTCAATTCTCCTTAGGGATTCTAAGATGCAGCAGAGTTTAGGAAGCATGGATCTAGGTAGCTCAGATTCTTACTTGAATTTAAAAATCTTTAGCTGGGTGCAGTGGCTCATGCCTGCAATCCCAGCACTTTGTGCTGGGCTGAGGTGGGAGGATTGCTTGAGCCCAAGAGTTCCAGACCAGCCTGGGCAACATAGCATGCCTGTGTTCCCAGCTATTCAGGAGACTGAGGTGGGAGGATCGCTTGAGCCCTGGAGGTCAAGGCTGCAGTGAGCTGAGATTATACCGCTGCACTCAAGCCTGGGCAACAGAGTGAGACCCTGTTTCAAAAAAAAAAAAAATCTTGTCCAGTGTTCTCTTCACCAAGATACAGTGGTTTCAGTAATAAACTACTACTAACATGATGATTTAGATTGAGCCAACTTCATCACTCAGTCATTTCTTTGTTATCTGATATGTTCTTTATGGAAAGGCTTTAATTGCTTGAAAATGACCTAATGCTTCTCCCAAGCTTCCCATTTTTTTTTCCCTTTCTTAACTGAAGTCACAGAATGTTCTCGTGTGTGGAATGCTTTGTCTATCCTACGGGAAGCCAATTGTGCATGGCTCATGGCGCCATGCTGGCTTAATTGTTCCAATTCCTCCTGTTTCTCTGACCACACATGAGGTTGAATTAAATATAATTTCCTCAGTTTGCATTTCCCAGGCAGTCGTCCTAAGTGGCTTCTTGGAGGAGCTCTGTGCATTCCACTGGTCTAATTCTGTGATGCCCTTTAACTCGAGGGCCAAGGACATAATTACCAGCTCTAGAAATTCGTTCCGTGGTCAAGGATGCTTGTGCAGAGGCCAAATTTTCTTTCATTATAATTTGGCCTTTGCCAAGCTTCAAAGTGAAGGGGATTGAGTTCCTACTAAAGAGTATTGGCACCTAGGAAGTGAATGCTTTCTCTATCTTTTGCAGCTAGTGTGTTCTACATTTCTTCAATGTACCTTCTGCCTGGTAAATGTCAGATTATTTGTTGATCATCCTCAGGGTGTAGTTCTTTGTGTTGTTAAATAAGAACCCAGTGGCTTAAAAGCATTGGCTTTTGAGAAGTCATTTTTATCCTGGATGATAACTCAAATCCATGCAGTGCTGATATTTACAGCTGGGAGGTGACATGATCTTATCCTTCGGTCTGTTGCTCAAATTATTGATTTCAGTAGGACTTACTGGCTCCCTTCTGTCTTGGGGATACCTTTGATCTGTCTTGCCTTGGGGGACCCTCCCTCTGACCTGGAATAGCAGCCTATTTCCACAAGAAGGGACCCTCTGAGAGAGGACAGTCTTCATACCGCCTCTTCCGATTTTCCTTTATCTTTTATGGGTTTTGGCTTTATAACTTTACTCTTAGAATGTCCTTAAAGCTAATGATTTTTTAATGTTCTCTAGTGTATTACTAAAAGCTCTTCATCTACTTGAAAGACTGGGGCAGGAAGATTGCTTGAGCCCAAAAGGTCGAGGCTGCAGTGAGTTGTGATCCTGCCACTGTATTCCAGCCTGGGTGACAGAGCAAGACCCTGTCTCAAAAAAATAAAAAGGACAGGTGCAGTGGCTCACGCCTATAATCCCAGCACTTTGGGAGGCTGAAGCAGGAGGATTGCTTGAAGCCAGAGTTCTAGACCAGCCTGCAACATAGAGAGACCCATCTCTTCAAAAAATAATAAAAAAAAATAGCTGGACATGATGGCACACCCCTGTAGTCCCAGCTTCTTGTGGGGCTGAGACCAGCAGGAGGACTTCTAGAGCCTAGGAATTCCAGGATGCAGTGAGCAATATGTATGTGTTAATACATAGTGAAACCAGTTATTGGAGAATTAGTATATGTCCTCCCACAAATTCAGTATGTTTTCCTAATTATCCAATTAATTCAAAGGGCATAAACATAATAGATGCAAATTATTTTACGTTTTTTGTTTAAAAACCTTTTTGACTGAATCAGTCTATGACGCTTTAGTATTTGAAGTTGCGGACAGAACTTAGTCTTAAGATAGCACTCGCTTTGTTGATAGATTTCCGTGGAGGGAATTTTTGCCAGATGATAATTTAGCTTGAAGATGTTATAGATGTGGACAGTCACACCCTCTAAGTTACACAGTCTGGGGTGGGCCAATTGAAAAGAACATGCAGAAACACAGGCTTGTTAAGGGATAATTAAACGTGGGGGAAATAGAACAGTCATGGCAGAGGATTTAATAGGGTTTAATTGGGTTAGGAAGAATAGGCCGGAATGAAAGAATAGCTCTTAATAGGAGGTCTAGAAATAGCCAAGGAAAGCATTAATTGCAGAAAATCTGTGACATCTGATTACTGTAGTGAAAGAAAGATCCACCTTTAAAAATCCTATCTATACAGAAAGAAGTGATAGGGAGAAGGAAATCTTCCCACGGACATATTTAAGAAAAACAGTGGGGAGATTTGAGATTTCAAAGGGCCATGGTTCAGGTTATAATTCAAAAGAGAGGCAAATGATAGTCCTACTCTTCTTGAGTTTCAGGAAGGGGGAGGATTTTGCCACTTGCTGTGAAATAATTTTGGAGCTTCTATAACCTTGATCCTTTCATCCTATTTTTTCTTGGACTTGGGATGTGGGGAGTGGATAAGATGGGGATGGAGAAGAAGCAGGGTTTGAAATGCCTCTTTTGATTCTGTTCATTCCCAGAATTCTTCTCCATGGGCCTTAAAGAGTAGAGACTCCTTCCTGGTGCATGACATCCAGTGGCCAATTAATGAAACTTTATTTCCTCAGATAAGTTCCCTTCCTCCATTAATTTGTGGGAATTCAGATGAAAACTTACTTGGACTGTGGTTTTCTATGTGTTTGTGAATGGAAGGACATGTTTGTCTTTGACCCTCCTTTAGTTTCACGTCTTAGTCTTGATATTTAAGTAGCTTTGGTTCAGACAGAGAAGGACCATGTGTGCAGTTGCTGGGACTGCTCTCTAGCTTGGAGGTTCCCTGGTCTTGGGAAAGATCTCCCTGCCCTATGCAGGTGGCATAGATGTTTAATTTTCTACATGAGAGAAGCGCTAGAGTTTTTTTATTCATTACTTGTGTGCACAGCTGTGGCCTCTAGGGAAGCTCAGCTGAGGTGGTCTCAGGTTCCACCAAAGGTTACCGGGGAGAGATGACTAGGAAGACAGGAAGACGTGTCTCACTTGGGAGGGTATGGCAAGAGCTAGGCAAGACCTCCTGGTGGAGATATTTGCCTTTTATTCTTTCTTTTTTTTTTTTTTTTTTTTTTGAGACAGTTTCACTCTGTCACCCGGGCTGAAGTGTAGTGGTGCGATCATGGCTCACACCAACCTCCCCGTCTCGAGCTCAAGCCATCCTCCCACCTCAGCCTCTTGAGTAGCTAGGGCTACAGGCCTGCAACACCATGTCCAGCTAATTTTTAAATTATTTTTAGAAACAAGGTTTTGCCATGTTGCCCAGACTGGTCTTGAACTCCTAGGCTCAAGTGATCCTCCCGCCTCAGCCTCCGAAAGTGTTGGGATTATAGGCATGAGCCATGTTGCCTGACCCATTTATTCTCAAGTACTTATGCTTAGGGCAGGTCTTCCAAGGGAAGAGAACAGCCAGATAAGACTCGTATGAGATAGCTGAGGAGGTGGCATTTCATCCTTCCATGCACATGCTCCTTATCCACAAGCAGAAAGCTGTAACCTTTGCTGTCCCCACTAGGTCATGATAGGTAGACACGCAGGTGATGACCACAGACTGGCAATTAGCCAAGGATTCTCAGCTGTGCACGCTACATGTGTGAGTGTGTGTGACAGATCCCTTTGGCAGTTTGGTGGAAAATTGATACATTTTGTAAAAATGATATGTTTAAGTCATACAATAAGGTAAATAACGCATAAAAGGAAATCGGTTTTATTGAAATAGTTACCAAGGTATATTAATATTAATATTTAAAGTTGGTGCAGTGGCTCATGCCTGTAAACACCAGCATTTGGGGAGGCTGAGGTGAGAGGATTGCTTGAGGCCAGGAGTTCAAGACCAGCCTGGCCAACAAAGTGAGACTCTGTTTCTACAATCAATAAAATAAAAAATAAAAATAAAAAGATATATTTAAACTGGGCTATAGTAATACATGTACATCTTTATTGTGTGTTAAGTACCTGGATCTACTTAAGAGGTTTGTAATAGTCACAATTTCAAAGTACAGTAAGCGTAAACAGTATTTTGGGATATCTGTGATAACAGTGTTAAGTGTCCTACCTACACGGATAATGGAAGCAAATACTAAATTTCAGTGCATGGTAGTGAAACTAAAGATGTAATTACTTTTGCCCATTGCAATTTGTAGAACCCATGGAATCTATCTAAAGACTCCTGGGTGGCAAAGGATAAATGCTTGAGGGTATGATACCCCATTCTCCAAGATGTGATTATTACATATTGCATGCCTGTATCAAAACAACTCATGTGCCCCATATATATATGTATATGTATATACACGTGCTATGTACTCACAAAAAAATAAATAAAGACACCTGGGTGGGATTGGGGTTTTTGGACTTAGGGTGGAGAACATCTGCATTTAGAATTGTGTAGAGGAAAGGTTTTGATTTATTTATTATACCTCTGTTTTCTTTAAAAAACCTGCATGTGTAGTAGGAATTTTGCCAGAGGTGGGAATGTGAGAGTCACTAGTTTGCAGCATAGAGCATTCTATACTGAGATAATTATTTTTATGTCAAAAAGAAAGTGAAGAATCTGGCAGATTAGAATCTTCATGTTATTTTCATTTAAAAAGCTTGGAAGTGTCAATATCAATTAATATTGACTGCTATTTACTGACATTTTTGGCAAAAAACACATTTCATTTTAATGAATTTTGTCTTGTTTGAATGTTTGTAAGGCTTTGGAGGTAGTTTTAGGAGATAGTTGCCTTTGATTCCTGAGGTATATTCTTGGGTCTACCCTGATTCTGTCTCTTGACTTTGCACCTCTTTCCTTCCTGAACCCTGTTTAAAAGAACCTTCCTTTTACGACTCTTTTCTTCCATCCTATTCTTCCTTCCCATGCTAATGTGAGACACAGAGGTTTTTATGAGAAGCCTGTTGTCTATATGCTGGATCTTGGAAGCCTTGGTTATTTCCTAGAGATGGAAGGTCTGATCTCAGTTAAGTTCTGACCCCAGGACAAGAAGCCTCTCTGGAGTAACTACTCACTGGGATAGAGCCTGTTTTCACAAATTAATATTACTGTCTGGGGAAGGCAGAGGAAACATTTTGGGGAGTGGGTGGAGGTGATGAGGTTCAAGCCTGAGGATGAAGCTTGCCTTTCCTGGGAGCTTGTGCAGTGTCATACTCAGGAAATAAACTGTGTGGGAAAGGTGGTGTTTAGTAATCTAGAGCCGAACACCTTGTAAGGCCCTCACCTTGTCATTCTGCACTGTCAGAAGCACATGAGAAAAGAGTGTAGGCTGCCAGAGCAAGCATCACACCGAAATAGGAACTTCTCAGATAGAGCCGTCTGCCTAAAACAAAGTAACCTTAGCAAATAGGATCTGTGCTACAGAAAATGGAGCACTCTAGCCAGGGTTGTGAGATGGAGCTGGTCCTGGGGTCACAGGTGGTGTCTTGGGAAACGTTCTGAAGACACTCAGCTTTTCGGATATTGCACAGTTCATTAGGAGAGGTATGGGCAGTGGTTATGAAGCTCCTTATGTAAGAGACATAGAGATACACTCAACAGTATTACTCCAGAGGGTTCTGGCTCCTGTCTTGCACTTGGGAGTACACACTTGTTCTTGTCCACATTAACCTCCAACTGTCCACATGATCAACCATCTGCAGACCCACTGCCAGTTGAGGGTCGTGCCAGGTCAGAAGTACTAACTGCAGGTTAAACTGTGCTATTTAGAAATTGAGTGTTTTTTTCTTACTCAAACTGACAGTTTTCCTTTGTAGAAGAACTCACTCAGCTTCCACTCTGGCTTAAATATTTCCTTTACATGATCAATATTATCTCTGTCCATCAGATACAGCAATGAGAAAGCCTTTTAAAGGAAATGGGGTTAAAAGTGACTGGGTGTCTAGAATTCTTTATTTTGTTTGCTAAATTGCAGGCAAATATATTCCCAGAACTAGTTGTGATACCTTTTCAGAAATAGGCTTATTTGACATTGGCTGAAAGTAATACTCTAACACTTTACTGCTGTGTCAATGAGTGAAATTCCTGCAGGCAAAAACAATAGGGACTACATCATGAAGCCTATGAGAATTTTATGGTGGAAACATGAGTGGAGCAGGTGGTGGAAGTAGCTCATCTTCTGTGGTTGTGGTACCCACAGGAGATGAGCTAAGGAGAATGCCCTGAAACCTAACCTTGCCAATTTTCTGTCTTCTGTGTCCTGGTTCCTTCTGGTTTCCTTGTGTCTCTTTTCTTCCTTTTAATTTAATAGTGTTTACTGAAGACCTTCTGTCTTCCAAGTTCAAGTATTAGTCATCTCTGGGCTTTGCCCTTAGTTACTTATCATAGTCTAGCAATGAATGTAAGCATTGAGGAAGTAATGGTGACATAATGTGAATGTTCAGTGTGGTATCATCTTCCCCACTCTTTGTAAATCTTGGTGGTCTTAATTCTTGAATGTCAATGCTTACCCCCTCTATGCTGTCTTTACAGAAGTCCTCTGGCCTAGCTCTCTCTACATGTCTAAAATTGTAGAAGCATCTTCTAGGCACTCCATTGAAAAGTCCATTCTGCAGAAGCCCACCATCCCACAGAAGGAGCAGGTGGGAGGCAGTGGACCACAGGCTGGCTGCATGGTAGCAATTGAAAAGCAATGGAGCACAGGCTGGCTTCATGGTAACAGTTGAAAAGCGATGGAGCACAGGCTGGCTTAATTGTAGCAATTGAAAGGCAAGCTTCATCTCATCAGCTGGAGTGTTTACTACTTGAGGATGGGTACTTGATTGGTGTATCTTTACATTTTATCAAAATGGGTTTCACCTTGGAAGCATTCAGTGGTACCTCAGTGAATAATTGTAATTAGCTAGGATTTCTTTGGGGAATACTTATTGTTCTAAATTTATATGTGTTTACATATATGTACTGTATTAGTCTTTTTTCACACTGCTGATAAAGACATACCGGAGACTGGGTAATTTATAAAGAAAAAGATTTAATGGACTCACAGTTCCATCTGGTTGGGGAGGCTTCACAATTATGGCAAAAGGCAAGGTAAGAACAAAGGCATGTATTACATGGCGGAAGGCAAAAAGAGAGAGCTTGTTCAGGGGAACTCCTCATTATAAAACCATCAGATCTCATGAGACTTACTATCACGAGAACAGTATGGGGGAAACTGCCCTCTTGATTCAGTTATCTCCCACAGGGTCCCTCTCCCTATACGTGGGAATTATGGGAGCTACAATTCAAGATGAGATTTGTGTGGGGACACAGTCAAACCATATCACATACATATGCATATCTTTATGTAAGGTGTGTGAATATAGGTGTATATATTCATATACTCTTGTACTTTCTCAAACACAAACCATAGCACGTGCAATAATATCCTTGAGTTACATCTGCTACTCTGCCCGTTTTACACATAAGAGATGGAAGCATTGATGGTTATATTAGGTAGGGTTCTCTAGAGGAACAGAACTAATAGGACAGATAGATATATAAAGGGGAGTTTATCAAGTAGTATTTGTTCACACAATCACAAGGTCCCACAACAGGCCATCTGCAAGCTGAGGAGCAAGGAAGCCAGTCCGAATCCCAAAGCTGAAGGACTTGGAGTCTGATGTTTGAGGGCAGGAAGCATCTAGCACAGGAGAAAGATGTAGACTTGGAGGCTAAGCTAGTCTAGTCTTTTCATGTTTTTCTGTCTCTGCTTTATATTTGCTGGCAGCTGATTAGATGGTGCCCACCCAGATTAAGGGTGGGTCTGCCTTCCCCAGCCCTCTGACTCAAATATTAATCTCCTTTGGCAACACCCTCAGAGCCACACCCAGGATCAATACTTTGCATTCTTCAATCCAATGAAGTTGACACTCAGCATTAACCATCACAATGGTGTATACACCCGTCTCTGGTTGCTGATGGAGTTAAAGTGAGAGCCAGGATTTGAATCATAGTCATAAAACTGCACAAAACCTCTGCCCCATACTACCTCCCAAATACATAATACACACATGAGTAGGTGTTTTTGTGCCTGTTATAGTGCATTTGAGCCTGTTGTTCTTAGTTTGCTCTTATGTAGGACCATCTCTCTGAAAACAGATGATCAGCATCATATGCAACAGGTAGTATTGATTATCTGTAGCATAAAGGCATGGAACACGGGATTTTCAGGGAATGGAGTAGGAAAAATTCCTGAACCTAAGCAGCTTAATAGTTTAATATTTCACTTGGTTAGTTCGAATATGTATGTTTATATGCACATGCATGAAATGACATGGATAAAATAAGTTTTAATGTATCTATATAAATCTCTTTAAACCTCAAAAAATGTATATATCCAAACTAATTATTTGTCAGTCTCTCCCTCTCTTTCTCCCTCTCTCTCTTTCCACATATTTATATATAAATATTTCTGCAAACTAACCAACTGAAATATTAAGCTCCTATCTATGTTTTATATGTATTTCTGCAAATAGCCAACCAAAATATTAAAGCAATTAAACCCCTAAATATAATATTTCTTTTATCTATTATATTATTTCTTCAAACTAACCAACTGAAATATTAAGCTTCTATGTTTTATATATATAAAATATTTCTCCAAATAACCAAGCAAAATATTGAGGTATTAAGCTCCTGTGAATGTTTTATATTATTCTATGTATATAGAATAATATATTTTATATGTTTTTTATTATATTTTATATTATTCTATATATAGAATAATATATTTTATATCCTATATTATATATAGAATAATATATTTTATATCCTATATTATATATAGAATAATATATTTTATATCCTATATTATATATAGAATAATATATTTTATATCCTATATTATATATAGAATAATATATTTTATATCCTATATTATATATAGAATAATATATTTTATATCCTATATTATATATAGAATAATATATTTTATATCCTATATTATATATAGAATAATATATTTTATATCCTATATTATATATAGAATAATATATTTTATATCCTATATTATATATAGAATAATATATTTTATATCCTATATTATATATAGAATAATATATTTTATATCCTATATTATATATAGAATAATATATTTTATATCCTATATTATATGTAGAATAATATATTTTATATCCTATATTATATGTAGAATAATATATTTTATATCCTATATTATATGTAGAATAATATATTTTATATCCTATATTATATGTAGAATAATATATTTTATATTCTATATTATATGTAGAATAATATATTTTATTTTCTATATTATATGTAGAATAATATTTTATTTTCTATATTATATGTCGAATAATATATTTTATATTCTATATTATATATCGAATAATATATTTTATATTCTATATTATATATCGAATAATATATTTTATATTCTATATTATATATCGAATAATATATTTTATATTCTATATTATATATCGAATAATATATTTTATATTCTATATTATATATCGAATAATATATTTTATATTCTATATTATATATCGAATATATTTTATTTATATTTTATTTTATAATATATTTTGTAATATATGTTTTTTATATATAGAATAATATATTTTATATTATTCTCTATATATAGCAGGTTAGTTTGAAGATATCTATACGTATAATATATTAAAATTTATTTTCGGCCAGGCGCGTTGGCTCACGCCTGTAATCCCAGCACTCTGGGAGGCCAAGGCGGGCGGATAATGAGGTCAGGAGTTCAAGACTAGCCTGGCCAATATGGTGAAACCCTGTCTCTACTAAAAATACAAAAAATTAGCTGGGCATGGGGGCATATGCTTGTAGTCCTGGCTACTCAGGAGGCTGAGGCAAGAGAATCCGGGAGGCAGAAGTTGTAGTGAGCCGAGATCTCACCACTGCACTCCAGCCTGGGTGACAGAGTGAAACTCTGTCTCAAAAAAAAAAAAAAATTATTTTATAGATATAATTTCATATATGATAAGTTAAAGTACAAACTCTTGAAACAACTCCTCTTATATATGAGGGGAAAGAAGAAGATTATTTGTACAGTACAATTAGTACAGTGAATTCTGGGAAAAAGTCAGTAAATACTCATTTCAAATCCTCATGTACAATTCAAGTAAAGAAAAATCTGGTGGCATTTTTATATCCTGCTAATAAAGGTTATCTGGTGTTGGAAAACATATTTTATTTTTACATGTACATAGTAGGTGTATATATTTGTGGGTACATGAGATATTTTGATATAGGCATATGTGTAAAAATCACATTAGAATAAATGGAGTATACATCACCTGAAGCATTTATCATTTCTTTGTGTTACAGACTTTCCAATTATGCTTTTAGTTATTTAAAAATATACAGTAAATTAATGTTGACTGCAGTCACCCTGTTGTGCTATCAAATACTAGATCTTATTCATTCTGTCTATATTTTTGTGCCCATTAACCATCCCCACTTCTCTCTCCCATTACCCTTCCCAGCCTCTGGTAGCCATCATTCTACTCTCTGTCTCCCTGACTGCAACTGGAAGAAATATTTTTAAAGAATAGGCTGGAAGGCCACACTGACTCTCACTGTTTCTGGCACACTAAACCTTGCCATTTTCTGCAGTAGGGATTGTCTCGCTTCAGTTATGCCTTGCTACTTCAGTGAAGGACTTTCTGTTCCCACTGGGCTCCTATTACTGAGTCTGCTTTGGAGATAATAGTCTGAGATGTCAGAGCGTCTTAGTGGTGAAAGCAACTTAAGAGGTCACTGGCACAAGCCCTCGTTTTGCAGTGGAGGGAGTTGATGGCGAGGGCACTTGGCTAATTAGTGACCAGGGCTATAGCAGGCTCAGGTGCCATGACTGTGCTTACCATGGCTGGCAGGATCCCAGGGCTTTTCTGTGTAATATGTGGGTGGATGGTCTATTGCCTTGGGCTTGTCACATAATCATGGAGAAAACAGTTTATATTTTCCCTTCAATTTTTAAATCCAAGATAGTTTGATAGCACATGGGAAAATAAAGTCATTGAGTAAAACTTATACGGATGAGAATCTTTTGATTAAATTTTCATTGTAAAATAATCATAGTCATAAAAAGTGTATGAAAATGTGTATTTGGATATTCATTTTAAAGAGTAAAAAATAATCAGATACATAGTATTGTACCCACTGACAGACAAGGAAAGAGAACATTCCCACTGTTTTTATATATCAGTGTGAGTTGCTTCCCTCTCTCCTACCTTTCAGTGAAATCTAATCCCCCAAGATTTGGTTTTCATACTGTCCTTGCTGTATATTTCAGGACAAACATAGCTCTGAGCAATATATTGTTTAGTTTTACTATTATGTAAATAAAATCACACTATTTGTAGTCTTCTGTGACTTGCCTTTTATGTTTGAGATTTTCCCATTTTCCTCCATATATCTGTATTTTATTCATTTTTGACTGTTTTGTAAAGCCTTCTGTTTTAATATGCCAACATTTATTTATTCATTATCCTATTTATGGATATCTGGATTGTGGCAATATTTTTTGCAATTATAATTGGGGCTTATTTATCCTCAGCAAACTAACGCAGGAACAGAAAACCAAACACTGCATGTTCTCACTCATAAGTGGGAGCTGAATGATGAGAACACATGGACACATGGGGGAGGGAAACAACACACAGTTGGGCCTGTCTGGGGATGCACGGAGGGGAGAGCATCAGGAAGACTAGCTAATAGATGCTGGGCTTAATACATAGGTGATGGGTTGATTTGTGCAGCAAACCACCATGGCACATGTTTACCTATGTAACAAACCTGCACATCCTGCACATGTACCTTGGAACTTAAAAGTTGAAGAAAAAAATATGGGGCTGCAGTGGACATTTCCGTGCATGTTTCCTGATGCATGGGAGTTCTAGTTGCTCCACATCGTTGCTCAGTACTTGGTATCATTGTTTGTTTGTATTTTTATTAACCTATTGTGATTTCATCTGCATTTCACCAATAATGAATGACATTGAGCCTCTTGTCCTATGTTGAGGCTATCTGTAGATTTGAGGACTCCTTCCTGGATGTGGATTTATGGTGGAGAAACCAACAAAGATGGCTTCGAGTGTAGGCTGAATTACTAGAAAAGTAATGATCTAGTTATCCAAATATGAAACAAAAGCATGGAAGCAGTTTGGGGATTGGAGAATGAGATTTTTAGGAGCACCATAAGATGTCTATCTGACTATATTCTTGAAGAGAAAATAGTCATGGCACTACAGGCATGGTGGCACATACCATGTTATCAGCTGGCACTACAGGTGTATGCCTCCATGACCTTGAGGACATATGACTTTGAGTTCGGTGAGAGAGATGAACACAAAGCCTAGAGAGATCTGCAAATCATTTGATTTAGATTTAGAAATTGTGTCTGGAAAACATTTAATTTGACACAGAAAATCAAGCATTAATGCACTTTTATTATTTGCCAGTCCTTGTGCTAGCTTTAGATATGCAGAAGATGAATAAGAAGAAAAAATGCATCACAGGTAGGGATAGATACCTTCATGAGAATGTAAGCTCCTAGTGGGCAGGAACTCCTTCTTTACCCCATTACGTACCCTTACCTAGCATAGTGATCTTTACGGGATACTTCTGTGGTC
This sequence comes from Pan troglodytes, assembly GCF_028858775.2. Lineage (NCBI taxonomy): Eukaryota > Metazoa > Chordata > Mammalia > Primates > Hominidae > Pan > Pan troglodytes. The sequence goes on along the minus strand of NC_072421.2, from coordinate 6,610,941 downwards.
TGAAGGCTTGTGTCTTTCCAGAATCCACATGTTGACGTTGTAACCCCAAAGTGATGGTGCTAGGAGGTAGGGCCTTTGGGGCTGATGAGATCATGAGGGTGGATGCCCCAGAATGGTATTAATGACATTTTAAAAGATACCCCAGGGAGATTCCTTGCCCTTTTCCCCTTTTCCAAAGTTATAAGGAAAATACAGCCCTCTAGGAAGCAGGCCCTCACCATACACTGAATCTACCATGCCTTGATCTTGGACTTCCAGCCTCCAGAGCTGTGAGCAATGAATATCTGTGGTTTATAAGCCCCCCAAGCTATGATATTTTGTTACAGCAGCCTGAATGGACTAAGCCAACTTCTAAGTTTTGGTGTTGTCTTATTTCTTTGGTTGGTGTAGGATCTTTCTGTCCACATAGTTTACTCTAGAAAGATGTATGCCCTATTCCTCATGGTATATTTGTCTTTCCTATCTGTGGAATATCCTCTTATCCAATTCGTCTTGGCTGGGCAACATATAAGCCATTAACTCTTTACCCTTGGGTTTAGTTTGGGTTCTGCTAAGCCCCCTGCTGAAAATTCTGGTTTCTACAATTATGGCTCATGCATGTTCCTGACCCATTAAACTTCAGTGGAAGAACAGAAATGGTGAGGGAGGTGATGGAGTTGATACCTTGAGCTGCCATATGGTGCAAGATCATCTTGAAGATAGGACATTTGTCATCCTTTTTTTTTTAAGAGATGGGGTCTTGCTAATTTGCCCAGGCTAAACTCAAACTCCTGGGCTCAAGTGATGCTCCTGGCTCAGCCTCCCAATTACCTGGCAATACAGGCATGTGCCACCATGCCTGGCCACATTTTTACTCTCCAATTGCTTAATATATAGTAAAGATAATGGTTCAAAATGGTAAATTTTTTTTGTGTGTATACCAATAACTTTTTTTTTACCTTAAACATATTCAATCTTTATTTGACAATTTTTTAAAATTTCAACTTTTTTTTTTTATTCATGGGATATATCTGCAGGATTTTTTACCTGGGTGTATTGGATGGTGGTAAGGTTTGAGGTACAGTTGATTCTGCCACACAGGTATGGAGTATAGCACCCAACAGGTAGTTTTTCTACCTTTTCCCCCTCCCTCTCCCTGCTGTAGTAGTCCCAAGTTTCTGTTATTGCTTTATGTCCATGAGTACCCAATGTTTAGCTCCCACTTCTAAGTGAGAACATGTGGTATTTGATTTTCTGTTTCTGCATTAATTAACTTAAAATAATGGCTTCCAGCTGCATCCATGTTGCTGCAAAGGACATGATTTCATTTGCTTTTTTTTGTTTGTTTGTTTTGTTTTTTTGAGACGGAGTCTCGCTCTGTTGCCCAGGCTGGAGTGCAGTGGTGCGATCTCGGCTCACTGCAAGCTCTGCCTCCCGGGGTCACGCTATTCTCCTGCCTCAGCCTCCTGAGTAGCTGGGACTACAGGTGCCTGCCACCACGCCCGGCTAATTTTTTGTATTTTTAGTAGAGATGGGGTTTCACTGTGTTAGCCAGGATGGTCTCGATCTCCTGACCTCGTGATCCACCTGCCTCGGCCTCCCAAAGTGCTGGGATTACAGGCGTGAGCCACCGCACCGGCTGATTTGTTTTTATGGCTGCATAGTATTCCGTGGTATATACGCATCACATTTTCTTTATTCAATCTATTGTTGATGGACTCTTAGATTGATTCCATGTCTTTGCTATTGTGAATAGTGCTGTGATGAGCATACATGTGCATGTGTCTTTTTGGTAGAACAATTTATTTTCCTTTGTATATATACCCAGTAATGTGATTGCTAGGTCAAATGGTAGTTACTCTTTTAAGTTCCTTGAGAAATCTCCATACTGCTTTACACAATGGCTGAACTAATTGACATTCTCACCAACGGTGTGTATAGCCTTCTCTTTTCTCTGCAGCCTCAACAGCATCTGTTGTTTTTTGATGTTTTATGAATAGCCATTCTGACTAGTGTGAGATGGTATCTCATTGTGGTTTTGACTTGCATTTCTCTGGTGAAAAATGGTGGATTTTTAAATGGGATTTCATTTTTAGATTTAATAGAAACTGCATAGGTGACTGTGCAAAGAACTCTTAAGATTTGACAAAAGGCAAATTAGATTGTAATCTCCTTTATGTAGGAGGGGAAATAAAAACCAGAATATTAAAATATCTACATGTACAAAAATAGACAAAGTGGCAGATTGCTGGTGTTGGATGGATGTTGAGCAGGGATGGAGGACTTGTGTGTGCATGCATGCATGGCCATGCGTGGAGAGTGGTCATTCATTTTGGTAACAGCATAGAGCTTTGGGCTTCAGAACAAAAGATAAGCCACATCCCACTCAGGTACCCTAAAATGTTGTCTCCACTAGACACAAAAGAAAAGGAAGCCAGAGATGTCTGTAGCTTATGCAGAGTTTTGGGAATAGCTATTCTAGACTTTCTTAGTGAACAGTATAGAAGGATTATTGTACAAGCCCAGTAATTTGGGCAAGGATCAGATTCTGTTGCTTTTGTTTTCTGGATGCTCCGTAATGAATGTGAGATGGAAGCGGATGTCTCAAGTGCTTCTTGTTCTCAGAAACCTCCTGGCAGCAGACATCTCAGTGGGCCCAGACGTTCAGCGTGGCTGGAAGTAAAACACAGGGAAGGGTGCTCTTTCTCATTTATCCTATTTTTTTTTAAAAGCATCTACAAAGCTTCCTGTTTTCTAATATATTCCCAGGCCTTTGAAAGACAAGGCCATAAACACCCAGGAGATGTGACTTTATTCTTTTTAAGGTCCAGATACCAAAATGCCTGTCATCAGGGCTCACCTTAATTAAATACGTATCTTAAAATTAAACCAATCTCAATTTAAGGAATGTATACTTTGGGGAGAAATTTATTACAATTTTTATTCAGAACACTTTAAATTCTGATAGGCCTGAAGAGTGTGAGCCTTGCCTTAATTGCAACCTGAGTCAGAATAACTGCCCTGCAGAGAATCATTTAAAATACCCAATCAAGTTATAAATTAGTCAAAATGCCATAATAATAATAAAATATTATTATTTTATGCAGTCTTTGCAGAGAATACATGCTATATAGCCCTTCTTCACTCCCAAAGTATATGTATATATTTAATGAAGTTTTCACCTTTTTTATTAACATTTTTAATCCATTAACAATTTTAGAATTCATTTTGTAGCATATCCTCTTTATCTTAGAAATATTAAATATCTACCTATTTATGAATAACTATCAATAACCACGTTTCACCCTTTGTGAAATCCTTTTCAGTTTTTGAAACTCACATGGGAGATCTTGTTTTGTTTTTCCCCACAAGGATGTAGGTTGGTTAAATTTACAGTGATTCTTTAATGATGATAATGTACATTTGATTGATATCAATAATAAATATTGATATCTTCAATATCAACATTTCTTGTAATGCTAAAAATTTACAAGTTGCCAATTTTTTGAATATGACTATATTTTCACACACACACATACACGACAGCACTAATTATATTCACTAAATATACCTACAGATACTTAATCATTTACACAGCCACTATAATTTTATACTTGATGCCTTAAACCAGTAATTCTCACTTGAGGGTGGTTTTGGCCCCTGGGCTATCTAGCACTATCTAGAGACATTTTCCATAGTTAAAACTGGGTAGGAGGTGCCACTATCATCTAGTGAGTAGAGGTCAGGGATGCTGCAAAATACTGTACATTGTACAGGCGACGCCCCCACAACAAAGAATTATATGGTTCACAATGTCATTTATACTGAGATGGGGAAACGCTGGGCTTTAATTATAGTAATTTTGTGCAAATTAGCCAAATTTCAAAAAACAAGGGAGTGAAAAAAGATAGCTCTCAACCTGTGAATATTGTGAATGCCCAATCTAGATCTAGTAAGTGTACAGATGCCCTTGGGCCCGTCTTCTTAGGTTGCTGCTGCTTCATAATCGCTCACTGCCCATCAGGACCTTGTGGGATGTAGATTTAGGCAGAGGAGGGTTTTGATCATACAGCTGGATCAGTCATAACCAATAAGTGACTCATAGTCTCATTCACATTGAGTTTGAGAATTTAAGGTGTGGGCTGGAATTCCTTATGGAACTAACTTTATATACCTTGGAAGAAGTCCACCCACTGAATTCTACATTTATTGAGCTCTGTGTTTCAGGGAATGTGCAATACCTTGAGGATACATACTATCTCATTTAGTCCCAAGTAGCTTTTAAATATTTGAGAGTGGTTTTGGCCCCCAGGCTGAAAGTAACAGCTACCTCTGGTTAAAAATCTTTCAGGAAAGAAGCAACCAAACAGGACATCACCTCTTTGTTTTTCTTGTCTGTCTCTTAATTATTCAGAAATGGGATTGCTGTATGGCAGACATCCAAATGTTGTCTACAGTAGAATTCAGAGATAGAAGCAAACACCTAAATCAGTCATTGGTGAGATGCTATTTGTCACTTTCAAAGTTACAATCCAGATTTTCAGTGTGTTTTCATCCAACTCTGGTGAACTTTTCCCAGGATGTCATGTACTATGGAATTTACCCCCATTGTATTATTGTTCTGTGATAGATCCAGCTCCAATATGTTTTATTTAAAAAAAAAAAAGCCGTGTGATGTATTCTGTTCAACTGATTACTTAAATGAAATGGATAATTATTTTCTGATGCAGATGCTCTGAATAACCCACAAAATCCTTAGAAACACATTTGTATATTTTGAGTTGAAGAACATGCTAAAGGCACCCTCCTTGCAACACCTAGTGAAATATTTTCTGTTCCTAGGGGATCATTTAACAACATAATGTCCATTGCTGCACAGCATTCTTTTATTGTCACAGGAGCAGCGACTTATGTAGGGATAGTTATATTATCCATGTAAAGACAAATTGAGGTGGTGACCCTTTAAAAGTTGACTCCAGGCTCAATGGGAAAGTAACTCAAATGCAGCCTCAGCTTTTTAAATGGGCTGAAGGGTGAAGAGGATACCCTCTAAGGCATGCAGTGGCTTACTGGAAAGTCAGGATAATTGTATCAACACTTTTAATTATGAATGAAGTCTTCAAGAAACTAGCACTACAGCATGTACTTGAAATGCACCATCTTGTATAGTGTTTTACAAGGAAACTGAGATTCAGAGCAGTGAAGTGTGTAGCCTAAATATATATGCACTTGACCAGACCAAGGAGAATTTGTGTCCAAAGTCTACACTCTTTTCATTTGATGATGTTCCCTTTGTGGCCTGATAAATATCCACATCATGATGCCAGATTGACTTGGATGCATGCTTCCGTCTTTCTCCTACTGGAAAACTTTTAGAGCTCCATGCATGTCTCCTTAGGAAAATGTGACAATTTCCTTAAACATTTGAGAAACAGTGTTTTGGAAGTACCCATGTATTGATAACCAGTCTGGTAAACAATAGCAAAACTGGGAGGTGTTGTTGCTATAATCTGCATAACCTGTATAACTCTTGAACATCTGTTTGATCATTCAACACAGATTTGTTTAGTGTTTTCTAAATGTCAGGCATTGTTCATGGTGATAGGATGTACAGAGGAATTAAGACAAGTGGTGGCTGCTAGGCATGGTGACTCATGCCTGTAATCCCAACACTTTGAAAGGTCGAGGGGGAGGATCCCTTGAGGCCAGCCTGGACAACATAGGGTGACCCAATGTCTACAAAAAAATCCAACAAATTAGCCGGACATAGTGATGCATGCTTGTGGTCCCAGCTACTCGGGAGGGTGAGGCGGGAGGATGGGTTGAGCCCAGGAGTTGGAGGCTGCAGTGAGCTATGATAGCACCACTGCACTGCAGCTTGGGCAATATAGCAAGACACCATCTCTAAAAAAAACAAAATAAATAAAGACAGGTGATGTTCTTGCTGTTGCCTACTATGTGGAGATGGCACTATACACATTTCTATACAAATGAATAGGAATTTCATAGAGAGATGTTGTGGATTTCGTGGAAGAGCCAGCCAGTGTTCTAGGTGGTCGTTGTGTGGCTTCATTATTCTTGTCTGCTTTCTTCCTCTTTTAGGCTGCCTTGGAGTTCTCATAAGAAATTGTCCCTGGAAGTGTTGGATGGTCACAGCTTCCTTGGAGCATTGCAGTTGCTGGAATCCAGTTTCAGGATTAAGGGAGGGCTGCCTCCTTGCAATGGGCTGCCAAGAAAACGGCTGTGCTTGTTCTTAACCTCAGGCTCTGTCTGTGATCAGTCTGAGAGTCTCTCCCAGGTCTACTGCTCCCTGGAAAGCCCTATCTCTCTGCAGGCTCGCCTCTGGGCTTTGTCTCCTTGGAGCCACATCACTGGGACAGCTGTGGATGTGGATGCAGATTTGAACCATGTCACGGCCCCAGGGACTGCTATGGCTTCCTTTGTTGTTCACCCCGGTCTGCGTCATGTTAAACTCCAATGTCCTCCTGTGGTTAACTGCTCTTGCCATCAAGTTCACCCTCATTGACAGCCAAGCACAGTATCCAGTTGTCAACACAAATTATGGCAAAATCCGGGGCCTAAGAACACCGTTACCCAATGAGATCTTGGGTCCAGTGGAGCAGTACTTAGGGGTCCCCTATGCCTCACCCCCAACTGGAGAGAGGCGGTTTCAGCCCCCAGAACCCCCGTCCTCCTGGACTGGCATCCGAAATACTACTCAGTTTGCTGCTGTGTGCCCCCAGCACCTGGATGAGAGATCCTTACTGCATGACATGCTGCCCATCTGGTTTACCGCCAATTTGGATACTTTGATGACCTATGTTCAAGATCAAAATGAAGACTGCCTTTACTTAAACATCTACGTGCCCACGGAAGATGGTGAGTACCTCACTGGAACAGAAAACAATACCTCTTGTGCAGTGTGTAGAGAGATTTGCTAGGAGGGTTTTATAATGTCTCATGCATGATCTCTTCTATAACCCGTTTATTTTATTTTAATTTATTTTTCATATTCCAAATGCAATTCTTGCAGCAACTTACCACGTGTTCCACTTGTATGTATTGGGCCATCTACTGACTGGACAAAACTATAAATAATGACTTTAATTATTTTCATATATTGCCTTCTTAACTTTTTATAATGCTTATTTGCAGATGAAAATAAATATGAGCATATAATGTTGCATGTTATACCTGAATCATCTGTAAAGGAATGAATCTATAGAAAAATAATAGAATTAAGTACACTATTATGCTCCAGTTTGCAAACTGAAAGATAGAGAAAATGGTTCTTTCTGCCTTAATGACTTAAGATATTAGCACCTTTTTTGGGTTTTCAAAGAAATACTTGATTGTTTTTAATATACAAGTAGGGGATAGTTCATACAATGGTTGGATTTCATTGTTTAGAATCGGTTTTCTTAACATAAATTTGGATGTTCTTTTCTTCCAATATTCGCTGCAATCAAGTGGCAAAATGTAATCAGATGATTCTAGCTACATTAGAGATGAATGCGTTTGTATTTTTTAAAATTTCCTTTTTTATGTAAAACAACAATGAAAGTCTGTAGACACAATAACGTTTAATATATTAACCTAATGTTAGTAAAACATGAATAGTTTTATGTCTGTATAGATTTCAAATTCAGATTTCCTTGGAAGAATAACCAGACTAAAGTATGCCACAGTGGTATCACATTTCCCAGTTAGCATTTCCATATGCCGTTTTTAGATGAGGAGAAAGAACAACAGAGAATAAAATATACCTGGAAAGAAAGGAAGTTAATTTGTGGGAATGATAGATGTATCTAATGTAGAGACTAGAGTGTGTCCTTTGTATAAAGTTCTTCGTGGAAAGTGTGATAAATTTCTTTTATGGAGAAATTTCTTCTTCTTCTTTTTTTTTTTTTAAACTTCAATCCCTGGAAAACATTTTTCAGTAAGATTTGGCTGAAAATAGTAAATCGACAACGACGTTAATCCACTGATCTCCAAAATTGTTTTGCATCTATCAGATTACTCTTTCTCCATATAAATGCCAGATAGTTTAAGTAGAGTGTCATGAAAAACCTTACCAGGGTTGTGTGTCACTGAGGTTACAAATTGTCATTGAGATTACAAAGAACAGCCCAGAGAAAGAAATTAAAGGATTCTGCTTCATTATATTAGTGGTTTCTGGCATATTGCCCTTGTCGTTATGGTGACAGACCTCTCAATTATCTCATAAAGTCCAGGTCTGAATGTGATTCAAGGAGTTAAACTGACATTTGGACGCTGTACTTCCATGGGGTGTTCTGAGCTGTCTCCGTGCCTAACAGTCCCTCTTTGTGTGTGCGTGTGAGATGAATAAGAGCTCTCAAAAGCAATTAGGGTTCTCATTTGAGCAGCCACCTGGGTTGAGATCTTTCTCATAATGAACTATTCAAACAAAAACCAAAAAGAAAGGAAGACAAAAATGGGGAGAAAACCCCCCAAACAGGACAAAGGGTTAAAATTGCTTTCATAATACTTTGGATGTGCTAGAGTCTGGTGATTTTGTAGAGCTAGCCTTGGCAACAATGAATGCACTTCAAATAGAAGGCCTCCTCATATAGGAGTTGGACAGAATGAGACCACCCATGAAAAAGAATCAATAGCCTCCCTGACTGCAGAGCCCTGTATGTACAATTGTGTGGATGGAGACCACAAACGGTGTGGCCGTTTCATTGCAATTCGGTATTGAATTAAAATTTGAGGAATGTAAATATGTGAAAAATGCTATTGAGTGAAAAAGTAATCCAAACTTCATAATAAACCCAGTTCCACTTGTTTAGATCTTTAGGCTTTTTGAAGCAATATGTGCATATGATCTTGACAAGGGAATCAGAAATCTAATAGTGAGTGACTGAAAAGGTAGAATCGATCTCCCCACGATGTGTAAACTTTAGAATTTTGCTGGTGAGAGTTCAAAGCTACAGCCCTGCATGTTTGTACCATCCACAAGTCACAGCCTATTGGGTTAGGAGTTTTTATTTTTGGTTGCTTGCTTGTTTTCTTAACTCTATCAACGAAGAACCAGTGCAGGCCAGGCGCGGTGGCTCACGCCTGTAATCCCAGTACTTTGGGAGGCCGAGGCAGGCAGATCACGTGGTTAGGAGATCGAGACCATCCTGGCCAACATGGTGAAACCCCGTCTCTACTAAAAATACAAAAATTAGCTGGGCATGGTGGCGCGTGTCTGTAATCCCAGCTACTCAGGAGGCTGAGGCAGGAGAATTGCTTGAACCAAGGAGGTGGAGGTTGCAGTGAGCCACAATCGTGCCATTGCACTCCAGCCTGGCAACATAGCAAGACTCCGTCTCAAAAACAAAAACAAAAACAAAAAAAGAACCAATGCAGAGCTTTAGATGTTTAATTATTAATTATTCACTAAATGAATGAACTCCGCATCCACAACATATTGAAATGTTGGCATCATGCTGATTCTCTCCAAAGGCCTTCTCTTAGGGAGTATCTCAGTTCAGATCAATGCTTTTATTTAGCAGGAGAGATAGCAATATTATTATTTGGAATTCAAAATTCCACTCTGACCAGTCTGACAAAGCCAGAAAGACAAATCTAAACAATAACAACAGCAAAAATCTACTTTTTTTGTTTAGCTTTGTCTTTCTGCCTTGATCAGATTGGCTCAAATTTCTATGTTTCTACTTTCATAAAATGTGTAGGTATATTAAAAATACAAAAATAGACTATTTTAGATACGTACTTATCCTTACATTTAAGAACTAACTTGCATGAGGAAAAGTGTTGGAAATTTCTTCATAGTACAATAGTTTATGAAACATATATTTTTTTTCTGTAGAAAACAATACTTTTTATAATTCCCTTTAAAATAAATCAGGTCTTGCTGAAGGTGAGTCTTTTCATTTAAACTGGCATCATGATCTACTAAACTTAGGCTTGGGTCTTTATAACTATTTCCTACCTTACAAATTTCTTTATTTAAATTTTCATAGGTTATTAATTTCTCTTTGTTGTTAGACAACAGGCTAATTAATTAACTTGAATTGCATATTTAACCTTTTGATAGGTGCTCAAATAAGGTCAAAGTCAGTCAAGCCAGTCGGAAGCTCTAGTAGGACACGTGGGCCATTGTTGACAAGGAACAGTTGGAGACCGATTGACCGAATCTGCATGGTGTATGTGTGTGTGTGTATGTGACAGAGAGAGAGAGAGAGAGCAGAGAGAGTGTGACTGAGTGACTACTTTGAGGAAGCAATGCAGAATATGGCTTGGTAGCTTGATTAAACATAAATTGTGAAAGTCAAGCCGAGAAGTTCCAGTCTCACATACTAAGTCCACTTGAGTTCAAACATGAGGGGATGGCAGTACAGTTCGTGATTCGTCTTGGTCCCCAAGGAGACTGAACACAGAAAGATGAGTTATGGAAACACTTAAGGTTTTTAATGAGAACCGGTGATACTGTTTAGAAGTGAGGTTAAAAAGTAAGGGAAAAATAAAAGACACATTTTGAAGGAGTTGCTCAGACAAGATATCATATTAAATATAAAGCTTGGAGGAGAAAGAGCCACAAGTGAGTCCAGATTGCCTTGGGAAATGGACAGACCCATGGAACCACTTCCTGAGTGACCTACACCTGCGCTTTTTCTCTGGATCCTTGGACATACATCTTAAGGTCTTATTCTTGAAAGATTTCAGGGGTGAGAAGCCCTTCCATTCTTCATCATGGGACTAAAAATACTGGGAAATATAAAGGAAAATATAAATGAAAGTCATTATCGCCCAGGCACAGTGGCTCATGCCTCTAATCCCAGCACTTTGGGAGGTCATGGTGGGTGGATCACTTGAGGTCAGGAATTCGTGACCAGCCTGGCCAATATGGTGAAACCCCGTCTTTACTACAAATACAAAAAATTAGCTGGGCATGGTGGTGTGCGCCTGTAATCTCAGCTACTTAGGAGGCTGAGGCAGGAGAATGACCTGAACTCGAGAGGTGGAGGGAGGTTGCAGTGAGCCGAGATCGCACCACTGCACTCCAGCCTGGGCAACAGAGTGAGAATCCCTCTCAAAACAAAACAAAGCACCACTCATTATCATTGTATTTGCATTGTAGCATAACAGCAAATGCCATTATGATTTCTAGAAAAGTGAAATTTTGGGTTGTTTTTTTTTTTGCAAGCAATACAATTGAAAAAGGAAGATATTAAAAAAGAACAGATTATTGGATGCAAGGTGTCCCTATCATCTTTTTCCCCCAAGATGACACCTGACTCTTTGAATACTATGACTTAAGTAAGCTTGCTATGATTGTTGATTGAGGACCTATTTGGTGAAAACATGGAGCTTTATGATGAAATATAAACAGACACGACATGGATAATGACCTGTAGGAGTTTGCACAGTTAATAAACCTAGAGGTAGATAATAAGCCAGAGCATCCTAGTTAGGGAACAAAGAAAGCTCTGTGACAGCTCAGGGACAAGCTATTTTTTGAGGAAAAACTTGATGGAAGCTGTTAAGTTGTTGAGCTGTGCCATGAAGAATATATGGGTGATGGAAGGGATTCATCTATTAAAGCATCTGATGAATGGAACATTTGAACACAGAAATCTATGTTAAGCAGCTTGGTGTCAATCGTTGCTGTTGTTACTACTTGGGTGTTAAGTGTGGCGTGGTAACAGAAGCTGTGCTTTAGCATGGGCTGTTTCTGGCAGTGCCATATCATGAAAGTTCTTTTTTTTTTTTTTTTTCCTTTTAGAAACAGGATTTCGCTCTGTCATCCAGGGTGAAGTACAGTGGTGCACTCATAGCTCCCTGCAGCCTCAACCTCCTGGGCTCAAGGGATCCTTCCATCTCAGCTTCCTGAGTACCTGGGACTACAGGTGCACTCCACCATACCTGGCTAATCTTTTTAGTTTCTGTAGAGATGGGGTGTCACTATGTTGCTCTGGCTGGTCTTGGGTTCAAGTGATCCTCCCACCTCGGCCTCCCAAAATGCTGGCATTACCAGCATAAGCCATTGCACTGGGCCCATAAACTTTTTTATGTTATCCACAGCTGCTGACCCTATACTTTCTAGGGTAGACAAGCTACCTAAGATGAAAGGGTGGCAGGAGAACAACAGGGAAAGAAGCTGGAAAGTCAACCAGCTTTGCTAGCGATTTTACAAAAAAAAAAAATGTATTCGCTTCTTTTATAGATACCACTGGATCTAATTCAAGATATAATTTATAGCATGGTTTTCATCCTTGAATAGCTCCCATCTTTTCTGAGGGTCTTAAAAACTTTTCTGGCATTCTGCATTAGTCAAGAGATATTTGTGTTCAAATGGTAGAAGGCAACCTAGCCTCAATCTGACTTTGAGGGAAAAAACGGAAATTTATTAGAAGGGCTATGGGATATCCAAACTTACTGTAAAAGTTGAGAAATCAGATTGGGAGAATGGCAGGGATGCAGCTAGACTTTAGACGCACCTGGAAGCAATGAATCCAAGGACATCACCAATCTTCATGTCTCGTTCTTTGCTTCTTTCTGGAAATAGGCTTGCTTTAAATGGCAGTAAGAGGGTTCTCTGCAGTTTTTGTTAGTTGCATTTTGTTTTTCTCAGTACCACCAGTGAGGGACAAAGTTCCATAATTCCATACTAAAAATCCCAGGGCGGGGTTTTGATTGGCCCACTTGACTCAGGAGTAAGAAGAGATAAAACTGGGCTGTTCTTGGGTATACCAGTTGGCAGGGGGAGAAGGACAGTTCTCACCATAAGGTGTCTGGAATGAGCAGGCACTACTTCACTTCACTGTCCAAAATATTTTTGAGCATCGATTATATGCCAGACATGCCTTAGAGGCTGAGATTGTGAGAGATACAAGCATTCCTAATTTTGAGAGATAGGTACTTGTAGGCAGAAAAGTCATGGTCCCTGAGAGATGTGCAAGCACCGCCCTCCACCCCTACCCCCCAACCAACTCACCCATTCCTGGAACCTGGGAATAGGTTGGAGGCATGGCACCTGACTTCTTCAATACTCTGCCTTAAATAATGACTTCAAATGGCAAAGGGGAATTAAGGTTGCCGATTGAATTATGTTTGCTAATCAGCAGACCTTCCAATAGGGAGAATCTATCCTGGATTCTCATATATATTAACAGAGACCCTCCACTGTGGATGCAGAAGACTCAAAAGGAGATCAGAGTTGGTGTAAAGCAACATGAGAAAGAGATACCTGGACATTGCTGGCTTTGAATATGAGAGAGCCAGGAGAAAGGAACGCAGGTGGCAGTCTCTAGAAGCCGGAAGAGACAGGGAAACAGATTTTTCCTTAGAGCTTCCAGAAAGGAGCCCGACAGCCCTCCTGATACCTTGATTCTAGCCCCATGGAAGAAACTCTGACCTTAGAACTGTAAAAGAATAAATGTGTGCTGTTCTAAGCTTACTAAGTTTGTGGAGATTTGTCTTAGTGGTAATAGAAAACTAAGGAAGAGTTTTATCACCCTGTAATATTATTTGAAATTCATAATGAAGTGTTACTCTGAAAACAAATAAAAGTTCAGAGTCTCTGAAGTTGTTTGGTTTCGGGCCTTCTGGACCCCTCTCCATTCTGGGATTCTACTTCCAAGAATTTCTAGTTGAAAACACCCTTGGGCACTTAGAGCTTTCTACCTTGCTCAAGCATGCTAAGGAGATCATATCAATTCTTATTTTAGGGCAGACATTTTTCAGATTTTTAAAAATGTATTTTTTAAAAATTTGAGAGATAGGTACCCTGTCTCTGAATGGGGTCTTGCACTGTGGCCCATGCTGCAGTGCAGTGTCACAGTCATAGCTCACTGCAGCCTCAAACTCCTGGCCGCAAGTGATCCCCCAACTTCAGCCTCCTGAGTGTCTGGGACTATAGGCTGAGACTACTATATTGAGGTTCAGAGAAGAAGCATGTCCAGGTGTCTGCAAATTAGAAAATGGTGGCAGATTTTTTAAAAAAGAAACGATGAAAAATTATCCCCGATTAGATTTACATTACAATTTTCAGCCACCATGACTGGCTAGTTTTTAAATTTTTAAAGAGTTGCCCAGACTGGTCCGGAACCCTAGCCTCAAGTGATCCTTTGATCTCAAACTCCAGAGTTCTGGGATTACAGGTGTGAGCCACCACGCCCAGTGACGTTTTGCAAATTTGACATTTTGCATCATGTTAATATAGCCTCATGGCCAATTGTCCTAAATGGTATATTCAAAAGATAATACTGTTTTGACACAGAAAGGTACCAAAGGGTCATTTAGAATTTTTTCAGGAAGCTATAACAGATTTCCAGAGTAGATGGCTTTGAATGACATATAACAAAATACCCAAATTGTTCTTTCCTCATCTGTCTCCACAGAGTTTCACTCAAGATCGCGGCTGCACCTTTACATGTCTTATTTTCCTACTTACAAACACTGCTGACAAAATCCTCTGTGTTCCCCACTCCTTCCGGCTACACCTTAAGTTGTGGTCTCTTCTGGGCAAAGTGATTCTCTGACCTTTTCAAGCTACACCTTGTTTCCTCCTCCAACCAAAACTTGTTTGCTGGAGTTGAAATGCCAGTTTAGCCCCTTAGCAGATCAGTCATTATGGGCAAGTGACCCAGCTTGCTTGGGCCACAGTGTCCTTATGTCTAAAATAGAGGCGGCTGAGAGGTTTAAGGTTTTAATCCATATAAAGTGCTTAGTAGCCAGCACATACAAGCACCCTGTAATCTGATGTTAGTGCAGCTTCATTAATAACAGAAAAGGGAACCCGAAAATTTCAGCAAAATTGCATGTGCATAGTGGGTCTGGTATGTATATTAGTCTAGGCATAATAAATGTTGAACGTCTGTGACATAACTATTGTAGTAGTAGAGGGGTAAGCTTAAGAAGTAAGACCAATAAATAGCCCATCATTTCTGGCAGTTTCTAGTATGGTTTTAACAAAAGGGAATTTTGGGAGGAATAACATTTTTAAAAAGAGCCAACTATTATCATTCTGCTTTATTCCTAACTTTAGTCCTTTTGAGCCTGTGTTATCAAATGGATTTTGAGCATATGTGAATTAGAGAAATTAATCACTAGGAAAGGATTAGAATTAATTAATTTTCCTTAATTAAGGAAAAGTTCCTTAAACTGTGAAAAGGCAGTAACACCATTCTTTGTGTGTGAGATTAAAGAGAAATTAATTTTCTTTCTCTTCTTGTCTAGACACACAAAGTCCAATTGTACACATACAGTCACAAAATATAGGTGAAAAACGAAAACTGTGTTAACACAGTGAGACAGATGTTTTAACCAATCAACATCAACATGCAACTAGCTGAAAATAATTAAATTACTCCAGTTTTCATCTGTCAGTTGGATGTTTGACATTGTGTAGACACAGCTTATAAGTAAAGATAATTATGAAAGATTATTAAATAAAGATCTCCCTGACACGGATTAATTGAAAAGTATTTAGTATTTTTTGTAAGCACAGTTAAACTGGAGTGGATTTCCGATAGCATGTGTCTCTCCCCCAGCTCAAAAAGCTTTCAGCAATTTGAATACTGAGTAATAATCTTATTGAGGGTTTAGAAATTACATATGTTTGGAATAATACTATTTAGTAGTATGAATTATGCCTGTTTGAATAATTAAGAAATATCTTTTCCTAACAAAGAACATTTTCCCTTATGTACATAATCTTCCAATACATGAATTTTAATTCAATTCAATTTGCAATTTAGATTCTTGTCATAATTTGAACAAATACAGATTACCTAGAATATATTAAAAATCAAATTTTCACATAGTGCATATCATAAGAATTTTTTTTAGAAATTGTCAGAGATAGAAACTTTAGGTACAACTAGTCCACTGAAATATTTGGCCATTTAAAACAATTAGCTCATTATTTATTTGTGCAGTCTTGCTTCCTAAGATGTTGTAGTCTTATTTGTTGTCAATTAATATTGCTGGTTTGAACACTGTTATTTATTTTCCATACTATTTTAGCCAAGCTATTAATTTTTATTATTTATTATTTTTTTAATTTTTTTTTTTTATGTTTGAGACAGTCTTGCTCTGTCACCCAGGCTGGAGTGCAGTGGTATGATCTCTGCTCACTGCAGCCTCCACCTCCCAGGTTCAAGTGATTCTCCTGCCTCAGCCTGCCGAGTACCTGGGACTATAGGTGCCCACCACCACACCCAGGTAATTTTTGTATTTTTAGTAGAGATGGGGTTTCACCATGTTAGCCAGGCTCAAACTCCTGACCTCAGGTGATCCTCCTGCCTTGGCCTCCCAAAGTGCTGGGATTACAGGTGTGAGCCACCGTGCCTGGCCTAGCCAAGCCACTTAACCTTTAAATATTTAGTGTCCTCAGCTATTAAAAATAAGAGTAATATGATTATACATCCTATGAATTTGTTTTATAATTATTGTGATTTGGGAGTAAACAACTATATAAGAAATAATTATAAAATAGATAAGATTAGTGCATATTAAGACTTTGATGTCAGGTTAATTGAATGTTAATCCCATGACTTTATCTTTCATTGCAAGATTCTTTGCCTGAGTGGGGTACTGGAAGCCATTGTTGAGAGTAGATCCGATCTTACTAGACTGTTGGTTGGTTCTCCTAAAACCAGGCTGTTTTCATAATGAGTTAGTTTAACATTTTGTCTTTATGTTTAAGCACCCCTTTCCTTGGTGCAGTCACAGCCAAACTGCAAACAGAAATCGAGAAGTTGTGAGCTCCAGATTTGAGAGCCACAGAGAGTTTGTGAGATCAAAAACATCCACTCTCAGTAAATAAATCAGAGCTACCTAAATCACACAGTCAGCTTAAAGGCAAGGGAACCAGAGGGAAAAACTCCAAAGGAGTGATCTCTTCATGCAATTGCTACTGGTAAAATAAAGCAAAGATGAGACAGTGTAGTCTCCACCTTATTATTTCAATCTAATATTCTATATTGAGGTTCAGAGAAGCAGGTCCAGATTTCCACAAATTAGAAAGTGGTGGCTTGCTCTTGTAATCCTAGCACTTGGGGAGGTCTAGGTGGGTGGATTGCTTGAGCCCAGGAGTTAAGACCAGCCTGGGCAACATGACAAAACCCTGTCCTTACCAGAAAAAAAAAAAAAATTAGCTGGGCATGGTGGTGCTGGCCTGTAGTCCCAGCTACTTGAGGGGATGAGGCGGGAGGATCACTTGTGCTTGGGAGATCAAGGCTATGGTGAGCTGAGATCACAGCAGTGCACTCCAGCCTGGGTGACACAGTGAGACCCTGTATCTAAAAAAGAAATAAAAGAGAAACATTTCCTTGTTAGACTTTACGTATCTGACGATGACTTTTGATGGTGAAGGTAGGCATTGGTATGTGGTCTGTGGTGTGTGTGTGTGTGTGTGTGTGTGTCTGTGTGTGAATGCTATTGAAGGAAAGCCGGTAGGAGAAATATCCACAATTCAGTTAAGATCAAACATGTTACAATTTTCTGGGAAGTGCCAAGTTATACAACACCTAAACTATATCCTCTTCCTCTCTGAAACCCCAAACATCCCAAAGTCTCCTTCAAGCCAGACATCCTCTTGGTCTACTGTGCATGGTGTCTGCACGGTCCTCAAGTTTGCCTCAGGGAAAGTGCCTGTTGCCATCAGAAAGAAAGAATGCAGCAGGTACTGATTTATCTCAGGCAGAGGAGCTCTTGTGGTGAGTTTCAACAAGATATGAAAATTGTAGGTTCTTGAACACTCCTTTTCTTCTTCCTTAAAATGGATGTCTTTAGCTACATTCTACTCTCTTCTCTGTCTTTTATGACATAATCAGTCATTCACTCAACAAGGGAACATCTAATATTCACCTAACATCCCATTTGCCTGTCACATATGGACTTTAGCCTCCAGTCGGGCCAGTGACACTATTGATCTCCTAATTCCAATCTAGACTCTTTGGGTATTTTTTTCTCTTTTCCATTCCTTATTTTCTTTAGAGGCATTTTAGATAACTCATTTAAAAATTATTAGTAAATAAATCATTATTTGCAATCAGCATAGACAAGGCCTTGGGTGAGTCTAAGTGGATATCCGGAGAGATCTAAACCCACTGCTGGAAAAGTGAGTGGGAAAGCCCCATTGATATGTGACCCAACTAAACCAACGTTTCATAAAAAGCAGTGTCTTCAGCGACTGCTTTAGGATTTCAGGGAAAAGAAAATGGAGGCAAATCTGAAAGTGGATGTTTTCTATGGAGGATCCTTGATAGAAAAGTTTTCACCCAGCCTTGAGTGAATATGCAGAGCATAAACACATGTTTGTGCAGTGAGGAAATGCTGTCTATGTTTCCTAAAATGGAAGTTCTTGTTTATTGCTTCTTTAGCTGCACAGAGACATAAAAGATGCAAAACTTGGGAGAAGGGAGAGATAAAACTAAGACAAAACTGGAGGAGGGTGCAATGATGTTGTAATTTAACATGCAAAATACTCACTTGGGTATTTTTTAAATTGTTACATTGTGACATTGGGGGGTTCATAAATGGAATTCCATCCAAACTAATTCTAATGCCTATCTTTTCTTTTTAGCAGACTATAGAATAAAGTTAAATCAAAGAACATGAGGTCCCATTCTTACCAAATTCAAATATACTTTTTATCACCTGGTGTTTAAATCATTAATACAAAAGCTTTCAGTCTCCTCCAAATTTCTATTCTAGTAAAGTACTTTCATAATTTTATATTGGAAATGTACTAATCCAGATAACTAGTATGAAATCAAGTTATAATACTATTTTGCATGTTTCTAAAATGTTTACATTTAAAAATAGAGAAGTAAGCCTTAGGGAGAAAACTGCAGCTTTCCCAAGAATATTAAAATGTTAACAAATTATTTCATTTTGAGCTAAAATCAGATAATAATGAGAACAAATTTCACCATCGCACATTCTACAGGGATCTTTGCATTTTATACTTTTTTTTTGTTTTGCTTTATAAGAGGGGATTTTGGTATATTGAATATCATACTGGAAATTTACCTGGACGGAAACGATAGAGTCAACTTAGACTTTAATCACAGAATGATAACATCTTCCAAGGAGAAGGAGCTTTTGAGGTCATTTCACCAAAACTCTTTCACCATACAGTATTTTCCCGTTCATTAACCTTTTGGCACTCTAAGCAGAGATGAAGTATCCTCCCCTGAGTTCCTAGAAGTTGAATTTAATCACCATTTTGCGAGTCTGCCCTCCCCAGTAGATGGTAAACCCTTTGAAGACCCAGAGCATTTTTGAGATAAAAGAATGAATCATATACTTCAGTACATGGAACAAATGAATAAACCTGTAGTGCCTGGCCACCCACCTTTTTTTTTGAACCTGACCGATAAAGACGTTTACAGCTTCTTAATTTCATTATCAGAGAAAGGGTTGGCAATATTTACCTGAGCACTCTCTACAAACAGAGATGAAGAAATTTGGAATGTTTCCTTTCTCTCCTAATACATAGCTTTGGAAGTCTTAGAAAACATGTTGGTATGTTCCTTCTAGGTAGTCTTTTGCAAGCATCCTCTTCAGTGTCAAGCATCTATTCTCATGCATCACATTACAGGTTATGAATATACCCAGAGTTTATGTGAGATCTTTTTTTGTCAAATGCATTAAACCCTTGGCTTATGTATATTGAGCTGGAAGACACATGTTTTTGCAATATTTTAAAAGTAATATATTTTATAATATGCCTTAGAAATTAAAAAGAAAATAGAATACCTCCACTTCCTATGACAAAATGTCAGCATATACAGCAAGGCAAAGCCATTTGTTGCTGAAGCTCAGTTTTTCCCACCGGATGCTGAATGCACAACAATCACCAGCCAAGCCAGGAGCCTGTTTACTGCATGTTTCCCTGAAATGCCAAGCCCCTGAGGTGTTACAAGGAGGGAAGGCAGCATACATGTGTGATAGAATGGCCAATAAACTAATTGGTTTATAGTTTTGAGAAAGCAGCTGGTTGCCTGTTTTTAAATGCAGTGGTCTATAATTTGATAGAATGCAGAAGGAATCATTTCCAAGAAATTAATTAAAGTTCATAGGTTGGAAAATAATGGAGCTCATCATTAGGGAAAGCTTATTCTAAGACTTAGGATAAAATGAGCTTCCTCTTGCATTTCATTCAACTTAAGGTTTTGTAGTTACTTGTCATCATCAAAAATATCATCAGAGTCATCGCCATCATCATTATCTAAATTTGAGTAGCTATGAGAAGGTATTGTGAGGTCCTAGCTTTAGAGGAATCAATTTCTTTGAGATTTGATATTTTTATTTTAGGACTGCAGAGCATAGGTTAGAATCTGTGTTTTAAAAACTTTGACAGGCCACGTCATAGGTAGTAAAGTTTTCTCTTGGCATGAGTTTTGAGTTGACTTGTGTTATGGTTGAATTGTGTCTCTCAAAAATATTGTTTATGTCTTAACTCCTGGTGCCTAGGAATTTCACCTTATTTGAAAATAGGATTTCTGCAAATGTAATCAAGGTAAGATGAGTTCATACTGTGTTAGGGAAGATCCTAAACCCAATATAATTGGTGTTCTTGTAAGAAGAGACACAACAACAAAGACAGAAACAGGGAGAACACCATGTGAGGATGGAAGCAAACATTGAAGTGATTCATCCCTAAGCCAGGGAGCACTGTTGGAAACCACCAGGAACCAAGAACAACTCAATCCAAGACAGAAGCATGAAATGGATTTTCTTTAAGAGCCTCTAGAAGGAATCATCTTAATTTTGGACTCTGCCCCAGAACAGTGAGACAATGCGTTCTTGTTTCAAGTCACCAAGTTTGTGGTAATTAGTTACAAAGCCCCAGAAATGAATGCAGTCTGGATTAGGTATATTCTGCGTACATATGCTGCCTAAGAATGCCAGAAGCCAGAAGAGGTGATGTCTGCATTTTTGGTTCCTAAAATCCTCTCTCAGTACCCACTGCTCTGTCCAGGGCAAAGCTCCCCTGACACATTTTTAGCCTTTAGGCTATGTCCTATCTCCCCTGCTCACCAGAGAAGTAGGTCTTGGATTCCAGTCTCTCAAGGCTGGCATTTTCCAAGTGAAAGACACTGCCTTTGTGTAAATCCTTCCCCCTTGAGTGTAGGCAGGACATAGGATTTGTTTGTGTCTCATGGAATATGATAGAGATAATGGAACACCACTTCCATGATTATGTTACATAAGCATATAAATTGTGTCTTACTAGTATACCCTTTTTGTTGCATTCTTGGTTTCCATGCTTTGATGAAAGAGCAGCCATGTTAAACAGGTGCATATGGCAAGAAGCTCAGAGCTGCCTCTGAAACAACAGCCAGCAAGGAACAGAGGCTTTCAGTCCAGCAGTCCACAGGGCATTGAATCCTGCCAACAACCACATAAGTTTGGAAGCGAACCTTCCTCAGTTATTCAGCTTTAAAATGAGACCCCAGCTCAGGCCAACACCTTCATCAGTGAGAGACTTCAAAGCAGTGGACCCTGCTAAGGTTGTGCCTGGATTCCTGATATGCAGAAACTCTCATAAAATAAATACATTACTTGAAACTGTTAAGTTTTGGTTATTTGTTACATAGCAGTCAATAACTAATGTGGCATAATATGCAAAACATGGATTTCAGCTGAGCACAGTAATCCCAGCTCCTTGGGAGGCTGAGGTGGGAGGATTGCTTGAGGTCAGGAGGTCGAGGCTGCAGTGAGCTATGATAGCACCATTGCAATCATAGCTCATGGCAGCTATGAGCCTGGGAGACAGAGCAAGACCTTGTTTCTAAAAAGACATGGATTTCAAATTTGGCCAGATTGTAACCCAACTTCTACATAGATATTATGTCTCCATTGGAGGGATATATATTTTGAGACTTTGCAATCCTTAATTACTTAGGAACAATTAGTTAGCAAGTGAAAGAAATTCAGGTTGAATTCACTTAAGGGAAAAGAAGAGATTTTCGGGTTCCATTTACTAGCGGTGCATTTAGTTTCGAAAATGGTGTCCTCAGGTCTAATCATTGCTGTTAGGAATCTGGCACTTTGGCGCCATGTTTCTTCTTTGGCTTTCTTAGAGAGGCTTGTCCGTGTGTGGTGGTAGGCAGTCAACAGCATTTCCTAGTATGTCATCCTTTTCTCAGAGAAGCACATTGGCCTAGCAACTATGCGTACTGGCCTAATTTTAGTTGCATGCCAACCAATGTCTATATCCAGTGGAAAGAGATACTTGAATTGATATGGACTGCTTGGGTTATGTATACTCTTCAGAAATGAGAAGAGATTGGGTAAGTCCAGTAGGCTTAGGGTAGATGGAAGTAAGATTGCTCCCCAGAGGAAAATTGAATGCTAGGTAAGCAAAACTCATTGATGTCCATTGTTGCTTATATTACAAATAGTACCAAACAAGAAAGAATGGCATGGCTGCTTCATAGAAGAGGAGATGAACTTGGGGCAAAACCTTACCTAGGATATTTCCTTTTTTCAGCTAAAAAGAGGAACTTGGACATTCAGAAATGAGAAAACTTGTATATCAGTTGCTGTTGTTGTTGGTTTGTAAACAGCTGTAGCTCTTAGTGACATAGAGAGATAAAGTGACAGGAACAGATGAGGATGTTTCTATTAGGATGTTATCCAGGCAGTTCTATGTTGGGAGTCACCCTCCTGGGACACTCCTGGGTCTGGAAGCTGTCAGCTGGTGGCAAATCAGAGATAGTCTGAGATTTAATGCCAGATGGGAAACGTGACCTCAAATGAATGAGGCTGTTTAGGAGTGGGCGCAACATGCTGTGCTTGCCATCTCTTTTAAGAGTTCTAACTGAAAGGTTAGGTTTACTGAAGGATAAGCCAATTTGGGGAGCTGATCTGGTGAACATGAATTTGGCCAAACTTCAGGCTAAGCGTTTAGCAGGGTGAAAGTTTGGGAAGAGTTTCGTTGTAGAACATTAGGCAAATGGCTGACAAAAGAGCTTCCAGTTCTCTCGCAAGGAATTCTTCAAAAAGCAAAGGAGGTCCTTCTCAGTCAGCCTGCTCTTTCTGCTCAGTAGACTTCTTTGTGAGACTATGCTGTGAGTGAGTTCTCAGGCTGGTGATATAACCTGGTCTTCAATTCTTGTGCAGCTCTGTAAGTCCACGTAGGCACCACTAAATATCCTTATGACATTAAGTGTCATTGGATTGTTTGCTAACATTTGCTTCCATATGGGCCCCAGGCATTAGCAAACATGTAGTTTATTCATTTATTTATTCACTCAGTGAATATTTATTGAACTTATTCTAATTGTCAGGCCACTTTGCTAAATGTTGTTCCATCACTTTCCTTGCAGACCATACAGGGGAAAATGCACAACTAACTGGAATCATCATTTAGTGTAATCCATGCAATGATGCAACAAGTTGGGGAGATGTGAGAACATCTGGCAGGAGCATGTGTCCCAGACTGAGAGGGTGAAAATGCACTAAGGAGAAATTTGAAGAATCAGTAACTGACCAAATTGCTGGGAGGAGAGTCATTTCAGACAGACAGAGGAGCACGTTCAAGGCTGAAGTCTACAGCCTGACATTAATATCGATTCTCTTAGCTAAGTGTTGTTAAAGAAACCAAATGACAGTGAATTTGAAGTCCTGCACTCAGCCAACCGTATGAAGTGTAGTCACTGTATGGTCAGTTAATTACAGGGCAGCATCCTTCAGTCATCAGTCGAGCTAGAGAGAATATTGACAGATGTGCTCTTATGAAAGCTGAGAAGCTCAACCAGGACAAGTATTTAGCTAAAAGGGGGTCTGACCTCCTTTTAGAGATGGGAAGCAAGGGTGGACAGCATAACCTGTAGACTAAATCTATCACACTGCTGTTTTTGCGAAGGGTTTAATGGAACACAAATAAGCCCTTTTATTTATGTATTGTCTATGTCTGCTTTCACACTACAAAGACGAAGTTGAGTAGTTGCAAAAGAGACCATATGGCCTGCAAAGTCTACAATATGTACTATCTTACCCTTTATTTTAAAAAGTTTTCTGACCCCTGATGTAAAGGACCAACTTCATGAAGTCGCATGTGGATTTTCTAGTTATCATATAGACATGAATGGAAGAGTACAGAAGTTCCATGTCAGACAGCAATTGTTTTCAAACTTGCTATGAATGTTTTCCAAATGCAGATTCCTGGGCTCCATCCAGGCTTCCAGTGACTCAAAATCTGGGTATAGATTCCAACAATTTGCCTTTTAGTGACCTTAGAGGTGATATTGATGGCAAAAATTTTATATATGTACACATTCATGAAACAGAAAATTGGACATGAAATATTTTTTAATCCACATATAAACAGATACTCCTTTCTGTCATTAAAAACCAATTAGGAAAAAATGATAAAAGCCTGATTTTAAAACCATGGTCCATATGGCTTATGCAAGATAATTTTCTGAAGTGACCTTCAAGATGAAACAGTTGCAAAGTATATCTGTGTTCAGTTAAATTAGGAGGTGTGTGTGCAACAAGGAATTATTAGCCGTAGATCTTTAAAATCAAATCAATGTAAACAAAACACTGTCAGCCCAGTGGCCAAAGAACACAATCAATCAAAATATGAATAAATATACACAATTATACACTACTACTACTAGATGATGATGATGATGGTGATGATGATGGTTATGATGGTGATGATGAGGATGGTGATGGTGATAGTGATGATGATGGTGATAATGATGATGGTGGTTATCGTGATGACGATGGTGATGATGGTGATGGTGATGGTTGTGATGATGATAGCAATGAAGATAACAATTATTGTGATGATAATTTATGGCGATAATAATGATTGTGGTGATGGTCTGTTTCCATGCGTCAATCTCAGTTGCTCCCCCAGACTCCATACAAACAGAACCACCTTAGAGATGTTTCAAACTTACCGTGTTCGAAACTTAACTGCTGCTTTTGACACAATGAATGCCCTCCTGTCTCCATTTTTACCGTCTTAGGAGAACTCACACCATCCCCTCATCACTCAGTGAGCCAAGTGTGCTAGCTGCTGATCCACATGTCTGAATGGCCGCCTTGAGGAATTGACATTACCTTGGGGACCTACAGGGAGCAATGATGCTGGACTGGGGCAAGGATGAATAAAGGAGGGATAAGTCCAAGTTGTTGGGGGAAGACAGGGCAGCCAACTCTATCTGGAGCTCTCAGATGGGTTTAGCGGTTGTGGAGATATTTCTAATGGCATTTTGAAGACGTGGAAGAATGTTATTAGGCATAGCAGAGATTCTTAACTAAGAGCAATTTTGGCCCCACTGTAAGGGACATTTGACAATGTCTAGAGATATTGTTGGTTGTCACAACTGGGGAGGTGCCACTGACATGGAGTAGGTAGTGACCAGAGATGCTGCTGAACATCGTAAAATGCAGAAGAACGACTCACACAGCAGAGAATTATCTAGTCCAAAATGTCAGTAGTTCTGATATTGAGAAACTTGGCTCTGTATTGTGCATGTGTAATCGTTTTTTACTTACTGATTCTAGATTCAACTGGCAAGGGGGTGTCAGCAATGTCTGGAGATATTTTGGATTATCCCATCTGGGCAGTGTGTGCTCCTGACATCTAGAAGGCAGAGGATGCTGCTAAACATCCTACAATGCACAGTACAGCCCTCACAACAAACATAATCATCCAGCCCCCAAATGCCCACAGTGCTGATGTTGTGAAACCCTGCTCTAAGTCAAAGCATTGTCTTACTCAATTTTTAATTCCTAGTGTATATCAGTGGTTCTCAACTTTGGGGAGGGGACAGGTTTGCTTCCAGTGTACATTTGGCAATGTGGGAAGACATTTTTGTTTGTTGTGAGTATGGAGTGTGTTACTGGGAATGGAGGCAAGGGATGCCACTAGACATCTTACAGTGCATAGGACAGCCTCCACCCCTCAGAATGATCTGGCCCCTAATGTGAACAGTACTGAGGTAGAGAAAACATGAGGTAGACTGTAGAAGCCTATAGAGGAAGAGAATCTGAGAAAATTGTTGTGCTTGGGGAACACTGAAGAATGCGGAGCAATTGAACAAATGCTTGTGCAGACAGATTGGCACCAAATTGCAATGGAGCACCAATGGGACAGTGAAAAGGGACAAGTCCTACAATGCACAGTTCTTGACCATCCCCAAAGTGCTCCAAAGCTACAGAAGTTGGTGTGCATGTATTATCTCATTGATCCTATTTGGGAATTATCATGTTGACAGCTGGAGTCCCATGAAGGAACATTTTTAAGCAGCAAAGTGACAAGCTCTGATTTGCCTTTTGAGATTAATGACTCAGAGACTGCCAGTTATTTGTTAACTTGCTTGATTCAGCCTAAGCAGACATCTAGAGGGTGTAATTTGATTTATTCTGCAGAGGGGTGATTGGCCCCTACATTATCTTGGCACACTGCCTGAATTTCTGAACACCAAAGACTTATTTATTTAGTGTATGGCCATCTCATTTCCAAGAGTCATCAAAGAAGTGAGAATGGATTAGATAGGGAACAAGCTGACCATTGGATTAGTTTATCAGATGATTAGCATGCCATGCTAATTTATCAAGACATGGAACATTTAAAGAAGGGGAGAGTAACATATACAGGGAAGATAGGAGATCTTTGTCCCAATTATTTCTTTTTTTTTAATGCATGAATAGTCTTTTGGTAAATATAGTTTATGTTTGTTTCTGCTTTCTAAGTTAGGCTGCAAAATATTATTTATCGGTGATATTCTTTGAAATTGATTGGCATGGCAAGACTGTAAAAGAGTATCCATAGGTGTATTTAAAAATAAAAGATCGTCTTTTCATCTTTGCAGAAAAACATGTATTTACTATTGCTTGGAATAGAAAGCAGAATTTTGCTGTAGCCATTAGGAAGTGACAAACACTACGCCATAATTATAGTGAGAAGAAAGCATCAAAAAGAAATGTTTTGGTTTTTTTTATATACAGTTGGCACAAAAATGTCCACATATATGAATACTCTAAAGAATGCACCATAAAAAGAACCTTCCACCACTATTAACAGAATTAATCAGTGCTCATTACCATGGGATCGGGGATACATTTTTACATGTTCTTGATTAGATTCAAGAGCCAAAGAATAAGGCCTAATTGATGAAAGTGGGCTCTAATTTTGTGCTTTTAAAATAATGGCCTCTGGCCAAATATGGGCAAAAGAAACAGCACTTGATTTGTTATTTTACATTTGTTTCTTGCATCCTGCTCGAAAATAGAGATGATTTACAGTTTTAATATATTTTTCATGCACAATTAACATCATTGTTGCCAGTTTTATAGAAGAGGCAGGAAAGTGGGCCTTCTATGATTTATTGTGAGTGCATGAAACAGAAGTAATGCTACTAGCAACAGAGTTTTAGTAGGAAAAAGTTAAAGCACACAGTCTTAAAAAGGAAAGGTTGGTGTCAAAATTATGTTTGCTTTAGGTAAGCTTTATACCTCCATGGATGGCTTTTTTTATAGTAACAACAACAGTAACTGTATTTACATTGGGGCCTTTTCTCTGTTTCAGAGGCTTTCATGTGGAGTGCCAAAATGGTAAAATATTTAACATTGTTATATGAAGGAGTGAGGGAAAATCCAATCAAGATTGGCATTTTTTAAAAAAGAAAAGGAGCATAGGGAATATTTTAAAGATTTGGGGCCAAGGCTCGTGGCTGATGCCTGTAATCCCAGTGTTTTGAGAGGCTGAGGAAGGAGAATCACTTGATCCAGGAGTTTGAGACCAGCCTGGGCAACATAGCGAGACCTCCACCTCTATAAAAAAGACTAAAAAGTTAGCTGAGTGTGATGGCACGTACCTGTAGTCTCAGTTACTAGGAAGGCTGAGGTGGGAGGATAGCTTGAGCCCAGGAGGGCCAGGCTTCAGTGAGCTGTAATCACATCACTGCACTCCAGCCTGGGCAACAGAGCAAGACGCTGTGTCTCAAAGAAAAAAAAAAAAAAAGATTTGGTATCTTTCTTTCCCCCACAGTTTGCATGTACATTGAAAACTGTGCATTTAAGCCAAAATAGTTTTTTTTTTTAAACATTTCACTATAAAAAAGGAGTCTGGCTTTCACATGGGTACATGATTTTGCTTTGGCTTCTTCAATTCCCACCTGCCCTGTTGTGAGACCCATGAAGTAAGCAAAGCATTCTTTTTGCCACGGAAATGAAACTCCTAAACATATTGTTTATTATCACATAACGGAAAGAGAGAAACGTTTCAAAAATAAGGATACATGAAGCCCTTATTGAAAAGCAATCATACATTGGTGAATTTAATGTTTTGGAGCAAAAACTGTTATGTTGGATACCTATTAGTCTTTTTAGCTAGTGAAATATGTACAAGGCAAAATCAAGCATCAATAGAAGGGTCCAACTAAGCTTGTTTCTCATATGGTTTCTCTGCCAGCTCACACCTCAAGGGTGCCTCCTGCCTGCAATGTGTACTCTCTGGTCCACACACTGATTTCCCCTTTTCTGTTTCATGGGGTGACTTGCTGACCTTCTCTGTGCATGGCTAGTAGTACTCTATTGACTGGCAAGGGTTGTGTCTTCCACTTGGGTCTTCCAAGCTGCTGAAGAAAGCAACACAGAAAGTATAGCTGACAATAATTATCTGTCAAATGTATGTGAATCACAGTGTGGATGGTCGACCTGTTGTTTCTTTTTTCTCTTTGAAAGGAAGATTTCAGTTTTCTCTGCAGCCATGGTACTTTATAAATTATTTCCTCTTCCATCTCTTAAAAGTCACTGTTATTTACCACCCCATTAGCTGTGGATGGCGTGAAATGCCCACTCATGCAGCACAGGAGGATACACAGATTGTCACACATCTTTTCAGGAGACCACACAGCAGTGGGTAGTGTAGTATTAAATAAATGCCTGGAATAGGAGCTGGGAATGCATTGCACTTCAAGGAATTTTATCCATAGGATGTAACTGGGAAAGTGCAGAAGAATGCATATATATGGTTGTTCATTGTTACATGTTTTATGGTAGCAAAAAAAAATTAAAAAATATTCAACTTTCATTTT
This sequence comes from Pan troglodytes, assembly GCF_028858775.2. Lineage (NCBI taxonomy): Eukaryota > Metazoa > Chordata > Mammalia > Primates > Hominidae > Pan > Pan troglodytes. Next base: position 6,581,908 of record NC_072421.2, on the reverse strand, counting down.
AGACACGGATTTGCAGGTTTGCTACATGGGAATACTGTGTGATGCTGAAGTTTGGGGTATAGATCCCATTACCCAGGTAGCGAACATGGTACCCAACAGGTAGTTTTTCAACCCACACCCCCCTGTCTTCCTCCCCTTCTAGTAGTCCCTAGTGTGGAGTGTTCCCATATTTATGTCCATGTGTACTCAGTGTTTAGCCCCCACTTATAAGCGAGAACATGTGATATTTTGTTTTGTTTTCTATTCCTCCATTAAGTAACCAAAATTTTTAACAACGTAGAATCCATTACATAATTAGAGATACAATACAAGCATTGAATACCAGCTGTTAAAATGGCATTACAGGATAATATTTAGTGATATGGAGGAATATTCAGAGTGTATTATATACAAACATTTTCATCATATCATTTTTTACTAGAGTGGACTGTCATTTTCTTGTGGGCTCCCTTGTATTATTTACTCTATTGCATCTCAGTTTTGTTGCATATTATGTAAAATAGAAGATAATGATAGCTTGGCGCATTCTCTGCTGAGACTATTTACAGTGGTGTAAAAAGATGTTGCCAGGGGTGTGTGCCTCAGTCTGTCCCAGCCTTCGTAGGGCCCCATGTTTCAACTCCCTAATAACCCATTGAAGACACACGGGCACACAGGGGAGAATGCTCTGGTTTAAACAGTCAACCATAAGCCAGACACAGTGGTGCAACCTGTGTTGCACCTTGTGGTAGCCTCTTGCTACCCAAGAGGCTGAGACAGAGGATCTCTTGAGGTCAGGAGTTCAAGACCAGCCTGGGCAACATAGCAAAACTCCCATCTCTAAAAAATAAAAGCAAACTCAACCATTTTGAGTTTTACATGTTGTAAATATCTTCTCCCACTGGCACCCACCCATCATTCCTGGTTTTGATTGAAACAAAACCATTAGTTTTAATGTAGCAAAATGCCATCAACATATTTTTCTTTCTAACAGTTTCTCCTACGTAGTGCCTGTTAAAGAAATCCTGTTCTACCCCAACATCACAAAAACATTTTCCTATAAGTATCAGAATTTCATTGTTCATACAGACATTTTTTAATCCATGCAGAGTTTATTTTTATATATGAAATGAGGTGGGAATCTCATGTTATTTTTTTCCCCAATAGGGGAACATTGCTTTGACACATGAAGGAAGCAATGTATTCTTTTTTTTCTTTTGAGACAGAGTCTTGCTCTGTAGCCCAGGCTGGAGTGCAATGGTGCGGCCTCAGCTCACTGCAACCTCTCCCTCTCAGGTTCAAGCGATTCTCCTGCCTCAGCCTCCCAAGTAGCTGGGATTACAGGCACACGCCACCATGCCCAGCTAATTTTTGTAATTTTAGTAGAGACGGGGTTTCACCATGTTGGCCAGGCTGGCCTCGAACTGCTGACCTTGTGATCCACCCTCCTCGGCCTCCCAAAGTACTGGGATTACAGGCATGAACCACTGTGCCCAGCTACAACGTATTCTTTCCCAATGATTTGTGGTGTCAGCCAGGACCTTGATAGGGATAAATGGCATGCAACTTGAGAAATGTAATTAAGATGGGGACAGGATAGTGGAGCCCTTATGTGAAGTTGCTGATGCCCACTGAGGTTGAACTGGACCTACCTACCAGGGAGGGAACTGGAGGTCATATATACAGGCCTTACTCGCCTTCTGCCCTCCGGATTACCTGCTAGTGTCTTCCTTGGCTGAAACCCAGGAGCAGCCAGAAGGCAAGAGTGAACCTGTTTATTTACCTTCCACACCAGAGAGGAGTGGAGATGAGGAAAAGTTAATCTTGAAGGGGACAGACTCCTCCCCCCACAAAATAGTACAAGCTTTTAAAATTCATCATATATACATCAGCCAATCCAAGGGCTTTATATTTGGTCTTGTTGATTTCCTGATCCATTCCTGCAAGATTAAAGTATGACTCAAATAGTACAAACGCCCATATATTTTTCATCTTCAACATTCTCGTTGCTTTTTGTAGAATTTATTCTTTCATATACAATATGGAATCAATGTATCAAAAACTGCAACATTCTTCTGTCTTTGCTGGGAATTGTATTTATTGAAATGTTGGTTTGAGGAAAAATAAACATCTTCCAAGCTCATGTTATCTCATTTGTAAACTGGCATAGTTCATTACTTGTTGGATCTAATCATAGCTTTATTAAAGACTTTGAGCATTATGTGTTAATTGATTATTATTATTATTTTGCAAATGATATCTTCAATTACATTTTCTACTCCTGGTATAAAAGAATGTCGATCTTTTTTATACATTGATTATATGTTCAGCCATCTTTTTTGATTCCCTATTATTTCTAGTAGCTTTTCTGTTAAATTACATGGTTTCCATAAGAATGGTGACATTATGTACAAATAATGACCATTTTCTCTCTTTCCTTTCAATACTTGTAATTTTCATTTCCTTTATAACTTGTACCATTGTATGGCCCACTGACGTCCAGTGCGAGGATGAATACTGTTGGTACAAACTTTTGTTCCCATTCATGACTTTACAGGAAATGAGTCTAACATCTTTTTTGTAAATGCAGCGTTGAGGAGAGATTTTAAAGCATGCAGTCATTATCAGATAATATGAATTACTTGCAATTCCCAGTTTTTTCTAAGTTTTTAAAAATGTTTTCTTTTGTTCATAAATATTGATTATGACCAAATAATCAACTGGCATTTCTACAGCTGGTTATATGATTCTTCTCTTATAATTAATGTGCTCTGAAAATTAATATATTTTTAAATATATATTCAATTTCGGGAATAACACATTTTTAATCTTAAAAGAAACATTTTTAAAATGGCCATTATTCTATTATAGTGGAACATATTGTATATTAAAAATAGCTACTATTCTACTAAGTTTGGTTTGTAAATATTCCACTTAGGATGTCTACATCTACCTTCATAAATGAATTTGATTTATAATTTTCTGATGTTATACACTCTATACTTTTGATATGAATGTTAAACTGTCCATACAAAAGGATTTGGGTAGCTTTCTGTAATTTTATATTTTCTGAAGAAAACTTAAATAAGTAGAATTACTAAAATTTTTGTGAAAATTATCTTGGGTGGTGAGTTTTTATGTGGGAGATTTTTAGTGACTCTTTCATTACTACTTATAGCTTTTAGTTTATTCATTTCTTTGTGTAAAGTTGCTTTGTTTTTTTTTTCCTCAAATATTTCAATTTCTTTTTTTAATACCAGGGCTTATACTATTAAAATAGTATTTTGTATTTTTTATAACTTTGTTTGTTGTTTTAAAAATGATTTTCCTCTTTAAAGACTATTTGTTTTCATTATTTGTTGTATATTATTTGTTGTATATTATTTGTTTCATTATTTGTTGTATATGTTACTCTTCCTTGGTCAGTCTTGCCAGAAGTTTGTTTATATTATTAAGCTTTTCAATAAACTAGCTTTCATTTTGGTAATTAGCTCAACTGTTTTTTCTCTGTTTCAGTAATTTCTGCTCTTACCTTGATCATATCCTATTTTCAGATTTATTTGGATTTATTCTGTTTTCTCTTCTTCCTGTTTCTTGACTTGCCTCCATGGCTCGTTTATTTCCAATTCTTCTTGTTACCTTGTAAAGATATTTGAAGTTTTAATTATCCCTTTTAAGCACTTCTTCAGTCCCATCTGACAAATTTTCACGTGACATTTGAACTATCACTGGACTCTGACTGTTTTGTGTTTATACGGTAGCATAAAGGCACATGCACACATATACACACACACATAGATGTGTGTGTGTATATGTTTAGTGTTCTATCATTATTTTGAATGCTTTTTACTATTGATTTCTAATTCTGTTGACCGATAGAATATAGTGCTGTATGCTGCTGTTTCTTTTAAGTACTCTTTATGAAAGGCAGATTTTGTAAACGTTCGGTGTGTGCTTGAAAGCTATGGACACATTTACACATACATAGACATATTCACAAATACAAATACAGATATACGTGTATATGTGAGAATGTGTGTTTTGAGGAGCATAGGTTTCCATAGATACCCACCAGATCACATGTATGGGTTACTTCAGTCTTCTATATCTTATTTATTTTGGTGGGTGGGGCTAGGGACAGAGTCTCGCTCTGTTGCTCAGGCTGGAGTGCAGTGGCCTGATCTCCGCTCACTGCAACCTCGGCATTCTGGCTTCAAGTAGTTCTCCTGCCTCAGCCTTCCAAGTAGCTGGGATCACAGGTGCACACCACCACGCCCAGCTAACTTTTGTATTTTTAGTAGAGACGCGGTTTCACTTTGTTGGCCAGGCTGGTCTCCAACTCCTGGCCTCAAGTGATCCACCAGCCTCGGCCTCCCAAAGTGCTGGGATTACAGGCGTGGGCCACTGCAACTGGCCTATATCCTCAATTACATTTTGTCTCCTAAGTTTATCACTCCAAGAATGTTGTGTTTTATTCTACTGTAACATTTTATCTTTTCTTATCTGTCCTTTATCTTATATATTTAATGTATATGGATATACTATGTTATATATATGTAGTATGTATATATAAAATGTACTTATATACCTTTTACATGTTTTGAAGCTTTATTATTAGGATGTTACATGAAAGTGTCAGTTACACCTTTTTAATCTTCCATTCCTTTTCTAGTATTTATTATCCATTTTTGACATTTACTATTTTTGTTTGATACTAAATTTGCTTCCTGTGATATTTTTTCATTTATATTTTGTTTTATATTTACAATTTTTAGTGTCTTCATTTTCAAGTTTATGTATCCATTCTAAATATATCTTTTCAACAATATGTTGCTAAAAGTATTTTAATCAATATTTTATCTTTATTCTAATTTTATTTCTGCAATTATCATTATTATAGATTTCACTTCTGACATTTTATTTTATATTTATCAATCATGCTTTTTAAATTTTACCTTTTTTTTTTTGCTTTACCTGACTTCCATTATATAATTTTAAAAGTTTCTTTTACTGACCTTATTATTATATTCTTCTTTCTTCTGTTTTTTTTCCTTCTTATAGTTGGGATTCATCAAATTTCCCTCTTCTTTTCCCATTTTATGCTGCACTTATATTTTAATGAAGAGGTATCTAGTCTTCTTATTAGCTATCAAACATTTCAGTATCCATAATTTTCCTCAAAACAAGATATTGATTTAGCATTTTCTCTACTCTTCGGCATCTCTCTCTCTCAATCACCCCACACTGTGTTAGATTCTAAGAGAATCTGGGCTCTAGATCATGTTAAAAATTTGATTTTAGATCATTGTTTCTTCGGAATAATTTTTTGTCATTACCTGTATTATGTTGCTGTGTTCTGGGTTCCTCTCCTTGCAGAAATATATTGTGTCAAGATTTCTGTGATGTAAGTGGATTTGGATTTAAGCTATCATTTAAATGACAGTTTCACTGGACATAAAATCCAGGCTGATTTTCTTTCCCTTGTACTTGCGGGGGGTGAGAAGCCACTGCATTTTGTATCCTACGTTGCTTTGCAATTAGCCTGGTTTTCATTCCTTTGCACATCGCCTGCTTTTTCTCATTGGAAAAATTAGACATATTTTGTTTACATTTGAGGTACTCAAAAATTGGAATTTATTTTTGCTTTGTTCTGTTTTAAATCAACCTATTATTTACTTTGTGAGTACTTTCACTTTTAAGCCTTTTTTTTTTCTTTCATTCTGGGAAATTCTCAGCCTTTCTGTCTAATGTAGTTCTTCCTAGTCTTTTTCTCTTTGTTCTCTTTCTGGGTCATTTTTTTTATAGGACTGGTAACACTTCTATTTCCATCTTCCATACTTTAGCATTTGGAGGATGTTTTTCCACCATTTTTCATCCCAGATCCATTTTGGGAAAATGTCTCTCTGTCTTTTGGCTCCTATGTGCATTGTTTGTGGGTATCCTTCCATTTCAGTCTGTTCTTTGTGCTCTCCAGTTCAACAATTTCATTTCTTCTCCCCGGTATCTCGCGTGACTTCCTTTGAAACCCTTTGTTCCAACTTCATATCGCTATCATTGTCTCTGTGTCCATTGGAGGGATCTGCTTCTTTTGAATCCCAGTTTGTTTACTTGGGTCATTTTATTATTATTATTTTTTAAATAGGATGTTCCTTTTCTTTTAAGTGCTTTGCTTTTTGACTGGCTCTTAAAAATTTCTTGGGAGTTCTTTTATTTTCTTGAGGCCGGTAGAGGTCTTGGAAGGTACCAAGTGTCCAATGGGCAGTCAAAAGCCCACATCTCTGCCTGGCGCGGTGGCTCACACCTGTAATCCCAGCACTTTGGGAGGCCGAGGCAGGTGGATCATCTGAAGAGTTCAAGACCAGCCTGACCAATATGGTGAAACCCTATCTCTACTAAAAATACAAAAATTACCTGGGCATGGAGGCATGTGCCTGTAGTCCCAGCTACTTGGGAAGCTGAGGCAGGAGAATCACTTGAACCCGGGAGGCAGAGGTTGCAGTGAGCAGAGACTGTGCCACTGCACTCCAGCCTAGGTGACAGAGTATGACTGCATCTCAAGAAAAAAATAAAAAACAAAAAATAAAGGCCCACCTCTCGATTTCATGCCTCTGGGTAAATTGGAGGGAAAAGAGGGTCCCTCTGTGAAGAGCCCTTGGAACTTGAGTTCTAATTTCTAAACCAAGAACTTTATATTCTTTCCTCCCTCCCTATCACTTCCATCCACTGGCTGGCTCTTATCTGAAAACTGTCGTGTGCAGTTATAAATACTCAACACTTAGGGAAGGAGAAGGAATTCTGAGAGATTTCACCAGCCTGATTCTTTTCATTGCCATAAAATTCCACTGCTTTACCAGAAATCCTTGGAATGTGGCTTTCCTAGCTTTGCACTGTGACTTTCTTCATTCGGAATAACGAAGATGGGAAAAGCATTGATCCGCCCAGTGAGGAGCGAAGAGCAATACCTAGGTGGAAAGCTCTATCTGCCTTGACTGTCCTGTGAAATGCACCTGAGTCTCAGAGGACTCCACTGCCACCTGTCTGTCCAGGAATTTCCCATTTTGTATGGCGACTTCAAAGTAGGTAAATACTTTGATTAAAGGAATAGAGAACAGAATTTGGGTAGCTTGTTCAAAAGATGGCATGGAAAATTCCGTGACTGGAGTAGTTGTGAAGCATCACTCTTCCTGTAAGAATAAAGGAGGCATTTGCCAGATGTCTGAAAACACACAGACACACACATAAAGGAATTACTTCTGGCTGCAAGAATATTCTCTCTCAGCATCTTCCTGCATCTCCACGGGCAAACAGACCCACAACAGTCTGGGATTTTTTAATTGCCAACAGTTTTCATTGCATGAGAGCCTGACATGTCTGTTGCATGATAGGGTGTGTTTTTATTTTTGGCTTCCTATTGGTTTCAACATATCCCTCCTTCCATGTCATAATGACAATTTCAAAGACCTGAGTTGAACCTAGAACACTTTTTTTGTCAGACACAACAATGCAGTGGATGTTAGTCATAGAGTAATCCAAACAGAGATAATTTTGTATATTCTAGAATATTATGTTTTCAAACGTAGGTTTTGATGTACCATAAGTTTTCTTCTGCCATTGAGGCGATATATATGTGTGTGTGTGTGTGTGTATGTATATATATGTGTGTATTTTAAATTTAAATTAGATATTTTTTAGAGGCCTTAGCCCTTAAGCAGAATTCCCTCCTAATTTAATGATTTTGGACGAAGCTCTTTGTGAATCATTTAAAAACACATTCATGCTTCTTCAAACAGAGGTAACAAAGGATATAGCACCTTGACTTGTTGACTAAGTGCTGTCTTGGTAGATGTTATTTAGCATAGAAGATGCCTGCAGGGTCAATTCTACTCTCTAAAGTTTCTTGAGGCTGTGTTAAATGAAATCAAACACCTGTGGATTTTTTATTCTTGTTTACGCTTTTTATACCTCTCCTTTCTTCTCCCTGGGCAACCTGCTTTCACACTAGTGCCTACCTCTGTTTTCCCTTCAGAATGTGATCTATGCTACACAATCTGATTAACAAGCTCACCAGAGTTCTACTGGACATAGAATAAAGAAACCAGTATAGTTTTCTCTCTAGGGACAAGGCAGTGAGGAAGCCAGTTTGAATACAGGTTCTTGCTCTTGTAAGCATTGACATTCAGCAGGTTCCTTACTTTCTGAACACTGCAGTTATATGATAGGCAGACAGGGACTAAGAATAACACCTACCTCAACGGGGCTGTTGTGAGGATTACTGAGATAATTTATGTAAATCCCTAGCACAATGCCTGACTCATGCGAGATCTTTAATTTATGGTAGCAGTTACTAATTTCATTTATCATAATGAGCTGCCTGAGCTACCAAGGAGCTCTGCCACTCCCAGTACTGTTCTACAGTTCTTTAATTCAACAAAGAAATTTTTCTTTAGTTCCAAATAAGTGCCAGGCATCAGGCTAGGTGCTGGGTGTATGATGATGATCAAAACAGTGTTCGTATGGGGGTAGTCATCATTTTGTAGATGGGCCATTTTTTATGATGTCCCTCTTCATTATAGGTCTTGATTCTTGCCTCTGTTTTGTATACATATGTGTTGCGGCAGGGGCTTGCTATAAAAATCAGAATTGCCCAGGCTGAGCGCAGTGGTGCAATCATGGCTCATTGCAGTGGTGCAATCATGGCTCATTGCAGCTTCGGGCTTAAGTGATCCTCCCACCTCAGCCTTCTTAGTAGCTGGGATTACAGGCACACTCCACCACACCTGCCTCTGTTTTGTGTAGCTGTGATTACGTAGCAATTTTCTGAATCAGTGACAACATGCAATGCATATTTTTTTCAGTAGGTTAATTAATTTATCTAATCTACATTTGGAGCTATTTTTTGGAGTGTTAGTCATCATAATAAATATGGTGGCACTGTCAATAGTAATATAATGGTACCTTAATTCCATAATACAAAGATCACGTCTTCATGACTGATGGACCATTTCAAACCCATAGGTATATTTGCTCGCTCTGTAAAGTATACAAAAGTAAGAATCCTGGACATCTTTAAAAGTTGTAAATTTTTATGCAAAAACTTACATTCACGCCATCTTTTGAATATTGAAAAGATTTGGGAACATGGCGCCTATATGTGACTGTGGATGAGGTGGGGCTGTTCCCTTCAGACACAGAACTCACTTTGCCATAGTCACACTCCCCACCGCTCCCTATTGTGTCTCCAACCCCCAGGCTGTTGTCTGTTTCTTTTGCAACGTTATTACCCACTCATAGATGGTCAACCTTATGATCATTGTTACTTTCTTTTTCTCAAAATCTTTCTAGTATTTGTGATTTTTTTCATGTGGGTATTTTGAGCTTTTTGCATTAAGAATTCGGGATCACATACTCAAAAGTTTAGTATTTACCAGTTTGTATTATTGAGCACTTCAGAAATTTATTTCTGTTGCTGTTATCAACTCATAAAATATCTGTTTAATTATCCAACTAAAGACTAGATAGGATAGTGATTCCTATTTTCTCCAAGCTCATATCTGTGAACTCCTTGATTGCCCAACATAGGCATTCAATCATTCATTCAACAAATACTCATTGAAGACCTACTATGATCTGGGCACTTTTCTAGGTGCTGATAATTGTAGTGAAATAATAGACCACAGTGGACAATGTTTCTTTATGGAATTTAAGTGAATAAGGAAGTTATTTTGGAGTATTTCAGATCGTGATTCCTGCTACGAAGAAAAATAATTCGGAATAAAGTAGATAAGGAATAATAGGAATGGACCCACACAGTTATTATTTTTATTGCTGTGGTCATACTGATATCTGAAGCAAGTAAGAGAAGAGTTTCCTATGAGGATGGAATAGCATGTGCAGAGACCTTGGAGTTGTAGAATCCTTGATGCATCCAAGGAATATGGAGAAGACCAGTTGGGCTAGAGTTGACAAAATGAGGGTGAAGTGGGGGAATAAGAATAGAGAGGTGCTGGACAGTAGGCTGTTGAGAGGGCTTTAGCTTTTCCGTGATGAATATTGGAACCCACAATGTAATTTTGAGCATGAAAATGAGAGCCTTGATTTACATTTTTATCAGATCACCCTGAGTTCTGGTTGGAGAATGAGCTCTAAGGATCTGTGGGTATATTTAGGGAGATACTTAGGTGACCTTTGCAATAATACGCTCAAGGGAGGATGCTGGCTTCACCAGAGAGCTGATAGATAAGGCATGGCCAGATTCTGGGAATATTTTAAAGGAAGATCCAACAAATCGATTATTCCTAGAATGCAGAATGAATGAGAAAGAGACAACTTTGGCCAACCCCAATTCCTTTGGCCGCCGTAACTGGAAGAATTGCGTTGCCATGTGCTGAGAACAGGGAGATTGTGAGAGGAGCACTTTAGGGTGAGGAAATTAGGAGACTGCTTTTGTTTAAGTTAAGAACAACCAAGGAGAGATAGATGTCTTAGAGACAGCTGGGTACAGTAGTGTGGTCATGAAGAGAGGTCTACGCTGGAGATACAAGGTCAGGAGACATGAGCATGTAGATGATATTTACAGTTGTGAGACTGAATCGCATTTCCAACACAATGAATGTAGATAGAGAGGAGAAGTAAGTGTACTAGAAGAAAAAGAAGGATGAAGAGGAGGAGAGAGAGAAGACAGTGAGGAAGAGGAAAGAAGCAGCATGCATGTGTGCACTTGTATGAGAAAGAGAGAGAGAGGGAGAGAGTGGAAGATATAGACAGAAGGAGAAAGAGAGAGACTGGGGGTAGAATTACATCCACCCAAAACCCGAATTTTAATGACTTACAATATGAAAGCTTCATTTTTTTTTCTGTTATGTTGCACCTCACTGATGGACTATCATCAGCCCCACTTCTCTTCCAAGTCTTTATTCCAGAATCCAGGCTGGAGGCCATGCCTGAACTGAGGAAATGGTGTTCATATACAACAGTTCTTTCAGCTTCTGCTCAGATGTGGCATTGCACATCCACTCATATGCGATTGTCCAAAGCATTTTTCTATTCTCTGGGAGGTACTTCAAGGGGCACAACAGTGGCTGGGGATGGAGGGGGCTGTGAATAGACTTTCAGGAAAAAGGATCAACTGTGCTAAATGCTGCTGATGAGTGCAGTAACACAAGGATGAGTAACTTGAGTAGCTTGTAGAGAAGTATAGGCCATTTGTTTCATGCCCAGGAACAAGGCAGGACCAGGAATCCTGGTTGAGATGCTGCAGGTTGGGCTAGTTGGAGGTGGGGGCAAGTTTTTCTCTCACTGCTGGGACTTACTCAGGTTAACAGATGGGACATTGTGGAGGAGCTGGAGACGGAGGAGAAAGTGTAGAAGAGTTATCTAGGAGATGGATTGAGAGTGTTTGATGTGAGAGGCAGTAGAGCATGCATTGAACCTAGGCTGTATGGTTGGAGGGTTTTTTTCCAGCCACGTCCTATCTGCTCAGGTTCAGAGGAGGTAGGAGGTAGATTGAACCAGCCACAGCTGATGCTCCATGAGTAACGAAGGGCTGAGAGTCAGGAATTGAGGAGTCCAAGGCATTAACTGAAAAGATGGTTCATGGAATTTAACAAAGATGAGGACAAATATGAGGAGAGGAGGCAGTCAAGGGAGAGAGAAAGAGTAGGGTTGGGATACAGGGAATGAAAGTGAGCTCCTTAAGATGAATGGCTAATCCCGCAAAACTGGCTAATTCCCATAAGGTGAACGGCTAATCCCATTAGTGCATTGTTGACATGAAAATGTCCTCACCAAATAAGGAAGAAAAATTTGATTTTCTTATGTGGAAAAAGCAAGACCAAAAGCAATCAACCAAAATCGTATCTACTACCTGGCAGTCCATTAGAACACACTAAACACACACATAAAGAGAAAAATGAAGTATGTTAATTGTGAAACTTGTATCTCCAAAAACTGGAAAGCTTCTTGGCACTTAAAAAGGTTCGGCCAGGCATGATGTCTCACGCCTGTAATCCCAGCACTTTGGGAGGCTGAGACGGGCGGATCACTTGAGGTCAGGAGTTCGAGACCAGCCTGGCCAACATGGTGAAACCCTGTCTCTAGTGAAAATACAAAAATTAGCTGGGCATGGTGGTGCATGCCTATAGTTCCAGCTACTCGGGAGGCTGAGGCAGAAGAATCACTTGAACCTGGGAGGCGGGGGCTGAGATAGAAGAATCACTTGAACCTGGGAGGCGGGGGCTGAGGCAGAAGAATCACTTGAACCTGGGAGGCGGGGGCTGCAGTGAACTGAAATCGTGCCATTGCACTCCAGCCTGGGTGACAGAGTGAGATGCCGTCTCAAAAAAAAAAAAAAAAAAAAAAAAAAAGAAAGGTTCAATACCTAGTTGTTGAATGAAAGTGGACGTGTGAATTCAAAGTTTCCGCTCTTTCACAGTGTTAAGTGTTTTTTTTTTGTTTTGTTTTGTTTTGTTTTTTTTTTTTGACAGAGTCTCGGTCTGTCACCCAGGCTGGAGTGCAGTGGCACAATCTTGGCTTACTGCAAACTCTGCCTCCCGGGTTCACGCCATTCTCCTGCCTTAGCCTCCTGAGTAGCTGGGACTGCAGGCGCCCACCACCACGCCTGGCTAATTTTTTGTATTTTTAGTAGAGACGGGGTTTCACCGTGTTAGCCAGGATGGTCTCGATCTCCTGACCTCCTGATGCACCCACCTTGGCCTCCCAAAGTGCTGGGATTACAGACATGAGCCACCGCGCCCAGCCTCATTCAGTTCTTCATTACATTTGTAAAGGTAACTCTAACTCCGTGAGAGCACTTTCTCGCTCACCTCTTAATTCTTGAGCAAACAGAGAAGCTGTGCATGATAAAGCTGGAGAATTGGGTGGTGTCTTCCTATTAAGCTTACAGGAAAGTACTGGGCATTTGGAACAGGTGTTGCATCTTGAGAGCCACAGAGTCAGGTGTGCACGTTAAAACGATGCTTCTAATTGTTGCATGGAGACAGAGAAGACAATCACAAAGATTCTGCCTTGACCTCCTTACCTCTCCAGTTCTAAAAACATTTCTCCCACTACAGAAAGCATCCATCTGTGTGTTTTTGCCTCCACGTGGTCCTATTCCTGAAATGCTCCTTCCAAGTCTGTACTTTTCCAAGAGCTACTATTTCTGGATCTTTTGCAGTTGCTTCAGCAAGAATCAGTTCTGGCTTCCTCGGTTCTACCATGCCAACTTTACCTTCTCATCCCTCAGTGGGATGCTAGGGCTTGGGTTAATTCGTCTCTCTCCTTCAAGGCGACCTGAAGCCCCTGAGAACAGGGGCATATTTTTGCCCAGCCATTACCTACAATGATACAGGAGTCCTGTAATATTCGTTAGAGAAGTGTGTCCACTGAACATGAATTTCCTATCCTGTTCCTTCTAAAAAGGATGTATGAGTTATCCTATATCCCCAAGGCACAACATGACTTTGTTCTGATATGTGCCACCGTGATCCTGTAAAATTTGTTTTGTTTCCAGTCCCTAAGAATAAATGTCTCTTAAAGTATTGTAGTCATTCACTCTACATTTTTATGAGTTATTACTGGCCCACCTACAACCATATTTCCTCCGAAATTCATCCATCCTCCTGGAATTACCTGATTCTGAATTATTGAGTGGTTCTCTTGGCCATTTGCTCAAAAAAAGAGCACACTTATTCCAACACACAGGCATTGTTTCTAAATTATTATTGTTTTTTCTTCCTAGAAACCATTTAGAGATGAAGATCCACTTTAGAACATGAACCCATTTAGTTTAGACTATAACAATTGAAGATATGGTGACTACTGTTTATTTCTGTTAGGGATATATTTTTTGTAGATTTCACAAAAGACAGAACCTGCTGTGTGGCAGCTTATCTGCAGGACACCGATGGTTTGTAGGACGATGGTGAGGCTTTGTGACAAGGCAGAAATGTGGAAGGCTGGCAAGATTGTTTACTGAGCTTCCCCTAAGGATGGAATAATTCACCAATCCCACAACTCCTCCACCCTCAGTCACTACCAATAGTTGTGCCTCAGTGCTTTCTTTTTAATGATTGTATGTATTAAGAAAAAAATCCTCATATGTAGTGTTTAGTTTATCTGATTTTCGTTACTAAAATAATAAAGGAGAAAAGTAAATAATTCATATAAAAGTAAACTTTCTTATTCCAAGCAGGTGTATGTGTGCATGTTTGTGTGTGTGTGTGTGTGTGTGTGTTTGCCACTTTGATGGAAAGAGGCTGACTTTGCAGAGACTATTTTTTGTTAAGAACTTTCCATTAAATTAGAGCTTTAAGTTATAACACTGATTGCATAGGCCAGGGAAAATGGTAGGATGTGGCTTAAAAGGCAATCTCACAAGAAGTATGACTTTTATCTTATAAACAACAGCACAACCTTGGAATTTGTCCCAATAAATTCCATAAGTATAAAATAAACTAAATAAGTAAAGTGACTAATATCCTACTAAGTCTTTTCCTTTACACATGCTTTTTTGCCTAAAGCCACTTAAAGTCTCTGAGGATTTAAATCTATGATTCTTTCATGGAGTAGAAGAAACCCAGAGAATATAGAAATTTAGAAAAACTTTAAGACTTATTGGTTTAACAGAAATAGGCCGGGTGCGGTGGCTCATGCCTCTAATCCCAGCACTTTGGGATGCTGAGCTGGGTGGATCACTTGAGGTAGGAGTTCAATACCAGCTTGGCCAACATGGTGAAACCCCCTCTCTACTAAAAATACAAAAATTAGCCAGGCGTAGTGGTGCACACCTGTAGTTACAGCTACTTGGGAAGCTGAGGCAAGAGAATCACTTGAACCCAGGAGACAGAGGCTGCAGTGAGCTGAGATTGCGCCACTGCACTTCCAGCCTGGGTGACAGGGCAAGACTCCATCTCAAAAACAACAGCAACAAACAAAACAAAACAAAAAACCCAGAGGTAGATCTAATTCTGCAGACTGCAATCACTCAGTTATGGATGGATAAGTCAGTCCTTAAGTCCATCTGCTATTTGTGTATCGTGCATTTTTTTTTTTTTTTTTTGAAACAAGCACGTTCCCACCTGGATTGAATGTTAATATTCACTGAAAGCCAGGGCATTGCAATGAGCCCTTAGGATGTTATAATTCTGGGCCATTTTTACAGTTCAGGATTTCAGATTTATTGCAGTGTTGTAAATTTTTAGTTTCTTGTCTTTCTCTAACATCTAGTAAGTTCCAAAACTTAAAGAACTACAGGTTTTCTTGATAAATACCTGTGTCACTACTTTTTATTTTTAGATTTTTCTTTTTTACTACATGATCTGAGGTAAAAGTTAAATATATATGAATTATTGTTTTGAAAAATATTACCTATAATAGTTTTTTAAAAGAAACTTTAATTTTAGATTTGTGCTAAATTGGCGAAGATTGTGTAGAGTTTTCCTTATACCCCACCCTCAAATTCCACTACTAGAAACACCTTACATCATTATTGTACATTTGACACTATTAATGAGCCAATATGTGTGCAGTTTTTTACTAAAGCCCACCCATTCTTCTGATTTCATTGGTATTTTCCTTCTGTCTTTTTTCTTTCCTCAAATCCTATCCAGGATCCCACGTTACATTTAGCCGTCACGTCTCCTTGAGCTCCTCTTGACTGTGACAGTTTTTCTTCTTTTGTCTTTCATGACCTTAACAGTTTTGAGGAGGGCTGGTCACGGGATTGGTACCTTGTTTGGTTTGTCTGATGTTTTTCTCATGGTTATACTGGGGGGCTATGGATTGTGCAGAGGAAGACCAGAGGTGAAGTGCCACTTTCATTACATTGTATCAAGGGCACATACTAGCACCATGACATTGCAGTTGATACTAACCTTGATCCCATGGATGAGGTGATGTTGGCCAGATATCTCCAGTATCACGTTCGTCCTCCTGCACACACACTTTCTATACTGTACCCTGTGGAAAGAGGTCACTACGTGCAGCCTACACTTAAGAAAGCAGGAGGCCGGGCGTGGTGGCTCACGCCTCTAATCCCAGCTACTCCAGAGGCTGAGGCAGGAGAATCACTTGAACCCGGGAGAAGGAAATTGCAGTGAGCCGAGATCGCGCCATTGCACTTCAGCCTGGGTGATAGAGCGAGACTCCATCTCAAAAAAACAAAAATAAATTAAAAAAAAAAAAAGAAAGCGGGGACTATGATCCCCTCCTTGAGGGCAGAGTATCTACAGAAATTATTTGAAGTTATTTTGCATGAGAGATGTGCCTATTCTCGCCTACTCATTTATTTATTCCCTCATTTACATATATCAGTATGGACTCATGGATATTTATTTTATACTTTGGGTTGCAATCTAATGTGATGTTGTTTATCTGCATAGATTTTGTGTTTACGTAACTTTTTTTCAAATTCCTGAGGGATAGCTTTTTAAAAAATCCCTGTTTTTACTTTAGATCCAAGGATTACGTCTGCAGGTGTGTTACAAGGGTGTCTTGTGTGATGCTGAGGTTCAGGCTTCCGTTGATCCCGTCACTAGGTTATTCTGTGCCCAGATAATGAGCACAGGAAGTTTTTTAGTCCTTGTCCCCCCTCTGCAACAGATTATAGGAAATAATCTGAGACTGATCATTTTTAATTTTCAAGCACTGAACATGCAGTTATTTTATCTAGAAGGTAGACCAGCAAAACAAAATTATATTTGACATTTTAGCATATAAGTATTTTCTAGTTAACTTTGACATACAAGAAGCCAGGTTATGAATGTATTTGTTCATGACTCTAGCTTGTTTGGTTAAAATTATTCTCCTGCCAACCAAATGCTTTTTTGCTACCCTGAATATTTAAAAAAATTTTACAATATTTCATCTTTAAGAGCTATAAATGTATGTTTTAATATCCCAGGGTAAGATATAGGGATATTTTTTAGTCTGTCGAGGCTGCTATAACAAAATACCTTAGACTGGGTAATTTATAAACAATAGGCATTTATTGTTATTATTATCATTAAGACAGGGTCTCTTTCTGTTGCTCAGGCTGGAGTGCAGTGGCTTGATCATGGTTCACTGTAGCCTTGACTTCCTGGGCTCAACTGATCCTCCCACCTCAGCCTCCTGAGTAGCTGGGACCATACGTGTGTGCCACCATCCCTGGCTAATTTTTATTTTTTTAATTTTTAGTAGCGATGAGGACTCACTACGTTGACCAGGGTGGTTTTGAACTCCTGGCCTTAAACATTTCTCCTGCCTTGACCTCCCAAAGTGTTGGGATTACAGGTATGAGCCACTTTGCCCAGCTAACAACACACATTTATTTCTCATGGTCCTGGGAAGTCCAGGATCAAGGTGCTAGCAGATTCAGTGTCTAGTGAGGGCCCATTCCCCCAAATGGCATCTTCTTGATTTATCCTCACATGGTGGAAGGGACAAGGTGGAAGGGCCTGCAGCCTCTTTTATAAGGACACTAATCCCATTCATGAGGGTAGAGTTATCATGTTGTGTATTGGATTTCAGCATATGAATTTTGGGAGGACACTACCATTCAGACTATATAGCAAGATACATTAGGTTTGGGGTGTTCTGCACTTGAGTGAATCTATGTAAGCCCTTTCACATATTTTTACTTTCACTGAAATAAAACTAAATAAGGAAACCAATGCTATCCTATATCTTAAAATGAGAATGGTTTGTAACAGCTCATTGCCTTGCATCATGGTTTTTAGGGTTAGGGTTCGGGTTAGGGTTAGGATTAGCTTCACTTTGCTGGGCAGAGTAGGTATTTCCGCCTCGAACCACCTCTAAGGGCTTCAGCTTTCAGTAACGCACCTGTCACTTCTAATGCAAAACCTTGAGTCCTCTGTCTGTGTGCAGATTCAGGAACAGGTTTGAGGTCTAAGAATTTTCTTATTATTGCCTTCCATTTCAATTTCTAGTTCCTCCAAAGTCCTTCACAATGATGACCGAGAGGAGACACTCAAAAATTTGTTAGCCAGGGTCTCAGAGTACATAGAAGCTGTTTCTCTTGGGTGGATATTACAAGTGCCTCTACAGGCAACTGCATTTCTTTCTCTTTCCAGGATTTTTGCTTATTGTCCAGATATGCTCCTCCTAGTGAGAGGGACACTTCTGATTTTTCCTGCCTCCATGGAACAAGGGCTTCAGAGAAGAAACTCTCTACAGCCCCTTTGTTCCATTAATAATTTATAATTAAATGCATTTCCAGGATGAAGGCTGCCTAGGAGTAGAGAAGCATATTAGAAGAACCAATCTGCTGCGTATCTGCTTATAGGGTTTGAGCCCAGTCAAGGAGGGATGCACAGAAACTCAGGATTCTGACAGCCCAGCCCCCTTGCAATTGGGAGGGTCGCCAAATTTCTTTCTTGCAAGGGGTACTTACTGTCTGTGAGTGGGAGCCTCTTGTGGATAAGGAGTGAGGGCAGAGAGGGAACAGCAGAGCCCTGGGAAGTTCTTTCCACTTGACTCTGAGCGTCTAGACAGCAGCCTGCCGCCACCCCCTAGATTGGCTTTGTACCTGTGAGCAAAGTTTCTGACTGTGCCATACATCTCTGGAATACATTTAGTTGCTAACGGAGATATTACTATAATTCCACAAATGTTTTTAGTCTCTCCTTGGGGCTGTGCCCTTCTGTGTGGCTTGGCAGAAGAGAAAGGAGAGAAAGATTATACATGGCAGCCTTGCTTTGGAGGGAGTGAAACCTGTGATTTTCCTTTTCTGTGTCAGGAAAGCGTTTTTCTGCTGCTTGACTAGCCACCTCCCAGGCACATTAACCAGTCAGGTGATGCTGACATTTGTACCCCCTAATCTGGCTTACTTCTGAAACCCTCCCTTTGAGCCCTAACTGCTATAATTAGGAGACTGGATGCTAACAGGTTTGGAAAAAGGTTTACAATCTCAAAATAAAGTAGTGATTTTGAAAGAGAAACGTATAGTAGAGTTAGCTATGGGGTTTGCACATTCTGCATTTATGTTTGTTTGTTTTTATTTTTTCACTCAGACTGCTTACAGATGCAGTGAGCACACCCAAATGCATGTGATCAATGCATGTCTGACTTCTGCAGCTATGGAAGGTCTGGGTTTGTAAGATCACTGCTGTAGACCCTTGTTTGACCTTTTTGGATTGCTGGATCAGAAAGTGAGAGATTGCGAAAGTTTTCTTAAAAGAACAAGTCAGTGAATCAATTCATTAATTCTTTTGTTCATTAGGATTAGTTAATATACTGCTACAGTAAAACCTTTTGTTATTGTCTGTAATAATAAAAGTTGGATTATGGCATGGCTAACCCCAATCTCCATACAATCTGCTCATAGTTTTGACCTCATTCTAATATAACCCTGTATTTCATGTGATTGAATGTTTTGCACCATATTTATAATATTACATCCAGGTATTACTTGGTTTCTGAAGGTTTATAAAATTGTAAATGCAGTACATAGGGTATTAGAGATTTTGTTGTTTTATTTTTTTAGAGACTGGGTCTTGCTCTATCAACCCAGGCTGGAGTGCAGTGGTGCAATCATAGCTCACTGTAACCTTGAACTCCTGGGCTCAAACGACCCTCCACCCTCAGCCTCTGGAGTAGCTTGTATTATAGGTGCATGCCACCATATCTGGCTAATTTTTTATTTTGATTTTTGTAGCGATAGCATCTCAGTGTATTGCCCAGATTGGTCTCAAAATCCTAGCCTCAAGCAATCTTCCTGCATTGGCCTTCCAAAGTGCTGGGATTACAGGTGCCAGCCACTGTGCTTGGCCATTACCTAGAGTTTTTGTTAGAGATAATGAAATAAGAATGAGATTAAAATGAGGTTAGTCTCATGCTGCTTAAAACAGTGATATGCTTAGGAGCAGCTGCAGGAACATCTGATCCAATCTTGGAGGCAGCCTGGAGGGCTTCCCAGGGGAAGCACAATGTAGTCCAAAACCTGAGAGATGAGCAGGGATTGACTAACTAAAGAGCAGACCTACACACCAAATTCTGCCATCAGTTCCTTGCATGGCATGGAAAATTGATTTCTACAACTACGCATTATTTTTCTTCCTTTTTTTTTTGAAACAGATTCTCACTTTGTCACCCAGGCTGGAGTGCAGTAGAGCGATTTTGGCTCACTGCAGCCTCGACCTCCTGGGCTCAAGTGATCCTCCCACCTGAGCTTCCCTAGTAGAGTAGCTGGTACTACATATGCACACCACCATGCCCAGCCAATTATTTATTTATTTATTTATTTATTTTTGTAGAAACAGGGTTTTGCCATGTTGGCCAGGCTGCTCTTGAACTCCTGAGCTCAAGTGATCAGCCCACCTCGGCCTCCTAAAGTGCTGGGATTACAGGCATGAGCCACCATTTTTATTTGGTATGTGTGCATTCATAGTTATTCTACAAAAAATAATATTTAATAATAATTCACAGTATCCTGCAGATTCCAAAATAAAGTAAGCTTAAGTTCTGTTGGAAAATGAATTTCTGTGAGAAGGCTTTGGTGCTTTGACTTGAAGCTGACATCAACATTAGTGTTGGGCATTTGGCTACACACCTGTCACATTCAAAAGCCAATTCACTTTGAGTCTTTATTTTGTTGGCAGTAAGGGCTGCACATTTTGATCCACTGTGTATTTTCCTAGCCCAGATTCTACTCAAAGCAGAGGTTTAGAGAAAACCCTTGTTTATTGCAAATATTATGCCAAAAATAGGGATGAGGAACCAGCACTGTGTTGTGGGAAGGAATGAGAAATAATCACTATTTACAATAGCCGAGTTGTGGAATCAACCTAAGTGTCCATCAACAGCGCATTGGATAAAGAAAATGTAGTACATCTACAACACAGAATACTAGGCAGCCACAAAATAGAATGGAATCATGTCCTTTGCAGCAACATGAATGTGGCTGGAGGCCATTATCCTAGGTGAAATAACTCAAAAACATAAAATCAAATATAGCATGTTGTCACTTATAACTGGGAGCTAAACAATGGGTACACATGGATATAAAGATGGAAACAATCAACACTGGGGACTCAAACAAGGGAAAGGCTGGGAGGGGGTGAGGGTTGAAAAATTAACCTGTGGGTACAATGTTCACTCTTTGTGTGAGTGGAACCCTAGAAGTCCATATGTCACCAGTGTGCAATATACCCATGTAAGAAACCTGCACATGCACCCCTGAATCCAAATTAAAATTTAAAAACAAACAAAAACACAAAAAAGTGTATTGGCCACAGAGGAGTGACTGCTGCTTGACCCAGTGAGGTTGTCTGAAAAACCCTTATGTTATGTGTCTCCAGACCACCTTTACCCGGTGAAAATGGAGGACCCATATTCACACCATCTTTCACCTCTTATTAGTTTACTGGGGGTAACCTCTGCAGGCTGCTTGGGGAGTGCTAAGTAGGTTTTAGTGTGCATCCACTGTGAGGCATCAGAGAAACTTCAGGAAATCAAGAAAAAGGCAAGTTTGCAGGTATGAAGTGAGGCTGCACCTGCGTGAAGCTGGCTGAAGTCTAGGCAGAGCAGATCACCACAAGAGCGGCTGGAATAAGCCATGTGGCCGAATGGCATCCAGCACAACGATCAAGTGAAACAGAGCTCCTCCCAGCTGTGGTAGAACTAGGGTCAAAGTATGTGAAAGTGTTCAAAGATTCTTCGCATTGAATTCAAGCTCATCATTGTCCACAAATCAATGAGACCATGTCTATATTGGTAAAGAAAGAAAAAAGCATAAATTCATATTTCAATTTTTAGGTTATCTGAATAAATGAATTTCAAGAGTGCTTAAGGTTTTTGCTAGATGTTTGCAGGTTTTTGCCTGGAGAGGCACAGGCAGTTCTTTGTCCTATCATTCTAGCCTTCCACTTGTAGGGATTCCCTGGAAAGTTGACATAACCGCTGATTCCTAGTTCTGTTTTGTGGGAAGTATCAAGATTAAGAGACCCTCTGGGTGAACAAGATGTCTTTCAATAGATGAATGGGTAAATAAACTATGGTGTATTCAGACAATGGAATATTATTCCATGCTATAAAGAAATGAGCTATTAAGCCATGAAAAGACATGGAGGAAAATTAAATGCATATTACTAAGTGAAAGAAGCTGATGGGAAAAGGCTACATACAGTATGATTCCAACTATAGGACATTCTGGAAAAAGCAGAACTAGGGGGACAATAAAAAATCCATCACTGTCAGAGTTTCGGTTGGGGATGGGGAAAGAAAAGATAAATAGGTGGATCATAGAGGATTTTTATGGCAGGGAAGATATTCTGTGTTATACTGTAATGGTGGATGCAAGGAGGTTCTTTTTGTCTAATTAACTGTTCACATTCATCATAATTGATTCCATACAGTATGCATGGATTTCCAGGGTCCAAGTGTTAACCAACTTCAGTGGACTTAAACCACTCTGTAAATGGGGTGCTCTTTAGTGTTTGTTTTGTGTACTGTTCTAGGACTGGTTAATAGAAATCAGAGGACATACAGATCCAGAGTCCCTTATCTACAATTTGAAAGTCAAAAACAGTTCAAAACCTTACAGTGATATCAAAACTCATTTGGAGGCAAAACCTGATCTGACAGATGACTATTCGTGTTCTTTCTTTTCCACCTCAGGGTGGACATTTAGATATTTTCCTGCAGGAATATTAATGAGTTTGATTTGGGAGTGATGTTCCATATTCCTCTGAGGGTGCTGCATAAAACAGATGTAAAAAAATTAAAAAGTTCTGAGTCCCCTTCCTCTTGTCCACAAAAGCATATTCATTCCCAAGGGTTTCAGATCCCCATTGATGGATCTGTGATATCAAAGGTCTCATTGATAATGTTGGTGGTCAGTGGAAAATAGTTGTGTGGAGAGAGATGTGTTAGTCTGGACCTCATGCAATGACTGCAGAAATAATTTTATGATTTCCAAAGAACAACAGACAATCTAACCACCTCCCTTACCTTTAAAGACTGACATCTGTGTTGTGTTCATGGATGATTATGCAAATCAAGAAAAGTGGCTTCCATCAAAATAATGTCATTTCTTTTTGGAGAGAAGAGCCTGGGACTGAGTTGTGTTATGTGTGCAGTTTGCCAGCTAAACTCCTGGCTTAATGATTGGGATGGGTTTCCAAGGGCTGGTTCTGAGACTCAGTGGCTGTTAGTTAGGTGGTAATTTCCCCATTAACATTAATGAGAAATGAAATAAGTTACTTAAGAAAATGTGCTAGACGATAGTCTCTAAGTACTGAAAAGTAAATGAACCCACCTACGTTTGTTCACATAAAATTTCTTAGTATATTTTAAATTTGCTAATCTAATGTACTTTTTTTTTTGCTTGTGCTTTAACTTTGTTAAATTATGTCAAGTAAAACATTTTATTCCGTATTCTAAATTACATAAATGTGTCACACACAATGTCATGAATCAAGTTTGTCTAAAGAGGAGATAGGCCAAGGCAGGTGGATCACTTGAGGTCGGGAGTTCAAGACCAGCCTGGCCAACATGGTGAAACCCCATCTCTACTAAAAATACAAAAGTTAGTGGGGCATGGTGGTGCACACCTGTAATCCCAGCTACTCAGGAGGCTGAGGCAGGAGAGTGGCTTGACCCTGAAAGGTGGAAGTTGCAGTGAGTCAAAATCATGCCACTGCATTCCAGCCTGGGAGACAGAGTGGGACTCCATCTCAAAAAAAAAAAAAAGGAGATAATACACTTTCACGTTTGTAAAATAATGTTGATTAAATGGTCTAATGTGATTTTATCTTGCTAATCCAGTTACCGTCCCCGTATCTGAATTATGATAACAGTTTACACAGCATAGTTTTCTAACAGTTTTGGTTCCATCTCTGCTATTAAATTCAGGCCACTAGATCTGTTTGGTTCAACTTGGATTAGGGTGTGAGGTTCTGTTTTCCTACCTCTAACTCCATATACATTGTCCGTGCTCCTGACCTTCCATGCAGGAGGCTTGCAGGTATCTCCTTAATCTGTCTGTCATCTGTTTCTTTCTGCCATCTCAGGGACTCCTGATCTTTCCAGACTGCCCATCCTCTCCTGTCCCTTTGACTCTTCCTTTTTTGTTCACTTTCTGTAACTCCAGTCTGATCATCTAAATAGTCTGAGGGGAAGATGAGGTACTGAAGGCACTCCTGTAAGAATACTTCTCAGGTTCCTAGGTCCAAGTTTCCGTTGCATCTTGGTTTCTATTTCAGTCTGAGCAGCTAGAGAGAGAGAGAGCAAAAAAGATCTTCAGGATAAAAGTGAGAGAGAGAGATGGGGAAATAAATCTAAATGAACAACTGATAAATGCATTGAGCTATAACTCTGCCAAATGAACACAGAAACTCATGTGCAGTTAGATATTATCCACCTGAGAATGTAGTTGATAACATATTTCATCATAAATAATATCGTCTAAAGCCCTTACTTGGGAAGATTATGAAGCAAGCCAAGTCTCATGCAGTATGTCCTTCTGTTCTCTTGACAAGCATAAGTTTCTATTTCTGTATTGCAAGAAATTTTTAGTCACATGCAATTCCAACAATGCTTTAAGCTGGTTATTACTAAGTAGAAGGTAAATGTTTGATGATGGAAGAATTTGCGGTGGAGGTGAAATTTA
This sequence comes from Pan troglodytes, assembly GCF_028858775.2. Taxonomy (NCBI): domain Eukaryota; kingdom Metazoa; phylum Chordata; class Mammalia; order Primates; family Hominidae; genus Pan; species Pan troglodytes. The sequence goes on along the minus strand of NC_072421.2, from coordinate 6,557,322 downwards.
GGATAAATATTAGCAACTTTGAAAAGTAAGATGTAGATCTGTGCGGTACCAGAAAACATTTAACAGATTCAGAAGTTAGTTTATGTGTACCTATATGTGCACACACATGCACACACAATGCATGCACACTTATGCAAATCACACACACATGCCTCACACACAAGTGCAACACTCAGGTGCACCCAATTGCACATAAGTATTCTATTACTATTCTTTGCAATGCTTTGAATGCTCATCATGTACCACAAAGTTATGGTCTAATTCATAATACCATAAGGTGCGTGTACTTTAGAGATACTGTGTATTTCCTTTCAACATCGAACTAGTGACTATTAATGTTTTAAAATCAAATTTGATAACGTTCTGAAATAAAATACTGATGTATTAAGTACCAATGCGTTGACATCAGGTTTCATAGGTGTTGAACTGTAGCGAGGAAAACAGTTATCAGGTGTCCTACTGTAACTCTACCCAGCAGGAAAGCTCTATGTAATGATGGTAGAATATCCAAATGATGGTGTCCACATCTGCACAGGTACGATTTGAGATTCACTGACTTATTTAGGAGGATTCAGTAAAATTTCGCAGATGTTATTATGTAGTAACATTTGGCTCATTCATATTCTGCACTCCTAGACATTGCAGAAAGACATGCAACTGTGATTTCCATCTCATCCCTTTCACCGTATTTTGAAACATTTAGTTAGGTCTACTAGTTACCCTAAGTTGTATTTTTTACCCTCTAAAAAGGAACAAGAGAAGTTGGAATCCATCCCAGCTTTCCTTCCAGAAAATGGAGGGGAGGAACAATTGGAATGGAGAGGAACTCCAGGGAGAAAAAGACAAAAGGCACATGAGTGAGTTTGTCTAGGCTGGGAGAGTAGGCGATCACATGAGATTTGTGAACTAATTTTGTTCTCCTTCTGTTTCCACTGATAAGCACTTTATGAGTGCCACCAGTGTAAGTAAATATTAAACCTCATCTCAATTAGTATCTACTCTTTTCCAAATATATGCTTATGTCAGAAAATGAGCAGTAGAAAGCAACCACAGGATACCACCTGCACACCCACAGGCTGAGCATTGCATACTTTCAAGGAGTGCTGTTGTGTTTTCAAACTTAGTAATTTCCCAAAACAGAGAATTCACAGCTTCCCTAATCACCTTCCTCAGAACCCTGAATCTTGTTAATTGAGTCATTTTTCTGATGATCATGTACTCATACAATTGACTAGATGTCTCACTGTGCCTTCCTGATAAGTAGTGTCTCTACATGTGAAGTATCTATTTAATCTATCTACCCCTCTCTCTCTATCTAATCTGTCGATTTCTTATCTATCTAATTTATATCTATCTATCATCTCTATGTATCTATGTGTGTATGCATATATGTATGTATCTATATATATATCGATCTATCTTATCTATATGTATCTATCATCTCTATGCATCTATGTATCTATCTCTCTATGTATGTATGTATGTATGTATGTATATATCTATATATCTATCAATCCTCTCTCTCTCTCTCTCTCTTAGTTCAGCAAATTACTTACAGGTTTTTGTTATGTAACTGAGCAAAATTATATACACACACATAAGAAGGCTGGAAGTTCAAGATCAAAGTGCTCACAGATTCAGTGTCTGGTGGGGACCCACTTCCTGATTCATAGACAGCGCCTTCTCACTGTGTCCTCACATAGTGGAAAGGGCAAGGGAGCTCTGTGGGATCCCTTTTATAAGGGCACTGATCCCATTCATGAAACTCCACTGTCATGACCTCATTACCTCCAAAAGGCGCCCACCTCCTAATACTGTCCCGTTGGGGATTAAGATTTATATATTTTTTCTTTTTAATTTCTAATTTTTGTGGGTACATGGTAGGTATATATATTTATGGAGTACATGAGATATTTTGGGGTAGACATGCAATGCATAATAATCATATCATAGAAAATGGGGTGTCCATCTCCTCAAGCATTTATCTTTTGTGTTACAAACAATCAAATTATATTATTTTAGTTATTTTAAAATGTACAATTAGGCCAGGCACGGTGGCTCACGCCTGTAATCCCATCACTTTGGGAGGCTGAGGCAGGCGGATCACGAGGTCAGGAGATTGAGACCAGCCTGGCTAACACAGTGAAATCCCATCTCTACTAAAAATACAAAAAAATTAGCTAGGCGTGGTGGCGGGCACCTGTAGTCCCAGCTACTCAGGAGGCTGAGGCAGGAGAATGGCGTGAACCTGGGAAGCAGAGGTTGCAGTGAGCCGAGATCATGCCACTGCACTCCAGCCTGGGCGACAGAGCGAGATTCGGTCTCAAAAAAAAAAAAAGTACAATTAAATTACTATTGACTATAGTATTGACTATAGTCACCCTGTTGTGCTAGCAAATACTAGGTCTTATTTATTCTTTCTGACTATAATTTTTGTACCCATTAACCACCCCACTTCCCCACATCCCACCCCCACTACCCTTTCCAGTGCCTGATAACCCTTTTTTGACTCTCTATGCACATGAGTTCAATCTTTTTGATTTTTAGCTCCCACAAATAAGTGAGAACATATGATAACAGTCTTTCTGTCCCTGGCTTATTTCACTTAACATAATGATCTCCAGTTTTATCTATGTTGTAAATGACAGGATCTGATTCTTTTTTATAGCTGAATAATACTCCATTGTGTATATGTACCACATTTTCCTTTATCCATTCACCTGTTGATGGACAGTTAGTTTGCTTCCAAATCTTGGCTATTGTGAACAAAGCTGCAACAAACATGGGGGTGTGGATATCTCTTTGATATACTGATTTCCTTTCTTTGGGGGTTTGGATATAAACATATGAATTTTGAGAGGACAGAACATTCAGACTATAGCATACTGTACCATCTATCTATCTGTCCATCCATCTGTTTATCTGTCTCCCATTCCTGAATATTGCATGGCATATTTTGTTAATTATTTCCAATGTCATATTGAGTTTTAAAGTAAGATTACATTTCTGAGAGGCCTCACGTGGGGGCATCCTGAAAAGTACATTCTCTTTATAGTTTAAATGTTTTGGTTTTTTTCTTTATTTTTTTCATATTTAATTATATTTCTTTCAAGTGACTCCTTTGGGAGACATGATTTTCCTACCTCCTGGGACTGCCACATTTCCCCTGCCTCTTGGAATGCAATCGATCTCTAGTCTGCCTCAAGTATAAAGATGATATTCATGTTGATGACATTGAGAAGGATGAGGAGAAAGGAGTTGATCAGAGATCTATATTCATGGTATATATGTTTATCGTATATATATTTATCTGCTTATCGTCTTCAGAATATAAACTCCAAGACTGTGGGTCTTTGTTTTCTTCAGTACTACCTTGCAGAGTCTAGGCCTATTCAAAGCTTAATATTTGTGAAGTGCATGAATGAACAAATGAATTCTAATGTTATCACTGCCGTTGGTATGGCATCTGTTTCTCTATCTGTATTGTCCTCTCTACTTTTCATTATTTGTTTAATTCCCACTCATTGAGACAGATTGCAGAAGATTCCTTTGCCAACTGCTTCTGGGTAGAGATAAATTTCCCTCCATGGAGCTCCCACTGGACTCTACCTGCAGCTATATGTTATCTCGTATTTTCCAACACTCAGCTGTACCACATAAGACTTGATTGAGTGAAGACCCTGACTTAGCTTTGCATAAAACCAAAGTAAATGCTTTCCACACATAGCCATCCACAGACATTTTCACATTTTATGCAGCAACTGATGAACTAGGCTAGTGTTGGGAACAGGCCCCCTAAAATCTGGCCATAAACTTGCCCCCAAACTGGCCAAAACAAAATCTCTGCAGCACTGTGACATGTTCATGATGGCCATGACCCCCATGCTGGAAGGCTGTGGGTTTACCAGAATGAGGGCAAGGAATACCTGGCTCACCCAGGGCAGAAAACCACTTAAAGGTGTTCTTAAACCACAAATAATAGCATGAGCGATCTGTGCCTTAAGGACATGCTCCTGCTGCAGATAACTAGCCAGAGCCCATCCCTTTATTTCAGCCCATCCCTTTGTTTCCCATAAAGAATACTTTTAGTTATCTATAATCTATAAAAACAATGCTTATCACTGGCTTGCTGTCAATAAATATGTGGGTGAACTGTTTGAGGCTCTCACCTCTGAAGGCTGTGAGACCCCTGATTTCCCACTCCACACCTCTATATTTCTGTGTGTCTTTAATTCCTCTAGCGCTGCTGGGTTAGGGTCTCCCGGACCGAGCTGGTCTTGGCAGGCTATAAAGACATTTTCTACTGGCTTAACAGAGAAGAAAAACAAAGCTTAGGGAGACTGATTATGCAGAATTTAATTTGCAACAAGCAAAGACAAGTCTATTGACTTCAAATGGACATCATCACATTGTCATCTGATAATTTTTCCAGCATCCTTTGCCTCCTCTGTGTTAAATTATAAATTAATGCTGATTTATACAGTTCAGTTCAGCTTCACAAATATTTAATGAGCACTTGCTCTGTACCATGTATTATTATATAAGTAGTTCTTTATGGTGTAAGAATGGATAGTAGATACTTTTTTATCCATTCAACTTTAAAAGGTTGATGCCTAGTCATAGATACCAGGAAACACTTAAGTGAATGAGGACAAGTTTTCTGCTGTCAAAGAGAGAGATCAGACACCAACTAGAGTCCAAGAAAGAACAAAGTAATTTTGATCAACAAAACTCATAGAAGAAAATAAGCATTCTTTGTTGTTACATATACTTCAGAGCCATTTTAGTGCTCAAAGTTTGATAGAAATTGATACACAGGACTTGCTGCTCTGAATTGGCTGTCCCAGAGTATTCTACGAGCTACAACCAGACCTGACATTAACCTGTAGTTACTTGTGGTTTATTCATCTATCCATCTAAATGTTATGAGCATCTCCTATGTACTCTTCATGGTACTAGACTTTAGACACTGAATACGGAGCAAAAAAGACATAGTTTCTTATTTAATGTGGCTTATACTCTGATGTAGCGTTTCTTCACCAGGGGTAATTTTGCCTCAGGGGACATTTGGCGATGTCTAAAGACAGTGTAGGTTGTCATGACTGAGATTTGTTGCTGATGTCTAGTGGGAAGAGGCCAGACCCCCTTCACAATAAAGAATTATCTGACCAAAAAAGGTCAGCAGTGCCAAGGTTGAGAAACTCTTCCAGCAGTTGAAGAAAAATAATCATCAGATCACCCACAAGTATAATTACAAACTGAAATACATGTTAGATGCTGGTAGAGCTGATTTCCAAAGTTTCTGATCTAGTTGTGAGGATACATATTGATACTGAGAACGGGCGGTTGAAGGGGCAGTAGTGAGTTATTAGGGTAAGAAGGTCTTGGTGAGCAGAGGGACTTTCATGCGAAGACTCCAGGGCTCGAAGGAGCCCAGTGCAATCAGGATCTGAAGTGACAGGTGTGGCTTGAGAACAGCGGCAATGGGGAGTTAGGCAGGAGGGGAAGCTGGAAATGCAGGCAGGGGTAGACAATAAAAGTACGCAGGCCGTTTATATTATACAATCCTGTAGACTTCTTTCTTCTTTCATTCTTGATACTTTTCTATAATAACATTCAAGCATTGGATCAGCACCCTTTGTTGTCTTCTGTCATGTAGCCCAAAGGTTTACCTTGGAGACACAAAGGCAACTAGGACAATGGTTTCTGCACTAGGGAGATCATATTCTCACTCAGAAGACATTTGCAGGGTGTGATTAGTGAGTCTCACATACATGTGAATTTCTTCCTAAGACCTTGTGCTTTTCTAGTTTTTATTTTTTTATTATTATTTTTATTTATGTATTTTATTTGAGAGAGCCTCGCTCTGCCACCCACACTGGAGTGCAGTGGTGTGATCATAGATAGCTCACTGCAGCCTCCAACTCCTGGGCTCAAGCAATCCTCTTCCCTCAGCCTCCCAAGTAGCTAGAACTACAAACATCCACAACCACACCCAGCTTATTTTATTTTTTGTAGAGGCAAGGCTGTCTCTACAAATTACGTTGCCCAGGCTGGTCTCAAGTGCCTGGGCTCAAGCGATCCTCCGGCCTGGGTCTACCAAAGTGCTGGGATTCCAGATGTGAGCCATTGCACCCTACCCTCTAGTTTTTAATTGGTTTATTTTCTTCTCATATTTCAGTTGAGCATTATTCATTTATTGCTGTTGAGGTTTTACTTTTTTTTTTTCTTCCCAAAGGTAGATTGTAGACAACTCACCTTTGTTACTAATTTGAAATGCTAGATGTTAATTCTTAATGTTGTAGCTGTAAAGGGCCATGATTTGAGGACGTGTTATTTTTTTAAGCCTGAGTTTGGATTGGTCTGACTTGAATGCAGTTGCTAAGCCATTGAATGAGGGGGCGTCCCTGAACTAATGAGTGACATGGACCTTTTCTTATAGGTGAGAGTCCATTTGTGATAAAGGCATTGTTTTAGGATACATAAGGGTCATGGTGTATATTCTTAGCAAGTGTTATGAATACATTCGATCTATTTCTTTTGAATTTTAGTGTTTCTCTACTCTCCATCTTACTAAACCAGGTGTCCCAGATTTCGGGTTCAGCACATTTATCTCTGGGGTTACATAGAGGGACTAACTAGGTGGAGTTTAGGGTAAGGGGGTATTCAGAGTCCTGCCCTCCTGCAACCACAGCAACACCCCCAAGTCTCTCTCATTAGATTGTATTTGTTCTCCTACTTATGTTCTTTGGCCTCTGCTATAAACATTTTCAAAAAAGTATCCAATGAAAACAATGTTGTCAATGACTGTCTTTAGTAAGTCTGTAGTCAGATTCATATCTTTAAAATATGTACACTGTGTGAATATTTCAAAGTATGTATCATGAAAACAAATAAGCAAAAAAAAAAAAAAGCCAAGAAAGCTGAGATGGCTCTATTAATATCAGGCAAAGATACCTTCAAGATAAGGATTATTTCCAAAATAAAAGAGAGACATTTCATAATGATACAAGGAAGAATTCACCTAAGAGAACTAATAATTTTAATTTGTGTACACCTAATAAGAGAGCTGTTAATTACACAATTAGCAAGCAATAAATGCAAAGAAAGACTCATCAATAATGACAGTTGGAGATGTTAAGATGTTACCACAATAGATGAAAGATGAAGATAGAAAACACACACACACACACACACACACACGATATGAAAATTTTCAACAGCACCATCAACGCCCTTGGCAACTTCGTACTTCGAGTCCAACCTCCCTTCACAATCTAATACAGAAACAAACAACCCATGATTTTTCTGCATTTCGTGGTTAGGTTCCCTGTGGCTCAAGGCCTCTGGAGCAAATGATGTTGTCTTTTAGATTTTCATGCTAAGAAGATACTCATGTTCGTATGTGTGTGCTTTTTCCTCTATAGCATCCTTAATGTTGGCCTCCAGATGAGAGTCTCTGACAATGGGGCTTTAACATCAAACAGCCAAAGTCTCTCAGTGAGTTAACCTCTTTGGCCTTAAATTTCTCACATAATGACATACAACAGTCCGCTCTTCTTCAAGTGGCCTTTGAGGAGTCTAGGGACACGTGTGAATTCACTTCCACACCTCAGCTGCATTGCGAATTCAATTATTGTGCTGGGAGATGTTGTACCATTATTTTTTTTTAAAGGTGCATATTCTAAAGGTTAATCTTGAGGCTATCACATTAAGGGTTAACATTTTATCGGGGGCATTATAGAGTGCATTTTTGATGGCTGTGATTTCAGATAACAAGCTTGTTGTTTCTATTTTTCAGCTCTAGCTTGGCCTCTAATCAGTAGGGAAGGCTGGTTCCTAAATGCAGGAAATGAGGCTCAATAGAACATGAAAAGCCAGTGTTAATACACCATTCAATCTCAAGAAAGAGTGGGAGGAAGAATGACAGAGCTGTTTTTTGACAGATGAGTGGTTAGGCATCCCCCTAGCTCTCCAAGTCACCACTAGGATGAACTTTCAGGATGCAGTGTCCTGTGGAATTTGACTGTGAAACATAACTTCTTCATAAGGCAGATGTTGTAACGCAGTTCTGGATTTTGTACCTACAGACAGCTCTGTGTTATGGTAACTGTTTTCTGTTGGCACAACAAACAATTAGTTAGCTTCATGCTGTAGAATATTTCCAGATGCCCTGATACTCCAAACCATTGGTCATTGCAGCCTCCATATTCAGATGTAGCGGCTATAAACAGGTGATGCATGCATCCTGGCCAGGGACCATTTTGATTTTTCCACCTTTTTCTTTCCCAAATTCAGGGTTTTTCCACATTAGCACTATTAAAACTTTTGGGGTGCTTCCTGTGCGTTGTAAGATGTTTAGCAGCACTCCTGGCGTCTACCCACTCCAAGTCTGTAGCACCTAACCCCCATCCTTAATTGTGACAACCAAAACTACCTGCAGGCATTGCCAAGTGGCTCCTGAGGGGGCAGCATTGTCTTCATTGAGCACCAGTATGGTAATCCTAGCCTAATCTATTGTGTTACCTTATTGTTCCTTAACATATATGGGGTAGAATTAGAATTACAGGAACGTGAATTTCTTTCAACAATTATTTCTTTACAATTATGTAATAAAATCATAAAAGGTAAAACTGTATCTTTTTAGAAGCCAAGAAGCAACAGTTTATGAAACAAAACCTCTTTTAGTATTTCATATTAATCAATAGATATTGTGGAAAGGCTAGTTCTTCTTTAAGGTAACAGTTGCTTAAGAGTTGAAGTGCAGCTTATGAGTTTTACAAGCCCTGATTTATGCACAGCTTGAGGCATTGTTGTTTTGCAACTATTGTTTTCCAGCAGCACTGCTATCTTATAAAAGCATGTATCAGCAATAGTATAGAATTGCATATATGCTTCAGAGTCAATGCAATCATTAAATAGCATGCAATCTGAGTAGAGTCTACCCAAAGCTGGAATTCAGAGCGCATATTTACGCACTTAGCAACATTGCCATAATTACACACACACACACACACACACACACACACACACGCACGCACTTAAAGCCTTAGCCATTTAAAAATAGAATTCAACAACTAAGGCTCGTACACATAGAACTCTATTCATAGCAGGATTTCCAATGTGCAAATTTGATGGAATTACTCTTTTTAAAAAAAAAAGATTGCTGCAACATTTTTCATTAACACCATAAACATTTACACATGATTCACCCCAAATTGCACCCTAGATGTATTTACCCTGACTTGGCAATTTCATACTTCATGTCTCTACTTCCCTTCATGCTTCAATACAGAAACAGACAACCGATGACTTTTCTGTATTTCTGTGGCTCAAGTCCTCTGGCCAACCTGATAAATGACTTAGGCTATTCGATAACCTGCAGCAGATCCTCTGAGATCTTCTTTAGAAATTTCCTCCAAGATCCTAACTACATTCATTTGTAGAAATATTTGAGATGCAATGCATACCCTGTCTAGTATCCCCCCACCCCATAACAGAAATGTGAAGTAGGGTGATCTGTCATCTTTGTGCAGGTCATTGCCAGCTCTAGCACCAGAATCTCCTCACCTGGGGAATATCTCAGTCCCAGGCCAACTGGGACTTGGATACTCTAATTCTAGGTGTGGTTGAAGCATCAGTGGGTTCCTATAACACTGGCACAGGGAAAAACATTAACAGTGGAACAGAATAGAGAGTCCAGAAGTGCATATGAATAGAGAAGCTGGTCCCAGCTGGGACCAGCTTTTTAACCTTGCCAAATCTTGCTATTGCATCTTTAGCTTTTCTTCTTTCCTTTTTATACCTTCTTCCTTCTACTTTCTTTTTAGTTTCTTCTGTTTTTCTCCACTAATTTCTTAAGTGAGATGATTCACTCATTACTTTTTGCCCTTGTGTTTGTTACTGATGTTAGTATTTATGGCTTTAAATTTTCTCTACTGCTAATTTTCCTGCCTCCTGTAAATTCTAAAACACAGTATTTCAGTATTTGTCTATTAAGTGTTAAGTGAGATTTGTGTGACGTTCTAATAAACAGTTAATTTTTAAGTGTTTTGTGTGTATTTTCTAATGATGAGATACAAAGTTATGTAATTGTCTATCAAATCATCGGTTAACTGTTTAGTTTATGGCATCTGTTTTTCCTATTTTTTGTTTGATCTATTAAAATTGAAAATAGGTTTCTTTGTATCTTCCATTAATGAATGAATTTATAAATTCTTCCTATAATACTACTGATTTGGGGTTTTTTAAAGAATGTATGTGGCATAAAATATATAACAAGTTATCTCCTTGAAGAATGAAATATTTTACTATGTAATATTCTTGCTGTCTCTTAAAATGCTTTCTGTTTTACAATAGATATCCAATATTAGTAGAAATATGCTTGTTTCTTTTTTACTTTTGGGTTGGCTATTGCTGAGAATAGATTTTTTATATTTTCACCTTTAGTAATTTCAGATATTATGGTTGTATCATTTCATATGACAGATATCTATAATTTCTTTTTTTCAATGTGACAGTTTCAGTCTAGTAATTGCATAACTTATGCTATTTATGAGTTTGAAGATATTTGATATAATTCAACGTATTTTAATCTTTCGGATTTTCTTTTTTATGCATTCCTTTTAATAAATGAGTTTGTTCTTTTTCTGTATTTTCTTCTTAATTTGCCATTTACTTGATTTCTACTTTTCAAGAAAAGCTTGCAGTTGTAAAACTCAGATTTAAGTCATTAAAGTCTAAAATTAAGCAAGACCTTAGCTCCATTCTAGAAAATACCAATCACCTGTCTCCCTAGTTACAGGCTATTATTGTTCAGTATTTAAATTTTATCATTTTGCTTTATCTAACAAGAATATTGATGTTGTTGTTGTTGTATTTAAACAGTTAGGATTTACATTCATGCTTGCCTTTTATTTGCTCACTATTCCTTTTTTGCATATTAGTCCTAATTCAATCTGTTTTCCCCCCTGCTTGAGATATGTTTTTAAAAATATGTATCATGAATATTTGTTATAAACTCTTTCAGTTTTTGTTTGATTGAATACCTTTGTTCCCTGCTCATTCCTGAAAGATATTTTTGCTTATTATGCAAATCCAGGTGGACCATTATTTCACATTTCACTGTCTTCTGGCTATACAGATGTCAGTTGGTTTTGAGTTAAACTTTATGCACAGGTTGTCTTTGGCAAGGGCTAAAATTTAAGATCTCCTGTTTATTTTTGGCATTCATCAGTTTCATGTCAATATTGATTTTTTTTTTTTGCTTTATCCATTCTTCCTATGGTTTCTGTGCCTTTGGATTCATATATTTAATCATTATTTGAAGATCTTAGGGATCACCTTTCAAATACTGACACTTCTCCATTCTTCCTGTTTTCTCAAATTTTGATTTGATATATGAGATTCTCATTTTTGCACCTATGTCTCCTAAATTGACTTTTATATTATTAGTTTCTGTCTTCTGTTTTTTGTAAGATTTTCCCAGACATATCTTTTATTTATTGTCTTTTCTTCTGTGTCTAATCTCTTTAGCTAATCCATTAATTTCTATTTATTTCAACAAATACAGTTTTCATTTATTTCATTTCTATGTGGTCATTTTTCAAATCTTCCTTGTCCTTTCCAGTAATTTCCTGTTTTTTGTTTATTGTTTCCTGTTTCAAACTTTATTTTTTAAATAGCTATTTTATGTTTTGTGTGCAGCACCTGTAATACCTCAGTGCTCATGGGCTTAGTGATCTTTGACTGTGAACTCATGTTTGTTTGATCTTAATCTGTGGGAATTTTCTGGCCTATGCTGGCATTCTTTCCCCAGGCAGGTAGGTTCGCTTTCCTTCTGATAGAAGCTAGAGTGTAAGACTTGAGCTCTTTCAAGGGTCCAAATTCTCCACCTTACTGGAAGCCAAGCTTGGGTTTCTGGCCCCAGCCCCTTGTCTTACATATCTGGCTGCCCTTCCAGCTACCTGCTCCCTTTGTCTGAGGTCAGTGCTACTATGGGTGTGTTACATAAGGGCAGACTTCCCTTAGGTCCAGTTTTCCCTTTGCTCAGGACACCCAAATATTCTTTTGCTTACACTGTTGGAGGAGCTTTATGTGGGAAAGCTTAATTTTGGATATTTCTCTTCCTTGTGCCCACAAGTTCACTAGCAAGTGCATCTTATCAGGAGGTAATTGTTTTGTTCAGGGAAGGTCTCCCAGAGTGATGTGTTACCTGCTGATGATAGGAGTGGAAGCTTTTCCTTTGAGAAGGTTTCACCAATGGAAAAACAGGAAGGAATGAGGGAGGGAGGGAGGGAGGAAGGGGGGAAGAAAGAAAGGAAGAAAGGAAGGAAGAGAGAGAAGGAAGGAGTAAAAAAAAGAAAGGGAGGAAGGGAGAGAGGGAAGGAGTGAAAAAAGAACAAAGGAAGAAAGGAAGGAAGGAAGTAAAGAAGGAGAGGAGGAAGAAGTACTGAGAAACATCTTACTCAGTGGTGAGACCCAGTTCGTACATGTTCTTATCCTATGAGCTAATTTTTTCTCTTTTGTTTTTCTTCAGAGAATTGGCTGTCTCTTACTCTGTAATACAGATCTGTGAGAAAATAGCTTTTATAAAAAGAGATTTTGTAGTATTACACAGTTGGCAGGAATATAGTTGTCTGTTGTAATAATGAATACTAATCTAGAATAGGAGGCTGAGAAGAAAAATATCATTAAAATGGTAATGGCTTTTTTTTATGTGAATGAAACTCATCCAGTATTGGTTTTGAAAGATATCTAAGTTCTAGGAGCAGACTGTAGCAGAATCTCCTTTAATACTCTAAGGAAAGGACGCTTTTAGAAAGTAGGCATTGCCTCCTTATGTGAAAACTGCATTCCTTTCATGAGGGTTCCATTTTCTGGAACACAGGATGTAAGACAGGAGACCTAAGAAGGGATCTTGTAGCAGTGCAGATGAATCAAGTCACTGCACTTTCTTATTTGATCTTATTTTAAAAAGATGCTTCCAGGGAAGCAGGACCTTGGAACCCACAAAGTCTGGAGCAAGTCATTGACCTCGCAAGGTATTCACGTCCTCACAGTAAAATGGAGAATAAAATCGCTAGTTTTTAAGGATACTCTTAGGAATAAATAACTTGTTATAGCACATATCAGACCATCAATCATGCCAGCCTGTTTTCCTTTCTCTCTTACTCTCTCCCTCTGTTCATTTTCTCCATCTTCTCTCCAACTATTCCTCCCTCTCTACCACTGTTGCTTCCTCCCTCCCTCCCTTCCTTCCTTCCATTTTTTCCTTCCTTCCTTTCTACATCCCTCCTTCCCCTCTCTTTCTTTTCCTTTGCTTCCTTTTCTTTTTCTTCCTCTCTCTTTTTCCTACAAAACAGAATTTGTCAACTTTGGCACTCATGACATGTGGAGCTGATCACCCCGTCTTTGTTGTAGGAGGTGTCCTATGCATTGTAGGAGGTTTAGTTTAGCAGCATGCCTGGGCTCTGCCCAGTAGATGACAGTGGCACCACTACCACAAGTTATGAAAACCAAAAATATCTCCAGACATTGTCAAATATTGCCTCTGAGGCGAAACCACCCCCGGTTGTGAACCACCGCTCAAAAATACACTTCATATCAATAAAAATCCTGCTTTATATATATATATATTTTGCTCAGTTCAGGGTTATTAAGATTGTAAGACACTACTGTTTTTACAAGATTTCTAGGGATGTTCTTTGATTGAGTCTTAAAATCTTACTTTCACTGTTGATGAAAAATTGAAATTATGTTGTTATTTTTATATTCCTTCATATAGCAGCATAAAACTTGGTATTTTATGGGAATGAGTATGCATCTTGTTCTGATTCTATGGTCTACTTTTATGTGTCTCAAAATGAGATTCAGATCAAAGAAAATTAAAACGAGAGCAAAAGTAAATATCAAGGTAAAGGTATAGCATTCTGATTATCTGCTGCTTGTCCATCTCAGGTATGCAATACTGACACTGTGCCACTAGTAGCTTCTTGACATTCTTAAGATGAAAATAGTTTAGTTTTTATCTAAATATATTAATAGAGAATATACAATATATATTTATTCATATATTAATACTGGAACAATAGAGTAAGGTTAAACACTCAAAATTTAGCTCAACCCTGAGATTATTATGAAGTACTTACAAAAATAAAAACTAAAAAGACATTAGTAGCATACTTCCCAGCTTCATCTCTGCAGGAGGTGTGACCTTAGCTCAGGGCTTGGAGAATAGGACATGTGTTTACATGATTGACTCTTGTTGGGATTGTTCTTAGAGCTCTCCTGACCTTGGTCCACACACTTGGGAGCACATGATTCCTAATACTGATAACCACAGTCTCATGAATTTTTCTCATTTTGCAGAGGAGGGAATTGAGGCACTAGATGGTAATATCTTTTTCGTTTCACATAGTTGCTGGTGGCCAAGGGAAGCTGGCGCTCAGCTTGTCCCAGGCCGTATCTAAGACATTTGTCTGGCCCCTTGCTTTCCTTCCTTTCATGCACACAGCAAGCGTATCCAACTTTTCTATGCTGGTCTATTTCTAGAAGGTGTTATTTGACATGGCATCACCTCCTTTGTAGCCCTCTATGAGAATGATAGAATGACCTCTCTTTTAAACCTATCTCCTTATCCGCCCCAACACATACCCCTTTGGGGTGGGGGCATAAGGGGGTATCCCTTCTCCACACTAACTTTACCTACTTCTCTCTTCATTGTCTCTCTGCAGCAGATAATGTAAGCAAGAAAAATATTAAGTTAATTACATGCACCTCAAGTTTCAGTAGGAATATCCCACAATTCCTCTGTCTCTTAATTTAACTGTTATTTATTGAACACCTGCTGTGTTCTTGGGAAAATTCCAGGTGCTGGATGGAATTAGTTTATGATGATAGCTAAGACTTGCAGAGACATTAATGTGCTGTTCTTCTTCTTCTTCAGAAAGTATAGCCATGTACAAACTACTAAAGGACGATATCAAATGTTGGGGAGATAAATATCAAAATACAGAGCTTCCATACCTGTAGTTTTCGTTAGTTTAATAGGCGTTAACATTTACTCATTTTCAGCTACCTACATTTCTTGAGCCGTGCCTATACCACTCATTGTAATTTAATTGCATAATAAATTACACTGTATTTGCTGTTTATAGAAATTTAGAAATTTAGTTTAATGATATGTTTATAATTTTCTTACTACTATGGATAATACATTTAATGACTATAATTAAATTCTTGCAAAATTTTTGAATTGTTTTTAGTAATTTACTAATGATTTTCCCAGGTATTAATTTAATATATTGAAATTTTGTCTTTATAGCATAGAGGTTTTTTATTTCATTCATTTATTTAACAGGTATTTATCATTCATCTGCTTTATGCAAGGAAAAAAATGGTCAAGACAAGGATGCCAAGTCTTTAACCTCAGGGAACTTACAGTTTATGTACAGGGACACATACTCATCACATAAACAGAGAAAGGAATGTATATTCATATGAACTCGGCATCATATATTCTTCTTTATGTTATCATTAATAACATCCAAATGTCAACAACACATCTATTGTTACTTTGGTTAAAAAGCTATACAGACAGTAGTAGATATGGTACTTGGATGAAGAAAGCTGAAGTTTATTATTTTCTCTTTCTAGTTTTAATCCCTAAGGGTCATTGATAAAAGACTTACACAAACCCCCCTTTAGTAACCTAATAATGTATAATAATCCTGTTCTTAAAATGGTGATAGAGATTTGCTTGGTTTCTACTACATAACACCATAATACCATATTAAGACTTGAATCTCTTTATATCGTGGAACAACTCAGGTAGTGTTACAAACTGCTGTTACTGAATAAATGCGGAGAAGAACAAGCTCTCCAGAGCAGTGCCATGCCTGTGTCTGATGTTTCCCAGGATAGAAAACTGCGCAGATGTTGATGGTTTGTTTCAGGTGCCTTGACAGCCTGATCATGGGCTCTAGCTGTGGACCATGAAAAATGGCTTCTGCAGGGGCTTAAGAAAGACAATGAAGAGCTTTGCATTTTCTCTTGGCATTTCCTGCTATTGTTTAAAAGGTCACATATGCAATTTAAAATGTTCCATGCATGGAGCATGACAAATGCCACGTAGAAAATGAAACTGCTTTCGTTGACATTTTTGGCCAGTTTCCAAAGGGTACCATTTTTCGCCTTTTCCCTTTTGTGGATTTGCAAAATTTGGCTTGTGCAAAATGCGTGCCCCACGGTGCACTCTAGGTTGGTAAGTGCCACATGTTAGGTAGAAAATCGTGTGTAGATGAGAATGGCACATTCAGAATAAAAGTGAGAAATTAAATGACATCAAAAAAATAGAGAAAAATAGAGAAAAACTTGTAAATGAGTCCATCAGAACTATCAGAAGCTCAAAAAGAAAGAAAGGCTTGGAACTCATCAATAACAATGTCCAATCACATTCATATGTAAAGAAAGTGAAATCAACTTTATTTTATTTTAGTTAATTTTACTTTATTTTATTTTATTATCCTTTTACCTAGCTGAATGGCAAAACTCAGTTATCTTTGGGCATGGAAAAATGAGCACTCTCACAGTTTGCTAGTTGGAGGAAGAATTGAAGTAGAGTTTTAGAAGACATTGGGTATTATACAACAAAATTTAGAAAGAGACCCACTTTACTCCTCTGGAAGCATTTTTGCTTCCAGGAATCTATCTTACAGATATATACACAAAGATATATGTACATAGGTGATCATTGCAACTGAAATTTTTCTCATCAGGAAGATGAGTGAATTCTTTTAAGCACTTAGAATATTAAAACTATCTTTCCCTTGAAATTGAAGAGGCAGAGCAAAATGTGAGGACACAGAGTAATATTCACATAAACTCCTTAAACCTATGTATGCATGTATAGATACTTGTATATATATATATAGATATGAATGCACAATAGTATCCATACACATATGTGTACATATGTGTGCATGTGGGTGAATGCTTGTGTGTAGATTTGTGTACAAATATGTGTATGTTGCTGTATTAAAAAAAGTCAAAAAATAAATTATTAACAATATTTGCCTCTTAGAAGGCGACTATGATACGGTGCCCTTAGAGAGAGGCTTTGATTGGCAGAGAAAATGAAAAACCATAACTGCACCTATATTTAAGATTTTAAAAAATTCTTTGTAGTGAGTTTGAGTAACTTTTAAAAGTACATTGACATTTCATTTATGCAGATCTTCTAGGTGTGTATAAAAAGCCATGAGAAAAAGATGATTTCATGCGATAGAGAAAACTAGCACAGGTTAGAATTTGGACTCAGCTGATGAGACAGTATCTGCCCAAACCAATTTAATCAAAGCTTTGTTACATGAGCCGGGTGTGGTGAGTCACACCTGTGACTGCAGTGCTTTGGGAGACCGAGGAGTGAGGATCACTTGAGGCCAGGAGTTCAAGACCAGGCCGGGCAGCATAATGAGATCCCTTCTCTACAAAAAGTTTAAAAAATCTAGCCAGGCGTGGTGACTCAGGCCTGTGGTCTCAGCTACTCAGAATACTGAGGTGGGAGGGTTGCATGAGCCCATGAGTTTGAGGCTGCAGTGAGCTATGATCACACCACTACACTCCAGCCTGGGTGACAGAACAAGACCCCATCCTTAAAAAAATTTGTTTTAAACACTTCGTTGTGTGGAAGAAAGCTGTATATTTAAACAAATATAACCAAACCCGTAATACTGGGGAGAAAGATTGATGGATTGTTGAAAGGATTATACCCGTTAGGCCAATTTTGAGATTTAGGCAAGGAATCTCAGAAGTTCCAAAAAGTTCTGCTGTGGTTCAGTGTTACAGGGAAATCCACTCAAGGGAATAATATATGGCTTGCAATCATTTTGCTTTTTTGTTTCATTTCCTATTATTCATTGCTTCATTGGGCTTGAGAGAAGCCCCACAGAGGAATAAGAAATACCCTACATCATTCACATCTTCTTGACTTTTGAAAATTAAATTTTATATACTTAAAAGCAGCCATGACACATGAAAACATTTTCTTTCTTCCTCAAATCTTCTTTACCTAGCCTCACCCAAACCAAACTTTAATTTTTACATTAATTTTTCTTTTCCAAAGCTATGCAGCTGACACTCATCTGCTCACTTGGCATAATTCATTTGGCATCCAGTAAGTTTAAGAAATTCTGTCTGGGCTTCATGCAATCATAACCTACATCAAAATAGCAACACTTATAATAACAGTAATAATAGTATTTTTTACTGTTCACATGGATTTTCTCCCTTAATTTTCATGACATCTCAACAAAATAGACAAAATACATGGGCTTCTCCTCAGCCCTGAACTTTGCCTATCGTTAACCCCTTGAAGAAAAATGGCGCTGAGCTATCAGTCAGTCATTCCCTGGCAGAAAGGGAACAGAATAAGTGTAGATGGCTTTCTGAAGACATTGACTTGATTTCTGTCACCAACAATGGCATATTCAGGCTGTGCTCCATGCCAGGTGCTGTGTGGGCATGGAGTCCACCACACCAGGGGAATTCTCAGAAGCAGCATTGAAAACACATAGGAAAGCATTACTTAAGCCTGGATAAACATAAGCTCTGTCCAGACATGGAATACAGTGGGAGTTCTTCCTAGGATAATCCCAAATACTAATACATCAGAAAGCTTACCTATAACATGAGAATTCAAGGCAAAGGCATTTTTGGTATGTAAGTAAAATATTAGGTTGAATCCATCTCTTAATGCGGATGTTGAAGAATTAATGTTATATCCATGAAGCCAGTGTTGACTGGAAGGACTCAAAAAAATCTGAAGAATATAAATTCCTTGACCTCCTTTATTGAAGACTTCAGCTCCATTACGCGACCACCTCACAGTCCTCATTCGGTTGCCTTTTGCCTGTTTCTGACTTACTGAAGGACAATGGTGTGGAGCTACGATTTATCACCCAGAAAATGATTACTAAAGTCCGTATTCTACTCTGAATACTGAAAACTCTGAAGTAATGACCCTAACCTAAACCTCCTCTTCTTCTGGCTATCACTTCTTCCTTCCCACTTTGATCACTCTTCCATGAATCCTTGCAAACCTCCTAGTACTGAGTATCCTTCCAGCCACCAAACGTCTGACATAGATCGCTGGATCTGACTTTAAGTCTCTCACTAAGACCCTCAATTTCCTCCTCTGCTTGTGGTGGGCTCACCCTGTTGTTTCTCAGCTAAGGGTGCATCCAGATATCAATTTCTTGTGTCCCATAGCACTGCTAGCATTAAGTGAATTACTGCATGGTTTGGCCTCATTAGTGTGTGGTTTCCAGAAACACTTGAGATCTTACTGTTGGCTTGTAATCTGTCTTAGTCCATTTTGTGCTGCTATAACAGAATACCTGAAACTGGGTTGTAAAACATAGAAATTTATTTCTCCTAGTTCCAGAGGCTGGCAAGTCCAAGATCAAGGCACCATCATCTGGCAAGACCTTCTTGAACATCATCAAATGGCAGAAGGGCAAAGAGCTTAAGAGAGTGAACCCACTCCTGCAAGCCCTTTTTATAATTACACTCATCTGTTCATGAGGGCAGAGCCTTTGTTACCTAAACACCTGCCATTGTCCCCTCTCCTGCAACACTGTCTTACTAGGGTTTAATAATATTCATGTCAACGCATGAATTCGGGGAACACATTCACACCATAGGACAACCCATTTACACTCTCTCCTCATTGGGGTCAAAGGGCATCAATTTAAGGTTTTTTGACCTTTTTTGTTTTCATTATATCTCATTTTTATACTAACGGATTCATTTGTTCGTATAACTCTCCTGTCTTCCAGAATCTGGGACAGTTTTCCACCTCCCAAGTGGGATCTAGGAGTTAACCCCCACCATCAACCCAAGTACTCCTCCTGTGTCCAATGGCCAGTCAGCCTCAATCCTGTCTTCTCTTGAGTTATGACATATTTTTCTCCTTCCATTAATAGTGACCATTACTGTAATAGGAATTTATACTTCTTTGTCCTCCAGTTCTCCAAAACTGGTTCTCTATCCTTTCAATTTTATGCTAACAAATCTCATTAAAGTATGACCAGTGATTTCTACATTGCCAAAACCCAGTGGTGTCTTTTTAGTGATGATCCTATATCAATTTGATGGGCACTTTATCACTTGCAGAATTCTTATTCCTTTTCATTTTATCACTATGTTCTGGTTTTATTCTATAATTGTGAGAAGTTCTTCTGTATTTTCTTCTCTTATTATTCTTAAATGTTGACTTTTCCTAGAATTTGTTCTTGACTTCATTCTGTATATTGTATGTCTAGGTAATTCATTGCATCTTCTTATCTTCAACTATCTGCCTCTATGTGGATGATTCTCAAGTCTTTATTTCCAGCTCAGGCCACTAGCTTCAGTTACAGTGTTTGTAATTTTAGCCCCTATTAGAAATCTCTAGTTGAGTGTCACATAGACACTCCAAACACAACACATTCAAATATTAAGAGATGCTCTTCCTCTAAAACCTATTCCTCTCTGCACCCTCCTGTTAGTTAAAGGTGCCCCATATACCAGTGTGTCCAAGATACAAACTCTGTTGGATTTTACTTCTCTTTTCTCAGCACTTATGTAAATGGATGTCTACTTCTCATTTCTGCCCTACAAAACATTCCTAGCTATGTGCTGTCTTCCTGTGGCCCACTGTGATAGCTTCCTTATCTCAGTTTAGATTGTTATGCAGTCCATTACTCTTCTGCCTCCTACCTTCAAGCTACTATTGGAGTCATCTTCCTGATTCTCACATTTGATGGCTTCAGTGGCTAAGTGATGCATTCCAATCTTTCTTAGTTCGTTTTATGCTGCTACAACAAAACACCTGAAACTGGGTTATAAAAAATAGAAATGTATTTCTCATAGTTCTAGAGGCTGGGAAGTCCAGGATCAAGGCACCATCATCATCTGGCAAGACCATTTTGCACATCATCAAATGGCACAGGGGCAAAGAGCTCAAGAGAGTGAACCCACTCCTGCAAGCCGTTAAAAACGCATCATGGCAAAATCTCTTTTTTTACCACCTGGGAAAACCTAAGACCCTTGGGACAGCACAGAAGACTCCTTAATCTGCCCATGTGTCCCTTTTCAGTGTTAGCTTCTTTTACTTTTTCTTGTACACCTCGTGCCCTTGCCCCTTGGAACAAACAGCTCACAGTTCCCTCAGCACACCCATCCTTCTACCTGCCCGGGAGCTGCCTTCTGATAAGTTGTATCTCGATGACTTCCTCCCCACTCTCCATCTGGGAAGATCCCAGTCATTCATTTGTTAAGGCCCAGTGAAAAAGATTTTATTTATTTTCCTTCATATAATATTTTTATGTATACATATATATGCATATGTATGCTATCTATCTATTAGATACATCTTGTTTTGGCTTATTTTTATTTTTTATGTTTTGAGACAGAGTCTCAGTCTGTCACCCAGGCTGGATTGCAGTGGCATGATCACAGCTCACTGCAACCTCGACCTCCTGGGCTCAAGCAATCCTCCCACCTCAGCCTCCCGAGTATCTGGGACTACAGGTGCATACCACCATGCCCAGCTAATTTTTGTATTTTTTTTTTTTTTGTGGAGACACAGTCCCACTATATTGCCCAGGCTGTTTTTGAATTCCTGGGCTCAAGCAATCCACCTGCGTCAGCCTTCTATAGTGCTGGGATTGCATGCCTGTGCCACTGTGTCTGACGTTATCCTTGTTATTTTAATACCTACCTCATTTGTCTTTTTCAAATAATAATCAACAAATGATTTCTGGATTGATAAATGCATGAATGAAATGATAGTTTGCCAAAATACAGAATATTAAAACCATAGGGTAACCTTGAGACAATTTAGGTAAAAAATAGGGGATTATTTTATATTAGAAGATTATTCAATGTATTATTAAAATGTTTGTTTATTGCATGTGTTTTAAGTGTTGAGAATTTAACAGAGAATGAGACATGAATGGTCTAAGTGTTTATGCATCATAATAAAGTTGAAGAAATGTAGGGTTCCCATGGTGTTTCTTCTCAAACTTTGATAATAACACTTCTTTATTGATCGCAACTGTACATTGGCAGCACCACCTCCAGACTGGAAAATAAGATCGATTTCTCCTTTGCGTTTCTTTTATAACCTTGCAATTTTATTCCTCTTGGGCTTACTGTTATGAGTTTGGTTTCTAGTTTCTAGAGCATGAGTTCTAAGAAGTGGAAATTAAGATGGAAGGAAGTTACTATAGTGAGAGGGTGTCATGCCCTGCAGGCTAGGTATCTTAGAGTCTGACTGCAACTCCCTTGACACAGGCAGTTCTTTTTCTTGCCTGCAGCCCTTTCCAAACAAATATCACCAGCCTCATATTCCCCTCGCCTTTATAGATGGAGCCCCTTTGTCAAGCAGGCCAGTTTACTGGGAAAAGGCCCTTCTCAGACATGCTTTCTCATCCTGATGCTTTGCCTTTACCAGGAGTGAGGCCAGAACCTTCAGCATGCATTTATATCAAAAAAGAGAGATGTGCTGTTTTCATTTAAATTCCACATTTCCACTGGGCATAGTGGCTCATGCCTGTAATCCCAGCACTTTGGGAGGCTAGGGCAGGAAAATCGCTTGAGACCAGGAGATCATGACCAGCCCAGGCAACATAATGAGACCCCATCTCTACAATTTTTTTTGAGAAAGGGTCTCAGTCTGTCACCCAGGCTGGATTGCAGTGGCATGACCACAGCTCCCTGCAGCCTCAACCTCCTAGGCTCAAGCAATCCTCCCACCTCAGCCTCTGGAGTAGCTTGGACCACAGGTGTGCACCACCATGCCTGGATAATTTTTGTGTTTTTTGGTAGAGACAGGGTTTTGCCATGTTGGTCAGGCTGGTCTTGAACTCCTGACCTCAGGTGATCTGCCTGCCTTGGCCTCCCAAAGTGCTGGGATTACAGGTGCGAGTCACTGCGCTCAGCCTCTATAATTTTTTTTTTTTTAATTAGTGTGCTAGTAGTCTCAGCTACTTAGAAGGCTGAAGCAGAAGGATTGCCTGAGCCCAGGGGTTTGAGGATACAATGAGCCGTGATCACATTCCACCCTGGGTGACATAGTGAGACGCTGTCTCTATTAAAAAAATAAATAAACAAATTATAAATTTTCACATAGTCGTAAACCTCTGAAGATGTGGATACTTCATTTGTCACATTTAGGTCTTTAATACACTAATACCTTCTCTTGGGAAACAGTGTTTCTCAGTCTCTCCCGTATTGATAATGTTTCCACTTTGCCCTTGAAGATTTTGTGGGTTATGGGGAAACAGTTTATGGGGTGTCTTTCAGCAGAACCACAACCCTTTTTAGGAAGAAGCTAATTATGGTGTGAAAGGGACAGGTGCTCTTATTAGGTAGTGATAGTAAGAGTTAAAACCCAGTTCTCTTGAGCTGTTACTTGGATTCTTCAACTGAGGGTGATTTTGCATCTTTGGCACTAGATGTCATTCAACTGACAGTCATGGACTCCCAGGGGACCCCCAAACTCTATGTCACCTTTATGAGTAGGCGAGAATGGATTTTTCTTGGAGAGGAGTGTCTCCTCAAAGAAGTCTGTGACCTAGAAGAAAAGATGAAAAATCTCTGCTTTGGATTCGGAATGTCAGGACTGCTCACTTGGAACTTAAGGAGAGTTTCTTCCTAGTATATACGAGACTGAACCTTATGGGGTTGCCATTTTCTTAGACCCAAAGCTTTCAAATACAGTCATTTTCATATGACTTTTACTTAGACAATAAGCTCATCATGTATTCCTTTTTTCCTCTTTCAGCATCTGGCATTTTTCTCCTCTTGGGCTTGTTGTTCTGTTATTTTTTTTTTTTCTGGTTTCTAGACCATAAGCATTCATGCATTCACATTATGTTGCCTCCTAAGTTGTAAGCTCTCCAAAGAGAGGGAATATAGCTGCTTTATGTCTTCACCCAACTTTGAGTAGAGATGATGGCAGGAAACAGAGAGCATTTTCACAGAGAAGATGGAGTCCATTTGAGTCAGGGGATCTTGTTTGAAATCTTACCTGTGTGATCTGGGGTGAATTAATACAGCTGTCTGGAAAATTTAGAACTGAGACCTCAGAGGATTGCAGTAAGGAGTCCTAGAAGTTAGGATTTCCTCAGTAAATATAAATACTTATTCTCTTGGGTAATGAAGCTGACCCACAGGATGATGCCAATTATCTCCTTGGTATTATAAGCACATAAACAATAGTTCACATTTATTGAGTGCTTACTATGTGTAAGATACAATTATGTGCTTTGGGATATGTGTTCACACATGAAACAAGTGTTTATTTAGTGCCTACTCTGTGCCCAACACTGGAGATGCAGTTGTCATGAGCACTAACACCATCCCAATATCATGGTGCTCATGTACCCATGTGGGAAAAAGTAAAGACAGGCTCAAGCATATAAAAT
Source organism: Pan troglodytes (assembly GCF_028858775.2). Classification (NCBI taxonomy): domain Eukaryota; kingdom Metazoa; phylum Chordata; class Mammalia; order Primates; family Hominidae; genus Pan; species Pan troglodytes. The sequence goes on along the minus strand of NC_072421.2, from coordinate 6,532,849 downwards.
AGGGAAGGTGGTCTTAGGATAATTCAAGCTGGATTGGGATCAGTAGTGATTGAAGGGCTAGATTAAATGAGGAGTTTAGGACATGCATCTCTGCAAGATGGCATTTGAGCAAGAAACATAGGCAAGACTTATCTACTTTAATTTTCACAGTAGGGTCATGAGATTACACTGTTTATTAACTCTGTTACAGAGATGTGGAAACTGAGATTAGGATGATTGAATAACAGCCAGATTAGTAATAGGGCTGGTAGTCTTTAATGCAAGTCTCATGGGCTATGCTGCACACAGTCTTAACAACTTGCCACCTCCTGTGGTATAAGAGAGGAACCAACCCAATTCCCGTTGCCTGCCTTCCCTGCTATATTAGTCTATTCTTACACTGCTATAAAAAATACCTGAGACTGGGTAATTTATAAAGGAAAGAGGTTTAATTGACTCACAGTTCCGCATAGCTGGGAAGGCCTCAGGAAATTTACAATCAGGGCAAAAGGTGAAAGGGAAGAAAAGCACCTTCTTCACAGGGCAGCAGGAAGGAGAGAAGTGCTGAGCAAGGAGGAAGAACCCCATATAAAACCATCAGATCTCATGAGAACTCACTCGCTATCATGAGAACATCATGGGGGAACTGTCCCCATGATCTAATCACCCCCCATGAGGTCCCTCCCCCAACACGTGGGGATTACAATTTGGATTACAATTCAAGATGAGATTTGGGTGGAGACACAGAGCCAGACCATATCACTTGCCATCTAATTACCTTGATCAACTACCCTGCAACCATTCCTTAGTGAGTAATAGGGACACACTCAGGAATGGTTTTAATAGAATTTAAAAGTTATCAGTATTGTAGTTTAATTGTAATTTTAAAAATGGTGAACCTCACGTCAGTGGCTAGGATCAGCAGATGATATGCTGCATCTTGGGGTCAATCATTGCCGCAAGCACATTATTAGAGTTGCTGTTAATAGTCATGGAAACCACCCTGTACCTTCTTCCCCCAGTGCAACCAACCTGGCAGTGATTGACCTACTCGGTAGCGAGTTGCTAGACATCAGGAGAAGTCAGAAGTAAGTGGAAGAAGGCCAGGTGTCTGCAAGACCCCCCCACTACCCATAGCAGTAACAACACATATGCATAGGAATAGGTTAAATGAGTCTTCACTCATTGATCCATTCATTCATCTTTCCTCCACGAATTAACTATTCATGACCCATTGTTGTTGACTCTGAAGATACGATAGCAAACAGGATGCACAAATTGTCCTGCTGTTACTTTAGTTATGGGGACAGAAGATAAAGCAGTGATCAAATGCATGAAGGACAGAATTGCTGATGGTGAGCATAGCTTTGAGGGAAATGAAGCAACGATAACATCTAATGTGGGTTATGAGGATCTTTGAGATGGAGTGGCCAGGGCATGTCTTTATGAGGGTGAGGAATTTAAGCATCCCAGACACAAGTTCTGACTCTAACATCAGCCTTTTAATTATGTGAAAGGGTCTCGCAAAATTTAGTAAACTTAGTGGTAGGAGTTCAGGTAACACTACAAGAAACCAAGCTTTCTTTGTGAATGGTGAGGTTAGAAGGGGTTTGTTGCTGAAAATCCCATTTGCAGGTTCTAAGGCTGGGGATGAAGTAGAAGGAACAATCTCTTGTCATTTGCCAAGCAAAGAACAATCCCTGTATCTGGCAAAAGAGACATACCTTTCTATGAATCCTGGTTTTGATCATAAGCCAAACTTCTATATTAGTTTTCCCTTTTTGGTTGAGTTAGTGAACAATTGGATGATTAGCTAAATGTTGCTGAAATAGGAGGAAGGCAGATTAAAAATACAGAAAGTAACTCTTATTTAATGATTTGAAAAAACGAGGTTAATCCGACAAAATTTTAAGGAAAAGTGAGATAATTTTGGTGTATAAAACTATGAAATTTTAGGCTGGGCATGGTGGCTGACACCTGTAGTCATAGCACTTTGGGAAGCTGAGGCAGGAGGATTGCTTGACCCCAGGAGTTCGAGACCAGCCTGGGCAACATAGCGAAACCCCGTCTCTACAAAAATTACAGAAATTAGCTAGGCATCCTGGTGTGTGCCTATGGTCCCAGCTATGAGGGAGGCTGAGGCAAGGAGAATTGCTTGAACCCGAGAGTTCAAGGCCTCGGTGCACTCTGTCCTGGCTTGTAGAGTGAGACCCTGTTTCACACACACACACACACACACACACACACACACACACCCCCACACAAAATAAAATTTTGGAATGTAATAACATTGATGCTGAAGTGAATTGTGGAAAAATATCATATAAAATATATTTTAATCACATAGTATAAATTTCTCTCTGTGCATTAGTTACCAAAATTTGAACATAAACATTTTCAAATACACACTTGTGCAAATGTCAGGGATAGCAGGTGGTATATCACTTTTTATATTTAAAATGCATGTAGGAATGAAAGGAAAAAGGTAAAAATATGTTAAGTTTAGAATTCTAATGAAAGAACATATTGGAACTATGAAAACATTATGGAGGACTTTGTTCATTTATGGTCTGAGCACCGATGATGCTAAACATGGTCCTTCAACTTTAGCTGGCAGCCATTTGAAATGAACACACTAAACACCATGAGAAGCAACTGCATGAAAAGTAAAGAGAGTTATCCAAGTGAACTTCATATCTCATCATTTGCCTGTGTTTATGTAATAGTAAAGACCCAAGGAATTTGTCTAATTAATTGGTATTTTATTTTAGTGATGAAATAATGAGTGCGGTTGAGCATGCCAGATGTATTCATCTGATACATTCTTCCAGTCACATGGTAGGCTGCATTAGGTGATAATGCTTCACCCTGCATTCATTTATAAGTTAGTGAAGGGAAGTCCACAACTCTGGTCTCAGAGCATTTATCCCATTGTTGATCAGCCAAGCTGTTGCTCTTACTTAGCTGCTAAGGAATGAAGCTAATTGGACCATTCCAGCATGTAAAATATGTAAAATATGTCCTTTCATGGAACTCTGAAACAAACAATGAGAACAACCAGAAAAATTGCCAGAGTCATACAAAAGCTGTCTATTTCTAAATGATCATTCCTCAAGCTCTTGTCATTTACTGGGAGCCCCTAGATGGATGTATAGTTGTTGCTGTTGTGGCTGATTTTGATAGGACTAACATAGGACCAGTGTATGGAGCTGTTTATTAAGATGCTTTTGTTGCTGAGTATTTACATTTTGGGTGTTCTCGGATAACATACATTAATTCCTACTGCAGTATTTAATAAAGTGTAACTAGTGCCTGTATCACCTGTCTGAAGACATTCAAATATGGAGCGTTTGTTTCTTTCTCTAGTGCAGATACTAAATATCATATTGTAATTAGAGCTATACAGAGATTTAGCATATAGGACTGGCAAGTCTTGGAGGCCAATTTTTATGATGTGGGAAGGGGGGGCGTGATTTAGAGTGGACAAATAAAGTGTGGGAAAATTTTGTGTTTCTGGCTTGAGTGACCAGCTCTTACCTCTCCTCCCCATATTCTCTTCCTTGCCTCAGTGCAAATTCACGCTGTCTGCATTTTGTATGATCACCCTCTGTCTTAGTCCATTCAGTTTTGCAATTAAGGAATCTCTGAGACTGGGTGACATATAGAGGAAAGAGATTTATTTGGCTATGATTCTGCAGGCTGTACATGAATCACGGCATCAGGATCTGCTTCTGGTGAGGGTGTCAGGAAGCTTCCACTCATGGTGGAAGGTGAAGAAGAGCTGGTGTATGCAGAGATCACGTGGCAAGAGAAGAAGCAAGAGAATGGGGGGAAGGAGGTGCTAGGCTCTTTTAAACAGTCAGCTCTTGGGGGAATGAACAGAGCAAGAATTCAGTCATTACTGCAAGGCTAGCACCAAGCTGCTCATGAGGGATCCACCTCCATGACTCAAACACCTCCCACTAGGCTTCATCTCCAACATTGGGAATCAAATGTCAGCCTGATACTTGGAGAGGACAAACATCCAAACTATAGCACTCTGTCTCCTTAGGTGCACCTTTCTTCTTCAGTGACTAATCTAGAGTTCTCTTTGGAAAATGCAAATGTAGTTATGTTTCTTTTTTGCTTTTATGCCTTACTGGTTCCCTGTTCTTTATAGCATCACGTTGCATCTTCATCAACTGGGGAACCAGTTGATGAAGAGAAGATCAGCATCCTGAAGTATCTTGTAACTTCTTGAAGTATCTTGAAGTATCTTCAAGATTCAGAATGCATGTTACCTTCTCTGCAAAGTGCTCTTTGCACCTTGTCCAGTGTAGCTGTGTTAACTCCAGTGCACCTTCCTGATGATCTTCCTAAGGCTCTTAACTTCTTGTCATTAGTCGTTTCTGTGACCATCTTGCCTATAGGAATGTGGGCTACTGTGGGCAAGTACAATGCCTGGCATGCAGCAGGCTCTCCAGAAATGCTTGTTTGGCTTCTAGAGTTCTCTTTGCTGTTACCACATCCATCCCTTTATCATCCTTTTTTCCCTAGTCATCTTTCCTCTGTACCTTTGCCGTTGGTTCTTTCTCCATGAATCAATATAAATAGTACAAGCTTTGTGCATAGCAGACCTTCACTCTTGTCTCATGATTTCATTTCTTTCTTCTGCATACTGAAAGGCAAGTACCTTTCTCTCTCTGACTCTCAATTTACTCATCTGTATAATTTTGATGGTTCTTTCAATTGTCTGCTGTTGCTGATGATGGCACGAACTCAGATATGCAAAGTATCAGACTTTCACTCTTGTCTCATGATTTCATTGCTTTCTTCTGCATACTTAAAGGCCATTACCTTCCTCTCTATGACTCTCAAGTTCCTCATCTGTATAATTTTGATAGTTGTTTCTACTGCCTGCCATTGCTACGACAATGGCACAAACTCAGATATGCAAAGTACCTGTGGGTTAAATGTGAACAAAACCTTCAACCTGCTGCAAGATAATCTGACCTCTGCTTGACTGTCTAGCTCTGTTTTCCTGGCAGTTGGATGAAGAACATGGCAACAATATTCTTGGCCACATTGCTTACAATACAAACGATCCCCTATTTGTAAATAGCATCATGACCAGGAGAAACCATAAAGACCTGAAAGAACCTAGTGGTAATACCATCCCACCTCAGGCTTCCCGGAGGGCAAGTTTTGGAGTCACTTTGCAGCTGCTATGTTCACTCTAGGAACCATGGAAACTCTGCTCATGGAGTATTTACAGGGAATATTGGCTGCTGTGAAGGCTGGGACTTCAATGCCAAGGAATACCCAATTCCCGTGGAAATGGACCTTGTAGGGATCTTTGCATCTCAGCTGTCCTTTGGGGAGCAGATGGTTCCCAGATGCCTGCTGCAGCCTTCCTGATGAGCTGAGCTTCTTGTCTGTATTGTTTTGAGTCGGTTGGCACCATGGTAACTTTGGGGGGGTCTTGTGATTCTGCATGTTTAATGGAACCTGAGAAGACCCTTACTGGACATTAAAGAACAAAGACAAATGTCCCTGTGACAGAATACTGGCTCAACAATTGGTTTTCTCTCTGATGCCTCTTCCCTGCTTGGAAAGCCCTTTTCTTTTATCCTTCATAATCACTTCTTACATCTGGCACAGTGTTCAGCTTTGCATTATTCCTTCATTATCTTTTCTCATCCCACATTAAAAAAAATTCTTTAAATTGTGGCCAAATGAACATGACATAAAATGTACCATTTTCACATGTGCAGTTCAAGAGTATTAAGTACATTCACATTGTTGTGCAAACATGCTTTTTTTCACTCTGTGCCCTCATTTTGCTCTTTCCTGGTTTCCAATGCAGTATCTTATATATGATCTAATAAATGTGTCCTGGGCATCTCAGTCTTGTATATTTTGGTCCTCTGTTATATCAGGTACACCTTAAGGGTAGAGATTGTGCCCTACTAATCTTCCTCCTTCATCACATGAAATGTTGTGCTTGCATAGTACATTTTCTTCACTCCCCTCCCTGTTATTTTTTATGTATATCATGACACTTATTTGCCAAGGATGGCTTTGGCCCTCTATGCAAAATGTCACCAATGGGAACAATGCTAAAGTCTGCATAAATCTTAAGTTTAATTCTAATTTTAAATATTTGAATATAGTGCTAGTGTTGTCATTCTATAGGATTCATTAATTCATCCCATCAACAAACACTTATTGAGTTCCAAATTTGTTCAAAACATGGCCGTATGTGCTGCTGCAGAAAAAATGTAAAAAGTCAGTTTCTAGTGTAAGGGAAATAAAATATGGATATCATTAAGTCCTGGAGAAGGCAGGGGGTGACTGATTTCAGGCTTGTACCATAGGGATTCCCAGGAGGAGTAAGTAGGTTGCAGCATTTAAAAAGGGATCATGAAAGACATGCCACTTTAACTAGTTCCAAATGGAATTTTGGAAGCAGAGCCATTGGATGTTATAGCTGAAGTAATATTTTAAGCAAGGTGTCAGAACAGGATTGAGGCATAATTTCAGAAGAACATGAAGTCCTTGTTTACTAATGCAGAATATGTTTTATGATAGGCTGGAAAGTGAATCTGTGACTAGATTTGGGAGTGATTCAGTGTACAATGAATATGGCAGTAAAGAGCTTGGACTTAATTCGGGCTGCTGGTCTGGTCAGCCCTTGTGTTTGGAGAGATGAGTAACATTTGCAAAGGTGGAGAGAAGGAATTGGAGATTCTAGTTAGGTGCTTTGGGCATATGTTCAGTGAGGGATGAGGCATTAATGTTCATCAAGGCAGCATTCACAAGGGCTATGGCGGCACTGAATGGGAGAGCAGACAGACACAGGTGTCATCCCAGAGGTGGACTCCGTATGGCACAGCGGCAAGGGAGTGTGAAGGGTTATGACAGATGCTGAGTAGGTGCTAGCAACATATTTTTTAAAATAGTGGCAAAATATATGTAAGATCTATAATTTTTGCATGTACAGTTCAGGGATATTAACAATATTCACACTGTTGTGCAAACATGCTTTTTTCACTCTGTCCTCATTTTACTCTTTCCTCATTTACAGTGCAGTATCTTATATATGATCTAATAACTGTCCCCTAAGCATCTCAGTCTTGTATATTTTGGCCCACTGTTCTATCACGTACACTTTGAGGGGGCATTTTCAGATAATTCCAGGTAAAACGTAAACCTCATGATGGCAGCTAAGAAAACAGGGGCGTTCTCTGCATTGGTTAGTTGCAGGGCTATTAGTCAAAATTCCAAATCTCATATGCAGAAGGCCAGGATCTGCAGTCTTAAGTAGTTCAGTTTGTTTCACGGAGGTAAATAAAAGAAAAAAGGCATGCTGAAGATACATATCCCTGGCCTCTAGATAATCAGACAGTAAGATCTCTCCCACACACCAGAGAAATCTATTTCCAGCTTTCTGTTGCAGTCCATGAAAATGACAGAAAATACATGCCCTGCTTGGACCACAGCCTAGCTCATGGGAAAAAAAAGGAAAAGAAAAAAGAACCCGAGCTTGCGGTGGATGGTTCCTATGGAGTGTTTTTGGCACTGTCAGAGTGCACACTCTGACAGGCTGGGCATGGTGGCTGACACCTGTAGTCGTAGCACTCCATGGCACTGAATTTACGGTGGAAGGATCACATTGGCAAGTCAAATCCTTGGGCTACAGGAAAGACTCCCATGTGCTGCTTTTATGCTCCCCAGCAGCCAGGCTGTCGTTCACAAAGCACTCTCCAAGCATCTTCATTTAATGTTGTTGGGCACAAGGCCCTGGTGACCCCGTTAAAATTCAAATCTTGCTCATGACAAAGTGAGGGCAGGTTTTCAGTTGACATTTGGAGGTTTCTCCAGCCATGTTAGAAACAAAATGCATTTAAGTGATGAGCCCTTGATACATAAGAAGGTGCAGAGCCAGCTGGATTTCTCCGGGACCATGAGGGAATCCATCTGATTAGGGCTTCTGAAGCCGAAGGAAACTACAGAGAGATGTAACTTGGCTGACTCTCAGTTCATTATTTTCTCTTGGTAAGAGCACTTCTCATATTGGACAATCTTTTCTTCACTGATTTAGATATTATTTTAGATGCACCTTTTCTTTTTGTTACGGAAGCTTTATTTTAAAATAAAGTTAACCTAAAATGGGCGTATTACTCTCCCCCCGCCCCACCGCTAATGATTTAGAACATGAAAATAATCCACAAGACCATGGGTGCTGTCTTCAGCTACAATTACTACTTTCTTAATTGTCATGGAAACATGATTTATTATTGGATGTTTTTTTACTGTCTTATGCAAAGATTTCATATGAGCCGCAATACACACTGTTTCATATGGGTAAGTCTCAATATTATCTGACAAAGAGAGCTTCTCTGCCCAAGTTTATGAAAAGTACATTTTTTTTAAGTCACTGTCTTGCCCAGGCTGCAGTGCAGTGGTACAATCATAGCTCACTGCAGCCTCAACCTCCTGGGCTCAAGCAGTCCGCTCACCTCAGCTTCCTTAGTAGCTAGGTGTTTTGGTTTGGCTTTTTATCCCCACTTGAATATCATCTTGAATTGTAATCCCCGGATGTTGAGGGAGGAATCTGGCGGGAGATGATTGGATCATGGGGGTGGTCTCCCTTATTCTGTTCTAATGATAGTGAGTGAGTTCTCACGAGATCTGATGGTTTTAAAAGTGTCTGGCAGGTTCCTCCTTCGCACATTCTTCTCTCTCTTCCCACCATGTGAAAAAGGTCCTTGCTTCCATCCCGCCACCTTCTGCCATGCTTGTAAGTTTACTGAGGCCCCCCATGCCATGCGGAGGTCAATTAAACCTCTTTCCTTCTTAAATTACCCAGTCTCGGGTATTTATTTATAGAAGTGTGAAAACAAACTAGGACACTAGGACTACAGGCACATGCCATCACGGCCAGCTAGTTTATGTTTATTTTTTAATTTTTGTAGAGATGGGGTCTCACTATGTTGCTCAGGCTAGTCTCAAACTTTTGGCCTTGAGCAGTCTTTCCACCTAGACCTCCCAGAGTGTTGGGATTACAGGCATGATCCACTGCACCTGGCTGAAAAGTTTCTATTGAATGGAAAGAACAATGCTGTGAAAATATATTTTATTAATGTTCAGGAAATTATGGAATTTGAAAAACTCTAGCTTTTTAGCAGTTTTAATGGCTACTATGTGCTTCTAAAATTTGTACCTGCTTTTTTGAAGTGTTATATGCATTTTTGTTTGTTGATGGTGGTGATGTTTTTGCTGTTGATCTCACCTGCTAACATGGAAACATTTCAAGAAGTGGAAAAATGTCTTATTTTAGTACATACTATGGTGTCAGCTACATTAAAAAAAAAGCCTTAAAGAATGTAGCTTGAATTGAGGGTTGCTATGACTTTTTGTTGTAGTAGATTTATGAATTGTGTATCATCATTTTCCTTCAGTGGAAAATTCAGTAACTAGTATGTTACTGGTTCCTGGATTCCAAGGGAGGAGAACGTGAAGCATTGCAATGGAATTAAACTCCAATGAGCTTGACCCAGCTACGATATTGAAGTGAGGGAATACATAAAGACGTGGGTGTATGTGTGTGATCTGTTGGTATTAAAGTGCCAGGATTACAACATTCTATGAAAATGGCTAATCATATTCAATATTTATTTGAGACGCTTAAGATGCATGGTTTGGGTGGAACTAGGGTTAGGGGGCTGCTGTTTTGAACAGCCAAACTAGAATTCTGCTCAATTATCTCACACAGGCACACTTCTGAGGCATTTCTTACATGATGCCTCAAGAAAGCTTTGCTCCATTTTGTATTTCAGCATGAATACAAATTTTTGAAATTTCCACAGTAAAGTGTTTAGACTTACCAAAAGGTAGGCCTTGTTATAATAACACCAGTAGGACCAATGTAGTCATTTCTAAAATGATTCAAGCACTTTATGTTTCTGGATGAGCTATTAGATCTTACCTTATGTGTCTGGATGAGCTATTAGATCGTTACATATTTTAAAGTGAATTTTTGAAATTGTTGGTTCATTGTTTAAATTTTCAATTTTGTTTCTGTTGCATTAATCTCTGAGATTTGAAAATGAGAAAAGAAAAAAGATGGATACACATTAATGCTTTTATACCTTCCTTTGTAACAGCAATTGATTGTGCAGTTGCTTTTGGCTGTAGTTAGTCCTTTTCTTAAATTAGTTTCTGGTATGGATTTCTACTTTTATTTAATTTTTTTTTTTTTTTTTTTTTGAGACGGAGTCTTGCTCTGTCACCCTGGCTAGAGTGCAGTGGCACGATCTCGGCTCACTGCAAGCTCCACCCCCGAGGTTCAAGTAATTCTCCTGCCTCAGCCAGCTGAGTAGCTGGGACTATAGGCACCTGCCACCACGCCAGGCTAACTTTTGTATTTTTAGTAAAGACGGGGTTTCACTGTGTTAGCCAGGATGGTATCAATCTCCTGACCTCTTGATCCACCCGCCTCAGTCTCCCAAAGTGCTGGGATTACAGGCGTGAGCCACCGCACCCGGCCCCACTTTTATTTAATTTTTACTCAATTTTACATTTTATATGCCTTGTTACTTCATTTCTTAGCACCAGAACTACAAGTTTAATTCTTCAAACATCTTCTTTAGCACCTCATAAGGTATTCTTTGTTACTTGGTGATAGAGAACTATGTAATTTGATTTTCTTCTTTTGCAATGGAGTGTTCAAATACGTCGTTGCTTTTAGGTGAGGGATGTGATTAATCAGAAAAATGAGTGGATCTTAGCTCAATGAAATTTAATCAGCAGAATGGAATTTTCCATTCAGAGCAAATGAGTTCCTAGGACTGGACACACCTAGATCTGCTGACCCAAAACCCTTTATAGATTTCATTTCTGAATGAGCTATTAGATCATTGTATATTTTCAGGTGAATTTTTACAATTGTTGATTCATCGTTTAATTTTTAGTTTCATTTTCTGTTGCATTAATCTCTGAGATTTGACATATAGAAGAAACTCTCATGCCAGCCCCAAACCCTTTCCCTATCTCCTCCTCCCTTGCCTTCCTGGAGTGGAGGGAATGTCAGGGATAAGCAGAGCACAGAAGACACTCATAGACATTCTGAGAAAGCTTTTCTCTGTAGAAGGGACCAACACATCTTGCACCCTCTCCCTCTCTTGCCCCCTGCCTGCATGTGGGTGCAGGTGCTTTTGTCAGGACCCCACTGCTTATCTCAGGTCAGGAGCTGGCAAACCTATGAACAAGATGGAAACCCAACTGCTGACCAGGGTGGTGTTCTGACAGGAGAGAAGACTTGGGCCCTTATAGACACTGTTGAATCGCTAAGCTGTAAACAATTTTCTTTGGTCTTATTGTCTGGTAAAATCAATTCTCTTTCATCCTTTTTAAAGACCTCAGTTTGGGCTTTAGAATCCATACTGGCAAATGCTTCCTCACTAATATTGTGATATTTAATTAGAGATAGCATTTTATGTGCTCACCTAAAACTGTACGGTAGACACAAAGGAGTCTGGGTCTCAGATCCCAACACGTGGATTATAGAGAAGGCAGAATGCTATAATGCCTTGAGGGTGAGCCATCCATTATTTGGGGATTTGAAAAAGGACAATTTCTGTTTTATGTTTCTGTCCTCCTAAATGGAGTTGAGAGACAGCTTCTTTTCTCCTTAGCATTTGGGCAAGAACAGAATCCAGTAAAACCACTGAGGAAGGTCATCATTGCAGCGTTTATTTAACATGAGTAATTCTAGCATGAGCTGGCATGCCATTTACATCCATCTGTTTTAAGTGTTTGCAAGCAGAATGGTAATAAGAAACTGGGGTAAGTGTTAAAAATAATTATATGGAATATAGATTGCCCCAGATGCACTATCTAATGCTGATGGGAAAGGAGAGAGCAGGGGGTACCTGGAACCTGGACTTCTCCTTGGAAACATGCCATGACCGGGTATGTTACTGGGTTGCATAGGTGCAGAACATGGAACATTGCAGTGGAATTAAACTCCAATGAGCTCAGCCCAACTACGATATTGGAGTGAGGAATGCATGAAGACAAAACCTTTATTATAAGTCTGTGTGTGTGTGTGTGTGTGATCTGTTGGGATTAAAGTGCCAGGATTACAGCATTCTATGAAAATGGTAGTGGAGAAAAGGAAAGGTAGAGGAAAAGAGAAAAACCAAAGCAAGAGGAAAACCACTGGAAGAAAAGAAGATGGGAAGGAGAAAGGGCATCTCTGAAGAATGTAAGGAGTACAAGATCCCTTACAGGCAGTGAACACATAAGAAGGCATCATTCACCAGAAAGTCATACCAGTTTATGTATTAAAACTGGGAATGGCAATGATAGGCATTAGTTAGAGATTATGCTTTAAATTGTATGCATTTGCATATTTTTATATGTTTTATTTAATTTTGTTTTGGGGGGGACTGTATCTCACTCTGTTGCCCAGGCTGATGTGCAGTGGTACAATCCTAGTTTACTGCAACCTTGAACTCCTGGGCTTAAGTGACCCTCTCACCTCAGCCTCCCAAGTAGCTGGGACTACAGGCATGTGCTACTATGTCCAACTAATTTTGTTATTTTTTTGTAGAGACAGGGTCTCAGTGTATTGCCCAGGCTGGTCTGGAACTCCAGGGCTCAAGTGATCCTCCTGCCTTGGCCTCCCAAAGTGCTGGGATTACAGGCGTGAGCCACTGTGACCAGCCCATTTGCATATTTATTGTTTTTGTTTGTTTGTTTTTTGAGACAGAGTCTCACTCTGTCACCCAGGCTGGAGTGCAATGACGCGATCTTGGCTCACTGCAACCTCTGCCTGCTGCGTTCACGCGATTCTCCTGCCTCAGCCTCCCAAGTAGCTGGGATTACAGGTGCCCACCACCAAACCCGGCTAATTTTTTGTATTTTTAGTAGAGACAGGGTTTCACTATGTTGGGCAGACTGGTCTCGAACTCCTGACCTCATGATCCGCCTGCCTCATCCTCCCAAAGTGCTGGGATTACAGGTGTGAGCCACTGTGACCAGCCCATTTGCACATTTAGTGTTTATTTTCTTAATCAGTATCGAAACTGTGAAAGGGAATGTTAAAACGGTGGAGCCAGGTGAAAAAGAAAATCCAAGAGTCAGAAGAGAGCATCCAAAGAAGAAGGCAGAGGCAATAACAAGTAGACTCTGAGACTGAAATTAAACTGTATGGCTAGAAGAAGGGCTAGCATAGGATAAGATGAGGTGACATGCTAACATGGAAGATTGAGAAGAATTGCAAATGAGAAATCACGGATAAAACACTGACTGCCTAATAGGATAAAAGCAGAGGATGTTCATAAACAGCTGTCATCGAGGAAAACATGGGAAAGGTTTTGCCCTCTGAGCAGAACAATCCTGCATGTCAAGGGGGAGCCTCATATACCATGTAACCTCATGTTAAACCATAAATACTTACCAATACCTCTTACAGTGTGCCAGGACACAAACTATTAAACCTGATGCAGATAATGCCTTTTAAAATGAGTATTATATTTGATTATTATTTCTAATAATGTTATAACTATGTTTAAACCATCCACTTTATTCCCTAGATGAAATATAATTGAATTAAATGTTAAACATATTTGACATGCATTTCTCGGGGCTTTTGATTTAACATTTTAAAATATGCAATTTAGCTATTTTAAAAAACAGTCTTAAAAAATAACATAGTATATCAAGATAGGCAGAAGGAAAATTTAGGCACCAAATAATAGAGTACATGTTTCCTGACCCATATTATGTGTTTTGGTTGGGAGATGATCTTTGGAAAGTGCTGATTCTGTTTTTGTTTCCATAAAACAAAATTTCCAGAGATTATATATTGGATTCCGCTTGAAAGAGTTCAGTAGACATTGCACTTCTATCACACTGATAGCCCAGGAGGAATTTTAACTATGTAATTATTTAACCGCAAAATTTTCCACCTTCTCCCCTTAAACATTTGGTGGATAAATTATGATAAAAGCAGTCATGATATGCAGTTCGGTTTCATAGTTTCCTTTCTCTTCCTTTTTGCTATATTTCCTAAAGTTCTATTATGGAGAGATACCAGTTTTAAATGTCAAGCAATGTTAACATCTTTGCATCTTTATCTTTTCCTATCCACTCTTCTCTCTTTTCTTTTTTTTTAAGGGCCAGAGAGTGACACTTAGCCAATACTTAACCAGTACTCTCTTTCTGTTTGTTTGTGGGAATTTTATATCTATTTTTTCTTTTTCAATTTTTATTTTAGGTTCAGAGGGTACATGTGCAGGTTTGTTACATGGGTAAATTGGGTGTCGCTGGGGTTTGGTGTACAGATGATTTTGTCACGCAGGTAGTGAGCATAGTACCTGATAGGTAGTTTTTTGACCCTCAGCCTTTTCCCACCCACCACTTTGAAGTAGACCCTTGTGTTTATTGTTCCCCTTTTTGGGCCCGTGTGTCCTCAATGTTAAGATCCCACTTGTAAGTGAGAACATGCAGTACTTGCTTTTCTGTTTCTGCATTAGTTCTCTTAAGATAATGGCCTCCAGCTGCACTCTTGTTGCTTCAAAGAACATGATTTTGTTCTTTTTATGGCTGTATAGTATTCCATGATGTATATTACACCACATTTTCTTTATCCAGTTCACCGTTGATGGCCATCTAGGTGGATTCCATGTCTTTGCTATTGTGAATAGTGCTGTGCTGAACATGCAGGTGCATGTGTCTGTTTGGTAGAATGATTTATATTCCTTTGGATAGATATCCAGTAATGAGAATGCTGGGTCGAATGGTAGTGACTTGTCTCTTAATAGTTTTTACTTTGCCTCAATCTCCTGATTCTCTCCCTTTTTTTCCTGGCCATTCCCGCTGCACTTGCCTCATTTGCTATTGATGACATGCTTGTCCCCTGCTTCCATAGATGTGTCCACAAATGCATGTGCACACGTGCTTCAGCTAAAGATTCCTCAGCTAAAGATCCTCCCTCTCCATCAGGGTTTCTCTCTTCAGCTCACCTGCCCTTCTCTACATGGTTTTAAAGTGAGATGATTGTAAATGTGTTTTTCACAATGGAAATTCTCCCAGCGGGCGGGGAGGAAAAAAGACATCTTGAAATATTTTCTGAGAACTATGAGGACCGGCAGAGTTTGACATGTTTTTGAGGCGATAAAGTCATGTGTCCATCTGTGAAAGACAGGCATTGGCTTTATCCACATCCACACAGCCTTCCCCGCTGTGTGGCTTCATTATTGATTTGCTGTCATGTAGAGTCGATAATGAGAAAACCTAGGTAGCCTTGAACCCAACTTTGCAAGAACCTTTTAGGACTCTGGGACTTCTAACCCTCTATGAAGGTGGAGTTAAGGGGATATAGGCACAGAATGGGGCAGAAGGGAAAGACATTAAGAGACAGCCTTTAGCAGACCAGAGAATACATGCCGTTTATCAAATTGTTAGATGTCTGTGCACCAGGAATGTTGATTCAATTATGGTATCTAAAAATAGGACAGAAATAAGGAGGAAATAAAAGGAAATGAAATAGCAGTTTACCTCTGGCAAAAACAAAGAGCCCAATCAGAAAAACTAGACAAAGCCACCTGTAGGACTGGAAGAAACCATGTGAGTTAGGTATCACTAACCTTGGAAGGACAAGGACTTCCTAGTATTTTTGTATTTTGTGAAGCACTTTCTCTGCATTTTCTTAATTTGTCCTTAAGTGATTATCTCTCAACCAACCCCAAAATTTGACTCTTCAAATCATTTATTCTCTAAGATTTTTAAGCATTCAACTGTAATGGCTTATGTATCAGCATAGTCTTATATAATTCTAAAACAACATTCATAGCATGGTATCTTGTAATATTTGATTTTCACTATTAATTCTTTCAGTTATTATTTGAGTGCCTGTCACATGCCAGGTATTGTTCTAAGCTTCAGGGATGCATCCATGTACAAAATAAATAAAATTTCCTCCCTTGTGCCACTTATATTCTATAGGTGGATGGAAAACAAACTTAAGAGTTAAATAAATTAGATTTTATTTAAAGACAGGGTCTTGCCCTGTCATTCAGGCTGGGTGCAGTGTTTAATCATAGCTCACCGTACTCTCCAACTCCCGGGCTCAAGCAGTACTCTCACATCAGCCTCCCAAGTACCTAGGACTACAGGTGTTGCCACCATGCCCAGCTATTTATTTTCCGTATGTTTTTCTTTTTGTAGAGATTGGGTCTTGCTATGTTGTCCAAGCTGGTCTGGAACTCCTAGGTTCAAGCAACCCTCCCTCCTTGGCCCCCCAAATTACTAGGATCACAGACATGAGCCACCATACATGGCCAAAGTTTTGTATTATTTTATAAGGTGATGAGTGCTGTGAAGAAAACTAGAAGAGGATAAGTGGAATTAGAATTGCTAGGGAAGTTGCAGTATTTTAAGTAGGGTGGTCAATGACAACCTCAGTGAAAAGGGGATGTGGGAGTAGAGAATTGAAATAGCTAAGGGAAAAAGCCATGATGATATATGAGAAGGATGTTCCAGGCAGAGGGAACAGCCAGTGCTAAGGCTCTGGGGTAGGAACGTCCCTGTTCTGTTTAGGGCAGAGCAGTGTATTAGTCTGTTCTCAAGCTGCCAATAAAGATATGCTCAAGACTTGGGAATTTATAAAGGAAAGAGTTTTAGTGGACTCACAGTTCCACATGGTTGGGGAGGCCTTACAATCATAGCAGAGGGCAAGGAGGAGCAAAGTCATGTCTTACATGGATGGCAGCAGGCAAGAGAGAGTGTGTGCAGTCCCTTTACAAAACCATCAGGTTTTGTGATACTCACTATCACCAGAACAGCATGGGAAAGACACACCCCCATGATTCAGTTACCTCCCATCAGGTCCCTCCCATGATTATGAGAGCTACAATTTAAGATGAGATTTGGGTGGGGACACAGCCAAACCATATCAAGCAGTAAGATCCATGTTTCTAGAGTATAAGAGTATGCCATCAGAATGGCAGGTATCAGAGTAGGGTGATGCTATCGAGAACTTTGTAATTCTGAGAACCAGGGAGAACAAATGGAAGGATTTCAACAGATAATTCATGTGTCAAGGTGTGTTTTAAAGGAGCACTTTGCTTAGCTGAGGCTTGTCTGTAGGGGCAAAGGTGGAATGTGGGAGACCAGTTAGAAGGCTGATGTAAGAGTCAAGATAAGAACCTACAGCTGGGAGGTGAGAAGTGGTTGGAGTTTTTTATACATTTGAAGTAAGATTTGCTAGTTATATGGATGTGGAGTGTGGGAGATCGAAGGAAGTCCAGAGTTTTTGGCCTAAACACTGGAAAAGGTAGAGGTGGTCACAGGTGACATTGGAGGATGGGCTAGTAGAGACATTCTTAAGTTATCATCAAAGTTTAAATGTTTGAGTATGAAATGTCTATGAGACATCAAACGGAAGATATCCCATAAGGAGATGGATGTCAGAGTCTGAAGTTCAAGGCAGAAATCTGTGCTGAAGAGAAAAAATGTCAGCCTAGATAGTGTCGATGGTATCTAAAGCTATGAGGCTGAATAAAATTATCAAGAGAGTTCTGTGGACAGAGAAGAGAAAGGACCAAGGCTGGAGCTTGCCAACAATTTGAGATTGGCAACAATACGAGGAACCTGGAAAGGAAATGAACATAATTGTCCAGGGTGTAAAAGAAAGTCTGGTAACGTGGAAGTGAAGGGGAGAAAAAGGTATTTCAATGACAGAGAGGTAGTCAACTGGGTGTAATTCAAATAGGTCATAAAATGCGCATCTGCTGCTATGGTTTCCACTACAGATGCAAGGAAAAAGTGTCCTCGTCCTTTTGTCTGTCTGATTGTGGCAGTTGAGATTGAATAGAGGTAGACAGAGGGGAAAAAAGAATGAGGAAAATTGAGAACATAGCAATGCAAATGTCATTTTTGACCTTTAGTAGAAAAGTAATAATTTTGGTGGAGTATTGGGGGTAAAAGCCCCAATTGGGGCAGGTTTCAGAGAGAATAAGAGCAATAAAATTGGAATCAATATCAATAAATATTTTCAAGGATATTTTCAGAAAAGGAACAATATAGACACAATTTTTTTTAAGATGAGAAAATTGTTTTATTGCTTTTAAGATGGAAAATCTAACCACATTTCTCTGTGCTGTAGGGTTGATCTAGAGGCGTGGTGTTATCAATCAGTACAGTGTATAGTGTGCTACATTAACAAATATCCCTAAAATGGCAGCGACATCCACAGCCACTAAAGTTGATTTCTCGCTCATGTTCAAAGCTCGCTAAGGGTTGACTGTGGCTGTTTTCTGTGTATTCTTAATTCTGGGACCCGGGCTGATGGAGAAGACTCATTTATTCTTATTATTACTAATTATTTTTGTTATTTTAGCAAAGGGGGAAAATGGGCAGAACCACATTATAGCTCTTAAGGTTTTCGCTTGGAAGTAGCCCCACTAATTTCTGTTCATGTTTCATCTGCCAAAGCAAGTCAATTAGCTATAACTGAAGTCATGGAAGTGAGTCAGTGAAATTCTTTCGAGTTAGGGACAGGGAAAGTCTTGCAAGTGTGTATTTGTCCCCTTGAGAGGTGTGGACAGTTTTTTACACAATAATACAACATACAAGAGGAAAACAATTCTGAGGATATAGCAAGAGCAAGGTGTTCTATTGTTGGGTTGTCAAGAGTTGATGGAGTTTGATGGGTGAGAGTCAGCCTTATATTGGGTTCCTATCATTATTCTCTTATGAAAAGAGGAGGCACAAAAGATGGGGCCATTATTGTCACATGGGTAAATGGGTTAGTGGTGGTTTGTGCATGTTTTCTTGAGATAGAATTTCTTCAGTGTAGTAAGAAGCCAGGTCATATTCTAACAGTGAAGATGGAGCAGGAGGGATTGGGGATTAGAAGAGGAAGAAGAAGGTGCTATTTAGCAGAGCCTTTAAGGGAATTCATCAGAGAAATTTAGTATGATATACAGGCATCTCGATTAACCTACTGGAGGTTTGTGTTCATGAATTTAACGTGAGATAAGTCAGCATGATTAAATATCTTCTTTCATCTGTGCTGATCAGTAAAGGTGAGGCGGATGCATGCTGGGTGGAGAGGTGGATTTCACCAGGGTTGGAGTTTTGCCAAGGAAGAATCAAGAATTAAGGCTGGATTAGAATTGAGGGTGTCTAAAGGATCGTGGATCTGCTATGACTCCACAACTCTAAGAAAAGAAGATTCGGTACCACCATCCTCATTATGGAAATAACAAACGAATGAAACAAAACCATTTGTCACTTTCTACAAGATTCAGAGGGCTTGTATGTCTATGATCTCAGGCCTCAAAAAGAGTAAATCAGTTACCTTTTTCCCACATAACTCTGTGTGTGTGTTAGTACAATTTTGTATGTTTGCCCTAGAATGTGAACCATAAATTTGTGAAATGAAAGCAGTGAATAGGAAAAAAGGTAAAGATACAGTTTTGTATTATCTGTAGCAAAAATATTACCACAGCTATGTAATCCACAAAAATGGAAGAAATTTATTAGGTATTTAATTTTTATCCAAGAGTAGTAAAATGAAGGCAGCTATATAATTATGTAGGTGACTGTTAAAATATTAGACTTTTTGTTGAAATTTTTTGGCTCAGAAAACAGGTTTCATGCCATGCTGAAAAATTACTTAGTTTGATGAAAAAGTAAACAAGACGTGACAGTGAAATCATACAGTGTTGAAACAGGAAATAGCAAAAATGTATTTTTCTCAGTAAATAAGTGGCTGGCATAAGTTGTCCTCATTTTGGGGTCAAGATCTTATTTTGGTGTCTCAGCTGAAGATGACCTCTTCACAATCCATTAGGTATTGTGACACTGATTAATTATTATCAAGCAGAAAGTATTTTTTGGAAGTACTTTGCACTAGGCAGGTAAGGCAGTCGCTACCACAGGGGCACAGGTTTCGAAGCAGTTCAGGAGGAGCCAACGTCTTGCTGAGAAACCCAAGGCAGACAGCAATTAGAGGATAAGATAATGTATAATTAACTGCCACCGTGTGTGGGGTAGACAATTAGAGAACAAGGCAACACAGATGTTGTAAGGTGCTGATTATGGGTTTGAACAATAATGAAAAATGGAAGACAACATCATCAGCGTGGGCTGACGCTGTCAGGGGTGGTGTGTTTTCTCATGTGCTGTTACCCTCTAATCAGTGTTGAGTTGGATAGTATTCCCAGGAATAGCTGTTTGGCTTCGCTTCTCTTACCAGAGAATTGCTCTGCCTTATAAATGTAGAGACTGACATGTAGACACACTTGGATCATGAATTTCCATTCTACTCTACAAGAAGTACAGCTGCAAAGAAAATCAAATCACGTTCAGTACCTTTCTGGAATTTTCCCAAGTACTCAGTAGTCATTCTAGCTCACATCTTAACTCTGCTAGGGTTCAATAAGTATACCAAATGCATATTTTTTTTAGCTGATTCCAAAATCTAATTCACTTTGATCAATAGTCATCTCCTATGAATTCCTTGTGTTTTCTTCACTATAAAATATTTTTGTGATTCATCTTTCAGTAGACGAAAGGTGAGGTACTTTGAGATTATATTTCTACTAAATCATGAATGATTCATTATTTTACTGAAAGTAAACACATCCATCATATTAAATCCATATCATGTTCTGTTGTATATTGTCACTTAAGTGTTTTTATTATTTTTAAACAGGTTGTATAATTGCATAGAGCTTCAGGCTATCTACATAGACAAAATATCTGAATAAAAGTACAATGATCATATTTTATCTTGTCAGTTTAAATTATGTTTAATGATTTTAATTCCAGGGAAAACTCTAATGTACCAAGTTACCAACTGAAATGTGCCCAGTATCAATCCTTTATTTTTAAATATAACATTGTAAGTTGTTAAGTAAGTTGTTAACTCTTATCCCTAAAAAGACAAAATGTTCCCTTTTCTTATCATATGCTAAAATAAAAATTTCTAACAATGAATGTGCCATTTTTATAAGCCAACAAACTATGCAAGTAAGGATCTCAATAGAAGATTTAAACAAAATAATTATTTTGCTCCATATTCTGTTGCTTTTGTTTTTTGATGAGATAATTAATTTTCATGGAATTTTAAATGATCAATTTGTAGTAAATTTTGGGAAATATGTCCATTATTTAATCACAGATTTAGTATCTTAAACACATTGACAATGTCAAACTTGTCTGCAGCAAATGGTTACTGTTAAAAATTTGCCATAGGGGTGAGAACTGCAATTTATACTATTTCCAAGCTATCAATGCTTCAATTATTACATGTGTTTATATATATATGTGTGTATGAACATGTGTGTGTGTGTGTGCATGTATACACAAATTTTAAAGTAATGGCTTACTGAAAGGCCTTTTTTTCTCTTCATATGACTAAGATATCTGAAATTCTGCCCAAAATTGCTAAGATTATATGCCCTTCTGAAAAATTGCAATGTGTTTATGACGTATTTTTATGATATTTCAGTACTGGATATGTTCATTACCCCATGTATGAAGTCTTATCTTGTGATGATGAGTTGATCAGACCTATTACATTGAGAATATTTTTAGGTATAAACTTTATATAGTCTCTGACGAAAATCTGACGGTGAGTGTGTAGGGCTCACCTGATTGTATTTTCATTGTTGTTGACTTTCATTATTTCACTAATTTGGGAGCAAGGGCTTCTTTTTTATGGTCTATTTCTAGATCATCTTCCCTTAGATTACATCATGTAATGAACTGGCAGAAGATATTAAGTAGATCTTATTCAAACAAGAACTTTGAACCTAAATGGAGATTTATCAAGCTAAATTAGCCTAATTGTCTGTAACAGTGACCACAGCATATTAATAAAACCTGTGACCCTTACATATATACATGTGCATTTTAATGATCTTCCACTATGAAAGGCATTTTGTGATTTAATCTGCTTGATGAACGATTAATATGATATTCACTAATTTTTACTCATCTTATTCTTAATTCATCTAATTTATCTAATTCTTAGTAATCTAAATGATTCAAGCCTCTTACAGATTTTTATCTCTACCCAGTTTTTCATCCAGCTGTCCATGTGGTCATCTCTGCCTTGGTGTGCTTGAGAATTATTTCTGATTCTATGACACCAATGCACTTTGCAGTCTTTGAACTTGAATTGGCAGAATCAAGCTTCCTCTAGACAAATCACTGAATCTCTTTTCTCACGTTAAGGTTTGTAGGAACCCTATTCTCAAAGCTGCCAAAACACTACTGCTTAGTCTATGCAAATCAACAACTACAAATGCACGTCACTCAATCAACATTATGAAACTCCTTTTTGGAATGATTGATGATCACAAAATGTGATCTTGTGACAATATGATATATTCATTTAAGCCACATTGAGGTTTCAAATTGGCACCATTGACAACGTACCTCTTTCATGCTAAGTGTAATAATTTGTTGCCTCTCATTTTCCTATGCTGCTTCACTTCATTAAATCTGAATAATTAAAAATTTTCGTAGCATCGCCAAAGTCACTTCCCAGGAGCTAGGGAATGTGTCGATCTGTACGCTGATCCAGTTCCTGCTGACGTTTGCTTGGATGCAGAGGCCATCCATCGCTTTCCATTGATTTTTGTCAATTGATGCTTTTCTTCCTTCTTTCCTGGTGACTTAGGAAATGTTCTGAAACTGTGCATTCAAGTCAACACATGTTAGATTCATAACTAGGATTCACCTTCACAGTGGACTGGTCCCAATTTGCTGTATTTTTATTCAGCCTGTCAACTCACACTATCTGACTAAAAGACGCTAATGCAGTGTTGGCCAGTCCCCTGTCATCTCTTTCTAATTGTTTGGTCTCAAAGCAATGGTGCATGTTACACATATCCATTTAACTGTCCAATTAACGCATGTTTCTAGACAATTCTGATAGAAAGGGTCTCTTTTCTTCCTTCAGCCCAAACAAAGCAAAACAAAACAAAAGGGCACTTATACGATGTTGATCTATGTTTTATCTTTTTTTTTTTTTTTGAGATGGAATCTCCCTCTATCACCCTGGCTGGAGTGCAGTGGCGCGATCCCCGCTCCCTACAACCTCCGCCTCCCGGGTTCAAACAGTTCTCCTGCCTCAGCCTTCCGAGTAGCTGGGACTACAGGCATGCACCACCACACCCGGCTAAGTTTTGTATTTTTAATAGAGATGGGGTTTTGCCATGTTGGCCAGGCTGGTCTCAAACTCCTGACCTCAAGTGATCCACACACCTTGGCCTCCCAAAATGCTGGGATTACAGGTGTGAGCCACCACCCCTGGCCTGTTTTTGTTTTATCTTAAATCTCTTAGGCTGAGACTCATATGGTCCCACTTACCCATCTTTTTACAGCATGAAATTGTCCAGTTAAAATTACAGCTCTTTATTAATGGCCTTAAGACTCTTCATTTTGAATGGATAAAATAGTAATAGGCTGTGAGCACCAACAGTATTAATGTATCATTCATGCATGATATAGTAGTGTTGACATCTTTCTTTTCCATTTCTGTTTTTAAATGAAGTTCAGGAAACCAATATGAAAGGTAAGAAATTGCCAACATCTTGGACTATCAAATCATGGCAGACACTGAATTAAATAATTCAACAAATCTTTGGCAGCATCAGTTTCAAAGATATTTAGATACAACCACCGTGTAATTCTACACAATTTAATTAAATCATTTATCAAATCCTCTACAACTTGAATAATTTAACTGATATCAGAATAATCCATTTTTCAGATAATTATTTTTATATTTAATGTGTTAAATATAAAAATATGACACTTCTCTTGCATAATTTGCAGAATGTTATTTATTTCATTATTTTATTTTTTTTAAATTTCAACTTTTATTTGATACATGTACAGATTTATTAAATGGAAATATTGCCTGATGCTGGGGTTTGCAGGAAGGATCCTGTCACCCAGGTAGTGAGCATAACATCCAATAGGTAGTTTTGTAAGCCCCCCCACAACCAGCACCCTATAGTAGTTCTCAGTGTCTTGCTCTTTTGCCCAGGTGCAATCAAAGCTCACCACAGCCTCCAACTCCTGGACTCAAGTGATCCTCCTGCCTCAGCTTCCTGAGTAAATAGGACTACAGATGCCACCATGGCCAACTAATTTTTTAATTTTTACTTTGTAGAGATGGAGTGTTGCTATGTTGACTAGGATGATCATCCACTCCTGGCCTCAAATGATCCTCCCGGCTAGGCCTTCCAATGTGCCAGGATTAGAAGTGTGAGCCACCTCGCCCAGCCCCAATGCCTGATCTTTAAGAGCTTCAGGCAGTTGAAGGGTTTTGTCTGCCTGCCACAGCCTTCCATCTTTTTGAGATGTGTTTACCTGAGACAGCTAAGTAGGTGACAACCTGAACTACGGTTGCTGGCAATTGGAAAACAGAAGATTGCTCTGTTGATCCATTGGGAGAAGTACAGTAGTCTGTAGAGGAACAGAATCCCAGGGTTTTTTTCTGGCATGGAATCACTCTAGAGAGCCACATTAAAAATTTAATTCCTGCTGAGCACAGTGGCTTACGCCTGTAATCCCAGCACTTTGGGAGGCCGAGGAGGGCGGATCATGAGGTCAGGAGTTCGAGACCAGCCTGACCAACATGGTGAAACCCCGTCTCTACTAAAAATACAAAAATTAGCTGGGTGTGGTGGCCTGCACCTGTAATCCCAGCTACTCGGGAGGCTGAGGCAGGAGAATTGCTTGAACCCGGGAGATGGAGGTTGCAGTGAGCTGAGTTTGCACCATTGCACTCCACCTTGGGCAAAACAAGCAAAAAACTCCATCCCAAAAAAAATTAATTCCCCTTTGACTGTTGATTTTATTTATTTATTTATTTATTTATTTATTATTTTTTTAGAGACAGGGTCTTGCTCTGTCTTTCAGATTGGAGTGGTATGATCATAGCTCACTGCAACCTTGAAATCCTGAGGTCAAGTGATCCTCCCACCTCAGCTTCCCAAGTAGCTTGGTTGACAGGCATGCACCACTACACCTAGCTAATTTTTCTATTTTTATTTTTGTAGAAACAGGGTCTCGCTCTGCTGCCCAGTCTGGTCTTGAACTCCTGGCCTCAAACGATCCTCCCACCTAGTTCTTCCAAAGTGCTGGGTTTATAGGTGTGATAGTGCCGAGCCATTCGGCTGCTGTTTTTACATTTATACCATTATCTTCATCCTAAATAGGAATTCTGATAGTATTGTTGGCAGAATAGGGTCAACTGGAACACACATTTTTGTTCTCTAGGTAAAGATGATGAAACTTAAAATGTAGCTAATGTTATTCCTGCAATGAATATGTCAATTTCTAATCTGGGGACAAAAATAAATAAAAAAAAAAGTTGCACGTATTAAACACCCTCTTGACTAAGTGGCAGCTGTAATGATTTCACTTGGGGATAGCCATTTCTTCTTAACTCATGCTAACAGTGCATTAAAGCTATTGATTTTTAGTGGCTGCTGTGCTTTCGTGATTGTAGATCATTTCTCTCTTTGGAAACTCTGTTTGATGACAAAGCTGGCTCTGTTGCAGAGTAATGATAAAAGAAAGGACCTACCAGAATTTCAAGTGAAATGTGTAACATATGTGATAATGCATGGTGACTGCAATGATTATTTCCTGATGTTGCTATTTAATAGCCATGAAAGCATCCTACTGAAATAGAGTATTTCTGCTTTGAATGGCTTAGTTAGCTCAAAAATTTTGAAAGCTTTCTCAGTAAAGCATGGTGCCAGGCACTGAAAGATTCCTTTTGGAGGAGCCAGAGTCAATTTGGATGATGTTTATAAAATGCTGCTGGAAAATTGGGTGGTGTTTTCTAAATGATCTTCCTAGTAATGATTTATGCTGTAAATCAGAAAGGTTGCCATCTCTCTGGATGGAAATGCATAGTCATATGCCCGTAAATGCAGGGATTTGACCTCCTATAAAAAAGCTCTCTCTTCCCCCTCATTTATGTGATGATTGTGTACCATCTGAGCGCTGAGAAACCCATTGGCCATCTTCCACTTGTGTGTGGCTGGAGGTGCTTGCTGCAGCTCTGTGATGCCCTGAGCCAGCATGCTCGTGGAGTTCCAGTCTGCTGCATGAACAACAAGTGGAGAAACATGATCTTCCTAAACTGCTCACAAGCTGCTAAATGAGTGATTTGTGTTCCCTTTGAATTCATGCTGTAAATGGAAATGCTTGCTCCTTCCTGGGTTATTACTCTGTGTACACGCCATTTGAGGATGCAGATAATTGTTGCATCTTCACTGAAGCATCCCATCTTAGTCCAGATTTCCGTTTTCACAGACCAAAAGGGCAAAGTCAGACTTGGCAGACAGCGCAGCTTCAGTCTCATGGGGGGATTTCTTTGTCTCATCAGCCTCAGTCATGGGCTTTCCAGCCATTATAATTTCACATGTAATACGGTGGGTGTCCATCTAAGCAAGTGTGGTGCCTCAGTAGGTTTGGAGGAGGCACTTGGAGCTGATGTAGAGAAAGGAGAGTGAATTAAAAGTGGAAGGAGGCAAATTAAAAGAAGCGAGGAAACATTCTTTTTCACACCAGAGAAAGGTTTTCAAAACACTAGGGAAGCCTCAGAACCAATCCAGGTACTGCTTTTATTTCTGAACTCTGTTATAATTTGTGATGTCAGAAGCTTCTATGGAATCTATGGATATGTGCAGAAATAATGTGCTGCTGTGCCCATTCTGTGTTATACATTTAGAAGCAGTTGCGGTATCATGGGATACATAATATTCTTTAATCCCAATAGGGGCTTCCATTCTAAATATAACAAAAACAGTTGGGAAAGGCACACATACACAGGTTGGCCTGTAGAGATGGAGGTGGCCAATGTGGTGTGTTTTGAACAGACGGGGATGCTCTCTGCGTACTGCCCCCACACCACAGGACAGCTGACAGGCAGCCCAAATGCCCGTGCAGACTGCTGAACTCCAGATGGCTTGCTGGTGCTGGCTGGCACGCCTTCAAGTCCTGCCTTTCTTGGGTCCCTAACAGAATTCACATTACCTGAAATTTCAGGGAATTTGTGGGGCTGGCTAAACAGATTCCTTACATAACTGGTGATGTGCGGTCAGAAAGAGAATAGATGAGTAAGATTGCATTGGCTGCCTGTGTGTATTAGTTTTCTTTTGCTGCATATTGAATTACTGCAAACTCAGTGGCTTAAAATCACACACATTTATTATGTCACAATTTCTGTGGTCAGGCGTCTGGGCATGTCTGAGCTGGATTTCCTCCTCAGTGCCACACAGAGATGCTATCAAGGTGTTGGCTGGGCAGCATGACTCTCGGGAGGCTCATGGTCCTCTTCCAAGGTCACTCAGGTATTGGCAGAATCTGGTTTATTTTGGTTGTAGGATTGAGGTCCCCTCTTTCTTGGTGGATGTCAGCAGGGGTCAATGTCAGCTCCTAGAGGTCCCCCAGGCAGCTTCTTGCCATGAAGCCATCTCAGGGACTGTCTCCCAATACGGCGACACGTATCTTCAAGTCCAGCAGGAGAATCTCTTACTTCCAGTCGGCTAATAAAATAAACTTAGATAACATAACCTAATCAAGGCAATGGCATCCCATCCCATTTCCTAGGTAATGTAATACACTCAAGGGATGACTTCTATCAACCTCATAGGTCCGGCTCAAATTCAACTTCCTGGGATTACAGGAGGGCATGGCTTATTA
This sequence comes from Pan troglodytes, assembly GCF_028858775.2. Lineage (NCBI taxonomy): Eukaryota > Metazoa > Chordata > Mammalia > Primates > Hominidae > Pan > Pan troglodytes. The sequence goes on along the minus strand of NC_072421.2, from coordinate 6,505,132 downwards.
GGTCCTTCTGAGTCATAAATGCTCTAATGTATAAACTTCCTAGGGTTCCTATAACATATTAACACTGGGTGGTAAATGGTGTAAACTGGGTGACTTACAACAACAGAAATATATTCTCTCCCAGTTCTGGAGGCCAGAAGACCAAAATCAAGGTGTTGGCAGGGTTGGTTTCTTCTGGAGCCTCCGAGGGAGAATCTGTTCCTTGTCTCTCTCCTACTTTCTGGGGGGCTGCCGGTTAACTTTTGGCTTTTCTTGGAAGCGTCACTTCAATGTCTGTCTTCATCTTTACAAGGCCTTCTTCTCTCCGTATGTTTCTGGATCCTCTCCTCTTCTTAAAAGGATACTAGTCATTGGGTCTAGGGACCACTGCAAATCTGTGATGATTTTATCTCCAAAGAAATTACATGATCACATCTGCAAAGACCCTGCAGTAGTACCTCTTTATCCATGGTTTTGCTTTCCAGGGTTTCAGTTCCCTGTGATCATTTAATCTCTAGGCTTAGTCAGTTAACTGTTGAGAGATTAAGAGTTAATCTCTTGCTGTGTATAATTTATGAATTAAACTTTATCATAGACATTAATACATAGGAGACAACATAGTATCTATACAATTTGATACTAGCTGCAGTTTCAGGCCTTGAAACATATCCTCATAGATAAGGATGTGGGGTGTTATATATTTCCACATAGGAACACATTCTGAGATTCTGGTGGATGTGAATTTTTGGGACATTATTCAACCCAGTACACCCCGTCAAGCTTTGCCCATGACCTGACACTGCCCAATCCTCTGGTCTCATCTTGTGGGGACTCTCCTTCACCTTTTCTGGAATATTTCCTTACAACTTCCTTTCTAACTCCTTAACTCCTAATTCAGATCATCTTGGGCTAGGAGTAATATTCAGTACTCAATCATTAGAGAAGATGGGGTCACCAGGAGATAAATAGGTAAGCAGATAGGTAGGTTGATAGATATAGATAGATAGATAGATAGATAGATAGATAGACAGACAGACAGACAGACATGGGTGAATAGATGATGGAGATGGATAGATAGAAAGATAGGTAGATAGATGATATATGTGTAAGAATAGATAGATAGATAGATATGAATAGGTGGATAGATGATAGATCGATGGATAGATACATGGATAGAGATGATAGATATAGGTAGATAGAGATGGATAGATAAATGATAGAAAGGCAGATAGATACATAGATGCATAGACAGATATGGATACATGGATAGATGATAGATAGAGATGGGTAGACAGGTAGATATATGGTAGATATAAAGATGTTAGAGATGGATAGATGATAGAGATGGATAGATAGGTAGGTAGATAAGTAGATATAAATTTAGATAGAGATGAATAGACAGGTAGATAGGTAAATAGTCAGACAGACAGGTAGGTAGGTAGAGGACAGAGATGGATAGATAGACAGGTAGATGATAGATGGTAGAGATGGATAGATAGAAAGACCTCTTAATCCCTATGTATCAATCCATCTCTATAGCTATCTGTAATCACACATGTATATGTCTACATGCTCATTAATAACATTTTCACAGTAGGAATTCAGTGATTTAGTGATTATTGAATTAATTGTTGCATAAGGCTCCCTGAGGGCAACACTGGGTCTTCTTGTTCACTATCCTCAGTGCTATCATTTTACAGTGGGAGGAAGCTTACCTTCCTTCCAAAAGCATTCTGTGGCTCTGAAGTGGGAGAAAGATAGATTCTCTGCCACCTTTCCCAAACCAGGGATCCTGGTTCCAACATCAGGATTTACCTGGCGCTTAAAGGATTCATTCCATTGCATTAATTGTATTCATGCACATGAGTATTTTCTGAGCATCTCTGAGGAAGGCAACAGTTTCTATGGTGAACGGTGTGAATGAGGCACAGTCACTCCTCATTACAGCACTGGAAGTAATCACAATGATGATAACATACCCTGCATTCTATCCAGAGCCATCTTTAAGATTTAAAAATTTAAAAAATTTACTTGGCATTATTTTCTTCATTTGAGTAGCTCTTTAAGGTATTTTGTGACCCCCCCCCCATTTTATTTTTCCTTTTGTAGAGAAGGCATAATTTTACTTTCACCCTCTTAAGAGTTTTTTCTGATGGTCCTGAGAATTAAATGGACAAAGGACAGATCAGCAGGAGAAAAACATACAAACCCATGTAATTTAAGGTTTCTGTGACATGAGAAAACCCTCAGATGGAAACGAAGACTCAAAGAAGTGGCGACACTTCAATGCTTTTAGAGAAGATTGAACAAAGAGAGACGATGGTGGAAAAGTAGCTAACCTATGTGGAGGCTAAAGAAATATGTGGTTTATTTTAACATGGTCTTTTAGTACACAATTCTCTTATTTCAGCCTCCCCTTCTCACTGACAAGAATGCTTTTTCCTTCTGGTATAGGGAGGGCATAGTCCATACAGGAGTTTCATCTCTTGCTTTCAGAAAGGAAAACAGGATCAGAGCAGCTTTCTTGCACCTGCTGTTTTTTTCCTCCCCTCCCCTCCCCTCCCCTCCCCTCCCCTCCCGTCCCCTCCCCTCCCCTCCCCTTTCCTGGCCTGGAGCTTAAATAACCATATACCAACATAGCATTTCTGGGGTGGCAGATTCTGCCAGCCTTTCACTTTACATCCTCCTGTTATCATCTGAATTTTTGAATTATCACTCACAACTTTTGTACATGGTTTCTTAATATTTTACAAATATCTATATGCAAAAATAATGTTCATTTGGCATACTCTTATTCTTTTTTAAAATTTTATTTTATTTTATTTTAAGTTCTGGGATCCATGTGCAGGACATGCAGGTGTGTTGCATAGGTCAACGTGTGCCATGGGGGTTTGCTGCCCCTACCAATCCATCACCTAGGTATTAAGCCCCGCATCCATTAGCTATTATGCTAATGCTCTCCCTTCCCCCCCGCCCTCCCTGACAGACCCCAGTGTGTGTTGTTTCCCTCCCTGTGTCCATGTGTTCCAATTGTTCAGCTCCCACTTATAAGTGAGAACATGTGGTGTTTGGTTTTCTGTTCCTGCATTAGTTTGCTGAGGATAATGGCTTCCACCTCCATCCATGTCTCTGCAAAGGACATGATCTTGTTCTGTTTTATGGCTGCATAGTATTCCATGGTGTATATGTACCACATTTTCTTTATCCAGTCAATCACTGATGGGCATTTGGGTTGATTCCATGTCTTTGCGATTGTGAATAGCGCTGCAATGAACATACACTTGCATGTCCACATTGAGAAACCATCTCACACAAGTCAGAATGGCGATTATTAGAAAACTCATATTCTTTAATAACATCTTTGAAATGATGATTCTTCAGTCTTGAATCATCAGTGCTTCCAGGCCATACCTTCCCCATTCTTAACTTGAATCCTGACCTCGTTCTTGAGCTTATTGGAGTTGCCCTGAGCTTGATTTCTTAGAGTGAATTATCCTGTGATTTTTACTCTATGCCTAAGTTAGATGGACTTTCTTAGCATGCTAATCTCTAAAAATACCTTTTCAAAGGAGAGATTGGGAAAGGTTTTGTACCAAAACATGGTAGATCTTGTTCCATTATCAACTGCGTCTCGTGTCAGAGAGTTCTAAGGTGAGTGAAATTGTGCGTGTTTGTAGTGTGGTCATAAAGACATTTCACAGAGTGGATCGCAAACAAACCAACAGAGCACAGAGGGCTTGAGAGCAATGGCAGCTGGTGGAAGCACAGGACAGGGCACAGCGGGAATTTCATGGGACCACGAACCAAGAACAGAACCCATGACCAGGCTGTTTTTCCTTCCAGGGGCCCAGGCTTTCTCAGCTCAGCCTTCACTTGCATGCTGCTTTGAGCATGTTTGGCTTCTTTGAGAAAATGAGCCACCCAAGAGGCCTACATCCAAATCACCTGCACTCAGATCCCAGCCAGGAGTATGGAGGGCCCACGTGGGGTGGAGTGGTGCACGTCCTCACCACCTTAGACACAGGGACCACCTACCTCATTTTAGATGGAGTGGGCAGAAAATCTGCACACATACCTCCAAAGGTGTCCTCTATTGTAGAGACACCTTTTGTTTTTCTCCCTCAATCCTGGACATTTTGTTTGTTTTTCTTTATTTCACTAATTTTACATTAAACTGCCAGGATATGTCTCCATGTCTAGCTCTTTTTGTGAATTATTCTGGAAATAACACCCTCTGCAAGGCTGTTAAAGTGACAAAGGTATTTTTCAATCACGTCTGATTCCTTTCAGATATTTCCATCTTCCTACTCCATCATCCATCTCTTTTTAAAAATTTTGTTTTGTTTTTGAGACAAGGCCTTGCTCTGTCACCCAGATTGGAGTGCAGTAGCATGATCGTAGCTCGCTGCAGCCTTGGTCCCGGGCTTAGGTGATCCTCCCACCTCAGCGCCCCCAAGTAGCTGGGACTGCAGGTGCACACCCCACGGCCAGCTAATTTTTGTGTTGTTAGTAGATACTGGGTTTTACCATGTTGCCCAGGCTGGTCTCGAACTCCTGGGCTCAAGTGATCCGCCTGCCTCAGCCTTAATGTTTTCTTTACCAGTTGGTTCCCTCTCTTTCCCACACTTGCTAAGACCACTACTGGTTCACTGTCACGATGTCACTTACTTTTTTGACTACCTTCAGTGATCTTTCTTTTCTGATTTATGTATATATTTCCTGAGTGATGTCATTCTTTATTAAAAATGTATATGTATATATGTGTACACAAAAGTATACATATATGTGTATATATCCTAAATGATTCTATTATTTATTGAAATAAATAATGTATGTATAATTATATATTTATATATAATGTAAGCATTATTATATAATGTATATTATGGATACATTATATATACATTTTATACACAATTAGGTTCTGTATATACTATATATGTATGTATACACACATGTGTATATATATGTGTTTATAATATATACAAATGATTGTAACAGTGTGTGTATATGTGTTTATGTGTATATATAGTATGTATATAACATTAATGTGATAAAAGTGTATGTGCCTATATGTGTATTTGTGTTTTTGTACATACTCATGACCACATTTAAAGAATACCATTGTAAAAGCTGACCATATAATCGTCTATGCGCATATATATATATGCAGCAAAAATGCCATCATCTTCATTAATAAATGCTTTCTTTATTAATAAGTATACATTGGTTCACAATATCAACCTCAGCATTATATACATTTCAACAAACATGCTCATTGTTTTAAGCATACATTATTAATTCATATTTATTTTGTTTTAAGTTGAGATTGTTATAACTCCCTTAGCTAATGGTACTTTTAAAAAAGAATGACTTTATTGTACTCAAATTATCACTAGTGGGATAAATAATGTAATGATGGGAAAAAGCTTCCTTTGTTCCAGCTATAATTATCTGTAGTTGTTTATTTGTTTTATTCAACTTAACATTCATGTTTTATTCAAATCATCAATATTATAATGATTTTGTTCTGTTACCAAAGATCTTATTGGGAATTCTAAAGTAATAAATTATTTTGAAGAGGTATCGATACTATTACACTCTTGATTTATACCTGGATCAATGAATGTTTTTAAATATGTAAGCGTTCTTTTATGTTTCTCGTTATTTTATATATTTTATGTAACATGTGCTGTACACTTCTTAGAGTTATTGCTAGAACATTTATCATGAATGTGCAAAGAATTTTTTCAAATATATTTATGTGCATATATATGACAAATCATTTTGTGTTAATTTTATACAATTCTAAATAATAAGTGACTCATTCTAAATTATTTAGCTGATTCTCTAAATTCTCTTTCTCTTGTTGGATAGTCATACGCAGGAGTGACTTTGTCTCCTTCTTTCTGATATTTTCAGTTCTCAATACTTTTTAATAAAAACATATAGGCTTCGAGTCTGTAGAAGTATCTTGAAATATGATGGTGAGAGAACATCATTGCCCTGTTTATACTTTTAGTGAAAATTCACTTAGTGCAACATTTCTTTTCCTATTTGTTGATAAGATTAAAAAGGATTTCCTGCCAAAATAAATATTCCATGTACTCTACTTTTTAAATTAAATACATTAATAGTACCAGATACTATTTGCCATCTTTCAAATAGCTTTTTTCTCCTTTGACCTTTCCCTCAGCTATCACCTGACTTTTTTCCTTCAACTGTGAATGAGACAAAGCAAAACACCCTACTTCTTCCCATTGAACCATCTTACTGTATTTGTAGAGTCAACCTAATTCCTTATTAGGTCACTGCATAGTTTTTTTTAAATTTAATATTTTATACTATTTATTATAATGATCATTGGAGGAATAATCAGAACGTGTTAAGATTCTTTACAAGTAACTTTTACATTTTAGTGTTCTTGGCCTTTGAACTGCGTTTTGGATGAAGAACTGTTAGGATTTTCTGTGCTTGGGGGGGTGCTAAAGGTGTTTACACCTGAGTGAATGCCCAGAACTTGATCATATAGATTTTTCTATTGACAGTCTCACCTTCTTATGGTTATTCTCTTGTAAATTATCTTTACCTCAAGACCAAGATTTGCAAATATATTGATTTTCAGTAGGTGCAGTGTTCACATAGTATCTCCTGAAACAATCACTTTTTGCAGTGTCTTTTGTATATCACTGGTTGCGTCCCTTTACTCAGATCTAAGGTACATCTGTTTCTGTATTTTTCCTTATGAGTGGTCTGGATTTTAATTCTTTCAATACACTTTATATTTTATTGGAGTATGCTTTGCCAACGCATCCTTTTTATCTCAGACTGTTCTTATGTCTTTGTAATAAAGAAACTGCATCTTATTTTACTCCATGAAAAATCACAAATGATTAAGTGTTCCTTTAGAGTGTTCCTGAGAGGACTGTGGTTGTCTTTTATTCTACATTGTGTGTCTTTTTTAAGACTTTATTAGCGCAGTTTTAGGTTCACAACAAAATAGAGGGGAACGTACAGAGAGTTCTCATATATCCCCTGCCCCATACATGGACGGTCTTCCCTATTTTCCACATCACCCACCAGAGGGGTGTGTTTGTTACAATCCATGAACTTACACTGACATCTTCATCACCCAAAGTCCGTCCTTTACAGTAGGCTACAGTCTTGGTGGTGGTGTACATTCTGTGGGTTCAGACAAATCCGTAATAACATAAATCCACCATTACAGTATCACACAGTATAGTTCTGCAACCCTAAAAATCTTCCATAAAAAAACCTCCACAATTTTAGCAGTTTGTAACAACAAAGGCTTATTTCCTTTTTCTGAAGTTCATATCGGTTGTGGGTGGACTTGCTTGTTACTTAGGTAGACTGATATTAGAAGGTGGGAAAAGAATAATACCTCTCCAGGAAAGGATAGGAACTATTTTGAACCAATAATACAGCTCACTACACAAAATGAGTGAACACAGTCACACTGAAAGAGAGATGAGTGACATATGCTTAAGTTATGCTTATGTTGACAAGGTCTCACTCACCTAAACTGGAGTGCAGTGCCACAATTATAGCTCACTGCAGCCTGCAATCCCTGGACTCAAGCAGTCCTCCCACCTCAGCCTCCTGAGCAGCTGGGACTACAGGCACACACCTGTGTGATTTTGTTATTTATTTATTTATTTATTTATTTATTTATTTTTAATAGAAACAGGTTCTCATTATGTTCCTAGACTGGTCTCAAACTTCAGCGTTCAAGCAGTCCTCTTGCCTTGGCCTCTCAGAGTGCTGGAATTACAGGCATGAGCCACTGCGCCCAGCCTCCTTTAGTGTTTAACTGAACAGAATAAAGAACCTCTTCATTATGGTGAATTGGCTAAGTTCAAAAGACTAGCAAAAGCCTTCGTGGGCAGTAATAATTACTCTATCTTCCAAATACTTGAGTGACCTTATGCTTCTTAAAATATATATTTTAGGGCTCTTAATTGAAATCAATTGCCTTTATAGCCTCTATTACAGCATACTCAGAAATTGAAGAGCGGGATGATTTTGTATAAATCTAGACTAATTTTGTTTTTCTGCAATGACTAGAACCATTTACCATGTCAGGTACACACACAAGAAACGCTAAGGGCGAGTTGTGAATGATTTGACTAGGAACAATAGTTGGGCTGCTTTTAGATGTCTCCTTTTGCTACATAGACAGCAAAAGGAGAATTCACCAAAGGTGCCAGCCCTTCAGAATCCTTGTCCCACACCACCAAAAAGTCCTGTGACAGAAATTCCACCTATTAATCAGCTGCTGTGTCCTGACTACGGAGAAAAGTATGATGCAACAGAACGCAAACTTTTCCACAATCTCATAACAAGGAAAAAATATATGTATGTATAATATGTGTACATATATAAGAAAATATATATTACATATATAGTAAATACATACAAATACACGTGTGTGTATGTATATATACACACATATTTTGTTTTGTTAGGTATTTTTTATGACTATTTATTTAAAAAAGTCACATTGAAAATAAAATTGACTTTTATTTGCCCTAAGTTACCTCTTGAAATATTGTGTTAAAAACCTAATAACTTCTGACAGGTATATATATACCTGTAGAGGTTAATATATATACGTGTGTGTGTGTGTGTGTGTGTGTGTATGCGCGTGCATAGAAGTTATTAGGTTTTGTTTGTTTGATGGTTTTGTTGTTTTTTTTGAGATGGAATCTCACTCTGTCGTGCAGGCTAGAGTGCAGTGGCGTGATCTTGGCTCACTGCAGCCTCCGCCTCCTGGATTCTAGTGATTCTTGTGCCTCAGTCTCCCAAGTAGCTGTGATTACAGGCATGTGACACCATGTCTGGCTATTTTTTGTATTTTTAGTAAAGATGAGGTTTCACCTTGTTGGCCAGACTTGTCTTGAACTCCTGGCCTCAGGTGATCTGCCTGCCCTGGCCTCCCAAAGTGCCAGGATTACAGGCGTGAGCCACTGCGCCAGGCATTATTAGGTTTCTAGTACAACATTTCAAGAGTTATATGTATAGATATGTGTACGTGTGTGTGTATATATATATATATATCGTGTATACGATATATATATATATATAACCTCTATGGGTATGTTAGGTTTTTAATACAACATTTCAACAAGCATCTTAGGACAAATGAAAGTCAATTATCTTCTCAACATGACTTTTCTTAATAAACATACATTTAAAAATACCTGGCAAAATACATTATTTAGTACCTATTTTTAAACACACTGTGGTTTAATCTCAAGCTCATAGATTCTTCGAGATAATATTGTCTATCAGCTGAAAATTCTAAAAAAAAAAATGGGAAAGGCTCATGTAAATATAATAGGATTTGTATTTCATTTCTGAGGACAGAAACATTTCAATAGTAAAATTTGCAACAAAAAATGCTTATGGAAAGTTAGACAATGCTCTAGGACTCTAATAGTAAGCACAGGAATATGTCAGAGACCCATAAAATCTTTAGATTTATTTTGATTCCTACCTGTAAAAGTGTGAAATCAATTATTGCTAAATCCAGCAAAACATCAAAGGAAAATTACTATTCACCTTTTTCTCTCAGTCTGTCTTCCAAAGCTACTAAGAGAAAAACAAGAAAAATACAGAAAATCCTATTTCCATTATTACAATGAAGCATTTTTGAGCTAGTAGAAAATTAGAATTAGACCTTGCTTTTACTGGCATCACAAAAGCATTTCATCCTGTTTTTTGAAATGACAAATGGCAGAATTCTTATATACTATATGCTAACCAAAATCACGTTATTGCCACGTCATGAATTATAATTTAGTATCTACTCTCAAAGTTAAATAAGAAGATGCAATATTGCATTTCCCTGCTTGAGAGGAGAATTAGTTACACTTGTTACGTAAAGGCTGTATTCATCACTGGTTGTCATAGCTGTTATGACTGTGACTCTTATAATAGAGGTGGGCTTGCAGCCAAAAATATATGATTCATCCAAAAGATATTTACCATGTAACTTATATTATATGTGCTGAATATTTTGGTAGGCATTGCAAATTAAGGAATATGGTGTTGAAAAATCACAGGTAACACCTTTTTCTTGTTGCTAACAATCTAACAGGGAGACCTTATTTAACAAGATATCATATTACACATTACAATTCATTTTGTGAAGAAAAATGCCAACTACAGTGAATAATTGAGGAACCCAAGTTCATTTATGAATGGAAGGTTGGGATGAACAGGGAATGCCTTTCTGAGGAAATGGAATTTAAGCTGATCAGTAAAAATGAATCTTCCAGGAGCATATGGGCTTTGCAGATGGGGGAAACAGCAGAGAATGCCCAAAAGTTCTAAAGAAACCTGATGATGAAATGAGTTAAGCCATGTTCCTGGTAGAGTATCAGTTAGCTTTTGCTACGTAAGGAACCATCTCAAAGCCGAGCATCTCAAACAACCTTTATTTAGCTAAGCATCTCAAACAACCTCTATTTAGGTTATGATTCTTGGCTGGACATCTGGGCTGTGCTCAGCTGGGAGGCTCTTCAGTCTAGAGTCAGCTTCCAGGTCTGTTGGGTGCTCATTGGCCAAGCACTATCTTAACAGGGTGCTTGACAGTGCTCCATGTGGAATATCATCCTCTAACAGGCTAGCATAGACTCTTCATGGAAGCTTGTCAGGGTTGCATGTAGGTGTGTTCAAGTCCTCTTATAATGAAAGCTAAGAATAAGGACAGTGTGTCACCCCCCACATCCGGAATGTCCAAATAAGCAAATCCAGAAAGACACAAATGAATGGGTAGTTTCCAGGGGCTGAGAGTGACCACTAAATGGTACCATATTTTTTTGGGGGGGATCATGAAAATGTTCTGCCATTAGATATTGTCAATTATTGCACAGATCCATGAATATATTAAAAACCATTGGATTGCATACTTTGACACGGTGATGTGTATGGTATATTAATTATATCTCAATTAAGCAATTATATCTGTCTATCATTTATCTGTAAACCAGATAAAATAAGACAGGCTAGGTATATAGAAAAATAGAACAGAACAAGGTAGACAGAAACAGAATCTAGCAGATATAAAACTTGGCATGTAAGTAAAGAGCTGTAATACCTATGTAGCTGGAAATGGAACTGTTCTGTAAGGAAATAATTAAAATAATCTCTGTGCTCTAGCATCCAGATAAATAAATTCCAGGTGAGTTATGACCCAGATGTGAAATAAAACCTTAAAACTGTTAGGAGAATATGTAAGCAAATAAAATGTCTTTGTGTTTCTGGATTAAGTAATCATTTTTTTAAAAAAAAGCAGAAATTATAGAGAAAAAATAGTGATAAATTATAATACTTATGCATTTTAAAGCATTACTTTAGATAATTAAAAATCAATAAAATGGTTAAAGACAACAGACTAGATATCACCAATGCTCAAGTGTGTAAACTTGGGCAAATTATTTATTATCTGTATACCTAATTTTCCTCAGCTATAAAATGATATTAGTTATACATCTCATAAGGTATTTATGAAAAATGCATATTCGGAGCTGGACACAGTGGCTCACACCTGTAATACAGCACTTTGGGAGGCTGAGGTGGGAGACTTGCTTGAGGCCAAGAGTTCAAGACTAGCCTGGACAACATAGTGAGACTTTATCTCTACAAGAAATAGAAAAAAATTAACCAGGTGTGGTGGTGCACACCTGTAGTCCCAGCTACTCGGGAGGCTGAGGTCGAAGAATCACTGGAGCCCTTGAGTTGGAGGCTGCGGTAAGCTACAGTTGTGTGACTGCACTCCAGCCTGTGTGACAGAGCAAGACTTTGTCTCTAAAAAACAAACAAACAAAATGCATATTCAATATGCATAAAGCCCTTAGAACCATATGCAGCACTGCTATGCACTGTTAAATGTTTGCTTTTACATGCTCAAAAAGAGGCCAGCATCCATGAATATAAAGATTTCCTACAAATCAATAACAGACATTCAGCCAGTCAAAAATTGGATTGCTATTCAAGATGGGAATTTAGAATGGGAATATAGAAATGCATCTGTACTAGTTTTAAGGAACATGCAAATTGAAATATAAACTGTTAATATTTTATACTCATCAAAGTGGCAAATGTATTGTCTGATAATGTCAAGTATTGACAACAGAGTAAGGGCCAGGAAATTTTCTTACCTGCTAGTGGGTGTATAGCATAATACAACTTGTTTGGAAAGAACTATGCCAGTATCTACTGAAGATAAAATTAGTATTACCCTATGTATCAGTTAGCTACTGCTGCATAACATAGGACTCTAAAAGTCAATGCCTTAAGACAATAAGCGCCTATTACTGCTTATGAGCCTCTGCATCTTGTTAGCTGGAAATTTATTTTGGTCTTGGCTGGGCTCATTCATGTGTATGCATTGTTGATTTGGAGTGAGTTCTCTTAGGTAATTGGGGGTTGCTGGAGGTAATTTTGCCTAGGTTGGGGCCAATGGGTTCTTCTCTATGAGATCTCTTGTTGTGCAACCTGCTAGTCTGAATTTTTCACAGGGCAGCGGCAGAGTTTCAAGAGAGTAAGAATAGGTACAGGGGATTTGAGTCCCAGTCTTGGAAACAGCACATCATTATATTTTTTCTTTTGAAAAAATGCAATCTTAAAGCCACTCAAGATTCAAGGGGTGAAAGTACAGACTCTCTATGTATGAGGAATAGTAAATTCACGGGGAGGATTGTAGAACTGGGAACCTTTTGCCTGTCAGTGGACTACACCCTGTAATTCAACAATTGTCTATCTATTAGTTATGTGCCCTGGAGCTGGGGTCTTCAAACTGGCAGATGTCTTTTCAAAATTTTTCAAAGTATGACTCTGCTGATGATTTTAAAGAAACTAATTTTCAGGTACTCAGCCCCCAGATGTTCTCCTTTCTAAGCCTTCCTGGTCACCAAAAGCTTCTTCCCACATCACAAAAGGATGACCTTCAGTAGGCATGACACTTTGTTACCAACCTTTTCTGCCAGGGTTTATAATACAAGAAATATCTTTTTGAATGCTGCTTTCTGGAAAGCCCCTTTGCTGAAGGCTCCATAAAATAAGCCTCCTATCTTATACATATTTCCATTAAGAGTGAAGTTTGGTCCTGTTCAGGTGTTCTGATTTCAGAAAAAGAAAAAAGAAGCCATAGGTCAGCTATGGCAGTTCTTTCAAATGCAGAAACTGAACTTTTCTGTTGCTAACCAATTTTTCAAGGTGCATATACATTGGGTGAAGCCCATCGGTAAATGATCCAATCCGAAAATCATCTGAAGGTCATCTTTCAAATTCATTGTGGTAGTATTATTCAAGTGGAGGCTCAAATATATTTCAAGTGTATGCATGGAATATTTTCCCCAGCTAGAGTCTGTTCTCCAGGTGTATGGAGGAAAGAGGAGGTGTCCAGGTTGTGTACCTGTTCTTCTCATCTTTCTGGGGCTATTCATGTCCCTTCTGTGCCCTCAGCCTCCAACCCATGCTTCTGCTCAGAGCAGCCTGTTTTCTTTGCTCCCATAAATTTATTCCTGGCCCCAGATCTTCTGTGCATATTTAGAAGCCCTAACCCACTTCCTCACCAGCCACCCCTCTATCCCCAGACTCTCCTACCAGGAACAGCAGAGGATCCTAAATTCATGCATGCATTTTCCTGCCCCGTTGGAATGATCTGTGTGCATGTCTGTCTCTGATGTTCATCTCCTTCTTCAGTGTGGGTGTGTCATTACCTCTTTTAGCCAGGACTGCATGGCATTACCTCTCTTAGTCGGGACTGCATGTTAAAAGGGTCAACACATATTTGCAGAAGGAATTGGCTTCTGAGTGAATGAACCCATGTGTCATGGGCAGTCTGTGAGGACATGCCAGTCACTTCCTTGCTGCCGAGAGCTGGGGATATTGCATTGGATTAGAAGATTAAGCCCATATTACTCTATGGCCAAGTGACAAAATAATCAATCACATCCACATCTGTGATAGCCAAGAAAACATTTCTTTCAGTGCCCCTCCCCCACCCCCCACCGTATGCAACTTTCCCTGTGTGGAAATAATGTACTTAGCTTAAAAAGTCTCTTTCTCTACTTAACAAGACTAAGTTGAAAATTAACCTTGCCCACTTAAAAGAAAACGAATATGCAGTAAACTATGAACTACTAATACAGTTCAATATGATATCTCATGCAGAACAATAATGCTGAAGGTTCTTTTTGGTTCTATTATTTCCTTATATTCTAGCTTAGATAAGATCACATTTGTATCTATTGACTTTCTATGATGATTTAGATATGTAAGTGGCAATAATTAATATATTAAAAATACAGATTTAAATTGTTTTTCTGACTTGTAATGTTAACAGCAGTATATGTGACTGTGAGGTTTTCCTTTGATGTTAATTTTCACTTTGACAATAGTCTTCATTTTCCAATTTATTTTTATTTTTTTTATTTTTATTTTCATTTTTTTTTGTGATAAGGTCTGGCTGTTTCACCCAGGCTGGAGTGCAGCAGGGCGATCTCAGCTCACTGCAACCTCCACCTCCTAGACTCAAGTGATCCTGCCACCTCAGTCTCCCGAATAGCTGGGACAACAGGCATGCACCACCATGTCTGGCTAATTTTTTGTAATTTTCATAGAGAAGAGGTTTCACCATGTTGGTCAGTCTGTTCCGGAACTCCTGACCTCCGCCCACCTCGACGTCCCAAAGTGTTGGGATTACAGGCATGAGCCACCGCGCCCATATCATTTTCCAAATTCTTTACAAAGTTTTTCTCTTACATTCATAACATAAAGTGCTATTTTAAATAGACTAACTTTTGAAAATAACATAGATAAAGCACTAAATGGGGACATCAGAGGAACAGGTTAAAAAAAGCTGGAATATTCTTCAGGATTAGGGACATTGAGATTTTATTTATAAAATGATATTTAAATTTTAATAATAGAATGGTTGTACTTTTGCTTGGAGTATTTAAATCTTCTCTTTAATATTTAAAGCCAGTTCTGCACAGAGGTTTTACGGAGATGCTAATTGTTGTATGAAAAGGAATATTATTCTGGAATTTTGAGGAAGGGTAGACATAGAGAAGAGAAAGGAAACTCACAGCCTACCTAGGTTTTATTTGGGCTTTGTGTGTGTGTGTGTGTGTGTGTGTGTGTGTGTGTGTGCGCCAGCCACAAGCTGGGTTTATTCTTGAATAAACTGTAGACAAATTGTTTTTCCTGAATCTTCTAAAACCTGCATTTACATAGTCCATGGTTGTGTCTAAACTAGATACTCAAGAGAACTTGGTTTGTTTTAAAAGCATTTAATTAGTTATATTTACATGGACAAATAGAGCAGCAGTTTATTAAAAAAGAATGAAAGGATAAACAAATTAAATATACGTAGAACAGGAAAGACAGCATCTAATTATGTTTCTGGGTCAGGCTCTGATATACAAGATTAATTTAAAGTTGGGATTTGGCAAGTAATTTCTATCGAAATCTCAGCAGGAGTTTTTATTGCAACTAACAAGCTGATTTGGAAATTTTCATGGAAAGGCAAAGGATCTAGAGCAATCAAAAAGACCTTGGAAAAGGGGAAGAAAGTTGGAGGGCTTCCATTTCTCTATTTTAAAAGGTACTATAAAGATATAGTAATCAAGATAGCAGGCAACTCACATGGGTATAAATTTAGACCAATGAAATATAATTAATTACAGTTGGCCATTGAACAACGTGAAGGTTAGAACCCCTGCACAGTCGAAAATTCACTTAAAACTTTTTACCCCCGCAACACTTAACAACCAATAGTCTACTGTTGACTGGAAGCCTTACCAATAACATAAACAGCTAATTATCACATCTTTTGTATGTTATATATACAATGCACTGTATTCTCACAATAAACTAAGTTAGAGAAAAGAAAATACCATTAAGAAAATCATAAGGAAGAGAACATATATTTACCACTCATTAAATAGAAGTGGATCTTCTTAAAGATCTTCATCCTCATCTTCAGGTTGAATAGGCTGAGGAGGACGAGGGAGAGGAGAGGTTGGTCTTGCAGTCTCGGGTGGCAGAGGCAGAAGAAAATCCACATATAAGTGGATCTGCACAGTTCAGAACTGTGTTGTTCAAGCGTCAATTATAAGGGTTTAGAAATAAATCCTTCAATTTGTAGTCAATAGATTTTTAACAATGGTGCCAAAACAATTAAAGGAGGCAAGGATAGTCTTTTCAATAAATGGTTCTGAGACAATTGGATATTCATATGTAAAAAGATCAATTTCAACTCTTACCTCTTATTGTATCCAAAAATTAACTCAAAATGAACGACAGGTGGAAATATAAGAATTAAAGCTCTTAAACTTTTAGGAAACTTCAGCAACACAGGAGAAGGTCTTCAGGGCCATGGATTGGGAAAGATTTCATAAATATGACCTCAAAAGTACAATCCTTAAAAGAATTGATCAAGTGAAACTCATCAAAATTAAAAACTTTTACACTTCAAAAGGCACTATTGAGAACATAAAGTGCTATTTGTTGAGAAAACCAAAAGACAAGCCATAAACTGGGAGAGGAGATTTGCCAACCATATTCCCAATAAAAGACTTTTATCTAGAAAATATGTAAACAAACCACTTACTATTCAATAATAAGAAGGAAAGAAATTATTTTTTAATGGACAAAAATAAATTAATAGACATTTCTGCAAAGAGAGTGTACATGAGAAGATATTTAATATCATTAGTTACTAAACATTAGCTAAATGCAAATGAAAACTACAATGAGGCCAGGTGCAGTGGCTCATGCTTGTAATCCCAGCACTTTAGGAGGCCAAGATGAGTGGATCGCTTGAGGCAGGAGTTCAAGACCAACCTGGCCAACAGGGCAAGACCCATGTCTACTAAAAATACAAAAATTAACCAGGAATAGTGGTGCATGCCTGTAGTCCCAGCCACTTGAGAGGCTGAGGCACGAGAATTGCTTAAACCCAGGAGGTGGAGGTTGTAGTGAGCCGAGATCGTACCACTGCACTCCAGCCTGGGCAACAGAGCAAGACTTTGAAAAAAAAAAAAAAAAACCTACGATGAGACACCATTTCACATCCATTAGTATGGTTATAACAAAAAAGGATATTAGCAAGTGTTGGCTAGGTAATAGAGAAATAGAGACCCTTTATACCACCGTTGGTGAGAATGCCAGGTATTGCAGCTGATTTGGAAAATAGTCTGTCAGTTTATTAAAACATTAAGCATAAATTTGCCTTATGAAACAGCAATTTCACCCCTAGGTATCTATGCAATAGAGATGAAAACATATATCCATGCAAAAAATAGTACACAAATGTTCATAGCAGCTTTATTAATAATAATCAACAAGTAGAAATAAACCAAATGTCACTCAACAAATAAATGGATTTAAAAGATGTGGTATACCCATACAATGGAAAATAATTTAGCCATAAAAAGGAATGAAGTATTGATGCATGCTACAGTATGGAAGGACATTGAAAACGTATGCTAAGTAAAAGAAACCAGACACAAAATACCACATATTATATGAGTTCATTTATATGAAATGCCTAGAGAAGGCAAATCTTGTAAAGACAGAAAGTGGATCAGCAAGGCTATCACACCCATGCACCCACCCAGGTCTGGTTTTAAAAGGTATTAAGCCCCCATGAAATGGACATTATTTGACTTTTGTTTGATATATGGAAACAGCATTATCAAGTCTTGGTTTCAAAATATGTTTAAGCCCTTCTGAGTTATGTAGAACAGAGGAGTGTTTTCCATTCACAAGTGTTGGAGATGACAATATTTTCCCTTTGCCTTAATCCGCTTACCCTAGAACCCTATAGGAAGGCAAAGACTGTCTTGATTGATTGACGCAGTTAAAGTTATTGATAGTGGGATATGCACATATGGGCTGCGTCTGTCTATGAGAAGGAAGCAATGGAGCCAATTAATTAATTCAAGCAAAATTAAATGTGCACACCTTTTAAATGTGGAAACTATAAAAACCAAAATGGTGCTCTGTGCACTAAGAGCATAAGCTAGTTTTTGCTATCCTTAAGGGCCTCTTCCTGCATTTTGCCTATATTAAAATTCCTATGCAGATCTTATTGAGGTGATCAAGGTAGATGACTTCGATTTTTATTTTCTTCAACAAATTCACGTACCAATAACTTTCAAATGATATTTAGTAACTATTTTAAACACAGAGGACATGATCTTCAAACGATATTTAATAGCTATTTTACACACAGAGGACATAACTTTCAAATGATATTTAATAACTATTGTAAACACATAGGACATGGTCTATAATGTTTTGTCCTGACTTAAATATTTATTGCATGTAGTAGATTTTAATAGAAGAAAACAAGAGTGAATAGTGGGTAGTGCTTCTCTAAACACAGAGTGGAGGTAAATCTTAGTGATTTAAATTAGTCACAATTCTGACTTTTTGAGATTGCATGTTTATAAGTTTTTAATGCATGAAATTAATGTCAATTATATAATATTTTGAATAAAGTCCTTCCATGTTTACTGTGTGTGTTTTTGCTTGCCTTATGAAAATTTCTAACCATAATGTGTCAGTAACATTTCAAAAATTTATTTAAATTATAACATGTTAACATCAGAGGACCATTGAATACGCCATAAGCATTTCTTTAAAGAATGTGGGAAATGTCTTTTCTAATAATTTAATTTTCTCTTTTTTAAAAACAACTCACGTTAGCATTTTTTTTTGCAGTAGCATCATTTTAACTCCCAACTGCATATTCACAGGATATCTAATATTTTTTGCAAGTAACATTTTGAATTTGTTCTTCTTGACATCTTTATGTTTATATGCATTTTGCATTTCCCTATCTCATTTTTTTGAAATCCAAATGTAACAGATTTCAACTTTTTGTGTTACATTCTTTTTTTTTTCTTTTTCTGGGTAGCATCTCTCTCTTTTCTTAATTTTTTGAAAACCTGTTGTTTTTGAATTCTCTTTTTTCCCTTTATTTTCCTTCTCAATATGACCCCAGGAGCCAACACAAAGAAAAACGCAGATGATATAACGAGTAATGACCGTGGTGAAGACGAAGGTATTTTTTGTTTTTTCAAAGCTCAACCCCAATGCATGATTTTGTATCTATCTATCTCTCTTTTTTTTTCATTTCAATCTGTTTTTTCTCCCCTTATTTAAAACTAGTACACTTTGGTGTGCTTCTTTAATTATTTTCTTCTTGTATAGAAACCACTGTCATTTTTTAATCCCGGTTACCATGTACAGGAAACAAATCACTGTGAGAAGTATAAACATTGTTTCTAAACGTGAAAAGAGCAATGAACTACTGTTTACAGAGAAGCCCTTTTTTTTTTTTTTTTTTTTTTGGCTTGGTCACAAGAAGAGAAAATGGAATTTTAAAACATGCATGTATAGTCTATTTTCTCCCTTCCAAATGTTATTTTGTAAGTTAATATACTACTTTGGAGCTTTGGTTTCCTTAATTATTTTTATAAACTGCAAAACTCTACAGCACCTTAGAAGAATTTTTTTTTTGGGGGGGGGGGCTGAAATATCAGTTTTTTTTTTCTTCACAAACATATTGATTCCAACATAGATTTCTGATTATCTGCTCACAGTGAAGTACACCAAAAAGTGTTTTAACGAGATGCTGTTGTTAACGAGCCCTGATGCATTCAGGACTGCCTTTTACAGCATTTAAGTGGTCGGGGGGGGGAAGATAAGAGTATCTCAGAACTGAAAAAGGACAAAAAGCTAGCTATGTTCATCTTTCTTTTCACACCACGGCTTTTTTGAAAACGTTTTTCTCCTTAAAATGTTTTGTTGCTGTGAAGTTTCTTCTTAAGGCTACCAAATTGCTCAACACATTGTCTACCAGAAGTGAAAGGATTTTTTTTTAAAAGATGGTAGGTCTGAGGTACTCATGCAGACAACTCGCACGCTGTTTTTCTGCCCTTTCTGCACAAGAAATGATTTTTTTTTTTTAAAGAGGAGAAGCAACAAAAAAAGTACTCAAGCAAGCCGTTCTTCATTGGTAAGGCTCTATAGGATTAGCTAAAAGCACATTTTTCCCATCTGGGTAGCAAAATGCATGGAACTCCATTAAGGCCCTGGCTGGACCTTTGGGTCTCTGTCTGAAAGGCAATTTAAAGCCCAAAAGTGAGTCCTGAATTATCCTTGCTGGTCAAGCCCAACGTCCATGACAGGGTCTTTTGACCAATTCTTGTAGTTGCTCCCCTCCTTGCTTATCTTCATAAATCAACTGTTCTCCAAGAAAAGAAATCTTGCCAACACCCTTTCTGTGCCCAGTCTTCCCTTAACATTTTGAATATTATTATTTTTACTGAGCTCATAGAGCTGTCACTGTCTCAAGTAGCTCTCTCAGAGATCTCCATTCTGATGGCCATAGGAGATCAAAATCTACACCTGCTTCAGGTAGCCCCTTCTTTGATAAGGGCTTCTGAATGCCTGACGTTTTATCAGTATTGAGCAAATACATAAAAACGAAATAAACTTTTGTCTCATACCTTATACTGCTCTAATTTGTATCCTGTTTGGCCTTCTCTTTTTAATACATTTCCTCTCGATAATTAGGATCTGTTTTCACAGTGTTCCCAGTGAATCTTTATTACCATTAAAATGCCATCTAATTTTCATTTCATATTGTTATGATTTTTTGACTTTGCATTAATATAACAACTGGTTATTACTTCCACAAGTTCAAGAGAGTCTTGTTCTATATTTTATGAAAGGTAAGACATGTTAATCTCACATATTTTCCAAGGGAGCACTTTAAAGCAGCCCTTCAAAATCTCTACTTACTCTTTTTTTCCACAATTTACTAGGCAACCGCTGGTAATGGTAAAAGAAATGAGGCCAAAAACAGCAAATTAGGAACCAGAAAGAAGCAGTGGATCATGAGAAAAGCCATTTCTTATTCATATAGCAGAAGACATTTCCCGTAGTGTATGATGAATAAATGATTAATAGAAGATTTTTACTTCATATTTGAATTTTATATGAGAAAACAAAAAACACTTTTCTGCCGTGGATTAAATATCTGCAAATAAATACTTGGGTAACTTGACACTCTTTTGTGTGCTTTACTGTGACCAATGGGTATGTCGTGTCTTCTGTATGCACCCAGTAAAATTGTGATCATAATTCATTCAAATTGGAGCCACCATCCAAACGATGGTAATTCACATCCTCAGAATTCCTTTGTGGTATTTCAAAAGTGTCCCTGTGGATTATGAGGAAAAAAAAAACTTTATTGATGAAAAAATTGAAAATAAATATGCATAAATACTTGAGTTTTCTTTTAGTAACAAAGATATTTAAATTGTTTGTACACACACACACACACACACACACACACACACACACATATCTGTATCCAGAAATATTTATACGTGAGGTCAGTCTTCCAAAGATTAAATGCAGCCCTAATGGCTGATTAATGTTATAAAACAGGTCTTTTCACAAAGCAAGGCCCTACAGATGGTCTCCAACTTTCTGTCATCACAGATCATTGTTTTTACATCATTGTTAATTTAAATAATAAAGTAAATTACCAAGAGGAATCATTGGTTGCAAGTCACAATGGGAGTTTATATTCCCTGTGAAAATATAAAGCATTTAAATAGTTTGGATTCTTTTGCCATTTTTTATTACATCTCTTTTATTTTTGTCACCTAAGTATGTTAGTATGTTACTGTAATCACTGGAACAAAGACATTTGCTTGGACATCTTTTCTTTTTTTTCCCTATTTCTGTTCAGTTAAAAATTTTTAACTGTTGATTTTGCTTTCTTGTCATTATCTGTCCCTTATTGATAGTTTATAGCTTCACTACTACTTTTATGTTTTTATTGTTAAATTGAAGATGAATGTGTACACTCACCTGCTAATTAAGATGCAACTATATTAAAATTAATTATAATTTTGAAGTTGATTTTATACTTAATTAGAAGATAAAATATATTTTGTCAAGGGTCCCATGTGTTTATTCAATTTAAATCACATTTTAGGGTTTGAGCAAAATTTAGGAAATGTGTACTTTACCTGAAACCATTTCTTTTAGTGCTTTAGATATATATAGAAGCTTAGATGAGCAGAGTATGCTAAATTTCTGTATGCTTCTTAAAATACCATTTCCATAAATAGAAAACGTAATAGCATTGATCATTTTCCTTAGACACTCTTATCAAGGGTCATATCATCCATAAAAATAAATGTGGTTAATTCAAGTCAAAATAGGGAAATCAGTGAATCTCCTTTTTTCTTAATTTAGCATTGGTGAGTCAGTGTGATTCTTTATTGTGTTTCCTTACTTGGCTTTTTTTTCCAGATATTCATGATCAGAACAGTAAGAAGCCCGTCATGGTCTATATCCATGGGGGATCTTACATGGAGGGCACCGGCAACATGATTGACGGCAGCATTTTGGCCAGCTACGGAAACGTCATCGTGATCACCATTAACTACCGTCTGGGAATACTAGGTAAGTGATTTCATCATGTGAATGACTGAGCAAGAGGAAACATGAAAAGTCCACTTCTCGTTTTGACGGGGCTCGTGGATTTGAATCCTGTTATTCCAGTTCCTGGTTAATTCCACTTCACGGTATTTACTTTATGTGATTGGATATGTTTATTCCTTTTACTACCTTTGTGCAACATGGTCATGAAACCCTTCTCAAACCAATGCAGACTTTAAGATCTTAAAGATGAAATGAAATTTTATTTATAGCATGTTTCTCCCTTGGAGTTCAATGAATGTATGTTTGTCTACATAGACCTGTACAATGAACACATATTTGGTGATATTATAGTTGGGAATGGCCATAGATCTTAGCTTTCTTTTCTGATTGTGTCATTGTATGAATCAGTATATTGTGTGGAGGAAAAGATTTTATCCAATTCTCTAACTGATTATATTGAGCCTTTGGAAGATCTGTTGTTTTGGTTCCATTGCATTTGCATGCAAGGAAACTTAGCTGTTAGTTGACTTTTGTTCCATTGATGATCTACGATTAAAAGCTAAATACATGGAAATTCAAGTTTAGTTCCTCCTTGTTTTGATGTTTCATTTCTTTTCTTTCTTTCTTTTTTTTTTTTTTTTTCTTTGAGATGGAATCTCACTCTGTCGCCCAGGCTGGAGTGCAGTGGTGCGATCTTGGCTCACTACAACCTCTGCCTCCCAGGTTCAAGTGATTCTTCTGCCTCAGCCTCCCAAGTAGCTGGGACTACAGGCGCATGCCACCACACTCAGCTAATTTTTGTGTTTTTAATAGAGACAGGGTTTCACCGTATTGGCCAGGCTGGTCTCGAACTCCTGACCTCGTGATCCGCCTGCCTCGGCCTTCCAAAGTGCAGGGATTACAGGTGTGAGCCACCACACCCGGCCATCATTCATCTTCTTCTAATTGTAGGTTGGAAAATTATACATCTTCAGGGTCAGATTTCAGTACCTTCTGAGATGGCCTTTCCTGGTGTTGGTTAGTTTGTGAATAATATTCCTAAGACCTATGTAAAAACATTTGTTTTCCAGGCAAAAATGCATTAAAATGGTATAGAAGATAAAGTTTTTAACAAGTTAGCCATGAGAGAGATGTGTATATTGGTTCCAGTGTGATTATGATACAATATGAAATACAAAACAAAATGAAGGCCAGGCGTGGTGGCTCTTGCCTATAATCCCAGCACTTTGGGAGGCCCAGGCAGGCAGATCACTTGAGGTCAGGAATTAGAAAACAGCCTGACCAAAGTGGTGAAACCCTGTCTCTACTAAAAATACAAAAATTAACTGGGCCTGATGGCAGACGCCTGTAATCCCAGCTACTCAGGAGGCTGAGGCGGGAGAATCTCAGTAGGTCGAGGTTGCAATGAGCAGAGATAGCGCCATTGCACTCCAGCCTGGGCGACCGAGTGAGACTTTTCTCAAAAAAAAAAAAAATAATAATAATAGTAATAAATTAATTAAAATAAAAAGCAAAATAAGATGGACTAAAGGAGGTCTGTCAAACAAGAAATATGACTGAAAATGTTTTCTTCAAATATGGCCAAGAATATTTTCTTTTCAATCAGATGACTTCATTTCATTTTGAGTGGGTTTTTTTTTTCCTCTGTGAAAACATTAACCTGTAAGAAGCCCTAAAAGGTGGTGAATTGCTGAGAAACCCTAAGAGGTGGTGTAAGAAACCCTAAGAGAAATGCATTTCTTACTTTGAAATGCAAATCAGTCACAGGTGTTGCTAAAGTTGTATCTTTTGAAACATTGATAAAGAACTCAAAATTCCAGGTTGGTTTCTGCATTAAAGAAAATAAACACCACCAAAAAACCTTTTAGTGTCAAAAAGCTTATTATGTCGTTGGCTTTATTTCCTATATTTTTTGTAGTTTTCTGTGAGCCACATCTTGGCGGAATAATGTCTCTGAACTTTTGCATAGCAGTAATTGCACGCTTCACTGAATAGTTTTCAGAGGCGCTGGATAGTTGCTTTGGCTACTAGTGTTGGAAACAGGAAATTGTGCTTCTTGATGTTTTACAAAAGGTTCATTCTGACAAAGAGGTGGAAGGAGGAAAGTACGTGTGAGGGCACTGCACAGGCCCTCTTCAAAGGGAGCAGTGTGTGCACTGCCTGTAGCACGGCCACACGGAAGAAAGCTTGGGCATGCTTTTCTGAAGGAAGCAGTGGGCATCAAGAAAATTCTTGCTTTGCTGGAATCACACAATATTCTGTTGCATGCGTGATGAATTGATGTGTCTGATAAGATAGAGTTTCAAAATAAATTGATCTCCTTTTCCCCCTAAAGCTCAGTTGTATCAAGCAACTCTACACTATGATTTTTTTTTATCAGTTTTGTCCCTTCGTGAATCAATTGCACATCTTGCAAATTAGCCTGGAAATTATACACACTTTTTTTAGAGGAAAAAAAAAGCTAATTGAAAAATTGTTAAGTCTACTTTTTGTTATGGAGAGTTTTTAAAAGTCATAAGATAACAGAGAGCTGTAAAATTGGTGGGGAAGAAATAAAAGAAGCGATTTAGCATCTCTATGCCGGTCTATTTACATTCCTCCAATGAGCTAGTGTGGAACAGCCAAGCACACTACAGACCCCCTTTCATTTGATGGAATGAAATGTGCCAAGTTTGCCGATTTTACAGGACGATAGAGACTTTAAAATGTGACTGCATTGGTTTTTATTATGGATCTTGCATTTACTATTGTCCTCTTGAAAACAGCTAGGCGGCATTTACTTTTTGCTTGCAGGAAACTCCTATTATCGGTCTTGAAAAAATGTTTTTAAACCTTTGGCATCCAGATATTTAAAAAGATGATCAAATAAAATACACAGCAGACACTGCAATGATCATTTCAGTGAGTGCATTTCATACAAGTAGATACAATTTTAGGCAAAAAGTTGAAATATTCTTTGAGTTCTTTTTCTTCCAATAAAAGTCATAAATGCATAAATGTTATCTTCCTACCTGAGGAATGGAAAAATATTGTTTTAAGATTTTTTTTTTTTAATGGAGTAACAAATGCTATTTTCTGTTACCCAAAAGAGAGGATTAAAAAGATGAAACATGCCCATAATGGAAGCGGAATGCTGGCATTGGAAAGAATGTAGATTGCAGCCAGAGACAGACAGGAGCTAACAACTTTCCTCTACCTCTGCCTTGAGAAAGTCAGCTAGCGTTTCCTCAGACTCTTTCCTTAGATGTAGAAGGCAGTGGTCTCTCCCTTGCAAGGTTGTTGTACAGTATAAAAGTTCCATGGTTCAAAATAACACACTTTACCTCATTAATATATAATCTGCTTGTCAATAAAAAAATAACTTTTTTCTTTTCTTTTTTTTTTTTTTTGAGATGGAGTCTCGCTTTTATTGCCCAGGCAGTGGCATGATCTCGGCTCACTGCAACCTCTGCCTCCCAGGTCCAAGCGCTTCTCCTGCCTCAGCCTCCGCAGTAGCTGGGATTACAGGCGCCTGCCACCACACCCTGCTAATTTTTGTATTTTTAGTAGAGACGGGGTTTTGCCATTTTGGCCAGGCTGGTCTCAAACTCCTGCGTTTGAGATCAACGCAGGAGATCCACCCGCCAGGAGATCCACCCGCCTTGGCCTCCCAAAGTGCTGGGATTACCAGCGTGAGCCACTGTGCCTGGCCAAAAAATAACCTTTTAAAAAAGATTTAATGGACTCATGTAGACGAAGTTTCATAGGCTCTCAGCAGCAACCATTATACCCAGTCACACTACAATTTCTAGTGTTATTAATACCATTATGCATTGTATTAATACTACTGTTTATCCACAGTAAGAATTGTAGCTGACCCAATCTGTAATGGCTAATATCTATCAAATATTGGCATCCAGACTGAACCATGTTAATTTAAAAAAAATTACAAGACACTTCTAGACATTAAATAAATCAGAAGATCATCATGTTTGCTATTTTTTAAAAAATGATCAGAACTGTGCTACACAATCTTGCTAGCCATTGGCCATATAATTTATGATCCAATCCGGGACATGTTTGAGAGTTGCTCATGTGCTATGAATAAACTGGGATTGTCCCAGGCAAATTGAGATGTACCATTATAGCTATAAAGTAATTCTTTATATCTACATGAAGTGTCTTCTGATTGAATTGGTGTTCAGTTTGTTTTTAAAGAAGCTGCACTTCTATAAACAGATTTCCTATGTGTTCTGCTGTACACCCTTGTCACTAGGAAGGTGTATATGTTACCACAAAGGGATCCTAATCCAGACCCTAAGAGAGGGTTCTTGGGTCTCGTGCAAGAAGGAATTGGAGGCAAATCCGTAAAGTGAAAGTAAGTTTATTAGGAAAGTAAAGGAATAAAGAATGACTGCTCCATAAGCAGAGCAGCCCGAGGGCTGCTAGTTGGCTATTTTTATGATTATTTCTTGATTATATGCTAAGCAAGGGGTTGGTTATTCATGAGATTTCCAGGAAAGGGGTGGCAATTATTGGAACTAAGGGTTCCTCCCCTTTTTAGACCATATAGGGTAACTTCCTGACATTGTCATGGCATTTGTAAGCTGTCATGGTGCTTGTGGAAGGGTCTTTTAGCATGCTAATGCATTGTAATTAGCGTATAATTAGCGTATAATGAGTAGTGAGGATGACCAGACATCACTCTAGTTGCCATCTTGGTTTTGGTGGGTTTTGGCTGTTTTTTTTTTACTGCATCCTTTTATCAGCAAGGTCTTTGTGGCCTGTATCTTGTGCTGACCTCCTGTCTCATCCTGTGGCTAAGAATGCCTAACCTCTTGGGAATGCAGCCCAGTAGGTCCCAGCCTTACGTTACCCAGCCCTTATTCAAGATGGAGGTGCTCTGGTTCAAACGTCTCTGACATATATATTCAAGAATTTGGAAAACCTCAAGTTCACCAATGCCTCTCAGATTAGTCATTGCCAGGGTGTGTGGTGTTCCTATCTGCTCAGAAGCCAGAAGCCAGCAAAATCCTTGCTGAGCTGTACGTGCCAGGGCATTTGCCTGGTCTCACCTACCCACTTGAGTACTTATGCCCTATCACCCATTCACCTCACAACATCCATACGTATCATTTACCCCTAAGAAGATTAGACATTAATCCAGGTAATAAACTTTCAGAACAATCACCTCCAGACAGAAACTGCAGAGGATAATCTGATAAATCTGAATCCCTGTAAGGCCATTACTGAATCAATAAATACTCTTTTCTCCATCTTAGTCCCTTACTTTAGTATAACTTGAGTTCTCCCCAATCTGTTTTTTTTTTTTTTGTTCATGATAGTCCAAAGACCTTCGATGTAAAAGAGAATGCATCTTGCTCATGCTTTTTGATGGAAATACCTGAAACTTATTTATTCCTTCCCCTTTCCAGTTGTCTCCAAGTGCAAGTCTATACCTGCAGTGGATTTCATCTGCCTCCATTTAAATATGTATTTCCGTTTAGCTCACATGGTACTATCACCTTTTTGGTCATCCTATGACTTCATGCTTCATGTATGCTGAAATTAATTGTTGCTTCAAAAGAGTCCCAACTATGTAACATCAACTCATTGTGTGCCTCTATGTGGCTGGCAGATATTACTTCATTTAATCTTCATAAACTCCCTTGGAAGAGTTAACCTTATGTCCTACCTATGAGGAGATGAATGCTTTGAGGTAATGGGATTTACTCATGGCATCACACCTTCTAGCAGTCAGAACAGGGACTGAAACCCGGGTGTAACTGAAGCCAGAGCTCTGACTTACCACTCAGAACTCATCCACAGCCTTGTTAATTAATGTCAAGTATGAATTAGTAAACCATGGAATGAGTGAAGAAATTGAGTATCACTTTAGCATCAGATGTAGCTTTTATCATTATGCAAAAAAGTTCTTACTGCTGATCAAGATACACAATTGTGATAAGATGCTTACAGTGTATTTTTAAGTTCCTCAAAGTGGGTCCTTGAAGGCTGATTCATTTCCATTCAATCGATACTGGTTTGCTTTGGTTCATGGTGATGGTGGCATTAACCACAACAATGGCATTTGTCACATCAAAGCTCTTCGGTGCAGTAGAACTAGTGTTTCATCAGGAAATTTGGTGTCCTACCCCCAGTTCCCATGTCATTGCTGGCTTGCTGTGTCGTGTGCATAAATTGAGTCAAATGATCATTTCGGTGCATTTCTTACAATCTTTCACATATTATAGCTATCCTGAAAATTTTCATCTGAGGGTAGATTGCGTCATGGTCTTCTGAAGTAGTCTTTCTCTTTAAGACCATTCATTGAATAAACCTATTAGACGCTTTGGAGTCATAATTGAATATAAGACAGAAATGGTTTGATATAAAAGCAACCAACATGCATAGCAGAAACAGCATTTGTAGTCATAATTTGGGTGACTTAACCCATATGCACGTGCTCAGCCTAATAATGTGGTCACTTTCCCTGTTCTGGTGTCCCTTGTAGGGTTTTCCTCTGAAATTGAGGGAGGGTGGGCTGAGCTCTGAAGCATTCTTGCAACATCGGCCAGAGTGGTCTCACCTTTATGCTTTTGTGATATGTGTGAGCCATGTAATATTCCACTCAACAAAAGAAGCCTGGAAATCATTAGAAGAGAGGACCAATACGTTCTTCCCAAGAGTTACAGCCTCAATTCCATGGGTGTGCATTTATGTGACATGCATCTGACATTAGTGGGAGTTCAATGGGTCACTATAATTTCCCTGAAGCACACCTGCTGAAAAATGTCAAGCTGTCTTATAAATGACCTGTACGTTCTTCTCCCCTTTGGAAGTTAGAGGAGTTGCTCTATTTTTGGTACATTTGCTATTTCATTTCTTTTTTTCTAACAATATTTCTTTTCTTCAATGCTTTATGAAGGATTTTATTTGAAATGATAAATGGAACACATCTTATGTATCAAGTCAAAAGTTCATAAGCATATATATTAAAAAAGAAAGCATCATTTCCTTTTTCGAGAATCAACACACCTTGATGCCAGCCTCCTGGTTTCATTAGAATCCCTCTCTTCTCTTCCCCTAACCAAAATGTCTCAGATTCCCCCGATTTGATTTCTGTAAATGGCCTACTTTGACTGGAAGAATTGCCTCTCTCTGTCTAAAACAGGACCCAGGCGTTACTAAAACAAAACACTGCAAAAAGTTAAATGAGGAGAACGGAAAGTTAAGCATTGTACTTAGTGAGAAATACATAAACAAAAGTAGAGACGTAAAAGAAGCATGAGAGAAGGGTGAGAAAGTGAAATCCTGAGACAAGATGAATGGTGTGTGAGCACTCAAACCCAGGAAGTAGCAAAAGGTGGAAGGAAGAATGGGAGCGTTTAGAATAAGATTCTTTGTGGGCTGGGTGGCAGATGTTATCGGTAAAGCCAGCCTGGGGAGTTGGCAGGGGTCCATGCAGTAGATAACACAGTAATAGAATGAACACATTGCAGAAGATAGGGCAACCTCTAATCCAAAAATTATCAGATAAAGAAAAACCAAGACACTTTGCAAAACAAAAAAACAAAAAACAAAAAAACACAACACAATGTCTTGTTTTTCATCATCATCTTCTTTATAATGAGGTTTCCATGCATTGAATACACACTTGGAAACACTGTAATCCCATGGTTGTTGTGGCTGCAGATAGGTGTGGACAGGTCTTTGGTGGGGCAAACAAAACCAGTATCATGTTTTTTTGCTCTCAGAATGATCATTTGCTTGGACTTTCCTATTCTGCCTCCTAGTGGCTCAAAATGCCCACTGCATTCATTGGATTTATTCAGGATGTGAAGAAGGTCAGGGGAAATTAAGGATGAGTGCTTTGTCATTAGGACCTGAGAGGCAAATGGAGCAGAGATGGGGACGACTGCAGTGGGATAAGGACTCTCTCACCAGGAAGGTGCCATTGACGTAACAGTTGATGGGAACAGCAGAGCAAAGAGGCTCCCTCGTCCTCAGCTGACTCAACAACAAGCGAGACATCAGATGGAACGGTATTTATTGGGCAAGGAAAATCAGGGGAAGGCTAGGTGCAGTGGCTCTCACCTGTAATCCCAGCACTGTGGGAGGCCAAGGTGGGAGGATTCCTTGAGGCCAGGAGTTCCAGATCAGCCTGGACAACCTAGTGAGACCCTGTCTCAGAAAGAAAGAAAGAAAGAAAGAGAGAGGGAGAGGGAGGGAGGGAGAGAGAGAGAGAGAGAGACAGAGAGAGAGAGAGAGAGAAAAGAAGGAAGGAAAAAGAAAAAATTAGCCAGATGTGGTGATGTATGCCTGGTGTACCAGCTACTTGAAAAGCTGAGGCAGGAGGATTGCTTGAGCCTAGGAGTTCGAGGCTGCAGTATGCTGTGATTGCACTCCAGTCTCAGCAACAGAGTGAAATCCTGTCTCAAATTTTAAAAAAAGACTCAAAAGAAAAATCAAGGGAGGAGTGGAGACAAGGTAGAAAAGAATTTTTTTTATGTTGTGCTTTTTTCCCTAATGTATTCATTTAATCATCAAATAAAAATTGAATATATTGATCATGTACAAAGTGATGTTTTGAAATATGTATCCATTGAGAAATGGCTAAATCGAGCTAATTCACAAGTGCATTACTTCAAATGCTTATTTTTCTAGTGCAAACACTTAAAATCTACTTTCTTAGAGATGTTCAAATATTCAATTCCTTGTGATTCAACTTTGTTTGCCATACTGAACAGATCTTTTGAACTTTTTCCTGCCAACTGAAACTTTGTAACCTTTGGCCAACATCTCCCGTTTCCTCTCCACCTCCAGCTTCAAGTTCTGTAAGAGAACATTCTACTCTCTGCTTCTGTAAGCTTGACTTTTTTTTAGATTCCACATATAAGTAAGAACATGTGATATTTGTCTTTCTGTGTCTGGCTTGTATCACTTAACATAATGTCCTCTGGTTCATCCATGTAGTCCCAAATGACACAACTTCTTTCCTTTTTTTTGAGGTAGAATAAAAGTCCCTTATGTGTATAAAACCCATTTTCTTTATTCATTCATCTAATGATGGACATTCAGGTTGATTCCATATTTCAGCTGTTGTGATTAGTGCTGCAATGAACATGGGAGTGCAGATTTCTCTTCAAAGACTTCTTTTTTCCAATCCCAAATACACAAAATTATCATCCGGCATCTGTCATGCTATGGAGACTCTCCTTGATCTATTTATAAACGATTCAGGATTTCTTTAAAGAAGCTGAAATTTTATTTTTACATGCATAACCATATTTAGAAATCAAAATATTCAAACAGAAATCACAGAAGAATCTATTCCATCAATATATAATTCCCAGTTAATTGATTATATAATGTCATTTAAGCATGAGTTAGTAGTCACAGAGAATATGCCTTAAAAATGTTCTGTCTTTGAAAGTTTTACATTCAAAACAGTCTCTTAAGATTATTAATTCTAAAAGACACCATCCCTTTCTCTCTTCAGCCTGTTTTCTTCATTTTGCTTCTCATCCAGTATGTGAAAGGTTGATGATTTTTAGTTGATGAGGTTGACGTACCCTCTTTCTCCTTGGGGACAGAAGGACATAAGTTGTGCTTTAAATGAAAATAAGAGTATGATGAGTATCCTAAGGGATGATGGAAAGTTCCAGGGAGAAGCATTGAAATTGAGAGCCAAATTCAAGTACATTGGAATTAGGGTTCTGGTGATAATTCTGTCAGTATCTGCATATATTCAAGGAAATTAGTCCTTTCGAGTAGGATAATGGAAAAATCTCTAAAAGGCAATCTGAGCGGGATGTTTAAAGACTACGTGATTATTATGCACTGCATGCCTGTGCCAAAACATCTCAAGTACCCCACAAATATATACACTTACTATGTACCCATAAAGTTTAAAAAAATGTAAGACTACTACACATATTCTGGCCTGCAGCTTTTTTCCCCCTGACATTTGCCTACCAGCCTGTAATAGCACAGGCAATTCTACAAGAAGCATGAATATGCACATATGTACATGCATGACAGCAGTGATACAAAGACAGATGTGTTGTGTTCTAGTATAATTGTCTTATTTTTGTCCAATCCAACGTTAATAAGTCATTAGCTTTATGGAAATGAACCCTAGGGGATGAAACATACAGGTGCAAAGTAAATTTCCTAGGGACTAAATTATAACCAAATTATGGCAGGTACACCCTGCATTTAGCGATATAAATATATGTTTCAAATAAAATTGTAACATATTGATTGGCACGTCCAGCCATATTCTTAAGATACTTTATCCTTTGACTAAAAATAATAATAATCGCTTTTTTGAATGAAGTGTTTAATTTTCAGTGTAAAAAGTCAGGAATATTTTAGAATGCTCGACGCAACATTGCTTCAATGAGCTAGGGCCTTTATGAAGATAAGTCACTAGAAAGTCTGTGTTGATTCAGTTAATTATTTGAGATTATATGCACTGATTTTCACTGTGTTAAGTGTAGTGGCATTTACTAGAGGCTCAGATGTTATAGAGAGAAGGCTGTGTCCAGTTATAGGGCTGTAGTCATAAACAGGTGGGTAAAATCAACACATCATTATAAATCATAAACAGGCAGGTATGATAAACACATAATGATAAGCATTTCAGCACTGGGTGCAGTGTTGCATGCCTGTAGTCTCAGCTACTCGCGAGGCTGACGATCTTTGGAGCTTAGGAGTTCAAGAGCAGCCTGGGCAACATAGTGAGACCCCATCTTTAAACATTAAAAAGAACAACAAAAAAACATCATTTCAGTGTAGACAGGCATAACATGATCTCACAGCGAAACACTACAATTTGTACACAAGAAAACTAAGCTTTGCACTGGTGTTGGGAGAACATTTTGGAATGATAAACTATTTCCTGTTTGTTTTAAGAAATATTTGGTAAGGTTTAAAGTAGTGTCTGCCTCTTTACTAAAATATTCCAGTATCTGTTTAGATGTCCCAGTTGCTCTTAGATACTTGGTGGTAAACATATATATACACATATATAGTGCATATATGTGTATATATGTGGGTGTGGGTGCATATGGGTGTGTATATATCTATGTGTGTATACATACATATATGTGTACATACATACATATGTATACATATACATGTATCAGTTGTTTGCGCTTGTGATATACACACAGATCTATATGTGTGTGTATATATGTATCTATATATGTACACACGCTAATGTGTGTGTATACATATATAAAATATGTTCCTTGATTCACAGTGGGATTATATCCCAATAAACCCTTTGTAAATTTAAGATGTCATTAGTTGAAAATGCATCAATACATCTAACCTACCAAACATCATAGCTTAGCCTGGCTGACATTGAACATACTTATAACACTTACATTAGCCTACAGTTGGGTGACATCATCTAACACAAATCCTATTTTATAAATAAAGTGTTGAATGTTTCATGTACACTGTAGAGTAGCAGTTGTTTGCCCTTGTGATTGTGTGGCTGACTGGGAGCTACAGACCACTGCCTGGCATCCAAAGAGACTATGGTACTGCATATTGCTAGCTTGGGAGTATATCAAAATTCAAAATATGATTTCTACTGACTGAATATCATTTTTGTATCATCTTAAGATCAAAAATTGTAAATCAAACCATTGTAAGTCCAGGAATGTCTGTGTAATAATTTGGCTATAGTCTTAAACAGGTGGGTAGAATAAACACATTATTATAAATCCATCCTGTGCTTTTGAACACATGGAGGCTACCCCACCAAAATGCCTGTGTTCAATATATTGCTGAACCTCTAGGTATCTTTTTCCTTCATTGCTATTTAATTTTTCCTTCTAAGCATGAACTTACAATATTACTTAGGAATAGCATTCATCCTTCTACATTCTTCTTTGTTTAAAACATGCTTAGCATTTCTCATCTTGAAAGAAATGAGTAGCTTCCTTCTTTTCAATCATATTTCATCAGAACTATTCTCTTGAGGGCCACAGAAATGTCATAAGCATTTTCTCTGGCACTTCTGATACTTTTAATGGCTTTTGATACATCTTCATGTTTCTTAATCTTCTTGTGATCCTTACCATGTAAGTGACCCGTTGAGCTTATCTCCAACTCCTATTTTTCATTGTCTGCTTCCTTTATTTGAAACAACTTACATCCAGTGTGCACGTTTGAAGTGTGCAATTCAATGGCCTTTAGTATATGCACAACATTGTGACACCAGCAACACCATCTAATTTTTGAACATTGACGTCATTCCAAAGAGAAACCCCATACCTCTTCTCTCCCAGGTCCCCAGGAGATAGGCTTCCACTAACTATCTACCTGTCTATATAGATTTGCCTTTTGGGGGCATTTCATGTAAATTAAATCATATAATATGTGCTTTTTTGTGTGTCTGACTTCATTCCCTTAATGTTTTTGAGGCTCATCCATGTTGTAGCATGCATCTCTACTCTTTTATTTTTTATGGTTCAGTAATATTTCATTTTATGGATATACCACACTTTGTTTATCCATCCATCTGTTGCTAGACATTGGGATCATTTCCAGTTTCTGGCTGTTCTCAATAATTGTGCCATGAACGTTCATGTGCAAGTTTTTGTATGGACATATATTTCATTTTTCTTGATTGGGGATATAGGAGCAGAATCGATAGGTCATATCATTAACTCTGTGTTTAAATATTTGAGAATCTTTCAAATTATTTTCCAAAATAGGTGTACCATTTTACATTTTCACCATCAATGCACAAAAGTTTTAACTTCTCCACATCCTCACTCACACTTGTTCTCATCTGTCTTTTTAATTATAGCCATCCTAATGGGTGTAAAGTGATATCATGTTTGGGGGTTTATTTTTGAATATTTACATCATTCCAAAAAGAAGTCCCGTATCTCTTCTCTCCTACATCCCCAAAAAGTAGGCAAGAGGTAATCTACTCAAGAAATGATACCAGCTTAAACCAGGGCAGTACCAGTGAGAATGCAAAGAAAATAAAAAAGAAGAGGTTGTTCTGCGTGTCTTACAGATGCAACAGGATTTGCTGATGGATTGGATGCAAGGTGGCAGAGAATGAGAATGCATTTTTCCTGATGACTAATGATGTTGAACACCTATTCATGTGCTTATTGGACATGTGTGTAAATCCTTTGGAAAAATATCTATTCAGATCCTTTGCCTATTTTAATTGGATTATCTTTTCATTACTGAGGTTTAGGAGGGGTACTTTTAAGTAGTATAATGTGGATACATGTTCCTTACCACATGTGGGATTCACAAACACTCCCATTCTGTGTCTTCCACCTCCACTTTCTTGATGGCACATTCTTATTACTCATGTTTCTGAAAACATAATCTTCAGCCTCATCGACCAATGACTCTGAATATTGACTCATATATGTTTAAGCAGGCTTGTCCACTTACTGTATCTCACAAGTCCCATGGTTATCGTGACAGTCCACTGCTATCCCGTCCCTTGTGGCTGTCTCATCATTGTATGGAGACAATATAAGGATGCCGGAACAGATAAAGGGTATTAGGATAGAGTGCCATCAATGTGTCTGTGAAGAAGGGTTCGTTTCAATCAGTTCACCATGACTGGGGATTTGATTCTGTCAATTGCTGGCTCAGGAATGTAAATGCTGAGTAAGGCAGGACTTGATCAGTCTATTGGGGGAAGGCATCATTGACCAAAGTGCAGTGCAAATTTATTCATTGACTATGAGGCATATAACTCTTTATAACTGTCAATAGAAAATGGACAAGGCATCCCTCCGTTCCTTACAAGGTTTTGTAATGAGCCCTGGATTTAAAAAAATACTAGTAATAATAAGAGAAAGAGAGGGAGACAGAGAGAGAGAGTGAGATAGAGTTTCTAGTTTAAGTGAAGTTAAAATGTTTTTTCTATATATACAAAACTAGCTTTGCCAAGGAAGATGTAGTAGTGGTTTTCATTCATTCATTCTTCTTTCATTCAAGAAACAGATATTGACAACCTGCTGTTTGACACATGGTATAACAACTTCCATTGAAAATGGAGTAGCAAACAAAACAGAGAAAAAATCCCCAATCCTACAGCATTTCTATCCAGTAGGGGAAAAAACAACGACAGACAAGTATCGTAAAATACACAGTAGAATATGATATCACAAGTGCTATGGAGAAATATTTAGTAGAGAAGGGTGCTAAATTAGAAATTTTGTGCCAAAATTTTGACTAAGGTGGTTATGGAAAGTTTCACAGATAAGGCAATACTGATGTGAGGGAGTGATCCATACAGTTACCTGGAGGAACAGCATCTTGGGCTAAGGAAAGATCCAGTGCAAAGGCCCTGTGGCCACAGAGTCCCTGAGAATATCAGTGCAGCTGGAAAGTAGTGGTGAAGGGGATAGTAGCACCTGATTTCAGAGATGTCAGCATGAGCCACATTTTATATGCCTTTTAAGGACTAGTGTATTGTTCTTAGTGAGAAAGGAAATGGCTGTCTATGTAAAGGGGCATTAGGTTAGAAGGTTGTTGCATAATCCACCCAAGAAATAATACCAGCTTAAACCAAGGCAGTACCAGTGAGAATGCAAAGAAAAAAAAAAGAAAAGAAAGAGATTGTTCTGGATGTCTTGCAGATCCAACAGGATTTGCTGATAGATTGGATGCAAGGTGGCAGAGAATGAGAAGATTCCAGGACAATCCTGGCCAATTAGAAGTATACTTTGAGAACAACAAGAAATAGGCCATATGGCCGGGTGTGGTGGCTCACACCTGTAATCCCAGCACTTTGGGAGGCTGAGGCAGGTGGATCACCTGGGGTCAGGAGTTCGACCAGCCTGGCCAACATGGTGAAACCCCGTCCCTACTAAAAATACAAAAATTAGCCAGCCATGGTGGCGGGTGCCTGTAATCCCAGCTGCTCGGGAGGCTGAGGCGGGAGAATCACTTGAACCCAGGAGGCGGAGGTTGCAGTGAGCCAAGATCGCGCCACCGCACTCCAGCCTGGGCAACAAGAGTGAAACTCCATTAAAAAGAAAAAAAAAAAAGAAAAAGAAATAGACCATAGAAGGAATAAGTTTAGGGGATGAGGAGATCAAGGTTGGGCATATTAAATTTGAATCCTGTATTAATCAGTCATCAAACAAAGACAGTGGGCAGATGGATGTGAGTCTGGAGTTTAGGGGAGAGGACCAAGCTGCATGTCATCGCATTCTGTATCTAAAGTCCAAGAAACTGAATAAGATTTCTCTGTGAGAGGATGTGCAGAAAAGTTCTAAGACCCAGAGCCTTCAACCCTCCAATATTTAGAGTTTGGAAAGATAAAAAAAACAATAAGCAGAGTGCATCTACTATGATAGCAAGAAAATTGAGAGGTTGCAGTATTCTTGACACTGTAGTAAGCAAAATAATGGCCCCCCTGCCCTCAAAAAAAACAAAGTTAACATCTTGTCTGGGTGTACTGTTTTTCTTGTTTCTCTCTCTTGAACCCATTTCGATCAGAATTTAGCTCTTCTACTCCATGAAACTACTTATCAGTTCCATTAATGCCTTCCACTCTGCACTCTCAGGGTTCAATTTTCTGGAAAATTTTGAATTTTGATTTTGATTTTCCAGAACATTTAGAGTTCTCGATGACTCTCTCCTTCACGAAAAACATTCCTTACTTTGTATCTGTATTTATTTCTTTCCTGTTGCTGCTAAAACAAGATATCACAACTTGTTATAACTCTAATGTTAACTCTAGGGAATTAAAAGCAATGCAGATTTATTATCTCACAGTTCTGGGTGCTAAAAGTCCCAAATGTGTTCGCATTCGAAGAGAGAATCCATTTCCTTGGTTTGTCTGTTTGTCTTCTTTTGAAGACTGGCTACATATCTTAGATCTCATTCTCTGTTTCTAACCTTCCATTTTAAAAAACAAACAAAAAACATTATGATTACCTAGATTCATCCAGATGAACCAGGTTAAGTTCTCATCTTAAGATCCTCACTTTTTTTTTTTTTTCTCTCTGAGATGGAGTCTTACTCTGTTGCCAGGCTGGAGTGCAATGGCGCGATCTCGGCTCACTGCAACCTCCCCCTCCCGGGTTCAAGCGATTCCCTTGCCTCAGCCTCCCGAGTAGCTGGGACTACAGGCCCGCATCACCATGCCTGGCTAATTTTTTTGTATTTTACTAGAGACGGGTTTTCACCATGTTGGCCAGGATGGTGTTGATCTCCTGACCTCGTGATCCGCTCTCCTTGGCCTCTTAAAGTGCTGGGATTACAGGCGTGAGTCACCGTGCCTGGCCAGGATGTTCACTTTTTAAAATTGATTTATTCTTATTTTATTTTAGAGATGAGGTTTTGCTCTCTCAGATAGGTTGGAGTGCAGTGTCATAATCACAGCTCACTGAAGTCCCAGCCTCTTGGGTCAATTGATCCTCCTATCTCACCCTCCTGAGAAGCTGGGACTACAGACATGCACCACCACGCCCAGCTAATTTTTATATTTGTTTAGAGAGGGGGTTTCACCATGTTGCCCAGGCTGGTCTTGAACCCCTAGGCTCAAGTGATCCACCAGCCTCAGCCTCCCAAAATGCTGGGATTATAGGTGTGCTTCCTGACACCAGTTTCTAAGGTCCTTGACGGCTGTGGTCATAGCTCATACTACCTTTCTCTCCCTAGTGTCTACCGGACAATAAGCAGTTTCTGAATGATTAGCCGTTGCAGGGTTTTTGACTCCAAATTGCAAAATGCAAGCTAATTAAAAAAGGAGTGAATCTATTTACTCATTTTTTTTTTTTTAGTTTGAGTGAACTGATTCTCAAAATCAGTGAATGCCCAGTTTCATGTAAACCGTGTTTATTTCCACTGTTTACACTCAGCAGCTGTTTCTTTTTCACAAACACTGGAGATTCCATGTTCCCCGAAATATCTATGTATACCTGTATCATAATTCATTACACATAGGTTAGCTGGAATAGAGATATTTTATATTTGTGGCATGCATTTGATCTTGAATTGAAACCTGTAGTTTAGAAAAATCTACATATCTTTATATTTTTTACAGATTTTGAGAATTATAAAAGCAAAACAGTAGAGCTCTACGGTAGAATTTTTTTTTCTTTAGGTCTTTCCATGGGTATTTTAAATGTCTCATTATGAAAAGACCATAAACCATGGTTTTCTAAGAGTTCTGCTGAATTTTGCAATTGGCTGGCACATTTTCTAAATGATCCTGTAATCTCCATGTATTAGTTTTCTAGAGCGGCCATAACAAATGACCACAAATGTGATGGCTTTAAACGAGAGAAATTTACTCTCTCTCATAGTTTGGGAAACCAGATGTTCAAAATAAACGTGTTGGCAGGGCTGCCTTTCCCTGGGTGGTTCCAGAAAAAGATCCTTTCTTGCCTTTTCAGCTCTGGTGGCCTCGGTGTTTGTCTCTATCTTCACAAGGCTGTCTTCCCTCTATTGTATGTGTCGTCTCCTTTTCTTATAAAGATACCAGTCATTGGATTTAGGGTTATACCCTCAATTCAGGATAATTTTATCTGCAGATCCTTAACTAATTATATCTGCAAAGACCCTATTTTCAAATAGGGTCACATTCTGAGTTTCCAGGTGGACATGTATTTTTGGAGGATATTACTCAACCCACTCCACCCAACACATCATTATTGCAATATATATGTATGAATATAGGTGTTTCAGATGTTTACACTACACATGTGTGTACAACCAATGTATTCAGGATGCCACCTGGCTTTCTCCTTACTAGGCCACACTCTGGCAAGAAGATCTAAGGACAGTCTGGGATTCTTCATCTCCTTCTTGCATGCTCTTTGCTTCCAAATAATGTAGTCATGCAGTGTCTAAAAGTTTATTTCCTGAGCCTTTAAAACTTCTCCATCAGTTTGACAAGGAGTAAAAGCGTTTTTCCCCGTTGGCCACAAAACTTGTGCTTTTGCTCCAGCAATACGCAAAGCTATATTTCACACTTCCTTCTTAAATTACAGGCTATAAATATAAAGCAAAACCTTTTACCTTGGATATTCTTTCTGTCTTTTCCCTCTATTATTAAATCTGATTACAAATGCTCATTAATGCTCTGCCTTGGAATTGCAATTTGGGCATGTGCCATGTGAAAATGGAGGTTCCTAAAAATTAAAATCAAAGATTAATGCAGGTTTTAAAAAAAGGTCTTATTCAAATATATCTCAAGTTTTAAAACGACTCATGGACTTTTAATGAAATCAATGGCCTTGTAATGCCTCATTTTTTTTTTCAAACTCAACTGTTTCATAGCCTTCTCTTTAGAACATATCTGATTTACCAGAACCCAAGATTTGTGAGATGGTGTTATTTTTTATTTTTACTTTTTCCTCACCCCACGGTACCATGAAGAGATCGTGTAACATCCTTTCCTGGTTTTAAAGACAGGAGAGTAACGATTACATAACGTTCAAACAAGTCAGGTGTTCTCCAGAAGATGGTGTTAATGGTGTCTGATTCACAGATGCTGCCTTGACCCCTGCCGGTGGTAGGACCTATATTCTGGTGAAAGCCAATTTTAGGCCATGGATTATAGGACCTAGATGGAGAAAAACGATACCTAAACCTCATGAGATCTTAATTCACTGATCGGTGGGAGAGATATTTTTCTTTCAGATGGTATCATCTTATTGCATCTCCAGCAGAGTGTTTGGCTGGTGAAAATAAAAATGGCCATTATAAAGAAGTTCTTTAGACTTTTAAAAATTTTACTAGGATCATGCCAGAAATTCCTGCTGTAGAAGTAGATATGTATGTGTGTATACATATATATATATATATATATATATATATATATATATATATATATTTCTGAATTTGAGATGTTGGGTATTGGTAGAGATTCATTCATTTGAATGGAAATAAGCTTGCTTTACTTGTGGCCAGCATGAATGCTCTCATTTGCCACAGGTTGGCAAGCTTATTGGTTTAAATATAAAGGATCTTGTGGGTAAGATTAACAGCAGGTTTTTATAGTGCCAAAATTTCTTTCTTTTTTATTATCATATTTAGGAAAGTCTCTTGACTCTGAGATACTTTATATTGTGGAATAATAGTTCTGGTGCAAGTATAGATTAATAGATTATTAAACACTTCAAGATATGGATGGAAGAGTACAACTAGGATATTGTTAATGAGTCCCATTTACTATTCTTTAATTTGCAGTGGAATTTTCATTTAACTTTTGAATATACCAATGATAGGAAGTTAGTAGTGTTTGCCTGTAATTTATCCTGAGCTCATTTATTTGAAGTTCAAATTTGAAAGCTTCCTTTTGTTGTTTGGTAAATAGAGATTATTGTGATTCAAAATGAGTAATCCCTAAATTGATGTAGAAAAAGATATTTGAGGCTGGGCACAGTGACTCACGCCTGTTATCCCAGCACGTTGGGAGGCTATGGGAGGTGGATCACTTGACCAGGAGTTTGAGACCAGCCTGGCCAACATGGCAATACCCCGTCTCTACTGTGAATACAAAAATTAGCTGGGCATGGTCTCACAAACATGTAATCCCAGCTACTTGGGAAGCTGAGACCCAAGAATCGCTGGAGCCTGGGAGGCGGAGGTTGTAATGAGCTGAGATTGTACCACTGCACTCCACCCTGGGCGACAGAGCAAGACTTCGTCTAAAATAATAATAATAATAATAATAATAATAAAAAGAACTTTGAGATATTCATATTGTCCAAAAAGTATAATTCAAATACTTAATGCAGAAGGCAGTAGGATCACTAAACTATGGACTCATTCATCAGTTGTAACAGATGGAAGGGTCTTTGTTAGAGTCCTGGAGGCTGATTGAGCATTTTAAATTGCAGGTTCATAGAGGAGATCCAGGAGGTCTAAAGGTAAGGGTCTACAAGCAGGAAGCACCCCCACTCGCACCCCCGAATTCATGACAACAACACTAACTAGGCAGCGAAGGGATATTTCCTGATGTCAGCAGTCAGCAGAATGGTACTGAAGGTTGCTAGATAA
The DNA here is from genome assembly GCF_028858775.2 of Pan troglodytes. Lineage (NCBI taxonomy): Eukaryota > Metazoa > Chordata > Mammalia > Primates > Hominidae > Pan > Pan troglodytes. The sequence goes on along the minus strand of NC_072421.2, from coordinate 6,462,643 downwards.
ATGCAAGTTTTGTAGTCACTCACCTGCAAGTTTTAGGCAAGATATTTATTTGTACTCCTATGGGAAATTAGCCCTAATTGACTGCTCTTAATCAGAACAAGACATTCTAACCTCTTATTCATGGTTAGCAGTATATCCCACTTGCTTCACTTTGTGATTCTCCATCACATTGGAATAACTGGACATGGGATACATTTGGAATTGAGTCTCAAATTCAAATCGCCATAGAACCTGAAAAGAAAATGTAAGAAGAGACAAAACAGAAGAAAAATGCAGGATAGAGAGTTATGATTTAGATGTGTTCATTCTGTGAACAGAGAGCAGATTCTCTTGGATCTGGCTGAAATAGGGGCCCCCTGTGTTGTGAAAGTGGTGTATGTCTTCATACGTGTTCCCACGGGCCTGGACAACCAACCACATTTGAAAAATGAAGAAATGAAGGCTTGTGGTCAGGGTCACAAAACTTGACAGTGGCAGAAGTGGATCCAATTTCCAGTCAAATCTATGACTCGTTCCATCTTGGCCACAATTATACTGCAACTCAATTGCTTTTCTTCCAATCAGTACCCACCCACCGAAATGTCAGCTCTTCAAGGGCATTAATTGTTGTTTGTTTCATTCATTGTTGAGTCTTAGGAGCCTGGGACAGTACATTGAAAATCTCAGTTGTTGACATTCTCAATAATACACAAGAAATCATGTTTTCAGATCATGGAAATCATATCCATTAGGATGGCTGTTAATAAAGTAAACGTAAAATAAGAAGTTGTAATGGAGATGTGGAGAAACTGGTACTCTTTCACATTGCTGGTGGGAATGTAAGATGGTACAGTCATTGTGGAAAACTCTTTGGCTGTTCCTCAAAAAAGTAAACATGGAACTACCATATGTGATCCAACAATTCTACCTCCGGGTATATACTCCAATTCTACCTCTGGGTATATACTCAAAAGAATTGAAAGCAGGAATTCCAGGAGATATTTGTATACGCAGTCCTTAACCATGTTATTCACAATAGCTAAAAACTGAACTTTTGAACTAGCCAACTATCCATTGATGGATGAATGGATAAACAAGTGATATATATGTATATATTTATGCATGTACACACACACACACTGCTGAAATGGAATATTATTCAGCCCTTAAAAGAAAGGAAATTCTGATACATGCTACAACATAAATAAACCTTGAGGACATCATTCTAAGAGAAATAAGCTACATGCTAGTCACAAAAGGACAAAAGCTGTATGATTTTACCAATATGAGGTACGTAGAGTTGTCAAATTCACAGAGGCAAAAAGTTGAATGGTGTTTGTGTGGGGCTGAGAGGCGGAGAGAATGGAAAATTATTTCCTAATGGATAGAGTTTCAGTTTGGAAAGGTACAAAATGTTCTGAAGATAGATGGTGGGGACAGTTGGACAATAATGTGACTGTTCTTAAGGCCACTCAATTATACACCAAAAAATAGTTTAAATGATCAATTTCATATTCTCTATATCACAGTAAAATAAAACATTATGGTATCTGTGATTTAATCGACTATTTGTAATCATCACCATGTTAGAGCATGTTCAGTATCTCATATCCTGCAATATTGGAATGGACATGGTAATTTTTGAGTGGTAGAAAATAAAGTAACTTTTAAAAACCCATCTCTATGTATTCACATAATCTTACATTTCATATAAGTGAAATCATACACTCTATATCTCATTTCTTTCTCCTAATAAAATGTTTACAAGGTTTACAAGGTTCATCCACATTGTACCATGTATCAATCAGTACTGCATGCTGGTTTATGGCTGGATACTATTCCATTGTATGATAGACCGCATTCTGTTATGTTTATCTATTTTTCATTTGATGGATATTTGGATTCAATTCATAGAGACAGAAAGTAGATTAGTGGTTGCTGGTGCTTGGAAGAGGACTATAGGGAATTAGCGTGTCATGGTTACAGAGTTTCAGTTTGTGAACATGAAAAATTTCTAGAGATAGATTCACAAAAATGCAAATGTACTAAATGACATTGAACAGAACAGTACACTTTAAAATGGTTCACTTTATGTTACGTGAATTTCCTCTTAAATAGAAGAAAAATAAAGTCTGAAGTTGTCATATCCTTCACTGGGATGCTCTCTTTAAAAGTGTAGAAAGGTCCTGAAAGGAGCATATAAACAAACTAAACAACAATCAAACAGAACATGTCATCTTACCCCACAGCATCCTGACATGGAAGACTAAAAACTGTCCCAGGGCTCTCTTCTTCCTTATCTGTTACTTTCAGGGGCATTTTAGCTTAGGATTTAATTTGACTATTGACAACCCCAGTGTCTCCATTTGATCTCAGAGCAAACTTGAATTGATAATTAAATTTCCATGCTTTTGACCAGGGAAAGACTTTAGGAAATGTCTTTGAAACTGTGAACTTGTAGAAAGGAGAAAATTTTATATGTATCTAGCTTCTATCCATTCCATTTGTCATATGGTCAGAACTTACATGATGCAAGCAGGCCATTTACAGGGCCCTGGGCTGACAGCTACATGCTATATTTTGTATTTGCTTCCACTATTTTGTTAGCAAATGTATGTACTTACTAACAAAATACGTGTTTTAAGAAATAAAATTATTTTAAGAACAAAATAATAAAATGTTTTAAGAAAACCTGCTTTTATTTGCTTTTTATTTTTTATTTAAAAATGTTTATAAATTTATGGGTGTTACAAATTCAGTTTTGTTATATGGGTATATTCATAGTGATGATGTCGGGGCTTTTAGCGTACTCATCACCTGAATAGTGGAACCTTTATCCAGTAGGTAGTATTTCATCCTTCATGCCCCTTCCTCCTTCCACCTCCTCACACTTTATAGTGTCCAGTGTTTATTATTCTACCCTGTATGTTAACGTGCACCTGTTGTTTAGCTCCCACTTATAAGTAAAAACATGCAGTGTTGGACTTTCCAAGTTATTTCACTTAGGATAATGGCCTCCACCCAGTTTCATACATGTTGCTGCAAAAGACATAATTTCATTCTTTTTTATGACTACTACTGAGTTGTATTCCATGGATATATAAACCATGGTTTATATAAACATTTATATATCCAGTCATCTGTTGATGGACACTTAATTTGATTTCATGACTTTGCTGTTGTGAATAGTGTAGTGATATACATATGAGTGGAGGTGTCTTTTTGATAGAACCATTTCTTTTCCTTTGAGTAGAAACCCACAAGTGGGATTGCTGGGCCAAATGGTACTTCTATCTTAAGTCATTTGGGAAATCTCCATACTGTTTTCCATAGAGGTTGTATTAATTTACCTTCCCACCAACAGTGTATAACTGTACCCTTTTCTCAGCATCTTTGCCAACATGTGCTGCTTTTTGACGTTTTTCAAAATGTCATTCATTTTCATTTTTTATTATAATTACTTAAAAATGATGACTTTTAACAGAGAAGGGAAAAATAAAGTTGGTAATCTTTTGTAGTGCCATGTAATTTCTAGTTACAAGACCACAGATAAGTCCCATGCTGAAGAGAGGTGGGTAAAATAGCTCGTTTGAAATGAAGCACATTTGGGAAGATAAAATTGTTTTTAGGATGATAAAGATGTTTGATGTCTAACTTTGGTCTAGTTTTTCTAATGTTAAGTGTATTCTTAACATCTGCCCAAATTATTCACTCTTTAAACCACATGCCAAAACATTACTTACATTTACTTGGTTTATAATAAAATTTGGGACTATTAGTGGATGATATTTACTGCAAGAATTGTTAATCTGGCATTTGGATCTAGTATTTAGATTACTTTATATTTTCAGCTGCATATGCAACTATTAGATATCTGCCCACACCTTTTCCTTCCCACTGTGGAAAATACACACTGTATTAAGGTGACAGGTTTTCCTATTTTCACCCCTTAGACTTGAGTTATTTTCTCATCATTATTAACTCATAGAACCTGTGCTTTGTTCCTGGCTTCAGCTTGAGCACTGTGCAAAAATTTATCCTACAAGATTTGGTCAAAGCTGTTGGCTGTGTAGGCACCTAGTAGAAACTTCCCCTTTCCCCTCTGAGGGTTCACTGAAAAATCAACTTAAAAAGGCAGATTAATTGAAGAAAAGGCGTGCAAATTTCCTTTAATGTGGATAGCTTGGCAGGAAGGATTAGGAGACTGATTACCCAATATCTTAATGGAGTAGATATGCTTATATACTCTACTTCCTAGAGGAAAGGGAGGTGAGGACTCCTGGATGATACTTAGGGGGATAGTAAATGATTTTTAGGGGAATTAAGTGGGCTTGAAGAACATACAGTGGCTTAGAACAAAGTCTGTTGGGCTTGCAGAGCAGACAGTGGTTTGTCACAAAAGTCTGTCCAGGTGTGTTGACAGACTTCATTCTTTCTTCCTGCGATATGAGTCCAGTTACTAGAATCTCGGGGAAGGGACCAGAGGTCATTATTTTCTTCTTTGATGGGTCCAGACTTTAGGCAGATAAACAACTTCAGAAAACAACTTCCTCCTGTGCTTTGGGGGTCACAGAGGGTTCAGAGACAAGAGGGAGTGGGAGAAGATGAGAGAGACGTTGAGGCTTCTTCTTCAGTTCAGCACATCAAAGTGCCATATTTTGCTGTATGGGTTTATGAGTCCCAACAACTGGGTAGTGAAGACAACCCAGGGCTGTGTGTTGATGGTTCCGATGCAGACAGTCAAGGCTCACTTCTCTGGGAGGAAGCTAAATGCCACTCAGAGACACATCCCCATCTCAAATGTCTTTGTTATATTGATGACAGTTGGCACCCAGATGGCATGTATCCCTTGTGGTTTCAACCATTGGTTGATATGACCTTAAAGGCCCAAGGTATGTATTCGTTGGTCCATTTTTTGGAGGAATGCATTTTACTTCCACAATGCAGCATAGCTGTTAACCATTCATCATGCCAGTAAGAGAATCCCCGGGATCTGCATTGGGACAGAATCCCCATTCACTGCCTTGTCTCACTTTTGTAGTTTGTTTTGTTTTGTTTGAATTTGTTTTAGTTTTTACAAATAATCTGAAGGTAAAATATAATTGAAAGAAGCACTTATCTTATGATATCAGGATAAGTAAACTAGTGCAGTTCCAGAAACATCTAACCAAGTGTTGTTTTCTTGCTGGATTGCAATATTGATAGGCACATGGGATAATATCTCATGTAAATTCTGAAACATCTAATTGCATCTTGATCCTTCATCTTGACCCTCTTCTCAGTGGGCTGCATTTATCCCTAAAGAGCAACATTCTGTCAACTCTTAGGAACGTGAAACGTTACAGTCTGCAGAGCAAATTACCAGCAGGAGAAAATATTACTGAATATTCAAAAGCATGCCTTTTGTGTGAATGATCTTGAAGCCCCAGGGAATGGGGGAAACAGGGTTGGGAGTACATAAGCCAAGAACCTTATTTGATCCAGCAGTTTCCGGCTTCTAAAACCCTACCCATGCAGTTACAAGAAGAAAATAACAAATTGGCATCACTTAATGTTTAGTGATAGAAGAAGAAAAGCATGCCTTTGTTCATTTTCTACTCTTCTCATTTCCTGCTTCACCATTCCTATCAAATGAAACATTTCGTTTTCATTTCCTCTCTATAACTTGTACTATTTCTGTGAATAGATGATGTGCTTAACATATTGATGTTTGTGAGTAAAGATACTCTTGCTATCATCAAAAGAGACAGTATCCATTTGAGAAGCATCTAGTATATGAGGAAGAGTTTTGTTTTCATTTTTCCCTTATGTTGTTTTTTATATTTTAAATGTAGTTGTAAAATGACAGAACATGGGATCACAAAGAAACACAAAATTCATAATTAATACATGTGATTTTGTATTTATTTTAGGTATGCAAGGGGCACGTTTGTGTGGGAGTTCAAAAGCATTTAATTATTTTAAATCTCCTTTCATTCATTTAATAAGTGTCTTTTGAGGTCAGATGTAAACAGACAACTTGTTACACGTTTCTTGTTTTTAGGGAACTTCCACCCCAACATGGGAAATAAACAGAGACCCTACTAGTTCTTTAACAGTTTCTTAATGAAACAGGATATTTCCCTGACCCCTTCACAGGTGGGAACTGGAGTGCACTGGTGCTGGAACTAGCCGGCTGCTTCGGGGCCAGCGGGGGTGAACCCTGCTCACTCGCTGCTCTACCCCTTGTGGGAGGGGAAGCACAGGTGAGCAGGTACAGGAGCCAGGGCGAACAATTTTGGGCACCAGCAAGAATGAACTCCATACCAGCCCCACGGCAGCATCTAGTAGAGGGTAGCCCGCAACCCCTGAAGACCCAGAGGAAGTGTTACACTGCCTGTTTGGCTTTGCCATCTGCAGAGACCGTAAGTGTTAACAGCTCAGTGGAGGGTCAATGTGACAGCCTTTTGCACCCACACTCATGGCACGCAAGTTTTTGTCCTGAGGTGGGAAATTAAAGAAAAATAAAATCAAAAAGAAAGAGAAATAAGTTTTCCTGTATTAGGCTGACTTTTCCCAGAGGCAGCAACAGGCACAGCCCAGACCCAGGAAAAGTCTTGATAATATTATCTAATGTGCTCTGGAGACTCTCCCAGCACTCCCTCAACATAGGGAGAAGGAAAACAAATTTTCCTTTGTTTTATGGAATGAGTTTATAGATTCCTGTTCTCTGTAACTAATGACTTCAAGTATTCTGTTTTATCTAAAAAGTACAATGAAGGTCATGAGAAGCCTGATTAGGCCTGAACTACAGCTGCTTGGGCACCATAGTGAAGGTTATGAAATAAACCAGTGCAAGGCACTTTAGAGCAAAACCTAGGTAACAGACATCTGGATTGCTTGGCAATGGTCATATGCAGTCCTGAGTTTGTCCTGCCTCTGTATCCCTGCTTTCACGCCACTGTAAGCTTACTTCAAGCTAGCCCACCCCCTTTTGTTAAGTGTGTATGAAAGACAAGTGCTGTCTTTGTTCCGGGCCCAGTTGTTGGACGTTGAGTCTGCTGGGTCTGAGTGCACTCAATAATAAAGATATCCTCCTGTATACACCCCGAGGTCTCTCTCTGGTCCTCCTGATCCCGCAACAGACTGACGTCCAGGAGCAATCAGGTCACACGAACAAATTGAAGTTGGTAAATGCAGGGGATTTTTTATTGCTGGTTGAAAGTAGCTCTCAGCAGGAAGGGGAACTGAAAATGGGATGGAGCAGGAAGATAATCTTCCCCAGGAGTCCCGTCATCCCCGGCCAGAATCTTCTCCAAAGCTATGCCATCAAGCTGTCCCTCTGAAGTCAAGCCACTTCTCTCTGATGTCCAACCATAATTTCCGATGTCCAGCTGCTTCTCTCCCCTTTCCAAGCTATGCCTGGAGTTTTTATGGGCACAGGATGTGGTGCAGGGCAGGCCATGGGTGGTTTTGGAAAAGGCAGCAGTCGAGTGGGAAAACAGGAATGTAAATTCTCACTTTGGGCCGTGGTTGCTTTTTGGCTTGAGGGTGGGGCACTTACCGGGAACCTGCTCTCTTCTGCCCAGAATTTCCCTGCCTTCTGTCCCTATTGGTTTTGTATTTATTTTAGGTATGCAAGAGGCACGTTTGTGTGGAAGTTCAAAAACGTTTAATTATTTAAAATCTCCTTTTATTAATTTAATGAATGTCTTTTGAGCTCAGATGTAAACAGGCAAGTACAGCTTATAGCTGCAGTGAACGCTGAGAATGAAGTACTCAGACAATTCCAGCTGAACGGGGCGGGGAACAGCTCTTCTGAGAGAGTGCTGCCCCAAGATCCATCCATCTGAATATTTATTGAGAGAGCTTGTTTAAATTACAGTTCAGATGAACAAAAGACATCCACCAGGTGGCTCTTTGCGGTTGGGTCATGAGGCACATATGACCTTGAAAAAACACTCAAACCACATTCTTAGGAGGCTGTGTTCAGCACTCCTTATCACACATACTACTCCCTGTCCTGTTTTCAGGGACAAGGAGTTCTAGTCTCATGCACAAACAACATGCACATGGCGCCTCAGTATTTTTCCATGCCTCGACCTCAAATGTCTTCTACATTAGCTTGAATATGTTGCCATGCACCCCCCACAGGAAGTCATTACACATGTTTCCTGATTTTAGGGGAGCTTCTACCCTAACATGGAAATTAAAGAGAGATCCTACTAGTTCTTTCAAGTGTCTTAGGTACCCAATTGGATATATTCTACACCCCTTAGTGGCGAGTGCTCATGTTGTCAAATTTGCATTTGTTTTCAAATGAGATTAAAACACAACAACAACAATGTTTAAATGTTTCTACTATTAGAAAATAAAATCAATGTATTCTATCTTGGATTTTTCCTTTATTTCTTTATAGAGTTCTGGTTTGCAACAAAGTTTTATCAGTAGCTGATTTACCTTCCCAAGAGCTCGGGCAGGATTTGATGGTGAATGTACATTTAGTGGTTTCCATATTAAAAAAAAAAAAAAAGACTCTGAATAAGCTCCCAGGCTCTCAGATTCTTCTAGTTCTTTCTGAAATGGTCCACAACATGATTGTTTTGAAATTGAAAAATTAAATGCTTTTATTTCAAACCCCACCGATCTAAAACCAGTAGGTGTACCTTTCATGAGCACACTTCATTCTGCAGGTGAAAAATTTTCTTCCAACAATTGTCTATGATAGTGATTTATAAGTCAGCAATTTGCTCTAAAGAATGTGTCTCTTCCTAAGCATCACAAGAAGTAATTTAAATTATGCTATTTCTTAGTAAGCATGTTGATTGAACCTCACATATTTCCACTGATTCTACACTAAACACAGACTCTCTTTTAGTTTTACTCCATTTGACTTGGTTTATACAGTTCACATAGTCACTTTTGTATGTCTAAACTTGCCTGACCATTTTACTAGATGGCATGGTGATATGGTTTGGCTTTGTCCTCACCCAAATGTCATCTTGAACTGTAGTTCCCATAATCCCCATGTGTCATGGGAGGGAGCCAGTGGGAAGTAATTGAATCTTGTGGTGGTTACCCTCATGATGTTCTCATGATAGTGAGTTCTCATGAGATCAGAGGATTGTGTAAGGGGCTTTTCCTCCTTTTGCTCGGCACTTCTCCTTGCTACCACCATGTGATGAAGGACATATTTGCTTCCCCTTCCGCCATGATTGTAAGTTTCCTGAGGACTCCCCAGCCATGCTGAACTGTGAGTCAAACTTTTTTCCTTTATACATTACCCACTCTCGGGTATGTCTTTAATAGCAGCATGATAATGGAAATTGCTACTGAGAGTGGGGTGCTGCTGTGAAGATACCCAAAAATGTGGAAGTGACTTTGGAACTGGGTAACAGGCAGAAATTGGAACAGTTTGAAGGGCTCAGAAGACAGGGAGATGTGGGAAAGTTTGGAACTTTCTAGAGACTTGTTGAATGGCCTTGACCAAAATGCTGATAGTGATATGGACAATGAAGTCCAGGCTGAGGTGGTCTCAGATTGATATGGGTAACTTGTTAGGAACTAGAATAAAGGTGACTCTTGCTATGTTTTACCAAAGAGACTGGAGGCATTTTGCCTGGTGTTGTTGTTCCATGATTTTTTTTTATGTTCAACAGGATGATGGCACAACCTAGCTGCAAGGCACAGACCAACTCCCAGCATTGCCAGGGCTTAGGGTACATTACCAGGTCAGCTGCTGACCAGCAGGGGCTGCTTTTCTCTTTTGTGAGTAACTGAGAATTAAATAAACTAAGTAACATGCCTCAAATCCTGCAGAGGGTTGGAGATAATACTGGAGTCTCAACATAGACTATATGGGAAAGTCTAGCCCATTAATCTCCAGGCTTTTTTCTAAGAAACCAAACGCCAATATTTTATTTGTTGCAGAAAAGAGACATCCTATGGTCAACACAATCTTCAGTGGGAGTTAATTTTAATCAGGTTCTTTAGAATTCAGGAAAGCTGGAAAAAAGAGGAGTTGTGTAACTCACATACTGGGAGGCATCTTCTGTGGCCAGTCAGCAGATACCATCTCCATTGGAGAGATGCAGGCATCTTAAGGATGGGAGAATTCCATTTATAGCCTAGGACTCCTTTGTCCATGGGCCTGGCTTGGATAGGAATGGCCCATATTAATGTCTTTGACTCTTGGTTTTATTGTTACATTCTGTATGGCTGATTCAGATTTGTCCACACTGATATATTTGTTCTCTGATTCTGATCATTGTGGCCATCTTTTCCTAGAACAAAGGGCTTAGGTTAATTTTTGCAGAGTAATGACATTTTCTGTGGCAGCCAAACTCCATAGAACAATATTGCTCCTACTTCTTGTTTTCTTCCAATGGTAGTTGAACGTGCAAGCCACATTCAGGAGTAGGGTCTGAAATTCCCCAAGAGCTAGCCAGCAATAATAGTGCAAATCTAATACATGCCCTTGAAACACCAAGGGATAAACTCATGTGCATTTGTTCTTTTGGGGTTTGAAGAACCAGATGACATGCAAAAGAAAAATATTGACAAAAGATATCTCATCGTTTACTTTCAATTATTGAGTTTGATTTTCATGCATTCAACCTTAGTTTTTTTAAGAGGTAAGTGATTCTAGTTTGTGAGAGCCAGAAGCATGCACAAATAAACCTTATTTAACAAATTAATCTCATATTTTCTTGGTTCTGATGATTGCATACTGCTTATTTTAAAAAGGTTGTGAGCAAGCCAAAGTTATCATACTTATTTTTAAAGTGACAGCATGGCTGAGCTTTCAAAATATGTTTAAAGATTCTAAGAGAAACAGGTTAGAAAACAAGATGATTGACAGCTTTTTAGGTTATTAGATACAGAAAATTATACTTAGATTTATTTTGGTTGAAAATTAATCCTACAGCATTTAAACCAGCTGGGAAAGCTTGTGCATGCACAAGAGTGTTCAAGCTGCAACTTAAGGCCATTGGGCAACAGTAGAAAGAAAAAAATGGTTATTTCTTCTCTTTCAGAACCAACTGTGACTGATTAACCACAAAAGATCAGCGGGGGTATTCAGGCCTAGGTCATCTTGGTGGCAACTTGGGTTTTAGTTTGCTTTCAGGCTCATTGCTGGAAAAGGCTGTTCAGAAGCTTCCTCTACAACAAGGGAGACGACAGTGCGTGAGTACAAAGCAGAGAGGTGCAGTGCTTTCTACAGCACCGAGTGGGCAAATTGTGCACATTTTTCAGTAGAATCTACTTAACACCAATCCATGCATTTGCATTTTATTAAAATGAAACTGTGATCATTTCAACTGCACATTGCAGACATGCCCTATAAAATGTTTGAAGTCCTGTTTTGGGCAAAAGTTTTGAAAACATGCACCCCGTATCAATTTCTCTACTTATATTTTGTATTTAATTTTTCTAAAGAGTGCCACATTTTCAAAGCAAGCAGGCCAAGAGAATGATCTTTTTTTCCTCTTTTTTTCCCCCAGTGTTTAAAATGCAACTGCCATGGGGCTGTGCCATTTTAGCTGTTGGAAAAAATAATCTACTATGCCTTGGTTGTATGTCTGAGTCATCAGAGCTTCTGGGAATGATTCTTTGGCACATTCTACCAACAATTTAACATGACACAAAATCATTTTCATATCTTGTGATAGTGTCAGCCAAGTGTTTCATACACACATGGTGCTAGGTGCTGAAAAAGGTGTCTGAATAAAATTGTTTTCTTAAAGGAACCATAGGGGACATGATAAAAAGATGCACAATTATATATCTTTTTTTTTTTTTTTTGAGAAGGAGTTTCCCTCTTGTCGCCTAGGTTGGAGTGCAATGGTGCAATCTTGGCTCACTGCAACCTGTGCCTCCCAGGTTCAAGTGATTCTCCTGCCTCAGCCTCCCGAGTAGCTGGGATTACAGGAGCCTGCCACCACACCCAGCTAATTTTTGTATTTTTAGTAGAGACGAGGTTTCACCATGTTGGCCTAGCTGGTCTTGAACTCCTGACTTCAGGTGATCCACCCGCCTCGGCCTCCCAAAGTGTTGGGATTACAGGCGTGAGCCACTGCGCCCGGCCTAAAGATGCACAATTACATTTCATAAATTGAGAGAGTTTCCTAAACAAGAGAGAGCATACCTGGAAATATCAGAGAAAAATACAAAGGGCTTAAAGATGTTGTATTAAGCAAAGTTAGACTAAGGCAGCTTGGATGTGCATCTCCTCCACTTTATGTTTATACCTAAGTAGAGATTAAAAGCAGAGGAATTTCAATTTCCACATGACTTGTATATGAGCAACAGATGGGAGTTCTAACTACTGACCACATTGGCACATCACACAATGTTTTCTTTCAGGTTTCTCTACCTATGGCAAAACCAATGCTGTATTAGAGCCTCGTGAGCTGTGTGTTGTTGATTAATTGACTTAACCTCTCTGGGCCTCATTTTTCTCACCTTTAAAATAATTGAGTCTTAAGGTGTTTTGAGGATCAAAAGAGTTACTGTACAAACAGTGCTAGTAAGAGTCCCCGCCACATGGAAAGGCTATTTTATATATATATATACATATACGTATATATATACACACACGCACGTAATTTTATATATTAAATGTGTATAATTTATAAATTTTTGTATTATAAATGTAAATCTGTGATATATATTAAAACTATGAAATACAGATCATGTAATATATACTACCTATTGTTTTTTTTTTAATTTGTTAGCATATTTTGAAAATTTTATTTTGCTTATAGGTCTTGAAAGTCATTCCCCAATCAACCTTTATTAAAATCCCTTTGATTCATTGGAGAATATCAATGCATATGAGGTATTAATATATATAACATATGTAACTCTTCTGAGTTTATAAATGTATGTATAAAACATAAAAATTACTAACTCTTCATATATATGTTTGTATCTATATACAATTTATATATATAGATATATATACATATTTGTATTACATATGAATAATCATCACAGTGTGTCTGCATTTGTTAATCTAACCTCCTCCAACCCCACCCCCAAAAAAGCAGAAACTAAAAATAGAGGAATTTTAAGTTCCACATGATTTATATAGGAGCAACAAATGGAACTACTAACTTCCGACCGCATTAGCTAATCATACAATTTTTTCTTTCGTGCTTTTGTTGTAAATATGATTTTTATTTAAGAGGGTATTATTGATTATCTACGCAAGAATTAGCTATGTTCTCCATACTTCTACTTCAGTTTTTTAAAAAAGGATGAGGATAGACCGGGCATAAGTGGCTCATGCCTGTAATCTCAGCACTTTGGGAGGCCGAGGCCGGCGGATCACTTGAGGGAAGGAGTACAAGTGGCCTGGCCAACATGGTGAAACCCCGTCTCTACTAAAAGTACAAAAGTTAGCTGGGCATGGTGGCGCATCCCTGTAATCCCAGCTACTTGGCAGGCTGAGGCAGGAGAATCTCTTGAACCCGGGAGGCAGAGGTTGCAGTGAGCCAAGATCACGCCACTGTACTCCAGCCTGGGCGACAGAGCGAGACTCTGTCTCAAAAAAAAAAAAAAAAAAAAAAAAAAAACATCACCGGTGAAAAGGGTGAGGATTGTTATTTCTGTGGGCAGGCCCACACAGCATCAGATTCCTCAGAAACTGCACCAGTAAATGGGAAAGTCTTTGAGTCCCTCTGACAGAGCTTCAAGGGGCTGGCTGTTCATTATCCCACAGCCTGCTTTGCTCTGTGTAAGTGGAGGCTCCGTGCCTCTGTTATCTTGCAGTCCCTAGGTGACCCGGGCAGGGAGAAAAATCAGTGGAATCAAACTCTGTAGCACAGAAAAACGCCCCAAAGGCAAGGATGAGAGGAAAGTTGTGATCGCACATATCAAAGTCGGACTCTTATCTAGATGGGCACACCTGAGCCACAGGCTGGCAGGCTGAGATTCTGCAAAGGCTCTGGACCCCAGATAAGCTTGACTGATTGCATTGTGATCTCTTCTTTTCATCAGGGGAGGCGCTGCTTTGAATGACTAAGCTGGATCTGACTTTCCAGGGAATCCTTTCAGGGACTGTGACCATCCAGCTATCTTTGGATGGCTTTGATGCCCTAATTATTTTTCACTTGGTTGAGGATACTTTTAGGTATCTGTTCATGTGTCATCTTGTACAGAAATGTGTGTTCTGGGCTTATAAAAAAAGTTTAATTGTAAGACAAAGGGCTCTAGGTTTCATATTTATTCACAGTCTGATGAATGGCACTTATGGATACATACGTGTATACGGTAAGTGCTTACTGAATTCCTCTTGAGTGATAAACTGGGATACAAAATGTCAGAAAAGAAAGAGTGAGGATGGTTACTGGATCCAGATGTCAGTGAACTCTGAGGGTCTCTTGCTGGTTAAAAGAACAGGGTACTTTTATTTTCATTCTAAACCCTGCCTGACCCTTGCCCTTATATCAGTGAATCACCACCTCGATGGCCCCTCAAACATGGCATCTTTGAAGTAGAGCCTCATTGAGAAGGACTCCTTAGAAGTCTGTCATGGCTACTAAAATTCATATCTGTGCTTTGTGCCTGAGCACTAGTACATGTGTCAGCTGTTTCTTAAGCCTACATTGAACCATTAGGTAAAGCCCAGTGTGCTCCCAGTTCCTAAAATCTGGTCAAGTCTTGATGTTGGTCAACATCTTGCCTGGCCCCAGTCAGATGTCTCCAGCTATCTGTAACAGGACTCAGTGTCTTGTTTACAAAATGCATTAGTCATATGGCTTCATTGCTGGCTTTGCTGTATAGGTCAGGAATAAGTCAGAAATAACCAAAATGCTCCAAATCAAGTTCTAGCTGTTTTGATACCAACATCTTCCATCAACCTCGCTTCTCCCTGACTCATCTGTCTGTCTGTTCTGTGCTCTTCGCACACAGAGGCAATTTTGTGTATAAAGCTCCCCAAGGGAAGAAGAGGACAGTGCCTTCATGGGAAGCTCCTTTCTCTTAAATAGGATTTGCATACTTAACCAAAGCATTTGCTTCAGTTAACCAAGTGAGAGGTGGAGAAATTCTTGCAAAACTATAGCTACATTGAGAGGGATTATTAAAAGTATTGACTCATTCATTAGAGGAGCTGTTAAAAAGATTGTAGCAACCAAAGTAAAATAAAAAATATTGCCAAAAGTATTCTCAAACGTATTTTAAAATGTCCAAAATATTGGGCAAGACTAACATCAAAGAAGGTATATGTTTTGACATTGATTTACTAACTACTTATCAGTGTAAGTAAATACACCCTCAAGCATTATTTAGGATTAAGGTAGTCAAGTTATATGAGTTATATGAGTATGTTCAGGCCACAAGGGTTGCAAAACATAGTGAATTCAATATCCCTCTGCCATATTGAATATCCTTCTGCCAAACTTCTGCATCACAGTTGTGGCCTGCAAACAGGTAAGAATTGTATGCTAATCCCTTAGGGATCACTGCATTCTATAGGGCTTGACCAGGAAGTAAGAGGCTCTTCCCAATAAGCGATATCGTTATGGTCCTTGTGGTTCTGCTAAGAATCTCAGAGAAGAAATGAAAGATACATGAAATCGTTTGCATGCTACTAGCTCTAGTGGGTAGGTTGGTAGCATAGTTCTTCATGGCAAAAGACAGAATATATCCAAAATTTTCACCATTTTGCCCCTGGTTTGAGGGATGCGTATTCCTTTACACCATTATGTTGAAAAGAAAGTTAAAAATAACATAAGAAGAGACCTCCTAAGTTGTCTTATGCAAGCCCTCAACTCTTAGCAAGTGCCTGGTGTAAAATGTTTCATTAGGTAATTACCCAACTCCTGTCTACCCACTAAGAGGTTCTAGTAAAGTACATACTAGCTGGATTCAATAAAGCACAAATAGGCAGCAAATGCTTCTTACATCTCAATCTAATCACTAGCCTTCTTTATCCTCACCCTTGGCTGACTAACGTGCATAAAGCATAGGAATTCTGGCCACTCAAGGATCTTAACCATCCAGTTCAGTCTGTTGCAATTTCTCCTCCATTACAAAATTTTTTCACTTTCCTTTCCTGGGAAAGCCACAGACAGGACAACCATTCAGTGAGAAAGGAGTGTGAAGCTGACGTCTTTCCTCACTAAGAGGAGAGGGGCCATGAGAGGAAAAGGCGACTTCTTGCGTGGCTGGTGGTAGAGTTAAAGTCTGATGCTACTGTCTTCTGGGAGCAGCAGCTGTACACAGTTGAACTTTACTTTGGAGGCATATATGATTTCCAGGGTTTCTGTGGCAAGTTCCACCCACTGCAGTTCATTTGACTTGGGTTGAATCTCTTTCCTCCCTCCGTCACTTCAGCTGAACCTCTTCTGTGACCCTCACCTGTTCTCTAGAGGTGAGACCAGGGCACAGTCCCTTTCTAGATGACCAAAGAGCACTTCTTTCTATGTGGTTCACATTTGGCTCCATCACCAGCATAGCTGACAGGGCCAACCCTCCAGCATCTTCATCCTTCACCACTGTCTTTGCTGTGCCCCATAAGGCCTGAACAAGGCTGATGGGCCAAGTATGGTATGGCCAGCCCCACAGTCTATTACTAGGCCTTGCGTTGGTAGACACACTTCTTGATTTAGAACCATAGCTCTCAGTCATGGGCAGTTGTGCCCTGCTTGGCAATGTAAGGAGACATTTCCAGTTGTCAGAGTGAGTTTGAAGGGTGTTAATGCACTTAGTTGGTGGAGACCACGGTTACTGTTCAACATCCTACAATTCGTAGGACACTCATCCATAACAATGATCTGATTCCAAATGTCAGTGATGCTGACATTAGTAAACCCTGCTCTAAGTTAATGTTTTTTTCTTACTCATATTTAAAATGCTTCCTCTAGCCAAACCATTAGCCCCCAATGAGGTATAAGTTTTCCTCTCCAAGGGACATTTGACTATGCATGTACATACTTCGGGTTGTTACAGCTGGAGATTGGTGATGCTTCTGGCATCTAATGGATATAAGTCCAAGATGCTGCTCAATATACTGCAATGCAGAGGACAGCCCACGAGAACAAAGAATTATCCCATTCATAATGCCACTACTATTAAGATTGAAAAACCTTGGTTTAGAATATGGGGATACTTATTGGTGCTCCCTAAGGTGCTATCTGAAAGCAGCTTTGAAGACAAGCAGAGGCTTTGAAGACATACTCACAGGGTATGATATAGTTTGGATATTTGTCTTCTCCAAATCTCACGTTGAAAACTGATCCCCAGTGTTGGAGGTGGGACTTGGTGGGAGGCATTTGGGTCATTGGCCGGATCCCTCATGAATAACTTGGTGCAGTCTTCCAGGTGATGCCTGAGTTCTTGCTCTATTATTTCTCAGGAGCTCAGGTTGTTAAAAAGAGCCTGGCACGTTCCTCTCCTCTCTCTCTTGCTTCCTCTCTCACCATATGATCTGCGCACACAGCAGCTCCCCTTCCTCTTCCACCATGAGTGGAAGCTCCCTGAGGCCTCACCAGGCTGGTACCATGCTTCTTGTATACCCCGAAGAACTGTGAGCCAAATAAACCTCTTTTCTTTTCTTTTTTATTTTTCTAATTAGAGACAAGGTCTTGCTCTGTTAGACTGGAGTACAGTGGTGCAATCATAGCTCACTGCAGCCTCAAACTCCTAGGCTCAAGCCACCCTCCCACCTCAACCTCCCGAGTAGCTAGGACTACAGGTGCATGCCTCCATGCCCAGTTAATTAAAAAAATTGTAGAGACAGAGTCTTGCTGAGTTTCCCAGGCTGGTCTCAAACTCCTGACCTCAAGCGGTCCTCCTGCTTCAGCCTCCTAAAGTGCTAGGATTGCAGATGTGAGTCACCATGCCTGGACCGTCTTTTCTTTATAAATTGCTCAGCTTCAGGTATTCCGTTATAGCAATGCAAATGGAGTAAGACATTGTACAAGTCCCACTTTGGGCACATCTAGATCTGTCTGTGATCCTAGACAAGTTATGTAATCTCTCTTTGTGTCTAAACCTGTTGTTTGTTTCTGTCTTTATTCCTCATTAGGTCCAACTCTAAAGATAGTAAAATTATAGGTATAAATGGAGTTAAGAGGGGTGCCTTACCAAGAGTAAACACTCCAGGAGTGTTATTCTGTCAATATGACTTGGTTTTTAGCTTTGAAACTTTTAGCATGAAACTAACATGGCAGGAAAAGGCCTAAATTATAATTCTTCACACACAAAACTCCTTGTATCAGGAGGCAGCCCATCTGTTGTCAAATAATCCTACTCGTAGAAATGTATTAAATTTTTCTTTTCCTTCCCTTTTCCCCCTTTATTAAATGGAATTAGATTGTGACACTATAAGGAAATTAAAGTGAAGGTAAAATAAAACAAACAGGAAGAAGTCTGTCTTCAGATTGGATATGCAATTATCCTGTCTTTATTGCTGATTTCAATTATAACTCATTGGTGTTACCAGCCCACGATAGATGTCCCCTGCCTATGTGGTGTTTAATTCAAGCGTTGGCATCATTCACACTTGTTTACTGTTATTAGCACTGATGGATGTAATCTTCATGTCTTCCTCTGAACACTGCATGCTGAGAAAGGGGCCTTATTTCCTCGTGGATTTTCTAGGCAAGAGAATGTCAGGCCCTCACCTGTCCTATTTCCATCTCACTCAGCAGAAAACACACTGGCTCATGGAAACTGCAAGCATCGTTGTCAGCTGCACCTGCAGGCACCATGGGGTTGCAAGTCAGCATCCCCTTTCAGAAATGAGGACGGAATTAGAGGTGGAAAGAAAATTCTCCACTGTCCTCTCACTTCTCTGGGCTTAGACAGGGAGGTTTCTGCTATGTTTTCATTGATTATGCTGTGGGGGGAAGGGAGAGGAGGAATCCCCTAAGAAGAACAATGTCTCATTGGATATTGTTCCTTTGGAAAAAAAAAAAAAGGAAAGGAAACATTTTCATTTTTTCTTACTTTTTCTACCCTAGAATCTCAATGCTACCTTCAAACATTTCAATCTCACAGGGAGAAGGCGGCCACGTATTTCACCCCCAAATGCTAGGCCATGTCTTCTGATGTCAGAAATGCCCTATTGTTCATGTGTCCTTGTTGCAAGCCATCTTAGACTTGTTGTTTCAGGGATAGGGAAACCATTCTGCAATCCAAATAAGGTTGCATTTCTTGCAATTCAAAATAATAAAAGGTGTGCATGCACACACGCATGTGCTGGTATTATTGTACAGCTTGCGTGGTGCAAGGCTGAAGGCTAAGGGACTGATGGAGGCTGAAATTTAGCCCTAGATACACTCTGCAAGCTGAGTACCTGTGGGGCCGCATTACCTGGCTAGAGGTGTGCCTATTTCTCATGCATCCAGTATCAGGTACTTTTCTGACTAGAGGGTCCCTCAACCCTCTCCTCCTTCCCCTCCACCTATCGTACTTAGCATACTGTATATTTGCCCTTAGTCTGTTTCATCCAAATTGATCACTTGGTAGCCTGTCTTTATCCCCACTGTCTAAATCAGTATTTGGAATATAGTAGGGACACAAAAAAAATTAGTTGAATATAGGAATAAATGGGTGAAATAGTGAATGCATGAAAAAGGAAAAAATGAATATTTCGGCTGCTGTGTATTCTTGTATTGTTGTTATATATAATTCTTCTGTTTGTCTTTCTTCATACATACCTCATTATTAGTATAAACTACCAGCATTCGTGATATGCAGGTCTTCGCTTTTGCAGAGAGCCATGGGTTTCTCTAAAAGGCATCTTGCAGCCTCCCGCCCAGGGTGTCTCTGTGCAGCTAACCTGGTTGCTAATCTCTGCAAGCTCGTACTTTTTCTGCAGCACGTGATTCTGTTCTCATTTACTCTTGTAATCCTTCTGTTTCCTTCTGACCAGCTTGAGCTTCTGTATCTAGTGCCTTGACGTTTTCTTTCTTTCTTGGTCTTTTTAACATTATTATGTCAGTTATAATGTTTTTCAGTTGCTTTTAGTATTCAGAAAATTCTTGAAGCCTTCTTATTGCCCACTGGTATTTTGTCTTCGCCGCTTGTTGTTTGGATGGATTTAGATATAGCAGAGAGAGAAAGAGAGAGGAAAATAGAGATAGAGATATGTAATCCCCCCAACCAACCCCGTTATCTGTGATTTCCATTACCCATGGTTAGGTTAGTACAGTACAGTGATATTTTGAGAGAGAGAAAGAGACATCACATTCACGTAACATTTTATTAGAGTATATATTGTTACAGTTGCATTTTATTTTAATTGTTAATCTCTTACTGTGCCTAATTTATAAAATAAATGTTATCATGGGCATGCAGGTATAGGAAAAAACATTGCATATATAGAGTTTGGTACTGTCCACAGCTTGAGGCATCCAATGGGGGTCTTGGAAAGCATCCCTCACTGCCCCTGTTAAGGAGGAACTACTTCAGTTTTGAGAGGAGAAACTAAACATGCATGTTGTAACCTAATAGGAAATTTTTTAAAGTGTTATTAAAAACCGTATCTTATATATCTCATATATTAAAGGACTTCACAATGGACTTTAGGAAATTAAGATGGAAGTTGCAATAGCAAAAGTTTAGCAATGCGTATTCTTACATATGAAAATCGAAATTAACCTAGCAGTGTTCTGAGCAACTTCACTTTAAGAAGTAAAACTAGTGAAATGATAAAGGTATATGGGTGCTGACTGTTACGTAATTAGGCTGATATAATTTAGCAAGGATATCAGAAATCATATACCCAAAATGAGCTTTATTATATTCAAATTAGTCACTTCAGAGGCAGTACACTAATTGCAATAAGGTAAGACTGCTGGAAACTTCTTTATTTCTCCTCACTTTAAAACATTTCAGAGCCCATAGTAATTTATTTTTAATATCTTGCTGAGGCAAGTCTTAATCCTTAAGGAGGCATTTATATTTGGATACAGCCAGGGTTCTGTTGAGTAAGGTCAGTGACCACATTATATAACACAATTTTAATTCAAAGACAAGGAACAGCTATAAATAAAGGTGAGCTTGTTTCAACTAACTCTTTTTTTTTTCTGAGACAGAGTCTCGCTCTGTCGCCCAAGTTGGAGTGCAGTGGCATGATCACGGCTCACTATAACCTCCACCTCACAGGTTCAAGCGATTCTCCTGCCTCAGCCTCCCAAGTAGCCAGAAATACAGGCACGTGCCACCACGCCCAGCTTATTTTTGTATTTTTTTAGTAGGGACGGAGTTTCACCATGTTAGCCAGGCTGGTCTCGAACTCTTGGCTTCAAGTGTTCTGCCCGCCTTGGCCTCCCAAAGTGCTGGGATTACAGGCGGGAGCCAATGCGCCTGGCCTCAACTAAACCTTAAGGCACATTGAAAAGAAAATCAAAATGCATTGAGCTAAATGCCAGGCATATGCCTTTCCAAATGGACTTGCCATGAAGGATGTCATTCCTGTGCAGCCAGGTGTTGTCTTCTATGTATTTTTAGAATGCTCATCATGTAGTCTCACCTTTTAAAGTCTGTTTAGTGGAATGTTTTCTAACTTTCCCATGTACCTCCCATGTCATTTTTTGCCAGTTCTGCCTTCCCTAATAACCAATGTAGGTACTTGCTTCATGTTAAATTCTAGGTAATCTGGTTTCTATTGAATTAGAACATTCCCCCCCGCCAATGTCTTTGAATAATTAAAGGTTTTATAATGTGGTTTCCATACAACTAACTGAATATTTCATGTGGCTAGATAAATAGGTAAATTGCAGTACAGTAGCAATTGGTGTAGACACTTAGAGGGTCCTAATAAATTATTGCACACGCCAATGTGCAATCAGAAAGAATAACTGTAGTGTTAAGCCTCAGACAATGCTATAGACCTGAGGATGGGCCTGTGATGGACGGATCAATGGCTCAGTTCCTATTGTAGTTTCACATCTAGGAATAAGTGAATTCACGACTATTCATCAGCTGCTGCTACTGTACGGAAGTGTGTCCGTTGAGAAGTCGCAGAAGGGGCTGGGAGATTGGATAAGGCTTTTGCAGTACCCCTCCTTTTTAAAAAAGTAGACAGGGTGTAACTCTATTGCAGGCTGGAGTGCAGCGTTGTGACCATGGCTCACCACAGCCTCCAACTCCTGGGCTCAAGTGATCCTCCTGCCTCAGCCTCCTGAGTAGCTAGGACTACAACTAGGCACCACCATACCAAGCTAATTTTTTAAAATAAATTCACTGAGACAGAGTCTTGCTATGTTGCCCAGGTGGGTCTCAAACTCCTGGCCTGAAGCAGTCCTCCCACCTCAGCCTCCCAGAGTGCTGGGAGAACAGGTGTGAGCCACGGTGCCTAGCCTCAATACCTTTTAAATTAACAGGAAGTGGAAAACAGAAATTCTGCAGCATGTTTTTCTCATTAGCATGAATCACTCTCTGGTGATGTGTTCATGGTTTCTAATGGTATTTTCAAGATGGACAACATAAAGACAACCATCAGAAACCACAAATAATAGGGCCATATGAAACAATATAATAGATGCATGAGGTTAACTGGTCAACATTTATGCTGAACTTAGATTTACACTGATTAAAAAAAATAATCCATTTGAAGTGTAACACACAGAAACCAAAGTTCTGTGTGTTCTGTTATCTTATATTATCAATGCTCCATGCAATGTGAAAGCTTAAGGCAAGTGTTTCTATAACCAACACCCATGTGAAGAAATACAGTTTCCATCTTCAAAGCAGTGCATGCTCTTTTCCCATTCTATCTCCTTATCCTCCTCCGTGATAACCATTATTCCCTTTTACTACTCATTTCCATGCTTTTCTTTATATTTTCCCAATGATAAAGGCATCCCTGAATCACATAATTAAATTTTGCTTGTTTGGAGACTCTAAATGAATGCAACTTTATATTACTTTCTGGTGTGTTTTTTTCATGCGTAATACTGTTTTGTAAATTTCATATGTGTTGCTGTGTATACATCCATTCCACTCATTTTAATTGTTGTATAGTGTTCTAAAGTCTGAACATACCACAGTCCATATTTCCATTTTATTCCTAATAGATATGGTTATTATTTTGAGTTTGAGGTTATTATAAATTTGTGTTATTAACATTCTTTTTCAGGCACCCTCCTTTCTCACAAGCATTGGTTTTCTGAGACATATACCATTATGGAATTGCTGGTTCAAATCTTCAACTGTATAGTTTATATAAGGATGAACTGTTTTCCAGTACAGAAATGCCTGTTTTCACCAGGAGTGTGCAGTCTTCAACATGTGGCAGTATAAAAGTTCTGTTTTATTTTTCTGATCTAGCGTGTGTACATGGAAACCCATTGTGTGTTCACTGTGTTTACTCTGAGGTTGAGACATTTCCATATATCTCTTGGCCATTCATATGTCCTGTTTGGTGAAGCGTCTGTTTTTGATCTGTTTTTCTACTGGTTTGTGTGTCTTATTGCTGTATTTCGATTAGAGTGCTTCACTGATTATATATGTTGCAAATATCTTCTGATTTTCCTTCCATGTTTTTAATGATTTATTTAAATAAGCTAAAGTTCTTAATGTTAGTTTATAGACTTTACAATATTTTCTTTCAGATTAGTGCTTTGGAATTTTTGTTTAGGATATCTTTTCCTACCAAGAGATATGAAGATTTCCTTTTATTTTATCTGCAAAAAGCTTAATATTTTATCTTTCATATTGAAACCACACAGGGAATATATTTATTGCATTCTGTAAGAGGTCTAGTTTATTTTTCCTTAGAATATCACAATACAATTTATTTTAAACAGTTTGATCCATGTCACTAAGTTCAAGTGATCTCTTTGTCTACCTCTGTGCCAGTAATCACATTTTTATCTTCATGATTTTATAATAATCCGCAATATGTAGTATAGCACATCTTCTTTCCTTGTTCTTTTGCAAGAGACTCTTGGTTACTTTTGGTGTGTTGATTTTGTATAAATTTTAGAATCTCCAACTTGGAAAACAAACAAGCATCTGATTTTTAATTAAGAATGTAATTAATCTCTAAGTTAGTTGGGGCTGATTGGACATCTTTAAACATTGAACAGACATGTTCATGGAAATGTACATCCTTATACACATTTAAATATTTTAGATTGTTTTCTCTGTCATATTCTATAGTGTTCTGAATAGAGGTATTTCACACATTTTGTTTAATTTATTTGTAAGAAAAGATGGTTTCAAAGCTATAGTAATGTTCGTCTTAAAATGTTCATTTTCTGTTATTGCTAAAATGGAAAATGCCATTACTTACTTGTTGAACATTAATTTTGAGACTTGTTAAACTCTTGTATTCTTTGGGATTTCTTAGAGCACACTCCTATCAACTGTGAGTAAAAATAATTTTGCTGCTTCCTTTACAATTTTTAGTCGTGTTTATTTTTCTCTCCTTAACAGCTCTTTCTGTAAGCCTTCAAGTACAATGCCAAACAGAACAAAGACTTGAGCATCCCTTTATGTATTTTTGACTTTAAAGACAAGGTTTCGAACACCCTAACCCATTAAAATGAGATCTTCAATTCTACTGGCTTTCACTTGTGAATTTTTATCAGATTAGGAAAATTTCCTTTGATTTTTTGTTTGATAAAATATTTTTAAAGCTGTGAATGGAACGGTGTTGCATTTTATTATATTTTTACTGAATGTAGAGAGTTTATTATTTTTTTCTCTTTAATGTCACTATATTTACTTTCTTTGTTTTATATATATATGAAAATATACCATAATATAAAATTTATTCATATATTTTAATATTAATTCCACTTTGTGTGTTGGGGTAAGCCTAATTTGATAATTATGTATTTGTATGCTTTTCACACATTGCTGAAAATAGTCCCTAGGTGACTTTGTTGGCCACTTCCTTAATCCTATTCCTTGTTGAATATGGGGCAGAAGTTACACTATCATACAATAAAATTGAAGGATATGTCTTTTTTTTTTAATACTCACTTGAAGAGTTTAAGATTGAGGCTATATTTTCCTTAATATCTTCCTGAAATAAGAAATGCAACCCTTTCTGCATAGTTTTCTTTGTGGCATGAGTTTTGGCAGCTAATTTAATGTCTTTTTTTTTTAAATTTTTTTGAGACAGTCTCTCGTTCTGTCACCCAGGCTGGAGTGCAGCGGCACAATCATAGCTCACTGTAGCCTCAAACTCCTGGGCTCAAGCAACTAATTTGCAATTATAAATGTTAAAGGGCTTATTCTGATAAATCTTGCTGTTGTTTTACTATCTTCTTTAAATGCTGATTTTATTAATTTTCAACTATCTTTCTTTTCTAATATGTTAATATATACCTGTAAATTTTTCTCAGGTACTGAATTAGCTACATTCCACAAATTGGGTAAATGATACCTTTGCTGTTGTTCAGATAAACTGTTTTGTAATTTTTATTATTAATTTTTCTTTCACGCATGAATTTTTTCACAGACCATTATTTAGTTTCCAAATAGATGTATTTTTTCTAGATACATATATACATATATATGTATACATATATATGTATACATATATATGTATACATATATATATATATATATTTTTTTTTTTTGGTGACGGAGTCTCGCTCTGTCGCCCAGGCTGGAGTGTGGTGGCACGATCTCAGCTCACTGCAACCTCCGCCTGCCGAGTTCACACCATTCTCCTGCCTCAGCCTCCCAAGTAGCTGGGACTACAGGTGCCCGCCACCATGCCTGGCTAATTTTTGTATTTTTAGTAGAGACGGGGTTTCACCGTGTTAGCCAGGATGGTCTCGATCTCCTGACCTCGTGATCTGCCCACCTCAGCCTCCCAAAGTGCTAGGATTACAGGCGTGAGCCACTGCGCCTGGCCGGTTATTTATATTTTTATACTTTGTTTATTTCTTGCCAATATGCATTGCATCCCTGAGAAAAGTGTTTATTTTGCGATGGTTGGTGCAATGTGCTGTATGTCTAATATCTCAAACTGTTGAAGTATGTTGTTCACATACTCTATATAGTTTTCCAGGTGGTAGTTTACATATTCTTTCAGTAACTAAAATAGGTCTATTAAATTTTCCCACGATGTTTATGGATGTTTTAAAATCTTTTCCTATATTTTTCCAAAATTTAGTTTCGTGCATTTTATATGCTTATGAATTTTAGTGGATACAGTCTAGAATTTTTATTGCATTGTGGCAAATTAAGGTTCTTCTCATTATAAAGTGATCCTCTGTAAGTTTGTGGTGCTTCATGCCTTAATGTCTGTTTAGTTTGACGTTAACATTACCTTTGTTTTGTTAGTAATCCAATTGTGTATAGTTCCCATGTGTTTACTTCAGGCCTTTCTGTTGACTCAGGTTTTGAGTCTTTTCTACGTAGCGTCTATTTGAGTCTCATAATCTTTGATTTTCAACCGCAGATCCACTGATATTTACTTTTATTTTTGATATATTTGTGTTTAAGTCTTCTATCCTAAATTGTGCTACTAATATCCCACTTCTACATCTTGCTTGAATTGCTTTTTAAAAAATCATTCAGGCCAGGCACAGTGGCTCACACCTGTGATCCTAGCACTTTGGGAGACCAAGGCAGGAGGATCACTTTAGAATCCTCCAAGAGTTCAAGACCAGCCTGAGGAACATAGCAAGACCTCGTCTCTATGAAACATAAAAAAAAAAAAAATTAGCCAGGTGTGGTGGTGTGCACCTGTAGTCCTAGGTACTCCAGAGATAAGAGTTGACAGGAGAGTCTGATCCCATGAGTTCAAGGCTGCAGTGACCTATGATGGCACCACTGCACTGCAACCTGGATTACAGAACAAGATCCTGTCTCAGAAAATAAAGAAATAAAAGACAAATAACATTACTCCATTTCCTTCACTCCCACTTCTCCCTCTACACTAGATGTTAAAAGACTGTACTAGTTTTAGTAAATAACCCTAGAAATTACAACACAGATCCTTAATATAATCACTAATTTTAATTAATACATTTTCCACTTCTCTGAAAATACCCAGTAGTCAGTGTATTTTAGCTCCATGTTTATGACCTAACCTACTTGCTGTTAGTACCTTTCAATGTTTTGTGTTTTTTAGGAATCTTTTTCAGATATGATTGCTTATCTTATTATTTCAATATTAATTTTGATTTTCTGACAATTACACTATTTTATTTATGTTTCATTACTTTTTGTACCTCCTACTTTTATCTGTGTTTATTCTCTTAAAAGAATCTATCGGTGATCTAAAATATATTTTCAGAGCTAACAAGCTGTTGGAAACTGTTTGCATGGCTAAATGTGTCTTTATGACATCCTCTTCTTGAACAATATTCTCATTGAATTTTAATTTGCAATTACTTCTTTCAGCCATCTGAGAAATCATTCTCCTATTCTCTGGATTCCATTATTGGTATGGAGAATTTAGCTGTCAGTTTAAGTGTTACTCCTTTAAAAATAATATATTTTCTGCAGATAGTTTGTCTATATCCCCCTGATACCTTTAAGATAGTTTTTCTTTGAGTTTCTGCCATTTCACTGTGATACCATTAGGGGTTTATTAATCTGATTGGAATTCCCTGATGACCTTGAAATTTGCAATCGTGGTTTCTTCCATTCTGAAAATAGTCATTACCTCTTCAAATTTTGGTGCTGTTTGTCTTGTTTTCACTCTGTTTGCACATAATTTAGATTTTCTCCCTCTGGCTCCTTTTTTAGTCTTTTTTTTTTTTGTATTTTGTATTAAATTTTACTTTCAAGCTTCATTCTGGATTACTTTTTCTCAAGACCTATAATCTATTTCATTAATTCTCTTTTCTACTGTATCTAATGCATGGTTAAACCAATGCATCAAATCTTTAAGTTTGATATGTATTTTCATTACATTTCAAGGATTAATTTTAGTTTCTTCTTATAGTTTCCACATTTTCGAAGTTCTCAATTTTATATTTTCTGGAATGCATTCTTCCTAGTTATTTTAAAGTCTGCATTTTGTATTTCTATTTTTTTCAATCACCCTTTTGTTTCTTTCTCTTTTTTGCTTTTTGGTTTCATTGACTAATATCTTCATGGTCTAAGTATTATAATTATGCATATATTAGATATTCTCATATTGTTTTCCTTATTTCTAACTCTCTATTTTATATTTTTTGTATATGACAGCTCCCTGTGTTGCCCAGGCTGGAGAGGTTGTGGTCTGTGCCCAGTGGCACAATCATAGCTCACTGTAGCTTCGATCTCTTGGGCTCATGTGATTCTCCTGCCTCAGCCTCCCGAGTAGCTGGGACTACAGTCATATGCCACCATGCCTGGCTACTATTTTATATTTTAAAATTTTTTTAGAGACTAGGTCTTGCTTTGTTGCCCAGGCTGTTCTCTAATTCCTGGCCTCAAGCAATCCTTCTAACTCAGTCTTTTGAATAGTTGGGATTACAGGTGTGGGCCACTGCACCCGGTTTCCCAGCTTTTTTCAGATTTCCACGATACTCTCTGGATCGTTTCTTCTCACCTCTTCTCAAGTTTGTACATTTTTATCTTCAGCTTTGTTTAATCTGCCCTTAGGTGGACCCATTCATTTTCTCATTTTGTTTATTTCTCTGATCTAGAAGTTTGATTTGATTTTTATTTTTTCATTTTTAATACTTTCTTATTCCCTGCAGATGTTTTCCAACTTTTTGTTTTCAAGCTTTTTGAACATTCTTCAAAAAATTGGTTATCATGTATATATTTTCATGGCATCTTAATTCCTTTGGGATTTCTGCTGGCTCTTGCTGGTGACTTCTTGTTTCTTTCTTCATGGGCTTGGTAGTCATTGTGAATTGGCCATTGTATTTGCAAATGGATTAGTGGCATCTTTCTCCAAAGCAGATAACCCATGGGTAGCGAAATTCTAGGTTCTTTCATCCATGGGGCCATGCTCTTCCCTGAATTGTTCATAGATGTTATGAAGGTAGAGTGCAAGCACTTGCAAGACTGAATTTAGTTTTGTTTCATGTTTGCCTTGAGGGCGAAACCCATGAAGGTAGGAAAATGTTAAAGGCAAGTATATTAGATTGGGCACCTTCAGGCGTGACTAGGGTCTGAGAGTTGCCCCATTACATGGTGATGCTGCAAGAACTCCCACAGTTTCTTCCAGATTGGAACAGTGCACTAGGGCAAAGGCTGCTTTGTGTGCTGGGCGTCTAGCTGGATCATCATTTGGTCGTCAGTGTGTTTTTGTTTGTTTCTTTGTTTTTTGTTTGTTTGTATTTTGTTTTGAGACAGGGTCTTACTGTGTCACCCAGGCTGGAGTGCAGTGGCACGAACAGGGTTCACTGCAGCCTCGAACTCCTGGGCTGAAGACTTCCTCCCACCTCACCCTCCCCAGTAGCTGGGACCACGGGTGTGTGCCACTACGCCTGGCCACTTTTTAAAAATTTTTTTGTAGAGACAAGGTTTCACCATGTTGCCCAGGCTGTGATAATCAGTTTTGAAGCTGTAATCTTAAATATGATTTTAGCACTAAAATGTTTTTAAGAGACTTAAAAAAATCACACATTACAATCCATTTTCAATAAGAAGGTTGGTTTGAATAATCTACTCTGTTACTGCTAGATGTAGGCTTCTGATTTATTCTAATATATTACAGAAATGAGTAGGTGGAACATGAGTTTATAAAGATAATGCAAATATTTTATTAGCACTGTATTCTCTTAAGAGCAGTTCAGAGTTCAAAGAATCATGACTTTATTTCACAGGCATTAAAATAAATTAAATCAGCAATCTCATTCCTAACAACTCAAACTTCAAAGAAATTTCAGACAGTTAATCATCACCTGACACCACAGCCTATGCAACTTGGGTTTAATTAGGATTTATGTTACTGCTAGCATTGTGGTGGAAAAGATATTTTCATTAACATTTCTCTCTGAAGCACTGAGTCATACTCTTGTTTATTCGCAAGTTTCTTTACACTTTTCAATCAATATTTGAGTGTTCCTTGGGAAATGTACGTTTGGCTATTTTGGTGTTTTTGAGAGTGTTTGATCTTTGAAAATGCATGATTAAAAGCCATTTTAGAAATAAACATGAGTGTTTTAAATACAAATTACTAAAGCCACTGTTTTGTTTCAAATTTAGGGATTTAATTTTTTTAATGAAAATGCTCTTGTTTATATATGCATGAGGTTATGTAAGGTCATCAACTTAAAGATTGATGATGGATTTAGTGCCAGCTGTTGATTAGTATGTCTGCAATCAATCTACAACATAGCAATAACGCTAGCTACCTTGGAGAGTTGCTGGGAGAAATAAATAAGACACAATGTATGTAATTGGCCTAGCAAACTTCTTTGTATACTATAATTATTCAGTAAATAATACCCTTGTGATTATTTACCTATCAATCAGTCTTAGAGCAATGAATTTACCTTTAAAATCTAGACACATTAGGAAAGAATAATGGTAGATTTTAAGACAAAATTAAAATTTCTTGGTGTACTCAAAAATATATATTTTCTGTTAATGCAAATTAGGCTTTTATATTGATTATTTTTAATATTTGACTCTGGAATGTTTTCAAAATTTAGTTGAGTAGATCTTAATGCAAGTCTACTTTTAAAAAATCTCATTATCTAGTAAGCTTTACTAGTAATTAATTTGAATTTGGTAGACATGAAACATACACACCAATTTCTTGTACACAATCATAAATCCTATATACTATGTATACTCTGTATGCCTGTATCTTGGTGAAGTGGGAATTAAACTTTATCAAATTTCCATTGAAAAACTGAAGAGCAAACTAAGATGTAATCAGAATGTTAATAAATATTGTAGAAATGGAAAAGTTTCAGAATGTTTAGATTTCTCAAGGAAATCTCAAAGCATGACACTTTTCATTGGTCTGTCATGGATAATTAGGTCTTTTGCTATTTTTATTTATTTATTTCCAATCCGTCACAAACGTATTTTGGTTGATGCATATATCAACTATAGAGTAGTAAATCTGACAAAGTCTGTGCACTGAAAACTATACTCTGTCACTGAGGGACACTGATGAAGGCTTAAGCAACTGGGAGACAGACTGTGTTCACAAACACAACACCCTCCTGAGAAGATACAATATTGTTAAGATATTTATTTTGTACAAATTAATCTACAGGCTCTTTGCAATCCCAAATGAAATAACAGTAGACTTTTAGAAAATACATAAATTAACAAGATAAATTTAAAATTTTAATGAAAATACAAAGGATCTACAATAACCAAAACATTTTTGTAGCAGTAGAACATACTTGGAGGGCTCCTGCTACCTGAGCTCAAGACTTAGTATAGGGCTATATTAATTGAAACAGCGTGTTATTGACATAAAGATGTAAAACCTGATCAATATCATAGACTAGAGACACCACATAGAACTGTACATATATGGACAATGAATTTTCCAAGGAGATTCAAAGGTAATTCTATGCAGGAATGATTTTTTTTTTCAAGAAATGGTGTTGGAAACATTAAATATCCATATACAAAAGAAAAGAAAAAGTAAACAAAAAGCTTTGATCTATAACTCACAATTTGTACAAAAAATAACTGAAAAGTGAATCAAATACCTAGATGTAAAGCTTAAAATTGTAAAACTTCCAGGAGAAAAAAAAAAAGAAAAATTTTGTGACTTTAGATTTTGGCAAATATTTCTTACTTAAAACAAGAAGCTTGATTTTTAAAGGAACCAATTAATACACTGGACTACATCAAAACTTAAAAAAATGCTTATGCTACATGAAAGACATTGCTAAGGGAATGTAAAGAGAATTCACAAACTGGGAGGTAAGATAGGCAAATTAAATATTGGATGAAGGAATTGTACCAGTATAAATGTATGCATACATACATATATATGATGCAGTTTCCTATAAATATATAGTATATATGGTATTAGACAGACATATATGTATAGACACGTACTGGTACAATTATATACTATATATACGATATTCATATATAGTATATATGATACAGTACTGTATACTATATATAAAATATATATTTACCATACAGTATACTACACATATGTATATATATGATATACTATCACTATTACTAAAAATTACAGAATGTGAACTATGAAAATGTAAAAGCCTATTTAAATAAAATAAATATTTAAAATACTGTGTTTTATATATATATATAGCACATGTAGTATACTAAATTGTATACAGTATAGTATATATAGTATACTGTATCATATATATTGTCAATATAGTATACTATATATAGTGTACTATATGATATATATTCATGTGTATTGTATATATATAGTATATAATTTACCCCTGTGCGTGTATAGATGTGTGTATATGTGTGTATATATACACATATATATGTGTGTATATATATACTTATATATGTGTGTATATATACACACATATATATGTATGTGTGTATATACATATATATATATTCTAAAAGGAGAATTAAAAAGAAACAACCCCATAACAATTGGACAGAAAATTGAACAGGCAGTTCACCTAGGAAAACATACATATGACCAATAGCCCAATGAAAATGTGCTCAGCATCATTAGTCATTGGATAAACGCACAAATGAAACCACAGTGAAATACCACTACACATCTGAGAATGGCTGAAGCCACAAGACTCCCTATGCCAGGGCTTGGTGAGGATTTGGAGGAGCTAGAGTCCACCCCAAGCTGCTGGTGGGGAAGTGATATGAAACCAGGACTTT